>NC_045789.1:99302787-100666656 GCF_009873245.2 Balaenoptera musculus
TATATTTTCTGTTTATCACAGATTTATCTTTCTCTAAATCACGATATACTATCCCACACAGTGAAAGCAAAGCTAGAGTCATATAAGCAGAGTTAGTCTCAGGTGACATGAAGACCTGCTTACCAACAGTGGTCCAGAAAACCAGCCATTTTCCTACCTTTAGTCCCCATTCTCTGACTTGCCCACGAGGAGCCTCGCCCTTTCTGGAGTCCCAGGGACTGGAGTGTTCAGTGCTGCCATTGCCCAGTGTTCCTGTAATCTGCTTCAGAAAGCATCATAGTGAGCCATCTGCACGTGCAGCATCCAAACTTGGCAGCCCACAAACAGTTTCTCCTAGAAATCACCAAAATTTAGCAAAAGAGAAATGATCTACCAGTGAAAAAGTTAGTAAATCTCCCCCATTAGGAAGGTAAGTCCCTGCTGACGTTCAAGTCACTTTTAAACCCCTGAGACTGGTTTTGGTGCAGTGATGCTTTCTCCCTAAGTCTAAGGTTCTTGTCTTGCCAGATAACTGTCTTTGGGAATCATTTGCTTTCCAAATGAAACCTACTCCAAACAGAGTAGGAAGGGCGGCCGGAAGGAGTCTCAGTGGCCTCACCAGTCTGCCCCCCTCACGGCCCTCCTGCACAGGCTTTATCCTTGACACTTGTGAGCCTTACCTGCCAACTCCTGCCCCCCAGAACCAAAGACAAGGCTTGTTTCTCCCCGAGTGGTCACAGACCTGAATGCTTGGTTAAATCAGTGCAGCAGGGTCCAGCAGGTAACAGCCCAGGGTCATTTCTGTTTTGCCCAGAGCACTGGAGAGGTGATGAGGTGACAGCAAAGCACTTGAGGCGCAGCCACGAGCCAGCTTGCACCTTCAGCGTGGCCTGGTTCATCTTCCCGCTTCCCACAGGTTGTGCCGACCCCTGCTCCTTGCCTCTGCTTGTGCTGGTTCTTTCTTGAGGAGCGCCCTCACCAGCAGCCCCCAGTCAGCCAGGTCCTTCCATCCTGTACACCCACCCCCTTCAGGACGCCGCCCTGCCTGCTTCAGCCCATCCTCACCTCCTTCCTGCTGCCCTTCCAGTTGGGGCTGTGCAGTTGACAGCGGCGTATACCATTGCTTTAAGTGTGTTAGTTTTGTTTTTCCTCTCTGGTCCATAAGCTTCTTCCTTGAGGTCAGGGACTTGCCTTACCTTCTGTACATTATAGCATCAAAAAATAAAAGACTTCACATTGTATAAAAACTGTTTTCATGTCTCTTATCACATTTGATCTTCATAGCATACTTGTATGTATGCATTATTATCCCCATGTTATAGAAAACGAAGCAAACTGAAGTGCCGGGCACCTTTCCCGTAGATTCTCCCATTAATCCTCATTAAGTAAAATGTAGTATTTATCCTTATTTTATATATGAGAAGACTCTCAGAAGGGTCTGGTTCATTATTTCTCAAACGTGAATGTGCAGGCCAATCGCAGAGGCTCTTGCTAAGGTGCCGGCTCTGATTCTGCAGGTCTGGGGCAGGACCTGACGGTCTGCGTTTCTCACAAGCTCGCGGGTGCTGCCAGTGGTGCTGGTCATAGGCCACCCTCTGAGTGGGAAGAAAGGGTCTGTCAGGTGACCTAGCCAAGCTCACACAGCTAGACGGAAGCCCCTGCGCAAAGCTTCTGTTCTCTGCTGTATGGCATCCAGCACAGTGCTGGCACACGCCCACTCCTCGGTAAGTAGCTGCGCACTTAGTGGCTGATGCCTTTCCCTGGTCATGGTTTGAAATGGGATATTGACAAGCACTGGTTTTTAGCCGTTCTCAACACATGCGTAGATAACATTATGCTGAAACTACATCATATACAACAATATTTGACTCTATTTGAGCTTATGTACTTCTGCTGTCAAAGGAACAATAAGCAAAACATGTCTCCACATCAGTAGAGTCCCATCTCCTGCAGTTTTATTTTCCAAGTGTCTTCACTGATATAACATTTACTGCTCGCTCACACGTGTCAGGCTTTGTACTAGGCGCTGGAGAGAGGAAAAGGAATAACCTCAGCAGCTGCCCTGGAGAAACATCCTGTCTAATGGGGGGACGTATGTGTACCTGACTTTCAAACTTTTTTGACAGTAAGCAGCTCATGTTAAGAATGTATTCTGCAATATTGTCGCTGTCACTGAAACAAAATTTTCATGAGCCAAACTGAATAGAAGTGATATCAATGGTCTATTGTGTTCTATTAATACATTGTTTTAAAATAATGGCTCTAGCCTGCAATTTGAAAAACCCCAGTGGATAAATTAACCACGGAAAGTGCTGTGGCGTTTCCGAAGGGCAGCTTGCTCTGTGATGAGGAAGGCTCCCCAGAAGGAGTTGCTTTTGAACTGGGGCTTCAGAATGAGGTTTGCCAGATAGGAGGTGTGGCGTTGTTCCAAAAACAATCACACGCCAAAATATGAACGTGTCAGAGAACACTTGGTGTTTGGGAATGGGGCTACTCTGGCAGGACTATAGTCCAGAATGGTGCAGCAGTTGAGGGCAAATGGTAAAGGACTTTGTGTATTGCCTCCTGGATGACTTTGTGCTGAAAGCATCAGAGATCCTAGAGAAGAGATAACCAAAACAAGACGGTGATATTGACATGATTAACTGAAGTTTCCGACAAATTGGTCTAATGGCGGAATGGCGAGCAGGGCTAGGCTGCTGGCAGGGAGACTGGGTAGGAAACTCTTCTCAAGTTCCCATGCCTTTTCTAACACTGCCAGCTGTCCTCTGTGGTAACGTCCTGGGAGACACGGTTGTGCGCGTGCTCAGACGGAGGCCGCCATCCCGCTGTGTTCTCACCAGTTGTTTCAACATGGGACTGGCCGTTGATTTCTTTATTGTATAGCTAGAAGAACTAGGGCCTAGAGAAGAAAGTGGTCTTGATCAAGGTCCACACCCAGAGTAGGACAGAGCCGGAAGCAGAGTACAGGCTTCCAAACTCCTCCACCCGTGCCCTGTTAGGATGTGAGGCTGTCAGCAAATAACCAGTCAGCATAGGCTCTTCTAGAGTCTCCTTGTCCTGTGTGTAGACCTTATCTAGGTTTTCTCTTCTTGGCTCTCAAGGTCAAAAATCTTCCAATTTTTGAAGAACTCCCAAATTACTTGAAGCAGCTCTTTTTAAGTCTTACCACGGCCTTGACTTTTGTTTACTGCAGGTCAAAGGCACAGCTCTCCCCTTCTACCAAGCGCAAGAGAGAAGCCAGCCCTCCCGGGGCACGCACCAGAGGCCAGCAGAGGGTGGAAGAGACCCCGGTGAAGAAGGCAAAGCGGTAATCTGACTGCGGCCACCCCTGGCTGGTCCACAAGGGGACGCGGTAGAGAGAAGAGGGACAAGCCTCAGGGCCACAGGCTGTTGTTTTTAACCAGGGGAAGGCCATGCATGTGCTCCAAGTTCCTAGGTGCAAGCTTTTTCTTGTTATGTTTTAAACAGCTTTATAAACTATTGTTCATAGAAGTATTATGTACATTTATTTCAGATAAAGGAAAATAAGTTTACTTTGTACCTGAACTCAAAACAAAGTAGTTGTATATTTTAACATTTGAAATTGGGATTTCCCGATGTGACACATCACTCACGCAAACCCTTCCAGCCCATCAGACACCAGGCTGCCAATTGGTAATCTGTGTACAGTATATAAACATGTAAAAACAGGTTGTATTTTACTGTATGTATGATGCTAATCAATGAACACTTTATTTATTTTACAGAGAAAACTTATCTGTGAACTTTGCTATATATCTGTTTATTTTATTTTATTTTTTTTAATAAAAAAAAAAGGGTTTTAAATGCTATGCAGTCATTAGTAGAGATGTTTTAGGACTCTGCCTGCCCTGTAACTATCTGAATCTCATCTGGCAGGAAATACAGACTCTTCTCGCATGTATCCAAGTAAAGTAGTTTAGCTCAAGAAGGGGTCTCCATTGCTTTTCTGTTCACAGTTGTGATTCTGTTTTTTAAGAATGTAACTTGTTTCTAGATTATACTCGCATCTGTGACTTTACTACTAGCCCCACTGACGTAGGAAGTTCCGGTTCAAGTAAAATTACATCTGTCACCTGCGGCAGCAACCCCTGTGTCGGTGTCCATTCCTCTCTGTGCTGCCCCATGTTCTTTCCATAGTGTCTTTTTCAGTGAAGAGAAATGCATTGAAGATTAAGTCACTCCTGTTTATCGAGCTTCAGGATTATATGTTATTTTATACACAGTTATTTCAAGATAGAAACTGGCTTTATTGCCAGATTCTTTTTTAAACATGTTTTAACTCTCATATGAGCAAACTGTCCAACTTAAGTTTTTCATAAGATTAAGCTTTTCTTAAGATCAAATTTGCCTCTAGCAATGATGTGATGAGTTGCCAAATAATTGAGATTGTTTTAAAATGTTTTGTTCATATTCTTGTTTTATAATTAAAATTTACATTCAGTGTGTGTGATTTTTTTTTTGAACTCTTAATGTAAGGTGGATATTTCTGTCATTTTACATTGTTTCTTACTGAGATTTTTATATATAAATTATAAAATGTTTCCCAAAACTTGAGTGGTAAGAATTTTTTTTCCCCTATTTTAAAATTTCTCCCTGTGAAAACTGTTTCATCTCTCTAAATAATTGGTCTTAGATATATTGTTCCATTTTCACATTCAAATTTGAGTCAGTGATGGCCTCTCTCTCTCGGTAGAATTGAATGTTAGATCTGGAAGGGGCTTGGGAGACAAGGAATGTGAGAACTCCTTATTTCCATTTATATGGTTGAGTTTAACCAAAGCTCAAAGTTAGTTAAGGGTAAGAAGCCAGACTAGGTTCCAAGGCTCCAGACTCCTTGGCAAACCATCTTTGCACTGGATGGTTCTAGATTGGTTGACCAGAAGTGCTCACCCGAGAATGTATTCTCCACGTGAAACCAGTCTTATTCCGTTTAGTAACGCCCTCCCTGGGCACGACCTTATGGGACTGAGTAGCTGGGTTGTGAGGAAATGCAGGCTCTTAACAAAGTTGGAAGTAAACATTGCAGCTGCATAAGGAATTGTCTGGTGGGGAACTCAGCTGGGTCACTTAACCTCCAGCTGTTCTGAAACCCATGTAGGGAGGAGCTGCCACCCCACGGGGCACTGGAACTACACAGGAGCGGTTCTTGGTCATCACAAGGATTTGGCATCACTGATCCACGTTTAGTAGAAGGGAGGAGGTTGGGAATGCTGAGTGTCCTACAATGCACAGAACAGCCCCTGACTCCACAGCCCAAGATGCCAGGAGCTTCCCCCTGAGAACCCACTGGGAAACACTTTCACACCACCTCAAACTCTCCATTTCCCTCGTCTCAGCTTAGTGACAACTGCCATGCCTCGTGGCTCCTCCGTAGGCAACCCGAACAGCCACGCATCTGTGGAGCTGACACAAGGCTGGGCCAATGCAGCGGGACGTCCCAAAGGGGCAGCCTGTCCCCAGACCGAAAGTAATGCAGCCAGTTCCTCGGCAGCTGAAGCTGGTCCTTCCCTGCCTACTTCAGGCCTCTTTCTTCAGGGTGATGCCGCTGGACCCCCCCCCCCCATCACCTAGACTTCTTCAAGATTAGAACCTACTAACTCTGGCTTGCCAAGGCCAGCCCTTAGGAATGGCTGTCTGGTGATCTCACAGTGAGCCAAGTTGGGACTGAACTCCTATCTTCTAACCCCAGGTCCAGGTTCTTTCTGCAAAGCCCCAACAGAGGGAGGATGGCTCTTCCTACCTCAGCAGCAGGCTCACTCACGGCAGGACCACGATACAGTGGAGGAATCCCCAAACATCTCCACAACTGAAAACCTAACTGATTTGAGATGAGGTGGGGGGGATGATTCGAGCTCAATGATTTAATTTTCATTTGTTTTTTATTTATTGTTCATGCTGAGTGCGAGAGCACCTTACATTTCCTAAAATTACTGCTTAGCTATCCTTGTGTAATTAAATCAAGAACAAGAAGTGTTTCCTGACGCACTGAGTGAGACACTTTTCTCAGGGGAAGGAAATGGTTGTATAGCCAGCGTCTTCCCGCTGAAACTGCTGCGCTGGGATGCACATTTGTTGAGCTCCTAGCCCAACACCAGGGACACAAGTGTGAGCCCCAGTCCCAGGGGTGACAACACGTGCGGCAGACAGCTGTGCTGCCCTGGGACTGTGCCGCAGGACACAGCAGCGGGGAAGACAGTTACCTTCCTGAGAGAAGCTGGCCAAAGGATGAACTCCTGGTGGACAAGAGAGTCTTTTTGTTTGTTTAAGTATAAAATGGAGTTTGAAGCAAGGTTAGGACCTAAAGAAGAGAGCATTTTGAAAGCTGAGGAGCAGGCTGGCAATGACAGGCCCCATTCTCACCGCCAAGTCAACCTTCCAGAAACTTCCTGGAGGAGAAGCACACAGATAATAATATCTACATAGCTCTAACCACACAAAACACATACTAGCTCCAAAGGCTGCTTCCTCACACTGCAGACCTTCTTGGAAATTCATTAGTCACACGAGCACACATGGATTTCTAAGAAATCTGGTTAACTTCGTTTAACCCAGAATTTTCCAAGGTTGTCAAAACCTTAGAACCCCTGCTTCCTCCCCGTAACACACCACATACACACACACAAGCTCAACAATTTAACATCTATTTGACAACCCTGCTCCCACCCAGTTTCTGGACATTTACATAAGAACCTGGGTTGAGGATTCCTGCCCTAATTTCCCGCTTTGCTTTTCCTGGGGCACCTTTTAAAATAACCACTTAGGGGCTTCCCTGGTGGCGCAGTGGTTGAGAATCTGCCTGCCAATGCAGGGGACACGGGTTCGAGCCCTGGTCTGGGAAGATCCCACATGCCACGGAGCAACTGGGCCCGTGAGCCACAATTACTGAGCCTGCGCGTCTGGAGCCTGTGCTCCGCAACAAGAGAGGCCGCGATGGTGAGAGGCCCGCGCACTGCGATGAAGAGTGGTCCCCACTTGCCGCAACTAGAGAAAGCCCTCGCACAGAAAAACGAAGACTCAACACAGTCATAAATAAATAAATAAATAGAATATAAAGTTAAAAAAAAAAAAAAAAAAAATAACCACTTAGAGTTGAGTACTCAAAAAATAAGTGACCTCCGCCCCAAACACCTTATAAGGAACAGGTGCTTGGTACCCCACTCTCCATCTCCTGCTCTCTTGTGATCTGGGACAGAGGACTGCCCTTCCCCCAGCTCACTGCACCTCCCTCAACCCCACCTCCATATCTGTGATCTGTAAGCAACAAATCTTGGGACTTTACTTCCTTTGTATGAATGTATTGAAACTGCACATTTGATCAAAGTGACCCCGGGGTTTTCACTTCCCCAGAGTGGGAGCTGGGATGCTGGAAGAGCTACCTGCCAACCCCATGAGGGTGGTTTGTGCCTCCTTGTTCAGCAGATTATAATCTGTACCTTCTTTATTTAATACACCAGCTATGGGCCCCCCAACACATTGAAACATAGAACGATACTCACACCTTGTAAGCTTCCTGCGTGCCCCCAAGTTTACCACCATTCTAAATACAAGTTTATCATTTTACTGTATATGTATATACATCCCTAAACAATATTTTAAGTTTTGAATATTTTTGAACTTTACATAAATAGAATCATATTTTAAGGATCATTTGAGACTTGCTTTTTTCTTCTACACTGTGCTTTGAAATTCGTCTGTGGTAATGTGCACACCTTCTATGGTAATATGCATACCTCCAGTTAGTACATCTTTGCTGCCATATAGTATTCCGTTAAAAGAATACATCACAATATACTAAGCTGTTCATTTGCCTGTTACTGGTCTTTAGGTTGTTTCCAGGTGAAACAATGCTTCCATGAATATTTTATGGATATTTTATGGGCAGAACCTACCAAACTTATCATCGTACATATAGAAGATGACATTTATAGGCACATTAAGGTAAGCGGAAGGAGCAGGCTGGTTGCTGCCTGAGGCGACCATTAGCCTGTGAACCAGAGGACCACTCAGCCACTTCAAAGGCTGAGGGATTAGTAAATATCCCCATTACCCACGCCAAGACACACCCAGCTTTCTGCTTCAGTGTACAACTGCTAATTCCTAGAGTAAGCATATTTTCAGGTTCATAAGATAATGCCAAATCTTTTCCCAAATGCTTTTACCATGTTGTACTCCTACCAGCAGTGTGTTTACCTCCCTGGACATTTGGTAATATAGGACTTCTTGATTTTTGCCTATCTAGTGGATGTAAAATATCTCATTGTGGTCTTTATTTGCATTGGTTATAAGGAGGTTGAATATGTTTTCATGTGTTTATTTTCCATCCTTATTTCTTCTTTTGTGATATGCCTGTTCATGTCATTTTACCATTTGGTTCTTTGTGTTTTTCTTATTGACTTGTAGGAATTCTTTATATATTTAATATAAAGATATAAATATATGCCTTTATATATTGGATAATAAACCTTCATGTAAATGTGTTGCAAATACCACTCCCCCAAACACACACACACACACACACACACACACACACACACAATTGCTGGTTTATCTTTCCACTTTCTTTATGGTACTTTTTCGTTAATTTTAATGTAATTGAATATCAATTTCACTTTGGAATTAGATCTTGTTGTGTCTTAAGACTCAAGATCAAACAGATATCTCTATCTAAGTTTTGATGTGTTGCCTCTCACATTTAGAGCATAGAGAAGAAAGCAAGAGGTGTTATCAGTGCATGACCCAGGCAAGCCAAGTCTACTAAAGAATTCAGGCCAAACTCGAAGTCACCACTAGATTTTAAAAGATGCTCCATGGCTGGAAGGATCTGGCTGAAAACAGGTTTCAGCCTATTAGTCGTTTGAGTCACACCCCTCCAGTCTGGGCTGGCTGCCGTCTCATCCTGGGTCTCCTCTCACCATCCTGGGGATGCCCTTCACCACTCTCATCTTTGGG
This sequence comes from Balaenoptera musculus, assembly GCF_009873245.2. Taxonomy (NCBI): domain Eukaryota; kingdom Metazoa; phylum Chordata; class Mammalia; order Artiodactyla; family Balaenopteridae; genus Balaenoptera; species Balaenoptera musculus. The sequence goes on from NC_045789.1 coordinate 99,311,740, forward strand.
AGCCTCTAGGATCTGCATCCCCCATCTTCCTCTTGCTTGTTTACTGCTGTATTTTTTTTTTTAAACACATAGTGAACTTTATTTTTTTTAATGAATTGACATGTTTATTTATTTATTTTTGGCTGTGTCGGGTCTTCGTTTCTGTGCGAGGGCTTTCTCTAGTTGCGGCGAGTGGGGGCCACTCTTCATCGCGGTGCACGGGCCTTTCACTCTCGCGGCCTCTCTTGTTGCGGAGCACAGGCTCCAGACGCGCAGGCTCAGTGATTGTGGCTCATGGGCCCAGTTGCTCCGCGGCATGTGGGATCTTCCCAGACCAGGGCTCGAACCCATGTCCCCTGCATTGGCAGGCGGATTCTTAACCATCGCGCCACCAGGGAAGCCCTACTGCTGTATTTTGATGAAGCCCCAGTAGCATTATGAGAAGTGGCCTCTGTAATACCATAAAGGACCAACTGTCAAATCAGACTCATCAGAGACCATAGCCAGCACCAAGCTTTACTAATAATTTCAAGGATATAAGTAGTTGCTTGGTGCCGTCAAGCATGGAGATCCGGGGTAGCCAATTTACTTCCCTGGCCCTTTCTCATCAGGATGCACATGTGCCCAGATTAACACAAGAAGTCTCTAAAACAATACCTGCAGCTACTCTACTTCCACAGGAAAAAGTCATTTCAGTTACTGAACACCTCTACTCAGAAGGTTACACAGCTTGCGTGATGTTTTCCCGGGAGCCAAGCCCCATAAATCAATAGATTCCAAGGGGTTTTTTTCTTTGTTGTGTTGTGGCTATAAGCAATCCTGGACAGACCAGGTACATCCTGTTGAAAGCATTTCCGAAGTATCAACTCTCCCACTAGCAAAGACCATTCATTGTTTGCCTAGAGTCCACTCATTAGCAAATTTACAAGAATTTTTAACTCCAGGTCACCTTATTTCTTTCTCAGGAGCAGCTCTCAGTGCTGGATTGAAGGCCTGTTTTGAACCATATTCTTCCTACTACATTATAGGAAATCATTTCAGGACCGTTTCAATCATGGTCCAGTCAGCTATTAGAAACTATATCAGTTATTTTAATAAGTAATTTAATATTGGCAATTGGTTTCAGTAGCTATTAGAGGACTGAAGAGCAAAAGAGTAATCCTGACATGATACAGAGTAACTTCAGAAAGCAACCACCATCACTGCTCGGCTTGGGGAACAGAAAGGAAAGATTGAGTTGGGTAGGAAACTGAAGAAGAATCTGAGCAGTGGTGACGAGCAGACCCCTGAGGGGTGTGGCCGGGTTGGCGGGACAGGGTGGCTTGTCCTAGAGTCGGGGAAAAATGGGAAATTGGAGCCAACTGTGACTGCAATCGGCTGCCACTGCTGGAGTGAAGAACCGTGGCTGGGGAGAGGCTAACAAGAGTGACCAAACAAGGAGAAGCAAGTCCCTTCTCCAACTTCAGCCTCCTAGTCTGTGCTTAGTGCCCCAAATTGGCAGAAAGAACCTGGAGAGCCATCTGGCTAAGGAGAAGTGGGGTTTGCCTAGTCCCAGCCCAGCCAACACAACATGGAATAGAGAAGGTAGATTCGAAACTAAGAGACGATAGCTTAATAATTGGCAAAGCCACACCTCTGACTACTCAACTCTCTCTCCCACCCTACTACACATACTTAAACTTCTATACACGAACAACTGGCTTGTGGATTTCCCTTATGCTGTAGCAAGCTCAGCACTGCACTTTAAGGATGCAATTCAAGTTTGTAATTCATCTAGCATCTGGGTGTTTTGCTACAGTGGGGCCTTGACAAATACCTAATATGCCATGCTTTCTAAAGTGGAAACTCCAAATACATTTTTCACATTCTCTGCAGAAATCATCTGTGTTCTCATTCACTCAGTTTTTATCTCCGGAAGGATCAGCCTCTCCATTAGCTTTTAATAAATGTGCCCCCTCTGATCACTGGCAGAATCTGTCCCATGCTTTTTTGCAAATGTCATTCTTTCAAAATAAGTAGTATATCATCAAAGCTCAAAGTTGTTTTTATTTGCGGAAAACAATTTGTCACTCTTCAACAAGTCTTACTTGAAAGAGTCAAATAACATTTTTTTTCATCCCAAAAGAAGTATTCATCAAGAATTTGCCTTTTCCTATTTTGGGCTCATGTGTCTCTGTTTACCCTCAAACATTGTTTTTCATTTCATCCCTGTCACTTGGGGGTCCTCTGATCCTTCAAAAAGATTCTTTCCCCAGTAAGCATTCTTGGAGTTTAAAAGGACATATAATTGGTCATTTCAGATTTTTTTTTCATTTTTATTTTATATTGGAGTATAGTTGATTTATGATGTTGTGTTAGTTTCAAGTAGACAACAAAGTGATTTAGTTATACATATACATATATCTATTCTTTTTCAGATTCTCTTCCCATATAGGTTATTACAGAATACTGAGTAAAGTTCCCTGTGCTATACAGTAGGTCCTTGCTGATGATCTATTATATATAGTGTGTGTATGTTAATCCCAAACTCTTAATTTATCCCTCCCCCGCCTCCACCTTTCCCCTTTGGTAACCATAAGTTTGTTTTCTAAGTCTGTGAGTCTGTTTCTGTTTTATAAATAAGCTCATTTAAAATTTAAAAAAACAAAAACTAACCTTTAAGTGAAATTCAAGTCTCAATAAATTCGTCCACCCTCTGCCCCCCAGACCCCTACTTCCTTCTGAGCTAAATATGGATTGATTCTGAAGAGAAGGCTTTTGATACTGCACTAAGAGCCCGTTTTGAATGTACAGGAAGCACGTGTCTCCATCCCTGGTTCACCTGCTTTTGTGCAGGGATCGTGCCTCAAGCTTCTTCCTTTGACAGTTGCCAGGACAGCTCAGTCCCATCTGTTCACTTGATGTTCCATTAAGCCCGTGTGCTACCACCATATCCTGTTCTCCCCTTCCTGTTTCTAGCCACACTTACTCAGACAGAATGACAGAGTTTGCTGTAATTCCTCGACATAAATCTCTCCAGTAAGCTTCCCCCCATCCTAAACCCGTTTCTCTGAAAGTACAGTCTTCTGGCCCCTTCCCTTTCAAAACCCAGTCTAAAATATCCTATAATGGAAATAAACATCTCCAAATTAGGCCTCAGAAGATGATTTAACAACAGCAAAAGAAGCTGAAATATGTTATTTGTGCTAAAAGACTAAGAGAACAGCTATGTAAGTGAGGGGGTTAGAGAGCTAACACGTTTTACCGAGCAGGCTGCCTTAGCAGGGATCCTGATGCAGCAGCTGTGCTCTGCGTGATCTTGAATAAATCACTTGGCCTCTCTACGTCTCAGAGTCCTCATCTGTAAATAGAAATTCTGATAGCTGTCCCTCTGATCTCAGGTTGTGTGAGGATAAAGAGACCATTCATTTAATAAATATCTGCTTAGAGCCTACCATGTACCAGGCCCATTCTAGGCACTGGGGACACCCAGGTGAGTGATCGTGAGGTTTGTCCATACGGCTGCAAGGCAGCCTCAGAGTGGCTCATCCTCATGGCTGAGTAGTATCCTATGCTGTGAATATAAAACACTTGACTTATCCTCCTCTTGATGAACATTTGAGTAGTCTCCGCGTTTTTGGAAACTGGGAAAAGAGGCTTTGAGCATTCTAGCTTACATCTTTCGGGGAACTTTCCTACACATTTCTGTTGGATCAATTCCCTTTTAGTTTTTCTATTTACGTCTGAGAGAAAGTCTCAGCTTGGTGCTGGCATGCTATAATGTCTCTCTAGCTCTTGTCAATCTGTCCTTATAACAGAGAGCCAACCTCAGGCCCAGAGCCTTCAGCATCCTATTATATCAAACTAGTGTATCAACACAGTTCTATCAGCATTATATACATATATTTTTAAAAGATTATATTTGGTAATAGGTTAGTGATGCTTCATATATGTATATATTTATATATGAACATATTCACATTATTTATGTTATTTATACAAAGGTTCTTTTAAAAATGAGTTTTTTTCAAGTTTAAAACGTAGTCATTTAGACACAAATGAACCTATCTACAAAACAGAGACAGACTCACAGACATAGAGAACAGACTAGTAGTGGTTGCCAAGGGGGAGGGGAGTGGGGGAGGGATGGAGTGGGAGTTTGGGATTAGCAGATGCAAACTATTTATAGAATGGATAAAAAACAAGGTCCTAATATATAGCACAGGGAACTATGTTCAATATCCTGTGATAAACCATAATGGAAAAGAATATAAAAATGAGAATGTATACATGTGTATAACTGAATCACTTTGCTGTACAGAAGAAATTAACACAACTTTGTAAATCAACTATACTTCAATAAGAAAGAAAGAAAGAAAAGAAAGGAAGGAAGGAAAGTAGTCATTTAAATAAAGGTATTAAGTAAATAGAGATTATAGATGGATACACACAGAGGGCAAAAATGTGAAAAGGGGTTGAAAAGGGTTGTAATTTAAGAAATGCTACTCTAAAAAAGACACTCTTTTGAATCACACATCTTTGTTTATCATCACTGAGTGGCAACTTGCCCAGATGAGTCGGTTTAATGAAAGACAAGGTCTCAGGTTGGGGGCATGGGCAAATCATTCTAATGTAGAGGGTTTCCTTGTTTCCAGAAGGAAAAGGTCACAACAGGTAGGGATGGGAGACTCCCAGAAGGACTTAGGACTGAAGTAATATGTGAGCTGAGCCAGGCAGATGGAGAACAGTATCTTTTTAAAATAGTGCATTTTCCTGTTTCTGTGTTCTTTGCCAGACCTGGTGGGTCAGTGGGGTCTCCACAATGAGGAACAGGACAGAAGGCCCGTAGGCGGGAGGAACAGGAGTGAAGGTTTTGAGGGGTTTCAGAGGAACATCAGGAGTCACTTGGCTGTGTCAGGAGCTAGGGGAAGTCAGGCAGCACCCCCAGGAGTCAATGCTCCAACCATCACCATCACCCTTGACCTCTGTGTCACTGATAACCTGCGGACCTCTGCAACTTGACTAAGTACCCAAATCTATGACCACTCCTCTTTCCAACTCACATCCCTAATACTCACACTCAGACTCCAGCAACTGTTTTACTCTTCCAGGACTTCTAATCCATTGATCCTAAATCGATCAATTACTTTCCTTGTGTCACTATTTTTGCCCTGATCCAGCTTAGGTTCCATGATTCTAAACCCTCCCTCACAAACAGCCTTAAATTCCTGGCTGCTCTTGTTAATGGCCCCGCCTTGAGTAGCCCAACTATCTACCCAACCTATGCTATGTGAGTGTGTGTGTGTGTGTGTGTGTGTGTGTGTGTGTGTGTCTCTATTTCCCTGAGCAAGGGAATGTTGCTGGAGAAAAGCAAACACCTGTGCTAACTGGTCACACTTTAAGGTCATGGACGTGAATCCGGCTCAGCTGTTCCACCTAACTACCCTGATTTCTTCCCTTCCCATTGTCCCAAACAGCTTTTCGCACCTTCTCCCTATCCCCCTAATCCTCCCTGCCCCACTCTCTGTGCTCAGCTTGCCTCATACTTGTTGAGAGAACTAAATAAAGTAATAAGCATTAAGCATTTGAACAGTACCTGGCTCATAGTATGTGCTCAGTAAATGCCAACCATGGTTATTATTACATCATTGTCAGTCACCGCAGTAACCAGCCTAAAAGCATCTATATCATTCTCTTTACCAGAGACCAACTGCTCTCACTTTCTCAAGGACTTTGCAGTTTTCTCTTCTCTCCTGCACTATCAGTTATCCTTCTTGGGACTTGCTTGGGGGTCCAGTGGTTAAGACTCCGTGCTCCCAATGCAGGGGGCACGGATTCGAACCCTGGTCAGGGAACTAAGATCCTGCATGCTGCGTGGTGTGGCCAAAAGTTAAATAAATAAAATTTTTTAAAAAATTGGGTTACTGCAATAATAAAAAAATTATCCTTCTCTTTTGGGTTATTTACACCGACATAAAAACATATTCTAGTATCTTCTATCTAAAGATAAATCTCTGGTAGTAAATGTGGTTATCAGGGAATGAGAAGGGAAATAGGACAGATGCTTAAGGGGGATGCAATGAGTAGTAAATAATAGAGATCCAATGCACAGCATAGGGAACATAGATGACGATATTGCATTATAATCAACAAACTTGCTAGATTAGATCTTAGTTATTCCAACCACTAAAAAGAAGTGATAAATATGTGTACGTGCTAATTATCCCTACAAGGGCAATCCTCTTACAATATATAAATGTATCAATTCAACATGCAGTACACCTTAAATTTATACAATGTTATTTACTGTATAGCAGAGGAGACTATATTCAGTACCTTATAATAACTTAAAATGAAAAAGAATCTGAAGCTGTACACCTGAAACTAACACAATATTGTAAATCAACTATAGTTAAATTTAAAAAAATTTAAATTTATACAAAGTTATATGTCAAACATATCTCAATAAAAATAATTAATTAAAAATAAAAGTAAATCTCAACAATCTACTAAGTGGGAGAAAATATTTGCAAATGATATGACCGATAAGGGGTTAATATCCAAAATATATAAATAGTCCATAAAACTCAATATCAAAAAAAAAAAAAACAACTTGATTAAAAAATGTACAAAAGACCTGAATAGACATTTTCCAAAGACATACAGATGGCCAATAGGCACATGGAAAGATGCTCAACATCGCTAATCATCAGAGAAATGCAAATCAAAACTATAATGAGATATCACCTCACACCTGTCAGAATGGCTATCATCAAAAAGAACAAAAATAACAAACGTTGGCGAGGATGTGGAGAAAAGGGAACTCTTGTACACTGTTGGTAGAATGTAAATTGGTACAACCATTATGGAAAACAGTATGGAGGTTCCTCAAATAATTAAAATAGAGGGAGTTCCCTGGTGGCTTAGTGGTTAGGATTCAGGGCTTTCACTGCCGTGGCCCAGGTTCAATCCCTGGTTGGGAAACTGAGATCCCGTAAGGCACACGGTGCAGCCAATAAATAAATAAATAAAAATAAAATATAAAAGTTTTTTTTTAAAAATAGAACTACCGGGCTTCCCTGGTGGCGCAGTGGTTGAGAATCTGCCTGCTAATGCAGGGGACACGGGTTCGAGCCCTGGTCTGGGAGGATCCTACATGCCGCGGAGCGACTGGGCCCGTGAGCCAGAACTACTGAGCCTGCGCGTCTGGAGCCTGTGCTCCGCAACAGGAGAGGCCACGATAGTGAGAGGCCCGCGCACCGCAATGAAGAGTGGCCCCCACTTGCCACAACTGGAGAAAGCCCTCGCACAGAAACGAAGACCCAACACAGCCAAATAAATAAATTAATTTAAAAAAAAAAAAAAAATAGAACTACCATATCGTTCATATGGGTATATAAGTGAAGAAAATGAAAACACTAATTCGAAAAGATACATGCACCCCAATGTTCATAGCAGCATTTTTACAATAGGTAAAATAAGGAAGCAATCTAAGTGTCCATCAACAGAAGAATGGATGAAGAAGATGTGGTGTACACACACACACACACACACACACACACACACACACAGACACACACAGAGAGGAATATTACTCAGCCGTAAAAAAGAATGAAATTTTGCCATTCGCAACAACATAGATGGATCTGGGGGGTATCCTGCTTAGTGAAGTAAGTCAGATAAAGACAAATATTGTATATTTTCACTTATATGTAGAATCTAGAAAATAAAACAGACAAATGAATATAACAAAACAGAAACAGACTCACAGATACATACAACAAAGTAGTGCTTACCAGTGGGGAGAGGAGTAGGTGGAGGGATGGGGGAGGGGCAAGATAGGGTAAGGGGATTAAGAGGTACAAACTATTAAGTGTAAAATAAATAAGACACAAGGATGTAATATACAGCACAGGGAATAGAACCAATATTTTATAATAACTTTAAATGGAGTACAATCGATACAAATATCAAATCACTATGTTGTACACCTGAAACTTATATAACTATACTGAAATAAAAACACAAATTAAAAAATTTTTCTTTTCTTTTTTTAAATAGCCCCAAATCACCCTCTGTCAGATCACTCTAATTTTCTTCAGAGCACTTACACCATCTGATGTTTCCTCCATTCCTTTATGCAGGCATTTGCTGCTTGATGATATTTCTCCACTCGAATGTTAGCCTATTGAGAGTAGTGTCTTACAGGGCCGTGAGTCCCAGAGCCTAGAACAGTAGCTGAGCCACAGTAAGCACTCAAATATTTGTTGAACATTTAAAAATAAATGATAGGAAGAGACTACAGAAAGGGAAATTGGCTGGAAAATTTTGTAAGGGAACCCGCATAACACCATGAAGGCCCCCAGGATAGTTACTTAGAGACAGAAATACAGTACATTCAGAAGACTTTCTTGTTATTTTACAAGCATCTCAAACTCAGTACAAGTAACAGCACATAGCATCTTCCCCTTTATCCACTCAGATCTCCTTCTTCTCCTTAACTGCCCCCTCAAATAGCACCATCATCCGCCCACTGTCTTAACTGACAACCCAAATGAAAAAACAAAATCTGAGAGACAAGACGGGCTTGTTTGCAATGCCTGAATTTACTGATATTTAGGGTGAAATACCCCAATTAGTCTCATGAAAAAGTTAGCTTCTGAAAAAAATGAAAAACTCGCCTATGAATTCAGTAAATCTCTGCATGTACCTTATATCGCCATCCAGCGGGCGCCCGGGTCCAGTCTGCACAAGAGGCAGTCAGCGGAGCTAGCAGAGAGGAATCAAGGAGATGTTAGACCAGGAGATCTCTGGGCTCCCACTGCAACCGCCCCATCGTTTCCCCCTCCCCTTGAGGGAGGTGAGTCTTCAGTGGGGGTCCGGACTGTGTCTGGCTGAGTCTCTTCAATGCAACACCTCGGTTATTATATCCCTGACAACATGAGACTGTGGAAACATAAAACTAGGAGCGAAAACATTCCGTTTTATGAAACCAACATTCTCTTTTTGACTCTACTTATCACACTACTTCTCTACCTTGGTATCCTCACATCCCTCAGAGGTGCCCGCTAGGTGGCGCTCGCCCTCCACTGTACCCAGGCGAAAAGGGTACTTTTCTTTTTAAGCCTGAGAGGTGATTTCCAAATCTGGCTTTTTACAGGTAAGAAAACTAGCTCCAAAGGAAAAATGTCTTCCGTGAGGACGTATCGCAGCATCTCAGAGCCTCGAGCAAAACCCAGGTCCCCATATTTCTGAACTCAACGGAACTTCCATCACCTGCTGTCTCCCTCTACACATGGTTTAGTTTATTAATTAGAATAACAATGGCGTATTTCTTTCCTTCTACATAACAAGGTTTAGGTTCAGATCCACAGGCCATAGGGTTCTTTATTTTCAAAAGTACGAAACTGAAAAAATCGTTAGATTTTCCTGCCTGAATTCTTTCTTTGATTTCCTTAAGTTCGAAGTTCCTTTTCTGATGAATGCGTAGCATAGAAATAAGTAAGGAAGACGATGGGAAATATTTAATGAGAATAAACGTGAAGGTTTATGAGGAAAAGCGGTTAGAGTAGAAAACCCAGCTGGGTCGGCATTACACAAATTCAAATTTGAATCCTGATTTAGCTGCTTACTGATGGTGAAATCATTTAAACTCCCTGAGTCTCAGTTTCTTCATCTGTAAAATAGGGATAATAATGTCTTCTACTCACTCCACCCTCAAGGTTATGTAGATTAAAGAAAACAATAAGCTGCGGTCCCGGCACATTGTTGGTGAGCAACATTTGTTTAAATATAAAACTACCTCGGCCTGTAGTAATGGTCTGATATACCTGGACCACGTACGTGAAAAATCCTGGTGGGGTGTGAAAACGGATGACTTAGGAACCCAGGAGTCAGTGTCTGCTGGCAGGAAAGTGGCGTGTTGCTTGATGCTTGGGATTCTTCGGATGCTTGGAGTGCCCTCGGGAGCCTGTGGATAGGGACAGAGGGTAAGTGCCGAGCGCGGCCTGCCTTGGATCTGGCTCCTACCAGGCGAGCCAGCACCGGCATCCTCTCCCCGCCCTTCAGCTCGCGCAACTTAGCAACGGCATCGGAGAGCACCGGGTAAAAACCCTCGTTTTAAGGGACTGGAAACCGTGGCCAAGAGACGGCAGGTGACTTCGGTCACCGCCGTTGGCGTCTGAGAGACGCGCCTGGCCTCCCACTGCAAAACAGCCTCTGGCGCTCGCCCTCGGGCCGCTCTGGGCACAGGAGACGGTCTCCTCTCCGGATCTCCCTCCATCCTGCCCCGGGCGCAGGTGGAGGGCGGCAGGGACGCTGCGCGCGGTGGCCCCACAGGAAAATCCCCGCGGACGCGGGTCCCGGGAGCGCGGGAGCGTGCGTAGCCGCTTGCGGCGTGCGCCCGAGTAATGGGGTTTGCCTCCTCCCGGGCCCCTCGGCTCTCCCACCCTCATCCTGCGCTGCGCTGCGGCCCGCGGAAGCCCCACCATCCGGCAGCGCTTCGGCTCGAGGCTGTTCCCGGGGCTGGAGAGTACGGCATGTAGGGGGCGCGCAGGAACCAAACTGCCGAGGAGAAAGGGGAGGTCGAGGGTGGAAGTCGGAAAGGAGAAGGGGAAGATTAGGACAGAGCTGAGCGAGGGGCCGGGGAGAAAGGCACCGGCGCAGAGCAAGCCTAGCGCCCCCTCGAAGACTGGCCGGCCGAGGGGGGTCCCGAGCTCCGCAGATTCCCGGGGCCGGCCCAGGCCGGAGCTCGGCGCCCACCGAACCTCAGGCGCCGTCAGGCAGCCGTGGGTCCCCGGAGCTCTCGGTCAAGCGCGGAGCAAATCGCCCTTTATGGACTGGAAGCGGTGCCCCGGCGCGCCCCTATCGCCGCGATCTCCAAGCCCTGCGACATGAGCTGACCTGCTGAGCCCTCGCCACACACCCCCACTCGCCGGCCTTGACTCTGCACGTACCCGGGGAAGCCTCTGTGCATCCGTGCACCTCCGCTCACCGGCCCCCAAAGCCTTTTCATTCCCACCCAACCCCACCAACAGCTTCTAGTGGTAGTTCCAGACCCGTGTGTTTACTCTCCGCCAACACCCAACTCCCGGCCCTGCCTGCAGCCATTCCCCAGACCTAAAGATTGACTAACCGCCGCAGTTGCCCGAGATGACACGAGCCTCCGTCTCTGTGAGCCTCCTGAAGACTCGGAATGCGGCCACTTTCTTATATCCCGGGCACACACCAAAAAACGGACAACTAAAAGTCACCGAATTGCATCTTTCTAAGCTTTGAAAATCTCTACCCAAGCCTGTGGCAAGGGGTATATTCTTCTTTGATTTGGGGTTCTTTAAAAAAATTGGCGGGGGGGGGGGGCGGGCAACTAAGTGGTGGTTATATATTCAAGTAAGTCTTTGTATAGCCCCCAAATTCACTCTAATACTCAGTCACTCAACCCGCAAACATCTCTGCCTGCCTGTGTGTCCGGACTCATTCTATGTTTGTCCACATCAAGTCCTAACCCCACAAAGGAATGGCTCTTTGCGACAGGCAGTTCACACCTGCCCGTTTCTCTCCTTCTGGGTGAACTGTCTCAATCAATCTCCTCCTCAACTCGCCCCCAGAGAGTGACAACAAATTGTGTAGGGTGGTGGGAGAGGGGTGTAACTTAATAAATGAAGGTCCGCGGGAGGAAGGAAAGGACAGCTTTCTTTTGAAACCTCTTAAACATTCTGTTCTGTTCCCCCTCTGGGCCTGAAGAGCATCCCGTTCCTTACACTTGCCACCTACTGACACCAAATTTAAACACCTTTCCCTCAAAACTGAAGCAGTAGTAAAGGGCTATAAATGGGCAATGACCTCTTCAAGGATGAGGCTCCCCGCCCCCAAATACACTACAGGATCTGCACTGTAGTGTATTTGGGATGCAAAAGAGCATCACGTGGCTGCAATGCTGGAAAGTATAGATGCTGCGAAGCCCCCCCACTGACCCTGAAAACTACTAATGTATTTCATCCTGAGGTGTAGAAAAAGAACCACCCAAAAGAAAGCTACAAGGGCGAATATTATTTGTTTTAGTGGCACCAAAACCACCAATCTCAGCAATTTACTAAATTAAAATCACAGTTCTTTAAACGTATTTAATGGTTCAAATTGTGTATTTGGTTTTAACGTAAATCTCTGGTAAAATTTACGGAAGACAGTGAAGTATGTTCCTTAAGCAACTTCTTCATTTAAAAATAAGTAATATAAATAGGCAACAAATGTTTTGAGATATCCACAATATTTGTGTTTCTTAGCCTGGCTTCTTCTACTACTTAAAATAATGCACTGCTCTTTTTTTTAAAGCGCATTAATGTCATCAGTTCAGAATCTTTACTATGGTGGTTCCCAGATATTCTTTTAAACAAAAACATATTTTTTCAATTCACAAGTAACAGAATATTTAAAGAACAAAGTTTCAATTTTCTTCCTCGTGTAAAATTTAGCAAACTCCAAGTGCATTCAGTTTTGACAGCCCAGGGAAATGACCGCGCAATTTCCAGAAACTCTCCCAAAGATGCCCTCTAATTTCTCTCCTGACTTTAGCTCTATCTGTACCATCTTTTCCTTTTTAATTCTTCTATAGAAATTGAAACAAATAAAATCCGGTGAGGAAAGAAAACTATTTCTACAGTGATTTTAATCCACTTATTATTTCAGAGAAAAGAATTAATATTCCAGTGAGGAATCCGCGAAAGTATAAGGGGAGAAGAAGAAGCATTTCATTCTTCGAATCTATAAACCTCCCTAGAGAACAGAAACTACGCGCGCGTTTTATGGAACTGCGTTAACTTTGGGTTTCCCTCCTAGATCTGACTCAACTAAATATCGTGTTCCATAAAAGTGCTAGAATAGGTGGCTACATCTGTAGAGGTAAGAATCGTGGTTTTTTAGCGTGTCTAGGTGGGTGAGCCTCTCTGTTGCTGGAGGATGCTTCGAGGACCAGGCTTGGGAGGAAAGGGGTTAAGTCAGACCCTGACTTTCTCCGCGCAACGTGCCCCGTTTTGTCTGTTCAAGTCGACGTCGTCCAGCCGGAGCCAACCAATGGACGGCCGGGAGCTCCCGGGACAGCCCAGTGAAGGGGCGTGGCCTGAGGCTGTCACTCAGCAGTGAGGAATGACACCCGTGCGGGAGGGGTGGGGGGGGCGGGCTACGGTGGAACTCTGGGGAAGGAAAGAGAGAAGAAACAGATAAAACCAAGACAGGGGGTAAAAGGGTGCCCCGCGCCTCTCGGAATCCAGCGGCCGTCGTCGCCGCCGCCGCCGCCTCTGGGGGTGGGCTCCGGAAGAGCCGGCCCAGCAGGGAAAGGAGACGACGATCCAGAAGCGAAATCCTGCAGGCGGGGAAGAGACAGAGGAGCAAAGAAAAAGTGACTCGGGCGGTGCACCCCGGAGGCGCTCAGGAGGGGACTGCAGCCGCAGAGGGGCCTCACTGATCCTCCCCCCACGTCCTCCGAGGGCCAGACCCCGGCCCGCCCCTAAGGGCGCGAGGCAATGAGATAATCCAGCTGAGCTGCGAAAGGAGAGCTTCTGGCGCTGGATTGGGGGGGAGGGGGTCTCTGGGCGGGGTGGGCCTCGGAAGTGGGGGTGAGGGTCGGCGCTGATCCGGGGCCAGAGGGGGGCGGAGGCTGCTGGGCAGCCCAGGAGTGGGCTGCAGGGGCCTCGCTCGCGGGGCTCACTCGCGCTGCGGCGGCCCGCGCGCTCCATTCAGCTCGGAGCTGCCCCGCGCCCCAGCCGCCCGCCCGGCCGGCAGCTCCGGCCCGCGGCGCAGATGGCTGTGCGCGGCGCCAACACCTTGACGCCCTTCTCCATCCAGGCGATCCTCAACAAGAAAGAGGAGCGCGGCGGGCTGCCCGCGACGGAGGGGCGCCCCGTACCCGGCGGTACAGCGGTGGCAGCGGCGCCCGCTGTCTGTTGCTGGCGGCTCTTTGGGGAGACAGACGCGGGCGCGCTGGGGGGCGCCGAGGACTCTCTGCTGGCGTCGCCTCCTGGGACCAGAACGGCTGCGGGGCGGACCACGGAGAGCCCGGGCGGCTGGGATTCGGACTCGGCGCTGAGCGAGGAGAACGAGGGCGGGCGGCGCTGCGCGGACCCGCCGGGGGCCAGCGGGGCCTGCCGTGCAGGGGCGACCCTGGGCCTCGGCCAGCCGGTCTGTGAGCTGCCTGCAGCCAAGGACCTGGAGGAGGAAGCCGCGGGCCGGAGCGACAGTGAGATGTCGGCCAGCGTCTCAGGTCGGCTGAGGCTTCGCGGGGAAGGGGGCCGGGCTGAGGGGTTGGGCAAGGAGAGCAACTACGCCGAGTGGGGTGGGCCTGCTGTTAGCACCTTGTTCCCTGGGCCCCCCGGGTTAGCCAAGACCCTAAGCTCTGCGCACCGGCGCGGGCTGCTCTAACTCTCCGGCAAATGAGCCCGAGAGAGGACCGAGAAACTCCTCAGAACGCTGCGTCCAGGGGTAAAGCCTCAGACGACGTCGTGGGGCAGTGTGCTTTAGACCAGACTGGGAGAGAACCACTGCACCCTGGCTCTGAGTCCATTGCCAGTGCCTTCGGCCGAGTCTGTCTCCAAATCCCCAAAATCGAGGAAAGGGAAGAGCGAGGGTCCCAGAAACCTCGGGTAGCCAGTATCCAGGCCCTGGCCCAGAGATCAGAGATGCTCCCAGCTCGAGGTCTCAGAGCCCGCCCCGCAGCTCAAAGATAGGTAACGAGGGATAATTTCAAGTGAGCCGAAGGCCAACCGAGCCCGAGCTTCGGGAGGAGGGTTTATTTAGCTTTCCCAGACCCCAGGCCCAGGAGACCTGTGCCCGGGCTGAGGACCCAAGAGCTGGAGGCAAACCCTGCATCCAGCTGAAGGCAGAGGGGCTTGATTTAGGTCATCCCAGACTCAGCATGGGGAGGAACCTCCTCAACCACGAGCTGGCACGTCATTTGGTCAGAAAGACCCCCGTGCCTGCCCCGTCGGTTGGACGGTGCCGTAGGCCTCATGCTGGCCCCAAGCAAATATTATCTGCTGCAGGACAGAGTGCTGGACCTCCCTGCTAGGGTTCTGCGGGGAGAGCGGGGAAGAGGCGGAGGAGCTGGCGTCAGATTAGGGTCCAAGGATTCGAAGCAGGGACACCCCTCTACCCCCAATCCCAGCCCTCCTTTCATTGCCTTTGTAAGAGAGGGAGAAGCCTACCTATGGTCTTGGCTCAGCCTATTGCCATAGCCCTCCCACAATTCCGGGTGGATGGGGGCGTAAGACTCCGAATACTTCTGTCTCCAGGATCCGTCTCCCCACTTGCTCTTTACGTGCAGCCAACACGTGTGTGCTGTGACGATGCGTGTGTGAGCCTGAGTGTGGGGAGGCGGGTGAACCCAGGGAGGGTATCCGAAACGCCATCTAGAACCCCAGGGCTGAGGGCGGAGAAGGCTTGCGAGGATGCTCAGGCCCAATGCCCACATTGCTGAGAGGAGCCTGGAGCCCAGAGAGGGCGAGGAGCTGGATCTTGGCAGCACAGCGTTGATACAGCGGCTGAGTTCGTTGCCGGCTCACAACAAGATTAGCTGCAGGAAGCGAGTAGGGCAGGGATCTAAGACTTGCCTCCCGGACCCGCGGCTTCCAGGCCCTCCCCACCACTCCCGCGGCATGAAAGTGTATTCCCGCCCCCCACCCCGACCACAGCGGTTGAGGCCGGACCTCACTCCTCTGCGGCACTGACAGTGTCTCGTTTCTCTTCCCACTGGGTCCACAGGCGACCGCAGCCCGAGGGTCGAGGAAGACGGCGTTGGCACAGGAGGCGCACGCGTGCCCACGTTGTGCAGCGGCAGCGGCGGCGGGCCCGCGGGCGGCGCAGAGGAGGAGGAGGAGCCCGTGGCGCCCAAGCCGCGCAAGAAGCGCTCGCGCGCCGCCTTCTCCCACGCACAGGTCTTTGAGCTGGAGCGCCGCTTCAACCACCAGCGCTACCTGTCCGGGCCCGAGCGCGCAGACCTGGCCGCGTCGCTGAAGCTCACCGAGACGCAGGTGAAGATCTGGTTCCAGAACCGTCGCTACAAGACCAAGCGCCGACAGATGGCCGCCGACCTACTGGCCTCGGCGCCCGCCGCCAAGAAGGTGGCAGTGAAGGTGCTGGTGCGCGACGACCAGAGACAGTACCTGCCCGGAGAGGTGCTGCGGCCTCCTTCGCTGCTGCCACTGCAGCCCTCCTACTATTACCCTTATTACTGCCTCCCCGGCTGGGCACTCTCCACGTGTGCGGCCGCCGCGGGCACCCAGTGAGCCGGCCTGGGGTGAGGCAGCGAATGATCCCCGCGCCCCAGCTCCAGACGGGCGCTGATGGCTGTGCAGGTTGTGCCCTGTACTGGGGCGCCCCGCGGAGGGGGCAGGTGGAGGATGAAATCCAGCCCTGGCTCTGCTCTCCAGGACGTGCGCCCTGGCAGCGGGACTGGGTCTACCCAGAGGGGGGCGCCTTTTTCTAGTTTGAACAGAGGCATCCTATGGCCTAGGGACCCTGTTCCTACCCCCCACCCCACTTGCTTGGAAGCCCTTGGACATTATTTATTACCACCATAATGTTGGGTTTGGATTGTGTCTGCCTGGGGATGGCGTTTCCCAGAGAGGAGAGAACTCCTGGAGACCACACAAGCCTGAATCCCAGAATTTCAGGCCTGCCGGGAGCTTCGTGCGCTAGGCCACACTAGTTCATGGTATCCATGCTACCAATCTATGTGTATCTACATATCTATTATTTTTGGAAATTGCAATTGTTACAAAGGGGTTTAGAGCCCTGGCAGCCCCAAGGAGCCCCAGGCTAGGGGTTCATTGAACCATGAAATGTTTGGTTTGCGGGCCCTCCTCCCCACCCCTCCCCGGTGTCAGAGCTCGGGTGGGGGCGCCTAATTGGGTGCTGAATGTATGGAAGGGAGCCTCTGAGCACAGGGCAGGGCAAGGGCCCCGCATCTTCCCTCTCGGAGGTCCAGGCTGCGACCAACTGGGGGAGCTCCTGGGAGCCCCCGAACCAGGAGAAAGGAAACCCAGGAGTCCTTCGCAGAACCTTTCTTTCTTTCTTTCTTTCTTTCTTTCTTTCTTTCTTTCTTTCTTTCTTTCTCTCTCTCTCTCTCTCTCTCTCTCTCTCTCTCTCTCTCTCTCTCTCTCTCTCTCTCTCTCTTTCTTTCTTTCTTTCTCTCCTTCTTTCTTTCTTTCGGAGGTTAAAACTTGTAGCACTTTTCAGTTGCTTGTATTCAAATGATGGTTATTTTTGTATTCAATGTGAATATCCTTGACCGGCCTTTCCTCGGCGTCCTCTGCAGTTCGGCCGCTGGGCCCAGTCTCTACCGTTTAGCCTCGGCGACTCCTGCGTCCTGACCCAGGATTCTCCCATCCCTGTCCCTGCAACCTAAGACAGGTGATCCTGTCAACCTCGTGTCAACCTCGCCGCTTGTCGCCTCCTTAAGGGCACTGTGCACTCAACTAGAGTATTAACTTTAAAAAGATTTGTGAAATTTGGAAGTTCTATTCGTTGTATTTTTTTTCCTTTAATTTATAAACTTTTAGTTTAACATGCCCTCCTGGACGCCGTGTTTTCTCTGAGCCTCTCTCTGTGCGGCTTTGGGGGAACCGGTAACGTGGGCTCATTTTCCCAACTTGTTTTCAGTCCAGGACAGGACACCTCGCTCCTCGCGGAAGTCGCCTCGCTGCTCACCCTCAGGAAGCATTTAAATCCGCGCAGCTCAGGGAATCGTCATTTCTGGGACTTTGCAGGAGTCACAGAGGAATCTTACTGAATCCGGAGCAAATACCTAGGATTCCCGTTTTTACTCGTGGGCACTAGTGTCAGAGTCTAGGAAGCATCCGTAGCTGAACCCGCTCCCAATTTCCATCCCCCACCCTAACCTTTTCACTCCTCCACCTGCCAGCATCCTCTCTGCTTTCGATTTTCTGAGCGTTTTCTCTAAGCGTTCCTGTCATTATTTCATTTCCAGAATAGGCAAAAACTCTCGCTGGAATTCTGAAGCGGTTAGGGGAGAACGAGGAGCTAATAAGGTGTGTCCCGGGGAGGGTCACCTGTGCTTTGACCCCTGCCGGGTGCAAATGACGCTGCACCTTGTTCCAAAGCGCTTCCACTCACTCCCTCAGTGACACGTCGTCACTTGATCCGCACAGAAGCCCACCGTGGGAGCAGAGGATGGGCAGGGAGATGGTTATTTATTACTCCATTTTAAAGATGAACGCGCCCCGCCGGCGTTCCCCAGAATGACTCCCCAGATGCCAAGGATTCACCGGAGCGAAGCGCTCACCGCTACACGCCCCTCACATCGGGTCTGGGGAGAGCAAGGAAGAGTTAATGCCACACTGCAGGCGCCAAGGCCCCCAGTCCGTGGCCTCAGTCGGGAAAACACTGAAACCCAGGCCCGGGCTACTTTCAATTTCATCTCAGCAGATAGGCCGCCTCGCCCTCCTCCTCCGCCTGCGATCTTTCCCAGCCTTGGACCCTCGGGCCTTGGCACCCCAAAGGCCTTGGCCGGGCTTCTGCTACCCCTCAGCCCGGAGGGGGCAGAGAGTCGCGACAAAGGCTTTACGAAACGATCCCCGCTTCTGGAAACAGTGAGACGCCAAGGGAAAAGCAAACGCCCTCAGGAGATGCACACCCTCGCCCCCAAGTCCAACTACTTTCCAAAGGATTCCTGCAATCATTTTGTTTCTTTTTGACATGTTTTTAAAATTCCACTTTAATTTCATCATTAATCATGAATGCATTTTCCTTATAGAAAGTTATAAGTTTTCCAATAATGCTAGAATCCCTTTTCTCTCCGGAGATCGCCATTACTGAGGGTTTTTTTTAGGGGGGGCAGGTCTTTTTCCCCCTTCTGAAAACGTCAGTTGTTTGTGGCTGCGTCCTAAGAGGGTAGTTTGCTCTCCATCCTTGCGGATTTGGAATCCAGAGGACTGGGGAGTTTCTTCCGTAGGCCAGGCGGCGCCCCTTCCCTTCCTCGTCCCCTCTCCGGCTCCCTGCCTGGGTCAGTTCTACTGGGCTGGCTCGAGTCGCTCGGGAAAAATGACTCAAACGAATTCAGTTTGACCCGGATTGTGGCAGTTTCACTCTGAGCTGCTCGGCGGCTGGCGTTGGCGCGAACGCCGTTAAGATCTGATTCCAGGAGCTGGAGGCAGCCTCCGGGTCCAGCCCACCCTCCGAAGATTTCCCACCGCATTTCGTGACCCAAGATGTATGTCTCTACCTGGACCCCAGGCCGCAAATGCGGCTCCTGTTGGAAATTTTCGGTATTACTTTCTTCGTTTCCTTTTCCTTCTCTACTCCCAACCCCGCCCTTTCTTTGAAGATGAGAAAGTTCTGCTTTGTGCCCGCCCTGCTTCCTGTCCAAGGGGATCTTCCTCATCCACTCCCTGCGACCCTGGGCCCCGCTGAGCCCTCTGGGCCTTCTCACGACTTGGTTGCCAGGAGCAGTTGTCACCTGAGTCAGGTAGACTTTTGGCTTCATCCTTCTCAATCCCTTTCACCCTTAGTGAATCTCAGACCTGCCCTTAAAGATCACTGGGTTCGACCCACACACTTAGATGGGGGAGCAATGGCTGGGAAAGGGGACAGAACACCCTTTCACGGGTCCACCCGTGACCCGTGCGGAAATCAGTTCCAAGGAATCAGGCTTAGACTAAAAATCTTGCTCTGGGCAGCAAATTTGGGATGATAGGCTACCAAATGTCACTGGTGTTGTGTGTGTGTGTGTGTGTGTGTGTGTAACTCAAACTCCCGACCTTTTCACCATGGCGATCCCAAGCCGCGTCTCACTCAAAGTGACTTGATTTGACGGGTTCATGGACCCCCGGAGAGTATCTCTAAAGAGCTGGGTCAAGCAGGGAGAGTTTGGGGATAGATTCCATTTAAGAAAATAAAGGGCTTCCGGGCCACAGCGAATCCCGCTCCTCCACTCTAGCAAGGGAAAGAGGGTGACAGCGAATCTGACTTCATTTGAGAAGGTCGGAAGAGAGCTCAATACACGATGTCCCCGCACCTCTGAGAGGCAGCTTAGTGGTAGCCGTGCCCCGAACCCCGAGAGGCTGGGCCCTAGGAAGAGCGGCATCTAGGGGAGCGGGAAACTGGCAGACTGTGTCAGAGCCACACGGAGCATCCCACAGAGGCAGGACCTCATCCAAGTTCTGCAGACGTCCGCGGGGTGGGGACCCCAACTGGCCACCGGAGCTCGGTCCGGCCAGGCCGATACTCCACCCGCGTTTCATCACCAGGAGAAAGGTAGAAACCGACCTCTCTCAAGTCCACGGAATTCACCTCGCCTTATAGAAAGGCTCCTGCCTCGGGGAAACCTGAGCAGTGGGGAGAATCACACGTTCCCGGGAACCAGAACACTGGTGGAGCAGCTTCTGGGCCCGAAGGAGTGGAGGGGAGCGAGGCAGACCCGTGCTGGGGCTCAGGCCTATGCCGAGGAGCTGCAGGGCTTCAGTCTTGCAGGCCACCAACCTCCCCCTGCTAACAGTCTTCGTTGGGAACCACGTCGAGCTCCGTGGGGCCTGCTGGACACAGCATATGCTTGAAAGAGCTGAGGGCAGGCGGGGCGGATTGATGCATCGCAGGTGTAGCCGCGCTACTGCAGAAGTCAGGCCACCAGTGAAAGTGTGAAGGCCGCACCGCCAGCGGCCAAGGAAACAAGAGCAGAGGCCGGAAGGAGCAGCCAAGCAATACTTACCACCACCACCAACAATGAAAACAATAACTATAACTCTCTTCCTTTGTCTGGGACATTATAAGTGAAAAAGTGCTTCCTGCATCCTGTCCCTCGGTAGTTCCTTGAGGCCACCTTTTAGCTGGGTGGACGTGACCTCCATTTTGCAGGTGGGGAAACTGGGGCTCAAAGACGCAATGTGACTTGCCCAAAGTCACAGGCCATTAAGAGGCCAAGTCAGAGTCATTCAAAGATTAGAAGCATATTTTAGGATTTGAGGCAGCAGGGTGAATTGTCCTTCAGCTTCAGAGCTAGCATTCCCCACGTTTGGTTTCAGGGTGGTTGGATCACAAGAGGGTGGGTGTGCTTTGAAAACCATTAATCACTGTGCAGCTGGTGTGGACTTATTATTATTGTTGCCATGATTATTATTATGAACTTCTGGGCAATGCTGAGTTGGCTGATCTTAAACAATCTTCCTTGAACTCCTGCATCCTTCAGAGGTTTCTAAGTGCTCTGTGGTGTGCTCCACGAAGGGGCCCTCAGAGGGATAGATAACCTGGGCCTCCTCCAGTTTTCGAGTCTCCTGATAAATATGTTTTTGAAATGAAGAAACGCCAAAACAGGGTTGCAAAAAGTGTATTATATTGTAAATGGTTACATCATGTAATAAATTTTTTCCCCCTGTAGTCACACATAGAAGTTATTCAACATAAACTGGGTCGTTAAAAATCATTAAAGCATTTATTAAAAAAAAAAAAGATAACAAGCGGGGTGGTCCAGTGCGGGATCCAGGTTAAGCTGAACAATGAACTTATTTCAAACCTTTTGGGTGTATGAAGGAAGGGTCGAAAGTCCAAATTTAGGGCAATTCACGAATGTGAGAACTGCGGCAAACGGCCCTGCAGCCCCGCACCCCTCCCGAAGCGCTGTCGTTACTGTTGAAGTTTTTGGCTTTGAATCGGGCAGGGAAAGGCAGGAGCGTGGCTTCTGACCGACCCGGAGCTGACCCGGAACCCGCGGCATGGGCGAACAGCACCGTTCTATTGCTATTGGAATGTCAAGTTCAAAGGGGATATTCGGTAGCCGCGGGGACGTCACCCCGGAGCCTCCAGCGAGGTAAGCTCCGTGCTGGGCTCCAAGTTCCCCCCACGCTTGCGTGAGTGTGCGTGACACACTCACCCGCGCAAGGCCCACGCTCTCTCACACTCTTCCGCCTACAAGCGTCCGGGTTTTCTCCCTCCGCGACCCCGCCCACAATCCCGGGTGCGGCCCGCAGCCGGGCGGTTAGTGCGCCAGCGAAGCCAAGAGCCCGTGGTCTCTGCACAGGCCTCACGGTCTCCAGCGAGCGCCTGCATCCCTCCCTGCTGTTGTTGCAATTGCAACTTTAGTTTTTGGCGTGAGGATCCAGCGTAGGGGTTGCTCAAGGCCTCGGGGCTTCTTGGTGAGTCCTTTCCGGCTCGGCCCCCTCCCATTGCCACAGCCACATTCAGGCCTCCTGGCTGAGCAGCGCTCCCTATGACTTGGACGTGCGCCCCGGCACTTAGGGAAATCCCGGCCCTGGAAATCTGGGATGCACAAGGTGAGAGCTTCTCTCTCCATCCTGCATATTCGAGGGTGAGAAGTGGTCAAATCGGGCTCAATGGCCCCGTAGATCCATAAAGTGATTCTGCTTCGGACCTGGAGTCCGCAGGAGAGAAGCAGCTCTGCCACTCACTTCAATCTTAGGAAATTAATCTCTTTTCTCAGAATCTCTGTTTTAAAAATTAAATAAAGAAGAAGAAGGAGGAAAGAAAAGAGAGTTGTGAGATGCTCTTTCAGGCTTCTGGGTAGTGTTTGGGGTGTACACTCACCCCCGGCTTGAAGTGGAAGTAAGGACAAAGCCCTTCTATATTTTACTTTAAATAATGCCATCCCCTTTATAAGCAGTTTTTTTTGGGGGGGGTGGGGGTGGAGTTGTTTTATTTTTACAAAGAATTTGGGTTCCCCAAGATGCTGTCTACAGGCCTTCCCAAGGTCCTTATCTTTGGGCCTCCTTTATCTGCTTCCCCGGCCTGGGTGGTCAGCTGTTTTGAAAAGTCCAGCTTTTTCGATGCGAGGACTTCTCCCCACCCACCAAGCTTGGGAGGGAGACCTGAGGCTATTCTGCTTCTGTGGCCGCGCTGAGCTCCAGAGAGTCCCCTGTCCTTGGATGGAAACCGCGACGCATTAAGAAAAAAAAAAAAAAAATTAATGCCACAAGTGTTTTCTCTCCCGTGGTCCACCAGAAAGCAAGGGTGAGCGGCACGCTGTAAAACAAGAGCCAGTAAAGCCGCTTATTTTAATCAGCTTATTAACATTTTTGAATGGCTTCCCTTGTGCGCTCCGAGGCCCCCTCGGTGGCGTGGCAGAGCTGTGCGGCCGGGATTTTTACGCACGGAGAAGCATACCCGCGCGCGGTGCCGCCGCTCTTGGCACCAGGGGCTGGCGGGGCGGGGGTGGCCGGGCGGCGCCCACAGTGCCAACTCTGGACCTGGGCGTCCCCGGCTTGTCCACATCTTGCTGCGCGCCCTTAGCAAGACTGCGGCCTTCGGAGGATACAGGGCTGCGTGGGTTCAGAGGTTGCAAGGGAGCTTTCGAGACCCTAGATGTGACCCCGAATTGTACCCACAGCTTCGAAGGAGCTGGACGATCTGAGGGTTTGTCCCGCTTTATCACATTTGTGCTTTGTTTTTGCAAAGGGTGCTGATGGAATTGATATTCCTCCCTGCACAGGTGTCGAGCGTATTCCTGCTGGCGTGGGCCGGCGTCCGGGCTTGGTCCAGCACATCCTGGACCCGGTGTAGGCATGTCACCAGGGTGACTGACTTCCAGGAATTCTTCCTCCTTAAGGAGGCCCGGGACGCTGCCCCTCTTCTTTCCGGGAGAAGTTGAGCGACGCGTCCTTGGCCCCTGGGACCGTGGGAAACGAAACTAGAGACACACAGAGACAGGTGGTGAGAAAGAGTAGAGAAGAGACGCGCGTGGACACAGGGCAGGTGAGAGAAAAAGCGGGCTCAACGGAAGCCCTCTCCAGGTGGCGAAGAGCTCAGTGTCTTTCAGGTCTCAACTTACAGATCTCAGGCCTTCCTGGGCAACCCTCCCCGCAAGTTTCGATTAAAAATCCCTTCTAAGTCCGTCCCACCGTCCCGGTCCTTATTACTTGCTACAGTGATAAGTGATATTGGGCCCACTGTCGTGCTCCGGCATAGTCTGGCCTGGCCTAGCAACACTTGGGAAGTTGGAGCCGGGAGGGCTTGTGCCTGCGGTGTCCCTAAGTGCCTAGCGCAGAGCCTGTCGCTCTGTGACATTCAATACGTACTTACTGGCCGGACTCATGAATAAGGACCAAGATCCTCAGCTTTGTCCTTGTCTGTCCCCGCCACACCCCACCTGCACCTCGGGATCTGAGCGCCTGGCCACAGGCGCCCACGCAGAGCTAGCGGAGGACAGGAGGGCCAGCGGAGCTTTCCTGAGCTTTGCTAAGTTCTTTTCTCCTGGCTGGCTGAGTGCAGGCCCTGGGGAAAGGCCGAGCGTGAGAGCCGGCATGCCTTGGGGTCAAGTTATGCCGCCTCAGGCTCAAGATTCTTCCTGGAGCCTGGGCAGCCCGCTTAGCTGCCAGCAAACTCCAGAAGGCGTCTCAACCTCAGATTTGATCGTATTAAAATGCACATAAAATCTGACCAGCTAAGGGCTGACAAAACCAGGGCCCTGAATAAACGTTCCGTTTCCGGTTTATATGAGTGGGTGGGTGGGGAATGGTCCAGTTTCGGAATTGGACAGGCGCTGTGGTTGGAGAGGGCCAGCTGGCCGGCAGAGCGCAGAGAACCGGGCGGGGGCGCGGGGAGGGGGGGATGCGGAGAACACCCTTGGAGAGGTACAGGCAGTGGATCAGGTGGCGGGACTGAGCCCTCAGCGGCCCTCGGCAGAGGGGCTTCTCGAGACGCTTAGGGGTGAGCCCGGGCTAAGGCCCCGGGGCGCGGTTGACAGTGCTCCTAGTTGGGATAGCAGCTTTCCAGCGACTGTCCTAGCTCTTTGGACTCCCAGCTCAGGGCCTGGCACATAGTAAGCACTCAAAAGTTTTTGGATTGCTACTGTACTGTACCTTATGCTTCAAGAACGGATTCTCTGGGCCACTTCCATTGAATCTCAAGGCAGGTAGTTCTGGTTCCGTGAGAAGGCACAGGGTGGGAGAAGGTGGTGAGTCCAGGAGCGCTCAGCTGGAAAGGCCAAACCCAGGCCGAGATCTTTTTGATTCTTCAGAAGGGAAGGCAAGTGAGAGCTTCCTCTTGAAAAACCCAGTAGGAGCAGAGCGTGGATTTGGAACCAGGCCCTTCATGAAGATCGGGCTTCAGCTTCACTGCCAAAAATATGGATAATTACCCCCCCCCCGCATACACCCTACCCCTGGTAGTGATAATCTAAGAGCCCCGTGCTTCCTGGGCAGTAGGTGCCAGGAAGAGCTCATAGCCTAACTGATAGTAAGTTTTGCAAAGTTAAACAAGGACATTTACCATTTAAAAAAATTATCTACAGAGATGGTAAGGGGTGGACAGGGAGTGTTGAGAGAGAGTAAAAATCACCAAATGAGTAAGAACAGTCAACCCCTAATGGAAACTTTTGAGACAACAGGTTCTGTGCATCCTTTGCAACTGCAGTTATGGTTTTTAAATAAATTCAATACATAGACTTTTAAGGTTTAGAAAAGAAATACATTAATCTGCTTTCCAGTGGATTCCTTCTGTCCACAAGAACTTGCAGAAGAATTTCTTTAAAATAATTATTTCCTAAGGTGTGCATTATTTATTTGATTAACAATAATTGTTTTCCATGCCATGCTGGTACTCATGTTTGTGGGAGGCTGGCGTCCTGCCTTCTGGTGGTTCAGTCCTGAGGAGAACGCACCCCCAGAACATACCTAGGAAGACCCCCACAGGATACATACAGAGGCCAGCGGGGGTCCTATCCTTCCCAGGTGCTGGGCCAGGAAGGACCTCGAAAGAAAGCTCCCAGGGGAATCCTAAACATAGAGTTTGGGGCGGGGGGCGGTGAAGAGAAAAATCTTTGTTGTGGAACGGCTGTCTGACCTTCTCTTTTTCCTTCTTTCTGTCCTCATTCATTCATTTGTTCAAATATTCAGCATTATTTGTTAGGTGCCTACTTTGTGCCAGGGATACAGAGGAGAAAGGCCCCGCCCTGGTGGAGTTTACCGTCCAGTGGGAGACTGGGATAGAAGTGCCAAAAGGAAAATTAAGCAGGCTGTGTGTTAGCGCAGGAGAGTGCAGGGTATTATTTGGGAGGCTAGTCAAGGAAGGTCACTGAAATGTCAAATATTTTCAGGAGCGCTCACGGTGCGCGCCGATCGCTAGGGCTGGGTCGCTGCCTTTCCGACTCCATGACAGGGTCTCTATTCCGGGCTAAGTCTCTGTCCCTTCTTTTTCAGGTCCTCTCGGAGCCTTCCCTACTTTGCGTGTGCGTGGGGGCGGAGACCAGGCCGAGAGCTCTGAGTGCCCTTTTAAACACCCGCTCCATTCCGGGAGGCCTGCGGGAGGGTCTGGGAGGCGCAGCCCCGAGATCCGGGCGCCCTCGGGAGTCAGTGTCTGAGGTCCCCGATCACTAGCGCGCTGAGCCGCTGGAAACTCCGAGAAGTTTCAGGAGGAGCTGGGGGGCAGCTTCTCCTTCTTCCCAGACAGAAGCCCTCCAAGCCTGCGCGGGCCAATCACCGTCCTGGTAACCGGCGCTTTATTTAGCACTTAATCTGTTTGCGCTTAAACCGTTTCCTTAAGTGCTTTACGTGAATTATTTCATTCATTCTTCCAGGCAGCTCGATTACAGTTACCCGACGTTGGGGATCGACCCTACGCTGCGGCTCTCGCTGGAGGAGCTGGGGTTCGAACTAGACTGTCTGGCTCCAGACTGCTCAGCGCTGGCCACATTTCCGTTCTGTTCCCCACCGCAGAGTCGCGGTGATGAGGATCCCATTTACAGAGAAGGAAAATGAGGCCCGGAGAGAGTAAGCTCAGTCAGGAGCCGAGCTCAATGGTTGACGTTCCTTAGCTCATGTCATTTGCACAACCTCTCTGAGAAGAGGAATTCGCGCGCCGGTAGCAAAGGAAGAAAGAGAACTAGATAAGGGACGGTTGGTTGGCCTTGGCTGTGCAGGTCGAAATGGCAGCGTGGTGTTAAGGCTTTGGAGGCAGGGCTAGCCTTGGCTCCCGCTTCTGCTTTTTCCCAGCTTCCAGGCCTTTGGACGAGTTCCCTAACCTCTGGCCCTCAGTTTCCCCATCAGAACAATGGAGACATAGGTTTGCTGGAAGATAAAAGGAGATAATGTAGGCAAAGCCCTTGGAGTTGGTTCTGGCATAACAGCAAATTCTCAGCAGTGATAAGGGTACGAGGCTGAACAGGAACCTGCCTTCCTAGACTCTCACCCTGGTCTTTCCTCCCTTCTTTTCCATTTACAAAAGGGGGAGAATTTCCCCCAAACTCATTATTACAGAAGCATCAGGAGATAGTAAATTGCCTTTTTGACTTCAGGGGATCTGAGACACAGACTGTAGAGGAAGGCTTCTTAATCCAGGCTCCATTTACTATGTTCCTCTCCTTGGTGACAGTGTGATTCCTGGCGACACGATGGATCCTTGTGGGCTGGTGGCTGGCACAGGCCCTGGGAAGGGTGGAGGACTCCACACCCCTTTTCCTATGCATTGTGATAGGGAGTGGTGTATAAGATCTACTGAAGGCACATCAGTTGCTGTGCGTTCACCCCTCCCCATTTTTTGAAGATTCTGGCTTCCTTTCTCAGGGCCTGATTGGAAAGAACTTCTCAGCTTTGTTCACTCAACCCCAATCTCCAACCCCTCCCAACAAACACTGCAGCCCCCATCACCAAGGTCCCCAGCAGCAGAGACAGGGAGCTCCAGGAAGGGTAAAGAGGTCTCACAGGTCCAAAGCACTTCTACTGCTCTGCTCTGACCATATTTGATCTTGTTTCATCCTCAGGAGAATCCCATGAAGTGGGTGAGATTATCTCTCCTTTACAGATACGGGCGCAAAGTTCAGGAGGGTCAAGTGACTAGGGCAGGGTCACACAGCTTGCAAGGGCTGAGCAGGGAACTCGCCCATGGGGCCTATAGGACTTCAGAGGTTCCAGCTACTGCCTGCGACACCTACATGCCCCACTCCCACTACTAGGGTGGGGTCTGGCACTGGGCAAAGGAGGAGGAATCCCATGGGGAGTGAAGAAAGGGGTATTAATTCTCTGGGCGGTTTCCTATTAAGAAAACACCTCGCTCTGGCCTGCTTCTTCCCAGGGGCCGCTGCTCGGCCTCCTGAAGGCGAGGCCTGTATATTTGTAGTTTGATTCCGCCCGTCAAGGCTAATTTCTCCCCACAACTTAATGGACTCGGCTTGACATGCGTAATGATTCCTAATCACGAACATTATTTTCGCTAGCGCGGAGACATGTTCCAGTTGTTGTGACAGATCGCGTTTCAGCCATAATGACGGAAAATTACCATTTCTAATTCTCCGGTTTTTGACACCTAAATCCACAGACCATATGTGGCAGCGGGAACTCTGGGCCCCTCGGTCCTCCCTCCCCGCCATGGCAGAGATCTTGCGGTGTGGTGCTTCCACCCACCCCCCTGAGCCGCGCCCAAAGGGGTGGAGCGGCAGAGGCCCTTGGGATGGACCCGTCTTTTCTGGCTCCTCAGCCTTCCGGCCCCTCCCTCCAACATGAGATGCCCAACCACTGATGACAAAAACTGGAACTTGGAAGGGGCCTCAGAGACTCATGCATTTTCAGGGACCCGTTTTACAGATGGGGACACAGAGGGGAATGCAGCTAGTCCAATATCTCATGGCTGGTAATTGGAGGCTAAGCTTTTCTCAGAACCATTCCTGGAGTTCCCTAGCAGTGAATGTCCCTCAGCCGTCGAGAGGGAGACCTGGATTGTTCCTTTATTTGCAAGCCTCAAAACCATCAGAGAGGCAAAGCTTCCTAGGGAAAGTTGATGAGAGCTAGTGCAGAGGAAAAAGTTGAGGCACAGAGCGGTGAAGTAAATTGCCCCAGATCATAGCCCTGGTAGAGATGGAGTTGGGCCCAGCGCCACTGCTCTTAACTTCTTTCTAAGCTGCCACAATTCACCTTGACCTCTCACCCACCGTAGGTGTGAGGAAATTGAGGCCAGCAGGCAAAAGGCTGAAGCCAAGACGCCCATGTCCATGCCCAGGTCTTGCTCACTTTAGAGGCCCCCGGGAGGGATGCAGCGAACCCCACCATTGGCCAACACTCTCCAGCCTGCCTCAGGAGTCACTTCTGCACGCCTCCCAAACCCCCACTTCAGGCATGAGTCAGAGCGAGGCCCTGAGGATAGAAAAGGGAAGAGATAGAACCTCCACCAGGGGTTCACAGTGAAAATTACTCGTCACACAGGCCTGCGGGACCTAATAGTGACCGATGCGCTTTGTTCTAGGGAAGCAGGAAGGTTCATGGGGCACGAGGAGTGTCTGCTCAGAATTTACTAATCCTGCCTTGGGAATATGTCACAGAACCTCAGATTCATCGTCCTCTGTAAGACCATGGTGAAAATGCCCACCTCCGAAAATGGCTGCGAAGTTGGTAGAGGCCTCCCATCTAGGCACTGGGGACCTTCGCAGCGGCTCCATCCCAATCAGTCCCTAGAAGCCCCTGTGCCACACCCACGGTGATGGGTGGGGGAATGCTGCCAGGGCTGAGGCGCGGACCCCAACCAGGCAAGGAAGTCGCGAGCTTTCTTAAAGGGTTCGCTGAATCCCTGAAGGTTATCTGTCGTCCGTGGGAGGCCCTGAGCTGAGGGTGACGCGAGCGCGGAGAGGAGGTCGCGGGCGAGTCCTGGGCTCTCTCCGAAGTCCGCTCTGCGAGTAACCGCGCGAGTTTGCGGTTCTAAGCGCGCTCCTCCTCGCGCAGAAGCAGCGATGACCCAGCAGGGTCAACCAGACCAGGAACCCATCCCGGAAACGGAGAGCTGGAGAAGAGAAATGACACGCCAAGGTCTGAAAGCTGGGCGCGGGTCTCCGCCTCCACGTCGCCCCATTCCCGCTATCCATGCGCCAGCTGGCCCTGGCGCGGTGCCTCCCCCTGGCGTCTGCCCCACGGTCCCACGCGGATGGCACCACGCAGGGCGTCTTTTCCTGCACCCAAGGTGTGCTGGGACCACGCTCTGTCACTACCGCAGCCTCGATTGTTGTTTCCAACTCAACGTCTTCGGAGTGCCCTGGGAGGCGGTGGTGTATAAATGCTAAAGTAGCTGGCTTCTCTGTAACACCTACCCCACCCTACCCACAAAGTCCGCCTTTGTTGGTTAAAAAGAAGTGTCTTGGGAATACATTTTTTAGATACAAATAAGTTGGAGGCTTCCACGGAAGGAGGCTGAAGATAATTAGCTATCAGGATAAACTAGGAGCCTTGCTCATGCCCTTGGTCGGCTTGAAGCCAAAGTGGTCACGTCCATGGAGATTCTGGGTTTCAGTTCCTTACTAAAGGTGAAAGAATAACAGATTTCTGCCCCCCCCCCACACCTTCCACAACAGAGAGCGCAAAGGAAAGGATGTTCATGAAAGGACTTTGTAACCAGAGGGTATGCAAAGAGCCTGTAGATGTAGTTACCTACAGGGGCTGCCCAGAGGCTGTGGAGAGCCCTCTTGGCCTTCCTGTCATTCAGGCTCCGGGCACAATCTGCATGGCTCAAACCTACAAGAGTTGCATAGCCTGTTAATTTTACCAACTTGGAGACTGAGGCCAAGCCTGAAGGGAGTGTCTCACCTCTTTTCTTTTAGGCTGCTTGAAGCTTTAGCTCAGCAGAGAAACTCCATCAGAGAGGCCATCACTCTAATTGGGAAGAAAAAAGATGGCAGATAGTGGTGCAAAGACCTCTGAGCAAAGGGATCTTCCATTTTCGAATCCAGTACAGAATCATTTACATGCCAGAGTACCTGGGAGTCAAACTCAACTCTTCATATTACTGGCTGTATGACACTGACTTCAGTATGGTCAACTGTAATTGGGGGTAGCAATAGAACCTACCTCATAGGGTTTTGCTGAGCATTAAATGAGTTAAAACTTGGAAATGGCTTAGAATAGTGCCTGGTATATAGTAAGTGCTCAATTACTGGTGTCTGGCATATAGTAACCAATCAATACATGTTAGCTGTTTTCAAAGACACCAGGGCTCACATGGTAAGGAATCTCAGGTCTTTGCCTGGATTTAAACAAACAAATATAGAAGCCATCACAGACCAATGGAACCTAAAGACATCTGCAAAGAGATGCTTCAAGTGTTGCCTAGAATGGCAGTTTGGATGGTGGTCTCTCCAGTCAGGGGCCTGGATGTCAATTTCAGCTCTGCCACTTAATAGCCAGGTGACTTTAAACTAATAGATACTTAGTCTATTTGTGCCTCAGTTTCTTCTTTGTAAAATAAGTTTTAAAAGATAGATGTAAAACATTTATCTCACTGCCTGACGCTCAGTAAGAGTTCAATATTGTTATCTCTTATTCCTTGTTGGTATATAAACTGCCCTTACCGACACTGCTAGTGTAGAGGGAGATGATGTAATTGGTTAATGCTCTGGTAACTGGGTGTGATTGCTCAGGGCCAAAGAGTTTAGGGATGATCTGAACTCAACACTGACATGACCACTGGGTGGCCTTGCCCCAGTCACAGCCTCTTTGAGCCGGCTGTCACCTCTGCAAGGAGGATAATGATTTTCACTTAGCAGCAGAGGCTCCAGAATTTCCTAATAGGAAGGGCTCTGGGGTCTGGGGGCTTTGGAAGATTGCCTTAAAGCTGTTCTGACAGAACAAGCAGGCTCTTGACTTAGATTGGATGTATGCTTGTGATCCAGTGGAAGAGAGACTGCAGGCTTACTCTGCCCTTTGCTGCTCAGTTCATTCAAAGAGAACAAAATGCTATGCTAATGTTCCCATCTCAGGTCTGTGGGTGGGGCAGACAGGGTGGATTAAAGTCTGATTGAGTGGGGAACTTGCTGCTTAGTCCTTCATAAAATGCCAGCAGAAGGGCAGAATTCATCTGGGGTTCACAAACCCTTCTTCTAGAGGACAATCTTGATCAGAAATCCTGACCTAGGATTACTAGATCTTATGACCCACTTTTGATTTGCCTGCAAGGTACTAAAAGGCCCACAGGCTTCAGCAGCTATTTTGTAGATTTAGAATTAGAGCATGTAAAATGCTTGGCAATGTGCCTAGCATGCAGTACTGGAAAAATGGGAACCCTCTCTATTAAGTCAGATCATAAATGCCTGAAACGGCTTAAGCAGGACCTTCTGGGATATATTCACAAGAAGGCTCACGGTGCATTTTTAAGCGTTCCAGGAAGAAGCTTTGCAAGGCCTGTGGTGCAACTTCTGTCCATTTCGCTAAGGACATCCTGAGGTTTAGAGACCTTTCCTACTGGAATCTCCCTCAGATAGGAGGCTATCCTAGGGGTTCACTTTGGAAGAAGCTCGGCTCGGCCCGAGTCTCTTGGCGCTTGCTCCTTGGCTCCCCGTTGCCCAGCGCCGATGCTCAAGAAGGCTGGGGAGAACTGTGCGGTAGCCCCACCTGCGGCTTCACTCGGGCGCTCTGCCTCTGCGCCAGCGGTTAGTTCTGGGGCATCTCATACGCGTCGGGTGCCCGGCGCACTGCTGGATCGCCTTGGCTCATAGCCAGGACTCCGAGGCCTGGGAGAGCCAGCAGGATTTCTGTGGTTTCGTCTTTCTGGTTCTGTAGGCAGGGGCCAAGGGTTGGCAACCGTCTGAGCGCCTAGCTTGCGGGCTCCTCTGTGCGTTCTTCACGTCTGCATCTCTTTGCTCTGATCCTTACAGGAAGGTTGTTGGCAAGTCGCGTGGACATCACGCTGCACTTTGAAACAGGATAATGAGAGTGACAGCTCACGATTTGTTGAGCTTTCGGTAGGGGCCAGCCACCATGACAAGCTATCTATCTCTGCCCATTAAAACATTTGTCACACCTATTCTATGAGGGATGCATCGTTATCAGCCCTATTTTACAGTTAAGAGAACTGAGGTACATATAACTGGATTTCTTTGTGGTCGTACAGTTAACCAAGTGATGGAACCCAGATTTAAACCTTGGCAGCTCATGTCCATAACCACGCCCCTATGCTTTTTGCTGTGTTGCTGGGGGCCAGAACAGTGCCTGACATTTGGTAGGCTTCTTTGAATATTTGTGGAAAGAGGAGGCATTGTTGTCCTCATGTTACCGATGATGCAAGCGGACAGAATTTCTGGGCCAACCCTGGCCAGGAAGGGGGTCAAGGCCCCTTTGGCGTGGTCTTCTCCCCTGCATCCCAGGTGGACTCGGGGATGGTAAAACGTCACTAGCCTGGTACATCCTGCCTTCAATACCCGGGTCCTTCCTTCCCAAGAGGAACATGAGGGTCTGTGAGTTAGGTCTCTCCGCCTGGAGGGTAGAGGACGCTGATTTAGTTTTATTTCTTGAGCGCTCCAATAGGAAGGCTACCCCAGTACTCACCACCGACTCAGTGGTTCCCCACCCCCTGGCCCCCAAACACTGAGCCAGTCCAGGGTGCTGGAGGCCGAGGCGCGCTTAAGCTGGGAGAGTGTGGGTGGGACGAGTGGCAGGGTGGGCGGGGGGAACGGGGTGATCCCAGGGTTCCCTTGGCACCGCGGACATAAAGGATTAGGCCGAGAATCGGTCCCGGGCTTGTGGCTGGAGCAAACGGCACGGGTAGGGTGGGTGGATGAGTGACGCAGGGAGGGCGTGAGTGGAGTGGAACCGGGCCGGGGGCGGAGGCCCTGCCCGAGTGGGATGGAATGGGGGTAGGGGCCGCGGGCGCGGCGTGGTTTGGTAGGGATTGGGTTGAGGGGTGCAGCCCGGGCCCTCGCGGAGGTCATCGGGCGCGGATGCGCAGGCACCAGTCAGGCCAGTGCCCCCTCTCCCACTGCTACTTCCCTTTTGGCCGGGGTCGCCGCAGGTGAAGCTGGCTGCAATCAGCCTCTGCCCTCTACGCTGGGCGCTCCTTCTCGGCCCCTGCAACAGCAGCCGCGTTTCCAGGATCGCCGGCAGTCAAGGCCAGGGAGGGGGGCAGGTGGAGGGGAAGTCGGTTCAAGCACTCGGGAGCCGGAGCGGTGAATCTCCCAAATCCTAGAAGTGCAGATCCCTGCCTGACGCTGCGCTGGTGCGGAGAGAGCCCCAGCCGCGCAGGGCCGCTTCCGCGTGGGGCCTTGGGTACCAGCAACCCGCTTTGTGCTGCAGGTCCTCCTGTAAGACAAGGCTGATGATGTCTCCCTCTTACAGAAGCTGAAACGGTACAAAGGCACGATAAAGCTGCGGTTGGCGTTAGGGCCCAGCCCGCCTCCAACTTCAGCACGCGTAAAAATTCAGTGGGGAGTGTACTTGGTTTCAGTGGGTGAGGGTGAGGCCCAGGATCTGCATTTGTACCCCTCCGGCGGGCCTGGTGCACGCAGTTCAGGGACCTCACAGGGAGACGCCGAGGCGGAGGCTGCGGGGCGGGGAGGCGAGGGGAGTGGAGTCTGGCCTCGGCTCGATCAGCTTGCCCTGAGACCCACTGTGCCAGGGGCACTGGGGACACAGGGACGGTCAAAGACCTGCCCTCGAGGAAGTGACAGTTTAGCAGTGGAGAGTCAGGCCTGGGACCAGAACTCTGTGTTTAAGCCACTTACTCCAGCGGGGCCGCCACGCCGCGGTGTCTGCAGCGCCGTTGCCCCGCCACGCGCGCCTGTTCCCCGGATCCCTCTCTGCCGCCAAGTCGCCTTGGAGCGGTCGAGTCTCCGGGCGCACGCCGTGCGGGGCTGGAGACAGTACTGAGGCTTTGCTGGGGGCTCTGAGCGCTTTGGCGAGCACCTTTGCAGACCCAATCCGGCGACAAGGCCTTTTCCAGCTTGGAGGGTAGGAGGGAGGCGGTCGAGCCGCTGGGGAGCTTGGGAGCGTCGAGTCTTCCCTAACTCGGGTCTTGCGGAGGTTTGCCCCCGGGAACAGGAGCAAACCGGGCCCCGCTGCAGCCGACTCGCCGAGAACAGGGGCGCTGCTTCCTGCCAGCCTCGGGGAGGGTCAAGTCAGGCTTCCCCAGCAGGCGGGTTTGCGCCCGGCTTTGCTGCCAGGAGAGCCACCTGTGGAGGCCGTGGGCAAGAGTTGAGCTGAATCCACACCTGGAACGTACCCTTCCCCAGTTCCCTTCTCAAAGCCCTTTCCTTGCCAGTCTGAAATGAAGCGAGAGGCTCTGCCCCTCCCTTGGGTAGAAGGCAATGAAGTTGTCAGGGATTCACAAGCAAACAGTGTTTGCTCGCCTTTACCTATCCAGGTGAATTATTTGCGGTGACTTCTAATTTCCTTCCCCCAAAGAAAACCATGTCTTCCCACCTTTCCACCTTTTTTTTTCCCCCTTTAAGCTTAAATGCTTATGAAAAATTGATGGAAAAACATCTTCAGTGGCCTTTGGGTTCTCCTAGAAAAACAACCCAAACCCAGACCTCACTAGTAATAGTGAAAACTTTAAAATTCAGCTCTTTATCCCAGGCTTCCCCAGTTTTCAAACTGACAACTCAAACATGTTTGGACTTCAAAATGTCAAACTTGATATCTGGCTCTTTTACAAAGATGGCTTGGCTGAGAAATGACTGAAAAGGTAAAATGTTACTTCTGACAGATTTGGAACTCTCCTTTATGTTTTGCTAATCTCACTATCGGCTTGCTGAGTGACCATACTAGAGCTGAAAGTTTTGTGTCAATATATTGGCAGTTTATAGAAAATAAAAAAGGTAGAATATCGAGCTAATGAAATTTAGCAAGAATACTATTAGACTTTTCCCTTATTCGTCATTCCTCCTTAGTTCTTTTACGTGGAATTCCATATAACATATAAACGATTTATATAAAAGTTTGCAGAGTGTTACATTAACCAAAAATACAGGGAATGGAACAATTAAGGAGCACATATAGGCATATTAATTACCCCACCTCGCACATGAAGCTACATGTTCTACATGGCGTTTTCATTACTACATGAGCTGTTAAATGTATAAAGTAGGTACATTTGTGGGCATATTAACACACTATGAGAACTTGAACTTGTTCATTTCCTGGTTTTTATGGGCCTCGTTGGGCTGTATGGGCTTGCTTTGCACATGCTCACATGCCCTGAACTCACATTGACTTCTAGAGTCCCCCCTTCATGGATGGAGGGAGACAAGTAGAAAATGGCATAAACTGTATGGTGAAGCGTAAGCTGGCCAAATCTGTGTTGTATATGCCTAACCTTAACTGCATCCCACAGTGGCCCTGGCCCCAGGACAGAAGGAAGCCCTTGACTCATGAAACTGGGTCTGGGTGCTTTTCTTCAACCAGTTGTCTTTTCAGAGACCACATGGTAAGTCCATCATTACATTGGAGATATATATATATATTTTTTTGCCATTGGTTTGACTGGGCTGTCCTCCCAACTTTACCTGACAAATATGAAACCTAAAATGAAGCTGCCCTGCTCCCTAAGCAGAGTGCCCAGTTCTCTTCCTTAGTGCAAATGAGTTTGAAATAATTCTCACCTCTTCCCCACACAAAATGAGCCACCTGTGGTGCTTACCTCTGAGTTTCTATACTCCTTTATTCTCAATCATAAAATTGAAAATAACGTTAATAGGATAATTAGATACCTAGAAATGGGTTACTCGGTAAAGAACAGGTAGATTGGTGTAGAAATAAATAATCTTGGGTCCTGATGGGTGTTTCAAGGAATGAAATTAGTTTACATTATCTCTATTGAAAAGCATTGCTTATGTATTGAAGAGAACTGGAAAAAGACAAAACAAAACTGTACATACCCCTACCTTCCACATATATTTTATTCTTAGTTTTTTAAAAAATAAAAATCTAGCAAAAATGTAGCTTGTTTGAATCTGGAATTAGAATAAAGAACAAGAGTAGGTTCTATTTTACAGTGGTCTTATGTAAAGAAAATTTAAAATCGGCTTCAAGATAACTCTTGAAATAAATATTTAAAATACGATTTGGTTTACATGCAAAAGCCACAAGAAGGAAAATACCGCAATTGTTTTTAAGATGGCAAGCTCTTTGAAGAAAAGTGAAAAATGTCATTTGTCATTTTTATGTCCTATATACAGGAACAGATAACCAGATATTTTGAAGAGGAAAATATGGCATTTGTGTGTGTGTGTGAGAAAGTGTTTTATGAATGGTCCAGGTTTTCACATTTTGTCTGCTGAGTGCAGGCAGTTTATAATGGACAATTGAAGTCTGAACTGAAAACATTTTTAAACATAGAACTGGTCATTTTGGTCTAAAATGATTCCATATAATTTTTTAAAAAAGGTCAAATCAAACATGGAGATAACAGCTACTATTTGAAAGCTTCTCGTGCTAGGCACCATGCTTGATGTCCTATAAATATTATTTCATTTCCTCCTTATGAAAGTCTATGATATTATCCCCACTTAACAGATGAGAAGATTGAGCCTTTGCAAGTATAAGGAACTTCTTTACAGTCATATAGATAGTAAATGGTGGAACTGGGATCAATTGACTGTAAGATCCAAATTTTAGTTACTACTCTAAGCTGCATCCCTCCATTGACATGAATAACCATGTTTCACTGAACAGTCTTGAATTCACGGAACCTTGTATTTAAAAAAAAAATGTTTACTAAATTAAATGGTTCAAGTTGAAATGGTAGAATTGGCTATGAACTTAGACTTTGAGAAAAATTACCTGGTTTTTAAGAAGGTGGTCTTATTTGCTAGGCCTAAAATGTTTTACTTTACTGTTCTGTTTTGAAATGTTATGTTTTGGAACAAAACCAGTGGTAAGGTTCAGAAATGGAGATGCCAATATAAAGGATGAAATACTGGAACTTTTTCAAGCTGTAAACTGGAGGGAGCTGAATTGGGGGAGTTAATATGTATATCAATTTTCATATCAGATAATTTCATATGTGTGATAGATTTCATGTGGCCTCTTTCTGTTGAAAACATTTTTTTTTTTTAACATTTGTTTGCTAAAAAGTGTAACTCCAAGGGCCAGATTCCCTGGCTTGTGTACTGAAGATATTCAGCGTTTTGAGTGTTAAGAAGAGCTTCGAATGAATCCCGGGGAAAAATTCCTTCCATTTCCAAGTCTGCCAATGCAGGATTTTCAGAAAGGATAGTTGACCAAGGAAATTAAACTCCCTTTTACTATGCAGATGTCAAGAACGAGCATGCTCTTCAAAGAAAAGTTATGAAACACAAGAATTTTTTCTTCACTTTGAAACGTATTTTCTTCTTGGTATTGGTATCTACATTAGTTTGAGTTTCCTATGAGAGTTTTAGTTTCTTTATTCTTTTGTTACTGTGTGGTACCGATTTTTTATAACCCAGGAGCAACATTATATAAAGAAAAATTAAAATTTCCATTACAATCTCTAATTCTCTAAAATTGAAAAAAAAGTAAACTGGAATTAACATACATGCCATTGAAGGTTGGAATTTTAAATTTGGTCTTAATAGTCCCAATACTTATAAATAGCAGAATTATTTTGCGGTTGAAGATTCTTTATTTAATAGTATTTATAGAATGTGGTGAACGCTGGTTGAGCAGGTTAATATGCTGCCTTTTTAATAGGGAGCTATTGCTACTGGCTTCCCTTCCATAAGGCATGCACTTGGTGTTGTTTTTCAGTGCTGTGAGTGCTAATGAAGGCCAATTTAAAGCAATTTTCTTGAAGATTGCTGTTCAGCCCCGTCTGACTTACAATTCCAAAACTTATGCCAGGCAGGAGGGTGTAGCGAGAGGTTAGTAAATACAATTATATTAATACTGGTGTTATTTTAGTTACTTAGAGCTTGGTTATCTTGAAGGCAACCGGTCAATTAATACAGAGCTGATATTGTCAATGTATTCATTACACTAATAAGTCTCTCATTTAAGCAGACGTTGAAGCGCAGTGTTTGAGAAAGGGTGTGTAAGTACGTTCAGCTGAGCTGATGAGTGAGGGCAAAAGATCCTCTTTTAAAACTCTAAACTGCCGTAGATGAGTCATTGGCATGTGTTATCTTAGATATGTCACTGCTATGCTTACCACAAAATTATTCTATTGTCAGTGAAATTATTTTACTCTGTTATAGATATTATTTTTGTCCGTCTTTCCTGAGCAGGGTGTACTCTTTCAGAATGGACTTATTAACATGGGATCAGCTTGAGCTGAATGTCATGAACGCACAGAATTCAGAATGAGGCTAGTTCAGTGATCTTTGCACAGCGAAAACTCAGTAGGGTCCCCTCTGGCTCAGTGACTTCATTATAAGGAAAATAAAAAAGAGAAAAGATGACTTTTCTACAGTCTTCTCTCAATTTTGTAGCCTCTCAGCCGTTTTCAGGTTTCACTTTTCATTTTAAAAACAAAATTTCATAGGCTCCCTTCCAAACTATTTAATTCACTTCTGGCAACTAAAAAGAAAAATGAGGCACAAATTGCTTTTGAAAACTTAGAAAGGTACCTACATTATTGAACATAATATCGCGTAGGACTTAATTGGGTATAATAAAATATTTTATACCTTCAATTCCCTTGAGACCAAAATGAAAAATTTTCTCTAGGGGCAAAAGATAAAGATGATTTCAAATACAATGACTAAAAGGTAATTATATAAATAAGGTATTTTTGTTCTCTCTTATTTTTGAATTATGTCACCTTGTCTAAGACAGGATAAAAATTTCCAAGGAGGAAAATTTCAGGATATCTAATTTGCAGTCAGAACTAGTAGGTTGATATTTGTAAACTCTTTTGCAATTTTTGAGCTGTAAAATGGAGATCATTTGATTTATCAAAGACATTTTGTGGGACTTAAACTGAAA
Organism: Balaenoptera musculus; assembly: GCF_009873245.2. NCBI lineage: Eukaryota > Metazoa > Chordata > Mammalia > Artiodactyla > Balaenopteridae > Balaenoptera > Balaenoptera musculus. The sequence continues at coordinate 99,351,297 of NC_045789.1, forward strand.
AGAAAATGAATGACGAATGCTACATAAATTTTGGCATTTGAAGAAAATTACTTAACCTCTTTCTTCTGCAATTCTCCATTTATATCAATATGTTACAATGTGCCCTTTTATATGAATGTCACAATTATAGAGATAAATCAAATTTAAAATGAAGTAATTTAATATTCAAGTTTAAGTCAGTAATTTTCATTTTGTTCAATAATTTAATTTTTCATATTTGAATAATGATGAATTTTCCACATTGGGCCTTTTTTCCCCCAGTTTGGTATTTTGACTTGCCTATAAAACAAATGCATTCTAAAAATTAAGACGTTGAGGTTGGCATTCAAACCTTCTTTGAATGTTAAGAAAAGTGAGATATTTTTACAAGTGTAATGAACATTTTTCTGGTGCTCATTTGAAAAGAATATTGGATTCATATTGATAGCAAACACTTTGAAGAGATTTTGTTAAAGTGTTGTCCTTCTCTCTCTCAGAGTTGCCCTTTGTCTTTCCATTTACGTGGAGAATAAGGAAGTGTGTATAATTTATTACTATTAAGGAACTTTATGAATGGCCTTTCTCATATTTCCCCCTTGGAAGCCATTAGATAATCTGTTTTTGTAATACTGAGTCCAACATTTGGTTTAATATTCTTTTTCTCAGAACAGACTACATAATCATAAGATTATTAGACATCTCATAATTTTTAGAGGTGTCTTAAACCCATGCACGTTTACTCCTATGCTGTTTCCTAAAGTTACAATCTTTAATTCTTGTTCTCAAAAGCAAACAAACAAACAAAATGTTACCCAAGATGCACATAAAACATGCATTAGAGGCATTTCCTACTCTATGTTTTTTTATTATCCCTCTACCTTACCACCCACCAGCGTTGTGGATTTAAGAGTTGACATAATTGAGTAAGTAAATTACCAAAAACCCAGGCAGCTGCTGCAGACACCTAGCAATTGGCTGTTCCGTGGTTCTAATGTTCTCGTATTAGCACATTAAAACCAGCAGAAAGGGGGCTCTTAATTACGCTTGCTTTATGGGAGCACAATAAATTCTTTTTGTTGACCTTACTGCACACTCAATGGTGTTTTTGTGCAGTGTTGAATTAAGAGATATCAAAAGTCATAGATTGAAGGATTATTCTGAGTATTTAAGGAACGAGTAAGTAGGTAGTAATGAACCCCCAATACAACCAAATCTGCTCGTCTCAGTGCTAAAGTACCAGTTATTCAACATTTCAAACTGACAGCTTGTAAATGTAAATTTTATTAAATGCACAGCAATAAAAATTTGTAGGTTTCTGTCACTTTGAATTTCAGTGGCTCAAAATGAGGCCTCTAGCCTTTTAAATCACAGCAGGTAAAAGCAGAGCTCTCAAGCATTCAGCATTTTAAACTGGAACCTTTTTTAGGTTTCACTGTGCGCATTTGCTCACATAATATCCTTTGCAGGATTCAAGAATGGATGTGTTATGTCACTTAACAGGCCTGCATTTTCCATTGCCTTTATATCACAGTTCACAAAATGTTTCTCTTACATCCAGAGAGGGGAGAGAGAGAGAGAGTGGGAGAGAGAGATTTTAAAAGAAATAAATTACAGAGATAAAAAGAAAAATAAATTAAGAAAAATAAGAAAATGTATCAAATAATATGTATTGATGCTTTTGTTTTTAAACTGGTCAAGCTCATTCTCATGGATATAATGGAAAATATAAACTGTCATGTAAAATAAGGATATAATGAGAAAAAATTATGGAAAATAAAATCTTGGTCAAGATTTCTAAAACCTAGAAGGAAAATTAAAAACATGCATATTTCAAGGCTCAGTTTATTGGGCAAAATGATAATTGGTGTTTCATTTAAGGAAAGCCCAAATCTAGATTTAAATGACAATTGTTTTCTATGTTGTAACCTTACTTAATAACAGAAGCATTTCATTTCTCTATTTATTGTCCTATAGAGAAGCAGTCTCAATTGATACCTGACAAATATCAGAGTTTAAACACAGTAATTGAATATGCAGTTTGTCAAGTAATATTACTTTACCTTGGTGAATATTGTTGCTATAAATGACTTTTCTGATGAGACTTAGGAGAAAGCATTTGGCCACCTGTGGTTGTTAAATATCCCCCTGGCACTTTTTGTAAGAGTTGAAGTGTTACCCCGTGTTTTGGCCACATTCCAGTTTGGTCTAATGGCATTCGTCCTTCCAAAGTTTCCTTTGCAGTTTTAATTGGGTCTGACCCTTTCCTTCACTTTAAGGAGCCCCCCCCCACCTCAAAAAAAATTCCCATTCTGGCAGAAAGAGAGGAGAGAGTCGTCCTTCTTTCGCTAAATTTCTGGAGAGTATTACAATGTTCTGTACATTATCAAAGTAGTTAAGGGTAAATTTCAACACTGTGCATATATAAGTACTAGAGGGCTTTAGCATTTATAAAGTATAAATATTATTTGCTGCATGCATAGAATCTTTCTTCAAAAGATTTTACTTTTAGGGTACTTTAGGGGATGATGTAGAACAGTTAACTTCAGAGTTCAACAGCTTATTTTTTAAATGGTGGAAATCAAGGATGCTTTATCATAATTCATATGTATTTAAAAATTATGATTACCAAGATAGTAATCACATTTTGGGGGGCTAATTTTCCTTTCTATATTAAAAGTCAAAGTCCTTTCTCAAAGACGTGTGTGGATCAGCTAACATGTACTTGAAGCTGTTTTAATTTTAATACCTCTTGCTGTTGCTGTATCTACTGAATCAAAACTAGAGTTAAGTACAGACGACATATCAGTCGAATGGTTCTTAAGGTTTCCTTAGCTAATACGTTTAAATTTGAGAGGCAGTCACTTTTGAGAATATTTCTATTTCTGGTTTCTCATCTTCCCCTATCACTTCTGGTTAGATCTGCTGCCAAGGTCAACTCCTTCTTTTGTTAGAATTCCCAGCATTTTGGTGTATAGATAGCTATCCAAGGGAGGGAGGTGGAATAAAAATAGAGTGGCCTTAAAATCATGGAATTTCAGAGTTGGAATTTTGGAGCTCACATTTAGTCACTTTATTTTAATCTACTTCATGTTTTTTTTCTTTTTCTTTTAAATTACATATGTGGCATGTGACTGTTAAAAATACATAAATTATATACAGTAAAAGAATTTACTCTCTCCTCCCCTATCTTGCTCCGCCTCAATCCTAGAACCTTCCCAGTGGTAATTACTGATATTACTTTGGTGTTGGTCCTTCCAAACACAAATGCGTCTTTGTACATAATTTTGTTTTGTATGATTTATTTCAAACATAAATGGAATCACACCATACCGCAATATGTTTTTTTCACTTTGTAATATTATCTAAAAAGCTTTCTATATTTGTACATATAGATATACCTAATTCTTTTCGCTGGGGCTTGTAAATCCATACTATGAAGCACCTCCCAACTGTTGATTATTTCATTATTATAACCAGGTCCCTTGCCCCTCTTTATATACATGGGGGATTATTGCTCTAGAGTAAGTACCTATGGACTGTGCTGCAAGTCTCTTATTTTATAATTGAGGTACCCAGGGTCCTTGGAGATCAAGTGATCAAGGACACACAGTTTTGGCAAAGCCAGGACCAAAGCCCAGGTCTTCTCATTTTTAGTCTACTGACCTTTCTGTGATACCATATATGGTGGCTATTCTGGTGCTCTGCCCAGATCCTTTCTTCATGGTAAATGCTCTCTTCCTCAGAGGCTGGGGCATCAGCTCTGACAGCTCACAGCTGCATCCATCACAAAGAATTGTCCTTGGCTGCAGGAAACTGCTTTGGCCAAGGTTATGCCCCCCCTCCCAGAGAGTGTCTCATGGTTATTGATTGACTGATTCAGAAATACTAAGACTTGGCTCCCTTGTTTCAGTTTGAGACAACTCTGAAGAACTATCCCAGCTCCAGAGCACTTTGTAGGATGGGCTGAGGCCTCAGCTGCATTCAGGGTCAGCTGCATTCAGGGTCAGCTTCTCACTCCACCCAATCCGGACTTTATTACAGAAGTGGGCTCAGAGGACTCAGCAATAATCCTTCTGCATGCAGTTCTCTGTTTCAAAATCTATTTCCAGGGAACCCAATCCAAGACACCGTATGGCTTCATATATATCTTCCCCAAATGTGAACTTGGAAGTTCAGAGGCAGAACAAGAAATGATTCAAAACTAGAGGTTCAATTCTGAGATGATTCAGTTCAGAACTGGAGAGTGTCAATGGAATCACTAATTGCTATAGGCTCTAGGACTAAGCCTAAACATTTAAGGCTAAGCATTGCACATAATCAGTACTAGAAGAAAAGGTATAGAAAGGGAAGAAGGAATGAAGGGGAAGATGTATAGATGAGGAAAGCTGCTTCGAATAGTTTTTGAGAAGAGAGAGGATAAACATGGATAAATAGATTAATAAGGATGGAGAAATTTTGTTCACCAGAGTTCTTTTTAGGTATAGGACTATCTTTTAGGGATAATACAATGATTACTGTGATGCTCTTATTTCCGAACTCCCCCCTCAACCCACCCCACACTCAACCCCAATATGCAGATGTAGGCTGGCACCAAGAGCACAGGGGATAAAGGAGGAGAAATCTAAAGTTCTAAGGGAAATTAGGAAGAAGGAAAAAGAAGCTGGGTGTTGTCTAGAAGAAAGAGACAAGAGGAGAGACCCAGGTAGAAAGAAGGCTGAAACATAAGTTTTGAAGGACAAGAATGTCTAAAGGGAGATCCCTCAACTTGTTCCCTGTGAACTATGCAATTTAAGCCATCTTCCCCTCACCCTTTCTCAGATGAGCACCCTCCCTTACCCAGGACCCTGTCTGTGACCCTGCCCCCCAGTTCCAGTTGGTTAGACCTGGAATGGACCCCCGAACGGAACCAAACCAGTCAGAGCCTCTCCAGTAATTTGGAATAGGGATTCAGAGACAGAGAATTCACTTTTGTATGCGATTAGAATTACAGTCATGTAAGCCTGAGGGCTGAGGCATGGCAGTCTTCCAAGATGGGGCAAGAAAGCAAAGAATACCAGGCTAAATAGAGTGGGATAGATAATATGCAAAGAGAGAATTAAATAAATACGAGAGATAGAGTTTCTCTCTTCCTTAAGGATTTCTAGGTCTTGCTTAAAGTCCTCCTTTGAAACTTAGTTCCATTCTCGTCCTTTGGTTCTATAGAACACTCCTGTATCCCACTAACAAATTACTAAGTCTAATTCAAGTTTCTGTCTACTACTTTAATCAAAAGAGTTTTCCATTTCTGGGGATTTATCCAAAGAAAACAAAAACACTAACTTGAAAAGATATATGCACCCCCATGTTCATTGCAGCATTATTTATTATAGCAAGACATGGAAACAACATAAGAGTCTATCAAAGGATGAATGGATAAAAAAGTTGTGACATGTATATGTATGAGATATATATATATATATATAATGGAATATTATTCAGCCATAAAAAAGAAGGAAAGCTTGCCACTTGTGACAACATGGATGGACCTGGAAGGCGTTATACTAAGTGAAATAAGTCAGACAGAGTGAGACAAATAGTACTGTATGATCTCACTTATATGTGGAGTCTTTAAAAATAAATAAATATTAAAGAACAGAGCTCATAGATACAGATTGGTGGTTGCCAAAGTTGGCAGGTGGATGGGTGAAGGGTGTCCAAAGGTACATACTTCCAGTTATAAAATAAATAATCCTAGAGATGTAATACACAGCATGGTGACTATAGTTAATAATGCTGTGTTGTATATTTGAAAGTTGCTAAGAGAGTAGATCTTAAAAGTTCTCATCACAAGAAAAAAATTGTAACTATAGTGATGGAAGTAACTAGACTTACCTTGGTGATCATTTCATAATGTATGCAATACAGAATCACTATGTTGTACACCTGAAACTAATATGATGTTTTATGTCAATTATATCTCAAGTAAAAGAGTTTTAACTAAGAATATTTGTATCAGAAGTTGGACTGTGAACAATAGCCCTTTGGAGAAGAGAATTGTATAATTGGCTCAGTTGAAGTGATATAAAAGGGGGTGAATAATGAAGATTTCTCCAGAGTGGGACAGGAATGTAGCTTGATTTTGTTATTTACAGCCCTACAAATATGACTAATCGTGATTAGAGTGGGGAGAATTAAAATGCCATGGGAAAACCATTTAACAAAATCCCATAGAGATCAATAGAGAAAAGAACTGGACATAGATAGAAAAATCCAGTGTTTATCAGGTAAAAGCATTCAGGAAATGAATTGACAACAACATTTATGTCTTAAGATAAAGAAAATATTAGGAAGAAGTAAAGCAAATTTTCCATTTAAATATGATTAAATACGAGCACTTATAAATGAAAAATATGATTAAATACGAGCACTTATAAATGAAAAAGTAAAATGTAGCATGGTGTATATAGTATTTGTGTAAAAAAAAAAAAAAAAAAAGGAGGGATGGTGTATTCGTTTCCCAGGGCTGCATAACAAAGTACCACAGACTGAGTGGCTTAAGATAACAGAAATTTATTCTCTTATGGTTCTGAAGGCGAGAAGTGCAAAATCAGGGTGTCCCCAGGGCCATGCTCCCTCTACAGGCTCTAAAGGAGAATCTATCCTTGTCTCTTCTAGCTTTGGGTGGCTGTAGGCATTCCTTGGCTTGTGGCAGCATCACTCCAATCTCTGCCTCCATCTTCACATGGCCTTCTTCTCTCTATGTGTCTCTGTGTCTTCACGTGGTATTGCTCTCTCCATGTTTCTTTCCTCTTCTTCTAAGGATATCAGTTTTACTGGATTAAAGGCTCATGACAATGACCTCACCTTAACTCTATTACATCTGCAAAGACCCTATTTCCAAGTAAGATCACATCAACAGGTGCTGGGGGTTAGGACCTCAACATATCTTTCTGGAGGGGGATAATTCAACACAAAACAGACTGTGTATATATATATATTTACTTATTCAGTAGACAAATGTTTTTCAATCTGGGGTTATTGTAGATCATATCTTCAAAAAGAGGGTTGCAACAATGTCTCCCATCCTAGGTACCCTTCTGTAGTGTTCTTTACCTCTCTCCCATTGGTAATTCCCCTCCCCTGGATTCCAGCTGGCCTTGGTGACTTGCTGTAACCAGGAGAATGCAGCAGAAGTGTCATCATACATCTTGTGAGGCTCCGTCAGAAAAAAATTTGCAACTTCTACGTAGGTCTTGAGAATGCATGCTTTCTGTCACACCTTCTTAGGATGCTCCCTCTGGGAACACAGCCACTATCCTGTGGGAAGCCCAAGACACATTGAGAAGCCACATGTAGATACTCCCGTTGACAGCCTGAGCTGAGCCAAGTCTTCAAGCCATCCTAGCACAGGATCCAGACATTGAGCAAAGAGTGCTCCAGATTACTCCAGACCCAAGGCATTTGTGCCATTCCCAGTCATCTTGAGTCTTCCCAGCTGTAGCCCCAGACAATGCAAAACACAGACAAGCCACCCCTGCTGTGCTCTGCCCAAATTCCTGATAAACAGAATCCCTGAACATAATAAAACAGTGGTTGTTTTACACCCCTAGTTTGTGGTGACTTGTTATGCTGTGACAATAATTGGAATAGTGGGTCATAACTCATTAATGGTTTGTAAGATGAATTTAGTGGGGCACTAAAATTAAACTAAAAATTAAAATTTTTGTATTCTATATCTTGACATTTTTATTTAAAAATATAAACAACATAAATTTGCTATTAAAAGTGATCATTTTGTCGCTGTGATTTGGAAGGCTCTGTTCGAAAGATATAGTTATTCAAATGCAATAGCCAGCAGAAAGATGTGCAGAGAAATCCACAAACTCAAGGATAAATGTGTGAAAGAGAACTTTTGACAGTGGAAAAAAGGGAAAGAAAGTAAGTGTTTGTTATGGGAACAAACCCATAACTCCAGTTTGCATGGCCAGCTAGAGGATAAGAGGAATGATTTCTTTTTTCTTGTCAAAATTTTTATTGAAGTATAGTTGATTTACAGTATTGTATAAGTTTAGGTGATTCAGTTATACACACACACACACACACACACACACACACATACACATTTCAGATTCTTTTCCTTTATAGGTTATTACATGATACTGAGTATAGTTCCCTGTGCTATACAGTAGGTCCTTGTTGGTTATCTATTTTTTACATAGTAGTGTGTATACATAATCCCAGCGTCCTAATTTATCCCTTCCCCCACCCCCTTTCCCCTTTGGTAACCATAAATTTGTTTTCTGTGTCTGTGAGTAAGAGGAATGCTTTCTTGATAGACTACAAATATGAATACTGGCAAAAAGCGACAGTTTAGCACAGGTGTTAAAAAGGACTCTGACAGTAGACTGGGCTTTGTTTTAATCTCTCCTCCACTATTTACATCTGGGTAACCCTAGAAAAATTATATCATGAATCTAAAATTCAGTATTTTCGTCTGTAAAATGGCAATTATGATAGTACCTACTTCACAGAGTTGTTAAGAAATTACATAAGTTACTGTGCATTGCCTAGCAGAGGGTCTAGTCCATATAATGAGCTCAAGTAGATAAATAAGAAGTAGAAAACTCAATACATTAGCTTGGTTCTAAATAACTGAGGAAAGTTAGTTGGTATGGTGGGCAGAATTCTAAATGGTCCTCAAGAACCCTACCCCTGATGGATACAGCCTGTATGTGACTATGATGGGAAAGTCACGCCCATGACTAGGTTAGGTTATGTGGCACAGATGACTTAAAGAATAGGAGATTATCGTGGGTAGGTCTGACCTAATCAGGTGAACCCTGAAAAGGGCTCTTCCTAAAGCAAGAAATTTGAAGCAAGACGGATTTGATGCAGGGAAGGTTCTTGGTTGCTGGCTTTGGAGTGGAGGGAACCAAACAAGAAGGAATGCAGATGGGCTCTGGGAACTAACAACTTATCTGTGATTATATCAATGCCAGATAATGACAGTGTTGTTTCTTCATTTCTGACCGTTATAATTACTTCTTTTTCTTGAGTTATGGTGCTAGCTAGGTTTGCCAGTACATCAATAAATAATATCAATGATAGTAGGAATCTTCTTCCCAAGCTCATATGGAAACTTTGAATTATTTAACACAAAGTGTAGTATTTGCTATAGGCTTTCTGTAAATTTCTTTATCAAAATAAGGGAGTTCTTTTCTGTTTCCAGTTTGTTAAAATGATTTTTTTAAATCAGGAAAGAATGTTGGATTCTATTGAATTATAATCTCTTCCTTTATCTACTGAGATGGTCATAATTTTTATCCTTTAATCCTTAAATGAGTGTGTTACATTATTTAATTTTATAGTGTCAAACCAGCCTTGAATTCCTCGAATAAGCCCTACTTCATCATGACTTTAGACCATTTTACTCCATTTATGCCTTCCTCTTCCAGACCTATTTGCTATTATTGTCGTGTTTTTTTAGTTCTACCCTTTTAAACACTATAGGATATTATTATTATTGTTATTAGTTTATAAACTCAGTGTTCCTTTGTTTACCCACATATTGATCACTTTCTTTGTTCTTCTTACATATTAGTCCATATGGAATCATTTTCCTGCCTAAAGTGAATCCTTTAAAATTTTCTTTAGAGTGGCTCTAATGGTGGTAAATCATTTTTGTTAGCTTAATTTATCTCCTCCTTTGTACAATATTATTTCTGTGTATAGAAATCTAGCCTGACAGTTATTTTCTTGTAGGACATTGAAGAACCCAATTGCTAGTCTTTTGACTTCCACTATGGCTGTTGAGAAGTCAAGGGTCAATATACCACTCTTTTAATGATAACCTAATTTTAAGACACTCTCTTTGCCTTCAAACTTCTGCATTTCCACAGGGTGTATCTGGATGTGGATTTATTTTTATTTAACTTGTTTGAGATTCGTTGCAATTCTTGAAGCAGTGGATGAGTGTCTTTCAAAAGTTTTTTGGAAAACTCTCACCCCTTATCAGTAAAAACATTGCACCTGCCCTGTTTTCTCTTTCATTGTGTTCTGGAGCTCAGATTAGATATTTGATAAACCATTTCACTTTATCCTATGTTTTTCAATGTTTATTTTATATTTTTCATCTTTTTTCTTTCTGTGCTGCATTCTGGATGCTGTCATCTGGACTATCTTATTCACAAATTCTTTTTTCAATTGTGTGAAATATGTTTGTTGTGTTTTTAATGTCAATTATTTTAATTTTCATGTTAAGCAATATTACTTGATTTCTTAGTGTCTGCTGTGTTATTTTTAATAAATTCCTCTTCCCTGCAAAAATATTCAAGTTTTCAGACTTGCCTTTTATTTCTTTAAACATAGTAAGCATAATTTTTCATAATTTGTGTTAATAATTTCATTATATTAATTATTTTAGGTCTGTTTATGCTGTTATTTCAGCTGATTGTCATTTACAGTACCTTATTTCCTTGTGTTCTGAGTTACCTTTGTGAACTGCTCATTTTTTCATGGAAAATTAGTTGTGGGGATGCTTTGTAGCATAGGATAAGGGTGTCTTCCTCCAGGGATGATTTGTTTTTGTTTCTTCCATGTGTCTAGGAGCACTAAGATTGCAAACTCATTTTAAGCTAAATTCATAGTTTGAATTTTATCAATTATATAAGTTGTGTATGTTTTCCCTCATAGTTTGCCCTTTAACTTTGTTTACAGTTTTTTTTATTGAACTATAGTTTGGGTTTTTTTTTTAATCTTAAGGGGAGCATTACATTTTTTTGGTAATTTTGTTTTTATTCCTTAAGAGCCTCTTTCCTACTCCAAGTCATATGTTCTATATTTTCATCTAAAATATTAAAAAGTTTTGATTTTCATAACTGTAAATTATTTTTATTTATAGTATAATATAGAAAATTTATTTTTTTAAAATGAATATCCAGTAGTCCAAGCACGATTTACTAAATAGTTCATCCTCTCCTCTCTGATTTGAAATACTATGTTTCCATGTATGTATGAGTCTGTTTCTGGGCTCTCCATTCTATTGCAGTAGTGCCTTTACCTCTACAATGTCTGCATGCCTCATTCTTCTTTTTCAAAATTACTTGGAAATTTAGTATTATCTTGTCAAGTACCACATTAAAACCTGTTTGAAAATTAATTGAAATTGGGTAGTATTTATGTAGACTTGGAGCTATTTTACAGTAATAACTTTAAAAAATATTGTCTTTCATCTATGAACATAGCATATATATCTTCATTTATTTCTTTGAGATGTGTTATAATTTTCTCAACAAAATTTTTGAACATCTTCTATGTCTCATTACCTTATCATTTTTTGTGATTGTGAATGAGGTCTTTTTTTTTTCTTTATAATTTCTAGTTGATTTAGCTGGTTTAGAAATATCATTATTTTTTTTGTGTTAATTTTGTAACCAGCAATCTTAATGAACTCTTTTTAGTACTATGAGTTTATTAGAAGATTGACTTGGCTTTTCTATGCAGTAGATCATGTCATCTACAAAGATAGTTTTGTATTTACTTTTTGATATTTATTAAGATAGAAAGTGATAAAAACTCTCATCAAAGTGGGTACCGAGGGAACATATCTCAATATAATAAAGGCTTTGTGACAAACCCATAACTAACATCATACTCAATGGTGAAAAGCTGAAAGCCTTTTCTCTAAATTCAGGAAAAATATGAGGATGCCCACTCTCACCACTTCTATTTAACATCATATTGGAAGTCCTAGCCACAGCAATCAGAAAAGAAAAAGAAATAAAAGGCATCCAAATTGGAAGAGAAGAAGTAAAACTGTCACTATCTGCAGATGACATGATACTTTAAATCAAAAACCCTAAAGTCTCTACCCAAAAACTATTAGAACTAATAAATGAATTCAGCAAAGTTGCAGGATACAGGATTAATATACAGAAATCTGGTGCTTTTCTATACATATCAGAAAGAGAAAGTAAAAAAAAAAAAAATCCATTTAAAATTACATCTAGGTCTTCCCTGGTGGCACAGTGGTTGAGACTCTGCCTGCTAATGCAGGGGACACGGGTTCGAGCCCTGGTCTGGGAAGATCCCACATGCCACAGAGCAACTAGGCCCGTGAGCCACAACTACTGAGCCTGCGCGTCTGGAACCTGTGCTCTGCAACAAGAGAGGCTGCGATAGTGAGAGGCCCGTGCACTGCGATGAAGAGTGGCCCCCACTTGCCACAACTAGAGAAAGCCCTCACACAGAAACGAAGACTCAACACAGCCAAAAATAAATAAATTAATTAATTAATTTAAAAAAATCTGTAAGGTTCCATAAAAAAAAAAAATTACATCTAAAAGAATGAAATACCTAGGAATAAACTTAACCAAGAATGTGAAAGACCTATACTCTGAAAACTATAAAACATTGATGAAGGAAATTGAAGATGATACAAAGAAATGGAAAGATACCTTGTGCTCTTGGATTGGAAGAATTAATATTGTTAAAATGGCCATACTGCCCAAAGCAATCTATAGATTTAATGCAACCCCTATCAAAGTACTCATAACATTTTTCACAGAACTAGAACAAATAATCCTAAAGTTCATATGGAACCACAAAATACCTCGAACTGCCAAAACAATCTTGAGAAAAAAGAACAAAGCTGGAAGTATCATGCTCCCAAACTTCAGACTATACTACAAAGTTACAGTTATCAAAACAGCATTGTACTGGCATAAAAACAGACATATAGACCAGTGGAACAGAACAGAGAGCCCAGAAATAAACCCACACACCTATAGTCATTTAATCTAAGACAAATGTGGCAAGAATATACAGTGGAGAAAAGACAGTCTCTTCAACAAATGGTACTGGGAAAACCGGACTGCTACATGTAAAACAATGAGATTAGAACATTTCCTCACACCATACACAAAATAAACTCACAGTGGATTAAAGACTTAAATGTAAGACCTGAAACCACAAAACTCCTATAAGGGAACATAGGCAAAACATTCTTTGACATAAATCATAGCAATATTTTTCTGGATCTGTCTCCTAAGGCAAAAGAAATAAAAGCAAAAATAACAGATGAGACCTAATTAAAAGCTCTTGCACAGCAAAGGAAACCAATGACAAAGTGAAAAGACAGCCTTTAGAATGGGAGAAAGTATTTGCAAAGGATATAACCTATTGGGGTTAATATTCCAAAATATATAAAGAGCTCATACAACTCAATATCCAAAAAAAACCCAACCAATCAAAAATGGGTAGAAGACCTGTATAGACATTTTTCCAAAGAAGACATATGGATGGCTAACAAGCACATGAAAAGATGCTCAACAATGCAATTATCAGAGAAATACAAATCAAAACAACAGTAAAATATCACCGCACATCTGTCAGAATGGCTATCATCAAAAAGTCTACAAATAAATGTTGGAGAGGATGTGGAGAAAAGGGAACCCTTGTGCACTGTTGGTGAGAATGTAAATTGGTGCAGCCACCATGGAAAACAGTATGGAGCTTCCTCAAAAAACTAAAAATAGAACTACCATATGATCCAGCAATACCACTCTCGAGTATATATCCAGAAAAAAATGAAAACACTAATTTGAAAAAAGTCTATAATACACAAGATATGGAAGCAACCCAAGTGCCCATCAACAGACAAATGGATAAAGAAGTTGTGGTATATGTATACAATGTAATATTACTCAGCCCTACAAAGAATAAAGTCCTGCCATTGGTGGTAGCATGGATGGACCTAGAGAATGCTTAGTGAAATAAGTCAGACAGAGAAAGACAAATACTATATGATATCATTATATATGGAATTTGAAAAATAATACAAATGAAATATATGCAAAACAGAAACAGACTCATAGATATAGGAAACAAACTAGTGGTTACCAAAGGGGAGAGAGAAAGGGGCAGGAACAAATAGGGGTTATGGGATTAAGAGATACAAACTACTATGTATAAAATAGATTAGCAGGAAGAATATATTGTACAGCACAGGGAATTATAGCCATTATCTTGTAATAACTTTTAATGGAGTACAATCTGTTAAAATACTGAATCACAATGCTGTATACCTGAAACTAATATAATATTATAAATCAACTATACTTCAATAAAAATGCTTTAATGTTTAGTGTAATGTTTATTGAAAGGTTTGAGAGTAATTTTGTATCAGATTAAGGAAGTTCCCTTCTACTCCTCATTTTCTAAGAGGGATTGTTTTCTTTTTTCTAAATCATAAATGAATATGGACTCGTTGAATGTGCTTTTGTTCTCTGTAATTTTGAAAAAGTTAAATTATTTTGTCTTTTCAAGACCTGAAGTCATTTATGCCCATAGTTTCATTTCTATCTACTGCTTTAACTTTCTGATTCGCCATGATTTGTATCTTGAATTCTATTTTATACTTTATTCAATCTTATATGTACATAGTAGAGGAAATTACCTCAAATCAAAAGTTTTAATTAATTTATTTTTAATTTTTTGGCTGCATTGGGTCTTCGTTGCTGTGTGCGGGCTTTCTCTAGTTGGGCGAGCGGGGGCTACTCTGCATTGCGGTGCGCGGGCTTCTCATTGCAGTGGCTTCTCTTGTTGGGGAGCATGGGCTCTAGGCGTGTGGGCTTCAGTAGTTGCAGCACACGGGTGTGTGGGCTTCAGTAGTTGCAGCACACGGGCTCAGTAGTTGTGGCGCACAAGCTTATTTGCTCCGTGGCATGTGGGATCTTCCCGGACCAGGGCTCGAAACTGCGTCCCCTGCACTGGCAGGCAGATTCTCAACCACTGCACCACCAGGGAAGTCCCCAAAAGCTTTTAGAAGTATTTTAACTAGGAGTCTGATTGCTAGGTGTAGTGAGTTGAATGGTGGCCTCTAAAAAGATATGTCCACGTCCTAACCTCTGAAACCTGCGAATGTAACCTTATTTGAAAAGGTGTCTTTACAGATGTAATTACGTTAAGGATCTCAAGACAAGATCATCCTAGATTATCTAGGTGAGCTCTCAATACAATGACAATAGTCCTTCTAAGAGACATACAGAGGTCTTCTCCTTCTTCTCCTCCAAGAAATGCATAGAGCTACCAGAAGCTAGAAGAAGCAGGGAAGAATTCTTCACTAGCGTCTTCAGAAAGAGTGTGGCTCTATGGACAACTTGATTTTGGACTTCTGACCTCCAGAACGGTGAGACAATAAATTTCTGTTGGGGCAATTTTTTATGATACCCCTAGAAAACGAATACCGTTCTGGTTATTAACTCTTTTTCTATTTTATATGTTGCAAACGTCTTCTACGAGCCTGTCTCTTGTCTTTTAGTGGAATATGGGTGATCATCATCTTTTTTCACACATTGAGTCTCATTGTCTTCCAAAATGTCTCTGAGTTTTTTCCAGAAAGATTTGAAGAGTTTTTTCTGAAATTAAGGTAAAGGTGGAGTCATAGTAGTGGTGTGGAAAGGTATGTTTCTTATTAAAGGCACTGACAGCAGGGAAATTAACATTGTCTCTTGGCAAAAACACAAATCAGCTTCGTAGCTGAGTGATATAACATTATTGACAAGTGTTAAAAGTGATGAAAGTGATGAAAGACTGTACTTTCACATGGCACACGTGGACAACTTTTTTTTTTTAATAAATTTATTTTATTTCTTTTTGGCTGTGTTGGGTCTTCGTTGCTGTGCATGGGCTTTCTCTAGTTGTGGCGAGCGGGGGTTATTCTTCGTTGCGGTGCACAGGCTTCTCATAGCGGTGGCTTCTCTTGTTGCAGAGCACGGGCTCTAGGCGTGCGGGCTTCAGTAGTTGTGGCACTTGGGCTCAGTAGTTGTGGCAACTAAGCACGGGCTTAGTTGCTCTGCGGCATGTGGGATCTTCCCAGACCAGGGCTTGAACCCGTGTTCCCTACACTGGCAGGTGGATTCTTAACCACCATGCCACCAAGGAAGCCCATGGACAACGTTTTTATTATCCTAGAAGAATCAGAGAGGGAAAATAAATCTGTAAGAGTTAAAAGTAGCTGAAGTCTACAAATTTGGCATGTGCTCAGGTGAAAAATTCTGTGTGCATTCATGTGTGTGTGTTGTAAAGTGCCATTATTTACAGTATTCAAGAGGTAGCCTTTTGTAATTTCCTGTTTATTTTTCTTAGTCTGAGATATAACTTTTTTTCAATAAATATTTCCCTTTAGAATGACTTAAATATATCAGACAGATAATATGGTGCCACTATTAATACATGACTATTCAGTAGCTCAGAAATTAAGTGCATTATATATAAATAGAAAATTATTTTCAAGATTTCTAGGATGGTCCTACATTGTCATTACTCTCTGAAAGCATGGATCTTCCCCCACCTTGGTTCACCAGTAGAAGACCTTCATGTGGATTTCCATCAATAAGTATTTTTCTCATTGACTAAAAAAAATTGATATTTTGGGTGGGAGCTTTGGAGAGGAGAAGCTGGAGTCTCTTAGCTTAGCGTATCAGAGACAGGTATGGTCCCCTCAAGTACTTCAGCTTGACCTGAACTACTGGAGTTCAGCTTCAACATAATTACAGCACAGCAAGGAGTCCCTTCTGGAAACCAGCTGCTTGATCAGGGATTCATTTATCAGGAGGATTATGACTCCAAACATTTTTCTAAACTGTTGTGGCCATTTAAAAAGGAAAGGAAAAGAGGAGTCTGGGGAACTAATTAGGAAGGAGTGGCTCCCCTCCGAGTCTTGACCTTAACCCCACTGAGAAAGTATGGAATTTACTTTACCTAAGTAAGGAAAGAACATAAATAGTTGGCAAAAATGCTCTGTGGTATGAGTTCCAGCACGTCATGAATTGGCCTGTTACAGACAGGGAGAGAAAGAGGAAACAAAACACAAGAGAAACTCCAAAAACTTTAAAAGTAACAATTAAATGTATCATTGTAACACATTATTATTTTGTACTTTCCTGATTACAAGAAAATAAACCAATGTGAGTCTGTGATTAGTATATAAAATGTAACATGAAAAAAATGTTTTTGGTCTTTGTCAGGTTATGAAGTGTTACCACAATGAGTCTGGGTATCACTTTCTATTATTCCATTTAGTAGATTGTGTTTTCTCTATCTGCATTTTAATGTCTTTCATTAGTTTTGGAAAATCCTCAGGCTTAACCTTGTAGAATATTGTTTCTTCCACATTACTTGCTCCTCTTTCTCCAACTCTAGTTGTGTTACACCTTCTTATCTTATTTTCCATGTTTCTTAAACCCTCTTTCATTTAAAAAAAAATCTCCTGATATATTTTTTGTTACATTCTGGGTAATGTCATTATTTCTATCTTCCAGTTACTGAGCTGTTTCAAATGTACTACTTAATCCATTCACTAAGATTTTCATTTCCGTGATTGTAACTTTCACTTCTTAAAGTTCCATTAAAAAAAAAAAGTGTAATTTCTTGAAAGTCTTTAGTTTTATGTTGGGAGGACTTTAAATAGTTTGCAAAACTGCTAGAAGCAGAAATTTAGCCTCTTTTCCAGTCTGTCTCTGTTGTATTAAGTGAACTGTAGGATAAATGAAGATATAATAGCTAGGAAGTTCAAATGAACAAAAACAAGTACTTGTACCTCCTTGTATAGTCTACAGAGTTCTTTAAAATACTGGCATTTAATTTGATCTTCATAGTACTCTTGTGAGGTGCTTACTCTTACTTACATTGCTGAAGCTAAGAGACTTAACCGAGGCCTCCAAGCTAGTAATAAGTAGCGCTGAAATTGAACTCATGTTTTATGACTCATTTTATTCCATACTTTTCCAGTATATATTCTTAAACAATTTTTATGTTTATGCCATGGAGTAATAGAGTGTTGGGTAATTAGGGAAAGGTGTACTTTGTTCCATTATATCATAATTAAACTTTCTTTGAAATAAGCTACTTAGGTTCAGCCCAAGATAACTCAAAATGTTTCCTGAGTAGGAGACAATGGATTTTCAGAATAACTTTTTTCCTGCCTTATTTTTTTCATTTCCATGTTTCCTTACTTTTTCTTTCTATATTTCTACCCCCGTTTTTAGGGTCTTATGTTCTGTAAAGGAATTAATAAATTGCAGTTTATAATAATTTAAGATCTACTACTTTTTAGTTTGTTGGATCACTATGACGATGGAATTAGATCATGTATATTCACGTTCCTCATAAAGTGTCTGGTTCCCAATGGGCACTCAAAAAAAGAGGAATTCTTTTAAATGCAAAGATAGCATAAATACTAATCCAATGAAGTCATAATTCCACTTTGTATCCCTCACAACCTGTATCAGTCAGGGTTCTGCAGAGAAACAGAACCATTAGCGTGTGTGTGTGTATGTGTGTGTGTGTGTGTGTGTGTGTGTGCACGTGTGCACGTGCACGTGTGTGTGGAGAGAGAGACAGAGAGAGATTGACTTTATAGAATTGGTCCACGTGATTGTGGAAGACTGGCATGTCTGAAATTTTTAAGGTAGGCCAGCAGGCTGGAAACTCAGGCAGGATTTCTCTGTTGCAGTCTTGAGGTAGAGTCTCTGCACCAGGAAACCTCAGTGTTTCAAAATTAACCATCATACAGCGTGTAGTATTAATCCATGGCTTTTCACATTCAGGGACTATATCAAATGTTTTTATTGAATTCAGTTATATTTTTAGAAAAATATTTCTCACATATCACACCAAAGTTTAATTTATCCATATTTAGTCAGAAAGCTTACTCTCTGTTTACTCACCTTCCAAAAAAGATATTTTTAAAATATTAGCATCACTGGTTTAACTGTATAGCTTGCCATGGTGACTTTGTTTTATAGGCAAAACTCATTTGAATATTTATATTCTAATGTGCTTATTTGATATCAAAATGAGACACTTTAATAATAGGCTCTAACAGATTTGTTGCTGTACTAAGCATTGTATGCATACATATATTATTGATAAGCTTTATAACAACCTTATGAAGAAAGTATATTACTATAATCTCTATTTTATAGATGAGGAAACTGAAGCTCAGAATTTAAATTACTTTTTCAAGGTCATAAACATGACTACAAATAAAAATCAGATCTCTTTGAATCTAGGCCAGTGCTTTAACCACTCTGCTTGCATAGCTCTTAATGTTCTTATGATACTAATTTATTTTAGTTATAATGACAAAAGCACTGAGAAAACTTTAAATACATTCTGAATCAAAATATTTGTGTACCAATAGATTGGATTCTCCATATACGTAAGGAGAAATTTAAGTCTTTTTCATATGAACTTTGTATAATGAAGATTTAAGTGTTGAAAATCAGCTTCTTAACTGCTTTTCAGATTTCGTTCTCTCCTGGAATTTTTTAAAGTACAGTTTCTGAAATAATGTTTTATACAACATTAGTTCTATATGATATCAGTAAAATATTACTTTGGTCAAATAAGTTTGGGAAATTTTGAGTTAAAAAAGTCCAAAGAGAGTGCTTATTGCAATATTTCTCAGAGTATGTTATGCTCAAGTGCATTGTCACTTTCCAAAACTGGGGTAGCTATAGCTGTTTCCAAACTTTATTTGAACAGCAATTCATGGGACTAGTGTCCCAAAGAACTTGCTTTTGGGAAATGCTATCCCAAAGTTAAGATAATATTTTATAATATCATCTTACTTGTCTGAATGTCTGAAACCTAATTTTCAAAACATAGATAAACCGGAAACCCAGATGATACAGCTAAGGGGCCATCACAGGTAAAGCAGTTATGCTATAGAGGAGAGCTGTGTAAAACAAAGTTTCTGAAGGGGTCAAAGTAAAGGATAGTATGTCTTGGAGAACATTTGTACCACCGCCAGTCCATGGAATCTGGAAATGCAGAGTTTCCTTAAAACTCACTGAGTTCTCTATGCTAGTTCTTGATGGTCAGGGAAATTCACATCCCCAAAGCTTCCACAATCAAGTTTCAAATAATATTTTGCATTTATACCATAACTTCTAATTTTTCAAAACATTTCCACATGTATTACCTTATTTAACCATGCCAGACTCACTGGTAAGTTGTGATAGGTCTGGTTTTCACAGCTGTGGAGGTGATTTGAGAACTCTCCTGCTTTACAAATTTTGGATTTTGTCTGGAGCTATGCTTTAGGAATCAATGAAGCACATCCCCAAGCAATGAGGCAGAACTGTGGACAGCTGGGAAATTGAAGCTCACACACCAGCCTGGGGTTCTTTTACAAACAAGAATTTTTTTTTTCTTTTCAAACAAAGGCTCTTAGATGATTATGAAACTAACAGGTTTTCTAAATTAGTGGAATCTTCCTATTACACAATAAAGTTCTCATCTGCTCACTGTGAAAAGGACTGTAGGTAACTATCTAGTCTTTTGCTGTTATTCATGTATTTTTTCATGGTTTTTTTTTCTCTGATTACAACACACATTCATGTGCACTGTAAAAAATTCTTAAAATACAGGGACTGGGCTTCCCTGGTGGCGCAGTGGTTGAGAATCTGCCTGCTGATGCAGGGGACACGGGTTCGAGCCCTGGTCTGGGAAGATCCCACATGCTGCGGAGCAACTAGGCCTGTGAGCCACAACTACTGAGCCTGCGCGTCTGGAGCTTGTGCTCCGCAACAAGAGAGGCCGCGACAGTGAGAGGCCCGTGCACCGCGATGAGGAGTGGCCCCCGCTCGCCGCAACTAGAGAAAGCCCTTGCACGGAAACGAAGACCAACACAGCCATAAATAAATAAATAAATAAAAATACTACCTATGCAATGCCTAAACTTATTGTTAAAAAAAAAAAGAAAATACAGGGACTTCCCGGGTGGTGCAGTGGTTAAGAATCTGCCTGCCAATGCAGGGCACGGGTTCAAGCGCTGGTCCGGGAAGATCCCACATGCCACAGAGCAACTAAGCCCGTGTGCCACAACTACTGAGCTTGCGCTTTAGAGCCTGCAAGCCATAACTACTGAGCCTGCCTGTCACAACTACTGAAGCCCACGTGCCTAGAGCCCGTGCACCGCAACAAAGAGTAGCCCCAGCTCACCGCAACTAGAGAAAGACTGCACGCAGCAATGAAGACCCAATGCAGCCAAAAATGAATGAATGAATAAATAAATTCATTTTAAAAATTCATAAAATACAGAAATATATAACATGCAAAGTGATAGTTCTCTATAATCTTGCTACTATTAATGGCTATAAATAACTTGGCTTATATTCTTCTAGATATAATTTTACTATGCATTTACTATCAACCACATATGTGTATATTTATAATTTTAATTTAAGAATAACATATAGAAAATTGCACTAATTTTAAGGTTATATCTTAGTGAAGTATAAGAAAGTGGACAAACTCATATCTCCACCAGATAAGAAAGTGGACAAAGTCATATTTCCACCAGCCAAGTAAAAAAAAAATAGAGTGATTCCAGTACTCTGAAAGCTTCCCTTGTGCCCTGGTCTTCATCATTACCCACTTCTTCCTCCCCAGAGGTAAACCTTGTTTTGACTTCTAATACCATAGGTTTTTTTTTTTTTTTTTCAACTTTATATAAATGGAATCATGGAGGATGTACTCATTCATGTCTGGATTCTTTCATTCTACATTGTATTGATTAGACTTCTTCCATATTGTAACATGTAGCAATTTATTCATTTTCATTGTTGCATGATACCCCATTGTGGGAATATACCACAGTTCAATGGTTGATGAATATTTGGATATGTTCCAGTTTTAGAGTATTATAAATAATGATGCTATGAACATTCTTGTGCATGTCTTTGTATGCCTCTTGCTTGGATAGACACTAAGAAATGAAATTATTGGACTATAGGACATATATATATCCAAATTTAGTAGATGATAACAAACAGGTTGCTGAAGGGGTTACAGAAATTTATACTCCGACCAGCAGTGCATGGAATGTTAATGACTCCACATCTTCAACACCTGGGCAATGTCAGTCTTTGTAATTTTATAGCCATTCTGGTGAGGGTGTAGTGGTAGCTCGTGGTTTTCCTTGGCATTTACCTGATTATTATTTCTTTCCCACTGTCTTTGTGCCCTTCCGTCCAGATATTATCTTCTGATTCATTTTCTGCCTTATTATTTCTCTCTTCAACTGTGTCTAACCTGCTATTAAACTTACTCATTGGGATAATTTCCGTTATTATGTTGCTAATTTCCACTTGGTTCTCTTTTACATTTTCAACTTCTTGACCAAATTCTCAGTCTTGTCGTATAAACCCTTACATATACCAGCTATTTAACGACCATGTTTTATATCTCCATTATCTGGATCTCTGTGGGTTACTTCTATTGTTCACAATTTCTCTTGATTTTCAGTCACCAAGTCTTGCTGCTCATATACCAAGTTTCTGATTGAGTGCTAGATATTGATGATGAAAAACTGTAGAGATAATTTGATACTCCTGCAGAGAGAATAGAGATTTGTTTCCAGTAGTTCACCCAGGAGCACTAGCAACCCAGATCATCTTAGTTCAATGAGGAATTGAGGTAGCACAAAAATTGGCTTCAATTTCTGTGGAGGTGATGTATTTCCAGTTCACCCGCCCTAAGTCCTAAGATGTAGCTTTTCAGGAACTTCTTAACCCAAAGAATGGGGGTTGGTTTATAAAGGTTCCTCCTTTGTAATGTGCCTTGACCTTCATTGTTTGCCCTTTCTTCTCCCAGCTGTATGAGACTGTGAAAAGTGCTACTTATCCTGTCTCTCAACTCTGCTCTTGAACCAGCAGATACCTCCTGGGGAGAGTGGTCCTCAATGCTGGCTTCTGATCTTTGGGCTTCCTTCCTCTTAGCCCTATAATTACTCATGTCATAATGTGGTAATTCTCTGATAATTTCAAATAGATTAAAAAATACTATGTGTAGCTTTTCTAGTTTTCCTCATCTAATCTATCTTTTGTGGAAGCTTATATGATCCTAATGGTGCTTTTTGCCACATGAATGTTTAAAATTTTATGTACACATATTATAAGTATTTAATTTTTCGACTGAGCTTCATGCCATGCTTACATGAGTCATTTCCACTCCAGGCTATAAATATTTACCTATTTTTTTTCTAGTTTGTTATGGCTTCAAAAATGTTTTAATTTCATGTGGAATTCACTTTGGAGTAAGGGATGAGGTAGACTTTAGTTTTAAAAATTAACACCATGAGCATCACCGTGTTTTCCCCACTGATTAGAAATAAACTTCCCCCCTTACTATCCGCTTAATTTCTTGATATATTGGAGTGTTTCTAAACTTTTCTGTTGAAGGAACCCAGCTATTTATTCCAGTACCTATTCTACTTAATTATGATAGTTTAATAATATTTTAAAAATCTGGAAGTTCTAACCTCTTTCCAATACTTAAAAATTAGGCAGTTACCACTTATTTTTCTTCTAGATTTAGCTTTGGACTGAATTGTGTACAAAATCTGTTTTAGTCAGCTTGCACTGCCATAACAAAATACTGTGGACTGGGCAGCTTAAACAACAGAAATTTATTTTCTCACCATTTTGGAGGCTAGAAGTCCTAGATCAAGATTTAGCAGGGTCAGTTTCTGGTGAGGGCTCTTTTTCTGCCTTGCAGATGACTGCCTTCTTGCTATGTTCTCACATGGCCTTTTCACAGTATGTGTGGGTGTAAAGAGAGATTGCTTTCTCTCTCTCTCTTCTTGTAAGGCCACCAGTTCTGTAGGATTAGGACTCACCCTTATGATCTCATTTAACCTTAATTATCTCCTGAAAGCCCTGTCTCCAGATACAGTCACATTGGGGGTAAAGGCTTCAACATATGAATTTGGGGGAAGGAGATACAATTCATATGTTGAAGACTTAATCCCCAATGTGACGTTCTTCTCCTATTCCATCCACATTCTTATTCCCATCTTGAGGTTACCATTAACTAGAATTTTAGGTTTACTATTATCTTTTTGGATAATTTTTGCCATATATGTTCATACATGGATGTATATACATTTAGTTTTGAGCTCTTGTTTTAGAGCTTTATAAATATGGTATCATGCTCTATGTAATCTTTTACGATTAGCCTTTTTTACTCCATATTATATTTCTAAGGTTAATCCAGGTAGCTGTAATTCATTTTTCCCTGCTGCATAATATCTCCATATGTGAATATTCCAAAATCTATTCATTTTGCTGCTGAAGGACCTTTGGATGATTTCTCAAATGAAATGAGCTTATGAAAATTCTTGTACATTTCTTCTGGTGCATTTATGTATGGGATTTTTCAGGGAATATATCTAGGAGTAGAATTGCTAGACCCCAGGTTAGGGAGATCTTTAACTTTACAAAATAATGACAAATTGTTTTCTAAAGTGGTTCCATGCACTCTCCACAAGAAATGTATGAGTTCCTGTTGGTCCACATCCTCCTCAACAATTGGTGTTGTGTTGGTTGTAAAGGTTTTGTCTTTAAGCTCCAAACCCACCTTCTGTACTGACTTAACTAGTACTCTGAAAACGACATTGCTTTTTTTCTAGCTTGCTTCCTTTTAGTTTTTGCTAATGGCAAGGGGCACTAGAGGGAGTTTGGAAAGTAGGAAGAGACAGAAGGGGCTTTCTTTTCTGTTTGTGTGATATTTTCCAATCGATGTTCTTCCAACAATGGCATTTCACCTCAGTAGCAGAAGCTGGTTATAAGGGTGGTAATTTCCAGTTTCCAGCTTTTTTCTACACTCCTAGAATCAGCCTCATTGTACTCACTTAGAGGCACCAAAAGCAGTGGGACAGTTTTCTCTCCTCAGAAGTGAGTCCCAGCTCTGTGTAGCCCCTCTACTGATCTTCAGAAGCACAGCCAGTAGCAGCTAGTGGAGCTCCTTCCTCAGAATTTTGACTCTTAGTTCCTTGAGTCCTTCCTCTACATTCCTGAAGGACAACAGCAGTGAGGCAAAAGTCTGAATCCCACCTCCTCAGGCCTTCTCCTTCAAGTTTTAATGTTAGGGTAGCCCCTAACTTCTTCCCTTGGTTCTTCAGTGTTAGGGGTAGTAACTGCTTCCTATAGTAACTAACTTTGTGTTACTGCAGTGTTCCCTTTCTGTTTTTTATTTTCATTTTTATTTTTTTTCAGTCTTTTAATACCACAGAACCAATTCCCTATGTTAAATTCTCTCTGATGACATAACTATGTGGTTTCTATTTTCTTGGCTGATAAAGATATTGTTGGACTTCTTAATTTTTGCTGATGTACTGGATATAAAATGATATCTCATTAAGCTCTTTTTCTGTGTGTGTTTCTCCAGTTATATTAAGAAGGTTGAACTTTTTTTGGACAAGTTTATTGAACATACATGTTTCTTTTTCTGTGAAATGCCTTTCATGTTGTTTGTTCATTTTTCTATTGGATTTTTTCTTATTGATTTGTACTTCTCTGTATATTCAGAATATCAATTGGTTGTACATTTTATGTATTGAAAAAATCTCCTAGTTTGTGACTTACACTTTCACTTTCTTTATGGTATCTTTTGATGGGGGAGTTTTTTATTTTAATGTGAATTCCTTTATATTATTCTTTATTGTTAATTATTTGGGTCTTGTTCAAGAAATCCTCTATCCCAAGATAAGAAAGATAGTCACCTCAAATTATTTAACTTCTGTTTTTCACATTTAGATTCTTAATTCCACTGGAATTGTGTGTGTGTGTGTGTGATGAAATGTAGGAATTCCAATTTCAATTCTTTTCATATATGCTTTCCAACTATCTCCCCTTTTTATCTACTGTCATATATAATCTGTCATAGATCAAAGTTCCAAGTATGTGAGAGCCTATTTCATGGCTCTCCATTTTGTTATAATGGTCAGTTTGTCTATTCCTGAAAGAATAAATACACTATATCTTAATTATTATAACTTTATGTGATGTCTTAATATCTGGTAAAGCAAGTTTTTTTGTTCTTTTTCTAGAATATCTTTGCAATCTTGGATCTTTGCCTTCCAGATGCATCATTTCAAATTCCATGAAAAATTTTATTGGAATTGCATTGTCTCTGTAGATCATTTGGTAGAACTGATATAATTACAATATTGTATTTCTATGCATAGACATGCGATAGCTCTTCATGTATTTAGTATTTATTTAATTTCTTTCAATGTTTTGTAATTTCTTTCCATACAATATTTTAAGATGAATTCCTAGGTACTGCATGATACAGTTGCAATTGTAATTAGTATCTTTTAGAAAAATTATATTGTTTGTTGATGAGCTTTTCATTTTTTGCCCCTTCCCTTAATTTTCCTCACGTGTTTATTCTTTCAGATAAAATTTAACATTGTCTGTCAATGAAAAAAAGTTAGGGAGGTTTTGATTGAAAGTGAGTTTAATCTGTTTGTGTGGAACTGACATCTTTATAATGCTGAACAGAACACTATGTGAAAACTGAAGTTTCAGTAGAGACCACTAGATACAATAGGTGAAACACTCCATGAGCAAATCAACAAATGTAGATGTTAAAAAGGTATATCCAATAGTCAGCTTCATGATTATTAAATGCTCCAATCATCTCAAGACTATAAAATGTAGACAGAAGAATTTGTGTGTGTGAGGAGAGTGCTATTTGTGAACTGTGATTTCCTTTGGAGGAGGGGTGCTAAAGGGCATTATTCATAACATCCCCAAACCTGAAACAATATCAATGTCCATCAGCAGCAGAGTAGATAACTAAGTTTTGGTTAATTCATATGATGGAATAGTGTACAGCAATGAAAAAGTACAAACTACTGCTATATATAATAACATGGATGACTCTCACAGACATAATATTTAGTGAAAAGAGCCACATACCAAAGAGTACATATTGTATGGAGTCTATTTCTATAAAGTTCAAAAACAGGTAAAACTAATTTATAGTGCTAGAGGTCACAATTGTAGTTACCTTTGAGGAGATAATGACTTGAGAGGTGGCACAAGGGAGCTTGCTGGATTCTGAATTGTTCTATATCTTGATCTAGGTCATGGTTACACGCACACACACACGTATATATGTGTGTGTATATATATATATATATATATACATATACATATAATCGAGGGAGAAGAGAATTTCAGGAAGCGAGGCTTATTTTTGTCCTCCAGGAGTTTAATAAATCAATAAATTTTGGGGCTCATTTCTATATTCTTCTTAGGTTTTCAGCAGAAATACAGCAATATCA
Organism: Balaenoptera musculus; assembly: GCF_009873245.2. Classification (NCBI taxonomy): domain Eukaryota; kingdom Metazoa; phylum Chordata; class Mammalia; order Artiodactyla; family Balaenopteridae; genus Balaenoptera; species Balaenoptera musculus. The sequence continues at coordinate 99,378,397 of NC_045789.1, forward strand.
AGTGTACAAGCTGGGAACATGACCATTATTTTCCCTTACTCAGTATTTTTTTTCTTTTTTGTTTTTTTCTTTTTCATTGAGGTGACATTGGTTTATAACATTATACAAGTTACATGTGTACATTATATTTTGACTTCTATGTATACTACAGCATGTTCACCACTAAAAATTTAGTTTCCATCCCTTACCATACACTTGATCCCCTTTAACCATTTCACCCTCCCCCTCCCCACCACCCACCTCGCCCTGCCCCTTCCCATCTGGTAATCACCACTCTGTTCTCTGTATTTATGTGTTTGCTTTTGTTTGGTTTGTTCATTTATTTTGTTTTGCTTGTTTCTCATATTCCACATATGAGTGAAATCATATGGTATTTGTCTTTTTCCATCTGACTTATTTCACTTAGTGTAATACCCTTAAGGTCCATTCATGTTGTCAGAAATGGAGAGATTTCATCTTTTTTTAATGACTGAGTAATATTCCACTTGTGACATTTATCTCACATCTTCTTTATCGGTTCATCCATTGATGTGATGAACACAGGAGTGCATATATCTTTTCTTAGTGTTTTTGTTTTTTTTGGATAATAGCCAGAATTGCTGCATGGGGGGTGGTGGTGGTGGTGGGATGAATTGGGAGATTGGGATTGGCATATATACACTTATATGTATAAAATAGATAACTAATAAGAACCTGCTGTATAAAAAAATTAAATTAAATTAAAAAAAAAAGATTAAAAAAAAAATACCCAGAACTGGGTACTTCTAGTCTTAATTTTTTGAGGAATCTCCAAACTGTTTTTCATAGTGGCCGCACCAATTTACATTTCCATCAAAAATGTATGAGGGGGACTTCCCTGGTGGCGCAGTGGTTGAGAGTCTGCCTGCAAATGCAGGGGACACGGGTTCGAGCCCTGGTCTGGGAGGATCCCGTGTGCCGCGGAGCAACTAGGCCTGTGAGCCACAACTACTGAGCCTGCGCTCTAGAGCCCACGTGCCACAACTGCTGAAGCCCGTGCGCCTAGAGCCCCGGCTCTGCAGCAGGAGAAGCCACCACAGTGAGAGGCCCACGCACTGCAACGAAGAGTAGCCCCCACTCACTGCAACTAGAGAAAGCCCATGCACAGCAACGAACACCCAACAACGAAGACCCAATGCAGCCAAAAAAACCAAAAAGTTAACAACAAAACTGTTACCAAAAAAAGTATGAGGGTTTTCTTTTCTCCACATCCTTAACAACACTTGTTATTTCTTGCCTTTTTTGATAATAGCCATTCTAACAGGTGTGAGGTGATATCTCATTGTGGTTTTGATTTGCATTTCCCTAATAATTAGTGATCTTAATCATATTTTATCTTTATTTCCAAATCCATATTTACTTAGAATTTTAGTCCTAAGCTCTGAATCTTCAAAATTATGAAATATTGGAAAAAAGTGAAAGAAAACTGATGGATGACTATTGGATTTGTTGAGATGATAGCAGAGATCCATGGTTTTTTAAATCAGTTTACTTGCTGATCCACTTAGTATTTTCTCATATTCATTAGTGATGAATAAAAATGTTTGGATATTTTTACTCTTTATCCCAACCATTGGCTGTTTTAGTACCTTTTTTACCTCAATCTGACATTTTCCTGTTGATTTATTAAATTTTTATGTTCCTCCTTGTGTTACTTTCCTGTGGTCATTGTAATAAATGACCATAACCTTGGTGCTTAAGACAACATAAATTTATTCTCTCACAGTTTTGGAGGCTGGAAGCCCTAAATCAGTGTTCACTGGACTGAAGTCAAGGTGTTGTCAGGCCTGCACTCTCTCTGGAAGCTCCAGGGAGAGAATTAATTCCCAGCCTCTTCCAGCTGCTGGTGGTTGCCAGCATTCCTTGGCATGTGGCTCCATCACTCAAGTCTCTGCTTCTGTGGTCACACTGCCTTCTCTTTTCCTGTCTGGGTCAAACAGAAAACAGGGACTGGGACCTGATATCTTTAGTCTACTATACCTCCCCACCAAATTGCAAGTTCCATGGGAGCAGAGCCCTTGTATGTGTGTGCTCATTGCTCAGAAGAGTTGGGAGCAAGAATGCCTGGCACACAGTAGGCATTCACTTAGTATTTGTCAAATCAATCATTAATTATAGGGAATCAATTTGAAGACCTTCCTTTAGAGTTGGGAATTTCTGTTTTATTCCAGAAGTCACATCCAATACCATTAGTTGGAATTTTTAGTGAAAGACTTCAGCTCATTTCAGAAAGAATATTCTAATAATGAGGCCTATCTGTCCATAGTCCAAGTTACTTCATGAGGGAATAAACTCCTTGAATCAGGATATATTCCAACAAAGTTTGTTTTGTCACCTGTTAGGGATACTAGAAAAGATATTTTAAAGTTAGGTGGGAAGGCGGTTTTACAGATAGCAGACAGGTTTATCAGACAGGTGTAACTAATCTTACTTCTTTCTATCTAAAGAACCCCAATTTTTTGGGAAATCTCCAGAATTCTTATCTAAGGTTTTTTTTTTTCCCCCGCATCTCGCAGCTTGTGGGATCTTAATTCCCCGACCAGGGATTGAACCCGGACTCTCGGCAGTGAGAATGCGAAGTCCTAACCACTGGACTGCCAGAGAATTCCTTCTAAGCACTTTGTTAAGGTATTAGTTTTAAGACCACTGAAAAAGTTTCCCATTTCTCTTTAATTTATATATATATATATATACATACATATATATATGGCTCCTAGTCTTCAAATCTAATTTTCAACCTGGAATCTTGTGCAAAAGAATGCAATTGGCTTTTTGTTTCATGTAGCAATACTGTCTCAGGGATGAATCCATATCCAAATAAAAGATGTCTCTCCATCATCCATCAAAGCCGTTGTCCAGGAAATTGGTGATTACAAAATGCAAAGTTTGAAACCACACATGAAAGTCACTTAAATGACCTTAACTAAACCTAGTTTTTCGCCAAATATTTGTGCCAGTTGGGATGTTTTTGTCTGCAAGTAATGGAATACATCACTAAAGTACCTTAGATTTATTCCCCATAACAAGAAGCCTGGAGGTAGGGTATTGAAGGCTGTAGCTGCTCCAAGAATTATGTCCTCACCCAAATAATCACAGCAAAGGAAGGAAGGGGGAGAGCCTTCCTTCTGAGTCTCTTTTTTTCTTTCTTTTCTTCTTTTTTTAAATCAGAGAGGAAAATCTTTCCCAGATGTCTCCCAAAGGACATCCTCTTCTGTCTCATTGGTCAAACTGGGTCACATAACCATTTCCATTAAGAGTGGAAAAGCCAATTGCTGCCACATTAACTGACCTCGTGGACAAGAAGGGGTTAAATCTGTCCTCATCAGAAACAGATTCCTCAACCTAACATTTACAATGGACTTTGCAAAGCTCTTTCACTTAACTTTTTCTTCTAATTCTCATTAACACATCCAGTGATGTAGAAAGTTGGTGGTGGTGGTGGTGGTGGTGGGGAGTAGGGAAAGAACTGGGAACTGGAAGAACTGGAAACAACTGGGTGTCAACTATTGTGGATAACCTTGTCTACAGATGAAGGGACTGAAGCTCTGCATAGGAACCCTGTTTAAGATTACCTGGGTAGAAAGCAGTGATGCTCCAATATGGACCATGTCTAATGGTGACGATGAGGGTGCTTATTATATGCCAGGCATTGTGCTATGTTACTTTACAGTGATTACTTCATTTAATTCTCAACGCTATGAAGGAGGTAGTGCCTCTATTTGATAGATAAGGAAATTGTGGCTCAAGGTCGCACATCTAATAAGCGCAGGTCTGTGATTAGAACTTCAGTGCTGCTGCCAGGGATGGGTACTTCTTTAAACTGTACTGCTTTCCCATTTGAATTCCCATATTCTGCTTTCCCATTTGAATTCCCATATTCTTTCCAGGACTACTGCCTCTGAGCTAAGCTTTTTGTGACTTAAGCTTCCTCATCTGTAAAATGAGATAGTTCTGCCTACTTTATAGGGTTCCCATGAGGAGTGAACGTGAATCCACGAAAAGTAATTAACAAGGAGACAAATATAGTAGGCCGGCATTAATATTGTGGAATTTATCTCATTATATTGAAATTTCCAATTATGTCTTTTACCTATGCTACTAGACTGAGATCATCCATCCAGGACAGTATTTCCCAAACTTTTGGGGCTCAAGGCCCCCTCTACACTCTTAAGAATTATTGTGTACCCCAAATAGTTTTTGTTTATGTAAGTTGTAGCTCTCATCACTGCATTGAAATGAATACTGAGAAATGTTTGCTCCCTTAGCTGTCAGAGTGATATACACATCATGCATCCTCTGGAAAACTTCTACGTATACTTGTGAGCGCATGAACGTGAGAAAGGAAAAAATAAATGAATTATTAGGAAAATACTTTTGACTTTATCGGGACCCTCAGGGTTCCCTGGATCACACTTTGAGAACTGCTGCTCTAGCTTAACTGCTTCGTGAATGATCAGATTCCGCTGTTTGGACGAGGAAACCCAAGGTCTGAGGAGGAAACAAGGCAGCACCAGAGCTACGTTCCACGCCTCGCGCCGCCCGGCAGCCTCGCTGCACAGCAGCTACGTCCTTAGCAACCGCCCCCTCCTCCACCACGCTACCGCTCTTCCCGGGGCGCGAACCCCGGCGCTCACACTGCTCCACAGGCCCCTCCCCTGCGCGCTCCGCCTGGCAACCGGCGTCCCCGGCGCCCTGAGGCAGGCCCTGCCCCGCCGCCTCTCCTCTGTGTCCTCGCTTCCATGGCAACCGCGGCGCGCGGCCATGGCGTCACCCCCCCCCCCCCCCCCTCGTCGGGCTAAACCATTCGCTTCAGGAACCTTCACAGGGGGAGATGGAAACAAGGGAATTTAATAGAACGTCTGCGCCCTACTCTGTCCCCGTTTTTCTACCTAGCTTAAGTTATACACATACTTTTTTTCTCTTGCCAACTGTCCCTGCGAGTGTGGCGCCGTGTCTCGCCTGCTCGGTTCGAACGCCTCCTCTTCCCAGGCCTGCGGATGGGTCGGCCCGCCAGGAAGGCTAGCGGTCGGCGCGGGTTGGCACAGATGCGGGGAAGCGCGCCCGACGTCGCGCTCAGGGGGTGGGGCCGCGCGCAGGGGGAGGGGAGGTGGGCAAGATGGCTACCGCCGAGTGATTCTGCCCGGATACCTCCGGCGGCCGCTGAGACACCGGGACGGGGGGTGCTGCCCCCACTGCCGCCCTTCTTCTTCTCCCCCGCCCCCAGAGACCCCCTCCTTCCCTTCCTCCTTCTACCTCGGTGGGGAGGGAGGGGAGGTGGGCCTGGTTCCCGGGACAGCATGTCGGACTCTGAGGAGGAGAGCCAAGACCGGCAACTGAAAATCGTCGTGCTGGGGGACGGCACCTCCGGGAAGGTCAGTCCTCTAGCGGGCCCACCGTGCCAGGCCTGCAGGAACCCCGGCGCGGCCCTGGCGCCCCCCAGCCTCCTCCCCGCCCCTCGGCGTCGCCTTATGTCCCCGAGCCCCGGGGCGTCTGGGCTTGGGCCCGCGAGGTCGTGGCCTGGGGTTCGACACTAATAGGCGCTTGGTGAAGTCCGTCGAGAGCTGTCCAGCTCCTCTTAAATTAAAAAAAAAAAAAAAAAAAAGTCATTGCCTAACCCCTGCCTGGATCGCGAACTCCTACTTCTTCAAGACACGAGCCAGTATCGCCTCCCTGGGAAGCTTTCCAGCTTCTCGCCTCTGAGGACTGGCAAGGATCTGCCAAGGCATCTTACCTCTTTTTACTTTAGTCCAGGTCGCACTTTGCTCCTTTCCGCCCGTTTACCGTTTCTGATGGCTCCACTGTACTGGGAGCTCCCAAGAACTTGACGCTGGAATCAGATTCCCTGGGTGAGAGAATTGGGGCTCCATCACTTACTGGTCGGATCATTGGAGGGCAAATTGCTATCCTGTTTGTACTTCATCTGTAAGATGGGTATATTGATAGGGATCTCCTCGAAGGGTGAAGTGTGCAAATCCACATTAAATATGAAAATCTACATAAAGCTTTCATAACATGGTGTGCACTCAGTAAACGTTAGTTGCTGTTTTAGAGCATCATATCTGTTCATCTCTGTTCCCAGCACAGCACCTGTCAACACAAACATTCATTCAACAAATATCTATTGAACTCCTATTCTGGGCTGGATGCTGAGGGCAGAGCTGCTAGCATGACAGAGGGGATCATTGCCTTAAAGTCTGTCTTTCAGTGACAGTTGGTTGAATGAATGAGAGTGAGTGCGTGAGAATATCTGGCAGCCAGTCCCCTTACCTCGTAGGCAGAGGTCTTTAACCCAGGGTTGTGGAGCTCCTGAGATGGAATAAACATTGCCCGGTGCTTGCTCTTTGGAGATGGTCTGTAAGATCTTAAAGGGTTCTTGATCCACGCCCCAAATAAGGTGAAGAGCCTCTGCCCGGCCAACCTTCACACCTGTCGCTCCTATCAATGGCGCCAACACTGTTTCTGGGAATATTGTTAGAGTTTGTCTCCTTTCTTCCATCCGCTTTCCCAACTAGAGGCTTCAGAAACGCTGGTTATTATTGTTACCAGTTTCCCGTTTTCGGCTTCACGTTTTCGTGTTCCTGGTGTAGTTTGGACCCTGGTTCCTATGGTGACGACTGCTCGATACATCTTCCCTGGCAGTTGGCACTGCACAGCTGCTCCTGTCTTTCGTTCTGAGATTTGAGTTCCTAGGGCCCTAGGGAAAGGTGTCATTCATATGCAGGATTTGGAGGATTCTTGTTAATTTCTTTCTTGCCATCCCTGATATTTTGTTATTGATTTTTATTATTGAGGAAAAACAACTTAATATGCTCTGATTACTTTTAAACATTTTGAGGAAGAAAAGAACTTGGGATCACTTTTCTTTATAAAGTATTAATTATGACTTTTTGTACACTTGTAACAACTTTTTGAATGGATGAGTTGTTTTAAATGAATCAGCATTGTTTCTAACACCCTTATTCAGTAAAAATTTTAAGTTCATTTTTATAGTTTTTTCATCATTCGTATTTTCTTTTGAATGTCTTCTAATTTTTCATTTCCTAAATCTTTTTATGGTCAACTCATAACTGAATTTATTTCCTGTTTAAAACTATAATGACTGTCTATAACACTAATACACTTATAAAAAGACACAAAAATTGTCCATTATCCTACATTCTATCATAATTCTTTAAATTTTTGTTAATTTTTTTCCCAGTATTCATCCATTATCATACATGTATTTCTCTGTTGAAATTTGTTCATAATTCCTATCTAGGTTTTTCATCTAGCCTGTCATACATTTTCCTTTTGTTACTAATTTAGTGTGAATAATTATGATTTTTCATCTCTGTCAAAAATTTTATCTAGTGTACAACAAAGCATATGTTTTTCCTTCTATATTATTGAATTAGGATTATCATTCTGCTTCAGAGGATAACAGTGATACTGTTTATGGCGTTCTGATTTAGTCTTTGTCATCTTGACTAATCTATTTTAAAATTGTAAAGATTTTTTTCTGCCAGAAATTTCTGGATACCAGCATCAGAAATCTAACCTTTTTTCATTATTCATATATCAGCTTTTGTTTTTTTCCATACCCTATTCAGTTTTCAGATTATTGCCATATTATTGGCAGCTACCAACATTCCCATTCTATTTCTTTTATTGTCCTTTTCTATTATGAATTCAGCCTCTCTTTCATTCTTGCTTGTAGCCTGATTTAACACCTGGCCATTTTTTCTAGTATCAGTTTTTCTTGCTAGTTCTAACTCAGGGCATGTTTATACACCCTTACAAAAGCAAGAGAATATTGAGATGACCACTAACAGTTTATTCAAGAGAAATTTAGCTCCTCCTGCTATTAACACGTGTTTCTATTTCTTTCCTGTTTTGAGTCATACTTAGGATTTTATTATATACTTAAGATTTTTTTTGAGGCAAAATATTCTTTTATGGTGTCTTTTCAGTATTAGTAAATGTAGTATGGTTAAAAATTGTTAGCAAAAGTTCACCAAACAAAAAAACTATAAAGAATCAGAAAAAAAAGTTACAGATATGAAAGATGGTTGTTCTCTTCATAATTGTTTAAAAAGGGTATTTATACAATGACTTCTGAGAAATTATTGAATGAGAAAGATAGCATAATATTTAGATAATTGAAGAGGATGTGCCTTCTTCCCACTGATTCAGTTGATTCTCTGTTTAATTTTTATAGTGAGATGTCTGGAGATGGTATAAGAACCCATTTTAATATTCTTTGTTCGCAATGACCTATACTTTTGACAGACTGTACTCTATTCCAATTGAAAATTCTAGCTTTATGTTTGCCTCAAAAGTGTGAGGCTTTCAAATTCTAGAAGTCCGATTTTTAGGAAAAGAAACACTAAGCTGAAGTTACATGTGCCTTGAGTTTCTCTTAGACTTACAAAAGTGTTTCAGCCATCCATATATTAAACATTTTGAAATATCTGTAATAGTATAAGTAGTGTTAATTATTTTTCTCTAGAACTCTGAGCCTCTTCACAGATGATTTTGTGCTCTAAGTTAAATAAGCTCAATGGCATAAACAAGGCTAAATGAAAAAAGATTTTAAAAGGAATGCTTACTTTTTTTTTTTCTAATGTCTTAGTTTTTATATTATCAAGGAAGCCAAATGAATTTTCATTTTGGTGTAGTGAGTTTATTTCTCGGAGTCTAGCAGAACATCTTTCTTATGGTGCTCAATAAATATTTGACCAAATATTTTAGTGGTTTCTTACAAATGCTGAGTATTTAAATATTAAAAGAATTGGAGTTAGTGTGTGCAAATTGCCATTTATATGAAAAATATGGTTCTTATGTCAAAGGAATTTTAGGTCTTTTTGTTTAAAGGAATTGAAGTTTGGCCAAGTTTTCTTTTGCACTACTGTACTTATGTTGTAATTAATTATAGTAAGCTATCTTGGAAATTTTATCTTAGTTTTCATTATTTAGGAGTTGACATCTAATTTTAACTTTTAAGAAAGAGCTATTTTTCCTTAACTTTAGGAATCTGTCTTGAAGAGCATAAAAGCTTCATGAAACTCCCTTTCTCTTCTTTTTGGGGAAGTTTACAAATAAATAAATAATGCATTTAAAATGTTTAAGAAGCTTTTGAGTTATTGAGTTATTTCAGTTGTTACTAGATTATTCTTTTGCTTTGGTAAGAAATGGTACCCTAAAGAAACTCTAGAGTTTTGAATGTAACTTAGAGTTGTTATTTAAAAAATGTAGATATATATTTGTTCTGGTTATAGTATTCTTTTGACTTTTAAGCTTTATGGTTCTTGGATGGAATATATTTATTTTTGTCTGCTTAATATTAATCTTAAAAATACCAACTTCTTAATTTAAAAGATAAATATTATCAGTCATTTTATAGAATCATTTTCATTTAACATTTAAAAAAAATTTATTTATTTATTTATATTTTATTTTTGGCTGTGTTGGGTCTTTGTTGTGGTGCGGTGGCTTCTCTTGTTGCGGAGCACGGACTCTAGGTGCGTGGGGTCAGTAGTTGTGGCACGCAGGCTCTAGAGCGCAGGCTCAGTAGTTGTGGCGTACGGGCTTAGTTGCTCCATGGCATGTGGGATCTTCCCGGACCAGGGCTCGAACCTGTGTCCCCTGCACTGGCAGGCGGATTCCCAACCACTGCGCCACCAGGGAAGTACAACATTTTTAATGTAGAGAAAAATTAGACATGTTTCTTGGGGGGGAAAAAGAAAGGAAATTCTATAAACAGGCTTTCCTCTCCTTAATTAGTTCTACTTCTTATTGGCTGAGGGCACAAACTACTCAGATGTTTAACCTCAGAAATGAAACATCTCTGAAAGTTGTATTGAACTGATATATAGGGACATATAAGATTCAGATCTTTGATCATGTTGTTTTAGTTTTCTCTGTTGATAATTCTCAAATTCTAATTTCCAGCAAGGAGTAGGGAGCTTGACAATCAGGGGATTTAAAGAGATTTAGCCGATTAGTCTGTTGTTGCCACTGATAGCTGGTTGGCAAGTGAAATTTACCTGGTGGAATGTTAAGTTCCTCTTCCCCTTGTAACTGATTAGTACTGCTTAAAGTTGCTTGATGGATTAATGGGAGTATAAATATTAAGATTACTTAATAAGATTTAGTAGTGATTTTATGTTTACATTTCTAAAACAAAGACATTAATTTTGATATTCTGTGCATCAATTTTTTAGACCTCCTTAGCTACGTGTTTTGCTCAAGAAACTTTTGGGAAACAGTACAAACAAACTATAGGACTGGATTTCTTTTTGAGAAGAATAATGTTGCCAGGTAAGAGACTAAAACGTCTTAACATAGAAAATTGTCCATATCTGACAATAAGAGACATAAGCAGAAATGTGTAAAATAAATTTTGGGGCTGTTTGTATGTGAAAATATATGTAATCAGTAAATCTATCTTAGGGAGGTTAACTTTCATCAGCATCTACCATGAAGACATACTGTCCATGTGTGTAAGGAAAAAGTTTATATCCTCCCCACTCTCCCACTGTTTTTGACCACTGCACATTTTTTGAGGATAAACAATAGTTGCGTATAAAATTCTAAAGTTAAAAACAAAATCAAATGCCATATAATTATCAACAGGTATTGTATGAACTAAATGTGAGAAGACTGGAAAGGATTATTTTTTTAAATATTATTTTGATTAACCTCTGCTTCAGTTTTTTGTTTGAGAGAAAGTTGGAACAGAAGTATAATGTAGCTATGGAACTTCTGTGCTCTAATATGTGAATGCTGTTTTATGCAAGGCAGCATGAAATTGCTGGCATTTAATAGACCACTAAAATTTAGGGTCCCTAGGCACTCATAAAAATACAGTTTGAGCATTCAAGATGTTTCAGTTCACCATGCAAAGAAACTATTTAGATGCCAGTTGCAGCACATTTTGTGGGAAATACAGGGAAATAATAACAAAAAAAGAGTGGTTTCTGTTTTAAGTTAGTTTCTGAACAATTGGGGCTTTAAAATGCTCTGTCTATTCACTTGTGCTTAAATTATATGTTTAAAGTATTTTATTAAAAGCAGTTTATCTTGATTGACTTCATAAACTAGTCCATCTTTCTCCTCTCTGAGGAAACACATTTGAATAAAAACAGTTGCAAGTGTAGTGTCAGATTCATATACTGTAACGTGAGTGATACAGTGGGAAGCGGTTTAATAAATTATAATATTTTTGAAATACATTAACCTCTCAAATACTACATCTATCAGACAACTCTCTATGAATGTTTTAGAACAGCTAATAAAAACTCTTGGTAATTGAAGGTATTCTGTATACTTCACTAGTAATATACTCTCTTATATTTTGTGATGGTTGGTATTCGGCTACCAATGAAAAATAAATTAGAAGATATAGCTTAAGAGAAGAATTCCATTTTGCCATTACTAAGTTATTATTCAGAAAGAGATTTAATAAACGTGTATTCTGTTTCATTTGTATTTTCTTTTAATGTATTCAAAACTGAAAATCTCATTTTTATTATTCTCACTCTTATGGATAGGTTAATACTGCTTTCAGAATATTTACAACAGTCACTAGTAGAATACATGTACAAATCACATAATATACATACTGAAAACTTATTTTGCAACAGTTTTTTCAGAGATACCAGTTGTACACAGAGAGCCTCAAAGTGTATTTAATTACTGACTGTTTTGTTTTCGATGCTAATTAGCAAAAGCACTAACTTTCTATATTATTAATATTGTTTAATTTTTCTGATTTTTCAGTTCAAAGACTTAAATAAAGGAGCAAGCACCTACTCAAACATTAAAAACATTTTAAGACTGGTTTTAGACATTTTATATATGTAAAATATATGATGATTTCTGATTTTTTGCACAATACTACCGATTTTTAAATTTTGATGACTTTGTAAAAAATATTTGGTATTTTTGAAATCCAAATTTATAATATGATATTTTAGAGTTAGAAAGTACTTAGGTTAAAAATGACATTAGGAAATATATACTCTTAATGAATATATATTTTAATTTTCCTGATTAAGGTTTTATTTTGATGGGCAGAGTTCCAGAAAAAAATCTTTTTTTATAAAACGGCAGTTGGTTTTATTCTATTTAATGGACTCAAAATTGTGGTAGAAGTTTCAGTAAGAAAAAATTGTTTTAATGTAACTTGATTTTATATTAATAGGTACATTAAGAAATGAGGTTAATAAATTAAAAGGTTTATAGTATACCCTTTATATACTTTAACTTTAATTTTAATTCACTGTGTCCAAGGATTAATATTTGTATCATTTGCTAAAACATTACAGGCAGCATTAATTGAATTTATGGTACAGCAGCATAGGAGGCAAATCTAATATTTGTTAGTATTCTAGTAAGTCTTCTGTCCATTCAGATTGTTAGAGGTGTAATACCTCCTGTTCATCTATTGACATTCTCTTCATGCAAGTTTTCAAGGTCATTACTCTGCAAATACTCATCCATGTTAGTATATTTCATGATCTGGTATGCTGTATAGTCTGGATGCAACCACTGTGCAGATTTTACTGCTTAAAATAGTGTATCTGTTAGTCAGAGATTCTGCTGATAGAGCTTCTTAAGAGCCTTAGTCAAAATACTTTCAGGAAGCTTGTGGGTACAGTCAGTAAACAGCGTTCTACTGTGAAAAGGATTTCTAAGTCTTTAGTACAAGAAGTGGGCAGACTTGTGTTTTTAGTTCCATCTTGACTATGCAGCACTTTAAGTAAGGTTAACCAAGGCACCAAGTGTACTTTTACAAGGTCACTGTTGAATCCTCTTGGTGGCTTTGATTCATACCAAAAGCAACTTACCTGTATTTTGTCACCTCATTTATTTATTTTTTTCCCTAGTTAAATGTCATTGCTTACAGAAGAGCAGGAATTTTCTAGTATTTTGCATTTGGGATTAGATTGCTGACAGTTTCCTCCTTAACATTCTTTATTAGTTAGAAATTTATATTAGATGGATTCTTGGTTTTAAAAAAATTTTCAATGTTGATTATTTGAAAATTCTTATGTAGCTTTATAGGCATGTCATTTTGAAAATATACTGGAAGCCTTCATATGTTTTTGCTTGCAAAAACTAAAAGGAATATTAATTTGAATTCTATATTATTTTGTTTCCCAAATAGGGAACTCCCATTTATTTTTATTTTTATGTGTTAATAAGCCTAAAATTCAAATGTGGAAGTTAAAAATACTTTTCTAGATACATGAAATAACTATGAAGTTAATATCATTTGTTGAAGCTATAACGATAGCAAAAGTTTGTTCATTTTTTGGCTAGCATTGTGTATTAGTGGGTTATTAGTATTGCATAGCTATTTTTATCTGAGGCACTAGAATATGTGTATTAAAGAAAAACAAGCCAAGAACAACAAACAGTGTTTATTTGGAAAAGTATGGATTTAAAAAATATCCTCAACACACAAATATAAACCTCTCAGGTGGGAGATAGTTATAAACGATTTAGAGTCAGTCTTGAAATGATGTAGTCAGAATTTGAAAACATGTAATGAAGATCATGTTTCTAAAGTTACAGATAGGATAAGATCTAAATATCATAACTAAGTATCAGAACTTAAAGGAAAAAAGCTTCATATTTCTTGATATGAAGTTAAGTGATAGGATTTATTGAACTTGAAGAAAATGGGATTAAATGCCCTTTATTAAGAGTTGCCTAAAATCTTACTTAAAAAAGTTAATATTGTTGAATACTGTTTTTTGAAGTAAACAAATAACTAAAGAATTTTGAGAGTAAAATGAACAGAGTACTGCCTGTTTATCTAGGGGCTTCTGAAACTTTTTGATATACTTACAGTGTCGACTAGCCCTTTCTCACCTGCTTAATTTGAGACAGCATTGTAGGAGAATGAATTTTGAGTATCGAAAAATTTAGATTTTTAAGATATTGGGTTTACACAAGTTGTTGGGTAAGTCTTAGTGTGTGACATTTTGGTTTTTTTATTCATAGACCTTTAAGAACATTTCTGTCATTACTCTGTGAGCGTTGAAAGTGTGTATACTTGGGAATGATGACGGGTGATGAACTTTAGTAGCTCTCATTAATGCTAATGAAAGTTGCTCATGTAAATCCTCTGCAGGTTGGCAGATGGAACAGACCTACATCCAAATAATGGAAAGATTGTAATACAGACCCAACAAGACTTAGAGTTAAGGGTAAAACTTGGCTGGTTAATCCAGTGTCGTACTTTCTTTTCAGTTGCAACATTGAATGGTGTGACTAACATTCTCCAGTTTTAGTGTTTTGCATTGGCATAAAAATTCATATCTATATAATCCTTTTCTGGTTTGTATTTGAAGTGAGACTAGTTTCTTAGTGTCTAAGTTTTTGAGTTTTCCTGATTTGCAAATCATTCAGAAAGACACATTTTTGGTGTGGGAACTCATTTTGAAGGTACTAGTTGAGATTTTGTCTACCTTTGGAGAAAGCTGCATAATTTTATTAGGAGAAATAGTTTGAAATGTTAAACTGCAAAGCATATTGAACTTGATCTTTAAATTTTGTAATTGCATTGATAATAGAGAATAACTTATAATTTTTTTAACAAGTAAATATTTGGCAAAATGGACAAAAGAATTTTAAAGATTGCCCTTTAGTATTTTAGAATGCTTTTATAATGTTTGTATGGGGAAGAGATTTGTTAGACTATTTTATGAGGGCTTTGAAGCACGTATTATAATTTGTTTCAGTGGAACGCTTTGAACAGATATAAATGCATCATAATATTTAGTGATATACTGGGTATGTAACCTACATCAGTTCTGAAGAGGGCTGTCAAAATGTTTATATTTTATGGGTTAAATTTCAAAACATATAATTTTAAAATTATGTTCACTATTGTATATAGTAGCTGACATTCAAATTTAAAAATTCATTGAAGTTGAAACTGTGGGACCATTTTTGTAGTCTATTAGTAATCTGTGAGTTTTAGAACCTATGGAGTTTAGAACTTACAGGAAAATTCATTATGTGCAATAAGGTACATTAGTATATAAAGTTCACTTTTAATTTTTAAATTATATATCTTACTCCACATATAAGTGCTTTATTGTTTTATGCTCTGTTTAAGAAAAAAAATTCTTTAAGGTTAAAGAAGTTTGTGAATTAAAGCTTTCTTTATTTTCGTTTGTTTTGAAGGTGATTATAAATGTGGTTTCATGGAAATGGGGTAAAGTGTAAATCTAAATTTCCCACTGTTATCTCTTTTGACAACATTATTTCACAATTCCAAATATGTGACCATGTGAACAGAATAAAAGACAAATTAGGTTCAGAGTTTATCACTGTGACTTAATGTTCTGTGAAACTGTATTCAGTTGTTATATTGTTCCTTAACTTTTTTTGTATTCTTATTTTTATATTCATTGTTTTATATTCTAGGAAACTTGAATGTTACTCTTCAAGTTTGGGACATAGGAGGGCAGACAATAGGAGGCAAGATGTTGGATAAATATATCTATGGAGCACAGGTATGAAACGAATTGTATGATTATTCCAGTACTGAAGATACTCTCCTTACAAACACACAAGCAGGTACACACACACATACATGCTCTTTCTACCTTGATTTTTATCTGGTATGTAGGGAGACTGATTTTACATTTGTGCTAATCCTTTGATTTCATCCTCCCCCAAAATCATGTTTGGAATGATTTGGGTCAGGGAACTGGATGACTCTAATAGCTTTCATATGCTACTTATATTACTAATACTATTGTCAGCAGTTGAATACATGCAGTGATAAATGATATTTTGATATTTAGTAACTGATTTGGTTCTGTGGACTACTTACAGAATACATAAATTGAATGATAAATATTAGAGAGGAAAATTTAATTTCATTTTAAGTTGCAAGGACAAAAAGCATACATATATGCCTATATATTTTTGTGCCGTGAATTAGTCTAGTAAATATTTATAGTTCTTCAGATTTAACAAATATATCAATATATTGTATCAGAAAACTAAATATGACTAATTATATATATGAAGCACATACAGCATTTTAACATGATAGTCATGTGTGGTGTCCTTTCAGAAGAAAATCTGTGTAGAGTAAGAAAAACCACTTGAATGATTATATAACAAAAATTCTTTGGTACATTAGCTTATATAGACATAATTTATAAGTTTTAAAATTAAATTATACAAATAGAAAATATGCATAGTAGTAATTAATATACTTAACAAATTAATTATTGACATGCTGTTTATTTTTGCTTTTTCTTCTACTTTGAGTTAGTGTGTATCTTTCATATGATCATGAGGTATTGGGGATAATATTCATAATCCTCATTTAGTTTTTTATTGGAGTTCGATATTTTAAGTCGAGAATCATAACTTGGTTATGTGGAGCTGGGTTGCTCATAAGAAATGAATCTAGAAGATGACGACAGAATATTAAGCACTCTGCTGTATGAAGTTTGATACTTAACAAACACCATTGCCTTAATTTTGAATGGAAAATAGATTCTGAATTATAAAATATTCAGAGAAGGATGAGGCTCATATGGTTCTTAATCACGTATAAAGGCCCTAGGGTTTTGTTTTTTGCGTTATCGATATATAGATTTGACTCTGAGACCCTTCTTTGCCTCTTCTTCTACGTTGTTCTTTGTCTCCTGGAAAATATTTCTGCTCACTTAACATTTTCACTTGTGACCATATGACTTAATATTTTATGACTGTTCATTTTTCTCTTAAAAAATATGTCTCAGATTTTTGTGTCTGGCTTTTTCATTGTTGTGTGTTTCTGTTTTAAACTGATTATGTTTAAAGTAGATATTAAGCTAAAGAGAAATTGCTGGACAGAGATTTGTGGGAAGCCATAGTCCTTGTTTCATTCACCTAGTTGGTAAAATGGGATTTGAAATTAACAATCTCTTTCCTCTTTGCTCCATTGAAATCTATCTTCATGGACACATATTGGATTTAAAAAAAATGAAAACTAGATTAGTCAAGCTTCTAATGATATTTGACTCTGAATGTCAAATAGAATAGCTTTTTATGGTTTATAGATATACCTAAAGTTAGTGGAGAATGGGAAGTTTTTATGTATTTCAGAGTAAATAATAATATAACATTCAATTAATACATTTTTTTCACTTAAAAATTAGGGGAATGTAATGTTTATGGGTTAGACTCTTAATTTTACCTTACTTCAAATCATTAAAAAATTTTATTATTTGATTTATAGAAAATTTAAATTTATTAATATTATAAAATTATTATATAAAAATTAATGTTGATATGACATTCACATAATATAAAATTAACAATTTTTAAAGTATATAACCAGTTGTATATAGTACATTCACAATGTTGTGTGACCATCCCTCAAATCAGTTCTTTATATGTTTTATGCTATTACATAGCTGCTTAAAGTCAGCAGACATTAATGGGCAAATTTAAAAAATTTCCATCATTTTTGAGGATACTTGAGTTTAGTGAAATGTCTGTGTTCTTTTCTAATGTACTTCACATCTTGGGAGAAAGAGAATGTCACATGAGATTTCTATTTCGAAGGTACATGTTGATTTTTTTCTCTTTTGACAGTGTCTTACATTGTTTATACTTTACAATCTCTGTAAATCATATACCCTGTTTTATTAAAAAGCAATGTAATAAAGTGTTTGTAGGAATTTCACGAACATTTTCATGAAATCGTCCCAGGAAAGTAGGAATTATGAGATGATAAAATGAGTTGTCATAAATTTTCTCTGCTTTCCAGAGATTCTAAATTAAATGCTACGTAAAATATAATTAAGTAAATTTGCCAGTAGTTTCTTTTGTTAAAATACATGTAAATTTTTTACCCAGGCCAGAGAAGCTCAGACTACAGTTCACTACCATAAATTGGGAGAAACGTTACTTTTAAAAAAACAGTGCTTTCATAAACATTTTAATAGCATTTAATAGTTTTATATAATTACATAACTTTTCTTCAAAGTAGATCTATACTGCTTCTAGAGTTGTTGTAGATGCTGTACGTTGCCCATCTCACGAATACTTTGGACTTTTGTGCACGTGCTACATGATAGAAGTCTTTCAGAAATGCTTTGACAAGCTGTTTTGAGGACATCAGTATAATGTCTTATTTAGGATTTTGTTTTAGGTTCTCTAACTTATGTAATGTGTATGGAAAGAATTATCTTACATGTATCTGGGCTGTTAAGCTCTGTGAATCCATTTTTCTAAAGCATTTCTTATCCAGGAAGAAGCTTATTTGTAGGCTGGAATTAACTTAGATTCAGATAAAACTGATGATTTTACCCTCTTCACTTTTTCCCCACCAGTAACATTAAATTTTAGTGATAGTGTATTGAATAGTGTTGGTTGAAACAGAATTGAATAGACACCGAAGAAAGAATTAGTGAGGTATTTTGTCAAAAACTAGTTCTAAGAATTGAAGTATGTCCCAGTTAAATTCCCAGATTTTAAATTAACTTAAAATTTTCTAGGAGTCTTCAGAAAGATGTTATAGGCTATTTTTCATAGTGGTTACAAGCAAACACACAGTACATAGTGTTTAGTGCCCTGTAACCTGTGGCTAACAGAGGCTAATAACAAACCTCAGAGAAGGACTGGATGTTTCATTTTTGTAGCTCTTTCCGTCCTGGAATCTAAGTGGTTTGCAAACACTGCCCTACTGAGTATAAACTCAATGAAGTGTACTCATTTGTGAGGTAGAACATAACTACTATTGTGTACCAGTGCCCCACACAGATGAGCCACCCTGTTAACCACCAACAAAAGGATATGGTGCCAGTATGACAACTGGGGAGAGAGCATATCTCAAAGTTGGACTCCCTGAGACCCTCTGCTGTCTTTTACCATGAATTTTTTAGTTGGATATTTGTCAACTTATAACTTATTGTATTTACAGACGTCTCTTGCATTAGTGTTCCTTCTTACAGGTAGTACTTATACAGCAAAGTACAGTATATGTGGTTATGACTATTGTATAATCTATATGATTTAATTCATTTCTATATTTAATTAAAAACTAAAGTAGATTATTTGTTGTACAAATCAGGGAGAAAAAAATACCTGTATTTTGGAAATGGGTAACTTTCACTAAATTGTATGTACTGTATCTGTTAAATTTTAGAACTAAATTTTGAAATTCCTTATAATACTGTTAAGTGTTGCCACAGTGTTTGTTCCTTCAAGACTGCTGTCAGTTATTCCTTTGAAAATGGTATCCATTTGGTTTACTGACTCATCATGCTTACTAGATATGGTGATAAGTGAAATAGATGAAAACAAAGTACTATATAATATTACGCAATATTTACTAAAAGTCTTAAGGTTTATAAAGAGAAGGGGTGGTAATATCTTTTGGCAATTGCGGGGGGGTGGTGAGGAAAGTGAAGTTAAGGCATAGAAGATGGAGGAAATTTTTGTGAAGAATTTGAAGATGTAGAAGGATTTATTAAACTTGAAGTCTCATTTCCAAAAGTCATGGCAGAAAAATTTAGAAAGAGGAGCAGGTGGAGGGTAAATTAGGAAGAGGAAGCACAGGAAAGTATGGGGATGAAGACATAGCAGAAGGATAAATGGTGGATAGGTGATAAAAGAGGGTATCAGGGACATGAGATATGGTGGTGGGTTTAGATGGCCACAAGATTGCCAAGAAACAGTTATTTCCAGCAGTTCCCCGTAGATTCTTCTTAGACTTGAGTTGTTGCCAAGATGTGTTGCATTTCCAAGGGAGTTGTACTTTCTGATAGTTTTTTGAAAGGAATCAGAAGAGAACTAGATTGATTGATGGGGTGAGAGACTCAGGGCTTTGAGGGTACTTATATTATAGGCTCCCAAAGAGATGAGTACTTAGAGGTCTGGCTTTGGTGTGCTGAAGCTGGTGGGTAGAGGCCCTGGGAGTCTGTGGCAGCTTGTATGAGTTTTGGTAGTTTGTGTGTTTCAAGGAAGTGGTTCATTTCACCTATGTTTTCAAATTTTGGGCTATGGAGTTGTTCATATTATTCCTTCATTATTTTTTTAATGTCTGTGGGAACCAGTAGTCATGACCCCTCGTTAATTTGTGCCTTCTCTTTCTTTATCTTTCTGTCTCTCTGACTCTGTCTCTGTCTTTCTTTTTGGTTAATCTGGCTAGAGGTTACCAACTTTTGGTTTTTATTAATTTTCTCTGTTGTTTTCCTCTTTCCAGTTTCATTGATCTCTGCTCTAATTTTTATTATTACTATTTTTTCTGCTTGCACTAAGTTTAAATTGCTCTTCTTCAGTTTTCTAAAGTGGAAGCTTAGATTTTTGATGTTTCTTCTCTTCTGATATATACATTCAGTGCTCTACATTTTCCTCGAAATACTGTTTTTGCTGTATCTCCAAGTTTTGATAGGTTGTATTTTATTTAAGATATTTTAAACTTCTCTTGAGGCTTCTTTTTTGACCCAGGTGTTATTTAGAAGTATGTTGTTTAATTTCAACATATTTTGAGTTTTTCCAGCTCTTTCTATTATTCTAATGATTCCCTTGTAATCTAAGAACATGCTTGGTATGATTTCTATTCTTATAAATTTGTCAAGGTGTGTTTTATGGTCCAGAATGTAGTCTATCTGGTGAATGTTTCATATGAGATTGAGAAGAGGGTACATTTTAATGTTGTTGGATGGACTGTTTTATAAATGTCAATTAGATGAAGCTGATTGTTACTGCTGTTCAGGTCAACTTACTGATTTTCTGCTTGCTTGATATATCAATTAATGGAAAACGGGTGTTGAAATCTCCAACTATATTAGTGGATCTGTGGATTTTGAATTCCTTACAGTTCTATCACTTTTGGGCTCCATATTTTGATACTCTGTTATTAAGTGTATATACACAAAGGATTGTTATGTTTTCTTGGAGAATTAACCCCTTTACCATTATGCCAATCTTTATACCTCATGGTTTCCCTTATTCTGAAGTCTGCTTTGTCTGAAATTAATATAGCTGCTCCAGCTTTCTTTTCACTTCTTTTAGCATGGTATTTCTTTATCCCTTAACTTTTAACCTGTGTCTTTATATTTAAAGCGTGTTTCCTGTAGGCAACATATAGTTGAGTCTTGGTTTTTCATCTACTCTGACAATGTTTTTTAATTGATGTATTTGGACCATTCACATTTAAAGTGATTATTGATATAGTTGGATTCATATCTTTCATGTTTGTTTTCTGATCCTTGTGCTTGCTTCCCTCCCTCCCCCTCCTTTTCTCTTTCTTTCTTTTCTGGTTTTATTTGAGCATTTTATCTCTTAGTCTGTCAGTTATACTAAAACTTTGTTTTTTAAGCAATTGCCCTAGAGTTTGCATCTTATACTAATCAAAGTCCACCTTCATATGATACTACATTGCTTCCTGTGTAGTTCATAAAATATTGCATAAAAGAATATTCTCACTTCATCCCTTCTGTCCCTGATGGCATCACTGTCATTCATTTCTCTTTTCCATATGCTATAATCACTCAATACCTTGTTACTGTTATTAAATATTTATATTTTAGATTAATTAAGAATAAGAAAAATTAATGATTTTCTTTTACCTTTTCTTGTTCCTTCTCTGATATGCTTCCTTTCTTTATGTAGAACTGAGTTTCTGACCTGTATCATTTCCTTCTTCTTGAAGAACTTCTTTTAACGTTTCTTCCAGAGAAGGTCTTCTGGCTATGAATTCCCTCAGTTTTTGTTTATCTGAGAAAGTCTTTATTCCTCCTTACTTAGAAAAGGATTTTTTATGTCTAGAATTTTAGATTGGTCCTTTTCTTCAACACCTTAAAAAATTCACTCCATTCTTTTCTTAATTGCTTGGTTTCTGAAGAGAAATTCTCTATAATTCTTCTCCTTGTTGGTCTATAGATAGAGTATTCCCTCCCTCCCCTTGGCTTCCACCCCCTACCTTTTCTCAAGATTTTCTCTTTGTGTTTTGTTTTATGGAGTTTAAGTATATGATGCCTAGGTGTAGATGTTTTGGTATTTATCCTACTTGATGTTCTCTGAGATTCCTGGATCTGTGGATGGTGTCTTTAATTAATTTTGTCAATTTCTTGGCCATTATTACTTCAAATATTTCTTAAGTTCCATTTTCTCTTCTCCTTCTGGTATTACAGTTCCATGTGTCATATACATTCAGAATTGTCCCATAGTTCTTTGATATTTTATTTTATTCATTCTTTTTTCTCTTTACATTTCAGTTTTGAAAGTTTCTATTATCTTATCCTAAAGCTGGCTGTTTCTTTCTTAGGTTGTGTCCAGTCTACTGATGAGCTCATCAATGGCCTTATTTCTGTTATAGTATTTTTGATATCTAGCATTTCCTTTTTATTATTCATTAATGTTTCCATCTCTTTGTGTATATTTCCCACCGTTCTTTCATGTCTTCTACCTTTTCCATTAGAATCTTTAAAATGTTAATTACATTTATTTTAAATTCCTGTTCTGATCATTCCAAAATCTGTCTCAATTTTGAATCTGATTCTAATGTTTGCTTTTTCTCTTCAAACTTCCTTCTAGTGTGCCTTTTAATTTTGTGTTGAAAACTAGACATGATGTATCGAGTAATAAGAACTCAAATAAATAGGCTTTTAGTGTGAGGTTTTATGTTAATTTGGCCAGGAGTTGGTCTGTGTTTAATGTTTGCTGAATCTTTAGATGGCAGAGCCATCAAATTCCTCTAATGTCCTTGTGTTTTTCCTCCCCTGTCTTTTTGGGCATCTCAAAGAACTCTTCCTTTGTTGGAGTTTGTGTCTTGCAGCTCTTTCAAATGTAATCTACTATTATACTGGAGCCCTATTGGTGTGTGTTAAAGTATGGAAGAGGGGAAACATTCTATACTCTTATGATTAAGTCACAGCCTTGTGTGACTTAAGCATCTGTGTCCCTGGGCTGTGACCTTCATAGATATTTCTTAGCTTTTCTCATTTAGGTGAGACAGGATGACTAGAAGGGGCGGGAGTTGGAAAATGCCATTCTCTCATGTGGTAGAAGACTCTGAGCTTTTTTCCTGGGAGGATGCCATTTTACAGATAATGCTCTGGGCATATTTTACAATGGTTACTTTCTCTCCTCTCATGCCAGAACCATGAGGGGATTTTTCTTGACTCTTCACCATGATTATCTTGTGGGGTTCCTAGAGGTAAAACACATGAAAGTATGGGGGTATCCCAAAGACTGTGTCCCCCAGGAGTTTCTCATCCTCAAGCTAGCCCACACTCAGCCTCCAACAATTCATCAAAATTACCATTTAAATGTTTCTACTATTTACTGGCTCTAGTGGCTTTTGTTCCAGGTAAGCAGATTTTGGCTGTGACTCTCTGGATTCACCCATCACTCCGATTTCAGGGTGGCAATTTGCCCTGCAAACTCAGCTCTCTGTTGTGTCCAAGAAAAGTCATGGATTTTCAGTTTGTCCAGCTTTTTTCTTATTGTAAGAACAGTGATGACTTCCAAGCTCTTTACATGTCTGAGCTGAAACTGAAAGTCCTAGAACTTCTTTTCTATGTTAATGTCTTTGGTTTTCTCATTTCTCCTTCTCAGTTTTTAACCACATGGGTGTTGGTCAAAACTGGTACAAAATTGTCATATTAGGAGCAAAGATAAAAATCATAATTTTTGCATTAAATGGTATTGAGAAATGGATATATGAGCCGATAGATGTTTGGGTTGGTAGATAGCTAGATTAATGAAAAGGTGTTTATCCTTCTGTCTTTCTTATGGGTCCTGGACAATTCATAGGTATTGCTGACTGAAGAATATTGGGATATATTGGTTTAGATGAGAAATTGGCAAACTTCCTTGAAAAGCCAGATAGAAAATATTTTAGGTTTTGCAGGTCAGACTGTCTCTGCTGCAGCTACTCAACTCTGCCATTATAGTGCAAAAGCAGCCATTGATAATACTTAAGTGAGTGTGACTATGTTTCAATAAAAGTTTATTTACAAATATAGGCTATGAGCTGGATTTGACCTGGGGGCCATAGTTTACCAACTCCTGGTCTAGATCAGTGATAGTTAATTTTTATTCTATAGCTCTGGTCTAGTACTGATTATCAAGAGATGCTGGCCATGTTTTATTTGCATATATTCTATTATGTTCAGATATTGAGCCATGTTGCGATGAATATTTTAATATATTAGTTAGAAGGGTTCTAAAAATTTTAAGGTTTAAGAGGCACCATAGGTCAAGGCTCAGTTTATGAGAGTGAAAACAATCTCACATTTGCCCTGAAAATGTGATTCATATTCATTCAGAGTAATAATAAAAAAATTCCCAGTAAGTGTGTAGTTTGTTGTTTTTAAATTGTCTATTTTTATTACTTTACATAATCAGTTAGGCATGACAGGTATTATGAAGGTGGATGACAGAAGCATTGCCCAAGATCAATAGATGGTAGGGCCAGGACTACAATCCAAAGGCAATCTGACTTCTAGGGCAGAGCTCTTTCAACATAATATATTGTATCACTCATGTCAACTGGAGGTGGAGTCAATAGATTGAATATTAGCTTTGTTCAGAGGCTAATTCTTGGGCATTATTCTTAATAAGAAAAGTAGGATGTTCATTATTTCAAATAATTCTGTGCTGGGCATTATTTCAAAGCATTTGGGAGGGCAGAAATAGATTTATAAGTTACTAAAATAACAGACAAACAATTTTGCATAAAAATTATGGAATAATTAAGTTGAAAGGGATATAGAGTGTCTAATTCAATGCTCTAACTTTAGAGGCAAATAACTTGAGACCCAGAGAAGCTAAGCGACTTGGGGGCCAGTGTAGTTTAATAAAAGAGCATGCAATATATGTAAATTAAGCCATCATGCTGTATGCCTTAAACTTGTACAGTGTTGCATGTCAACTATTTCTTAATAAAACTGGAAAAAAAGAGCATCGTACTGGAAGTTCATAATAGTAGTAAGCTAGAGCCACATTGGGAGAGTTAGTTGTTAAATTTTCAGGAATTTTTGTGAGCCGGTTATTGAGTATATTCATGATTAAAAATATATAAAAACTCATAAATTATATTAAAAACAAAGATTTATATGATCAAAATGCATCACTTACTGATTATTTTACTATATATTTCTGTTGTCTACGCTCTTGAGGTTATTTATATCTAGTGTATCTGTATGATGGAAGTGCTGTGTAGTGGTGTCCTACCCAACTCTGTTCAGTGAAGTGACATTGATAGCTTTAAAATGACCACAGGGGAGTATTTACACTACAGAAATTGGCAGATGCTATAAATAACACTCTCTCATCCCTTCCCCACGGCTGCCATGCCTCAAGCTGGTTAATTAATATTTACCAGCATATCATTGGCCATGACTTGTGTGTTATATACTTGTCTGCTTATGTGCCTGGCTTTGCTGCAAGACTGTGAGTTCCTTGAGGTTGGAATTTATATCCCTGGTACCCAGCACAATGCTTAGCATATATAGTTGGCAGACAAATTTTTGTAGACTGAATGGGTGGACTTTATATTCTTTCAGTCCTCGATTCAAATCCTGGCTCCATGTGACTTTGTGTTTATTAGTAAAATGAGGATAATAATACCAGTCTTGCATGATTTTTGTGAGGATTAATGAAAAGATCCAGATATCTGTCTGGTACATAGTAGGTGTAAAAAAGTAGTCAACATTTATGATTATAACTTAAGAAGAAGGAGACATAAATGCCATTAGGGTCCAGACTTAAATATGCAGAGAGCTTTGTATTAAGTATTTGACCACAAATTGGATGAGAATCAAGAATGTGGCAGTGTTATTTTTGTGAGTGTACATACTTCTCCTTCCCACACAAAATAATGGGATATATTAAAAGGAATATGATATATAAGAGGCAGGAAGCAATCGCTCTGTTGTATTTGGCTTTGTTCAGGCTCTTATTACAGTATCATGTCCAGTTTTACATTGCTCATTTTAAAGAGGATGTCAAAAAACTATATGTAGCATGTCCTGGGAAGAACCAACAACTATGATTAAAGGGATAGAAAATAGGTCCTTTGAGGCAAGTTTAAGGAATTGAGTTTGTTTATTCTGGAAAGGAGATGGTGAAGGAGTTACTTAACTATCTTCAAGTACATGAAGGGTTATTATAAGGAGGACACTCTCATGTTGTTCTTCAAATGCACACAGGACCGAAAGAGGAAATCGACTTATTTCATTTAAAGAAAATTGTGTTAAACGCTGAAATTGACTGTCAGGGGATGTCATGGAATCTCAATTTTTGAAAATATTTAAAAAGAGCAGCAGCAGATGGTTATTTACTGAAAGGTTTAAATGTTTGACCTCATGAAAGTGACAGGCAGAATTGTAGACCTTGAAGCTTTTTTCACCTCTATGATATGATTTTCTAATATTTTATTGAAACTTACCAAGCATATCCCAGATATCTCATTGGAAAACCACTTACAGTTTGATAAAATTATTCTTTAGCTTGCATTGTATCTTAATTGCTGGATTTATCTTGAATGAAGACATTCAGTATTATCTGTCTGCTAATACCTAAATTGAAGTCAGATACAGTCCACGTTTGTACTTTTTATACTCTATTCAACATATCTATTACTTAACAGTGTTCAGTATTAATATTTTTTAAAGTAGCATATTATAAATATTCTGTAACTCTTTTGCGACAGGGAATCCTCTTGGTATATGATATTACAAATTATCAAAGCTTTGAGAATTTAGAAGATTGGTATTCTGTGGTGAAGAAAGTGAGTGAGGAGTCTGAAACTCAGCCACTGGTTGCCTTGGTGGGCAATAAAAGTAAGTTATTAATGTTTATTTATATATAGTAAACTTTATTTGTCTATCCTGTAGTTTTTATTCCTAAAAAAAATTGATGTTTGGAAACATAAATAGATACTGTTTTCCTGGAGTGAGCAAGTTGAGGAGAAAATTCCTAAAGATGTGTACAGTCTTTACAATAACAGTTTGATGCTTGATCTATCGTAACTGCTCTGCCGCTTTGGCCAATTCCTTGTTAAGGTAAGTTCTGTTCTGCAGTGTGTGTGTGTTTTGGCTTCCTGTTGTCTAAGGAAGCAGCGTGGACTATTAAGAACAGCAACACAGCTGCAGATTTTATGATATTACACTGCAGCTTCAGCTCTGCCCCAGAGGTTTTGAGAGATACATTTCATTAAATGATACCCTGTTCTAGGGAAGGAAGCAGTGTCTGCATGGAATTTTGTGTGCATTGTTCCTTGCTCTCATCGCTCATAAAGTTCCTTTTCTAAATTTTTGAGGTTTGTTCTTAAATATAGATTTTTTTTTTTGAGAAAGAGTATATTGGGAGAGGAGTGGTGCTTGGTAAAAATGATGGATAAGTAATTTTTGAGATCTGTCTCTTGGGCTATGATATACAGCATATAAAAATTATAAGACTGAATTCAGTACAGGATTATTATTTCGTTCATAGTCCTGCAATGCATTTATCCTGGTAAAGGGGACCTTAATAAGAGTTTTCAAATATATAAGATATGATATTACCTAATCTTCTACAACTTATTTGAGGTCAGAAAAAGAGAAAATGAATTTAAATTATACCGTGGAGGATTCAGGTCAGGAACTGTTTCCTGACTATAAGCTTTGTTAAATCAATACCCAAGTATACTACCAAGAGAATTATCTTCTCCAAAAGTCTTTAAAAATACAGTGCATTTTTTTTGTCTATAATTGTTTAGGAAATAGTACTTCCTGAAGGACCAAACCACAATTTCTTCATTATGTGGTTTTGCACACTTAGATGAACATTTAATAAATCCAAGCCTTACTTTAAAACCATTACAAAACAGGTGTGAATATCATTTCTCTGAAGAGTTAAAAATATAAATTTTATAATACTTTCTAGAAAACAGTATCACATATCACAAAATGGATGGCTTGGGTAAAAGAAACATTTTTTTTTTTAAAGCTTTAGTTAAATTTTGCTCATCTATTTTTTAGATCTAATTGAGTGAATCAGATGCTTTTCAATTCATTGAAATCCCCCTTTATAAATCATAAGTTTTGATGAGCTTAGGTTCTGTTTCTGAGTGCAGCTTTTCATTTTAGGAGATCATTTGTTAGTCATTCGTCATGTCACCAAAGCATTGGTTTATGTTATAGTTAAATTTGTGCTTTATTGGAGGTTTCCCGTCACCTTTTGGGAAATTATAGAGTAAGGGAGTGATGGGGGTTGGGATTTGTTTTCATTTCTTTCAGGATATAATCTAACTACATCTGGAGTAATGGTGTAGTGGTGCACAATTATATACATTATGTTATGTGTTTATGCTATCCTGTGAGGCCTCCGCCATTGGTCACTGTCTAAGACAGGATGTCAGACTAGATGGGCTATTGGACTGTGCTGGTGATGCCATTCCTGGGTTTCAAAAACAAACATTTATGTAATTATATGAATTTATGCAAAAAACTGTTGCAGTGTTATGTTTGAGATTTAATTGCATGAAAGTCAAAAGAATTTTTTCACTTTTGGTTTAGCTCTAACCCCTTTCTTGTATTTATAATACTCTCTTTCAGAATGCGATCATATAATAGAGTATGCAGTCACACAGAATGTTACATGTGTAAAATTAAGTGATTAGAGACAAACATTTTCCTGGATATTATTTACTGCTATCTGTCACCGGCCCAGTTTCATATGATCAATATTATCATGTAGTGAATGATCTTACAATTTGTGTTTACAAGTTGATGTTACATTATAGTAGTATGCACTCATTTTCTTTTTTGGGGATATAATTATATTAAAAAGCAAAGACTTTTTTTTTTTTGAGCAACACCAAACTAATTAAAGAGATTTTATTAAGAGTTTCTATATCCAGGGCCTCATGAAACATTGGAACGTTTTCCAAGTCAAGGAAGCAGCTCCCAGATTCAGAGAATGTTCCAGATGGCAAGGCTTTCACAGTTGTTTCATCTGACTTTTTTCATTCATCAGATGAGTGTTATATTTGTTCAATCTGTTGTTTTCTTTTTTTTCCTCTTTTTCTGCTTTCTCTTGAGTTAATTGATCATTTATTATTACATTTTATTTCACCTATTAACTTACACATATTATATGTTTATATGTTATATTTTTAGTTGTTTCCTTAAGATGTTCACTATACATCCTTAATTAGTCTACCTTCAAATGATAGTATGTCTCTTCATGTGTAGTATAAGGAGCTTAAACATTAGTGTTTAATTCCCTCCCACCCCAATCCTTTGTGTTATTATTGTCAGATATATTTTTACATATTCTATAAATAATTTTTGCTTTAAACAGTCATTTAGCTTTTAAGAGCAATTAAAAATAAGAAAAAAGGTACATTTTATTTTACATTTACTTATTACATTGCCAGCACTCTTTATTTATCTGTTTAGATCCAAGAGTCTGTTTGATAGCAGATTCTGTTTGAAGAACTTCCTTTAACATTTCTTTTAGAGTAGATCTATTGACAATGAATTTCCTCAATTAAAAGCAAAGACTTTAGATACTAGTTAAAGGCAAAGCAAAAGAAGCATGATGGGAAGACGTTTGAATTATTAGGATCATTATCTACACAGTCATCATCTGCCTAAATGTGCTTTTAAAAATTCGCTATTCTGTCCTATTATTTGCTTGAATAGAAAGCATATGTTGAAAAGAAGTATGTGTAGGCTATGAAAATATTGGCAGCAGTAGCCAACTTTTAGCCAAAGTTTAGCAAAAAGATGGGATACAGAGAAAATTTCCATACAAGGAGTGTGTGTGTGTGAATTTGTTCCATAGTAAGAGCTTATAATTAGTAAGTTATAAAATCATGTGCTTTTTATTAAAATATGGTAAACTCTCAGAAATTTGGGCTGAGGATTGAGAATAGTTTTAGGTAAAGATGAATTACAGGTTTAGTTTTGTAAAAATTGCATTTTATTATGGTTTAACTAGTATAGGTTAATGATATAGCCAGCAGAGGAAGGGACTTGCTTTAATGAAGTAGAATTGATAATTAGTAAGTTAATTATTTCAGTATATAATACTTAAAAGTATATAATATATTTGACCCTTGAACAACACAGGGGTTAGGGGCATAGTTCCTCCCTGCAGTCAAAAATCCACGTTTAACTTATAGTCAGCCCTCTGTAAACTCTGTTCCTCCTTATTCACGGTTCTGCATCCATGGATTGAACCAACTTTGGATCATGTAGTACTGTAGTATTTACTATTGAAAAAAAAATCTGCATGTAAGTGGACCTGCACAGTTCAAACCAGCGTTGTTCAAGGGTCAACTGTACTTAAAACAAATTAATTAATTTTATTTTATATTCAATTCTAAAAGGATATAAAACAGTAGTGTTATTTCTTTGTACTGTTTAAGATTTTAAGTGAAGTATTGAGTCGTGGTTAAGATCAGAGGGTTTTAAGTTTAGACAGACTTTGCTTACAAGCCCAGTTTCTTCACTTATCAACAGTGTAACATCAGACAAGTTACTTTATGTCTTTAAGTCTCAATTTCTTCATCTGGAAATAAGGATAATGGTTTCTGTCTGATAAAGTCGGTTTAAGGATTAAATGAGCTATTACATAAAAACACTTAGAACACATTTCCTGTACACTGTAAGTGCCCAATAACTATTAGTTATTATTATTAATCATAATAGCCTTTTAAAAGCATGGACTATAGCTTCAGTTAGAAAGATCACAAGTTACAAATTAGTACAGCTGACATAGATATTTTACAAAAGTAGCCTGAAGAAAATGGTTCCTAGAGAATTCCTCTGTCACCATCTTATTCCTTGTTTTTTACCATGATAGTTCTCATGCTGTGTGTTGGGTAGGGCAATTAATTCAGCAAACATTCTCGAGTGCCAGCTATGCGTATTCAGCTAGCCATTGTTAATTTGTGCAAAGGTTGAACCACAGAGAGTGCTTAAGGAGTGATTGGGACCTGCTAATCTGGGTCTTAATTTTATTCTTTTTCTCTACCATCTTCAAGTTTTCTAGGAACTTGACTTTCTTTTGCTTTGTCTGGTTGTTGGGATTAATAAATAAAATTATGTTCAAATTTCCATGGAAGGCCCTACTTTTCCCTAGTGAGGTAAAAAAATATTCCTGGTAGTAACTTTCAAAATGGGAAAGAGGGAGGACTTCCCTGGTGGTGCAGTGGTTAAGAATTCGCCTGCCAATGCAGGGGACACGGGTTCGAGCCCTGGTCCGGGAAAATCCCACATGCCGCGGAGCAACTAAGCCCATGTGCCACAACTACTGAGCCTGCGCTCTAGAGCCTGTGAGCCACAGCTGCTGAGCCCGCGTGCCACAGCTACTGAAGCCCGTGCACCTAGAGCCCATGCTCCACAACAAAGAGAAGCCACCGCAATGAGAAGCCTGCGCACCACAACGAAGAGTAGCCCCCGCTCACCGGAACTAGAGAAAGCCTGTGCGCAGCAACAAAGACCCAATGCAGCCAAAAAATTAAAAATAAATAAATAAATAAATTTATTTAAAAAAAAAATGGGAAAGGGATAAGTCATCTACTTATTCTGTGTGTTTTGTGGAAGTTCCATTGGAGTTTGATGATGTCTGTGGCTCCAAGTACAGTGCGTTGTCTGATCGGCTATGAATATAGCCACATAAGCACCTGGAAACAATTATATTACCATCTAAGGCAACTTCTGCACCAGGCTTAATACCTGATTTCCTGGCCTTGAAGGTCTTGCTCTCCAAGCATCGGGGCACTCTCACTTGATCAGAGCCTGCACTGCAGAACCTAGGGATTTTCGATATATGACCACTTATTACAGGCTTATTACAGGTGGATCTGACCATGCCCCAACACACAATCATCAACTCTCATGTGAACTATGGCACTAGCTTCCTAACTCTTCCTCCTGCTCTTAGCTTTGATCTCCTAAATCCAGTTCCCAAATGGCAAATCATACTGTATGACTTCTCTCCTTAAAACCCTCTAGTGCTTTCTCATCACAATAGAATGAAATCCAAACTCCTTATCCAATTTCATCAAGCACAGGGTTATCTGGCTCCTACCTACATCTCAGACCTAATTTTCTACTAAATGCTCCCTTGTCCACTATATGTGTAAGGCACATTTGTCTTGGCTGGCTCCATTTTGTCATTTGGATCTCATCTTAAATGTCATCTCCTCAGAGCTGCCTTCTTTGACCACTCAAATCTAAGTGAGTCATCAAGTCCCTTTTTGTCAGGACGTTCTGTTTCAGTTATTTGCATAGTCTCATTGTCATCTGATATCATTTCTTGTTTGTTTCTTGTCTGTCTAAGCTCTGTGAAAGCTAGGGACCTCATCACTTAGAACAATGTCTGAATGAATGAATACCAAATGAATGAATAAAAGCCTTTTCAGGAAGACTCTGTTGAAATTAAGAGTGTATATGGCCTGGGATACGTTATTCAGGGAAAATTGTTTTCTTAATAAGGAAAAATACATAGTAGGTAACAGGGAACTTATTAGATGGCCTTCAGGCCCAACTGGCCTAGTGAATTCCACTCTGGTGAATAATGTCAGAGTTTCTTAAGAAACACATTGAAGTTATATTATGCTGGATCATGTTAGAGATAAAATGTCATAGATTTTATATCATGATTTTAGGTTAAATAAATCTAAAAAAAATTAAGAATTTTGCTTCATTTTCTTGTGACTTTTACATACTGGTAGAAACTTACACTTTTAACTTTTTATTTACAAATTTTAAATTTTTGTGTTTAATTTAAAAATCAGAGTCTTCACTCAAATACACTTTTAGTTTTTCTTTTAGTGTTTCAGGGAAAGTTCAAATTAAAATGAAATGAACACTCAGGAATATTAATTTTTTAAAGATTAATTTTATATTCAATCCATGTTTTATAACCACATGGCATTTTAATTTGTCATTTTGTTATTTTCTATCTTTAAGCTGTTATGTTTTCCTACTATCTGATCCATCACCTAGTTTCTCCCCTGACTAGCTAACATTCTCAGTTGGATAGATTGTAAACAGAAATTAACAGGGTTGCATAGGAGCTGCCCCCTTCCTGATTTATAGCTTCTTAGTTAGTGGAGGGGTGGTGGTTATCAGTAACTTGTATTGGGAGTAGGAATTATCATGCTCCAGTATAGAGTGGATGGATGAATGATTTCTACTCTTAAAGATATTAAACAGATCCTTTCCCAAATAAAGACTAATAACTCAGATTTTTAAACAATCTTCATGACAGATGAGGGCATAGAGAAGAGTGCATCAACACTAATTAACAATGTTGAGTGTATATTCTTCTTAACAGTGATTGATTGTTCTTGGAGTACTATCTCTGCCCAGGAAGTGATGTTTTACACTGTGAGGTTCAAAGGTTACATTTTAATGTACCCTGTAAGTTGTGTTCCCTGAACTCCATGGAAATGTATTAGTAAAACAAGTAAATTTTAAGTTGAAAATTTTACTGATGCTCTCAGTAAAGTTATCACAAGGCTTTTAAAGACTATTCTTTATTCTTAGTAATAGATGAGTATAAGAGATGGCTTTATGTCCAGCTTTAAGAACTTCATGGGAATTTACATGAAAGTACTTGCCTATACTGCGACTTGAGTTTTCAAAAATTCTTATTGTATCTGGAGAGTGGAAATGTGAAACTATGAAGTAAGTAACATTTACTTTGATTCTTGTTTTGAAGGATTCATATCAACTTCTATAAAATTTATCATCTACAATATTTTAGCAAAGTGAACAAGTGAGTCATTATTACCAGTTTGTTTAAAAGAGTTTACAATTTATAAGGCATAAACAAAAACTCTTTTGAGGATTTGAAAAGTTCATTCTGTTTATACAGTCTAAATTATAACATTCTGCCCCTTACCCATTTACTTTAATATGGTTCTTTTTGTTCTGGTGATAGTAATCCCAAAAGTATCAGATCCAAGTGTCTTTTTCAGATGGACCTAATGTTTCTGTTGCTTCATTTTTTTTTCTTTTTTCTTTTTCCTCTCTTTACATGTAAATTTGTCAAATAGAGCTATGATTATTTACATACTGGAGGATGCTGGTAGCATCTTATTCTGATACTGATAACATCAGTGTTCTGTATACTGAGTGAGAGAGTATTTTAATACATACACTTACAGCTGTTCTCTTATATGGTATTTCACACTCCTACTGTACTTTAAGAACACTTTGATAGTATTTCAAGTTTAATTGGTTGAGTAGTTTTATCAAATTAAATGCATAAGCTTGCATTCACACTGGTGTTGTGACTGATATATTGGGTAAGAAAATGTCAAATAAGTGCTTTTTCATAATACTAATCAGAAACCATTTTTCACCTGACAGTTGTTGCAGTGATGTTATTATGTCATTTCATAGTTAACTTTTTTTTAGTTGGCCTACTTTAAACCATTTTGACAGTATTACAGTTTATTTAGCTTGAGAAGTTTAAGGATTTTGTGGTTTTGTTTTGTTTGTTTTGGGGGAATTGTGTAAGCATTTCGGTCATAGCAATCTGTTCATATGATTTCTGTCTGTCTTTCATTGTCATGATAGAGAAAGTTTATTAAATGCTAAAGAAAGCATAATCCACCTGTTGTTTCTTTTATGATGACTCTCTGATTTTAAATTTTAGAAGAAATTATTAAATATTAAATTAATACTAAATAAAATTAAAGAATACAGCTATAAAAACTTCTTGTGAAAAGATTTGAGATTTTTATTAATGTAATTTAAGCCCCTTTAATGATTTATTTTACTTTATATTTGCTGTGATTGTTTAATAAATCCAATATAGATTAAAAGAACACTAGAGTAGGGATCAAAAAACTTTGTCCTGCTACTGTCATTTTATCTAGCTACATTACCTTGGCAATTTATTTAATCACTTAAGATGATCCTCATGTATAAAATGAGGGGATTGTACTAGGCAATCATGAGCACCTTCTATTCCTAAAATGTGATGACCCAAACTCTGTTCAGTTGTAAGTCTGATTAATTGAACATATTTGTTGCCATACAATTGTAAGAGAGTTTAACTTTTCATGTGATTGAAATCCTGTCTTCTTATCTTTGCAGAGATGATTTCTTAGGCTCATTTTATCATTCAGTTATTAGATTATTAAGTATCCATTTTCTATATACATGAATAGGTGCATATACCTAATAACAATAAATATAACCAAGATTTATTGAATTCTTAGTATTTGCCAGGCACACCCTGGAAATGTGACCAACTTTCAAGTGCTTTTTGGGGCTCTAAAAATAGCATTTCTTTTTTTTCTTTGAAGTATAGTTGATTTACAATATTATGTTAGTTTAGGGTAAACAACATCATGATTCAATATTTTTATAGATTATACTCCATTTAAAGTTATAAAGGATTGGCTATATTCCCTGTGCTGTACAATATATCCATGTAGCTTATTTCTTTTATACATAGTAGTTTGTACCTCTTAAGCCCCTACCCTATCTTGCCCCTCTTCCCTTCCTTCTCTCTACTGGTAATGACTAGTTTGATCTCTATAATGTTCTGAAAAAGTCACCTTTTTTAGAGCAGAGTTTTTTATTTTATTTTTTTACCATTTGGAATTATGTAGGTGTTCTGTAACTAAAGCTCCATGAAGGCAGAGACTGTCTACCTTGTTCACTGCTGTGTCTCTAGTATCAAGCTCAGTCCCTGGCACACAGAAAATGCTCAATAAATACTTATTATGAATGACTAGAAAATTATTAATTCTCTACCTTAGTAAAAGATGGAACTATGGAAATTTTGAGATGATAAAGAGAAAATAATACTGGTTTTTTTCCTAGCTTTTGTAAAACTCTGAGGCTAGGTTTTTCATCTGGAAGAGGCATATAATAACAGCCTCACTTGGTGCTTATGAGTTACTACTACATAAGATCATGCAAAATGCCTCTTACATTACACACATAGTTCATTTGAAAACTAAACTCTTAGCTCTCATCGCTTAATTTTCATTCAAAATTTTAATTTTAAAAAGATGAGAAGTGGTATTTTCCCTTATGGATATTTATTTTATAGTGTGTTCTAGCACCTTAATATCCTTAATGTAGAGACAGTATAGAGTAGTGGTCAAGGACACAGACTTCTAAGTAAGACCACTTAGGTTCAGATATGGGCT
Organism: Balaenoptera musculus; assembly: GCF_009873245.2. Lineage (NCBI taxonomy): Eukaryota > Metazoa > Chordata > Mammalia > Artiodactyla > Balaenopteridae > Balaenoptera > Balaenoptera musculus. Next base: position 99,414,548 of record NC_045789.1, read on the forward strand.
CACTTATTTAAATGTGTGACCATGGTAAGGTACTCACCCTCTTTGTACCTTAGTTTTGTCATCTGTAAAATGGAAATAACAATAGCACCTACCTTATAAGGAGGTCGTAATAAAAATTAAATATATATAAAGCTCCTAAAACCATGCCTGGTATATATAGGTGCTATATATGTTAGTTGTTATTACTGTATTTCCCACTCTTTCTCCAAATCCTCTCTTCTAGTTATGGGTAATGGGAGGAGGTATTGCTAAGTCTCGTATTTTTTGAATTTAAGGATTTAAAAATCAAAAACATTAAAAATTTTGTGAAATGTCTTTGAAATACATAAAAAATGATTTAAATTTTGGTTATAATTATTGTTTGGAAGCCACCCTTCACTTAACTTGTAGTTTAGAAGTATATTTTTCTGAAAAAATATTTAAATTCAGTTAATGGTGGTGATATAATTTTGATATTCAATCTGAATGGTGAAAGCTGGTGTACAGTTGCCATGAATTTTTATCTCAAGTTTATTTTGCTTTGTAGACATGTGTCTAATAAAAAAAAAGATGCTGCATAAACCATCGTTGGAGTTTGAATGTACTTCTGTTTTTGGTTGAGGTATAAATGTTATTTCTGGCTGTGTCCTTCATACTTAGCTCTTCTTACAACAAATGGAAAGGCCTTAATTGTACCTAAGGGAATAGTTAATCCACAGTGGACATATGGTGGACAAAAGCCGAGTCTAGTAAGTGAAATAAAATTATAAATGGTAAAGATGTGAATGCTTACAAAGTCTGGCAGCTATAAAAAATAGTGTATTGTTTGAGATTAGCAAATTTTCTCTGAAGCATGATAGTAATAATTCTTTTCTTGGTGTGTTTTTGTTGTATATTTATATGTAAATTCGACTGAAAGATACTGAAAGATACATACTCTCAACTTATGTATAAAGCATATTTGTCTTTTTTTTTATTGTTCATTAAGCTTTGTGATGTGACTTTGACGTCAATAATAAAGGCTGATGATATCACATTTTTGGAAAGTTACTGCTCTTTTGATTGGAGGCAGTTAATTAGCATTAACCCAGAACAGCTCTTGGGCTTTATGGATTTGAGCATTATATGTGGTTGCACTGCTCCAGCAAAAGGTTAAGTATTAATGGAAAATGGTCACAGCCCTTTTACTTAAAGAAAACATGTTACTTGTAAGTTTTCTTTTGATTTTACTTTTACAGTTACATTGAATGTCTTCATTCATTTAGCCATCCATAAAGCAAATATTGTTGCACATGCGGTGGATAATAAGTCTTTTTAGGACTACTTGTGTGGCATGTCACAGGTCATTAACTGCAAGTAACCACCTGACTTGAGGGAAGCCTGGAAGCATCATTATAGTGAAATAAGCTTTTATTTAGGTATCACTGCAGCACATTGATTTATTGAAATGTCACCAATTGCTACTGTGAAAATATATTCTCATTATCATTCAGGGAATGGTAAAGATTAACCACTGTATACTGTAAAAGATATATATTGCTAACAGTGGAAAAAATAAGAATAAATATTATGGTCTGTATTTTTCTAATAATTAAAGAATTAATTAGATGATTAATTAGGCTAAATTAGGTAATTCTTGTAGGATGTTTTCAAATCTATGTGTGATTCTATACATGTGTTAAAGGCATGTTCTCAGTTCTTTCTCATTTGAAATACCTTAAAATTAAGCAGCATAGAAAGATAATAGCAAACTTAATATAACTATTATATTTAAGACAGTCAATCCATAAAGTAATAAGTTCTTTCTGTGAGCATGTGGCTGCTTCCTAGGCACATATATCATGAATCCAGCCTTCAGGAAACTTGTCTTTTTGTGGAAGTAAGATTAACATAATGGACAAAAAGTACAAAAGAAAAACAACGTATAGTTTAGCACTACTGTATCAATGAGAGGGAAAGGATTAAGAGGAATGTAGACCTCAAACTGAGTTTTTGCAAAACTGGTAGGGTTTGGATACATCATAAGTAAGTCTTGAGCCAGTTCAAGGGTATCTCTGCATTTGGAATTTAATGTTGGCTTTAAAAATTTTTTTTTAATTTATTTTTTATTGGAATATAGTTGATGTACATTGTTGTGTTAGTTTCAGGTGTATAGCAAAGTGAATCAGTTTTATATATATCCACTTTTTTTAAGATTCTTTTCCCATATAGGTCATTACAGGGATTGAGTAGAGTTCCCTGTGCTACGCAGTAGGTCCTTATTAGTTATCTATTTTATATATAGTAGTGTGTATATGTCAATCCCAATCTCCCAATTTATCCCTACCCTCCTTTCCCCCCTGGTAACCATAGGTTTGTTTTTTACATCTGTGACTCTATTTCTGTTTTGTAAATAAGTTCATTTGTCCCATTTTTTTTGGATTCCACATATAAGTGATATCATATGATATCTGTCTTTCTCTGTCTGACTTCACTCAGTATGACAATCTCTAGGTCCATCTGTGTTGCTGCAAATGGCATTATTTTGCTCTTTTTTTATGGCTGAGTAATATTCCATAGTATATATGTACCACATATTTATCCATTCCTCTGTCGATGGACATGTAGGTTGCTTCCATGTCTCGGCTATTGTAAATAGTGCTGCAATGAAAACTGGGGTGCATGTATCTTTTCAAATTATGGTTTTCATCAGATATATGCCCAGGAGTGGGATTGCTAGATCATATGGTAGTTCTATTTTTAGTTTTTAAGGAACTTCCATACTCTTCTTCGTAGTGGCTGTACCAATTTACATTCCCACCAACAGTATAGGAGGGTTCCCTTTTCTCCACACCATCTCCAGCATTTGTTGTTTAGATTTTTTGATGATGCATTGCTCTAATAATTAGTGATGTTGAGCATCTTTTCATGTGCTTTTAGGCCAACTGTGTGTCTTTTTTGGAGACCTCCTAGAGTAATGAAAATAAAAACAAAAATAAACGGGACCTAATTAAACTTAAAAGTGTTTGCACAGCAAAGGAAATCATAAACAAAACAAAAAGACAACCCACAGAATGGGAGGAAATATTTGCAAACGAACTGACCAACAAGGGATTAATCTCCAAAAAGAGCTCACGCAGTTCAGTATCAAAAAACAAACAACCCAATCAGAAAATGGGCGGAAGGAGCAATCCCACTACTGAGCATATAACCTGAGAAAACCATAACTCAAAAAGATACATGTACCACAATGTTCATTGCAGCTCTGTTTACAATAGCCAGAACATGGAAGCAACCTAAATGTCCATCGACAGATGAATGGATAGAGAAAATGTGGCACATATATACAATGGAATATTACTCAAACATAAAAAGGAACGAAATTGAGTTATTTGTAATGAGGTGGAGGGACCTAGAGTCTGTCATACAGAGTGAAGTAAGTCAGAAAGAGAAAAACAAATACCGTATGTTAATGCATATGTATATGGAATCTAAAAAAATGGTACTGATGAACCTGGTGGCAGGGTAGGAATAGAGACACAGACATAGAGAACAGATTTGAGGACATGGGGGAAAGGGGAAGCTGGGACGAAATGAGAGAGGAGCATTGACATATATACACTACCAAACGTAAAATGGATGGCTAGTGGGAAGCTGCTGCATAGCACGGGGAGATCAGCTCGATGCTTTGTGACAACCTAGAGGGGTGGGATACAGAGGGTGGGAGGGAGGCTCAAGAGGGAGGGGATATGGGGATGTATGTATACATGTAGCTGATTCACTTTGTTGTACAGTGGAAACTAACACAACATTGTAATGCAATTATACTCCAATAAAGATGTAAAAAAGAAAAAAAAGAAAAAAAGAAAATGGGCAGAAGATCTAAATGTTGGCTTTTTTACAAAAAAAAAAAAAAAATCCTAAGAACTCATTTTAGAGTTTCTTAAAATATCAGTTCCACTTCCATATTTTGTTGTTTGTTTCCATGCTAGGAGGATCTAAATAACAAAAAATATTAGAGCCTGTATTAGTTTGCCAGGGCTGCCATAACAAAGTACCTCAAACTGGGTGGTTTAAACAACAGAAATTTATTTTCTAACAATTCTAGTGGCTAGAAGTCTGAGATCAAGGTGTCTGCAGGGTTGGTTTGTAGATGGCTGTCTTCTCCCTTTATCTTCACATGGTCTTTCCTTCATGCGTGTCTATGTACGAATGTCCTCTTTTAAGGACCGCAGTCATGCTGGATTAGGGCCCATCCATATGACCTCAATTTTACCTTAATTACTTCTTTAAAGGCCCTATATTGAAATAAAGTCACATTCTAAGGGTCTGGGGGTTAGAACTTCAACATATGAATTTGAGGGAGGGCAGGGTTGACATAGTTCAGCCCAAAGCAGAGCCATTATGGTTTAATATGTTAGAAGTAAATCTCAAAGAATCATAGAAGTTGAAGCTAGAATAATACAGAAGTCTTCTGATGTTATTATTTTATTTACTAATGAGGAAACCAAAATAAGAGCTCTTTTGAAAACGTTATGGAAATCAATGGACGTTAAATTTGTAGACCACCTTTGAATATTTAATATATGAAACTGTGGATTAGTCAGATTATTTGAATAACTTTTTGTTTGTTATCAGAATCAAATGCACATACTATGCAAATTATTGGAAGAATGCTTCTAAAAGCAAATGGTGCCCTCCTCCTTTTTGTTCTGTTCCGGTACTTCTAAAATTATAATGGAAGCCAAAGGAAGGGAAAGTGAGTTGATTTACAGAAATAGAATATCACATATGACTTTTAGAACCACGTAGGCATACGTTGAAGATACTGTGGGTTCAGGTCCAGACTACCGTAGTAAAGCGAATATCACAACAAAGTGAGTCACACAAATTTTTTGGTTTCCCAGGGCATATAAATGTTATATTTACACTATACTGTAGTCTGTTAAGTAGCATTATGTCTAAAAAAAAATGTACATACCTTAATTAAAAATACTTTATTGCTAAAAAAATACTAATCATCATCTGAGCCTTTAGCAAGTTGTCGTCTTTTTGCTGGTGTAGGGTCTTGCCTCATTGATGATGGCTGCTAAATGATCAGGGTGGTAGTTGCCAAAGGTTGGGCTGGCTGTGGCAATTTCTTAAAATAAGACAATGAAGTTTGCCTCATTGATTGATTCTTCCTTTCACAAACGCTTTCTCTTCTGCATGCAATGCTGTTTGATAGCATTTTACCCACAGTAGAACTTTCCTCAGACATAAAGAAGAATGAAATACTGTTATTTGCAGCAACGTGGATGGACCTAGATAATATTATGTTTAGTGAAATAAGCCTGACAGAGAAAGATAAATACTATATGATATCACTTATATATGGAATGTAAAAAATAACACAAAGGAATGTATATGTATACATGAAACAGAATCACAGATACAGAAAACTTGTGGTTACCAAAGAGGAGAGGGAAGGGAGGAGGGACAAATTAGAAGTATGGAATCAACAGATACAAAATACTATATATAAAATAGATAAACAATAAGGATTTACTGTATAGCACAGGGAATTATACCAGTTATCTTGTAATAACCTATAATGGGATATAATCTGCAAAAATACTGAATTACTATGCTGTAAACCTAAAACTAACACAATATTATAAATCAACTATACTTCAATAAAAAATCAACAACAAAAAAGTCACCTGACAAAGAAAAAAAAATTGGAGTCAATCCCCTTAAACCCTGCCGCTGCTTTATCAACTCAGTTTATGTAATATTCTAAATCCTTTGTTGTCATTTCAACAGTCTTCACATCATCTTTACCAGAAGTTGATTACCTCTCAAGCAACCACTTTTTTTAGTTATCTGTAAAAAGCAACTCCTCATTCATTAAAGTTTTATCATAAGATTGCAGCAATTCAGTCACATCTTCAGGCTCCACTTCTAATTCTAGTTCTGTTGCTGTTTCTGCTACATCTGCAGTTACTTCCTCTAATGAAGTTTTAAACCCTTCAAAGTCATCCAAGAGGGTTGGAATTAACTTCCATACTTCTGTTAATGTTGATATTTTGACTTCTTCCCAAGAATCACTAATGTTATTTAATGGTGTCTAGAATGGTGAATCTTTCCAGAATGTTTTCAATTACTTTGCCCTGATCCATCAGAGGAATCACTATCTTTGGCAATTATAGCCTTACAAAATTTATTTCTTAGATAATAAGACTTGAAACTTAAAATTACTCCTTGATCTATGGGCTATGGAAAGGATGTTGTATTAGTAGGCATGAAAACATTAATCTCATTGTGCATCTCCATCAGAGCTCTTCGGTGACCAGGTGCATTGTCAGTGAGCAATAATATTTTTAAAGGAATCCTTTTTTTCTGACCACTAGCTCTCAACTGTGGGCTTAAAATATTCAGTAAACCATGTTATAAATAGATGTACTGTCATCTAGACTTTGTTGTTCCATCTAGGAGCACAGGCACAGAAGATATAGCATAATTCTTAAGGGCGCTAGGATTTTCAGAATGGTAAATGACCATTGGCTTCAACTTAAAGTCATGAGCTGCATTAGCCCCTAACAAGAGAGTCAACCTGTCCTTTGAAGGCAGGCATTGACTTCTCCTCTCCAGTTGTGAAAGTCCTAGATGGCATCTTCTTCCAATATAAGGCTGTTTTATCTACATTGAAAATCTGTTGTTTAGTGTAGCCACCTTCATCAGTTAACTTAGCTAGATCTTCTGGATAACTTGCTGCAGCTTCTCTATGAGCACTTGCTGCTTCACCTTGCACATTTATGTTATGGAGATGGCTTCTTTCCCTAGACCTCATTAATCAGCTTCTGTTAGCTGCAAAGTTTTCTTCTGCAGCTTCCTTACCTCTCTAAGCCTTCGTTAGTTAAAGACAGTGCTTTGCTTTGGATTAGGCTTTGACTTATGGGAATATTTTGGCTGGATCATCTTCTATCCAGACCACTAAAACTTTCTCCATATCAAGAAAAAGTTTGCAAATGATGCAACCAACAAGGGCTTAATTTCCAAAATACACAAACAGCTCCTACAATTCAATAACAATAAAACAAACAACCCAATCAAAAAATGGGCAGAAGACCTAAATAGACATTTTTCCAAAGAAGGCATACAGATGGCCAATAGGCACATGAGAAGATGCTCATCATTGCTAATTACTAGAGAAATGCAAATCAAAACTACAATGAGGTACATATGTACAATGGAATATTACTCAGCCATAAAAAAAGAATGAAATAATGCCATTTGCAGCAACATGGATGGACCTAGAGATTATACTAAGTGAAGTAAGACAGAGAAAGACAAATATCATATGATATCACTTATATATGGAATCTAAAAAAATGATACAAATGAACTTATTTAGAAAACAGAAATAGACTCACAGACTTAGGAAACAAACTTATGATTACCAAAGAAGAAAGGTGGGGGGGGCGTGATAAATTAGGAGTTTGGGGTTAACATATACATACTACTATATATAAAATAGGTAAACAACAAGGACATACTATATAGCACAGGGAACTCTGCTCAGTATTCTGTAATAACCTAAATGGGAAAAGAATCTGAAAAAGAATAGATACATGTATATGTATAACTGAATCACTTTGCTGTACACCGGAGGCTAACACAACATTGTAAGTCAACTGTACTCCAATATAAAATAAAAATTTTAGAAAGTACTAGAAAAGTTATTAAAAAAAAACTACAATGAGTTACCACCTCTCACCAGTTAGAATGACCATCATTGAAAATTCTACAAATAATAAATGCTGGAGAGGATGTGGAGAAAAGGGAACCCTCTTACACTGTTGGTGGGAATGTAAATTGATACAGCCACTATGGAGAACAGTATGGAGCTTCCTTAAAAAACTAAATATAGAACTACCATATGACCCAGCAATCCCACTACTGGGCATATACCTAGACAAAACTATAGTTTGAAAAGATACATGCACCACTATGTTCATAGCAGCACTGTTTACAGTAGCCAAGACATGGAAACAGTCTAAATGTCCATTGACAGATGAATGGATAAAGAAGATGTGGTACATATATACAATGGAATATTACTCAGCCATTAAAAAGAATGAAATAACGCTGTTTGCAGCAACATGGATGGACCTAGAGATCATCATACTAACTGAAGTAAATCAGAAAGAGAAAGACAAATACCATATGATATCACTTATATGTGGAATCTAAAATATGGCACAGATGAACATATCTGTGAAACAAAAACAGACTTACAGATATGGAGAACAGACTTGTGGTTGCCAAGGGGGAGAGGGGGTGGGGGAGGGAAGGACGTGGAGTTTTGGATTAACAGATGCGAACTATTATATATAGGGTAGATAAACAACAAGCTCCTACTGTATAGCACAGGGAACTATATTCAATATCCTATGCTAAACCATAATGGAAAAGAATATGAAAGAGAATATATTTATATATATATATATATATATATATATATATATATATATATATATATATATATATATATATATATATATATATATATATATATATATAACTGAGTCACTTTGCTGTACAGCAGAAATGAAACACAACATTGTAAATCAACTATAATAAAAACTTTTCTCCATATCAGCAGTAAGGCTGTTTTGCTTTCTTATCATTTGTGGGTTCACTGGAGTAGCACTTTTAATTTCCTTTAAGAACTTTTCCTTTGCGTTCACAACTTGGCTAACTGTTTGGCACAAGAGGCCTAGCTTTTGGCCTGTCTCAGCTATTGACATGCCTTCCTCACTAAGCTTAATAATTCTAGATTTGCATTTAAAGTGAGAGATGTGTGACTCTTTCACTTGAACACTTAGAGGTCATTGTAGGGTTACTAATTGGCCTAATTTGAATATTGTTGTGTCTCAGGGAATAGGGAGGCATGAAGAGAGAAAGAGAGGGTGGAATGGCCCGTCGATGGAGCAGTTAGAACACACACAATATTTATCGATTAAGTTTGCAGTCTTATATGGGTTCAGTTTGTGACGCCCCCAAACAATTACAACAGTAACATCAAAGGTCGCTGATGATAAATCATCTTAACAAATATAATAATAATGGAAAAGTTTGAAACATCATGAAAATTGCCAAAATGTGACACAAAAACACAGAGTGAGCAAATGCTGTTGGAAAAATGGTACCAATAGACTTGCTCAATGCAGTGTCGCCACAAACCTTAAATTTTTAGAAAATGCAATACCTGCAAAGCACAATAAAGTGAAATGCAATGAAATGAGGTATGCCTGTATCTAACATTCAAATGAACTCTCTTTTTTTACTGAATATGCTAGGCTTAATTCCAGAAGATGGTCTTTTTTATCTCTTTTTGAACTGATGGTTTTCTGTTGACTTTTTTCAAATTTAAAAAATATGCATATGGAAATATAAATTTAAAAATTTTTGGAAGATGTTGAGCAAATGAACCATCCAAGAATCTGTTGGACATGGGACTTCCCTGGTGGTCCAGTGGTTAAGAATCCACCTTCCAATGCAGGGACGTGGGTTCGATCCCTGGTAGGGGAACTAAGATCCCACATGCCACGTGGCAACTAAGCCCGCGCGCCACAACTACTGAGCCCGCGAGCTCTAGAGCCCGCGCGCCACAACAAAAAAAGGATCCTGCATGCCGCGACAAAGACCTAAGACCTGATGCAGCCAAATAAATAAATAAATAAATATTTAAAATATAATAAATAAAAAGATTAAAAAAAACAGAATCTGTTGGACACATATAAAAAGTAACTGAGTTTTAATAAGAAGCTCTACCTAGTATTGTTATAATCTATCATATAGTCTCCATATAATCAAAGATTTGTTATTGATAGTTTTTCAGGTGGATCATTGCAGAAAATTTTCAGGTGCAACAAGGCAGTCATGACACACTTGATGTGATCAGTTGGGCTCTATTATACATACTATAAATATATATAATAATGTGATAAATATATATGATTACAGCTTATATTCTGATATGCTTTCTAAAGAGCGAGGAATGGGTGGAGATATAGTTAGTGCTTTGGGAATTGTATATATGTAATTGTGTTTGAGGGCATTATTCATTGTGTATCATATTGGAGCAAAATTTAGGGATTAAGAGAGAGTTTAGGAGTTTTGTATGCATGATCTAAAGTTTTATTGGCTTTATTAATTCGGAGTGGTGAAATAGGAACAAAACACTTTTATCACCTAAAGAGACTATTGACCATACTAAGAAAATTTTGTCATAGTTACGGGATGCTATAGTTATGGGATTTTTAAAGAAAATTTAGATATAATTCACCTACCATAAAATTCACCATTTTGAAGTATACCGTTTTTAGTATATTCACTGGGTTGTGCAGCCATAACCACTATCTAATTCTAGAACGTTTTCTTTACCCCAAAAAGAAACCTTGTACCCATTAGCAGTCACTGTTGCCCTTTCTCCTTCTTCCCTCCATTTCCCCTCTCTAACTTCTGGCGAGGTACTAAACTACTTTCTGTTCCTATGGGTTTGCTTATTCTAGACATTTCATATAAATGGAATCATGAAATATGTGACCTTTTGTGTTTGGATTCTTTCACTTATAATAATGTCTTCAAGGTTCATTTATGTTATAACATGTATCAGTACTTCATTTCTTTTTATGGCTAAATAATATTCCATTGTATGGATATAACTTACCACATTTTGTTTATCCATTCATCAGTTGATGGCCATTTGGGTTGTTTTCCAGTTTTTGGCTATTATGAATAATGCTTTTACGAACATTTATGTATACGTTTTTGCATGGACATAGGTTTTTATTTCTCTTGGGAAGATACCTAGGAATGGAATTGCTGTGTCATATGGTAACTTACTTTTTGAGGAACTACCAAGCTGTTTTCCACAGCAGTTGCACCGTTTCACATTCCTACCAGTGATGTATGAGGGCTGCAGTTTCTCTAGATCCTCACCAGCACTTGTTATTTTACTTTTTTAAAAAAAAATTATAGCCATCCTAGTGTGTATGAAGTGATATCTCATTGTGATTTTGATCTTCATTTCCCTAACAATCATGTTGAGTATCTTTTCATGTTCTTAATGTCTATTTGTATATCTTCTTTGGAGAAATACATATTCAGATCATTTGTCCGTTTTTAAGTTTTGTTGTCTTTAATTGTTGTGTTGTGTTCTTTAGAGGATATTATACCCTTATCAGATATACAACTTATAAATATTTTAGTTGATTCTGCAGGTTGGCTTTTCATTTTCTTAGTTAGGTCATTTGATACACAAAAGTTTTTGACTTTGATGAAATCCAATTTATTTTTTTTCTTTGGTTGCTTATGCTTTAGGTGTTATATCTAAGAAACTATTGCCTTATCCAAGATCATGACGTTTTAATTTAATTTAATGTAATTTAATTTAATTTAATTTAATTTTATTTTATTTTTGGCTGCGTTGGGTCTTCATTGTTACATGCGGGCTTTCTCTAGTTGTGGAGAGCAGGGGCTACCCTTTTTTTTTTTTTACCATCTTTATTGGAGTATAATTGCTTTACAACGGTGTGTTAGTTTCTGCTTTATAACAAAGTGAATCAGTTATACATATACATATATCCCCATATCTCTTCCCTCTTGCGTCTCCCTCCCTCGCACTCTCCCTATCCCACCCCTCTAGGTGGTCACAAAGCACGGAACTGATCTCCCTGTGCTGTGCGGCTGCTTCCCACTAGCTATCTATTTTACATTTGGTAGTGTATATATGTCCATGCCGCTCTCTCACTTTGTCCCAGCTTACCCTTCTCTTCGTTGCGGTGTGCGTGCTTCTCATTGCGGTGGCTTCTCGTTGCAGAGCACGGGCTCTAGGCGTGCGGGCTTCAGTAGTTGTGGCACGTGGGCTCAGTAGTTGTGGTGCACGGGCTTAGTTGCTCTGTGGCATGTGGGATATTCCCAGACCAGGGATTGAACCCATGTCCCCTGCATTGGCAGGCGGATTCTTAACCACTGCACCACCAGGGAAGTCCCAAGGTCATGAAGATTTATACTAATGTATTTTTTTAAGAGTTTTATGGTTTTAGCTCTTAAGTTTAGGTCTTCAATTCATTTTGAATAAATTTTTTAAAATATATTTATTTATTCATTTGGCTGCGCCGGGTCTCAGTTGTGACACACAGAATCTTTGTTGCCGCATGTGGGATCTTTGCTGTGGCATGTGAACTCTTAGTTGCGGCATGTAGGATCTAGTTCCCTGACCAGGGCTGGAACCTGGGCCCCCTGTATTGGGAGTGCAGCATCTTAGCCACTGGACCACTAGGGAAGTCCCTTGAGTAAATTTTTAAATGGTGTGAGTAGGAGTCCAAATTCATTTTGCATGTGGATATCCTGTTGTCTCAGCATAATTTGTTGAAAAAACTGTTCTTTTCCCATTGAATGGTTTTGGCACTCTTGTCAAAAATCAATTGACTATAGATATATGGATTTATTTCTGGATTCTCGCTTGTATTTCATTGATATGTATTTCTATCCTTATGCCATTACCACACTGTCTTATTACTGTAGCTTTGTGGTAAGTTTTGAAATCAGGAAGTGTCTAATACTCCAGCTTTATTCTTCTTTTTCCAGATTGTTTTGACTATTCTGTGTCCCTTGCATTTACGTATGAATTTTAAGATTAGCTTGTCATTTCTGCAAAGACATCAGCTGGGAATTTGTATTGAATCTCTAGATCAATTTGGGGAGTATTGCCATCTTAACAATATTAAGTCTTCCAATCCAGGAACATGGGAAGTCTGTTCATTTATTTACTTTTTCTTTAATTTAACAACGTTGTAGCTTTCAGGGTATAAAATTCACCCATCTATAAAGTATTTTGTACTTTTCATGCTGTTGTACTATTATAAATAGAAATGTTTTTCTGATTTCATTTTCATATTGTTCATTGCTAGTGTATAGAAATGCATGTGTTTCTGTATATATATTCTACAACCTTGCTGAAAAAGTTTATTAGCTCTAATAGTTTCTTTTTTTTTTGCGTGTGTAGATTCCTTAAGACTTTCAACATACAAGATTATGCCATCTGCAAGTAGAGATGATTTTTTCCTTTTCAGTATGGATACTTTTTAATTCATGTTCTTGCCTAATTGCCCCAGCTTGAACTTACATTGAACAGAAGTGATGAGAACAGATATCTTTGTCATGTTTTTATCGTGAAGAGTGTTGGATTTTGTCAAATGCTTTTTCATTACCTATTGAGATAATCATTTGCTTTTTTCCCTCTACTCCAGTTTGATTGGGAATAATCTCAATTGACCTACCTTCAGGTTCACTGATTATTTCTTTTGTCTGCTTGGATCTGCTACTGAGCCCCTCTAGTGAATTTTTCATTTAAAAAGTGCTTGATAAATTCCATGATTTTTGTTATTTCTAGATCTGTTTCTCTGATTGATTTTTTATCCTGGTTATTACTTGTATTTTAGTTTCTTCATATATCTAACACTCTTTTATTGGGCTTTGGATATTTTACATTCTTGAGTCCTGGATTTTGTTATCTTATTTTGTACTTTGATAGGCACTTAAATTATTTGTAACTTGATAGTTTATAAGCTTTGTTAGAGTGACCATACTCTAGGGCTAGTTTAGCCCTATTCCTAAGGTGTTACCCTTTTGTGTTCTTCCACTGAATGCCCTGGTATTTAATGAGTTCTTTCCTCTTTAGTGGTTGGAAGTTGAGTATCTCCCAGTTCTGTTTGCATTCTGGGAATTTTTCTAGTTGCAGCTTTCTCATTTTTCTTTGCCCAGTCTCATGGAGTTTTGCCTGTACATGTGTAGTTTAGTAGTCAAGAACAGACTCAAGAATACTCATAAAGATTTCTGGACCTTTTCCTCTTTGTAGCTGTCTTCTTTGTGATACTCCGCTTCACAAAATCCCAAATGCTTCAGTTTATTTGAACTGCAATCTCAGTTTCCTCTAGTCTACAGGCTGATTGTTTTCAATACTTTCCTTGTGTTCTTCTTCTCCTTTATATAGTTTAGAAAGTTCTTCCAGGTAGAAAGTCACAGTGATTATAAAGCTCATTTTATTTGTTTCTCATCTCTCAGGGATCATCCTCCCTGATATTCAGTGTCTGCTTTATATATTTTGTTTGGTTTTCTAGTTATTTATGGCAGGAGGAAAATCCTGTTCCAGCTGTTCTGACAGAGCTTGAAGCAGTAGTAGTTTAAGAAGGTTTTTAGTCTTCAGATATTTTATATCTCCAAAGTGTTTTGTATCTTCATATTTGTATACTAAATAGGATAAAGATTATACTTACCAGTGTTTTAGGTTAGCTGTTTTTATGAAGAGAGTTTTAAAATTTAGAAATAATCCGAAAAACTCAGTAGTGGATCAGTTCATTTCAGAATATCAGCTCTATGGGGAATTCTGATTGTTTGGATCATGAGACTGAACCATTTTCTTACACCGTACATATCTTGATTCATGCAAAGCAAGGAGGAAAAGGACAATGTTGATGATTAAAAAACACATAAACTGAAATTTTCTTTTTAGGGATTGGTCTTGAAAATCCAAATGTCTAAAGTACGTGTTGTGCCCATAGGGTGAAAATATTCTCCTTAGTCATAATCTTGAGAGTAAAGGTTAGCAAGACTAAAACTAATACTAAAATATTTTAAAAGTCAGCCAAATATTTTGATTAATGCTGTTGAGTAGCAGGAGAATAATCTCATCAATACAAGTAAGGTAATATGTGTATTTAGTGAACATCTGTTAAGGGCCTGTTTTGCCCAGGAATCATGCTAAATACTGGGAATACAAAAAGAATAAGATATGGTCCCTACCCTTAAAGACCTGATAGTTTTCAAGATATAGCCGTAAAATTATGAGGAAGGTTGGACTATAAGATTAAAAATGGATAGTGACCAGTTTATGCACAGTCATGGGAAGGTGGGATATTAAATGGAGATCAAGGTAAAGGATCAGTACCATGTGCAGATTGTGGAATAAAAGTCAAAGTCATAGATGTGGATGAAGCATCATTTAGGATCTTATAAAAGCATTTCATTTTCTTCCTCATGGTTCTCATTGTATCAAGGTCTCAATTCTTGTTCTTCTCCTCAGAGATTCTTTTTCAAAGTTGCATCCTCTTTGTGCACAATCTTATCAGGTTGGATGAAGCTAGGTGATAACCTGAGGTTAGAAGAGGATGATTTCTTTCTTTTCTGCACTCTCTTTCCCAATAAGGCTTTTTTCATTGAATCTTTATGAAAGTCTCACTGGAATTTTTTTTCCCAAAAGATGAGAATGTCAAAAGGGATTCTTTAGGTTGAACTAAGCAATCAGGTACACTTTTTGTACTCTTCAGTTTGAACATTATCTCAAGTTTAAAACACCAGAGATAATAAATTTGATAATATGATAGTCATAAAACTTAAAGTTGTCAATGTGACATTTTAAATCACATCTTGCCTTTAACCTAAGCTTTTTTTTTTTTTTTTATATTTCACTGCTATAATACAAGCAGGTGTTGAGAGGGAATGGAAAGGGAGAGTAGTACCTCAAAGTGATAATCCTACTAGGATAATCACTTTTGTGTTGTTTAGAATTGATGCTGCTCCAAAGTATGACTACTATACTGTCAAATTTTTCTTACCACAGAACTTTGTGCACATGTATTAAATTAAAAAAAAAAATTAAACAAAATCCCCCAAACTGCCACAACCTATAAAAGCCAAGAACTTTGTCAGATGTTAAAAGTTTCTAAAAAAAAAAAAAAAGTTTCTATTAATTCTCCTATGATGCCAAATTCATCAAGATCTTAAAAAAAATGTATATGGACCAAATTTGGCTTTCTCTAAGAATTCCTCCTGCTCATTTGTATACACACACACACACACACACACACACACACACACACACACACAGAGCGCTCTAAAGTAGGATCTTGAGTGCTTTTCATGATGCTAGAGATTTGCTAATGTTAGAGTTTCTGAAGTAGAAAACTCTTTGCTAAATTACTGTGAAGGATTGAAGGATTTGAGGAAAACAACATTTCTTGACATAGTTTTATACGGGATTCAGTCCTTAATTTTAGTAATAGCCAAGGGAGCTTAATTCCAGAACCAATCAGCCTGCTTACTGGTATTCTTTAAAAAGATTTTTTTTATTAGGACTTTTATTTTTTAGAGCAGTTGAAGGTTCACAACAAAATTGAGGGGAGGGTACAGAGATTTCCCATATTCCGCCTGCCCCCACATATGCATAGCCCTACCCCCATTATTAATAACCCCCGGGAGTGGTACTTTTGTTACAATTGATGAACTTAGAGTGGTACATCGTAATCACCCAGAGTCTATAGTTTACATTATGATTCATTCTTGTTGTTATACATTCTGAAGGTTTGAGCAAATATGTGATGGAATGTATCCATCATTATGATATCATACAGAGTATTTTTACTGCCCTAGAAACCCTGTGTGCTCCCCACCTATCCCCTCCTCCTGACTCCTGGCAACCACTGGTCTTTTTACTGTCTCCATAGTTTGCCTTTTCCATAGTGTCATATAGTTTGAATCATGTAGTACGTAGCCTTTTCAGATTGTCTTCTTCCACTTAGTATGTGCACTTAAAGCTCCTCCATGGCTTTTCATGGTTTGATAGCTCATTTCTTTTTAGTGCAGTTTATTTGTCCATTCACCTACTGAAGGACATCTTGGTTGCTTCTGAGTTTTGGCAGTTATAAATAAAGGTGCTGTAAACATCGGTGTGCAGGTTTTTGTGTGGTCATGTTTTCAAATCATTTAGGTAATTACCAAGGAGTGCGATTGCTGGATCGAATGGTAAGCGTATATTTAGTTTTGTAAGAGACTGCCAAACTGTCTTCTAAAAGGGCTGTACCAGATTGCACTCTCACCAGCATTGTATGAGAGTTCCTTGTACTCTTCATCCTCACCAGCATTTGGTGTTGTCAGTGTTCTGGATTTTGGCCATTCCAGTAGGTTATAGTGCTATGTTATTGGCATGTTTCATTCCATTTCCCTGATTGACAGTATGATGTGAAACATCTTTTCATATGTTATTTTGCCATTTGTGTGTCTTCTTTGGTGAGTCTGGCTTGTCTTCTCATTCTTCTTGACGTTGTCTTTCCCAGAGTAGTTCTTAATTTTAATAACAAAGTCCAGCTTATCAATTTTTTCTCTCATGGATTGTGCCTTTGCTGTTATATCTAAAAAGGTATTGCCATATCCAAAGTCATCTAGGTTTTCTGCTATGTTATCTTCTAGGAGTTTTATAGTTTTACATTTTACAAATAGTTCCGTGATCCGTTTTGGGTTAATTTTTGTGAAAGGTGTAAGGTCTGTGTTTAGATTAATTTTTTTTTCTTTTTTTTTTGCACATGTGTGTCCAGTTTTTCTAGCACCAATTGAAAAACTTATCTTTGCTCCATTGTATTATCTTTACTTCTTTGTCAAAGATCAGTTGACTATATGTATTTGGGTCTATTTCTGGTCTCTCTGTTTTGTTCCATTGATCTATTTGTCTGTTCTTTTGCAGTACCACATGGTCTTGATTATTGAAGCTTTTTAGTAAGTCTTGAGGTTGGGTAGTGTCAGTACTCTGTTTTTCTCTTTCAATACTGTTTTGGCTACTCCGGTCTCTTGCCTCTCCATATAAAGTTTAGAATGAGTTTGTCAGTATCCATAAAATAACTTGTTGGGATTTTGATTGGGATTGCATTGAATCTATAGATCAGGTTGGATAGAACTGAAATCCTAACAATATTGAGTCTTCCTACCCATGAACATGGAATATATCACCATTTCTTTAGTTCTCTCCATTTATTTAGTTCTTCTTTGCTTTTGTTTATCAGAGTTTTGTAGTTTTTCTCTATATGTACATTTCCTTTACAAGATATAGTAGATCTTGTACATATTTTGTTAGATTTACACCAAGGTATTTTATTTTGGGGGGGTATTAACGTAAATGGCATAATGTTTTTAATTTCACATTTTACTTGTTCATTGCTGGTATATAGGAATGTGGTTGCCTTTTATATATTAATCTTGTATCCTGCGGTCTTGCTGATATTCTTGATGAAATTGATATAATTTCAAAGAATGCGTTAAAAGTCCTATATCTCAATGTACCTATAGGACATTTCATGGAATGTTACTTGTCTGTGTTTAGTATTGAGTATGATATTCTGGAAGCTAGTTGAAGAGAATGTTCCAAGGAAGGAGGAATCAACTATGTCAGATGCTGCTGATAGGTAAGTAAGAAGAGGATCAATAATTGACTATTGGCTTTAGCAACCATTCATTGTTTATTTTTATAAGATCAATTTTGGTGAAGTGGTGAGGACAAAAGTGAGATTAGAATTAATAAGTATAGATGATTCTTCTGAGGAGTATGCTGTAAAGAAAGCAGAGAAATGGAAGGGGGGAGTGGGGTCAGGAGTTTTAGAATTGTTTTTGCTTTCGTTTTTTAGGATGGGAAAAATATGTTTGTATGCTGATAGAAATGAAATGGAGTGAGTAAAATTGATGATATAGGAGAGGGATGTTAGAATTGCTGGAGTGATGTCATTATGTAGTTGAGGGGGGTAGGATTTAGTGTACAAATAAATGGTTTGACTTTGGGTAGGAGCATGGATCATTTATTGATTCATGCTAACAGGAGTATAGACGACTGCCTATACTATATTTGATGTGTAGATCTGGTGACATGTAGGAGGACTCTTGACTGTTTCTAGTTTCTCAGTGAAATGGGAAGCACAGTCCTTGCTGTGGGTTAAATTATTTTCCCCTAAAACAGCGGTCCCCAACCTTTTTCGCACCAGGGACCGGTTTCCTGGAAGACAATTTTTCCATGGACGGGGGCTGTGGGGGGAGATGGTTCAGGCAGTAATGCGAGCAATGGGGGGGGGATGGTTCAGGCGGTAATGTGAGTGCTGGGGAGCGGCAGATGAAGCTTCGCTCGCTCGCCTGCCCGCCGCTCACCAGCTGCTGTGTGGCCCAGTTCCTAACAGGCCATGGACCAGTAGTGGTCCACGGCCCGGCAGATTGGGGACCCCTGCCCTAAAAGATATGTTGAAATCCTGACCTCCAGTACCTGTGAATGTGACCTTATTTGGAAATATGGTCTTCGTGGATGTAAGCAAGTTAAGATGAGTCGTACTTGATTAGGGTTATCTGTAAATCCAATGACTGGTTTCCTTTTAAGGGCAGAGAAATTTGGACAGAGATACAGACACTTAAGGAGGAAAGCCATGTAAAGATGGAGGCAGAGATTGGAGTGATGGAGCTACAAGCCAAGGAATGCCAAGGTTTGCTAGTAACCACAAGAAGCTAAGGAGAGGCAAGAAAGGATTCTTCTCAAAAGCCTTCAGAGGGAGCATGGCTCTGCCAACAATTTGATTTCTGACTTCTAGCTTCCAGAACTCTGAGAGAATACATTACTACTGTTTTAAGCCACCTATTTTATGGTACTTTGTTTCAGAACCCTTGGAAACTGATACCAGTCTTCAACTGAGAGTGAGAATAGGGGAAGGCTTGATGTTTTGATTTCTCATGGATGTTTTTAAAATTTTTCTTTCTTTGACCTAAGACTTCATATAACATCAAGCTTCCTTGACACTTTCATTGGCTGGTGGGTAGAATGTTACTAGGCCGATTTTTAAGGGACAGAGCATCTCTTCAAGACTACAAACTTGGTTGTGTAGTTTTCTCATCTTTTTGCAATTCCAAGCACATGGCTTCTTGCAGGTAGGATTTAGAAAAGCTGGTTGCAGCACTCAGGATTGATGGACCCTCTCTTCCCCTCCTCATGAGCCACTGTAGAGTCAGTTTATGATTATTGTTCTGTTTTTTTTTTTTTTTTTTAACATTCAGGAAAGTTGAAAGAATTTTACAGTAAATACCTGTATACTCACTGTCTAGAGCAGAAGTTTGGCAAACTTTTTCTGAAAAGAGCCAGACAGTAAATATTTTAGGCTTGGCAAGACATACAGCATCTGTTGTAACTATTCAACTATCCCGTTGTAGTACCAATCCAGGCATGGACAATATGTAAATGAATGGGTGTGGCTGTGTTCCAATAAAATGTTATTTATAGACACTAAAATTTGAATTTCATATTTCTTATGTCATGAATTATTCTTTTCATTTATTTTCAACTTTGTAACAATGTAAAAACTGTTCTTAGCTCATGAGCCATAAGAACAGGTGGCAGACCAGGTTGGCCTACATGCTATATAATTTGCTGACCCCTGATCTAGAATTTACAATGAACATTCTGTTCTGTTTGCTTTATCGCATATCTATCCATCCCTCTATCAGTCTAAGCAGTTCATCTATATTTTGATATATTTCAAAATTAGTTGTAGGCAGTACACTTTACACCTAAACACTTCATTGTACATTACTTAGAGATCTTTTTTTTTTTTTCGGTGTGGTAAAATTTACTTACAGTGAAATGAAAAAATTTTAAGTGTACCATTTGTTGATTTTGACAAATTATGCACCTATGTAACCTTTATCCTCATCAAAATATTGAACATTACCATCCCAGATGTGCCCCAGCCTTCCTCATTGCCCTCCAATTCCTGCTGAAGCCATTGCTACAACCACAAAGCTGAAATGAAAGAAACAGAATCAGCAGCATCTGTTGCCACTGCTGTAGCCTCCACTGCCAGAGTGGGAAGAGATTGGAGATGACAAGAATGGGATGTTTGCTTTGTTTTTTTCATTGTCCTTCATTTTCTTTATTGACTGTTTTCTTGAGGGTTAATAGCTCTGTGTCCTCTCATTCATGTTTTTGATTTCTTAAGCTCTGTAGACTCTTGCTTATTCCTATTTAAATATGAAGATATAATTGAGTAGTATTAGTAGCTGATCTGGGTTTTAAAATTTATGATGCAGGTCATTATTGGATTTTCTTAGTAGTTCTTACCTGGAATGTGAGGACAACCTTCAGGGTTTGCAATATATTTCACCCTTACTATAGAGTATATATATTGACAGTCAGGCTTCTAACATGGGTATATAGACAGGCAATAACTGAGACCCTGTCCATTGTAGAAGTTAGAAAGGAATTACTTTGGACTGATTCAGAGTTTACCACTCTGTACAGCTGTCGTTCCTTTCTCTCTTTATACCTTTGTGACAGCTTGAGGTTATGTGGGTGCACTGCTGTTTCTCTGTGTGGTGACAGTGTACTAGGTTAGCTTGGCTAAACTGGAAATACGTTTCCCAAAATTTCCCTCCCTGTATTGGTCAGTTAGCATTGGTTACAAAAGACATTTTGTGGAAGATTTGTAAGAGGGAAGCGAAGCGGCAGGCATGCTTTTTGACTTTCTGAGGGTCAGTGCCAAGTACTAGGCACTGCGGCAGCTCTCACACTGTATCACTGATTTGCTGGCTCACCTTGTATGTGTGGGATAGCATGTGGACCTGCAGTTCCTTCAGCTCCTGTCAGATTTCCCCCTCCAGCATCTCTGAATACCTTGCCCTGCATGCACAGCTCTCTAGTGAAGGGTGCATGCTTCTCCTATAGTCACCCTTGGCGTCAGGGTTGGGTTGGTGAGAGACAGATGCGAGTTTCAGTTTGTCATTGCCGGTTCCTGTCATCCCCTCAGTTTCCAGTTTGTTCTTGCAGATTTCATTTGTCTTTATCAGTTCCAGCTTATCCTTACAGGTTCCAATTTGTCCTTGCTCTTCTTATCCAGTTCCCTTCCTGACTGTTGGTCTGGCTGACCTATAGTGACTTCAGGCTCAAGATTAGATGCAGTGGCATCTAATGTAGGTAGCCTACATCTACTGCTTCAGTAACTCCCACAGTTATGTAAAGTCTAACCATTGTAATAAATCTTTCTTCTTTATCACCCATACTGGTTCTGCCTCATTGATTGAACCCTAATTGAGACACCCTACCTATTCCAGGGTTCATAGTAGAAATTTTAATATTAGATCTCGTATTTAGAGAGTTATTTCTACCAGCTCATTTTATCTTCCAGAAATTTTTCTTTCTTTTCTACTCTTGGCACCTTTTCCTTAGTTTTTTTTTTCCTAGTGCTGCTGTGTATTCTCATTTTTAATATTTCTTCAGCATATCAATGGTATTTTAAACCTTTAATAGTTTGGATTAAAAAATCCTTATTGTGCTTAAATATTAGTTTTAAAAACATTTAAACAAATGTTACAATCTCTTAAAAACAGTTGAAGTCGGGCATCCCTGGTGGCGCAGTGGTTAAGGATCTGCCTGCCAATGCAGGAGACACGGGTTTGAGCCCTGGTCTGGGAAGATCCCACATGCCGCGAAGCAACTAAGCCCGTGTGCCACAACTACTGAGCCTGTGCTCTAGGGCCCGTGAGCCACAACTACTGAGCCTGCGTGCCACAACTGCTGAAGCCCGCGTGCCTAGAGCCCGTGCTCCACAACAAGAGAAGCCACCGCAATGAGAAGCCTGCGCACTGCAATGAAGAGTAGCCCCCGCTCACCGCAACTAGAGAAAGCCTGCGCGCAGCAACAAAGACCCAATGCAGCCAAAAATAAATAAAAATAAAAATAAATAGATTAAAAAGAAAACAACAGTTGAAGTCTTTTCACCCTAAAGACCCACTTAGTTTTTACATTTAAATGGCCTAGATTGAGACAGAAGTGTCGTTTTAAATCAGCACTATGGCAAAGGCATAGTGAGAGGTGTTTGACAACCAACGTTGAGACATATTTTTGTTCTCGGTGAATTTGATACTCTTGATGTCTCATCGCAAAAAAAATGCAGTGAGAGACAAAGTGATAGGTAAGAAGTGGATTTATTTAGAGAGAAACACACTCCACAGACAGAGTGTGGGCCGTCTCAGAAGGCAAGAGAGCTTTGAAATATGGTGTGGTTAGTTTTTATGGGCTGGGTAATTTCATAGGCTAATGAGCGGGAGGATTATTCCAACTATTTCAGGGGCAAAGGGCGGGAATTTCCATGAATTGGGCCACCGCCCACTTTTTGGCCTTTTATAGTTAGCCTCAGAGCTGTCATGGTGCTGGTGTGTGTGTCATTTAGCAAGCTAATGTATTACAATGAGCATATAATGAGGCTCAAGGTCCACTGGAAGTTGGATATTCTGCCATCGTGGACCCAGTTGGTTCTAACCAGTCTTTGTCATGTCTTATGGCTATATCATTCTTTTAAAGGTTGTGCCCGACCCCCTTCCCTCCTCTTTCATTTTTATATTATGCTCTAGATGTGTAATGTAATATGATGTGATCAATTAAGAAGTAAGGTCTTAAACATTTCTTTTTGTCAGCTTTAAAGTTTGATCACCTGTTTCAGTGACATGTGATTCTTCATTGGAATTGGATTGTGGATCTTTTGTTTTCAACATGTTTATTTAATATCAGAGATAGTATATTTTTGATTTTTGAGGTTGACTTTTTTTGTTGGCAATAGACAGAATTATTCAACCATTCAGGTTAATTGACCCACTTTTGGCCCCAAATGAGGTTTTATTATAATGCTTTATTTTCTTCCAAGACACTTATATATAAAAGACAATGAAATAAATAATTGTTGAATGAGTTATGCCAAATGGAGAGGTCCAAAAGTATTATTACATTTTAATAAAATATATTATTAAATATTGGTAAAATAATTTTATAACTTTTTAAAGTAAAATTACCATTGATACGGTTTTTAAAAACCACTTTTATTTCCATGTATTTATATCACATATTGAAGTATTAGCAGTGAGTTATTTAAAATATATCACTTGTGTAATGCAGTGTAAGACATTGGTTTAAAACTGAAGACCAAAGATGGGTGTATAATTTTGTTTCCTTCTTTATTCCATCTTCTTCCCTACCCCTGCCATTTATATATAGAGTTTTAATTTGATTTGCTAATATATTGAAACTATGAATTGAATTCTTTATCAGTGGAGATGAATGTTTTCAGGTTTGCAGTTAAGCTCACAATTAAGCTCACTCTTTCCTTAGGATCTCTTTTTGAACCATTAAAGATTACTGATTGGTATTCTATACTTTAATAAGAATTGGTGAAAATTGATTAAATTTTATGTTTAGTCTTAGGTTCAGGAATGAAGTTTTCCTCTTTCAGAAAAAAGTTTTTGTTAGGAATTATCTGTACTCGTGCCTTTTCCTTAAGTAGTTCCATTATTTTTTTTAGATGAAGCTTTTTTTTTGGTCAGTTGTCTTATTTATTTATTTCTTGGCTTATTGACATATTGGGCTAGCACCATCTTCTGAGAGTTTGTTACATTACATTTAATATTAAAATCTAATAGATATTTTATAATTAAGAAAATGCTTTCAGTTTTTATGAGAATTTAAAAAAATTTTTCTATAATCAATTTACTTAAAATGTTTTGATGACCATAAAAACATAGCTACCTCTTAGAATTTGACTTTGTTCTTACTATTGCAAACATTTGCACACATTCAGTTTCCTCTTATATTTTAAAGTATTCATTCATTCAGTCATTCCTTCATGAGTGCCTTTGATGTACTAAGCACAATGGTAGGGGAGATGGTATGATAGTGTTGTCCTAGAGTAAAGTACTTGGTGTACTGGAGGACTTTACAGCAGAAGTACATACTTAACAGGAATCTTAAGGGATATGCAGGAATGTGCCATACAGAGAAGGACAAGAAATAACAGTTCGGGAAGAAGTAGAAGAATGAATAAAGCCTCAGGAGCTAGGAAATAGTCTGAAGTGTAAGGGAAATTTACAGCATTTTGTCATGCTAGAGCATAGGGTGCAAGGCAGGAAGAGTTGAGAAGCAGAGACAATATTTTAAGGAGTTTGAATTTTCTCCTAAGAGCTATAGAAAGTCACTAAGGGATTGTAAGCTGAAGAATGATTTGAGCAGTGGTGTAGAGCAAGGGTCAGCAAACTACAGCCCATGCTGCTTTTTTGTATGTCCAACTACCTGAGAATGGTTTTTACATTTTTAAATGGTTGGAAGAAAATCAAAAGAAGGATAACATTTTCTGACACCTGAAAATTACATGAAACTCAAATTTTAGTGTCTATAAATAGTTTTATTGGAACAGAGCCACACTCATCTGTTTACATCTTGTCTATGCCTGCTTTTTCACTACAACAGCAGAGTTGAGTAGCTGCTATGAAGAACATAGGACCTGTAAAGCCTGAAATATTTACTGTCTGGCCCTTTACAGAGAATGTTTGCTAACACCTGGTCTAAATACACCAATTAAAATACAGAGATAGAATGGATAGAAAAGCAAGACCCAGCTATATACTGTCTATAAGAAATCCACTTTAAATATGAAGATACAGTTAGGTTAAAAGTAAAAGGATGGGAAAAGATAAATTCTGTAAACTCTAATCAAAAGAAAGTTGAAGTAGCTACATTAATACCAGGAACAAGGAATTTAGCAGGGATAAAGAAGGACATTACATAATGATCAAAGGGTCAATTTACAAAAAAGACATCACAATCCTAAATGTATATAAATCTGCCAACAGAACTTCAAAATACTTAAAGCAGAAACTGACAGAACAGAGGAGAGAAATAGACAAATCCACCATTGCAGCTGAGATTTCAACACTCCTCTCAATACTGATAGGACAGGTAGAAAATAATTAGTAAGGATATAGAGACATGAACAGCATCAACCAGCTGGACCTAACTGACATTTACAGTACATTTAATCTGACAAGGGCAGAATACACATTGCTTTCAGGTGCACATGGAACAAGAGAGACCATATTCTGGCCTATAAAAACAAATTTAAAAGAATTGAGTATGTTCTCTGACAGTAGTGGAATTAAACTAGAAATCAATAGCATAAAGATATTTGTAATATCCCTATTATTTGGAAATTAAACAACCCACTTTTAAATAACCTACAAATCAATGAGGAAGTCACAAAAAATTAAATATTTTGAATTGAATAAAAATGAAAGCACTGCATATCAAAGTTTATGGGATGCAGCTAAAATAGTTGTTTAGAGAGAAATGTTTAGCGTTACTAAATGCTTATATTTGAAAAGAAAAAAATTCCCAAACTCAGTGACCTAAGTCTTCACCTCAAGAAAATAGAAGATGAAGAGCAAATTAAACCTAATGCAAGCAGAAGAAAGGAAAGAGTAAAGCTAAAAGTAGAAATAAAAGGTAATAGAGAAATCAATGAAATCAGAAGCTGGTTCTTTGAAAAGATCAATCAAATTGATAAACTTCTAGCCAAACTGACCATGAAAAAAGAGAGAAGATACAAATTACAATATCAGGAATAAAAGAGGGGAATTTACCACAAATCCTGTGGGTAGTTAAAAGGAGAATGGGGAATACAATGAAAAGTTTTACTTCCATAAGTTTGACAATTTAGATTAAATGAACAAATTCCTTTAAAAATACAAACTACCAGAGTTTACTCAAGAAGAAATAGATAACCTAAATATTGCTGTATTTATGAAAAAGACCCCCTAAATCCATAATTTAAAATGTTCCCACAAAGAAAACTACAGGCCCAGATGGTTTTATTGGTGAATTCTACCAAACACATATGGAAGAAATAATACCAATTGTATGTAAACTCTTTCAGAATACCAAAGAGGATGGAACACTTCTTAATTCATTTTATAACAGCAGCATTAATCTGATACTAAACCCAGGAAAAGACAATGTAAGAAAACTACAGACTAATATCCCTCATGAACATAGACACAAAAAGATCCTTAACAAAATATTAACAAATTGAATTTAGCAATATATAAAAAGGATACTATGTCATGACCGAGTGAGGTTTATCCTAGAAATGCAAGGCTGGTTCAAGTGTTCAAAATCAGTTAATATAATTTAGTATATAAATAGGCTAAAGAAGAAAAGCCATATGATGATCTCAATAAATGCATAAAAAGCATTTGATAAAATTTAACATCCATTCATGGTATTAAAAAAACAAACTCCGTACAAACTAGGAATGAGAAGTAACTTCTTCAACCTGATAAATGGCATCTATGAAAAACCTACAGTTAACATCATACTTGATAGCAAATGAGTGAATGCTTTCCTCCTGAGATCAGGTACAAGGCAAGGATGTCCACTCTAACCACTCCTATTCAACATCATTCTTGAAGTCCTAGCTGTTGTAAAACAGTAAGAAAAAAGATATATAAGACATACAGATTAAAAAGGAAGAGATAAAACTACCAAATTCTCAGATGATATGAATAGCTATATCAAAAATCCCCATGTTGAGAAAAGTATACAATTCTAATATAAGCTGTAAATACAAGACCCAAATAAAAGAAGACAACTCCCATGTTCAAGGATGCAGAGTCAATATTATAAAGAGCAGTTCATCTCAAATTGATTTATTGTTTCAGCATAATTTCAAAACGCAGTGCTATCTGTGTGTGGTATTTAAGCAAACTGAGTCTAATATGTATATGGATAGATAAAAGGGCCAAGGATAGTTAATATGTTCCTGAATTACAAGGTCAGGAGCATTTGCTATGCCAGGGATCAAAAGTTTTTATAAATAGCTTGTAATAAAGACAATGAGGAATTCACTCAAGGAAATAGAATAGAGATGCTAGAAACAAACCCTCACATAAAGGGAGCTCTGTTGTTATAATGGCAGTGGTATTGAAGATCTTCAAGAAAGAAGAGAATGTTTAATAAGTAGTCCTGGAATAGTTGTTTATTTTTATGGAGAAAAAGAAAATGGTGCCGATAATACTCCCATACACAGAAATCAGTTCCAAACGGATTAAAGACTGAAATGTAAATGGCACAACTTTTTTAGAAGAAAAAGAATGAAAGAATATCTTTCCTACCTTGGGATATGGAAGGATTTTTTAAACAAGATGTAATTGCTAAATTTAAATGTTGAATATATCAACCACATAAGATAAACACATTTGTTTCTATCAAGTGACACATTAAATAATTCAAAAAGATAAACCACAAACTGGGAGAAGGTGTGTGTAACCCAAATAACTGACAAAAGATTAGTATACTTTTACAAATCTACAAGAAAGACAACTTAGTAGAAAAAGGGACATAAAACATGAACAGAAATTTCACAGAAGAAGGACAGACTTCCCAAAGACGTATGAAAGTAAGTGCAGTCTCATCACTAATCAAGGAAATGCAAAATAAGACCACAGGTAAGTAGCAGGATACAAAATTAATGCACAGAAATATCTTGCATTCCTATACACTAACGACAAAAAATCTGAAAGAGAAATTAAGGAAACACTCCCATTTACCATTGCAACAGAAAGAATAAAATACCTAGGAATAAACCTATCCAAGGAGAGAAAAGACCTGTATGCAGAAAACTATAAGACACTGATGAAAGAAAACAAAGATGACAAAAACAGATGGAGAGATACACCATGTTCTTGGATTGGAAGAATCAATATTGTGAAAATGACTATTCTACCCAAAGCAATCTGCAGATTCAGTGCAATCCCTATCAAATTACCAATGGCATTTTTCACAGAACTAGAACAAAAAATTTTACAATTTGTATGGAAACACAAAGGACCCCAAATAGCCAAAGCAATCTTGAGAAAGAAAAACGGAGCTGGAGGAATCAGGCTCCCGGACTTCCTGCTATACTACAAAGCTACAGTAATCAAGACAATATGGTACTGGCACAAAAACAGAAATATAGATCAGTGGAACAGGATAGAAAGCCCAGAGATAAACCCACGCACCTAAGGTCACCTTATCTTTGATAAAGGAGGGGAGAATATACAATGGAGAAAAGACAGCCTCTTCAATAAGTGGTGCTGGGAAAACTGGACAGCTACATGTAAAAGAATGAAATTAGACCACTCCCTAACACCATACACAAAAATAAACTCAAAATGGATTAAAGGCCTAAATTGTAAGGCCAGACACTATAGAACTCTTAGAGGAAAACATGGGCAGAACACTCTGTGGCATAAATCACAGCAAGATCCTTTCTGACCCATCTCTTAGAGAAATGGAAATAAAAACAAAAATAAACAAATGGGACCCAATGAAACTTAAAAGCTTTTGCACTGCAAAGGAAACCATAACCAAGACGAAAAGACAACCCTCAGAATGGGAGAAAAGATTTGCAAAGGAAGCAACTGACAAAGGATTAATCTGCAGAATACACAAGCAGCTCATGCAGCTCAATATCAGAAAAAAAAAAAAAAACAAACAAAAAAAACCCCAATGCAGAAATGGGCAGAAGAACTAATTACACATTTCTTCAAAGAAGATATACAGTCACCAACAGACATATGAAAGGATGCTCAACATCACTAATCATTAGAGAAATGAAAATCAAAACCACAGTGAGGTATCACCTCACACAGGTCAGAGTGGCCATCATCAAAAAATCTACAAACAATAATTGCTGGAGAGAGTGTGGAGAAAAGGGAACCCTCTTGTACTTTTGGTGGGAATGTAAATTAATACAACCACTATGGAGAACAGTATGGAGGTTCCTTAAAAAACTAAAAATAGAACTACCATACGACCAGCAATCCCACTACTGGGCATATACCCTGAGAAAACTATACTTCAAAAAGAGACATGTACCACAGTGTTCATTGCAGCACTGTTTACAATTAGCCAGTACATGGAAGCAACCTAAGTGTCCATCAACAGATGAATGGATAAGGAAGATGTGACACATATATACAATGGAATATTACTCAGCCATAAAAAGAAACGAAATCGTTATTTATAGTGAGGTGGATGGACCTAGAGTCTATCATACAGCGTGAAGTTAAGTCAGAAAGAGAAAAACATGCGCTTCCCTGGTGGTACAGTGGTTGAGAATCCGCCTGCCAACACAGGACATGGGTTTGAGCCCTGGCCCGGGAAGATCCCACATGCTGCAGAGCAACTAAGCCCGCGCGCCACAGCTACTGAGCCTGCGCCTGCAAGCCACAACTACTGAGCCCGCATGCCACAACTACTGAAGCCTGCGCGCCTAGAGCCCATGCTCTGTAACAAGAGAAGCCACCGCAATGAGAAGCCCGCACACCGCAACGAAGAGTAGCCCCCGCTTGCTGCAACTAGAAAAGCCTGTGCACAGTAACGGAGACCCAACGCAGCCAAAAATAAATAAATAAAAGAAATAAATTAAAAAAAAAACCAAATACTGTTTGCTAACACATATATATGGAATCTAGAAAAAAAAATGGTTCTGATGAACCTAGGGGCAGGACAGGAATAAAGATGCAGACGTAGAGAATGGACTTGAGGACATGGGCAGGGAGTACAGGAAGCGGGGAGGGAGAACAGGAAGCTGGGACGAAGTGAGAGAGTAGCATTGACATATATATACACTACCAAATGTAAAATGCATAGCTAGTGGGAAGCAGCCGCGTAGCACAGGGGGATCAGCTCTGTGCTTTGTGACCACCTAGAGGGGTGGAGTAGGGAGGATGGGAGGGAGGCATAAGAGGGAGGGGATATGTGGATATATGTATACATATAGCTGATTCACTTTTTTATACAGCAGAAACTAACACACCATTGTAAAGCAATTATACTCCAATAAAGACGTTTAAAAAAAAATAGACCACAGATAAGTAATAAGGTATAAATCAAAAAAGCTAAGAAGTTACAGAGACATAATGTGAATCTACAGGAATTTATATTCACTGCTGGATGGATTATAAATTGATAAACTACTTTGAAAATAATTTGGCATTCTGTAAGGTTGAACATTCATAGACCCTACAATTCAACAGTTTTATATCTTAAACAGATTGCTATACATATGTATCAGGTGGCATATACTAAGAGTAGTCATGGTGCTTCATTGTTGATAATAACAATTGGAAACAATTTGAGCATCTGTCAGTTGGAGAAAAGTTGTATGAATTGTGGTGTGTTCATACAAAGATATTTTATATGGCAGTGAAAGTGAATGATATTTTCCATTTGGGATGATATGAATGAAACAATGTCATGTGTGTCAGAGTTGAGAATGCAGACTCTGGAGCTGGACTGCCTGGGGTTTGAGTTCTGGCTCCACCCCTTGCTAGATGTGTATCCTTACAAAAGTCATTTATCCTCTCTACGCTTTAGTTTTTTCATCTGTTAAATGATGGTTGTTGTGGGGATTAAACGATTTAATATGTGTAAAGTGCCTATAAAACAGTGTGGTGCCGTATAAATGTTAGCTATTCTTGTTACTCTGAATTCTATTGTTATTGGGCAGTTTTGTCTTTAATATTATTTACTTTTTGTTGTTATTTAAAATCATGTTTTATCATTCCGCCTCTCCCAATGGATCTAGTGTATGGTCATTGAGGGCAATTAGAAAAGAGAGGAAAATATAAAAAATAATAAATAACCATAATATAATTGCCAATTGAAGCCGTTCTTACTATAGCTTCTGTTCCTTCTACAATCCCAGGGTATACTGGTGTCTAGGGAAGACAAATACACTTCTTTTTTTCATACAAATCTTTGTATGAAAGGCATAAGTGAACTGGGACCTTATTATACTATTTACTCATCTATCGTGCAGACTTTGCAAATAAACCTATGTTGTACTGAGCCAGTATGAAATTCTCTAGTAAGAATTCCTGTGGAGACTGCCCAAAACATGAATCAAAATAAGAAACGTCAGTAAGCAATAAAAGTTACAGATAGTCACAAATATAGAAAGGTTTACCTACCCCACGGTGTTATGTCCTCATTTCGATCTATTATTACATTTTATCCTGAAGTTCGAGGAGAGGTAGTCAGTCATTTTCTACCACCAGAGGGAATTTAGGTAATTAATGGTACTAAATAAGTTGAAATAATATGAATTTTTACATACTCTTCTTCTTGCCCTTTTGACACTGGCTGCTGTTGGTGTTGTTCTGGTGACTCTACAGAGTTAATGGTACTCATCATTATCCCCCAAGAATCCTTATAGGTCTGTTTGTAGATATGTATATAACTATACAATAGAAATACAATGAAAAGTGATTAGGTAAATCTTATAGCAATATAGAGAATATAAAAGTGTTGGAGAATTACTAGAAGCAAAAGTAATTAACAAATGAGGATCTGTTAGAGTCAGGTGATAAATAATTAAAGAGACAATCCACAAGATTCATGACATATATAGGTAGGTTGAAGGAGTATGATTTGATAATAAGGGGTTATTAGAGGTCCTTGGGAAAGATTATGAAAACCATGAATATTTTTGTAACAGTGACCCTTCTTTATGATTATATGAAAAATTTGGTTTAAAGAGAAGATTGTCATATTATTATTATTATTTTATTAGTAATTTTTAATATAGTGAGATATACACACGGAAAAGTATGTCAAGTTTATGTATAAAGAATAGCTATTTCTAGGTCAGGAAATAGAGCATTGGCAAGCATGCCAGAGGCCAACCAGGCACCTTTATCAACCCTCTCTCTACCTTTAGAGTTAACTACTATCCTTTGTCCTGATCTTTTCCTTGCTGTTCTTTTTAGTTTATCATCTGTGTATGCTTTACTGAGTAATAGTAAATTTTGTCATTTTTAAATTTCCTATGGGGACTTCCCTGGTGGCACAGTGGTTGAGAATCTGCCTGCCAGTGCAGGGGACATGGGTTCGATCCCTAGTCCGGGAAGATCCCACATGCCACAGAACAACTAAGCCCGTGCACCACAACTACTGAGCCTGTGCTCTAGAGCCCACGAGCCACAACTACTGAGCCTGTGTACCACAGCTACTGAAGCCTGCATGCCCTAGAGC
The DNA here is from genome assembly GCF_009873245.2 of Balaenoptera musculus. Taxonomy (NCBI): domain Eukaryota; kingdom Metazoa; phylum Chordata; class Mammalia; order Artiodactyla; family Balaenopteridae; genus Balaenoptera; species Balaenoptera musculus. The sequence continues at coordinate 99,447,246 of NC_045789.1, forward strand.
CCGTGAGCCACAGCTGCTGAGCCCACGCACTGCAACTACTGAGCCCACATGCTGCAACTACTGAAGCCTGTACACATAGAGCCCGTGCTCTGCAACAAGAGAAGCCACCACAATGAGAAGCCCACGTGCCACAACTAGAGAAACCCTGTGTGCAGCAACGAAGACCCAATGCAGCCAAAAATTAAAAATACATAAACAAACAAAGTTTCCTATTAATGCTATCATTTATGTGTATTCCTTAATGTCTTTCTTTGTTTGCTCAAAACATTTGTGATATTCATTCTTATTGTGGTGTGAGACTCTAACTCATTAATTTTCAGTCCTGTATAGTGTTCCTGTAAAATGAAGGATGTATATTATTTTAGACACCTTTGATATTTTGTATTTCTTTTAAGAGCCTAAAACTGTTTTTCTTTATTCAACAAGTACTTTCGAGCGGCTATTGTGTTATGTGCTTTTTCGTTCATTTGTTTTTGTTTTTAGCTGCTTATAACAGAAGAACCAAGTAAGTGCAGTTTAAATAATAATTAGCTTATTTTCTCAGTGTGTTTGATTTCATAAAATCTTAATTTCTATCTAAAGCATCATGAAAAGGAAAATCCTAACCTGAGGGAAACAAATGTTGGAACAAATATGGCAAATGTCCTTCTTATAGAAAACACTTAAACACATTAACAAGATAAACACTAAAAACAGAAAATGGGAAAAGGAGGGAAGAAGCATTTCACAAAGAAATATAAAAAGTAGTATATAGGAAAAATGTTAAACTGCATTGAGGTTTTTAGATTTATAATAGAAATTAGTTTCTTTGATGACACCTTTTTTCTTTATGTGTTTGTGGAACCCAGTGATTTTCAGGCAGTTGTATTTTTTTAAGAAGTTTGGTTTAAGAATCTACAAAGTCGAAGTCAAGTTCTGGTAATTTTTTATTTTCTTGCATTAGCAATTCTTCTAATACAGTATGATTTACTATGTCATCATAGAAAGACAGCATTAGAGAGTGTACATGGCAGGGTAAAATTAAACATATGCTCACAATCAAATTAATGTATTTCATCTGTCTTCAACTAATAACAATCTGTCATGTTATCTATCTGAGTAGGGGCATAAACAGTTTATTTTGTGTTTGGAGTAACTTCCTGGAGGTAGTTAATGTGACAAGTAGTTTGTTTGAATTGAGTATAACCAGATCAACACTCTAGATGTTTCCTTGATAACCTAAAAATTACTGTGAAAATCTGTACAAGTGCTATATTTGTATTTTGCTTCTTTAAGTTAGGCAGCAACGTATTTTACAGTAATTTCACAGAGAATATTCTGTTTTTGCCATATATATGGACTAAGAAGCCTAAATAGTTTATACTTTTAATGCTTTCCATTGACAGGGCATAGACAATAATATAATAAGTTAGCATCATAGAATACTTTCCTTTTTTTAAAAAACATGAAGTAATACATTCTAGTTTGAATGAAAAAGTCATATTCATTATAGAATATGTTCTTATAGCATGTTGAAAAGTGAATATTTAGGAAAACAGGAATATTGTAAACTCTTAGGCCAATATAAAAATAATATAGAAACTATCATAATGTTTTTCAGAATTTAAAAATTTTACTTAACTTAAAATTTTCTATTTAGTTTGATCAGTAGCTCTGATTATTATACATTTGATATATAGTTTTTAAGCTATTTATTACATTTGATACTGTATATTGGAAGACTATTCTGTTCATTATACCAGTAATCCTATAAGTAGATAGAGTGGAGATCCTGAATATGGATGCCTGGATGCCAGTAAACAAATAGGACTTATAAAAAAATAGTACTTAAAAAGAGATGTTGTCATGTACTTGGCTTATTAGCATTAGTGTGTGTATTTTAGAAGTCAAAATATATATATAATTTTAAGCACATGTAAATCAAATTTAATAAATTATTAAGGGTATTTTACTTGTCATGTGTCGGCTAATCATGATGGATCATTTTTAAACATTATGTAATTTCACAATTTGTATGTACAGCTGCAAATGCTTTGTAAAGGACTATGTAATCAAGTGCTAAGGCAGAGTATCATATTTTATAATGCTGATGGGCTCAGTTTTATGATTTACTGTTATTAATAAATACTTTTAAAGTACCAGTAAGCAATAACCAGGTATATAATAGTTCACTCTTTTATAATAATGAGCATTTAAAGTTTGTATGTCTTTATTCTTTTAATTAAAACTCTAAATAAAAGACTGTTAAGTGGTCATCCCCAAAGCTGATGTTCCTTCTTTGTGAGACACTAACTGGATTTGGAACCAGATGGCTTGGTTCTAATTCCAGTGCTACAGGTGACTAGCAATGGGACTTTGGTTAAGTCACTCTGAGCCTCAGGTTTTTTGTGTGTGAAGTTAGATTAATGCCTTACCTATTTGTCAAGATTGTTATGAGGACCCAAAGTGTTATGTAAATTTTGAAACAGACTTTAAGTTGCTTCAGAAGTCTCCTAAAGTGGTTTCTTTGCATCTGTTTTACCCTTCTGGATTCTTTCTCCTCGTAGTAGCCAGAGTAATTTTTTCAAAATGCAAAGATCACATTGTGCCCTTGCTTACAAGCCTCCAGTGGCTTTGCATTGCTGTGTATCAGTGATATCCTCATGTTATTCTGCACATCCCCACTCTTGCTTATTATGTTTCTTTGTTTTCCTCAATTGCACTCAGTCATTTTCAAGTCATGACTTGATTATTGTTCAGGCATTTTATATTTTCCAGCAAAATGTATTAACAAAGGAGAATGCATTTTTGTTTTCATACTGTTTTCCATGTATTACTTGAGCCATTTAATGGCAGAAGAAAGAAAATTTCTCCAGTGGTTTGTGTTTTGTTTGTTTTTGTCTCCCTGGTAACTAAAAGTGCAAAAGCCTCTCAATTTATAATTGTTTAATGTAATTTTTAACTGCTTAATTGAATATGACATAACCAAAATCTCAGAGAAAATTGTAATGCTTAGATTTTATTATCTTGCTAGTTACAACTTCATGTTGTCATTTTTAGTAACTCAAGACCCAGTATATACTCAGGGAGAGGTTTATTGTTAACAAGAAAAATGAAAATCTATATTATTTTATATTAGTTAAGGCAATCTATATTAGTTAAGGTAATGCTAGATGCTATAAACAGACAGTCCCTAAAGTTTCAATATCTTAGCACAATAGAAATTTATTTCTTATTTACAGAAAGGCCAAAACCAGGTACTGCTTATCAGTGGCTCATCTCCCTTTCAGGAACCCAAACTCCTTCCATTTTCTGGAACTGCCATTTTCAACAGTTGGCTTCATGGGTTACCATGAAAAAGGAGAGTAAGGACTACCACACATGGAAGGTTTTTATGGGTCAAGCCTAGTAGTGTTGCATATCATTTATTCATTACTTTGGTCAGAAGTTAGTCTTATGGCCACAGCTAACTGCAAGTCATGCTGGAAAATGTAGTATAGATTATGAACAGCTATCCAGTCTGCTCATCTTATAATTATGTGTCTGTTCTACTCTTCTTTTTGTCAAAAACAGTGAAGGATCTTAGATTTTACCCTACTTAGAAGCTAACAAGTTAGCCTGCTACTGCCATGGTTACTGGCAGAAGGCATGAGGCTCCTGGATCAGAGATAAGGGAATTTATTACTCCCAGCATAGCAAGTAGGATGAGCCCCATGTTTGTGTCGGTTCCGCTAGGATAGTGTGAGGGGACCCACACAGATGATCTATATCTAGTGGTTTGTCTCACAGCTGAGGAATCCTGAACTTAGGAAACCTATCTCTTTTATAATGGTCTCCAAGTAAATCTCTGAACTTTGCTCTGGAGAGAGAGATTATCTTTATTATACCAGATGACGAACAAACTTACACTTTATTCCTGAGGGAGACACTCTCTCTTTGTAAGTTGCCATACAAACATCCTTGAAAGAATAGTCCAAAACAAAAGCTGTCATTCAAAAATTTTATTTTTCTCAACTTTAATTTTTACAAATTTATTAAAAATTTGAGTGTATTTTTCTTGCCATCTATTAATGCACATATATACATATATAGTATGTTTACAGAGTAGGAGTTTTATTATATGCAATTTTATACTCTCTAATTTAACATCCTGTACTATTGTGTATTTCACTTGATAGCCTTTTTCCGAGCTTTACTGAGATATAACTTGCATATAACATGATGTAAGTTTAAGGTATACAGTGCATTGATTTGATACACATATATTGCATAATGATTACTACCATCATCACCTCATATAATTAACATTTTTGTGGTGAGAACATTTAAGATTTACTCTCTTAGCAACTTTCAAGTATATAATACAGTATTGTTAACTATAATCACTATGTGTACATTAGAATCGTAGAACTTATTCATCCTATAATTGGAAGTTTGTACCCTTTGACTCACATCTCATTTCCCCTAACCCTCAGCCCCTGGTAACCACTATTCTACTCTCTGTTTCTGTGAGTTTGGCTTTTTTAGATTCCACATGTAAGTGATATCATACAGTACTTGTCTTTCTCTGTCTGACTTAACATAATGCCCTTAGGTTTCATGCATGTTGTCACAAATGGAAGGATTTCCTTCTTTCTCATGGCTGAATAATATTCCATTGTTACATATGTGTACGTATCACATCTTCTTTATTCATTCATCTGTTGACGGACACTTAGGTTGCTTCCAGGTCTTGGCTATTGTGAATAATGATGCAATAAACATGGGAGTGCAGATATCTCATTGAGATTCTGTTTTTATTTCCTTTGGTTATATACCTAGAAGTAAGAGTGCTAGATTATATGGTAGTTCTGTTTTTAATTTTTTGAGGAACCTTCATACTGATTTCCATAGTGGCTATACCAATTTACATTCCCACCCACAGTGCAAAAGAGTTCCCTTTTCTCCACATCCTTACCAACATTTGGTATCTCTTGTATTTTTCACGATAGTCATTCTAACAGGTGTGAGGTGGTAGTTCACTGTGGTTTTGATTTGCATTTCCCTGATGATTAGTGATGTTGAGCATCTCTTCATGTACCTGTAGGCCATTTGTATGTCTTCTTTTGAAAAATATCTATTCAGTTCCTCTGCCCATTTTTAATCGGGTTGTTTGTTTCATACAACTGTTGAGTTGTATGAATTCTTTATATATTTTGGATATTAATCTCTTATCAGGTATATGATTTGCAAATATTTTCTCCCATTCCATAGGTTGCCTTTTCATTTTGTTGATGGTTTTCTTCGTTGAAAGCTTTTTAATTTGGTGTGGTCCCACTGTTTATTTTTGATTATTTGCCTTTGTCTTTGGTATCAAATACAAAAAAATCATCCCCAAGACCTCACTTACTAGTAATGATTTGTTTGTTTGTTTGTTTGTTTTTTGGCCAGACCGCGTGGCTTGCAGGATCTTAGTTCTACAACCAGGGATTGAACCCGGGCCATGGCAGTGAAAGTGCTGAGTCCTAACCACTGGACCGCCAGGGAATTCCCTTTAAGTTCATAATTTTTAATTGCCAAAGAGTATTGTATTGTGGGGTTATATCATAATTTAACTGTATTTCTATTCTGGGACATTTACATTGCTTCCAATATTTTTTATATTACAAATGACTGTGGTGAAGATCTTAATTTATCATTCTTATTATACATCCCTAATGTGTTCCTCAAGATAAACTCTTCCAAATTGTATTACTTGGTCATAGAGTAGAAATGTTTGTAAGGCTCAACACACATTTTTGAGTCGCTTTTCAGAAAGCCAGTAGTACCAGCTCTCATCAGCACCGGGTGTCTTCTCTCTCTCTCTCTTTCTCTTTCTCTCTCTCTCTTTTTTCATTTTGAAAGATGAACTCAGTACTTTATTTTTTTTCAGTTGCATTTCTTTACATACTGAGATTGAATAATGTTTTCACAGGTTTATGTGAAACATTATAAAAGGCCTTTTAAGGTGGTCTAACATTCTGTAAAATATCATTATTAGTTACATTTCTGAGAAAATGTTACTTCTTAGTGGATTGTTAATATTCCATGAGTCCCTGAAATGCGCTTTTGTTAGTATCTCTTTCTTGCTGTAAACCTAAATTATAAAATATGAAATACTGTAATTTGTATTTTTTAAATTTATTAAACTAAAAATTGTACATATTACTCTTTCAAACAGCTTTCCAAGTTGTTCTCAAAATTATTCTTGTTAGCCAAAGTTAACTGGATTCTCTTAAGACTTCTATTTCACGTACCATGTGATTTTAAGAACATGGCAGATAGACTTAGTATCTTGATAACTTATTTTCTTTCTTTCCATTTTAATTTCCAGGTCAGGGTAAGTGAGCTAAGTGATTTTTTTTTTTGTTTGCACAGTTGGTTTTGACAGTGAAATATTTGGATTTTCTTGTCTGTCTAACACAGTCTTAGAATTTTTTCATCTTCATGGTTTTTTATCCCCATTTATGTCAGCTACACAAGAAAGCCTTTGACATTGATGTAGTTGATTTACCTCCTGCATTCTTATCCTATACAGTTCTGTCCTTCACTTTTCAGACCCCAGTTTCTGTTCTTTCTTAACTTCTGAGATCCTTCCATTGGGCCTTCAGGAACTTACAAATAAGGTATCAATAAAATTCTTGTACGTATTCTCAACATCTTTCTTGACAAAAGTTTTAAAACTACTTCTGTCACTTAGCTCTCCCATAACGACAGTGCTGCTGTCCCCTGAAGCTCTTTCAAATGTTGACGTCCCCTTCTATATCTACTTTATCACTAGTACTGGAGTAGTGGTAACTGGTAGTTACCTTCTTGTTACATATTGCTCTTTCCAGAACATTCTCCTTCATCTTCCCTAAAAACCCTTAGATTTTAATATCAAGCCATATGATTATACCTCCTGCTACTTATATTTGTTGGAGTTATCAGCCAACCCCTGAATCACTGCCTTGAATTTCTTGAAGATTTTGGCTTTGGGTCACAGTCACTCCACTACTATTGCTATCATGATTCTTGGTAATTTTAGTACACATACAGATTATCCTTATAATACTTTGGTCTCTCAGTTCCTTGAATTCTTCGTCTGCCATAATCTTGTCACCCACCTACACTAACATAGTTGTTCTGAAGACCTAGTCAATATTAGTTTCCATACCCTCTCCGTAATATCAATTATCAGTTTCATGTATCCCAGTCTATTATTTCCTGTCTTTCCACCTCACATCCTTTGGTAACCCAATTCCAGTAATTTTTAAACCCACATACGACCCTAACATCAGTTGATCTTACCAATTTTTCGTTTTCCTGAACTCCCCTCCTACCAACTTAAATTCCATGGTCTATCAATATAATCACTCCCTTACATTTATTATCTTCAATTATTTGCCCTTCTTTTCAGTAATTGTACATGATTGAGAAAACCCCAGCTCTACTTAAATGCAAATCTTCATCTGCTCAGTATCTCCATCCATTGCAGCTGAGTGTACCTGGAACAAAACCTACAATATACTGTCTCATTTAAAATTCAAGTTAACTGTCTTCAAGTGATTTCTCTTTATCTTGTTCATCCCATGTCAAATCCATTAGCATTTCTTATTCACTTTTTATTCCAAAAATATATTGAGAATTTGCCCCACTTTTTACCATCTCTCTTGCTCCTGCTCTTGTCCAAACTACCATCTTCTCTTTCCTAGATTTTTATTATAGCCTTCTCGATGGCTTCTCTGCTTTACATTTTACTACAGTTTATTCTCAGCACAGCAACCCGAACCTTTTAAAATGTAAGTCAGATTACGTCTTTTTTTTTCTTTTTCCTTACAACCCCCCAATAGCTTCCCATCTCTCTCACAGTGACCTGTATGGTTCCTGGCTTTTTAAACTTCATTTCCTGCTGTTTCCCTCTCTTGCTAACTCTTTTCAGCCACTCTGGCCTCCTGACTTTTCTTTGAATCTACTAAATGTAACCTTCCTTTAGGGCCTTTTTCACTGCAGTTCCCTCTGCTTGGAAGGCTTTTCCCCGGATTTCCTTGTTCTTAGCTTTCTTAAGGTCTTTGACCTACCTGTTTGAAATAGTAATTCCTCTCATGTACCCTTTATTTATTTTTTTCATAAGCTATATCAGCATTCACCATACACAGTAATTTACTTGTTCGTCTCTTTTCTCTGCATTAAAATGTCAGTTCATTGTATCTGCAGCCCCTAGGACAGTGCCTGGCCATAGTAGGCCCTCAAATATTTGTTGAATGAATGAATGAATGATCAATAAAGTGGTTATCCATTGAAATTGTTAAGCATACTTTAAGCAGGGTGTAGTATGGTTGAGCTAAAAGAAGTTGCATGTTACAATGTTAATGCCTTTGTCCTTCAGTTGCTTAGATATTGGAAGTATATACACCAAAATGTTAACAGTAGTTGTCTCTAGTTAGTGGCATTTTTTATATCGTTTTCATAATTGTCTTTCAGAATATTTGGGAAATGTTCACATATTAATGCTATTAGGAGATTTTAATTCCATTTTCAAAAATAAAATACAAGAACTAGCAAAATGATGTTGTTCACTGAAGGACATAAGGGAAATTAAATCATAGCAGTAAGATCGTTATCACATGTATGTTAGATGAATACTGGATAATAATTTTAAGGATGCTTTTAAAAATAGAAGAAATGAAAGAATTTACCAGTATCTCACTGTAATTTCATCTTCAGAATTTACATTTCTGGATTATTTAGAGTGAAGTACTCTAGTAACTAAGTCCTCTTAAATGTTGCTCACTAAATGCTAACACAATAGAGGAAAGCTTTATACTCAAGCTCTGTGAGGGCTTTTTCTATATCTGCTGTTTAATTCTCAGAGTCTTGGTTATTTAAAATAACTTTTATGATCCTTAATGGTCTTTTATGTTCATAATACCGGTGGTGATTTTTTTAGGACCTGGATTGTATCTTTTTCATCTTTGGGTTCTCACTGCCTACCACAGTGCTTGTTTATGTTTATTGAATAATTTTTTATCAATTGATCGGTGATCTTATTAGTCTCTCATGGTTATCTTTGTTAGGAGAAAAACTTTTGCTTGGCTAGTAAATCCCCCAATGCTTATGGTAGTTTATCTATATAAGTAGTTGAGGAGTTGTGGGGCGGGGCTGGGGGGGGGAGAGAAGAAAAAAGGAAGAAAAGACACAGTGATAGACTCTTCCATTAGAAAAGACAAATGCACATACATGTTGAATGACAGACTTTATTTTTTTTAACTGGACAGTAATTTCATTGGGGAATTTTCCTAGTGACATGATTTGTTCTTACTCTTGTTGAATTAGGAAAGTATTTTAACTTCAATATTATGATAAACTAGATGTATAAATGTCAGAGCTAATAGCTTAGTATTTTAGTCTTCTACAAATTGATGCCTGTGGTATCTGGACATTTTTTGGCCTCTTCTTGTAAATAAAGTCTCAGTGATGTTTAAGGAATAGCAACTTGTGGCCAGAAAAGAAAAAAGCTGCATATTATCCAAGCTAAGCAATATAAATGGGGCTAAGGAATCCCCCACTAGATCAAAAATTTCCTAGAGAAAGATCTCTTGAGCTTACAAACTAAAGACCTTCAATATAATTTTAAATAAAGCCTTTTACGTAGTATGAGAGCATTTTTTAGTTGATAATCAATTGCCACTATTATGTAGGCTTACTAGATTTGCAAATTTACAAGTTTTTACAAGTTGGTTGGGTCCCTTCCTCAGGAAATCAGTTTAAGTTTTTTTTTCCTATATTGACTCAAAGAGCCTAGTTGTCCTTAAATCCTGTGAATATATTTGCCTTATAATTTGACAGCATTGAGTGAACACCCTTATAGGGGCTGTAGTGTTGTAAAAAGAGAAACTGTTCAATAAAAGATCACATTTGAAAAAATTAGACTGTGCTGGATAAAACCAGTATTGGATATGAGTACTGTGCTTTGCTTTAAAGCACCTACAACTATTCAAGAAAATATATCCTGGCCCATTACTACTTTCAAAATGGATACTTTTAGTTTTGGAAAGCAAATGAGCTGTATCTTTGTGAAATTAAACCATGGCTGTAAATAAAGTAAATATACAATGAAATATTGGTATCTTTTAGCAGAAAATTAGTAATGCATTTGTGTTAACATTAACGTTTGTAGAGATTACAGAACTATTGTAATTATTAAAGTAATTAAACCATCAAACCAGATATGTTTGAGTAAGTGCATGTTGCAATTAATCACTATGTTTAAACACATTATACTAAGTAGATCTTTTTTGAGTATCATCAATGTGCCTGAAGCTATATAGATAATAGGAATGATAGCCTTCAGTTTTTTGAGCGCTTATCATGTGCTGGTCCTTATGCAGTAAACATGGATTAACTCTCAGAGAACTCTATATATGATAGATACATTTGTTATTCCCAGCTTTTAGATTTAGAGACTGAGGCATAAAGAGGTTGAATAAGTTGCCCCAAATTACACAGCTCATATCTAAGCTGGGGTACAGTACTGGAAAGTAAGTCAAATTTAAACATGTTAAAAATGTATTGATTAACTAATATTGAATTTTGTTCTCTGTTTTTGTTCACTTTTCTAGTTGATTTGGAGCATATGCGAACAGTAAAACCTGAAAAACACTTAAGGTTTTGCCAGGAAAATGGTTTTAGTAGCCACTTTGTCTCAGCAAAGACAGGAGACTCTGTAAGTAAAATAATGAATACTGAATATTACAAGTGATGTTTTACTTTTATTTTCATAGGAAGTATACTTCCATTACTTAACTTTTGGAACAAATTAATTCCTGTTGAAGACATAAAATATCAGGTTAGATATAACATGTTTATTCTATTTATGTTCCTCTTATAATTCAGTTAACATAATTTCATGGTTATTTTAGGGAATTAAAGAATACAAAAGTTAAAAAGAATATAAATCACTCATAATCTCAGCATCCAGAGATGACCATTCATAACCTCATATGATTCCTTCTAGTCTTATTTTTCTGATGCTCACAAATATTAGTGCTTCTGCCACTAGTGCTAGTGGATTGCATTTACTGAGTGCCTACTTTGTGATGGGCACTGTACTACTCTGATTATCTCTATTTAATTAAATTAATTTATTTTTTCATATTTGACTGGATGTTTATTGTGTAAATCACCATAACCATTTAAACAAGAAACTTAGAATGATGTTAAAATATTTTTGAAATAGTCCAAAATATCTTCACATATAATTCAGATTTATTTTCCAGCAATCCTAAGTGATTATCTCTATTTTATAGAATAGTCTTAGAGAGGTTATGTAGTGGGGGTCCAGGGTACACAGAATAAGTGGTGGAGATAGGATTTGTAAACCTAAGGATTGACATTCCAGGGTTCACCATATTAATCATGCTAAATGTTTATTAAAAAGAAAATTGAGATCATAATATAGAAATAATTTTGTTTTTTTTAATTTAATATATTTATCTGTAGAAAATTTTATGTTACTTAATATTACTAAATAGATTTAATAATCCATTAGAGTTAATAATCCATTAAATAAATGTTCAAAAATTTATCCAACCACATCCCTATTGTTGGGCATATAGATTATTTCTAAGTTCAGTACATTGTAAAATTTTGCAAAATTTCTAATGTAAAATTTTGTCCATAAGCTGTGATGTTTTGATTATTTCCTTGGAAGGGAATTGAGACCTATTGCCAAATTACCACCAGGAAGACTACGTTAATTTATACTACCACCAGCATTGTATGAGTGCCATATCACTGTACTCTTTTTTAACGTTCAGAATTTATTTATTTATTTTTAAATCTTTGTCAATTTGGTAGACAAGGAAAAAAAGGTATTTTGCTATTTAAATTTGAATTTCTTTGCTGTTGAGGTTGAAATTTTAAAAATTTCATTACTTATTAACTTTCTGCTTATTAACTGTTTATAATTTTCTATTGCTTTTTAAAATTTCCTATGACCATTTTTATGTTAGGGATAACAGCCATTTGTCATAATTTTTGCAAATATTTTCCACTGCCCAGATTTTTGTTTGACCGTTAATTTTCTTGACATTTTCAACCAAAGGAAGTTTGAATTTTTTTCTGTGGTTTAATCTTTTTGATGTTCTTCCTGTATGATTTCACTGATGGTTTTTAGGCTTAGGGTAAATATTAAATATTATAAAGGGTATTTAATCTTTTGGGAGGGTCAGACTCATCTAAAAATGTGACCTTTTGGAACCCTTTCCCCAGGATAATGCAAACATGGGCACATACCCACATGTATCATTTAAAAAATATATAATATCAATATTCCTTGATAAATCCATCCATGGATTAGGCTTTTACCCTCATGTATCTTCCTGGGGGTCTTTTGTCATTTTAGAATTATTTTAACTTCCAGTATTTTAGCTTGTGTTTAACCACTTAGTATCTTTTGTGTACTTATGTTGAACCACCTGTAAAAATCCTCATTGTTTTCTTTTTAAATGCAACTTTGAAATAGTTTGTTCTTGTGAAGTCACTTTAAGACTTGCAGTCATCTCCAATCCCAGGTTACTTCCCTTCATTGCTTAGGGAGCTGAGCTCCTGGCTTACTGTACTTTCTCTAATAGTACCTTTGTCATAATTCTTAGTGATTTCAGTATCTTTGTTTTCCACCCCACCTCAGCCACAAAGTCCCATGCATTGTCATTACAAATTACTGCAGCCCTTCTGTTATCTCCTATTGCAATATCAGGCATCCTAATCACTGACCATCTTGTCTTTCTGGCTCATACCCTTGAATGCCCTAACCCAATCAGTCTGCAACCCCAGCAGGACCTACAAGACATTGATCCTAACACTTTTTCAATGTCCTCCTTTCATGTCCTCATTTTCCTTTCTTTGTAACTTAATCTCATGGCCAATCAAATCATTACCATGCAAATACTGTCAAGTCCCTTCCTGCTCATTCACTTTATCTGACTCATTTGGATAAACCTTAACCAAGCCCCTGTCTTTATTTGGTTACACTCTTGTATTTGAACGTGGTCAGAGAAAAAAACCCAGAGGCATGCTGGAGGTTTCACTTACATTTCACAATAGCTAACCTCAAGTGGGCCCTTAATGCTGCTCAGTAATTATGCATGTCCTTAGGCCATTATCTCTCCCCCTCACCTATACCACTGTTTCATAGCTTCTCTTCTCTCCTCAAATCTTCAAAACTTCCTTGTCCATTCTCTCAGCTGATGCCCTTGTTCCTTATTTTATAAAATATTTGAAACAAACAGAAGACAACTTTCACATAACTCCTGCCACCACATCTACCCCAACTCTCCTTCCCACCCCGTATCCCTTCCCATATCTTCTGTCTCCTCCAAGGTTACTATGGATGAATGATCTATGCTCCTAGCTAGGGTCAACTCCTCCACTGTGCATTATTCCCATTTCTCTTTGCCTAGTAACAAACATTGCTTAGCAATTCTCACTCCTGCATCATTTTTTTTTTTCTATCTACTGGATTATTCTATCAGCACACAAAATATTATGACTTATGTTAAATACAAGAAAACTCTTGATCCCACATCTTTAGCTATTGCTTACTTCCCCCCAGTTACCAGTGGAATGTTTTGAAAGAGTTTTCTCCAGTTCTCTCCTCCCAGTTTGTCTTGAGCAGTTCCAGTCAGACTTTTGCCCCCAATATTTCACCCCAAAATGCTCTTATTAAGGTCTACCAGTGACCTCCTTTTTGCTAAATTCAGTGGTCAGTTCTTAGTCCTTATCTTACTTGATTTAGTTGCAGCATATAAAATAGTTGATCACTCTCTGCTCTTTGAAATACCTTCTTCACTTAGCTTCTAGAGTACTACACCTCCTGGTTTCCCTCCTACCTTGCTAACTACTCTCTTAGTCGCCTTTGCTAATTTCTTATCTCTCCAACTTCTAAATATTGAAGTGCCCTAGGCTCAATCCTTGGATATCTCTCTTTTTTAAACTTATTCTCTTAGTGACCTCATCTAGTCTCATGGCTTTGGCCAGACCTCTTCCCTGAACTCCAGACTCATATACCCCAGCACTCCTGCTTAGGTGTCTAACAGCCAGTCCCAATTTAATTCAGGTCCAGAACTGAGCTCTTGATATTCACTCTTCAGATCTCTCACAGTCTACCCCACTTAAATAAATGGCAGATCTTCTACCAGTTGCTAAGACCAAGAAAATTTTGGAGTCATCTTTGACTCCTGTCTTTCTTTGACATACCACATCTATCACCAAGTCCTGTTGGTTCTACTTTCAAAATATATCCATAATCTTGTGGCTGCTTCTTACCATCTCCACTGCTACCACTTAGTTTCAAGCCTCCATCATCTCTTACGTTAGTGTCCTTGATGATTTCTCTTTTTTACCCTTGATCTTCTTCTATAATGAATACTCAATACAACAACCAGGTTGACCTTGTTAAATAGAAGTCACATCAGTCCACCTCCATTTCACTCAGAGTGAAAGCCAAAGTTCTTCCCATAGTTTACCAGATTTTACATGATTTGTACACTCTTAATCTCTCTGCTAGTTTTCTTTTACAATCCCCTTTTTCTCTCCATTCCACCACACTAGCTTTCTTATTTCTCCTTGAACATTGACCATCAGTGAACTATAATATATAATGATCTTTGGGGTACAAATGACATAAACCTTTTGGGGATATGTATCTCTTTTTGATTAGGGATCGAAGTTAAATTAGTAAAGTTGTGATAAATATTCAGTAAGTAATCATGAGATAAGTAGGGATAAGAATATGATAGGACACTTTCAGAACAAAGACAAGTTATGCATTAAAGTCGGTGACTGGATTCGTGTCTGTAGATTTTTGTTTAATGATAATGGAGTATACAGCTCATTTTCTGTTTGATAAAATACAGTAAAGATTATAAGTTTTTTGCTCAAGAGATATGGAGAATTTATTAAAATTGATGAGAACCACAAAGATTATTAAAGAGTTGTAAAGTAAGACCTTTGAAGATAGGCTAACGCCAGATCAAAAGACCATTGTAGAACTGGCAGCGAGAAACTTTACCCAGGTAGTAAAGTGTAGACTAATTTATTTTCATTTTCTTCAGGACTTACAGGAGTTTGTTATTATGCTAGTAGTTTTTTTTTTTTTTAATTTGGTAGCTGTAATTAATTGTCTTATGTTAAATCTTTAAAAGCATAAGTTTTTAAGGATAAACGCATATTTAGACCAGTTCAGTGAAGTGTATGGCTTTTCAAATTATGGTTTAATCATTTAAAAAATTATTATACTTAAAATGTTGTGTATTTGACAAATAAAGCTATTTTTGGGATAACCTGGTTCATCATAGTTTTTGCAGTTTTTGCTGTTTATCACTTTTTAGAAAGTTCAATTTATTTGAAGGTAACTTAAGCACGCCTGTTTTAAATCATTTAAACCTGTTTTTGTTATGTAGGTCTTCCTGTGTTTTCAGAAAGTTGCTGCTGAAATCCTTGGAATCAAGTTAAACAAAGCAGAAATAGAACAGTCACAGGTGATTATATTGAACTGTATATTTTAAAAAATAATTTATTTCTTAAAAGACATTAATTTTCACCCTGAATCCTTTTACATTCATGCATTCTATGTACATATCCCTAAAAGCCTTAAAAATAGATTGTGTGTATGAATCAGTGTTTATTGCAGAAGGTGGAGGATGTTAACTTTTTGCCAAATGATGGAACCTCATTGAAACCTCATTTTGTCCTTTTTGTTGGAAAAATGAGATTAATACAATAAAAATTTCATCAGTGGTTAAATAATGGGTTAAGGAACTGACTGTATTATTTTGTACTTCTTTATTCAAGTCCTTCTTCCATGATTACTGTACAATATCCTTTTTATATTTTATACAAAATCCCAACTATAATATTTATCAAAGTTTAGTCTTAACTAGTAAGAGTTTACCCCATTTGGCATCTTCTATGTTTGCTCTGGTAAAACATTATTTTTTCTAAAGTCTTGCTCTCTGTTCTTCTCTAAAAGGTCCTGCCTTGTAATGATATTAATTCTTCATGTTATTTTATTGTTAATTTAATAATGGTATTAATTATTGAGGATTTCTGAATTCTTTCACTGTTCGTAGACTGTTCTCTTAGACTAAGAAATAAACATGAATACCAATAGTCAAGCATTTAAAAATACCACTACTATAGCATACCAATTCACATGTTTGATTGAATGAAAAATCAGAGCAAGAGTCTGTAGTTTAAAGTCAGGCTTCGGAAGTGATTTGCTTAGAAGCAACATATAAATTGCACTTTCCCTCAATCTGCTCCACTCTGTCCCTGCTCTGTGAAGCTAAAAAGGTATAACAGTCTTTCCCCATCGTTAAATTTTTCTTTAATTCTTTTAGAGTTAGTTCTGTCATGGTCACTCTTTGTGTGTGCATGTGTGTGTGTGTTTAAACAATTTGAGCAGATATCAGTTGAAAATTGTTATGCTGATATGGCTGTTTCTAGAATTTCATTAAAATATTTGGAACTCTGGAAATCTGCTACTTTTATTTCTCATTATTCAAAAGACATTTCAGCACTTACTGTGGCCAGGCACAGTGTTCCGATATTTGTGCCATATAAATTGCTCCCAGACACAAAAATAGCTACTTCGTTTTGGCCTAGGAGGATGGATACAAGAAAGAGAAATTACCATGATTTGCTTGATAGTACTGACCTTGGCAGACCCCAGAGGTCAAGTGATTCCTCTGTTTTTTAGCTTCACTTCCTAAATGATGTTTCTCCCTGGTTAGATAGTCTATGAATGATTATCAACCAATCATAAATGATTTATTGGTCATATATTATAAGTGTGGTTTAGTGGTGGATTCAGAGGAGATTTAAAGGAGTTTAAGATGCAGTCCTTGCTTTCAGTGAAGAAAATTAATATATTATGTGCTAGGCACTGTGTTATCTCATTTTACCCTTATAATAACTCTGTGGGGCAGGTGGCACTTCATCATTTTATGGGTAGAAAACTGAGACTGTGGAGAGGTTAAGTAACTTGATCTACTAATCTACAGCTAGGCAGTGGTGGAGCCAGGATTTGAACTCAGGCCTGTCTGATAGCAGTGCCCCTAATGTTTCCATTCTGCCATATTGGGGGAAGATTTACTGGGTAGTTTGGAGTAGGGAGTTGAAAAAAGAAGCTGGCATGAACAAGTTGAAAAGCTTAGGTTGTATTTTGGAAACAGAAGATTAGTTTGGTTAAAATAAATGACCATTTGTGTTGGAGTGTGAAGGGAATTTGAGAAAAAGATTATGGAGATTTATGAATGCCAAGTTGATAAATTTTATCTCATGTATTGACAGTGGAAAATAATTTTAAGCAGGGAAATAAATGAAAGCAGTTTTTAGATAGGATTAATCTAATGGGATTTGTGTGTGTGTGTATGGATGTGAAAGAGATTGAAAGCAAGGAGACTGGGTTACTATCCTCATGTGATAAGGACCAGAATCGGGGTGGAAGGGAAAGAATGGATGTAAGAGACATTTTACAGAAGAATCAATAGGACTTGTGGAATGACTGGATAAAAGGGAGAAGAAGTCCAAGATCACGTTGAGGTTTCTCACCTGAGGAATGGAGAAGAGGGGAGACCCAGTGATGAGCCCCCCCCCAAGAGGAGAAGGTGTACTGGTGTGGCACAGGAGGCTGCACTGAGAAGGGAGTGTACATCGCTTGAGCCCCAGAGCAGTGCTCAGGTTCAGTGACAACTCCAGAGAGATGGAGTAACTGGGATACTTTTGAAAGACAGAGTTCTAGGGAAGCTTTATTAATATTTGTAGCTCACTCTTAGTCACAAGAGCCAAAGAGTTACTGTTTGGACTTTAAAGATGGACTTAACATCTAGGCATATTTTAACTAAAGCAGCATCAGATGTGTTAACTACATAGTTCCCCAGCCTCCCTATACACCCCACCTTGTTTGTTAGTGTACCCCATCTTTATTATGCTATGAAGTTTAATTCTATCTTCAGTTTGTTGGTGTTGACTTTGAATTCATTCATTTGAAGATGCATTCAAGCTGCTAGAGCCCTCCATTATTGTGTTTGTCAGAATCCTTTGTATAGGGAAACCTCATTCTCCATTCCTGAGATCAATGAATTTGGTGCCTTTGCCAGTTAAATTATTTATTTCACAGTGGAAACATTTTTGAAAGTTCATTATTTTTAAAAGATATTTCTAAGAGCATACTTGCAAGCTGTGTTAAGCACAGTGTTTTTTTTTTATTGAAATGTATTTGACACAACATTTGACAGGACAACATCTTTCTTGTCCCCCCCGTCTCCTGGAAACCACCATTTTATTCTTTGTTTTTACAAGTTTGGCTTTTTAAAATTCCACATATGAGTAATATCATACAGTACTTGTCTTTCTCTGTCTGACTTACCTCATTTTGCACAGTGTGCTCAGAGTCTCTTCATGTTTTCACAAATGAGAGGATGTCCTCCTTTCTCCTGGCTGAATAATATTACATTGTATATATATATATATATATATATATATACCACATTTTCTTTATTCACCTATCAATGGACACTTAGGTTGTTTCCATATTTTGCTTATTATAAATAACACTATAATGAACATGGGGGTGCTTTTTGAGTTATTGTTTCATTTTCTTCAGATAAATACCCAGAGGTGGAACTGCTGGATGGTATGGTAGTTCTATTCTTAACTTTTTGAGGAAGCTCCATATTGTTTTCCAGTGGCTGCACCAATTTACATTCCCACCCACAGTGCATAAGGGTTTCCTTTTCTTCACATCCTCACTAGCACTTCTCTCTTATATTCTTGATGACAGCCATTCTAACAGGTGTGAGGTGCTATCTCATTGTAGTTTTAATTTGATGATTAGTGATATTGAGCATCTTTTCATGTACCTGTTGGCCATTTGATGTCTTCTGAAAGTTCATTTAAAACCAAAGAAGTTCAGATTTTATATCTATAGAGAGTGGGGGAGTAGGGAGGAAAGGGAGGGGGAGAGAGAGAGAGCTTATGCACCTGTTTTCTGTAGTTTTTATGTCATTTGAAAGATTCCTGAGGGAATTCGGTGTCACAAAGTGATAAAGTGTTTTGTATTATTTTATACAGAAGGAGCTATAGACTCACCAGTTACACGCAAGTTGACGCTATAGTAATTTCATTTGTGACAAATATTTATAATAAGGTTTTAGTCTTAGTTCCATTCACTGATTATTTAAAGAGATTCTGCTATTTTAATTCTAACCGAGATTATTCCTGTTCGGGAGTCATATAAAATGATTTATCAACACACTTTACAAGCTTTTCAAGGAAGGGAAGAGGGAGAAAAGAAAGGGAATGCAGCTTATTAATACAGCAAACATTTTTTGAGAGTCTACTTTGTGCCAGAACACTAGAATCTGGGATACAAAGATGAATAAGTTAAAGTCCTTGTCCTCAAGGACTCCCAGAATACATGAAGGCAGACAAATATGTTAAGTATGCTCTAGATACATTTTTTACGATTCCCAATTAGTGACATTTTCACTGGCCAGTTAATAAACTATGACTTTGTTTGGTTTGAACTAGGTATGCATTAGTTTCTTTTCTTTTTTATTGAATTATAGTTGACTTAAAGTATTATATTGATTTCAGGTGTACAACATAGTGATTTGATATTTTTACAGATTACACTCCATATAAAGTTATTTAAAAATATTGGCTATATTCCCTGTGCTGTACATTACATCCTTGTATTTTATTTATTTTATACCTAGGAGTTTGTACCTCTTAGTCCCCTTCTCCTTTCCTGCCCCTTCCCTCTTCTCTCTCCCCACTGGTAACCACTAGTTTGTTCTCCATATCTGTGAGTCTATTTCCATTTTGTTATATTAGTTTGTTTGTTTTATTTTTTAGATTCCACAAATAAGTGAAAGCACATAATATTTGTTTTTCTCTATCTGACTTATTTCACCAAACATAATAACCTCCAAGTCCATCCATGTTGTTGCAGATGGCAAAATTTCATTCTTTTTATGGCTGAGTAATATTCCATTGTGTGTCTGTATGTGTGTGTGTTTGTGTATGGCACATCTTCTTTATCCATTCACGTGTTGATGGACACTTACATGACTTCCATATCTTGCTTATTGTAAATAATGCTGCTATGAACATTGGGGTGCATATATCTTTTCAAATAGTGTCTTTATTTTCTACAGATATATACCCAAGAATGGAATTACTGGATCATATGGTATTTCTATTTTTAGTTTTTTGGAGAACCTCCGTAGTGTTTTCCATCGTGGCTGCACCAATTTACATTCCCACCAACAGTATACTAGGGTTCTCTTTTTTACACATTCTTGCCAACTTGTTATTTCTTGTCCTTTTGACAGTAGTCATTCTGACAGGTGTGAGATGATAATCTCATTGAGGTTCTGATTTGCATTTTCTTGATGATTAGCATTGTTGAGCATATTTTCATGTGTCTTGGCCACCTGTATGTTTTGTGTAGAAGAATGCCTATCAGGTCCTCTTAACATTTTTAAATCTGTTTTTTGTTTTGTTTTGTTTTTGTTTTTTTGTTTTTTTATATTGAGTTGTATGAGTTTTTTTCTGTATTTTGGATATCAACTCTTTATCAGATATATCATTTGCAAATATTTTCTCCCATTCATTAGGCGGCCTTTTCATTATTTAATGCTTATTTAATGTGGCCTTTTGTTGATGCTTTCCTTCTCTCTGCATAAGCTTTTTTTTTCTTTTTTTAACATCTTTATTGGAGTATAATTGCTTTACAATGTAGTGTTAGTTTCTGCTGTACAACAAAGTGAATCAGCTATACGTATACATATATCCGCATATCCCCTCCCTCTTGCGTCTCCCTCCCACCCTCCCTATCCCACCCGTCTAGGTGGTCACAAAGCACCGAGCTGATCTCCCTGTGCTTCTCTGCATAAGCTTTTAAGTTTGATTAGGTTCCATTTATTTATTTTGCTTTTACTTCCCTTGCCTGAGGAGACAGTTCCAAAAAAATATTGCTAAGACCTACAGATCATATTCCATTTTTTTCTTTTTCTATTCACTTTTAAAATTTATTTCTTTCATATAGTTTCAAAACCAGATGGGATAAAACCATGTAGATAAACCTTGCGTTTTATAGATTAGGAGATGGTGAAGACCAAAGAGGTGAAGTAACTTGCCCAAAGTTGTGAATGTTACTGGCAGCCTATAATGGCACATTATACAGAAGAAAAGGCTCCCACTGTGTGTAAAGTGTCATGCTTTTCAAAATGTTATATCCGTGCTTTAAATGGTAACCTATAATCTTTGCACTTTGAATTTGTATCAGGCGTAGTATTCTTTAATTTATTTAATATTCTTTAATAGTTTACACATCTGTTTTCCATGCTAGACTCTTTTTTTTTCTTTTTTTTAACATCTTTATTGGAGTATAATTGCTTTACAATGGTGTGTTAGTTTCTGCTTTATAACAAAGTGAATCAGTTATACATATACATATGTTCCCATATCTCTTCCCTCTTGCATCTTCCTCCCTCCCACCCTCCCTATACCACCCCTCTAGGTGGTCACAAAGCACCGAGCTGATCTCCCTGTGCTATGCAGCTGCTTCCCACTAGCTATCTATTTTACGTTTGGTAGTGTATATATGTCCATGCCACTCTCTCACTTTGTCCCAGCTTACCCTTCCCCCTCCCCATATCCTCAAGTCCATTCTCTAGTAGGTCTGTGTCTTTATTCCCGTCTTGCCACTAGGTTCTTCATGACATTTTTTTTTCCCTTAGATTCCATATATATGTGTTAGCATACTGTATTTGTTTTTCTCTTTCTGCCTTACTTCACTCTGTATGACAGACTCTAACTCCATCCACTTCACTACAAATAACCCAATTTCGTTTCTTTTTATGGCTGAGTAATATTCCATTGTATATATGTGCCACATCTTCTTTTTGCATTCATCCGATGATGGACACTTAGGTTGCTTCCATGTCCTGGCTATTGTAAATAGAGCTGCAATGGACATTTTGGTACATGACTCTTTTTGAATTATGGTTTTCTCAGGGTATATGCCCAGTAGTGGGATTGCTGGGTCGTATGGTAGTTCTATTTGTAGTTTTTTAAGGAACCTCCATACTGTTCTCCATAGTGGCTGTATCAATTTACATTCCCACCAACAGTGCAAGAGTGTTCCCTTTTCTCCACACCCTCTCCAGCATTTATTGTTTCTAGATTTTTTGATGATGGCCATTCTGACTGGTATGAAATGATATCTCAGTGTAGTTTTGATTTGCATTTCTCTAATGATTAATGATGTTGAGCATTCTTTCATGTGTCTGTTGGCAATTTGTATATCTCCTTTGGAGAAATGTCTATTTAGGTCTTCTGCCCATTTTTGGATTAGGTTGTTTGTTTTTTTGTTATTGAGCTGCATGAGCCGCTTGTAAATTTTGGAGATTAATCCTTTGTCAGTTGCTTCATTTGCAAATATTTTCTCCCATTCTGAGGGTTGTCTTTTGGTCTTGTTTATGGTTTCCTTTGCTGTGCAAAAGCTTTTAAGTTTCATTAGGTCCCATTTGTTTATTTTTGTTTTTATTTCCATTTCTCTAGGAGCTGGGTCAAAAAGGATCTTACTGTGATTTATGTCATAGAGTGTTCTGCCTATGTTTTCCTCTAAGAGTTTGATAGTGTCTGGCCTTACATTTAGGTCTTTAATCCATTTTGAGTTTATTTTTGTGTATGGTGTTAGGGAGTGTTCTAATTTCATACTTTTACATGTACCTGTCCAATTTTCCCAGCACCACTTATTGAAGAGGCTGTCTTTTCTCCATTGTATATTTTTGCCTCCTTTATCAAAGATAAGGTGACCATGTGTGCGTTGGTTTATCTCCGGGCTTTCTATCCTGTTCCATTGATCTATATATCTGTTTTTGTGCCAGTACCATACTGTCTTGATTACTGTAGCTTTGTAGTATAGTCCATGCTAGACTCTTATGCGTCTCAAAAAACAGAGATCGTGTATTATTTATATGAATGTTTCCAATACCTAGAATAGTGGTTTGCTTTGAATGAGTGATAGTGACAGGTGTTTCAGCTGTCAAAGTATGTTTACTCCATATCCTGAGCATGATAAACTATGACTTTTGCAAAGGTAAATTTGTTACTACTATCTGGACTAAAACACAGTTGTAGAATTGACCAAATTTATCTTTAGTGTCTTCCAAAGAGTCAGTCTCTACTGCTTATACCTTACCTCGACTCCTACGTTGCTTTCTTTCTTACCCTTATGGAGAGCTACCATTTCCAGTATCTGCTCACAACTCTTTGACAAAACAAGGGTTAAGCTGGTGTTCAACCACACAGCTCCCTTCCTCTTAGGGCCACTGCATTATTTTCACTCAACTGACTAATAGCAGAGAGTAATTGAGTGTACTTTGTGGCTCCAAAAATAAAGGTGGGTGTTTTGTAGGAAACATTTTCTTTGAAAATGTCAATGAATGAATGACTTGTAAACAAGCCGACTACTGTGAAATCACCTATCATGAAGTTTATGACATGGAAATTATGCTTTTTTTACTCATAGAAAGCAAAGCTCTGAATATGCAGAGCTTTGGTTCTGGCTTCCAGTTCAGGAACTTTGTGCAAAGCTTTATGTCAAACAGCCAAGGCCCCCAAGAAAGATGTTGCCTTGTTAGTTCTGTATTAATTTGATGAGAATTAATGGTGAAAATCCAAGTCATTTATGTTAGTCAATAACTTTGACCAGAATGTCTTGACCACAGGTCAGTAACTTGGTTGTGTTTATAGGATAGGGTTTAAACCATCATTTTGGAGGATTAATGAGTTGCTTACTGATTATGAAAATCCCTTCTCTTTATTGTAACCCATAGTTTGGTGTGAAACAATTAGTTTTGGGGAGGCCAGATGATGGTGTTCAACGTTTCACTGATGTACCCCCCTCATACGTCATGTGGCAGTTGGTAATGCTTCTGTTGATAGCATCAGGCTGAGTGCCTAGTAAATCATGAGTCTTATCCAGAAGTTAATACTGCCTGCTAGAGAACTGAAGCAGAGCCCATCCAAGGCTAATATACCGTAGTGTCCTGTTCATTCACTCTCAGTTGTTTATCCTATCTTTATAAACATTATCACAAGCAGCAACCTGATTAACATGTTTTTTTCTGTATGTGCTAATTAATAGGTGCTATTATGAAGGAAGATATTTCTGAAATAAAATATTTGAACTCATTAAAAGTGAGGATAGTTTCAAGTCCAAAAAATTGGGGGAGGGTGTTATCTCTATCATATTTGTCATATGTGGTCTTTTCATCTTAAGGGTTATAGCAATCAAAAAACCTAACTAGTTTTGATTCTTTATTTAGCAAAACTCTTAGATATTTGAAAACAACAGCTGTTGTGCTTAAATATTGTATGTCAGAATTTTTTTTTTAATGATAGAAAAGTGTGTTTTGAACTTATTTATTTCTGTATGGAATTTGGAAACATGTAGGTTAGGGTTGTGTGAGGGGTGGGGGAATGAGCTTCAAAAGAAAGTCTTTGAAAAGTAATAAATATTATTAAATGTAAAAATTGTAAATAACATATAGCTTCCTCTGATTTATGCATCCTCTCCCCACCTTCAAAGAAAATGAATCACTCCTTCTTCTTTGTTCCCACAACATATTTTTAAGTCCACTAGTAAAGCACTTACCTGGTATGACAATTAGCTGTGTACATGTTCTCTTTCCATTAGGTCCATAGCAACTTATGAACAAATCCTGTGTAATTCATCATTTGTTCCTAGTATAGAGCAACTGGCACATAGTAGATCCTCAGTAATGTTTGTAAAAAGGAATTGAATTGGGACCTTGGCTGCACTTTAGCATAGAAAAGCCCCCAAATGCTTTGTTGCCCTCTGAAATATTGGGCATTATATATATTATGTGTAATTGTGATATCAAAAATAGAACCCACAGCTTCTCTGAGAGGTTCAGTAGACATGTCTGTTTCAGTAATTAAATAGAATTGTAGAGAATAATGTTTCTTGGATCTTTGTTCATTTTCTTTACTTTTATATGTATATATTTTGCTATTTCTTTTGTGACATGTTTAAATTTATGTGTGTATTTCTTTTTCTGCTTTGGTGTTTGTTCCCTTCTATTTTCAGTCATTGAACAAACTTTCTATTTTTTCTTTCTTTTTTTTCCTCTTTCTTCTGCATCTTGTTTATGTTGTACGGAATTGACAGCATATTGTCAGGGCAGAAATAGTGAAGTACCCGGAAGAAGATAATCAACATACCAACTCTGCTCAGAGTAGAATCTGTTCAGTACAGTAGTGCAGGTATTAATTGATAAACTGTTGCAATTTGGGGGAGGAGGGTGGGGAGAACTAGTGAATGCTGTCTTGTTCTTTATTCTTTATGAATAGAGAAGTTCAAATGATTATTGTACATTATTGGGAATTAATATTGCATAAGTCCTGGTTTAGAACTTTGAAAAATTGATCCTTTGCTGGGAGACTTATGACTTACACAAGGAATTGGGAAAAAATTAAAGTAATATTTCAGTTACTTTCAAACGTATTTGTCTTTATGGTTGTGTTTATTACATGTGCAGTGAAGTGGAGAATTGAGGCAGTTATTTTATTATTCATTCCTTACCATTTTTTCCTGAACTAGCCTGGTAATTGAAAGAGTATTTTTAAAATTTGCCTTGAGTTACCCTTCTTTGTCTGCTTGTGTGTGCAGTTAGTAAAAGAGTTGAAAACAGTAAAGGATTTGTTTTACTTTAAATAATTACTTAGAGATGAATGTTAGGGCATATTGCTAAATTCATTGTTTAAGATGTTCCTTGAAGTGTGTGTTAGAGGGAAGGAAGGAAGAGTTAAAAGTGTCTTTTGGTTTAAATTATTTTAAAAACATGAATATGAGGTAATTTTCTAACTTTCTCATTATTCTATATTTTGTTAGAGTCATTATTCATAACCAATAGTGAGCTATTTGGAAGTAAGTTAGGGATTTGGGAGAACAGTTTTAAAAATTGGGTTGCTTAAAACATTTCTTCTTTATATGTAACTTCTCTTTGACATTTATATCTCTTTTTACTAACTCACAAATTGATAAACATTCTTTAAAAAGTTATGACTGGATATAATGATTTATGGAAATATTAATAAATAATGATATTCTTTGAAATGGTGAGGTCTTATCTATGAATTAAGATATATAAATGATTAATTTTAATTCCTTTGCTTTAAATTATAACCAGGGCTTAATTTTTCATATTGATTTGCCAATTTTTTATTAGACCTGTGGTAACCTCAAGTTATTATTGTCATAAAACCAGAGAAGACTCAGTAAAAGAAATGCTATTACATCCTTAACAGAATTACCCCTGCCCTGCTACTCCCTCACCCTCCAGCAAAGTATATCCCATCTTGACCTTAGTTGGTCCTGGCTGGTTCTTTTAATATCAGCTCCTGCTTCATTTATGATGTCTATCATCAGGAGTTCACCAAAGTTCAGAAAATAAAAATATACTTTAAGGAGCTCTTTCTAAATGTTCTGATGTCCTGATAATAACTTTGTTTTCTTTTATGACAGAGGGTGGTGAAGGCAGATATTGTAAACTACAACCAGGAACCTATGTCAAGAACTGTTAACCCTCCTAGAAGCTCTATGTGTGCAGTTCAGTGAGCGCATTTTTCTTCTGTATTGATAGTTCTGGCTGCCCTTCGCCTCTGTGTGGGCTCGAGGACCTCTAGGAACTTGTTTTATCAGTGACCATCTCTGTAGTTCAGTTAACGCTTTCCTCTCAACTCGCTTCATCATTGCGTGTTGCCTCAGCCGCAGGCAGCTCCTTGGACTGGAAAGAATTCAACTTTGGGACCACACACTTTGAATTCAAAATGGAAAGCCCGTTCTCTGGAATGAGACTGCCTCATTGAAAAAGAATAATGTTGGTTCTCTTTATGTCCTCACTTCTTTTTTCCCTGATGTAAGTTGTTTTAAACAAATATGAAAACCATCTAAGTCTTGATCATCAGCCAGGATTTTGCCACAGCACAGTTTCATACTCTTATCTGAACTCATACCTGGCAAAGTATGCTTCAGAGTGCAAACATTTAAACGAGTAATATATTTTATCTACAGATACTTAAGAAGGCATTCTTCTGCTGTCTATTGTGAGTGAAAATATATAAAGCTGTATCTAACTGAAAATGCTTTAAATAAAGCTATAATAGAAATATTTTTTTCATTTTTTAAAAAAGAGCCTAAATTCTTTATATTTTAGCTGTAGCTCACAAAGTAGTGAGTATTGGATATTGTATTTTTATTATTGTATCATGATCATTACGTGTTGTGTAATACTCAGGTTAGATGGCTTTGTGAATTCTGATGAACGTTCAGCTGATGCTCCATGTGGACTTTCTCCTGCCAGCTGTGTAAGAGTACTTCCAGAATGAATTATGACGATTGTTGGATCATTGTGGATCAGACTGTACCTGATGTTCAGATGTTTTTCTCCTGCAAATAAATTTATTTAAATTACTTTGGGGGGAGAATTTTCTTTC
Source organism: Balaenoptera musculus (assembly GCF_009873245.2). Lineage (NCBI taxonomy): Eukaryota > Metazoa > Chordata > Mammalia > Artiodactyla > Balaenopteridae > Balaenoptera > Balaenoptera musculus. Next base: position 99,474,822 of record NC_045789.1, read on the forward strand.
AGCCATCTTCCCTTTAGTTACAGAAACACAAGGTGTTTTTGGATACAAATCAGCGATCGTGTGAAGTTTAATAAACATTCAGTCACTTAGAGTTGTTAGGGTATTTGTTGGACTGGTTAAAATCCAGACCCCATAGCCTGGCATTTCAGGAGCTCCATATCAGCTGCATCCTACCCCCCTACCTTTTCTCATGCTGCTCTTCTGTGTACTGCCTGCCTCTGTGCCAGTGGAGCCACGGCTCACTCCTGTGTGACTGATGCTTTCTGATGCTCTGCCTTCCTGTCTTTGCTGCACAGGTCCCTCTGCCTGGAATTCCTTCCCCCTCTCCAAATGTCTGCCTTCTGTCAGTCAGCCTTTAGACACCATGAGGGCAGGGCTCTCTCTGTCTCGGTAACAGTTGTGTTGCGTTGTTTGTGCGCAGGCACAGTGCCTGGCTGGCATATGGGTGTTGTGTATTGGCCACATCGAGACGGGATGAATGCTGCTCCTCTGCAAAACCCCTCCTGTCTCCACAGCTGCAGATGCCACGTGAGCACCTCTTGGATGGCCATTACACCTTCCAGCCTTGGATCACGGTTATTTGTGTCCTTGTGTTATATTGTTCATAGACCATGAGCTTATTGAAGGACAGTCCTGGGTCTCTTTTTTCTCACGTCCTTCAGGAGTGCCTGTCAGGGTGCGTTCCTCATAGGAGACTTGCCAGAGGTGTGTGTAGAAATTTTGGACATTTAATTTTACAGCTGTAAGGGATTTTAGAAAACTTGTTATTTCATATCTTGTGCGGCTAAGGAAACCGAAGTCTGGAGAGAAAAAGGAACTTGCCAGAGGTGGGGAAGCCCCTGGTGGTTCTGGCGCTCCCTGCTGTCCCAGGACCTGGGCAGGGGCAGGCGGGGCCGTGAGCTGCTCTGGTATAATCATATTAAAAAAGAAAAGAAAAAAAAGGAACTTGCAAGAGGTCATGGAATCACAGAGGTAGACCCCATAGGAGATCTTCTGTCTCTCGGCCAGGGTGACACTTTTTCAAGAGTGGTTTGAAATTTAAGAAATTTAAAAATTGTGACTGCTGTACTTGTTAGACATTGAGTCCAGTCTTTCATTACTTTGATTTCTGTATTTTTCATTTTATAGCAACTAAGCAGCCTTTTTAAGCCTTTCAAGGTGGCATGCCCTTCAAGATAGTTCAGTTTATCCTTCCTTTCAACATCTTTCTAATATATGCTGGTCAGTCTGCTAGGGCCTTTAGCAGAATATAAAGTTGAGTAAAAGATTTCAACCCTCAAGGGCCCTACAGTCTAGTGGGAGAGATGTTTGTTATTGTTGCTGCTGTTTTAAAGCTGTGACTGATTGAGGTCTACTACTGAACTAAACTTACCCAAGGCTTTACATTCAGTAAGGGGTGAGGCCATGCCCTTTTGATCATTTCATGTCATTTATATATGTATGTGAAAATTTGAAGAGTTTTCAAAAGTTCTTTTTTTTCAGTCCCAATTATTGCAGTACTAAAAGGTATAACTTAACACATATATATGATTGCACAGGCATCTGGAGAAGGCTGAGAGAAATTATATAAGATCTATGATCAGGCCAAAATACTTTAGTTACGTGTTTATAAAGTCAGAGCACCGAATGGGCCTGAACGGGGCAGGCAAGAGAATGGCCTTTGTGGGCTTGCTCTGTCCGGGACATTTCCAGGCACTTATCACATGAGCTATTATATTTTCACACCGATCTATGAGACGGTTATCACTGTTCCTGTCATGCACATGAGGACATTGAAGTGGGAAGTGAGTGATGACACCAAGTCCCTCTTCAAGTAAGTGGTAAAGCCAGGATCCACACAAACCATTTCTGAGATGGGATGGACTAGGCTGGGTACCGAAGTAGGTTGCCTTCCATTTGTGAAGATCACCATTGACCTTCCTGGGGGTTGACCAGGCCTGGGTGTTACGTTGTTCTTTTGCGAAGTGGTGATGGCCAGCGCTGGGCATCACCACTTTCTCACACCGACCACCTAGACCAGCAAGCTGTGTGTCCAGAGAGGCTAGTGGTTGTAAATTTGCCCTCTGATCACTGAGGTAAGGACAGAAAAATGCCTCCCCTGCCTTTGGTCTCATTGGTTTTATGTCTCTCCCCTCTAAGCTTGACCAGTCATGGAGAGCCTTTTGGCTCAAGGAAAGCAAGCACAGTGAACATGCAATAGAGCATATGGCCAAAGCAGATTTCTGAATTCCATATTACAATTTTCCCCATACCTCGGGTTTTATTTTTGAAACAAAAACGTAGGATTCATGCTTATTTTACTTTGACTGTTACCTCTCCTGTCTACAGTTTTTAATTTAAAAAATTACAAGTCTTTCCATCTAGTTTTAGGCACTTTGTCTCCTGAAGACGCATGCTATAAAGTTTCAAACACATTGTGGTCACTTCTGCTTATTGAACTTTTGAAAACACAAAAGTTTTCAGCCAGAACTGGTCATTGGATGCTGCCTTTCAAATGCACCCTCTATTATGTGTGGCAAACCACTCTGGAGTGGTTTTTGGAGTGGCCCAAAGAACTCCTCCTGTGACTGCTTTATTATTCCAGGAGGAGGTAAGCCAGGGCGCTTTAAAGTCGATCACTGAAACAATGAGATGGGGCATAATAATTTGTGTGCCGTTTAAAAATAGAAAAGTTTTCTGGCCATAACCCATTCTGGTGATTGCTATAATGTTGGACATCCTGAAAAACAGTCGCAAGATTCAGAGGAAATGGAAATGCAGACCTATTGAGCATTGTGGCAGACATCTGTCGGCCTCCTCTCCAACATCATGTCACCACTTCTCCCAACAACAGTTTCCTGATTTCCTGATGGAGCCCTCCTCCATTTTCAGCCACTCACGGCTCTAGGGGTAGATTCTCATTGGCTTAAACCTATTAGGATATTAATTCCTCTTGGCCTCAGTGATTGGCTCAGAAATGAGTGGTTAATTCCATCCGAGCTAATGAAGCTGGAGGGTACATTTGCTGAGGTTTCTGAAAAAGAAAGGAAAGAAGAAAGCTCCCACCCCCTCAAGTTTCCAAATGATTCTTTGCCCGCTGAACTAGGATGAGAAGGCTGTAGCTCTGAGCAGCACCGGCAGCCGTCTTGAGGACACAACGGGCGGCCCTGCCCAAGTACAGAGCTGACCCCGAGGGAGCAGAGGTGAGAAGTGGGGAGAATCCCAGTCTCCGACACTGAGCCCCAGATCACGCCATGCCACGAATCGTTTAACTGCGTGACTCAGTTTCCTTTATCATTTTGGCAAGTGTTTGTTAGTTTATTTTTTTGTTACTTCTTACATAAGCAACTGTCATGTATCAGGGCCTTTGCTTGGCATCAAAGAGATGAACATGATCTGTGTTTTATCCTTAAAATCTTAGTCTAGGTACATGTATAACTCATCAAACAGAGTTACCAGACTCTGTAATCAGACTGTTAAATGCTTCAATAAAACCCTAATATCGTATAGGAAGATGTGGCTTAGCAGTGAGTGAAAAAACAGGGATTTCAGATAACAGGAATCAGGGTCAACAATATAATTGCCTCTTAAAAGACTGACTCATGTAATCTTAGGCTATGTTAATACCAAAAGAGTCTCTGTTCTCTGAGTTGGTTTGTGTATACGAATCACCTGCAGAATCTTGATTTAGTAGATCTAGGATGGGGTTTGAGGCTCTGCATTTATAACAAGCTACCAAGTGATACTAATGCTGCTGGCTTTTGGATTACACTTTGAATTAGAAGAGATTAGACCATGCCTGCATTATTTTTCCTCTTACGGGTGCCCCTCTTTAAGAGGGCACGTTCTGATTATGGTGAGGGGATCCAGCGTCATAAGAAATAGTTGAAGGAAGACAGTATGCTTAATATGGAAAAGGGAAGGCCTGAGAGATACTCTGATGGTCATCTCCAAGTAGGTGAAAGACCACGCTTTAGAAAAAGGTTAAACTTCCAATATAGAACCTCTAGGACTCCAGAAATAGGAGGAGTGGATAGAAGCTATAGAAAGAAGATTTTGATCCAGCCCAAGAAAGAACCTTGCAAACCCCTGCTTTATGCTTTATGAAGTGTTGGGTCATGTTGCAGGGTTGCAAACTCCTGTGGCATCAGGGGCTAGGTAGGTAAATGAATGAATACAAAGCAGTTAAAGAGCATAAGACAGTAGGGAGTGGGCAGTGGTTTGGAGAGCATGTGCCTGTCTAAAGTCATTCCAATCCAATCTTTAAAGTTATATTGGCCAAATAAAATCCGTATGGATAAGGCTACTGCTAAGCCATATATTAGAATCATAGTGCCAATTAGAAGAAAAAAGTTCCTTTCTCACATTGCTTTATTTCCCTCTTCTAGAAAATTGTCACACTGTTTTGTTAGAGCCGGTCACTTAATTATCTGGAAAATGGGTGATTAAATCTACAAGGCCTGTGATATGAATGGCAACCCTATTGATGGGATGAATTCAGCCCTTTGGATCACAACCTCAGTGTCTGGATGTAAAGCTGATGAAATTAGGAGAGAAAATTATTTGTCAGACTCTTCTGGAGAGCGGAATCATAGTGTTCAGGCTAAGCCCTCGGGACATGATGTGCCTAGGGACACAGTCTCTGCCCTCAAGTTAGCAGGACATCCTGGCATCCTAGGTATCAGGAGAGAATCCATCCTGGTAAAATGGCGGGCAGGGTGCTGAGAGCAGCTCAGTGCCTCCAGACAGGGGTGAAGGAGTGGTCAGAACCGATTTGACAGGGGAAGTGAGGCTTGGCCTGACAGCCTTGAGTGAGACAACCCTCCCAGCACCTTCATCCCCAGGAAGTGAGCCTTTCAGTAGAGCAGGGCCTTTGGGCTGAGCTCAGACCACATACATTCCATTCTGTCTCGCCCTTCATTTCATCAGTTTTCCACACTGGAGAGCTGGAAGTGAGAGGAAAGGCAGGCTATTTGTTTTAAAGCCCTGCTTCCAAGTCGTATTGAATGTTCTTAGGTCTCTTACACTGTAGACTGAAAGAGACTCAGAGCTGGTGTTTGGGCTGAGGGAGGCAAGTATCGTCAGCGCTGTACACGTACCAGCTCAGCTAGCCATTCTCATGTAAGCCTTGTGACCCGGCCTCCTTAATCCTTAGTTAACCTAGATCCGCAGGTGGCACACGGATAGGACTCCTAGCCACCGTGTCTCACGGGCCCCTCCTCCTTTTCCACTGCTGCTGCCCTCATCCCCTGATGCCTGGGTTGCTCCAACAGCCTGCTGAATTTGACGCACAGGTTTGAATTAAGTCACTCTTGTTCCAAACCCCCCATGGCTCCTCATGCCCTTTTCCTTCAAAGGAAAATGACTTCCTCAGCCTGACATTCAGAATCCTCTGACAGCTTCCCCATCCTTCCTTCTGAAACATCTGTTTATCTTCAACTCTGGTGACTACTTTGTTCTAGCAAGTGGTCCCTCACCTCTGTGTCTCCACTGGGATTTCCCGTAGGGAAAGAGGGACCCTGTAGAGACAAGTTAGAAAATGTGCTTCTTCTCCTGGCTCAAAAGTCAATTGACTGTATGACTGGTCAAACTACTTAACATCTCTGGGCTGTTTCCTGAGGCTCATTTGTGAGTAAGGTTATACGTGCTCTTTATCATCACCATGGCTTACAATGGATGCAGTGCAGATATACTGAGCCCTTTATAAACCTCTTCTCATTTGATATATGTGTTAGCCTTTAAGATGGCCCCTATGATCCTTGCCATCAATTTGCCAGCCCTCTGATGCAGCCAGCTTGGAAGCGAACCCTTTGGCTTTTCATCTGACTGCAACTTCACCAGAGACCTCCAGGTAGAAGAACCCAGGCGAGGTGCCCCCAAATTCCTGATCCATAGAAACGATGAGAGATAATAAATCATTATTATTGTTTTAAGCCACTAAATCTTGGGGTAATTAGCTTCATAGCAATAGGTGACTAATACAGTGGGTACTTGTATTATCTCTGATAGGGAAACTGAGGCTCAGGGCAGTTTGATAACCTGTCTGAGGTTGTATAATTGGAGAGTGATGGAACAGGGATCCAAACCCAGGTCTGCCTGGCTCAGAAGCCTTACCTCTTAGCTATCATGTTATACTTACTTATTACCATTCCTGTGACTCATTCACAGTAGGTGCTTATTAAACAATTTCAAATGAATGAACAACTGTTTTCATGACTGAATATATAAATGAATTACTTGAATATATATTTACAAGGGGAGCCTGTAAAAATAAAGAATGAATGAATATTTGCAATCTCTATTAAATCAGGTTGGAATTAGCCTAGTTTCTTTAAACATTTTAATCTCCAAATGAAAATAACTCTATCATTTGTTCTAACTGTAGAAGTACTGTAAAATACTTAATACAGAGAAAAATAAAGACATTAAAATCACCCCTCCCCTGCTCATTATTGTTGACATTTTGGTGAAAAACCATCTTCCAAATATGCATAAATGCATATTTCCAGAAACTATACTTATAATAAATTGCATTATATTAAATAACTCATTTTGAAATTTGCTTTTGTCAATAAAAGTGATGTTATAGACATTTTCCAAATCCATAAACATAAATACACATCATCATTTTTAATGGTTTCATGGTTTTCAAGTGTGTAACAGGATAATTTAGTCATTCTGCAATCTATGGACATTTGTTTTCCCCTCAAGTTTTCACTATTATTATAAAGTATGCTTTGTTGAACATCCTATGTATCTCTTTCTATGTTTTCCTTTATATATTTATCCTTGAGATAAATTCCTAAAAGTAGAATTGCTGGGTTCAAAGGGTATTTTGAAAATGTTTTATATTTTTATAAAATTTGCCAAACTGCACTTCAGAAATGTTGTACAGCTTATCCTGCTCATGGCAAATGAAAGTGTCCACCTCCCCATGACCTTGGCAGCATTAGAGACGATAAATTCCTCATGCAAATATAGTGGGTTCCCTGACCTGTATAGTCCTCTACATGGCACTGGTGTGGACTGACTTTCACCAGCAACCGTGAGCAAAGGCAGATACGATCTCTCTGTGGTAGTGAAGACTCGTGCCTACAGGGATGTTTTCCTGGTGCCTCTATTTTGGTCTTAACATATTTCAGTAATGTCAAATTGTTTCTTACACCCAGTAAATATCCTTAGAAAGCTTTAGTTCAAAATTGTTTATTCTAACTTGAATTGTAGAAAGTCACAGCACACAAGTGGCTTATTAAGACAAAAGTTACCCACCTTCCATATAAGGAGCCTTTGTTTTCCTTATTTTTCTCTTCCTTCCTCTGAAGCCTCAGTCCTCCCTATAAGTCCCCATGCCCACCCTCCACCCCCCCAAACAGAAGTTACCAAGCTTTCTTGTGCCCTTTGCTTGTACAAGGAAGTGAATCCTCCAGCTTTTCGTCTCACCACAGCCTCACCAGAGGCCCTGAGCTAGAAGCACTAGCCCTGAGCTTATGGCACCACCAGGCCACCCAGGGTTCTAAGGCCAACAACCCTATTGTTTGTATCTCCCTGGCGCCTGGAACTGAAGAAGCACTCAGTAAAGGTTTATTGAATGAATGAAACCTATCTGTATTGTAGGTTGTCATGAGCAACTAAACAGCCCAATGGGTGAGCTGGGAGGAGCTCTGACCTGGAGACTCTCAGCTTAGAGACTGACCCTGTCTTAGCCACTAATCAGCTATGTGAATGTGGGCAAATCCCTCCACTTCTGTCAGGCTCCATTTCTTTATCTGCAGTGAGTTTGTTAGATGCTATCAGTGGTTCCCAAACCTGGTTATGATCAGAATCACCTGGGAAGCTTAAAAAAATACTGATTCTGGGGCTCCACCCCAGAGGTAGGGTCCTGGATTCTGTTTGGGAACCGCCGGACAAGCTCATTTCTCTGTGTTGCTACTTCTCCCTTATATGACAAAGAACATATTGCCAACTTTGAAGCTTCAGTTTACAAATCTGTAAAATGGGGTGATAACTATGGTGACTGCCCTGAGAACTCCATGGGGCTGAACTGAGACTCTAATTATGGTTGGGGAGGACCTTAAAAACTTATAACAATTCTAAGCACGTACATGAACTATTGGCCTTTTCTGTCTGCTTTTCTCAGTGTGATTTGGAGTCCAGTTTTGGCTAACCAACTCTTATAGAGCAGCAATAGAGCCCCCCATGTTAGGTAATGCCCTGCTGAGGCCGCATGTTTTGCTTGTCCCACTAGCAGTCCAGATTCTCTTGAAATCCCCTCATTTGTTTCTAACTTGAGAGTGGGGGACTGTCTCTTTCCAGCTTCCCCAAAACCCTTGGCTCTTGAGCCAACTTAACCATTCCCTCTCACCCCACCTCTACCCCCTGTTCTGTCCCTTATCCCAATCCTCTGACACTTTCTCAAATTTGTCTTCCAAGTTGGCAGGTGGCCCACGCACAGACTGGCTGGCTGCCCTGTGTTTGGGTGAGGTGTAGGGATGATGCTGGAAAAGCTGACAAGAAGCTGAGTGAACCAAGATGTGGGTGCTGTCTCATGACTCCTCCCACAACCAGGAACAGAGGGGACCTGGTCTAGTTTGTTTTCGGTGCTCTCTTTGAAGGCCCACCCCTGAAGACTGTTGATGATGAGGAACAAGAGAGGGAAGAGAGACGGAAGGCATCAAAGATTTCTTGAGGAGCTACTCTGCACCAGGTCCCAATCTAGGCACTTTGTACATATTTTTCATAATAGCCAAGCTTTATAGCACATCTCCTTTGCCACGCAGTTTACGTAGGGCACCTAGTTTAACCCTCATCCCAGGCCTGCCTGCAGTGGCAGTTGTGATTCTCATCTTCCAGATCAGGACGCTGAGACGGAGAAGTGAAACGTCTTGTGCAATGTCACCTGGTCAGCAGGAGGCAGGACTGGGATTTGAACCCTCCTCTGATTGACTCAGGAGTCTGCCCTGCCTGACGGGAATGGTGTTTATTCACGCTCCATATTTAGCATTTAAATTTCCAGGCAAATGCTTGAACCTAGAATGGGATTTCTTCTACGTTTTTGGAGCCAAAATTATTTTAATTTTATGGCTAGGAAAAATGTAAACTTACGTTTTCAGCAGACCAGAGATGATAAAGTGTACATTTGTCAAATAAAATTCTTTGCTGTGATAAAGTAAATTATTACTTGGCCTTGGAAAAATTAGGCCTCACTTGAACTGTTTTCACTTCAGCCTTTGCTAATATTTCTGTTATCTCCATTAGGGATTACAATGATGAATGCCTTTTATTCGCATCGTTAAGCACTTCAGTGAATGTGTGAGCACACAGAACATCATAAGTCACAGGGAAGTGAAACAACATGGTCTCCTGGAACTAAGAAAAATCTTGAGAGTTTGACAGATTGGGGTTAGTATCCTGTCTCTGCCACTCTCTAGCTATGCAAACTTGGTCAAATTCCTTAGCTTCTCTGGGTCTCTTGTTTCCTAATGTGTAAAACATAGATAACAATACTTATCTCACTGGGTAATTATAAGGATGGAATGAGATGACATACTTATAGCACTTTGCTTCACACAGTTCCTGGCATGAAGTAAGTTCATAATAAATGTCATGGTTATTATTGGAATGGTTCTCATGGTAACTAGTTGTTTAATGACACGCCCAGGGCTCACTTTAGTTATTAGTCCTTTGGGCAGCAAGACTGAGTTTAGGACTTACTGTCTGGTGGGCCCTAGCTGCTGGTGTACTTCTGCCCCTGTTAGAAATAGCCCAGGCAGTAGGCAGGTGAAGCTCATTAGTGGGTGTTATCTGTTGAGATCTCTTTGGCTGCAAGCAACAGACTATCCAACTTAAAATGTCTTAAAAATTAATATTGGTCACCTCTCACAACAGGTATTCTCAGGGTAAGGTGATTCTGGGGTTAAGCTGCTCAAAAATGCCACCAAGTTCCCAGATTCTTACCTTTCTTCTTTGCCATCCTCAGCCTATTGGCTGTTAGGTTGGCTCTCTCGTGGTTTCAAGATGGCTGCAATAACACCAGGCGTCACATCTTTACAGCACGAAATCCAAAGGTCAGAAAGAGAAAAGGGGGCCCATTCCATCCTCATGCCTCTTTTAAATAAAGAAGAATAATTTCCTCAAAGCCCAGAGTTCCAGAAGACTTCTCACTCCTTTTGTTGGCCCGAATTTTTATCAGATGCTCATCCCAGACCAGTGGTAAGGGAAATGATTAGGCCCAGTGATTCTCAACTCTGGCTGAGATTGAACTGGGGAGTCTTTAAAATACATACAGATGTCTAGGTTCTACCCTTAGAGATTGACTTAACTGGGCTCAGTTGGGGCCCTGTTGTGCGCACACACACACACGTGTGTGTGTGTGTGTGTGTGTGTACACTCCAAAGAGCTCTGATGAGCCTCTAGGGTTGAGAATCATTGGCTTAGACTCTCCAAGTTTCCCTCCTTGGGGTGGGGAGCAACCTAGTCTTCAGTGAGAAACATGGCCATAGGACATCTGAGTCAATTGAACTTCTAGAAAGGGCAGTGTAGTAGTTATCCAAATGCATCTGCCAATACAGGTACAGGAAGGTTATCTGGATTAGGCCACATGGTATTATGAAAAAAAATACGTTAAAATCTGACAGACCTGAGTGGGAACTCCAGTTCTACCACCTGTAAATTGCATCAGTTTGGTTAACCTAATCTCTCTGAGTCTTAGTTTTCTTACCCCAACAATGAAGAGAATACTACCTACCTCTTGGAGTAGTTTTGAGGTTAAATGAGATCAAGGCAGTGACAACAGCTGACACGGATTAGGGCTCAGTACATGCAAGTTAATGTCCCTAGAGGTCAGATTTTTCTGTTCCAGACCAGAAAATATAATTGGACCTGTCCTGGAGGCCTTTTGTCCTGTCCAACGTGGTTGCAACCTGATTAATTGACTAAACCAACAACAGCAACATTCCTCTGTGTTGTTCGGAGCAGAGGCTTGGCACAGAGTTGGTCAGAACGTTGCCCTAGGCAGGGCTGGGTGGAAGGTATCAGTGACCATGTAGGAAAGAGTGAGGTGTGAGTTCTGGCTGGATCCTAGGGTGTATCAGAGCCTGCAGAGCCCATGCTTAATTGCTTAATGGAAGCTCTGGGCATGGCCAACCTCTTCCCTGTCAACCTGGTGGCCTCTTTATCCGCCTACCGCCCAGGAAAAAAGTCAAATGTAAACCAGCAGTTCATGGAAATGGGTTGTCAGGTCACTGAATCAATATGTTACAGTTAATCTGTTAAAAACAGTGAGGCTCCCCATTTGTAAACATCTCCTTGATAAGCTCTTTATAGCATATACAATGTAGGAAAATGAATGGCTTCCCACCAGCCTCCCTAGAATCACTGTGCCCCTGTGCTTGTCCAGATGACCTCCCAATTCAGCTTGGCCCAGCCCAGCCCAGCCTAGCCCAACTCAATCCTGCACATGTGGACCCACCTAAGCAGAGCTCTGTGCTGCCCCATCCTCGGGGCCAGGGATTTCCAAGGAGGAGAAGGTGGGGACCTCCATCTTTAAAAGGCTCGGAGAATGGGGCATGAAGTAATTCTAGCAGCCTTCCCAGTGTAAGGGTGTGATCATGGACTGAAAAGTCAGGCAACCCTGGACTTGGATCCTGTTCTCAAACTTGGTGCTGTGTGGCTTTGGTAAGTTAATGAGTCACATCCTATGTGTGTTTAACTTCCATAGATTTAACTCCGCAAGCTTGGTAAAAGAGCACGATAAGAAGAGAGATGATTATTGACAGTGTGGGTGATTTTGCCTGCCCATCTATTCAGTGAGCACGTACCCTGGAGTGAGAGGTGGGAGATGTGGACCTGAGTTGTCTAAGTCAGTGTTGGTTCTGCTTGTCTCTCGTACCACGAACATCTTGTGTGGGGTGTGATTCAAGTATTTAGGGCAAATGCGTTTGACTATAGACCTCTTTTGTTTTGCTTGTTAATTTCAGAATCCAAGCCCTGTATAAGATGGAATTCCATTCTGTCTACCCAACATGGTGGGGGCAGTGCCTAGGCTGTATTACATCATTTTCTCTTCCAGGGTGGGAGGGTCCTTGAGGGGGAATCTGATTCTTCTCCAACTTTTGGTCGCCCTTGCTTCCTGTTTCCTAGAACCTAGTATAGAGCCCTACACTTAGTAAATACTAAAATTAACACTTGGTGCCTATCTATTCCTACCTCATTCTTACATGGAAGCTGAGACAGAGACACTATTGTGACTCACCTTCTCTAGCCAAGTTGATCTGATCAGCGGTGAGTTCCTGACCCAAACAGGCCAGTGAGTTCCTTCTTTAGGATTCCTCAATTTAGGAAGGACACAGTGGCTCAGGAATGAAAGATGGAGACAGATTTTTTGATGGCATTCAAACCCCTGGTTCCAATATGTCCTGGAGTCCAAATACTGTCCTTGAGTGAGACCCAGCATCCTTATAAGAAACTTACACACTTATCTAAGTTAGTTCAAAGCAGGTTTCAGTCACCTGCAGCCAAAGGAGTCTTATGCAACACAATAATTTAGATCAGAAAATGACCCCATGTCACTTGGATCAGTTCAAGATAGGCTCATTGACAGAGATTCTCACAGGCAATCTGAACTTAAGAATGTATCCTGTTGAAAGATTTTGGAGTGGCCACAGAGCTGAAGCAATTAGTTGATAGTCATCAGCCTGGGCCATCACGGCTTGAGCCAAACCTAATATAAGTGTACTCTATAGATGAAAATCTCTCAAGCCAACCAGTTAGGATGCACTGGTTATATGTCATCAGACATAACTCAGGAATCAGATGAAATGTAGAGACTTGGTTTTGCCTTTCCCATGAAGACTCTTCCCTCGAGCAATTGCACTTTGGGAAAATGGCTCAGCTTCAATGCTTTGGTTCATTCTAACCCAGAGCATGGTCGCATGGCCTTCCTATTCTGTGTTGGTTTTTTTTTTTTTTTTTGGTAAAACCATAAGAAAACTATTTTGGGAGGCAGCATGTGTCTGAGAGCCAGAAGACCTGAGTTCTAGTTTGCTATGAACAATTTGTTTCATCTCTCTGGGCCTCCGTTGACTGGTTTGTAAAATGAGATTATTAGACCAGGAATGGAACAGAAGGTTTGTCTTGTTATCTCCTTCCACATTTGCCAGCTATCTCCACTATTACCTTTTCACCCAAATTACCAGGTAATGTTCACTGCACAAACTTAGGGCTGCAAGAAATATACCTTTGTTTTTCTACAATGAACTTAATTTTTGTCTCAAGTCCCATTTACTCTTGAGTGGTCTGTCCCATCGTTCCCCAGGGTCATGAGCAAATTCTGTAAGCTTTTTAGTGGCTGATCCATTTGACCTTTACTACCATCCTCCTCCTCCATTATCCTGTCTTATTCTCAATCACTGGTAGTTAAGTAACCTGCTCACATAGTTTGTAAGTGACCACACTGAAATACAAACCCAGGCTAAGAAATTCTAAAGTTAATATAGATTTAAATATAGATACATAGATATAGATATTGTCTTACATAGATATAATAAGAAATATACATACACACACATATGTGATGCCTTTTTTATGATTCTCAAAAGTCTGTGAAGTAGGTTTCATTACCCCCATTTTACAAATGCAGAGACTGAAACTCCATTTCCATAATTGTTTTGCCCTAATAGGAAGAAGGCATGGAGATTCTAACCCAGTTCTGTCTCATTCCAACCCCTGAGTTCTCCCCCTAAATTCCCTGTCTCAATTACATTTTCAGAATTAGGTGAGACCTTAAGCAAAGTGTCAAATGAAACATATGCTAACTTCAGGGCTGGCTGGCACCCTGGCCACCTGCCCTACGGTGAGGACAGATGCTGTCCTGGGGATTGGACATAGTTCTTTGGACATTCCAACTGAAAACCTATGTCCATGACAGTGGTATTCTTCAGATTCTCCAGGGGAAGGGCTGTGAAGGAAAAGATGAAGAATAAATTATGAGGCAGCTGAGATGGAGGAAAGGTTTCTAGCAGAGGGAAATGCTATCTGGAGCTCTGATTCTTGGATTAATGCAGAAGAATGAGACTTATTGCTAATGGAAAAACTTGGCTATTATCAAGTAAGTCCTACTTTAACTCTATTTTTTAAATTTTCAAAATAAATTAAATAAATTTGTAGAAAATCAAACACAAAGTACTAAGAAGCACCCTCAAAATCTTTATAACATGATCATAGTTGGTGTTAATATTCCAGAAGTTTTTCTGAAGTTTCTTTTAAAAATAATTGTAACTCTTGAATTGGCAATCTTCCATCCTTTTCATTTAGCATCATTTATGACTCCTTTTTTCATATGACCACATGGTTTCATAACTATTGCTTTTTATAAATGTAAAATATTTCATTGGGTAGGTATATCATAATTATACAATCGTTTCCCTTTTTTTGGACACAGAGGGTTTCCCCAACGTTTTAGCTACAGTAAATGATGCACTTTGCATCCTCTGTAAATGATGTAAGTAAATGATGCACTTTCAAAGGAATCTCCATGCCTAGCCTGTATCTTCTCAGTCTCAGACAAATCCACATCTCCCTTTCTCTCCACTTTTATTGCCAGTCTCCTACCTGGGCACTTCCTATAGGATCTTATAGTGTAGAAAATCCCATCTCTTTTTTATATTTTCAACCCTTTAACACTTCCAGCATGTGTAAGGCTCTCCTGTCCTAAAACATCACCCCCTTCAACTTGAGTCCTGCTATTACCCTATCTAATATTCCTTTCCTCACCCCTGTGTTACACCTCAGGGTATTCTGGCTTCCACCTCCTCCATTCCACTGGAATTGCTCTTGCAAAGGCTCCCACAGAACTCCCATGGATCTTTCTCAGGGTGTATCTTGCTTCTCCACATGACTCCTTTGGCTTCTGGGATATCTGTCTCTGTCCCCCTCCAATCTCTCTGTGCCCCCAGTCTCCATCTCCTTGCATGGTCTGTCTTGCCCATCCCTTGCTTATTGGTGCTCCCAAGGATCTCATTCTTGGCCCTCTTCTCACTTTAGAGACTCTCTCTTTCTCTGGAGTTTCATTCTTTCTCAGTTTAAACTACACTCAGTAAGTTGCTAACCTCACTCCATCAAACCTCTGTTCCTACCTTGAACCCTTCTCCTAAGTTTTATTCAGGCTTCCATCCTTCCAATTTACAAATACATGTCAAGAGCTTTGTGTGTGCCAGGATTTGCTCTAGATTGGATTCAGACATGAATAAAGCACGCTGTTCTCTGAAGACTCATATGTCCATTTGCTGTTGGACATCCCCACTTGGATGACACATGCACCACTCATACTGAACTCATTCTATAGCTCTCTCTCACCCAGACCTGTTCCAGTGCCCATGCTTAGTTCATGGTATTACCATCCGGCTAGTTGCTCCAGTCAGAAACTCAGCATTACCCTAGGTTAGCTCTAACCTCAATCTGTACGTCTTATGATTCTTCCAATGAATATTTCTGAATGTGTATGTTGACCTTCTACCCTCTAACCACAGTTCCATCCTTGATGCTCATCTCCTACCTATTCTTTTGCAAGAACTTTTTCATGGATCTCGGGGCCTTCAGGATAGTTTCTAAACAGAAACAGGGCTGTGTCAACCCCTGGTTAAAACTTCTGATGGCTTCTCATTGCATAACAGATAAACCACAGGTACTCTACTGTGACATCCATGTTCCCTATGTGTCCGTACCTTTGCTTACTCCTGTAACTATTTCTCTGCCATTCTGTGTGTTACTTTATAACACTGAGCTGCTTGTACTTTAGCCGTCTTAATTGCTTCGTAGGTTCATGACTCCCTTTGCTTGTAATCCCCACCCCAATTTCTCACTTATCTAGTTCCATTTTTTCCTTAAACCTAACCTCAGGCATCATCATCTCAAAAAGCCTTTACTGATCTCTCCCTCCCCACCTCACTGGACTTAGTCACCCTGAAGTTCTGTGCAATCATAGCAGCCTGTCCATGTCTTTTTCACTACACACATCACGTTAACTGTTCACACGCCTGTCTTCCTTAGGAATGCAAACAAATGTTGAAAAAATTAAGTTAAAAATTCCATGTATGTGTCTAGCAATTCTATTAGTTGCTAGATCACTCTAGTTCAGAATAATTTGTGGGGTTTTCTGTCATAAAACCAGGGGAGAAGTGTGTCCACAGGACTGTCCAAAGTCCCCAGTTGGGCCAAGAATTGGGATTTCACCTTTGACCTCCTGACTTTCCATCCCAGGCACTGACTTTGAGACCACAGCAAAGCTCCCAGAGTTTCAAGGCACTGGACAAACTCTCTGCCCCACAGATTAATTTTAGAGTCATTGAAATTCTGCCAGCTCTGGGGGGAATGATTGGGAGCCAGGCTGACAACCAGCAAAGGAGGAAATTACTCTGTGTCTATTTCAAGATGAGAGAGTTGTAACCACGGTGCCTCCCCCAGTGATGCTTTTCAAAAAAACATAAATTTAATACTTTCATGAAACTCAATCTTCTAACCATAAGTGTTTCAGGGCTCTCTTTGATGTTCAGGAAAAGTTGCTTGGTGCCAATGTCTTTTGCACATATGGTGTGAAAGCCGCCTTGCACATGAGTCCAGCATCTTGGGTCCCCAACTATCTGGAAGGAAGAGTTAATATTTGTTTCAATAACTCAACAAATATCTCTTCAGTGCCTGCTATGTTCAAAGCCCATTGTGCTGTGGAAGAATGAGCACAGATTCAGTCGAAAGGGTGTTCAAATCCTCTCTTGGCCTCTAACGGGCCACAGATCATTGGCAAATCCCTTCTTCCCTTGAGGTTTGGTCTCCTCGTGTGTGAAATGGGGTTATAATATCTACCTTTTGGGGATAAGGGAAGGATTATATAAGGTAGAATATGAAAGAGCCTGCCTAGCACAGTGCCTGGTACCTAAATCTTTATTTAAGAGAAACAAGGAGAATCCAGTTCCCTACAAATATAATTTGAACTGACAAGTTGTGGCTCTTCTCTTACTATAAGTAGCATTAAAAACCATTAGGGATGCATCAATTAGAAATGTATTTGGCTGCAGAAATAAATACAAAACCAATGTCGGATAAGTAAATGATTAACAGTTGACGCTGGGAAAAAATAAAACCCTGACTTGTAGTGTTTGCTGATTTCCATAGTGGAAATACTCCCACCATGGCTGGTTTTAAGCTATGAGTGTGATGGAACTGGATATGGAATTGTGAAGATATATAGTATCTAGTATAGTATATACTATGTACATAATATAGAATTGGGAAATAAAAAACATCATTCAGATACAATAGAGGTACATAGTCTCAAGAGAATAGGTAATAGTAAAATCTGTAAAATATTTTAGAAATCAAAGAGTATGAGTATCTATTACCTTTATTTTTGACATCATAATTTATTTGATTGTAAGACTATATAACAAGTTTTAATAATGTTTGTACTTAATAACTGGCTCACAAAATTCCTGAAAATTTAATAATTCCCTCTCAGAGGCTTGTTGAGTCAGCTCCAGCACACCACTGTACAAAGTCCTACAATAGTGACTTAAACATATCACATTTTATTTGTCTCATGTGACATGAAGTTCAGGGATGGGCAGCCCAGGGCTGGTGGCTTGGTGAAGGCTTTGGAGACCCAGACTCTGCTCTGCTATCCTGAGCATGAGTCCTTCATCCTCATGGGTATTGCTGCAAGATTGCAAGAAAACAGCTATCCCTCCAGACCCTGTATCTACATCCCACTCAGCAAGAAGTGGGAAGGAGAAAAAGAGTGAAGCACGTTTATTTGGGAAGGGACACTGTATAGTTCCTAATTACTGCTGTAACAAACTGCCACCAACTTCACACCAAAGCAGCAGTGGCTAAAAACAACACAAGTTTAGAGGTCAAAAGTCCAAAAGGATTCGAAGTGGGCTGAGGTTAAAGTGTGGGCAGGGCTGCGGTTTTTTGTTGTTGTTGTTTGCTTGTTTGTTTGTTTCTGGAAACTCTCAGGAGAGAATCCGTTTCCTGGATTTTTCCAGCTTCTAGAGGCTACCCGCATTCCTTGGCTTGTGAACCCCTCCTAACTTCAAAGCCAGCGGTGGCCAGTTGACTCTCTCATCATATCACTCTCACTCTGCTCTGTGTCACATCTCCTTTGACTCTCCTGTCTCCCTCTTTCACTTATAAGGACGCTTGGGGTAACATTAGGCCCACCTGAATAATCCAGAATAATCTCCCCATCTCAAGATCCTTGTCTTAATCCCATCTGCAAAGTCTTTTTTTTTTTTTTGCCAGAGAAGGAAACATTCCAGTGTTTAGGACACGAACAACTTTGGGGACCATTATTTTGCCTACCACAGACACCTTCCCCAAGGGGCTATTTCCTGTCTCTCACTGGCCACCAGTGGACTCTCACAAGGCCATCCCTAGTTCAGGGCAGGCCAGGAGATCAAGTTTTAGCTTTTAGAACAATATAAAAAATATGGATAATGTAGTAGGGTCTGGAAATGGCCACTGAGACATGACAGCTAACCAACAGTGTCTGCCACACTGGGAAATAATTAACAAATAGCCAAGCAGGTCTATCCAGTGGGTAATACACCTTACAGTCTCACTTGACTCAATGGAATTACTTTTTTTAAAATAGACTACTGTCCTAAATTAGTAATTGGTGCGTTTATCATATTAAAGGTCATTGTTCAACCATGCTTCTTGCTTGCCCTCTCCTATCCTCTCTCTTTTCCTCTGTGGGCTAATCTCAGGTGTCCTGGCCTGTTTTCTGGCCTGTAGTAAGTAAAGGAGATGAGTTTGGATGCTTGCTTTTTTGTCTTACACAGGGTGGATGAGGGGTTGACCTCTATTCCCTTCACATCAAGGAGGAGGGGATAAGATGCAGCATTGTGACCAGTTGCTGTCACTGATCCACCATTAATCATGTTGGAAAATTTACACCACAAAGCTTTTCTGTCCACTTTTCAACTGTTTAGACACAGTAATGGGACGGGGCAGTGGGTAAGGGGTTAGGTAGTCAAAGGCATCTGATGGTCAGATATGCTGACTTAGAGAGTAATCTATAGGGGAGAAAGGACTTCCTGGTGCAGGCTGACACCATAACTCCTCATTGGCTTTGCCATAGGACCTGAGTTTTCCCACATAATAGGAAATATGGCATAGAAAAGTTTGTAACTTGAAGAACTCTTGATCTCCAAGTTGGCCACTGAAAAGAGAATAGAACCCAAGAGAAAACGGTCTAACCAATCCGGAAGCAGTAAAAATGGGAACACGACAAAGCCATATGAAATTTTTCATATCCCATGAAAGTGTTGACAATGTCTCCCTGTCAATGTCCCTTTTATAAAGTAAGAAGTTTCAGAATTTACTATCCTCAAAAGCACTGTTTCCCTTAGAAACTTCTAGGCGTCTTCGTTTTGGCATGGAGAGCTGGTGTAACAATGCATCTCTCTGAAGCTACAGTAGCTACGCTAAATTTTACAGCTTAAGTATTTTCTTTCTCCTTTTCTTCTTCAATCCTGATTGTGTCATTTTGCTAATCTTTATGTATATATGTGCTTCACCAGTCCTTTGCACAAGCAAGTGAAGTAAAAATCAATTTGAAAACCAGAAGAATGGGTGAGCAAGAGGAAAGCTAGAAAATCAGCTACGGGAATCCAAGGGGAGCCAGAATATTCAGAGGGGCAGGGAACAGAGAAGCCACATTCTTTCTGAATAGGCTGAGCCACAGAAAGCAGGAGGCAACTTGGATAAACACTTGACATCTCTATATAGTGCTGAGGTCGGAGGAGGCCCGGAAGGAATTTTCAGGGAAGAGATATTATAGACTAAGAACTTCCCTTTTGAGCCTCTCTAAACAAGGGCTTCATATGCATATGGAGTGGTGTGGTTTTGGTGCTGCTGCTTCTCTTTTCTGTAAACCACATGCGCTGCATAAATGAAGCCAGCCTCTCTGAGATGGGGCTGAGCGGACTGAGGACACACGGCCCCCCTGCAGTGGGCTTGGTGCCTCTAAGGGCTCCTCCAGACACTTGAGACAGCAGGAGCTTGACATTCTGACACTGATGTCCAATTTTTCTTTGTCCCTTCCTGTTCTCTGCCACACGGTGGTAGCCTGGGTTGCACAGGATCTTGTGAAATCACTTAGTCCCATCAGCAAATGGGAGTGTTCGGAGTGTAACTTTGTTCATCAGAGTACTTGAAGCCGCCTCTTGGTGACAGGGCATCCAACTTAGCAAATGGTGTGGTGCCAGCGAGAGCCAGAGACACTCAACCTGAACACGTGATCATTGCTCAAAGGCACGTGGAAAGGGTGGCAAGTACAGATTCTTTTTTAAAAATTGTGGTAAAACATACATAACATAAAATTGGCCATTTTAATCATTTTTTAAGTGTACAGTTCATTGGCATTGAGTATATTCATATTGTTGTTCAGCCATCACCACCATCCATCTTCAGAGCTTTCCCAGCTTCCCAAATGCAAACTCTGTTCCCATTAAACAATAGTTCTCCATTTTCCTGCCCTCCTAGCCTCTGGCAACCACCTCTCTACTTTGCTCTTTATGAATTTGACTACTCTAGGGACCTCATAGAAGTGGAATCATGCAATATTTGTCCTTCTGTATCTGATTTATTTCACTAAGCATAATGTCTTCAAGGTTCATCCTGTTACGTGTCAGAATTTCATTCCTTTTTCTGGCCAAATGATATTCCCTTGATATACCCTATTTTGTTTATCCATCCATCTGTTATAAAGTGGTATCTCATTGCAGTTTTGATTTGCATTTCCATAATGATTAATGATGTTAAACATCTTTTCATGTGCTTTTTGGCCATTTGTGTGTCTTCTTTGGAGAAATATCAATTCATATCTTTGCCCCTTTTTAAACCATGTTGTTTGGATTTTGTTGTTGAGTTGTATACAGTATAGATTCTTGGATAAAGACCAGGGAACAGTGAACTGTGACTTTTAGAGTCAGTCACCATTAAACAGGCCTGCCCACTCTTTCCTCATTTCAGGCCCTAGATTTCCAAGTGTCATTTATACAGATTTGTTTCTGGAATATTCCAATCTCATTTCATCACCTTGACAATCACTGGATATTTCCGTTCAAAGGTATCCAAATGGTGTAGCATTGTTTTACAAATAGGGAATCCAGAGAAAGGAGAACTGGAAATCTGGCAGCTGGTCTCAGTTTGAATCTATAATGTCGACTTGGGCAGAGGGCCTGAAATGGTAGAACCCAGCCCAGAATTTCCATGTTCTAATTATCTTCTGACCACTGTAGGGCAAAGCTCCATTTGGCCTACCTCATTGGTACTTCTGCTGCCCAGGCCATATCATCTTGAGGGGAGATAGGGTGGTTTTCTGCACAGAATGCAGAACATAAAAAATAAAGCAACTCTGCCTTACTGCAGGGGTCAGGGGGGAGGGTGGGAGTGGAATGAGGAGAAACTCCAGCCTCCAAGTATCCTCCAAAGCCTTCCATATGGTTCTGAGAATCCCAAGAAGTGGGTCCATCTTCTCTCCTCTAGGAACCTGTCCTTTTCGAGTTGTGTGGCTTTAGCTTCGTTCCTCTCCCAGTCTTGATTTCTAGCGCAATATGTTTTCTGGACAATGATTGTCAAAGCTTTCAGCAGGATTGCTGGTGTCTACCAGTGCCTGCTCAAGGCCACTGAAACTGGCCTCAAACACACCTTGTCCAACTGGTGCCTCAGCTGCTGGCTTCAAGGTTGCGGGTACCTTACACGTAACTTGTCCCATTCTTCTAACCTGTATTTGCTTTTGTATGGCAGTCCCCTTATCACAAATCAGGCTCGGATCCTGTGTAGAGGACCTCAGGGATCTCTAACTGACAGTGTGAGCTGTACCCAGACTCACCCCACAGGTGCAGACACATTGCTCTCTGGTCAAACCTGTATAAAGGCACTCATAAGCTTTTCCTTACCAGGGTACTCTTCTCTCTCTCCCTTATTGAAATAAATCTCATTGGGGCCTCACTGTGCATCCATTATTGCAGGCTGTGAATAAACCTCAGGGTGGGAACAGATGAGGCTCAGACTGGGACCCCCATTACATTATTTCAAAGAGAAAAACACTATATTTCGGCTATAGTTATTCGTTCACACATTCTCCTCTGGAGATGATTCTAGCACAAAGGTGTTTCCATGTTTCAACTTGCAAGATCTAAATTTTATTCCTCCAATGAGAATAGTCCCATGTATTTGGGCATTGTATCTTAAAATGTTTTGCTCTGTTCATATATGTATGTATATATATATATATATATATATGAACTTATTTTTAAATATATATTTATATATAATATGTATATAATTACAATATATATTAATTATACATATATATCTGTTTTAAAATATTATGAATAAATATAACTATTAACACATTCATTTCCCAGCCTTCCCAAGGGGATTGTGAACATAGAGAATTTAATTGAGTTTGGAGTCTTTCTGGAATAACTAAAAGAACAGACATAAAAGGGTAATGGGATGTCTTTATTAATCTGTAGCCTCCTCTGCATATTATTCTGATAAACAACTCTGGTAGAGAGGAAACCAAAGCTAGTCTGTATAACATCAGGACTCACAGATGGGGGAAAGCAAAGTGCTGTGCTCACTGAAGAAATATTTCCTTTTTTGACTTGGCTTTAGATGACATTATAATCGAAAATGGAAGAAGCACTTGTGGTTAATTTAACAGATCCGGTAGTGAAAGGACCTTTGGAAACATGTCCAAATTTTTCATTAAACAAATAGGAAAACTGTACAAATGGGGAAAATGAGTTGCTTGAACTCAAATCCTAAGAGTAAAATGTCACTTGTCTGTCATCTGTGGCCAAATAAGTCTATGCAGGTAGTTCTGAATTATAGTTATGACCCTTGGACTGTTTGCTAATGGTTGTTACAACTGGTAATGGCTCGTGGTATTTACCTTTCCAGGGGCTAACATTTTAATGTGTAACAGAACATTGATGCGTAGGAAGAAGATGGTTTTGACTGTAAAATCAGCTCTACTCTAAGACCATCCAGAAAACTGGATGGGCAAGGCCTCTTTACCTAGGATCCTTGGAAGGACTTCAGCCTCTGATATTATATGAATTATTTTATGCACACAGGTTGTAGGTATGTGTGTTTTCTTTAGGCAGAGGATCTGTTTATCCTGAACTCTTAGCTGGATAAGAGAGAAATTTTGAGCGTCAAGGTAATTTATTGGCTTATTTTCCATGGGCTCATACCCAGGGCAATAATAGCTTCCAGAATGGCTGAATATGGTTGTTCTGTTTCTCACTTACTCCACCCCTCAACTCAGCTTGCCTCTCACTTCATTCTGATTCAAGGTTCTTTGCACTTGGTGAACAAAAAGGCTGCCAGCAACCCTGCACTCACACCTCCCAGATTAGTACTATCGAGTAGAAAGAGAATGACTCTCAGTCCCCTGCCTGGGCCACTCAGACATGCCTTCACCATTCACTGAGTTTAGAGCACTGAGCCACTCTTGTTGATCCACCTAGGTCACATCTGTGCCCTGTGGCCTCACAGTGACACTGACAGTCTTACAGAACCACGTGGAGTGGGGGAGGAGTCCTGCACAGGCCCCAGAAGAAGGGAGATGAGAAAGCACACGGAGCAGGTAAAACTATAGCAAACATAGGCCACCATTCGCCAGACTTTAAAAGGGTCTGTGATCGAAAAGATTAAGAAACTTAGGTATTCTTAGGGCCAAAGGCCGTATCATGGACTTCGTACTAGGTCACATTAAACACTCTCCTGGCCTAACTTAAGAAGATGGAACATTTGGTTTTTATACAGGAATACATTTTTGCTTCAGCCACACAAGTGTACTTTGAGTACTTGTTCTGCAAACTAAGTGTGTTTGCGATTTCAGTTTCTTTTTAGGAGACATATTGCGTTTGGATTTACTTTATCTGCACAGTCTACTGATAGAATCATTCCAAGTTACTTGGAACAAATAAAAACAATTCTGTGCTCTGTAAAATGTAAATTTCACACCATATGATTTTATCACGGTCTGACTGTCTTTGACTGTGCATCTCTGAAAATTCGCCATAATTTCCAACAGTCAGAACCCAGGAGAGTCCTAACCTGGGGAGTTCTCAAATGCACAATTGTTGCATCCCTCACTCTCAGTGCCTGGGAACCCTATTGTAGTGCACATACCAGGGGCTCAACACCTTTACAAAATTACATGGACACTCAACTTGTTTTGTCTTCCTTTTTGGAACTGAAAGAAGTGATATTTTAGGTCATTCTACAGAGGTGGGTAATCTCTCCCGGGATTGATAGAAAACACCTCCCCAGGAGAATGGAAATAGACCATGTTTTGTGTAGATGGGGCCCTTGAGGAGAAGGGAATGAGCTTTAATTTCTACTAATTAGAGGATCTGTTTTAATGCTCCATTGAACCTCTTTTTGATGGCCCATCAGGGTCCATGGAGAGGGATCTTAAACTCCAGGGCTTTCTGTGTGGGATGTCAAGTGGGATGGGATGGGGTGATAGAACTACAAGGAGGAGGGGAAAAAGAGGGAGAGAACCTGAATGTAGGGTGTCCTGTTTCTGGTGCTGGTCAACTCTCCTGTCTGAGTGGGAACAGTGTTGGGTCAATAGCCCACCAGCTGACCACTCCCGCAGGGAGCTAAGTTCTGCCACTGGGAGAATTCTATCTGTTGTCTTCCCTCAGGACAACTGAAAGACTCAGGAGACCTAGGAGATAAAAGCTCTGTCACTCTACTTGAGATGCTAAAGTGAGCCTCTCGGAGTGCTTAGCTGGGATAGTGGGGGAGGGATACCACTGTTGCACAAGTTACATTTATCAGTTGAAAATCGCTGTCAACGTAGGCACCATTCTCACCCATCTAGGGTGAAGATATCATGCTGTCCCCTAAATCACAGAGGCTGGAGCCTGGGAATAACATTTCCCAGAATTCCTTGCAGCAAGTTTCCAGATTAGATTTCATCAATGACCACAGGCACTAAGATGTGATTCACCAGGTGAACAGAGGCCAAATCAATATTATTCCTTCTCCGGCAGTGGTGGGCAGATGCATGAGTTTTGGCAAATGGGAGGCTTTGCAATGGCCTCCAGATGTTATCCTCGGATTACCTGTCTCTTTGCTGCCTGTGGTTGTCATCAGTGGTTGTTCTGTGACTGCAACTTGCTAATCCTCTAAAAACTAGTGGTGAATCTGAGATCTGGTGGAAGCTTTCCCTAACTCTTTATTCTTCAGCTCTTCCAATGATTTTGTTAGAACCTATTTCCCTTCCTGTTTGAAATACCTACAGTGTATTTTTCTGACTAATTCTTAACTGCTACTAATAAGGTATAATATGCACAAATGTCTCCGAGTAAGAGAAAATGTGAAAAATCAGATTTTTCAGAAAGACGAAAGCCCAAAGTGGGTTTTGGAAGAACGCCACCTGCTGTAAGTATTGCTTTCCATAAGGCAGTTATCTGGGGACAGAGCGTCCATCAGAATTTCTGGGCAATGGCTGTTTCATTTAAAAGAACATATTTAATATTAGAACCTAATTTTATATTTGGAGTGCTTAAAAAAAACCCCAAACAACCCAGGGTATTGTTTTGTTAATGCAAATTCCTGGAAGTTCAACAAAACTGGGTTGGTGGTACTTGGAAGACAGAAGTGATTCATGAGGATTTGAAGGAGAGAGGGCTGAGGCCCCACAAGGAGGAATTTCAGAATCTGCACTGGGCTTGGGTTACTTCCTTCCCTTTTTCTATGCTTAAATGGTACCTTGTCTGTGGACCCCTTGTTGAATGAACACTGTCAAACAGCACTTACCTCCACCTTCCGAGCCTTACCTGTCTCTCACCTCTGCTTCACTTTTCTTCATGGCACTCATCACCATCTGATAGACTATATCTCACTTGTTTTGCTTTTACTGTTTGTCTCTCCACTAGAGTCCATGAAGGTAGATATTTGTTGTGTTCACTGCTATATCCTTAGTGCCTGAACTGTGCTTGGCACCTAGAAAGCATCTAATAGGTAGTTGTGGAAAAAGTGAGTCCCACTACCCAGACATGACCACAGGAAATACTTTTTCTTTCCTTCTTTTTACAAATGTATTTAACATAGTTCTACATGGAGGACCTTTAAATTTTTTAATTAAAAAATTTTTAATTTTTTTTTACTTTTGTCATCATGAATTTTATTTATTTATTAAAAAATTTATTTTATATTGGAGCATAGTTGATTAACGATGTTGTATTAAATTCAGGTGTACAGCAAAGTGATTCACTTATACATGTACCTAATCTTTTTCAAATTCTTTTCCCATTTAGGTTAGTACAGAATATTGAGCAGCATTTCCTGTGCTATACAGTAGGTTCTGGTTAGCTATTTATTTTAAATATAGCAGTGTGAAAAAATTTTAATTTTAAATTTAAAAAAATTTCCACTTAGCCCGGAGGAGGGCACTTCAATGGGAAAGAAAATGAAGATGCACATTTCCCCCCACCAAAACCATTAGGTGTGGAGGGATGGGTGAGTAAAGCATGGTATGTAGCACTTGGCTAACCTTCTGGCCCTGCCTCCTGCTTGGGACTCAGGCCGGTGCCTGAAAAGAGGAAGATGCACCAGTAAAAAACTAACCAAGGCTGCAACATCACTGAAATGTCTGAAAGATGCCACTTAGTAAGACAAAGGCGTACAGGTGGTAGATATTTCTTCTGCATGAAGCTTCCCCAGGTTGGGAGGAGGCCACAGGGGTCTCCTGTCTCTGGAGCAGGAAGTGGCAGACGTATCACCTGGCCAGGCATGGCAGGAAAAGAGAAAATGGCAGGCTGTGTCCCACAGCCCAGAGGACTGCGTTTCCAAACAACAGTCTGTGTGTTCTCAGGCACACAGGGGACACCCCGTGGAGACTTTCTGAACGGGTTGGGAGGAATTAGGAGGCAGGGGCTCCTTTAGAGCCTGACAATTCTGTTTTCTCACTATGACCGTGGACTTTAAGCCACAGATTAAACCTCTGCTGCTTGGACTCCTGCGATTGCACATACGAGTAGAGTGACCCCTCCTGCTGTCACCCACCTGTTCTCCTCTCTGTTAATATGACAACTTTGAGTACTGCTACTGCTACTACTGGGACTGTGTCATACCAATTATGTTCTTGGTCCTTTTTAGTATCAGCCTTCAACAAAGTGGTATTGTTTGGCTCTTATTCAGTGGTAAAGGCAAATCATAATTGGAGGTCTTAAATCTTACGGCAATACTCATGGATGAAATAGTGATCTAGAACAGCAATGTCTAATAGAACTTTCTGTGCTGTCCAATATGTAGCCATGAGCACCTGGAATGTGGCCGGTGTGACTGAAGAACTGAATTTTAAAATTTATTTAATTTTTATTAATTTGAATTTAAAATTTTGGTAACCACATATGGTAGTTCAGATCCAGAATGTGGTTACATGCTCTTTTTAGACTGCCATCTAAAAGAAAACACAACATTTAAATGAAAATTAAACTTTGGAGAACAGCGGTCTAGATGGCATCTGGATGCAGCCCTTCTGTGCCTTTTCTTTCATTTTGCTCATCCTGTGATGATTTTGATGACTAACACGTGATATTTAGGAAGGGTTCCCAGGAAAGGGTAGACTTCTTATATCCACCCATCAGTAAGAGACTGATCCTCTGAGTGTGCTGAACCAGTTTCTCAACCTCAGAGACTAAGGACCAGACCCTGGACCTGATGCATTCCCAAAGGATGCCCCACTGAGGGCCACCAACTTTTTGGGTACCCTCTGATGTCACCTCATCAGCACTGTCTTTGACTTTCCTTTCAAAGGTTAACGGTATTCACGTAACTAAGAAGACCGGCACAACAGATTGAAGTGTCATTTTAAGCCAGACACCATTCTAGGTGTTTCACTATGTCTCATTTTATCTAATTCAACTTTGCACGAGCAGTATTTTCATCCTTATTTTACACATGAGTAAACTGAGACACTCTTTGCTGCTCACACAGCTAAAATGGGGCACTTGGCCTTGAGTTCAGGACTCTAGTTCCCAAAGACAGCATTTTTCCTCTGTGCTACCTGGCACCACAGCTGGCCTCGAAGCAGCCTGATGAAGGACAGGAAACGTGGCTTGACCCACTAGTGCTGAAGTCAAAGGGCTCTTCTTAAGCAGGAAGATATGAACTTGGGAAATTCCCCCAAAGCTGCATCCTCTGGGCTTTTGGCTTCCATTTTATGGAGCACATGTTTAAAACGAAATTCCCTCCTGAGTTTTCTTGTTGAGCACTATTATTGTCTTGTGGAGATTCGGCAAAAGATGCTTGTTTCTACTGGGATCTTGTCTACAAAGGAACACTTTGTTGTTCACAGAGACTCTCCAGACTCCAGACCGGGAGCAACCAAGTCCCATTCTGGATGAACTAAGTGAGCGGAAGCCGGTTCTCTCCACGCACAGGTGACAGTTGGGCTCAGGTTTTGCTCAGCTGTCCGAATGCCAGAGCAATGATGGTGCCTTTTGCAGCTGTCCAATAAAAGAGACACAAGCCAGATATTTGGTTTGACTAGAGATTAGGGAACAGAGCAATTGCCATTTTCCCAGAAGTACGGACCCAGGGATGGTGGGTGGGTTACTGACAATAATCAGAGGATGCTGTTGTGAAGAGGCATTTCCAGAGTATCACATGTGATGTCTTTGCTTTGAAGATGTGCTCATGTTACCTTGGTCTTCAATCTGGGAGAATCCCTCCTCTGACTCTCTGTGTGTGATCTCGCTCCTTTGGGATTCCTCTGAACAGATTCTGGGTGATGTCCTCGGAGTGCGTCCACCTCAGATTTTACTCAGCAGCCAGTTGAGATCTGAGAGGAACTTTCTCTATTTGCCAAGGAGCCTTTTTTAGCAGCATGGGATGTGGTAGGAGAGCAAGGATTTTGTAGTTTGGCAGAGCTGGTGTTCATCCTGTTAGTGCCCTTGCTTAGCCATATATCTTGGGAGAGTCATTTCTGAATGGACCTTTGTGGTGGGGACTTCCGATGTCAGCCACATACAGTTCTCAGCCCATGGGAGGGCCACTCCTCACCATTACTTTTGTTGTTGGGTGGGTCATATGATCAGTCCTGGCCAATGGGCTGTAAGCACAGGAGAGGTGGTTACCTCCAGATTAAAGCATTTAACCACCTGCGTGAGACCCTCATGTGCTCATATCCACTGCTGTGCCCATGCTGGCAGCACCGTGGGGGATGGGGGTTCCACAAGACTGAGGCAGGAGGAATCTCTGAACCATCTGCCCTGGTGTCATCTGAATCCACGGTGGGCTTTATGGGGAAAAAGAGCAAATGAGATGTAAGCATTTTTGTAACCGAAGTATAATTTTGCCTATTTCAATGAACAACATCTTTTTTCTTTTCTGTACAGTGATAATACCAAAAAAAGACCAGGTAGTGTGTCCTACCGCATGCCTAGGCTGGTACTGAGTCCTGAATGGACAAGCTCTCTTTAAGTCTCAGCATCACTTTGCAAGAAGTGGATGCTTTTACGTGGAGGGACAACTTGGAAGATGAGGTTAGTTAACAGTTTGATGGAGATTCTCCACCTGGCAAGCCCAATGCCCCAGCATAGGAGGAGTGGCCACATCAAAATCCTGATTCAGACATTTTAAGTAGGAAAAAATTCAGGCCACCCTTTGGGAACCACTGTTTTAATATTTCAAATCTGTATCCACCAGGGCCTTCACACAGGGTATTCTCTGTGCCACTATGCTTTTACCACAGATATCGTAGTGACTCACTCCCTGAGCACTTTCAAGTCTTTGCTTTCTCAGGGAAAATTATCCTGACCACCTCCTTTAAATAGAAGTTACTGCCTCCCTACCCACCATGGCCACTCCAATTGTTCCTTACTCCGCTGTTTTTCCCACCCAGTCTCTTCTTAATATAGCTTCTTGTTTATTTGCTTGCCTACCTATTGTCTGTATCCTTTAGTAGAAGATATTCTATGTATTTAATAGAAGTATTCTGCTGGAAGACTTTGCATACATTAACATTGTCCATTAATACACATATTAATAACTTGTTTAATGCTTGTAATAATGCAACCAGGCAAGTACATCTTATCTCTATATTACATATGAAGAAACTGAGCACAGATGGGTTAAGTGAATTGCTCAATGTCACACAGCTAGTAATCAGTAGAGATATTTCCAGCCAAGATCCAAAGCCTAGACACTTAACTATGCCTCAGTCCATCTGGGCTGCTATGAAGAATACCACAGATTGAGGGAATTAATAGACAAACATTTATTTCTCACAGTTCTGAATGAAGGAAAGTCCAAGGTCAAAGTACTGGCAGATTCAGTGTCTGGTGAGGACCCACTTCCTGACTTGCAGACAGCCTGTCTTCTTGCTGTCTCCTCATATGGTGGAAAGGGGCATGGAATTTTCTCAGCCCTCTTTATAAGAGCACTAATTTCATTCACTAGGGCTCCAATCTCATAGCCTAATCACCTCCCCAAATCCCCACCTCAAAATACCATCACATTGGGGGTTAGAATTTCAACACATGAATTTTGGAGTGGGGGGACACAAACATTCAGTCTATCACAACTACCAAGAGAAGAATAACTGAAAGACTGAAATTTCTCGGAGTGGCTATATGGCTCTCATGTGGAAAGATTGTGGCATATGAGAGTGTGACCAGAAAGGATGAGTAGGCTTGGACATGTAGAGATTAGAAGAAAGAAGTGTTGTCCAATAAAATTCCCTGCGATGTTGGAAATGTTCTCTATCTGTACCATCCATCGTGGTAGCAACCAGCCAGATGTGCCATTTGAACACTTGACATGTGGCTAGAGTGACTGAGGGAATGAATTTCTAATTCTGTTTAATTATAATTAACTTAAATTTAAGTAGCTACACATGACTGTTGGCAGCCATACTGGTCAGTGTAGGTCTAGGCAGCTCCAGCTTCATGGTCACGGTAAGAGCATCATGGAGAACAGCAAGCCTTTCATTCCTGGGTGGGACTGGGCTGAGTGAAGGGCGTAAAAGATTTAAGAAAGGAGAATTGATGGTTGTCAGACGATGGATGTCACAAGAGGAACTGAGTTTTATTTTGAAGGCATTGAAAAACTGGTCAAAATTCTGGATCTGGGACATAACCTGATAAGCCATGTGCTTAGGGAAGAAACCAAACAGGAAGAATGGGAGAATGGACAGGTGGGGGCCTGGGAGGCCAGTTATGAAGCTCTTGCATTCAGAATTCCTTATGAGGAATTTTAGGATTGTTTTCTGGACTATTATACAAACCAGGAAAAAATAATTAGTAAATAAATTAATTGGAGTATTATTTTTCAATATTTTGGGTAGTATAGAGTTATTTGCTTAGTTTTAATTATAATATAAGGTTTAATATATTGTAATTAATAATCATAATATTTCCATGCCACCACTTGCAAAGACTCATTGATTGACCCAGAATCCTAGCTCAAACTCAAGGAGCCAGGGTCAGGTATTCATTTTGATTCAAGCAGTCATAGCTAGAGATGTAGAATCAAAAGGGCAAATATGATGGCCAGAGGCAGCCAAGTGGGGAGAGAAATTCCCAGAGACAAAAGATCCCAGTGACCTGACCTAGGCAGACACATAAACGGTGGTTGTCACAGTTAACTCTTGCTGCTCTGACATGAAAATGTTGACTGAGCTTGGGTCCTGGTTGAGAAATGCAGAACCAACAGGCATTAATTCCATTGATAAACACAGATAGGAGTTCAAATCGTGATTAGAGTTGACAGTCAGAATGTAAACAGAACCCTGACTGGTCAACTTTACTAAATATTCTTTCCTGTTGATCTCATTAACTTCTCTTAGGTCCACCTTCTGTAACATTTGCTCTAGACTTAGAAACAGCAATTTCCCCTGGTTAGGATAAAGACTGCTCCTTTTTTTTTTTTTTTTTTTAAACATCTCTATTGGAGTATAACTGCTTTACAATTTTGTGTTAGTTTCTGCTTTATAACAAAGTTAATCGGCTATACGTATACATATATCCTCATATCCCTTCCCTCTTCCATCTCCCTCCCACCCTCCCTATCCCACCACTCTAGGTGGTCACAAAGCACCGAGCTGATCTCCCTGTGCTATGCAGCTGGTTCCCACTAGCTATCTATTTTACACTTGGCAGTGCATATATGTCAATGCTACTCTCTCACTTCGACCCAGCTTCCCGTTCCCCCTCCCTGTGTCCTCAAGTCCATTCTCTACGTCTGCATCTATATTCCTGTCCTGCCCCTAGGTTCTTCAGAACTTTTTTTTTTTAGATTCCATAAATATGTGTTAGCATACAGTATTTATTTTTCTCTTTCTGACTTACTTCACTCTGTATGACAGACTCTACGTCCATCCACCTTACTACAAATAACTCAGTTTCGTTTCTTTCTATGGCTGAGTAAAATTTCATTCCTTATACATGCCACATCTTCTTTATCCATTCATCTGTTGATGGACACTGAGGTTGCTTCCATGTCCTGGCTATTGTAAATAGTGCTGCAATGAACATTGTGGTACATGTCTCTTTTTGAATTATGGTTTTCTCAGGGTATATGCCCAGTAGTGGGATTGCTGGGTCATATGGTAGTTCAATTTTTAGTTTTTTAAGGAACCTCCATACTGTTCTCCATAGTGGCTGTATCAATTTATATTTCCACCAAAGTGTAAGAGGGTTCCATTTTTCTCCACACTCTCTCCAGCATTTATTGTTTTGTAGATTTTTGATGATGGCCATTCTGACCGGTGTGAGGTGAAACCTCATTGTGGTTTTGATTTGCATTTCTCTAATGATTAGTGATGTTGAGCATCTTTGCATGTGGTTTGTTGCAATCTGTATGTCTTCTTTGGAGAAATGTCTATTTAGGTCTTCTTCCCATTTTTGGATTGGGTTGTTTGTTTTTTTGATATTGAGCTGCATGAGCTGCTTGCATATTTTTCAGATTAATCCTTTGTCAGTTGTTTCATTTGCAAATATTTTCTCCCTTTCTGAGGTTGTCTTTTCGTCTTGTTTATAGTTCCCTTTGCTGTGCAAAAGCTTTTAAGTTTCATTAGGTCCCATTTGTTTATTTTTGTTTTATTTCCATTCTCTAGGAGCTGGGACAAAAGGATCTTGCTGTGATGTATGTCATAGAGTGTTTCTGCCTATGTTTTCCTCTAAGAGTTTTACAGTGTCTGGCCTTACAATTTAGGTTTTAATCCATTTTGAGTTTAGTTTTGTGTATGGTGTTAGGAAGTGTTCTAATTTCATTCTTTTACATGTACCTGTCCAGTTTTCCCCAGCAGCACTTATTGAAGAGGCTGTCTTCTCTCCACTGTATATTCTTGCCCCTCTTATCAAAAATAAGGAGACCATATGTGTGTGGGTTTATCTCTGGGCTTTCTATCCTGTTACATTGATCTATATTTCTGTTTTTGTGCCAGTACCATAGTGTCCTGATTACTGTAGCTTTGTAGTTTAGTCTGAAGTCAGGGAGCCTGATTCCTCCAGCTCTGTTTCTCTTTCTCAAGATTGCTTTGGCTTTTCGGGGTCTTTTGTGTTTCCATACAAATTGTGCAATTTTTTGTTCTAGTTCTGTGAAAAATGCCATTGGTAGTTTGATAAGGATTGCATTGAATCTGTAGATGGTTTTGGGTGGTACAGTCATTTTCACAATATTGATTCTTCCAATCCAAGAACATGGTATATCTCTCCATCTGTTTGTATCATCTTTAATTTCTTTCATCAGTGTTTTAATAGTTTTCGGCATACAGGTCTTTTGTCTCCTTAGGTAGGTCTATTCCTAGGTATTTTATTCTTTTGGTTGCAGTGGTAAATGGGAGTGTTTCCTTAATTTCTCTTTCAGATTTTTCATCATTAGTGTATAGGAATGCAAGAGATTTCTGTGCATTAATTTTGTATCCTGCTACTTTACCAAATTCATTGATTAGCTCTAATAGTTTTCTGGTAGCATCTTTTGGATTCTTTATATATGGTATCATGTCATCTGCAAACAGTGACAGCTTTAGTTCTTCTTTTGCGATTTGGATTCCTTTTATTCCTTTTTCTTCTCTGAAACTTCCAAAATGATGTCGAATAATAGTAGTGAGAGTGGGCAACCTTGTCCTGTTCCTGATCTTAAAGGAAATGGTCTCAGTTTTTCACCACTGAGAATGATGTTTGCTGTGGGTTTGTCATATATGCCATTTATTATGTTGAGGTAAATTCCCTCTATGCCTACTTTCTGGAGAGTTTTTATCACAAATGGGTGTTGAATTTTGTTGAAAGGTTTTTCTGCATCTATTGAGATGATCAAATGATTTTTATCCTTCAGTTTGTTAATACAGTGTATCACATTGGTTGATTTGCATATATTGAAGAATCCTTGCTTTCCTGGGATTAACCCCAATTTATCATGGTGTATGATCCTTTTAGTGTGCTGCTGGATTCTGTTTGCTAGTGTTTGGTTGAGGATTTTTGCATCTCTGTTCATCAGTGATATTGGTCTGTAGTTTTCTGTTTCTGTGACATCTTTGTATGGTTTTGGTATAAGGATGACGGTGGCCTTATAGAATGAGTTTGGGAGAGTTCCTCCCTCTGCTATATTTTGGAAGAGTTTGAGAACGATAGGTGTTAGCTCTTCTCTAAATGTTTGATAGAATTCACCTGTGAAGCCATCTGGTCCTGGACTTTTGTGTGTTGGAAGATTTTTAATCACAGTTTCAATTTCAGTGCTTGTGAGGGTCTGTTCATATTTTCTATTTCTTCCTGGTTCAGTCTTGGAAGGTTGTGCTTTTCTATGAATTTGTCCATTCCTTCCAGCTTGTCCATTTTATTGGCATATAGTTGCTTGTAGTAATCTCTCATGATCCTTTGTATTTCAGCAGTGTCAGTTGTTACTTCTCCTTTTTCATTTCTAATTCTGTTGATTTGAGTCTTCTCCCTTTTTTTTCTTGTTGAGCCTGGCTAATGGTTTATCAATTTTGTTTATCTTCTCAAAAACAGCATTAATTTTATTCATCTTTGCTATTGTTCCCTTCATTTCTTTTTCATTTATTTCTGATCTGATCTTTATGATTTCTTTCCTTCTGCTAACTTTGGGGTTTTTTTTTGTTCTTCTTTCTCTAATTGCTTTAGGTGTAAGTTTAGGTTGTTTATTTGAGATGTTTCTTGTTTCTTGAGGTAGGATTTTATTTCTGTAAACTTCCCTCTTAGAACTGCTTTTGCTGCATCCCATAGGTTTTGGGTGGTCGTGTTTTCATTGTCATTTGTTTCTAGGTATTTTTTGATTTCTTCTTTGATTTCTTCAGTGATCTCTTGGATATTTAGTAGTGTATTGTTTAGCCTCCATATGTTTGTATCTTTTACAGTTTTTTTCCTATAATTGATATCTAGTCTCATAGTGTTGTGGTCAGAAAAGATACTTGATATGATTTCAATTTTCTTAAATTTACTGAGGCTTGATTTGTGACCCAAGATATGATGTATCCTGGAGAATGTTCCATGAGCACTTGAGAAGAAAGTGTATTCTGTTGTTTTTGGATGGAATGTCCTATAAATATCAATTAAGTCCCTCTGGTCTAATGTGTCATTTAAAGCTTGTGTTTCCTTATTTATTTTCACTTTGGATGATCTATCCATTGGTGAAAGTGGGGTGATAAGTCCCCTACTATTACTGTGTCACTGCCAATTTCCCCTTTATGGGTGTTACCATTTGCCTTATGTACTGAGGTGCTCCTATGTTGGGTGCAAAAATATTTACAATTGTTATATCTTCATTATGTAGTGTCCTTCTTTGTCTCTTGTAATAGTCTTTATTTTAAAGTCTGTTTTGTCTAGTTTGAGAATTGTTACTCCAACTTTCTTTTGATTTCCATTTGCATGGATTATCTTTTTCCATCCCCTCACTTTCCACCTGTATGTGTCCCTAGGTCTGAAGTGGGTCTCTTGTAGACAGCATATATACGGGTCTTGTTTTTGTATCCATTCAGCCAGTCTATGTCTTTTGGTTGGAGCATTTAATCCATTTACATTTAAGGTAATTATTGATATGTGTGTTCCTATTACCATTTTTTCTTAATTGTTTTGGGTTTGTTTTCTTTTTTTTGGTCTTTTCCTTCTCTTGTGTTTCCTGCCTAGAGAAGTTCCTTAGCATTTGTTGTAAACCTGGTTTGGTGGTGCTGAATTCTTTGAACTGTTGTTTGTCTATAAAGGTTTTAACTTCTCTGTCAAATCTGAATGAGA
This sequence comes from Balaenoptera musculus, assembly GCF_009873245.2. NCBI lineage: Eukaryota > Metazoa > Chordata > Mammalia > Artiodactyla > Balaenopteridae > Balaenoptera > Balaenoptera musculus. The sequence goes on from NC_045789.1 coordinate 99,511,082, forward strand.
TTCTTCCTGGGTAGAGTAATCTCGGTTGTAGGTTTTCCCCTTTCGTCACTTTAAATATGTCCTGCCACTCCCTTCTGGCTTGCAGAATTTCTGCTGAAAGATAAGCTGTTAACATTATGGGGATTCCCTTATACATTATTTGTTGCTTTTCCCTTGCTGCTTTTAATATTTTTTCATTGTATTTAATTTTTGATAGTTTGATTAATATGTGTCTTGGTGTGTTTCTCCTTGGATTTATCCTGTATGGGATAAATCCACTTTCTGGACTTGATTGACTATTTCCTTTCCCATGTTAGGGAAGTTTTCAGCTATAATCTCTTCAAATATTTTCTCAGACCCTTTTTTTTTCTCTTCTTCTTCTGTGACCCCTATTATTTGAATGTTGGTACATTTAATGTTGTCCCAGAGGTCTCTGAGACTGTCCTTAATTCTCATCATTCTTTTTTCTTTATTCTGCTCTGTTGCAGTTATTTCGACTATTTTATCTTCCACATCACTTATCCGTTATTCTGCTTCTGTTATTCTGCTATTGATTCCTTCTAGAGAACTTTTAATTTCATTTATTGTGTTGTTCATCATTGTTTGTTTGCTCTTTAGTTTTTCTAGGTCCTTGTGAAACGTTTCTTGTATTTTCTCCATTCTATTTCCAAGATTTTGGATCATCTTTACTATCATTACTCTGAATTCTTTTTCAGATAGACTGCCTATTTCCTCTTCATTTGTTTGGTCTGGTGGGTTCTTACCTTGCTCCTTCCTCTGCTGCATATTTCTCTGCCTTCTCATTTTGTTTATCTTACTGTGTTTGGGGTCTCCTTTTCACAGGCTGAAGATTTGTAGTTCCCGTTGTTTTTGGTGTCTGCCCCCAGTGGGTGAGGTTGGTTCAGTGGCTTGTGTAGGCTTCCTGGTGGAGGGGACTGGTGCCTGTGTTCTGGTGGTTGGGGCTGGATCTTGTCCTTTTGGTGGGCAGGGCCACGTCCGTTGGTGTGTTTTGGGGTGTCTGTGAACTTAGTATGACTTTAGGCAGCCTCTCTGCTAATGGGTGGGGTTGTGTTTCTGTCTTGCTTGTTGTTTGGCCTGGGGCATCCAGCACTGGATCTTGCTGGCCTTTGGGTGGAGCTGCGTCTTAGTGTTGAGATAGAGATCTCTGGGAGTGCTCTTCCCAATTGATATTACATGGGACTGGGAGGTCTCTGGTGGTCCAGTGTCCTGGACTCAGCTCTTCCACATCGGAAACTCATGCCTGACACTCGGCCAGAGCACCAAGACCCTGCCAGCCACATGGCTTGGAAGAAAAGGAAGAAAAAAAGGGGAAAAAAAAAGTGAACCGTCAGAACCCTACCACAAATGGTAAAAGCAAACCTCAACAGACAAAATCACACAAAGAAACATACACATACACACTCACAAAAAAAGAAAAAAGGAAAAGAAAATTTAAAAATATATAAAAGAAAATAATAAAAAATAAATAAAAAAGAAGAGAGCAACAAAACCAGTAGACAAATCCACCAATGATAACAAGCACTAAAAACTAAACTAAGATAAACATAAAAACCAGAAACAAATCAGACACAGAAAGCAAACCCCAAGTCTACAGTTGCTCCCAAATTTCACCGCCTCAATTTTGGGAACATTCGTTGTCTATTCAGATATTCCACAGATGCAGGGTTCGTCAAGTTGACTGTGGGGACTTAATCTGCTGCTCCTGAGGCTGCATGGAGAAATTTCCCTGTCTCTTCTTTGTTTGCACAGCTCCAGGACTTCAGCTTTGGTTTTGGCCCTGCCTCTGCACATAGGCTGCACTCAGGCATCTGTTCCCTGCCCAGAAAGGAGGGGGTTAAAGCAGCAGCTCATTAGGGCTCTCTTGCTCTCTCAGGCCAGGGAGAGGGAGGGGTACAGTAGTCATAATTGGAATGTGGGTCAAGCCTGTGGCAGCAGAGGTCGGTGTGACATTACAACAGCCTGAGGCACACTGTGTATTCTCCCAGGGAATTTGTCCCTGGATCTTGGGTCCCTGGCAGTGGTGGGCTGCACAGGCTCCTGGGGGGTGTGGATAGTGACCTGTGCTTGCACACAGGATTCTTGGTGGCAGTGGCAGCAGCATTAGTGTTTCATGCTCATCTCTGGGGTTCAAGCTGATAGCTGAAGCTCACGCCTCTCTCTGGAGCTCACTTAGGCAGTACTCTGCCTTCTGTGGGCACACGGAGCAGGAATCCACTCTCCTCGTGCACCCCAAAACAATGGTCTCTTGCCTCTTTGGCAGGTCCAGACTTTTTCCTGGACTCCTTCCCTGCTAGCTGTGGTGCACTAGCCCCCTTCAGGCTGTCTTCACGTAGCCAACCCCAGTCCTCTCCCTGAGCTCTAACTTCCAAAGCCCGAGCTGCAGCTCCCAGCTCCCACCCGCTCCGGCGGGTGAGCAGGACAAGCGTCTCAGGTTGGTGAATTCTGGTCGGCACTGATCCTCTGTGCGGAATCTCTCCACTTGCCCTCTGCACCCCTGTTGCTGTGCTCTCCTCCGTGGCTCCAAAGCTTCCCCCCCACCCACCCCTGTCCCTGCCAGTGAAGGGGATTCCTAGTGAGTGAAAACTTTTCCTCCTTCACAGCTCCCTCCCAGAGGTGCAGGTCCCATCCCTATTCTTTTGTCTCTGTGTTTTCTGTTTTCTTTTGCCCTACCCAGCTACATGGGGATTTTCTTGCCTCTTGGGAAGTCTGAGGTCTTCTGCCAGCATTCAGTAGGTGTTCTGTAGGAGTTGTTCCACGTGTAGATGTATTTTGATGTATTTGTGGGGAGGAAGGTGATCTCCACGTCTTCCTCCTCCGCCATCTTGAAGATCATCTCAAGACTGCTCCTTTTATTCTGTAAGTTACAGGGAAAGGTTCAGGGCACTTAAGGGTATAGTGCAATAAGACCTGAGATGATTTTGCAACATAATTGAAGAAGTGTAGAAATGAATTCCACATGTTGATAAATACTCCTCACATTCTTTTTTCTTTTCAAATTTTTTTTAAGAAATTACCTTTTCTTTTTAAAAATATTGTATTTATTTATTTATTTTTGGCTGCATTGGGTCTTCGTTGCTGTGCGCAGGATTTCTCTAGTTGCAGCAAGTGGGCTTCTCATTGTTGTGGCTTTTCTTGTTGCAGAGCATGGGCTCTAGGTGCCCAGGCTTCAGTAGTTGTGGCATGCGGGCACAGTAGTTGTGGCTTGTGGGCTCTAGAGCACAGGCTCAGTAATTGTGGCTCATGGGCTTAGTTGTTCCACAGCACGTGGGATCTTCCTGGACCAGGGAACGAACTCGTGTCCCCTGCATTGGCAGGCAGATTCTTAACCACTGCACCACCAGGGAATTCCCTTCTCCTCACATTCTTTTCTTTTCTTTTCTTTTTTAAAATTAATTTATTTATTTTATTTATTTTTGGCTGTGTTGGGTCTTCGTTTCTGTGTGAGGGCTTTCTCTAGTTGTGGCAAGCGGGGGTCACTCTTCATCGTGGTGCACGGGTCTCTCACTATCGCAGCCTCTCTTGTTGCGGAGCACAGGCTCCAGACACGCAGGCTTAGTAGCTGTGGCTCACGGGACCAGTTGCTCCATGGCATGTGGGATCTTCCCAGACCAGGGCTCGAACCTGTGTCCTCTGCATTGGCAGGCAGACTCTCAACCACTGTGCCACCAGGGAAACCCTCCTCACATTCTTGACTACCTTTTTAAAAGGTGCTGAAAATTAATGATACAGTAATAATAGTAAATACAAATAGACCTCTTCAAATCAAAGTTTGGTGAGAGTGGAGGTCAGTCCATTGTTAAAATACACCATGACCCCACATGTTTTAGGAGGGAGACAATCACTCTCCCATTTCAAAAATGCTCTAAATCCTATAGGGCACCAGGTGGTAAAAGTGCTACATTTGCCACTCATAGAGTTAGGGTTTGTTGTTTGTTTTTTTTTAATCGGAGAATGTAGGTTTTCAGAATGTGGGCTCTATCAGTGTAAGGCCAGGATGGGAAGAGACAAGGAACAGGGAGTAAATACCAAGAGTGAAGCAACAGCATTTTGTGCTTTGCCAGATTCACATAAAGGTTATACATACTTTTCTTCACTTAAATTGTCTTTACAAGCTTTATCTATTGTTCACTTACTTATTCAACAAATATTTCTTGAATATCCACTATGTGACACAACTATTCTAAGTAGTTGTGTCATATCAGTGAGTGGAGCAAAAAGATCCTTACCTCCTTTGTGCTTTCATGTTAGGGTGTGTTGGCACCCTAACATGAAAAGACAAACCATACACACAAAAAATAACTTATATAGTGTGTTAAAGGTGATACTTTGGAAAAAGAAAAAAGTAGGGCAGGTTTAGGGTTTCAGGCCTCCTCCAGATGGAGTGGGTTACAATTTTAAATATAGTCATCAGGTTAGGACTTATTGAGAAGATGACAGTTGAGTAAAGACTTAAAAGAGGTGAGAGAGGTGATGGCTGGGGTATCTGGGGGAACAGCATTCCAGGCAGAGGGAACAGCCAGTGCGAAGGCTCTGATGCAGGAGAATGTCTAGAATCTTCAAGCAACATCAAAGAGGCCAATGTAGTTGGAGAGAAGTGACAATACGGAGAGTCAAAGATGAAGTCGGAGAAATAAAAGAAGGGGTGTGCAGAGTGTGGGGGGGTGGGTTGTGCAGGGATTTTGAGGCCACTGAAAGGTCTTTTTGACTTTTACTCTGGTGAAAAGAAGAGCCATTGGAAGATTGTGAGCTAAAGAGTGACATAATCTGACCATGTCATTTTGGAAGCCTATTTTACATACAGTAAAATGCACAGATCTGAAGAGTATCATTTGGTAAGTTTTGAAAAATGTGAAATCCATGAAACCATCACCCAAGTCAAGATATAGAATATCTCCCTTAGTCTTGAAATTTCCATCATCACCCTTTATTATTTATTATTTTTTCTATTTTATTTGGGTTTCATTCTTCTTTTCTTTAGTTTCTAGAGGTGGTAGTTTAGATCACAAGTTGGCAAACATTTTCTGTCAAGGGCTAGATAGTAAATATTTTAGGTTTTGGAGGCCATACACTCTTTGTTGCAATTACTCAACACTGCCATTGTAGCACAAGGCTGTCATAGGACATATGTAATCAAATAAGCATGGCTGCATTCCAATAAATCCATTAACAAAAATAGACAGCAGACTGGATTTGGCTTGTTAGCCAAAGTAGTTTGCTGACCCTTGGGTTAGATCACTGATTTTGAATCTTCCTTCTTTTTTGTTTTTGCTATTATATTTTTCAGTTCTAAAATATCCATTTGATTCTTATTTCTTTGCTGAGACTACTTTTTCATTTGTTTCAAGACTATTTGTAATTGCTTATTGAAGCATTCTTGCAATGGCTGCATTAAAATCTTGGGCACATAATTCTATCATCTGTATCATTCTGGTGTGGGCATCTGTTGACGGTCTTTCTCATTTAAGTTGACATTTTCCTGGTTCCTTTCTCCTGGGAGAAAGAGAGATTTTTTTTTTATTGAAACCTAGACTACTTGGGAATTATGTTATGAGCATCTGGATCTTATTTCAATCTTCTGTTTCATCAGCCTCCTCTGACACTACTCTGGTGGGAGAGGAGAGCACTGTCCTGTGGCTCCCAGGTGGAGGTGGAAGTCTAGATCCTCCATTCGGCCTCAGCTGATACCATCCTGGCTGAGAGATGCAGGGGTGCTTGAGGTTTTCTGCTCATCAGGGGGCCTCCACCGACACTGCAGAGTGGTATTGTTATTGCTGGGCAGTTGTGAAAGTCCTGGTTCTCTACTAGGTCTCATCTGACTCTGAGCAGCAGGGCTGGGGAGGGTCGCCTCTCTACTGCTAGGTAGGGGTGGAACTTCAGGCTCCTGGAGCTCATTACTACCCAGGAGAGATGAATGTCCCTTTTCTTTAATTTGCCTTCTCTGATACCATCCTGGGGGAGGAGGTGGATGTCTTGTGAGGGTGGAGATGTAGGCTCCCCACTTGGCCTTGGTGGTGGCGGTAGGAGAGGCGTGCAGGTTTTTCTGTTTGGCTGGAGTAGCACAGTTAACACCTAAAAATTTCCTGTCTTGTTAGGCTGCATCTCATTTGGTCCTTTGGTTAGTTTTTGTCTGCACTTCTCGGAGTTTGGGGTTCCTGGTTTCTCTGCACTCAGTCTGGAATACCTGAAAACCCAGGGACCTCACTGCCATGTTGTCCTTTGGGGCCTGAGGTATCTAGTCAATCTACCTTCTTCTCTCCATCTTAATACTCCTAATTACCAGTTCACAGTTGAACTTCAATCCCCTTAGCTCACTTACTCACCTCCCATGTGGCCAGCTTACCTGGATATCTTCAGCCCTTATCACTCCCCTGCATAGAACCACTGTCCTGCTCGTTTTAATGACTCATAGGTTGCTACACTTCCTTCTGTGTTTCTCCTCCGGGTCTTTGTTGAGGCTATTTTGTCTGCCTGGAGGGATTTCCTCAGCAGAGAATACCTCCTCTTTCAAAAGCCTGCTTAGCAGAGCCTTTAGGGATGCTCCAATGTAGAATAAATCTCTGTCTTCACTGTTCCCCTGGAGTACTTTGTAAATACCTCCATTCTAGAACATCAACAGGTAAACCAATAAAGTCTCCACCGTGTGCTGGGTGCAGTGCCAGGTGCCAGTACTCACAGGAGAATAATATTCAGTCTCCTCTCTCAAGGAATTTGCAGCCTGGTCTTCTTACCACACTGCAATGGAAATTTTAGTTTACATGGCTGTCTCCTGTTAGACCTAATGAAGACAGATCTATGTCTATATCTTCTATTGTTTTTGTTCTACAAGTATCTAGCATCAGACATGAGACATAATAGGGGCTTAAACGCTTGAAAAATCTAGTTATGCTAAGAATAGGACCTTCACTCTTGGGGCTTATTGCCATCAACAGTGGATTTGAGATTCCATGAATACCAAGCAGAGGATTCATCACCATGGATGTGATGAAATGCAAGCCACAATGTTTGTACTCTCAGGAATCAAAAGTAGTTCTATGTTCTAGTATTATCTTTAGAATCATACATTGTAGGAACTTATCTCAGAGATCAGTTAATTAATCCAATATTTCTAAAAGTGTGCTTATTTTGGACTGATGGCTTTTAGTGGTAGATGGATGTATTTTTTAATAGCTATATATTTTGAATGTACATTAGAAAAATACACATGGAATACCCATGATATCATTGTTTAACAAGTGAGTAAGTATGAAGGCAAACATGAGATAATCATATTTTAAATAATAGGATAGCTAAGATGAAGACATGGTAAAGATCATGAAGGTGGTGCATGAAGGCGAACAGTTTGCTTATTTTATAGATGACTAAACCAAGGCAAGGAAGAGTTTTGCTCAAGATCCCACAGCTTGAGAGTGGCTGAGTAGGAATGAAGTCTCTGACCACCTTGGACTCCAGCTGGAGAAACTGCATCTCTAACTCCACGTAGTGGTAGAGAAGGACAGACTGGAGAGTAGGAATTTGGGTGTGGGCCACCAGGTGGCCCTGTTTGGAGCCATAGAAGAGTGTGGGAAAGAAGAAGGAAACCAAAGGGAACAGAGAGGGCTGGAGTGTGATAATAAGCCTTCAGTTCTGTCTGGCCTGTGGACGACGGCGGTGGTGGCCTTGCCCTGGTTACTGCTCCTCTCTGCGGGGGTGGTGGTGTGGAAGCTTCACTTCAAGAGAGGCTGCTGCCCTGAGCTGCACACTAATGCCCAGTGGACCCTGGTACGAGCAAAGGGCCAAGTAGAGATTTTTTCATTCATGACCAGACAGTGTCTCTTTTTTATTTTGTTACAAACAACCGGGTACTACTCTTTGGTGCCTTTAGATTGGAGGTCTGTTTCTCATCCCACTGGGGGGGGGAACTTTTCTTTGGAGCTTGGATTGAGAGGGATAGAAGAAAGAATTCCATTTATCCTTCCGCTCCCACCCCTCACTTCTGTCAAAGACTGCAGCAAAGAACAAACCGGGTTTCCCCAAAACAAGTTCCTAAGAGAAATCTGACCTTGTCTGCAGAGGTGTGAGCTATCTGAGCACTGAAGTTGACTAGCTTTTCTTGGAGTGAATGCTGTTTGGGGTTCCTTGATTGCTGTGGAAGGATATCTTCTTGAATGGTTGGATCTTTTAAGCCAGAATTTAGTGCAGAAAAGCCTACCCACCAGGTTCTCACCAAAGAACATTTCTTTTTTTTTCCCATTTGTTCAACAGATACATGTTGAGCACCAACCACATGTCAGATGCTATCTTGGGCCCTAGGGATGCCATGGAGGAAAAGCAGGCAGCATCCCCACCCTCTTTCATTCTAGTGGGGAGACACCAATACCCCGATAAAGGCAGGAATAATTCACGTATAGCTTGTGATCAGTGCCGTGGAGGAGAGACACCAGGGATGAATTGGAGAATGACAGGAGAGGCCTGGTTTAGAGGGGCAGACAGGGCAGACCCACAGGAGGAAGAAACTGTAGGTTGAGATCTGAAATGTAAGGGGGCAACCACCACGTGAGAAGCTGCTTGTCGAGTCATCTGGGCAGGGTGAGCAAGCACAAAGGGTTGGAAGTGGGAGAAAGATTGGCACCTTTCCCGAAGGCCAGTGTGGCTGGAGTGTCATGGTGCAGAGTGGGTGGGAGGGAGGGGCCTGGGGTGTAGGCAGGAGCCAGATGGTGCTTGGTCTCTGCAGGCTCTGGTGAGGAGGTTGGGCTTTCTTGGAAAAGTAGTGGGGAAACCACTGAAAAGCTCAGCACCAGTGGGCAGTGAGCACTCAGGGCTGAGGAGAAGGTCCAGGCAGCCCTGCTCCAGGCTGGCTCAAGCCCAGCATCAGTCAGTTGTGCAGAGCCTGTGTCATCCTGTCCTTTCCATCCTCCTGGATTTTGAGTGATACTTCCATCTTTTATAGTGGGGACTCTCTGAGAGATAGCCTTGTAGACCTCATTATATATAATGAATCTGGTTTAAGATTATAAGCATGTTTGCAATAACTCCAATGAGAAATTTTCTTCACAGTCTAACAACAGGAAAAAGTCTTTCATCTTCTGAAGAACAATATGTATCGTTTCCTTCTCTCTGGCAGAAGGAATTACAGAACTGCCTCTGGTTGCCTTTCCCCTTTGGTTGCCAGGACACTTGGGGGTGAAAATCTATGGTCCCAGATAGCAGGGATGTAGCCCTTCATGACCTAACTATTCTGATTCCATTTCCCATTCTTGGTCTTGACATCTAGTTGAAAAAATATAATCTTCTTGGTCCTGACTTTTTCCACATCCTTTCTATATTGAAGCAGGCATAAATTTTTAAAAAAAGCTCACTTCCCCAGATGGTCCTCTGAATCAATATGCTGTCCTGCTGCAGCTCAGGCCAGTGCCCCTCCCATTCTTTGGCTTTCCAAATTCTCATCCTTTGAGGCTCAGGGAGGTGCCACATCCTCTAAGAGCTCTTCCAGATTGTTACTCTTCTCCAAACCCCTGTAGCTCTTCTGGTGAGTACCACATTGTTTAGTCTCAAGCCCTGACTCATATTTTTCTTGTGTGTGAGTCTTCTCTTTCTAATGAGATTACATTTTAAAATTCAGAGACCAGCATTTGATAAAACTATTATTAATTAAGTTCCTTCTAGGTTCAAGGTCTAAACAAAAATTTACTTCCTAATGCTCACAACTAATCTGTGAGGAAGGGGTGGTTTCCTCTTGTTTACAGACAAGAAAACTGAGGTTTAGAAGTTGCCTGTAAATGTGACCAGAGGGCAAGTGGGTAGAACCAGGATATACACCCTGTCTGGCTCCAAAGCCTGTTTTCTTGGGGCCACACTACTCCTTACGTTTGTGAGGTCATTGTGAGGCTCAACAAGCGCTGCCTCTCACATAACCATAGGGCCACCTCCCACCTCCCACCTGCTCTCTGCCACTAGAAATTCTTCCAACAGAGAGTAGGTTTTCATTTAGGGCAAGAAACCAGATTTAGTTCAAATAACTCTCCCCAAATCCCACTCAACACTTCAACATAGAGTTATCAGGCATGTAATGAGCACTGGATTTCATCTCAGATGCAGGGGAGGATACAGAGGTCTCTGACCCATGGTCTCTGTCCCCAGAGGGCCCACAGTCAAGTGCTCAGAGCAGATCCCTTTCTGAGCATCTGCTTTGACGTAGGGGGCAGTGGAAAGGCTACTGCCCTTGTTAAAGTGGCAAAGAGACAGGGGGAGGGAGAGAAGATGCTGCTCAAGGCCTGGGTTGTTCTTTAATTTATTCATGGAGAGAGAATCAGAGAGGATAGAAAGGACAAATGGCCAGGAAATTGCTTGAAAAGTTCTGTTCATCATATGGATGCAAAATGTTGTTACTTTTTCAAATGGTCACTTTCCAGCAAAGGCACGTGAGGGCAGTTTCAGGCTGTGCTTTTTCAAAGTGCATCCCAGGTTCTCCCTCCATTTGAATCATCCACCATAAGAAATGCAGGTTCTTGGCCCATTATAGACTTATAGAATCAGAATTTCTGAAGATAAGACTCAGGAATTCATTTTTCTACCTCTCCTCAACTAATTCTCATGTACCTAAAATCTTGAGCATCATAGGTATAGGGAAAAACACCAACACCAAGATGGGCACACCTTAGGGTATCAAAAATGTAAGCTATCTCAGAATCTGAGAGGCTATTGGTGGACATTGGTGAGGCAGGGGTCAACATGAGTGTACCAGGAGTGGGTGGAGCCAGTGGGTAGAATGTACATGACCATGGCATTTCTTGACCAAGTCAAGAAATCCAAGTTTAATTTAAAAAGTAAACATGGGAAAAAAGAAAAAAAAAAAAGTAAACATGGGGCTGGAAATTGGAGGAGCAGTTATTGGTATGGAGGAAAGACACAAAGTCAGGAGCAAAGTGAGAAGGCCTACGATGAGCCCAGAGAGTGGGCCTGGAAGGAAGGCAGCTGATGGGCTTGTAATGACCTCCATTGACAAGACACGTGCAGCCGGCTGGGCTGGTTTGACTGGAACAGAAGCTCTCTGAGAGCCAAATCCTGTCTATAGGGGATTAGCCCAGGGTGATCATGCTAGAGATACAAGTTTGATTCCTATCCAGCCTCAAGCCTGGGAAGGAGGTCTAGTGGCTGGGGCCTCCCTCTGCAAGACCAGCCTTTCTTTGTTCTCACCAGTTCCTGTCCTCTTACTTCTGAGCCCTCCTCATCACCACGTAGGTGGCAATTGATCCATAATGGACATGTTTTTATTAGAGTAATGGTACCACTTTCTGCAGAAAAGAGCAATGCAATTTTGTTAATGAAAGTCATGTGTTGAGACAGGGGTGGATGGGAACTTCTGGGTCTGGTTTGGCCCTGGCTCAAAACCTTCCGGGAAAACACAAACTTTTGGGGCCACACCCAGAAAGTCCTATTTACCTCTGTCAAGCCCATCTGCTTTGCATTAGAGCAATAATAACAGTCATCTCGCAGTGCCCTTTCATAAATATAAAACGTGCAATAAAATAGTTATTAGGAGGTAATCAATGGTGCTTATATTTTCTTTTGGGAGGACGTTGATGGTGAATTTGTGCACAGTCCCATGACCATTCTGTGTGACTGTCCAAAGTCCACTTTGCTCCTTGGTCCTCGGTAGGTCAGAGGGCAGGACCCATAAGAGTTCCTTCCTATGCCAGGGAAGCATCTCTGTGGATCCTCATACTAGAGAGGAGAGAGAAGACCGACTCCAGGATTGGCCCAGGGAAAACCCACACCTGTCTAATAGCTTTAAGGTTGGTATTAAATGAACTAACATTGATGAAGGGTAGAAACTCAGTGGGCTTCACATCGAGGGCTTATTTCCCCTTCCCTCACCTCCCCATCTCTCCTTATTTGAATATTTCAAGGCAACTTGTAGAATATTAAGAAAATTAAGGGCATTTTTTAAGAAAGTCAAAATCTTTCCCATGGATAACCTATAGGAGAAAAGAATCTAAAACCAAAAGAATATTTGTATATGTATAACGGAATCACTTTGCTGTATACCTGAAACTAACACAACATTGTAAATCAACTATACTCCAATAAAATTAAAATTAAAAAAAAAATTCCCATTGAGGAAGCCCACCTAATTTTCCCTTTCTCTTCTAAAGCATTTACTGGAGGGCCCTCATGATTTAGAATTTGATCAAATAAGACAACCTATGAAAACTAGGAGGGCTTGACCTATGTGTTACCTTATAAAGCTATTGGATTTTGTTTTAAATTGATTAACTTAATAAATAATGATGGTTTTTTTTATCATCAGATTGCAAAATCCTTGGAAAGAAGAACCATGTATTTTTTTCCACTTCTGTCTTTTTCAGTACCCAGCAGAGTATTGGGTGTTTATTTGAAATTAATGAATGTTTGTTGATTAGTTGGTGATTGCAACATCAATATTTAGTGGTTAATTTATTTGTTGTTGTTTTAAATCAACAAACCTTTATTGACAAGTACCATGCTGGGTAGAGGAGAAACTAATGTGATAAAAGTAGCTAACTTCTTATGAGAACCTACTCCATGCTAGAACTCTTCTATGTATATTAACCCTTTAATCCTCAAAATACCCTTATGAATGTCTCAAATTTACAGACTAGGGAATGAAGGTGGTCTGACTATGGTACTCATGCTCTTAACCACTGCAATACAGCTGCCTCATGAATAAATGAGACCTAGTCCGTACCCTCAAAGGGTTTCCCATCAAAGGGAGGTCAGGGCTGGGAGTGGAACTGACGAGGAGTAGACATGGCTGCAAGGACCAGATAGGAGGCTCCGGGTGATGACGGAAAGTTTGGGTCAACCAGCCTTCCAGAAATTCCAGAGAATGAGGCCCACACCTGCAGAGATTTTGTCTTTGCTCAAAATGGGCTCCATTCGTCCTTCTGAAGTTAATCAGCACAGGTGAGGGGCACCGTGTTGGGACCACAGACGCTCAGAGCTGCTTGCCTTAGAGGCTGTGATTAGGCTCCCGTCCACTGCCCGAGTCCTGGGAGATTGTCCTCCAACTCTGCTTACATGTAGACCTCACCACTTCACCAGATGGCCCACTCCATCACTGGGCAGCTCTAGTGTTCAACTGAAATAAATTTTCCTCCTACACTGACACGATGGTGGTCTGCCTCCTTCCATAGGTCAGCCTGCTTTGGGTTCCAAGACAACAGTGACAGATTCTTCCATTGTTTCCCAAAGGACATGGTTTCTAGACTTCATTTGTTCATTTACTCATTCAGTAAACACTGGACCAGATGGGAGGGATGTAAAGACGGTTTAAATGTTGGCCCTGTCCTCAAATATTTCACAATATTGGGTGGGAAACAGCAAAGATTCCTTAGGCAGTTTGTTGGGAGCTAAAATGGCTGCCTAAGCAAGGTCCTAGAAGAGCACGGAGGAGAAAACCCATCTCCCAGAGGTGTTAGCTTCTGGGTCACTCTAATCTGAGCATTCCCGGTGGTTCCTTTCTCACCGCTCCTCCATTCTTCTGCGTCTTCTCCCTGGGAGTTGTCATATAAATCAGGGGCTTCAAAGAACACACACATACAAATTAACTCCAAAATTCCTCTCCCTAGCACAAACCCCTCCCCAGAACTCCAGACCTGGTTGTCGATGTACCTCCTGGATCCCTCCACTGGCAATCGCAAAGTCACTTCCAGCTCAACACATTACCTTCCAAAGTCATGGTCTTTCTCCCAAGATAGTCTCAGAAAGGTTAGGGCAACCTGCCTCTCATCACATAGCGAGCAAGGAACAGTGACCATATTCAAACCCAGCACTGCAAAGTCCAGTCTCATTCTGGACTTTTTTCACACACTACAGTCTTTGGGTCAGGAAATGTGGGAAGGAATGCACACAGCCTTTCCCTCTCATTTTGTGTCTTCTCTGTGTGCCCGTGCTCCATTTGGTATTTTGGTGCTCCTTTCTGCAAGGCTCTTGTCTCAGGAAAGAAACTGACACCGATGACTTCCTCTTCCCACTTCACGTTTTAAGCCTCAGGTTTCACACGTGACTCAGGACAGCACAGAGTCATTCTCTGGGAACAGAGGACCTCCCAGCCCTCACTCTACATTCCGTTCTATCATGCAATTCTAGTACCTTTCCAGAGAAATGGAGTTGGTTTTCTTCTCCATTGTATCTCCAGGCCCTAGAGTTGTGCTTGGTTTATAGTTGATGCTCAACATTTGCTCACTGATTGAATAGATACTGTCTCTACACCAGGCCAGAATATTTTTCTTGAAATTGCATAGATTGAAAGGTTAGCTTTAGATTGCTGAATTTGAAAGGAAGTCCAGTTGTTCAGAGTAATATTCAACATCCATTTTTAAAAAAAATTATTTTATTGAAGTGTAATTGATTTACAATGTTGTATTAATTTCTGCTGTACAGCAAAGTGATTCATATATGTGTGTGTGTGTATATATATATATATATATATATATATATATACACACACTCATTCTTTTGCGTATTCTTTCTTCCTTTTTGGTTTATCACAGGATATTGAATATAGTTCCCTGTGCTATATGGTAGGACCTTGTTGTTTATCCTTTCTATATACAGTTTGCATCTGCTACTCCCAAACTCTCAATCCGTCCCTCTTCCACTCCACTTCCCCTTGGCAACCACAAGTCTGTTCTCTATGTCTGTGAGTCTGTTTCGTAGATAAATTCATTTGTGTCATATTTTAGATTCCACTTATAAGTGATAGCATATGGTATTTGCCTTTCTCGTTCTGACTTACTTCACTTAGTACGATAATCTCTAGGTCCATCCATGTTGCTGCAGATGGCATTATTTCACTCTTTTTTATGGCTGACTAATATTCTATTGTGTGTGTGGTATATATATGTATATACCACATCTTCTTTATCCATTCATCTGCTGATGGACATTTATATTGTTTCCATGTCTTGGCTATTGTGAATAGTGCTGCTGCAAATATAGGAGTGCATGTACCTTTTTTAATTGTAGTTTTGTCTGGATATATGCCCAGGAGTGGGATTGCAGAATCATAGGGTAACTTTATTTTTATCAACATCCATTTATTGAGCATCTACAATATACCAGGTATTGTGCCAGGTACTGGGATTTCAGCCAGGCATAAGACACAGTTATGGGCCTCAGGTAGCTCAGAGGGGATGGAAGGGAGAGGGCAGAAGGGGTAGGAGAGGCTGACAGAAGCAGTGCAGTAATTGTGTGGCAGTGTGGTTAGTACAAGACATGAGGTGCTGATGTGGGGCAGAGTAGGGAGCAAATCACTCTGTGAGGATGAGAGGGGATGACAGCATGGTGACAAGGTTGAGGTCCCCAAACCCTGAGATCCTTTCCAAGGACTGCACAGGATGCCTTTCTTGATCTCTCTTGGGTGGAAGTGAAACTTCTTCCAATGCTTTAAAAAGAAGTAAAATTGAGAATTGCAATATCTCAGCGCTGAAGAAGGTATTAGAAACATCGAGTCCAGTGGATTTCCAACTTCCTTTTAGTAGCAGAAACGTCAACCTAAATCTTAGCAGGACACCCACTTTGTAAAATGGATCCAAACCGAGTCTCTTCCACAGCTTGAAAACCATGATCTAGGCCAAACATCTCATTTTTCAGGTGAGGAAACCAACAACCAAAAGCCCAGAGCACAGAAGAGGCAAAGCTGAGTGTGGGTCCCAGGTTTTTGCTCTGCGCTGCGGGTGGGTGTGGGCAGCTGGGCGTAGGGACTGCCCAACAGCCTGGCCGGCCTGAGATTGACCATCAGGTGTGGGAAACAATTACATTCTGCACAGGCGAGATCCGCTTGTCCCATTCTCCCTCCCTGCAGTTTATGTCAAAACACTCAGGCAGGATCCTGCTTCTTCTCACATTTTAAAAACATACAGTGGACTTATGTTTACAATACCACAAAGGGATGTGACGTGGAACAGCAGAGCACACCGCCCCCTGGAAGAGCCACATGGCCTTCTCCGTGGCTCGCTTGGTCCCAGACCACAAGCTCTTGAAACGCTCCCCTCTGGGCTCCAACTCAGAGAGTCTTGCCAGGGGGTGTCTCTGAGCTTCAGGTCTTAAACAATGTTCTACGTTGTGCAAACAAACAGCACCAACAACGATCTGACCCTTGGATCCGAGCCACGTCTGTCTGGACCACTCAGCCTGGGAGTCTTGCGGTGGGGTGTGGAGGGAAAACAGATTAGGTATCAGATTTCCAGTTCCAAACCCTGTGTTTCTGCTTCTGTGGGACTATAGATGGGCTTTTCAGCTCTCTTGGCCTCAGCTTCCCCATCTGAAAAATGGCAGAAACGACGTAGCTTTGAGCTCATCCCCTGGTTTTCATATGTGTGTGTGTTGCAGTAAAATTTCTTTTTTAAAAAAAATTTTATTGGAGTATAGTTGATTTACAATGTTGTGTTAGTTTCGGGTATACAGCAAAGTGAATCAGTTATACATATACATATATCCACTCTTTTTTAGATTCTCTTCCCATATAGGCCATTACAGAGTACTAAAGTGGAATCTTGCTGGCAAATCCAAAGTATAAAATAGATGAAAGACAAGCCCTTTGGCTTCAGGCAGGAGGAATGGCCTTGGTCACTACCATCTTCTTTGTTCTTGGAGCCCTTGAGATATCTCTGTGGATCCTGAGGGTCCTCAAAACATGGCTTGATACCACTTGACTACGTGATTTCTCAGGTCCTTTTGGGCTCAAACATTCTATGATGACACAGATAGAACTGTAAATTCTAAGTCACAGTTGTGACTACAAAAATATGTCTGTGTGTATATATGAGAGACTTTACAATTTGGCATTTTATTTTGATCAAGACATTGTAAATATTTTTAAGAAATTACAACAGTTTAGGGTTCACAGCAAAATTGAAGGGAAGAGATTGCCCATTTACCCCCCACCCCTACACATGCAGAGTCCTTCCCATTATCAACATCCCCCACCAGAATCGTACAATTGTTGAAATTGATGAACTTGACCCATGTTTGAAAAGTCCACCACAAATCCATAGATTACGTTATAGTTCACTCTTAGTGAGATACATTGAATGGGTTTGGACAAATGTATAATGACATGTATCCACCATTATGGAATCGTACAGAATATTTTCACTGCCTTAAAAATCCTCTGTGCTCTGCCTCTTCATCCCTCCCACTTACCCCTCCTAAGACGTGGTATTTTTATTTTTTCTTGATTGTAAAAGTAATACATACTCATTCTTGGAAATGAAATCACTATAAAATAAAAATCATATGAAATCCTGCTCCTCTGAATTGAAATTTTATTGAAAGATGCCTCTGTCACTTACAGAACTTTTCAGGTTGAATGAGCATAGCTCAAAAGGCAAGTGGGTGAAGCCACTTGGCTTTGCTGGTTGGGAGGTGATCACGGTCTCTCTCACATCTGCACCCCATGTTCATCATATGCGGGTTTGAGGACCCACTTGCTTCTCAAACTAGAAGGAAAAGAAAACTGATGAGAAGTGTTTTTCAGAGGAAGAGGATGTGTCTAAGACGGCATAGTGAGGATGGGAGAAGCCAAGAGTAAAACCCCTCAAGGCGGCTTCAGTCTGAGAAAATGAACCCTTCACTCATTGCAGCTGCATTCCTTTTCTTCCTTTTCATTTCTCTTGCTTTTGCTGCAATTCCAGGCAGGAGATTTGTGTCTTTTTTTTTTTTCTTTCTGGCTGCGCTGTATGGCTTGTGGGATCTCAGTTCCCCAACCAGGGATTGAACCTGGGCCACAGCAGTGAAAGCCCAGAATCCTAACCACTAGGCCACCAGGGAACTCCCCAGGAGTTTTGTGTCTTTATCCTGGATGCTGATTGCCACCCCACCACCCCCAATCCATCCCTGCACTAATTCCCTCTCCCCTCCCTAATCCCCAGCTCACATCTCAGACCCCCAGATTCCAGGAAGAGACCTTGATAACTGAGTTCACCATAGGGTAGATGATGAATGTGGTCATTGGCCCTCAGCATCGTTGCCACTCTCCTTCTGTATGCTGTCCTATACTGCAGAGGACATCATAAAGCTAAGGGAACTACATTTCCCAGACTCCATTGCAGCTAGAGTTCTAGATCCCATTTAGGTTCAACTAGTAGATGCCATTGCTTGATGTTTGGAAGGTGAAAGTGAAGCAACAAATCCCCATAGTTGATAGCAAATCAAATAACAACTAAGCCCTCTACAGCCTTTTAAATTTTATGAACAAACTCTTTGAGGTCATTTGATTTAGCAACCATCCTCTGCCATATACATCATCTTTCCAAGTATTTTTAGTTTCCAAGCTGTAAAGTGGAAGTAGGAGGAATACCTACTTCCTAGGGGTTTTGAAGATCAAATGAGGTGATGCACGGGAAGAGCTCAGTGCATGCCTGGCACAGTGCTGGGGCTGATGGATTTCAGGCCTTTCCATTTCTTACTCTGTACCAGGCCTTGCTGCATCTTACCTGTGCTGGGATATAGTGCCTGCCTTGAAGTAAACTTAAAGCCAACACTAGAACTGTGTTTCCCAAACAGTTCCGCAGAACACCTCAGATACTAGGGTTCCAAACCCGCATTTTGGGAACAACCATCCTAGAATATTATTCCTGGAAGAAACCTGAGAGATCTTTGAGTTTACCACTTTCCATTGTAGGGAGACTGAAGCTCAAAGAGGGAAAAATGACTTTCCTAACGTTATATAGCAAGTGACTTGCAGGGGAACCCTGGTCTCCTAATTTTAGGGTCAGGAGGAAAAGTCACTCAATCTCTCAGTTTCCCTGTCTATAAAATGTTTATAGGAAAGCCTGTTCTTCCTACCTCACATGGGACAAGTGACAGTAAAATATTACTTGTGTAAATGCTTTGGAAAGCTTATGAATGTCTATCTATATATCCTTATATATATCCATACACACATTTATATTCGGAAAGGCTTTATATGAAGGTAAGGCATTATTAATGATCAGTGTGTCTTGATTAATTGTCACTAAATGTTTACTGAGCATCTGCCAGGGGCCAGTTACCGTTCTCAGGACGCTGTGGAGAACCATACTGCCGTGGCGGCTGCCTTCCTGCAGCTTACACTCTGGATGAGCTGGAGCTGGAAGGAAAACAGAGAGATGCACAGAGAACAAATAAACAAATGAATAAACAAAACAACGTTGGAAGGTGATAAGTGCTATGAAGAGGTAAAGTAGGGTGTTACCATCAAGAGTGACGGGGGCTGTTTTAGACTGGGAGCCATGGCAGCCTCTCTGAGCAGGTGACCTTACACTGTCCCTGGATGACCAGAAGGAAGCGGGCAGGGGGACATGGGCGCAGAAAACTCCAGGTAGATGGAGGGTTGGACAGAGGCTTTAGATGAGGCAGAGGTGGGGTGGGATGACGTCCCATGGGGGAGGATCACACAGCCCAGTGCGAGCAGAGGGGAGGAAAGGAAAGAGGTGGCAGTTTGGTTACCCAAGTTCTAATCCTGGTTCTGCCACAGGGTAGCTGGGTTACCTTGGACATGCCACACCATCATAGCCCTGGCCTCAGTTTCCTTATCTGTCTAAAGAGAACATAGATCCTGCCCTTACCCAAAGCTGAGCTACAACAGGGGTGAGGCCTAGGGTGCGACCTGCCCTCAAACACCCCTGCTTCCAAGAGTGTTGTTAAACCTCAGTCTGTCTCAGGCCCTTCCTGGAGTCGGGGCTGCAGGGACGAGGGGACCCCAGACCATCCGCCTGCACACACGATGCGAGACCTGTGCTGGCTCCACAACAGGCGCAAGAGAGAGGGTCTGCTTTTTCTTCTCGTGGACTCAAGCCTTCAGGCCTTTGGACTGAGTGCCAACAATAATTCATCAGGAACGCTTTACAACTCAGCATTACAAAACCTGTTAGGAGACAGATCGCTCACAGGACAGGCTTGAGAAGGAAACGTGTTCGGGGCTGGTGACCTCCAGATGATTAATGATTTTTCACAGAGTGAACTCTGTCCTCCGCCTCCCATGTGCTGTGTGCTCCTTCCCTCCCTCACTGGCTTGTTTGTAGGGGAAGGAGGATGGTGTCAAAAGGGGAGGGGGGCGGAGGATGCTGGAAGGCACAGCCTGCCGATCAGAAGGAAAATGCAGGAACAAGAGCCCTGTGCTGGAAAGGCTGGAATGTCTTATTTTTATGACTTTATTTTTGCAAAAATAGCAATGCAGTTTCTATATCTTGAAATGTTCAATCTGTCTCTGAACTCTAAATGAGCTCATTTCTATTATGCATTTTTGCACAGTGCCCTGGGCTTTCACCATCATTCTTGTGATTATTATCTCTCCCATCTCCATGGATCCAAACCCTGAATTTATTGAATATGGGATGTAGTGGAAAAGGAAATTAAGATTGTATTTTTTGATGTTTGAAGTCTTGGTAGCTCGATTTTTACTCTTTTAGATTGAAAAATTTATAACTGTGATAGATGCGGTTTCAATTCACCAAAGTATAGGGTTTTTGAAAGAAAGATTTCTGACCCCTCCCCATAGTCCCACAGTCCTGAGATCATCAGTGTCAAATCAGTGCAAGCCTTGGTGGTAGCTAATCCACATTAAACTGGAACAGTATTCCCAGGTACTTTCCTGCAGAAAACGGATGTTCAGATGCAAACTGAAAAATGGCAGGCCTTTCCAACATCGTGGGAAAAGCAACTTTAGGATGACGGGGATGATAGCTACTGTTTATTGACTCCTTAGGTTAAAAAAGGTCCTCTTCTGTCATAGGGCATTACATGTGTTGTATAATCCTTACAACAACCATAGGAGGTACTTACGGATATTGTCCCCATTTCACAGATGAGGAAACTGAGCTATGGGGTAAGGAATGAAGTAGTAAAATGAGGACTGGAGTCCAGGATGTCGCATTCTAGTCCCGGGGTTTTGCTGGATGAACCTTTCTCAGTGTGAAGTCTTTCTCCTATAATAGTCCCTAAAACTCTCTTGGCTTCCCTGAATGTCTGCTTGCAAGTCCTTACAGGTAACAAAACCAGTGAGAAGGAGGAAGGATGAATTAATAAAGGATGAAATTCCTGTCTCCCAGGTCCATTGTGACAGCTGCTCCCTCCACAGGTCCCTGTTCTCCGTGAGATTTAATGTCATAAACACATATATTTTTCTGCTCCTAAAACTTCTCCTATTCTAAAAGTCTAATTAACTGTATAACCACTTCTTGGTCTCTTGCCTGACTTTTAGGTGCTCCAACAACACCTGAACAAGTTTGAGAACCACTGAAGTTGACCCTGAGGTCGTGTGTGAAGTGTGTAAAACTTACTTGTCAACATGGATTTTGTGGCTGTATTGTAAGAGCTGTCAAAATATCAATATATCAATATATGGCAAAGCATTTAAGAGCACAGCTTTAGACTCAGGGCCTTGTTACAACTATGCCTCTTCCATGTAGCAGTCATGTGACCTTGGGCCTCAGTTTCTTCACTGGAAAATCGGGGTTGATAGCACTACTTGCTTTATAGGGTTGGAATCAGGAATATCTGAAATCGTGTTAAAGTAAAACATTCAACACAGCGCCCGGCAGACAGGAAGGACTTAATGCGTAGTAGCTACTGTAATAAAAACATTAATTTATCATATCTGTTAAAAATTATTTCCCTCATTTTCACTAATTCATTTGGAAGAATCATCATCTGAAATTTATCAATAGCTTCACTCTAGACTAGGTTGATATTACAAGGCCTTTTAAAAATTTTACAGAATATGATGAGAGCCATGCATTATAGAGGAAAAAAGGAAAAGAAAACTGGACAACTGGTAAAACACATCACTTGTTTAATTTAAAATTGAAAGTCAGATGGATCATTCCCACACATTGGCCAGTTCCTGTCAAATAGACCAGTTGAGGTGGGAACTTTAGTTTATGTATTGGATGAGATGTGCTTGTTCTTAAAAAAGATGCTAAGCTGAATCACCCTTTGGAGGATGGAGAAGTCCAGCTTAAGTCCTGGACTTGACCACCGTGTCTCTCTGGGATAAAGGACCTGGGATGAATGAGAGTCTTAACCAGGTTTTAATAGTTGCAGGGACAGAGACCCATTCAGACTACTCTGGTGATGGGAGATTTATTCTGAGAAACGGACAGAGGACAGATTCTCATGGGAACAGAAATTTAGCCAAACAAGCAAGATGTTCTGATTGAACAGCCCTATCCAGAAAAATATTTGAGCCTGTACTTTTATATATATATAAAATTTAACATATAATCATATATATTCAAACTGATGAGCTACATGTATTAGTTTGCTAAGACTGCTATTCAAAATACCACAGACTGGGTATCTTAAACCACAGAAATTTGTTTTCTCACAGTTCTGGAAGCTAGACATCCAAGATCAAGGTGTTGGCAATGTTGGCACACATGGTCGTCCCTCAGTGTATATTCAAATTTCCTTGTTTTATAAGGATATCAGTCACATTGGTTTAGGGCCCACCTTGATGACCTCATTTTAACTTGATTATCTTTGAAAAGACTCTATCTCCAAATACAGTCACAGTCTGAGGTACTGGGGGGTTAAGACTTAAACATACGGTTTTGGGGGGACACAGTTCAACACATAATAGTCCTCTTGGTATCTTCAAAAGTTTTGGCTCACTCCCTGTCAGATCTCCTTGAACTGTGATTGATTTTTCCTCTATAATGTGGCTCAGGAAGAGTTTGTACTGAGAGTAAGAGATGTGACCACACTGTTGTTTTCCTACTGTTTGTTTGCATTTGTAATACTATTTCAAGTGTATTTCCTCTGCAGGAAGCTTTTAAAGTCCATCTTGCAAGGGTTGGTTTGGCAATCATGAGGTAATACCATCTCTAAATCACTTACTTGGCATCCTAGTCAGTTCCAGCTGCTATAACAGAATACCGTCGACTGGGGGCTTAAACACCAGACATTTATTTCTCACAGTTGTGGAGGCTGGAAGTCTATGATCAGAGTGCTGACATGGGTGAGTTCTGATGAGAACCCTCTTTCAGATAGGTGCCTTCTTGCTTTATCCTCACATAGGAGAGAGAGAGAAAGGGAGAGAGAGAGAGAGCAGGAGAGAACCCTAGTCTCTTCCTCTTCTCATGGGGCACTAATCCCATCTTGAGGGACCCACCCTCATTACCTCATCAAAACCTAATTACCTCCCAAAGTCCTCACCTCCAAACACTATTGTATAGGTGACTGAGGTTTCAACATATGAATTTTGGAGGGACACACATGTTTAGCCCATAGCAGGTGGGCACTCCATGACCACAGACAATTGCTCCATCTCATGGATGAGTGAGTGAGGGCCAGCCCGTGTATGTTGGGAGACTTCCTTCATTCTTTCAGAATGTTCTCATACCTAAAGTTCTAGATACTTCACATGCTATAACCATCTGACCTGCATCTAGTAAACGTATCAGTGTCAACTTATAGAGTAAGTAGTAGTAAAGTGTATTTTTTCCTTACTTGTAGGTAAAATGAAAAGAAATAGAAATTCAGATAGTTATTTCTGCACCCCATTGGATTGTATCCCATTCTTAAGTGGGAGGAAGAATGAATTTCAGAAAAGCAAGAGTTGCATGATCTTTCACTGACATAATTCTGAGGACCACAGACACAGGAGGGTGGTGAGTCACACTGTAGGGTTTTTGCTTTATTGACATTTGCCTCCTCCCTGCCTGTCTGATTTATTCTACTCTTTCTACTGCTCATCTTCCTCATTCTCTCCTCTCTACTGACCTTTTCCTCAACCTCTTCTTCTCCATTTATAACTTTGGCTCACGTGTGGTTTCTCATGACCTCCCATGGATGGAGTTGCAGAGCTGTGATCTTGGGCAGTGATGCTGCCTCTCAGAGCTTCACTTTCTGCTTCCATAAAATAACGGAGATAAACTACATGAGATCCCAGATTCTTTCCAGGAGACACATCTGTACTGTCACTATTGTATTTATTCCCCAGAAGGAGGATTCCTGCTTAGGAAAAGAGGCCAGTGGTTTGAAGTTAGGCCTTGATTTAGATTCAAATCCAATTAGAAATAATTTCCAAAGTGAGTTTGTCTGGAACCCAAGCTGAGGAGATTGAGAAGGGCAGGCGTCCACTTAAACTTGGTTTAAAGTACAGCTCAGTTTATGGCAGGTCAAAAAGGTCACAGAAAATTCAAAGGTCAAGCTGATACATAGTTACACTTCCCTGAGGGCTAACAGAGAGACATCACAATGACATGAGAACAAGTAATATTGTAAGAGGGATAACCTTAAATACACTCTAATTTACTAAAAAAAAACTTTTTTAAGCTTTTCTCCTTTATTTCTTGTGATATAACCTCATAACTAACCAGTGTGTTAGTTATGTGGTTGAGAAGCAACCCCCTCAACACAGAATCCACACTCCCTGGATTGGCCAATGATACCCTTCATTGTTCGGGGACTCCTCCTGCTAATATCCATACTTTGATGACCCGCAGTGAACCACACCTACAGGTTTTGCATCTTTTGTGCTTCCCTGTTGGTCCCACTTTGCCCCAGGCTGGGTCTGTGACTGCTTTGAGCCATAGAATATGGCAGACTTAGTGCTGCGCTGGTTCCAAGTGTGGCTGTTAATTGGCCTGGCAGCTTCCACATCCTTGCTCTTGGGATGCTTCTTTTTGGCATCCAGATGTCAAGCTGTGAAGCAGCCCAAGCAGCTACATGGAGATGCCCACGGGAAGGAGAACTGAGGCCCCTGGCCCCCGGCCCCCAGCCCCAGCTGAGCTTCCACTGGAGCCTTCAGATGACTGTAGCCATGTCAGGGCCCCAGGCAATACCGGGTGGACTGAAGAACCGCCCAGTAACTCCTAGGAGGAAAGACTTTATTGCTGGAGGCCACCAAGCTTTTCACCAATGAATAACTGAAGTAGGGCCAAATGACCTTCTCTATTCTCTAGCCCTGTTAGCACCTCTCTTCCCTTCTGCTCATCCTATTCTTTAGTCAATCCAAGTGGCCTGTCAGTCCATCAAAACAGCCTTTGGTCCTTTCTACTTGCTCCTCTCCTGTCCTGAAATGTCCTGCTCTCCCTTCTCTGCAGAAGCATTTCCTATGCCCCAAGACAAACATCACCTCTTCTCTGAAGCCCCCTTGACACATAATCCCCTTTCCTTTCAAGCAGAGTTAGTGACCCTACTCTGTGCCACTGTGGCATTTTATGTTACATGGCCTATTGTAGAGTCTATAGGGTTTTAAAAATATATTGAATTGCTTGTCCATCCCCACAGGAAGTGAAAAGGGGTCACTGTGGTGTATTCAGGAATAACATGGTCTCTGGGTTAAGAAACATCTGGATTTGAATCTAAATTCACTCTCAGGATTACCTTTGGATACTTCTCTAAATCTCAGTTTTCTCACCAGTTAAAACAAGGTTAAGAATTGTCTCCTCTTAGCGTTGTTGTAAAGATCAAGGTGTACTACTGCGTATCAAACACCTAGCCCAGGGCCCAGCCCAGCAGATGTCAGCAGATTCCAGAGACATCCCCACCCTGTCCTGCTACAGACACATCCCCGGGCAGCTTCCCCGGCTGATCCTCATCCCTGAACCTCCTGAGTTCGGTGTCCTGCCCTGTGGTCTTATAATACCCCTTCTTACTGCCATCATGTTTTTTACATACACTGCAAGCTATTCCCATAGACTGGGAGCCCCTGCAGGTGGGCACTCATTGTTTCTTGCTGCTAATTTCTCATTCCCAGAAAAAAAACACAGCACTTGACACCTAGTAGGTGTTCAAGAAATACAAGTTGAATAATGGTTCCGAAGTTTAGGATTTAATCTAGGATTACAGGGTAGTTAGGGAACAGGGGAAGTTCCCTAGGTTTTGACTCAGTATCACTTAGTGTCTTCTGTTGAAGACAAATCCTTTGCCAAATTCATCATGTTTCTTGAGTTGACTGAATGTACAACAGTTACCGGGATGGGGCAGGGAGGATTGTAAAGGTACCATCAGCTGACTGACTTTGAGTCAGTCTCATAACTCAAGGCTTCATTTTTTGCATTTTGAGGCATATGATCTCTAAGGATATTCAGCTCAAAAATTCTCATTTACAATGGTTTTAAATTTGGTAAAACCTCTCTAATCTTAAATTCCACTGACTTAATTTCCCTTGCCTCTCTTCAATCCATCAGTAGCTTTTAGGAAAAGAAATCTATAGCAGGCATCCTAAGCCGTCAAAGAGACATAACACTAAACAACGATGATACATAAACTATTTCATATTTTGACAGAATCTGGGAATGTTCAGCCTATGCAAATGAGTGGAAACACAGACAAAACTTAGTGAATAAGCTATTAAATGGTGTTATTTATCACTTGAGAAAACTGAAAACAAACTAAAAGTTCAACATTAAGGGAATGGTTTGGCAAATTTCTCATGTATGAGTTAGTTAATACCGATATTCACTAAGGATGTGCTCTGTGCTGGATGCATCCTAGGTGTCATTTAGTACAGATGCCCTTTAAAGGTCTCATGGTTCAGTGAGCATGACAACAAGTGACCAGCCAACTATGCCAGGGACAAGTTCTCTATGAGGGAAATTATGCAATGTTATGGGCATCGTTCCTAAATGTGAGGATGGGGGATGAAAAATTTGGGATCAGGGAAAATTTCCAGAGGAAGGTGATAGCTAAACTGATTCGTGAGGAAACTCAGCCCCTGTGTTCTACACAGAGAGAAGAGTGTTTGAAAAGGCCAGAGGCCAAGGCAACCTTATGCATTTGGGAAACTGGAAGAGCCCTGATTGGCTGTAGTTCAGTGTAGCATTCTACAGTCAGGAGAGATGGGCCACAGTGGTAAGCTGTGTTAAAATATTTGAATTTCTCCTGCGAGAAATGAAGAGCTACTGAAGCTTCCTTTTATTTTTTCTCCCAGGAAGAGAGAAAACCATGTTTGCAAAAAGCTTTCCAGGACAAAGGAAAATAAAAATCATAAGATATTAAAAACAACAAAAGAGTTTATGCAATCCTGTATCTAATGTGATCTTATCTATGTAAAGACAAATTAAAAAAATGCATGGGAAAAATCCTGGACAAAAATATGCCAAAATGACAGCTGTAGCTGCCTCTGGGTGGTAGGATGAGTGACTTTTCTTTCTGCATCTTTACCATTTCTCATACTGTCTAAACTTTCTACTGTGAGCCCCTATAATTTGGACAATCAGAAAAATACAAAAACCTTGAGGTTGATGAAAGATGAATGTTGTCTTCATGTTTTCTGGGGCCTCAGGGTGGCCTTGTTTTGGGGACCTACCCTGAACAGATTTCCCCATAAGGAAGGGGAGCCGGGGTGCCTCCCCAAGGGCAGAGTGAGTCCAGGCATGCGCCTTTCCTCCCCCTGGGTTCTGGACTACACACAAGCCCCAGCTCCTGCCTAAAGGAAGCAAGGGAGATTTATACTGACCTGGGGACTCTGATGAGAAATGGTCATGGTGAGTGTGGGGAACTGAGGGAGAGGCTGACATGAGAGGTCACACTGTGGGCAGAATCTCAGTCTCCATGAGCATCACGGGATAAAGCATGGACAAAGGGAGAGATGGACCCCAACAGAGATGGGCAGACAAACCTAGAGAGACAGAGTCAGGGACATGGAAGACATAGAGACAAGGCAAGAATACAGAGCGGAACAGACAAAGGAGAGAAACAAGGAGAGGATGAGATAGAAAGATGGAGAGACAAGAAAGACAGTGAGAGACAGAGATTAACAGAGGGAGGAAATACCAGCGGGGAGAGAGAGAGAGAGAGACCAAAAAGAAGCAGAGCGACAGGAGATGCTGGGCAAAAAATAGGAATAGAAACAGAGAGATACAGACACAGAGAGAGATACAGCAACTGAGAGTACACGATGGAAGAATTAAAGACAGAGGTGCAGAGACACAGAGGTGATACAGAGACTCCGAGAGACCCAGGCAGAGATAGTGGCCAGCAAGAGAGGCAGAAGATGGAAGAGCGGTGAGCAGGGAATGTTCCCGGCAGGCACATCAGAGCACTATGTTCATCGTGTCCAAGTGGTGGTGCTTGCTCAGACATACATGGCCTGTCCTGAAACTCATTTCTTTCATAGTTACATTCCCAAAGTGTCAGTAACACTAAAAGAAGTTTTAAAAAGTCATTTGTATAACAATTTATAATTTATGAGTCTCTTCTATAGTTATTTTCACCATCATTTCACTCAGTCGAGTAGCTAACATTATGGTCCTTCAGTTAGATTTTAATGCCCATTTTACTTATGTGGAATCTGAGGCTCAGAGGGGCTAAGTGCCTTGTCCTGGTGGCACAGCTGGCAAACCGCCAGGCAACGATTAAGACCCCCACCCTCTAGACTCCTAGTTCAGACCCTGGTTGCTGTTCCACGCCCTTCAGTCTGTAATCAAGTCTTCATGTGCACTGTGTAGAGGGGAATGTGAAAACAGTGTAATGCATCAGCAGTCATTAAGCACCAACTGTGTGCAAAGACATTTGGGTGGTAGTGACACTGTGACAGCAAAGACTTGATTTCCACTATACTCCAGTTGGGAAGACTGAACTAACAGAAACACACGAGAGTCACTCAGTTGTCCCTTGGGACTTCAGGTAGACTTAATTTGAACCCCCAGTGTTTTGGTGGTGAGAATCCAAAGTTGTCCTTGCAGTTTCCACAAATTCTTGCTCTCCTTCCTCATGGCCTCCTCTCTTTCCGCTACTGCGACTCTGTGTACCATCTTGGGTTGGCTCTGGGCCACTTGGGAAACAGACTGTGGCCCTTTGGCCATTTTATTTATCCAAAAAAATCTACACCTATGTGTAAATGTTGTGAGTTTAGTAACATTAATAAAGGTTTGGGAGTAAAGGACAAGAGTTCTATTTCCCAGCACCCAGTTTCTCCCCACCTGGCAGGCTTCCCACCGTGGGTTTTGCTGTTTTCCAAATCCTCCACCCCGGACATGTCTACACCCCACTGCGCATGCTCCCACACACAAAATTCAAGGTCCCTTCCTTTGAGGCCCAGCCTCAACTGCCGCCTAGCCTTCCCCAGATCTCCTGAAATTGAGAGGCACGCATTTTTCTACATTCTGTTACACCCAAAACAATCAGAGATACATCAATGATCAGTTGTGAGGTCACTGTGAGGCAGAAGGGAAAGATGAGTGTGGGTGGGAGCTATTAGGGCAGGAGTGCTGGAAGCAAGGGGTCTAGAGATGGGTTTCTGGAAAGTTCCAAAGCTCTGGGAAGGGAGGTGGAATTTGCTCCTCAGAACGTGCAGGTTGCTGGGACAGCAACCAACCCATCCACTTCTCTCTGCATCTGCTAGATCCTGACTGGAGGGTAAGGGCCGTAATTCCTCCTTGGCCCTGACCAGGAGACCCTCCTTCCCTAAGCAGTTGGCTAGGGCTGGTGGGACGTGGCAACAAAGCTTTCATTTGTCTTTCTGGAGAGTCTGGGTTCTCTCTTGAACTGTTCGCTTTGTTAGAAGAAAGATCTTGCTCTAACTTTCACTTTCAGGACCAGAAATCAGTCTCCCCTCAGACTCAGACAGAGGGGCAAAGGCATTTGTGTTGCATCTGTTTCCAGCTGCCTTTGAGCATAGCTCATCTTTTTGCACAACTGATAGTTTAATGTTTATCAAATGCAACAATGCATGCAGCCCTGAATGGAAACCACAACGGCATGATTCCCTGTCTCCTGGGCCTCCTTTCTTGGAGGGTATGATCTCACCCGGGGACTGCTGAAGTCCTTGGGCATGTCTGTCTTCTGTGTGCAGCCCGAGTGAGTGTTTCATTCACATGTGTGAAAAATGTTCCAGAAATATGTCCAGAGGCTTTCCACCGGCTTCTGCTAACACAGGTGTTATGTCTTATGGCCTGGGCCAAATTTCACAAGTTTACATTCTTATTTTTCAGTCATTCGCTTTGATATATGCCTACATATTCACCCACCATAAGTGAATTAAAAAAGAAATAATACCCCAGACAAGAGAGGGAGAAGGAGAGGAGGACGTGCAGGAAAGGGGTCTGGTGTAGAGTCTGAAGCCCCATGGCCCAGGCTCCCTGCCACGCCCCATCCCCTCCCCACCTGGCCCCATCCACATAGCAGTGGGCAGCTCTGTTTCAAAGAATCTTCAACCACCGTTTCCACATCTGTAAAACGTGAATAATAATCATCCCTCTTACTGACCTTACAGGCTTGTCAGGAGGATCAGACCTGCTGATGGACCTGCAAGTGCTTTGAAAACTGTAATATATGAGACAGACAATTGCTATTTACTGAGCATTGGACTTCGTGCCAGGCATGGGGGAAGAATTTACAGAGATTATTTAGTTGAATCTCCACAACCACTATATGAGGCGGATACCATTAGTCCTATTTTATAGGCAAGGAAATGGAGACTTCATAGGATTTAGTAAATTACCCAAGATCACACATATTGTTAAAAAAAATTTAAGCCTTCTAATCCCTTTGCACAAGCAGTTTTTAATCTTTCTTCCTCCTCTTCTTGTGGTTTTTCTTCTCCTTCTCCTCCTGCCCTGTCCCTCTTCTTGTAAACTATATAAGAAATTGTGACAGTCATTAGGGCTGTTCACCAAATCCTTCTCCACATGGTAAATTTGTGCTTCTCTGCCCTTTTTGAAATCAGCAATGGCCATGTGACTGGCTTTGACTAATGAACAGAAGTAACACGTGTCCCTTCTGGGCAAAAACTAAAAAATCTGTGCACTATTACCCACACTTGCCTCCTCACTTCTGGAAACATGTATCTAGTTGAAGTGTTCATCGTTCTGGACTGCTGAGTGACTAGGATATCAGAGCCCTCCCCCAACCTGTCCTGCCATATGTACCCGCACTGGAGATGTGCAAGGGTAAAATATTTGTGTTTGTGTGTTTAAAACCTCTGTGATTTGGAGGTTGTTTGTTACTGCAGCATAACTGAGCCCATCCTGACTGATAAGGGGAACAAACCTGATGGCAAAAGCATTAACAGGGAAAAGAGCAGATTGTAACAGGAATAGCACTGACTGGAGCGGTAGTCTCCAAATTTGGGTTCTGCTGTCAACTTACATGGTAAACTTGGGTATCTCAATTTATTATATTGGAATACAAGGGTGGTAGAGGCATACATCTCAGTCATGTTCAGGAGACAAAGCTTGTGGACATCACGGTATTCCTAGCAGGAGCCAGGAAATACTGATGTGTTACATAAAAAAATAACTTTTTATTGTGCTCTGTTAAGTCACATACCATCTACAATGAGATAAATACAAGAAGCAAGCGTACTAAATAGTTGGGAAAACAATTTTTTAGAAAAACTTAAATGATTTTCTATATATTTATTTAATTTTCCTTCACCAAGTCATACTACCTACACAATAGGAAGATTTTATGATTTCTGGATTTATTTTTTTTACCGAAAAAATCCCCAAAAAACCTTGTCCAGCCCCAAGACACCAGTACTCTGTGGGTGCATGGTTCAAGAATAGCTAGACTAAATTAATGGTTTCCTATTTCTCTTCTGTTATAATGCCCTCAAATTCTGAGTCTGTGAACCTGAGACCTTTCCTAATGTCCTTTTGGAGCTTCCTGTTCACCAGAAATGTCATTTGTGGCTGATAAGGTGACAGATGGCTAAGATAACTAACTCTGGAGGCTTGAAAAACATTATAAATAAACAGGTTAAGAAAAAGAGAAGGAACCTCAGTATGCTTTTAGGCATATTGAATGAGGAGGTCTCTACAGAGTGAGCTGGAGAGTGGGCACCGCTGGGTCTAGGTCTCCTCGATGTTTCTCAGATTGACCCACTCTGTCGGTTACCATGGCTGCTGTCAACTCTTGTCTATACTGTCTCAATAATCTTCCAAAGAGCTTCCCTGATGCCCAGGCGTGGTACCAGGGGGAGGAGAGAGAGGCACCTAGGACTTAACATTTAAGGAGGCACTCACTCTTAGGAACATGGCCATGAGAGTGAGTGCCTCCTTAAATGTTTTGCACTAGGTGCTTCCCTAGCTGCCTCCTCATCCTGGCCCCACTGCTGCCAGACTTGCCTCCTCCCATCACTCTCCACACCATAGCCAGAACAGTGATTCCAAAATATGAATCTGATTGTTACTTTTTTGCTTAAAATTTTAAATGGTGGCTCACTACCTTCTGGATGAAGTTACACTTTCCTGTTCATTCGTCATGTGGTTGAGTTTTTGATTGACTGATTGTTGATTGCTTCAACATGCATAGAGCCAGGCACTGTGCTAGGTGCTGTGATTAGAATCATAAGCAAGACGGCCAGTGTTCCTGTCCTCCTGCTGCTGACATTTGTATGAGAAAGAGAGATAAGACACTGTGAACCAGTAGAAATAGAAAGAAATGATAAACTCTGAGTGCTTAAAAGAAACAAACAAGGGCTGAGATGTCAAATGGGCAAGGGCAAGGGCTGCATTAGATGTTCACTCCATGGACTGGATAATGAAGATCTCCTTGAAGAGGTTACAATTATAGAGACAGGAATGTTGAGCTGTGAGGGTGGTAAATGAATTCCAGGTGGAGGGAAGAGAGCGTGTGAAGACCCTGGGGGCAGGAGTGGGCTTGGAATGTTCAAATAGAATGGAAACCAGTACATTGTGTGTACTGGGAAAGGTGGGAGATGGGAGCATGGGCCAGATTGCACAGTGGGAGGACCTCAAATTTTGCTCAAAGTGTAATGAAAAGGCATTGATGTTATGCAGAGGAGTGATATGGCTAATATTTTTCATTGTTATTTTGTCTGTTGTGTACAGATTGGACAGAGAAGACCAGTGTGGAAGCCATTGCAGCATTAGAGGCAAGAGATGCTGGTCATCTGGACCTGGGTGTAGACACTGGAGACCAAAGAGAACAAATACAATTAGTATTTTGGTGAACGATGGACGGAAGCTGTTGATTATTTGGATGTGAGGGTGTCTGTGTGTATGAGTGGGGAGTGATCGGTGAGGGAATGGGAAGGATCAGGGACTTCTTTGCGTAGGTGAGAAGATGTGGATGCTGCAGACCGAGGGAAGGAGAATTGAGGCAAGGGAGGGGAGGAACAGGTGCATGTTTGGGACAATAAATCTGTAAAGACTCTTGTAGGTATTGTATGTCTAAGTACCTGTTAGACATCTGAGTGAAGATGTCAGACAGGCAGCTGGAGTGTGGGAAGAGGCAAGGGCTGGAAGTATGAACTTGGGGGTCAACAGCTCACAGACGGATGGCATTTAGAGTCATAGGAACAATTTCCACTTCTGGCCAAGATGGAGTAACAGGAACCAAGTTTACCCTCACATTCGATAGAACAAAAAATACTGGACGGAATATTAGAAATGAGTTTTCATACATAGAACATTTGGCAGTGCAGGGAAGCGGTCTAAGAGTGGGCAAACATATGAAGTGGGCTAAGATTTCCCAAGTTACTGCCTGGAGAGTTTCCAGGATGCAGCACAGGGATGGGGGAGCCAGGCAGAGTCTGGCGGTCTCCCTGAGTCAAGATGACAGAGCTGGGAGACCTGGGAGGTCAAGGTGGGCAGAGTTTGTGTTGCAGAAGGGAGAGCTGCACAGAGGGTGCTGCTGATGTGCAGTGGACCCAGCTGGCCTCGTGACAGTCTGATATCTGCTACAGCCCTGGCCAATCATCACAGCTTTCTCAGCTTCCTTTCATGGGAAGAAGATTCTCTCTCGGCTCCAGCTTTCGCGCAGTGAGCCTAACACTGGCCCCCATCACGTGACACAGGCCTCTTGCCATCTGAGTTGTGAACCTCTGGCTGCCCCTACTGGCTCTTGGCCCAGAGCCTGCAGGTCTTGCTTCCCTTCCCACTTATGGCTGTGTTTCTCTTCCCTGTGTGGCCTGCAGGGTTATAGACCTTGTTTTGAAATAGGATTATGCTTTTAACATTGCAGCTCTATTTACAATAGCCAGGCCATGGAAGCAACCTAAGTGTCCATCATCGGATGAATGGATAAAGAAGATGTGGCACATATATACAATGGAATATTACTCAGCCATAAAAGAAACGAAATTGAGTTATTTGTAGTGAAGTGGATGGAGTTAGAGTCTGTCATACAGAGTGAAGTAAGGCAGAAAGAGAAAAACAAATACAGTATGCTAACACATATATATGGAATCTAAGGAAAAAAAAAAAGGTCATGAAGAACCTAGTGGCAAACGGGAATAAAGACACAGACCCACTAGAGAATGGACTTGAGGATATGGGGAGGGGGAAGGGTAAGCTGTGACAAAGTGAGAGAGTGGCATGGACATATATACACTACCAAACGTAAAATAGATAGCTAGTGGGAAGCAACCGCATAGCACAGGGAGATCAGGTCTGTGTTTTGTGACCACCTAGAGGGGTGGGATAGGGAGGGTGGGAGGGAGGGAGATGCAAGAGGGAAGAGATATGGGAACATATGTATATGTATAACTGATTCACTTTGTTGCAAAGCAGAAACTAACACACCATTGTAAAGCAATTATACTCCAATAAAGATGTTAAAAAAACCCACAAATATGTTTGAAACATATGGAAAATAGAAAGTCTCAACAAAAAAATAAAAGGTAAAAAAAGAATCAAATAAAAATTTTACATTTTTAATTAAAAAAAGTCTTTTATATTATATCCCATTGCTATTTTTATTTGTTGTATTTTACTTTGACTGGAAAGTAATGGAACAATCCAATCTTTTTCTTCCTGGATATCAGCACATGATCTGCTTTCTTGACATGTGATCTTCCTGTGGCTTTCATGACACCCCTTCTCCTACCTCCCAGGCTCATCCCACTCTCTTTGCGCAGTGCTCCAGGGATCCACCCTTGGCAACAGTCTCTCATTCAGTTCCGTTGTCACAGGTGCCTTGTCATTGCCACAGACTCCAGCCCAGGCCCCCCACTTGCATGCCCATTTGGTGCTCCCAACTCAACACATTCAAGATCAAACCCTATAACTTTCACCCAAACCTGCTCCTCCACCTGTATTACCTAGTGTGCTAAATGGCACTCCATAAAACCAGATATTTAAACCAGAAACCTGAGTGCTATCACAGATTCCTCTAGGTTTTTTTTTTTAACTGGCACATCTAATAAATTGCTGTTTCATAAGTCTTACACCTGTAACCTACATATATCTTGATCTATTGGCTCTTGCCTTGAAGTTAACCTTGGATTGGATTCATAGGAAAAAAAATTCAGCAGTTTGGCAACCATAAATGAAAATTTAAAATAATTCTAATCTTTACTGAATTCTGTACAAAACTAAAACTAAAGAGAGGTCCCATTCATATTACACAGCAAACACTGAAATCTGCTTTCTGCATTTTTGTCTCTTTCTTTCTCTCTGAGCTATAGCTTGCCCTATCATCTATCTATCTATTTATCTATCATCTATCTATCTATCTATCTATCATCTATCTATCATCTATCCCTGAGCAACTCCTTTCTTGTTTTTTTCTAAAAAGCTCTAAAACTCTTCAAACCCTGCTACTATTTCCAAACCCAAGAATCTTTCTTTCCTCCCTTCTCTTTTTTTGTTTCATGATCTACTCTGGACATTTTCTGATATAAATAAATCCCATAATTGTCAGTACCTCTCAGATTTTTCTCCTAATTCATACCTCTTTCAGCACCACAAAAGACTAAGAGTTGGGTAGACTCACAGACATATCCTTGGAAAGAAGAGAGAGTATTGAAGAGGGAGAATAAATTTATTTCAAATTTAATACTTTTCTTCTCTTATTGCCAAAACCAATTAAGTTTCTTTCACATCCATTCCCTTCTCTCCATTTCTGCTGTAACAAGTATATCCCAGTGTCAAAAACTGTGAGGGGCCTGACATTTTTCCCTAATTGTAAGTGAACAATTAAGCCCACCATGGTTCCATTGATGCTGGTAGAAGACATAAGTCTCATTGGTCAGAGACAAAGGACAATGTATTGCTCATAGGAATAGCAGTAGCCAGAGTATGAGAAATATTGTGCCCTTTGCCTGAACCCCAGTTCCCTCACGATAATGTAGTGAGAGCCAAAAGACTCCTGCACACACAGTGATATATGGCAGGAGAGGAACCCTGAGCTGGGGGAACCCACATCCTTTATAATGGGCAGTAAGCACACCTGCTCTTAGCTCTGGGAAGAGTGGGGAGACACTATCTGTTATTCATCTGGTTGTAAGCAAACCTTCCCTTTGTTCTGGAGGGAGACACTATCACTTCCAAGGCTGTTGGACATGCAAAAGTCCTTGAAAAGCTGGTCCAGAACAGAGAGCAGTCAGTGCCTCACTCCTAAGACATGCAGAAACATTAGAGATTTATGGAAAATTGTCTCCTCTCACCTGCTCTGGACAATCATCATTTGTTGTTGGAATATGACAATATCCGCCCAACTGACCAAGCTGTACCTGGCCTTGCTCTCTTACAACCCATTCTTCCTCTGCTGCAAGAGTAATCTTTCAAAATGCAAATAAGGTCATGCAACTACCATTGCTTACAATTCTTCAATGTCTACTTAGTTCCTACAGGATAATTTCCTTAGTGTGCCACATAAAATATTTTTTGATTTGGCTTTTGCCTGGCTTTTCAGCCATTTCTTCCATTCTATGCTGAAAATTTGACATTTAAAAAATAAATAAAAGCTTGCATTTAATAATAACTTTTGGACCTACCTCTACATGGAAAGCAATTTACAGGTTAATGGGCTTGAGG
This sequence comes from Balaenoptera musculus, assembly GCF_009873245.2. NCBI lineage: Eukaryota > Metazoa > Chordata > Mammalia > Artiodactyla > Balaenopteridae > Balaenoptera > Balaenoptera musculus. The sequence goes on from NC_045789.1 coordinate 99,547,759, forward strand.
CGACCTTTATAACCTACTTTATAAACTTGTTAACTATTCTTGATGAATTGCATCTCAAATTCTGTTTGTACTGCTGCTTCTGTGTGAATGTGTGTGTGTGTGTGTGTATGTGTGTTAATGACAGACAAAGGAAATTTAAACAGAGAGAATTCTTCTGTAAGCCCAACAAATGGAAGTACATGTTCTGTTTATTTATTATTTTTTTCTGCAAGGATCTAGGCCTTGCAAAGATCAACTGCACTTGAACTTGTCTCCTGTCTCGTTCTCGCAATGACTTCTGGCTCTGATTTGCAAGTGGGGTTTAAATCCCCTTGCTCAAGTTCACCACAACCGTCCCTTCAGGGTTTTCCATTTTCTCGGCAGTCTAAGCTCTTTTAGACAAATGTCAGTTTTTTGTCATTAGCCTTGTGAGAATTTCTAGAAATAAATAAACAGAAACCCACTCTGGGAGTGGAGAATGTGAGTCAGCGCCATGTTGGGAGGAGGGGTGGAGACAATGAACTTTTGGCTTATGTCTTGGGGCTCTTTTTTTACTGAGACTTACTTAAAGGTGGGAGTGGCCTTGGAGTTCTGCTTTCTGACATCTACTCCTGGAATGGAAGTCCATGCCAGGAAAGAGATGATAAAGCAGAGCGCTTATGATATATTGAAATATATAGATGATTTTTATAATGACTCGAAGTTTATTGAATTTTTGAGGGATAGTGGCATTTCATAACTGTTGCCTTAAGAGAAACCCAGGCCTCCTCCAATCTGGATGTAACCTAAGCTGCCTTCTTATGTCCCTTACAACCCATTGGAGATTTATTATTCCTGCTACTTGCTGACTGAGTGACCTTGGATGAGTCACTGCTTGTGCCTCGGCTTTCTATCCATAAAATGTGAATCATAAAACAATGGGATATTGTGAATATTCAAATAAAGCACACAATGTTATATGGAAAGGTATTTTAAGCTATCAAATGCTATAAAAACCTAGGAATCTGTATTATTTGGCTCCTGAAGGCCTACTATTCCCTCCGATGCTGCTTTGCTTTGACCTCAGCCTCCAGCAGATTTATATACACACAGCAAAAGTCATGAACATTTATAAGAAAGTTTTATTTTTCATCAACTGAGGTTGCAAATGGAAATATTTAAAAATACAATTAAAATAAAAGTCTTGCTATTTTTCAAAACTAAACTAGGCAAGCAATTAAAAAAAAAAAGAAAGAAAACTATGGGTAGTATTAATTCCAGTCCTTGTCCTGGAATGATGTGAACTTGGGGCCGTCATCGCCCAGACTTGCCTCTTCACCTGGCCTTTGCTGGTCTGTGACATCCTCAGGGAGAACATAGACTTGTCATTCCCCAAGTTCAGCACACCCTGTGAGCAGGTAAGTGGGCAGTAGACGTTTGTTTAAAAAAATCAGTGGTCCTTGTTTTCTTCATCTTTAAAGAATGAGATTGAGGCTGTATCAGGATTCTTCTAAATCAGGCTGGTGACTCATTGGTGGGTTTTGGAAGAAATTTTGTGGGCCACAACTAGCATTTTAAAATGCAACAGAAGGGAAGAGAGTAAACAGACGGCACACAGTAAGGTAGATATTGCTTTGTGAAACCTTTGTTTCAGTTGTGGGCATGTATGTGGGGGTGTGTGTATGTGCTAGGTCTAGATGTCAAATATGTATGTTTCTTATTGTTTATGTTGCTGAAAAATGTGTGAAAACACTGCACAAGTCAGTCCTCTCATCTCTAATGTCACGTGACTGCTACTACCACCACCATCACCCCTTACATTTGATTAATACTTCACATTTTACAAAGAATGTTTGTACCCACTCACCTTCATTTGGTCCTCATCAGAACCTGGGGTGCGAGAGGGACATGTTATTATATTACCCTTTACATTTTTCTTGTAGAGAAGAGGCTTGTATCCTCAACTCTTCCTTCTAGAAGGGGCTGTCTTCGTCTGGAGAAACCTTTAAATGAAGCCTGGGAAAGATGTCTGGACCAGAGATGCTCTCAGGAAGAAAGGAGAAGAAGATCTCCGTCTCCTATTGGAGGAAGGTGTTGAAGAGGGGGCTTGAGTGTGGGGAGAGGCTGGTGGGGTTGCATGGGGGAAGGGAAACCATGAGAGAGAGAACCCTTGATGGAACATTGGAGAACATGGGCTCCTTAGTAGACTGCTGCTGTGCATTGCATGAACTGACCTTTTCCCCACGACCCCACCCATCTTCAGATACCATCACTAAAAAATCATGAACTTCTTGCGGTGACTGGATTTCTTATAAAATCTGGCACAGAGCTGATTTCTGCATGGAGATGTAGCCAAAGCTGAAGAAGAAACAGCATATGTGGATGAAGAGACAGCAAACATCCAGGTTATAAACAAAGAGACTGAGGGTCAGAGAGGCCAAGTGATTGACTGGAGGTTCTCAGTCAGCTTGGAGCTAGATGAGATGAAGGACAAGACTACCCTATCCTGCTCCTTTGAAAAAAAATTTTAAACTGATATGGCTCTATGTGTTTTGGCCATAACCCAGTGTTATCTTGAGGCTCAAATGCAGTATTGGCTGTGAAGGGGTGGTCCACACATGAGTGAGTAGAAAACGGTCACCAAGGAAGCCACAGGCTCCCTCAGAGAGAGAAGAGCATGCCTTTTTTTTTTTTTTTGGTTTTGTTTTTGGAATACAGGAAATAACACAGAGTTGCTGACATACCCAGAATGGGGCAGAATTTCTTGCTAGTGCTGATAATCAGGTGACCTGTATTAGCTTCCCACCGCTACACAGCAGAGATGAGCAGACAGAAGTCACTCTCACTTACAGACATCTGCAGCAGGTACCTTTGCAGGGTGTCTAGAGGAAGGTAACAGGTGTCCCCAGGTTTCAACACGGCTATCAGGAAAGCAACAGTGAGGACCATAAAAACTCAGCTCCAAAAAACAAAGCAACTGCAGACAAAGAGACAGAATTCTTATCAATTAGACAATTCAGTCCCAGAGTGAAGAAATGTCTGTTCCAACACGGGTTGGGTTAAACTCAGATTCTCGTGGGACGATGGGAGGATTGGAGACTCATGTGGTATCAGGACGGCACATACGGTACAGCTACTGAACAGGATCCAGTCAGAGAGCAGGGCTCCTGTCAACCCTCCTCTGTCCTGAGGTGATTCTCACCTTGGGGAAGTGGGGGAAAACATCAAGATTTTGTTAAATAACTTCTGCTCCTCTGGCAGATTTCAATGAAATTTCCCTCGTGACATCCCCTGACTACCCCCTTTTCACCTTATCTCAACCAGCTGCGAATTACTACAGGCCAAAGAGAGATTACTGATGGGCATGCATTTTGTTTGTCTGAGAAAGTTCGAGAACTCACAGACAAGGTTTGTAGTGTGTGCATCGGTGTACATCACGTATGTAGGGATCTGCATATAGTTCTTTTTCTTGTGGTTTGGATTCAGTTATTCTCAATGTATTCTTGAACTATATTGGTATAAAGATCTTAAACCAAATATTGGAATTCAATTTCTTGCCTGCAGAGTGGACCAACCAGGTGAGGCAGCTTCTGCCCCCTGCCTGAATCCCACCTGAGCCAGGCTAACTCTTGCTGAGGTGCTCTACATATTACAAAAGCGCCTTTGTAACCACAAAATGCTCTTCAAATGTAAGTGGAAATGATTTCTCTTGCCCTGCCCCAACAAGCTTCTACACTCAATAAGTCACGGCATTCACAGTGGTCTCTTTATGAAATTCCCCACTCCCCCGTTTATGAATAAGTAACTTGATACAGCTTTTTGGTGACTTCTCTGTCTGTCGGGAAATAGCTCAGGGGGGATTGACAAAACCTCCTCTCTCCCCAAGAATATTCACCAACCTATGAGGACTGGGGTGGAGTCTTCCCATCTTTTACTTCTGAACCTCATACCAACCCTGTGGGAAAAGTAGGATAATGCCCATTTTATGGGTGAAGAAACTGACGCTCAACATACCCACCTGTCCGGGGGCTTTAAGCTGAGGTCACCTGACTCCCCGAATGCCTTCTAACCAATAGACTACCAGCAAGGTCAGGGAGGAGGTCTGTCTTGCTCACTGCTGTAATTCCAGAACTTACTATGTAGAGCAATGCTCAGGAATATCCACTGAATGAATGAATGAGTGAACGAATGAATGATTGCTTGGAGATCAGCTGCAATGTTCAAGTCACCTGGGGTGTAGCCTAGAATCTGGAGTGGAGTGACGCTCTGTGGATGTTCATGGTGAGGATGAGTGCGTGAATGACGAGCACGTTCCTCTGGGAGGGTCAGATGTGTGGGCTAGAGGTTAGGTGCTCACTTACCTGGGCTCACCTCTAGGTTCTGGGACAAGAACGTCTCTCTGGGTCCGTGTAGATACTCCTTGACGGTTCTGGCGGAAGCCCCGCCCCTGGGGCCTGGCCCCTCCCTGCTCTCCGCGCATGCAGCGGGCCTGCAGGAACACACACCGGTTGGAAGCGTCCTTCCTCTACCGGAAGCAGACCTGTAATATGGATTGAGTGTCCCAGGAGGACATCATCCCCATGCCCTTGGCCTTGGGGCCATATATGGGCATCTCCTACCCACACGCCAACAATAGAAAGTCCGCTCTGCCGTTCCTCTCTGGGAGGCAGCATCTCAGCACTCTACTCCCTTCGTCCTGGGTCTTGTTTATTGCTGGTCTGCTTCAGAGCATTCACAAATACGAGGGAGGCCTTGCCACTCTGCTCTGGGCCTTCGGAGGACTGTTGATCCTTGAACCCCTGTCCCAGTGAACTGGCTGCTCTGTGCATGTGACACATCGTCCTGCTCACATGTGCACTGTTGGAATGTTCTCCTTGCCGTGGTTTTGCCACTTCCAGGCTCAGGCTGGAGGAGTAAAAAGGAGATACACTCTTCTTTTGTCCTGTCTGCTTTTCCTGTCTCTGCCACAAGCACATTTTGTTCAGACAAGAACAGCCACCATGTTCAGATCCACCCTCACTGCCCAGGACCTGGCCTTGACTCTCCCACTTTCTGGCCAGTTGATGACTCAGTTTCCTTGATGGTAAAAGGAGGACCCCAAGGACCGTCTTGCCACCTGGGCTAGATGTCACTTTTGGCTTGAATGAGTCTTGCTTCCAGGACATGTTCTAAATGTGGCTTGTTTGTTGGAATAAGCTTTTTTTGTCATTTCTCATTTTCTCCTTAGAGCATGTCAATGAAAAGAAAACGAATAAAAAACAGAAAGCAAAATAACTGATGCTAACTGAAGATCAGTGTGTACAATAATCACCCACTGCCTAAATCCAAACCCCAATTAGGACCTTTGCTTAGTCTTTGTGTCTTTTTGAGGGCGGGTGGGCGGGAGGCAGTTACCATCGCTCCAGCTACCTTGTGCTGGACGTCTTAGTTCCTTTGTGCACGAGCTCTTATTTCACCCTCAGAACATTGCCGTGGGCAGCGCAATGATCCTGTAATGCAGCTTCGAAACTGAGGCTCCACCAGTCAATCAGCTGCCAAGTTCAAGCTTTTATTACATGTGGGACTGGAGACGCACCCACATCTCTCTAACTTCAAAGGTGCAGCTTTTATCTCTGCCTCATCCTTCTTTTGAGAAAGAAATGGTCAATAGAAAACTCTCAGGTGGCCCATCATCGCAAATGTCATAGTCTTTGTGCCCAAGAGATCTTGGATACAAAACTCCCATACAAGGCTGTGAAACAGGATTAAGTTATAGGATTTATCAGGTTGCCCCAAGGTGAAGGTTTCAACATGTTTTCAAAGGACAAGATGCTAAGAGTGTGTGCCTGTGTGTGAATTCATGAGTTAGAGGAGTTAACGGTTCCTGAGCATTTATTGTGCGTCTGTTTTAAGTATCTCAAATAATCTTCCCAGTTAGATATTCTTCTTTTATGGTGCTGTGATTTATTCCTACTTTTATCAGGAAAATTTTCAAATAGATAGAAAACTAGAAAAAATATGATACATATCGATATTTCCCTCATCTAGATTAGCAGTCACTGTCAATTTTCTACTTTTCCTTTCTTTTTTCTCTGCTTAATTATTTTAAGGTATAGACATCATGGCATTTCACCCCTAAGTGTTCCAGTGTGCACCTCTATGACATAAGGAATTTTCCAGTATAATTATAATACCATTGTGACCCATAAGAGAAAGTTTCCTATGTTAAGATAGGAACCATATTCAGAATTTATCAAGCTCCAGACAAGCAGACTATCCTTGGGGCCCTGGAGGATGACCTATTTTTTTCTCACCATGCTAAGTGCTGAGTTAAAGAGCTTAAATTTTGGAGGGTAAATTCCCCATCTAGCTGACAAGGTAAGAAGGGCTGGAGATGATGTTTGGAGAGACTAAGAGCTGACTGCAGCCTCCAGGTAGCACCTGTATTTGGGGCTTTACATTTTCATCTCCTTTCATATACTCCTTTCAAAGTGCTGAGAATATGTTGGCCCCCTGGACCCAGTGGAATCCAGGGCCAGTGGCTGGATATGGTCTACTTCAAACTTGAAATTCTTCTTAAGAATCCCATTTATCTTTTTAAAAATATGAATTCTGCTTTATCATCTCTCCTAGTGTGTCTTACTATGTAGTCATGAATGTATTTGTTTGAATCATGCAACAACTCTCTTTTGAGATAAGCTATGCCCAAGCACTGGATACAGGTTAATGAACAAGTTCAGACCTAAGAGGTGGGCTATTTTTAGCCTCCACGTTCCCCACTCCACTTTCCTAGTGAAGTTAGCTCTCCATAGGAGGTGCCATGTTGATCCCAGGGCTTCTTGTGTCTCCTTTTCTCTTGGCACACTTGCACTTGAGTTTGGAGGAGAGGAAATGGTAAGGTTGCAGGTCCCAGGAAGGCAGGAGATGTCCAAGGGTGTTGACTGATGTGGTCATCTGGTGAGGCACAGCATTTGTGAGTTAGCTGCAGTCTGGTTTGCAAAGAATTTGATTCACTAGACTTTCATTGCACATCTACTGTGTGCTGGATTTTATTGGGCTTACAAAGATGAGTAAAACAAGTTCTTGGGCTATGGAACAGGTGGATGTGTATCAAAGTAGTTATATCATAATGTTATGGGGCCCTTTAGTGTTCACGACCTCTAGTTCTCCATTCTATAAGAATCTTATAGATTATTATTCTTTCATTCATTTAACATATATTTATTGAGAACCTCCAGTTTAGGTGCTGCAGATGATGAATAAGACAGACTGCATCCTTATCGTCATAAAGTTTACCTTCTAACATGGGGTCATAATCCTTTCCATAAAACTTATGTTTGCCCAGTGGCTTACAGTTTCAAAATATTTTGTGTACATATCTAATTTTGATATAACATTCCATGGAATAGGAAAAATGAGTCTTCTTATTCCAATTTTATAGGACAGAAAATTGAAGTTCAGAGAAATTAAGAGGTTCGTGAATAAAGCAACAGACCTGGAATTTTAAGGCAGTGCTGTTTTCTCCCCATTACATGAACTCAAGTTACTGAGGTACCAGGGCTGTGTATAGCATGGTGCTCAGCCTTAGGGAAAGAAAGATGAAGGCTCCTGCATATAGAGATCTTGTCCTGACTCCTGTCCTGAGCTCCAGTCTCTTAACAATGACATTTCTTCCTCTCTCCGTCCCTTCATCCATTCTTTCCCTATCTTCCTCTTCTCAATGAACAGCACCACAGTTCACCCACTTGACCAAACCAACATCCTGGGGTTAGTCTTGGTTTCTCTCTCTACCGCAGTCAGCCCCCCAGACTTTGTCAATTTAACTTCTCAAATATATTCTGAATGTGTTCAGTTGTCTCCAACTCCACCATGAACTTCCTAGTCTAATCATCCCTTTCTCTTCTCTGGGTCTCCATAATACCTTCAAAGAGATGTCCTGCTCCCATCCTTGACCTACAAAGGGCAGAGTGAGTGAACTTTGAAAAAACTTACTGTGTAATATCCTTTAATGAGCTCAATCCCTCTTAGAAGAAAATCCTGACTCTTTCCCCTGGTCTATGAAGCACTGTGTGACCTGGTTTCTTCCTTCATCACACTTATCTCTAAGCAACCCATCCTCACCCCAAAACTCCAGTCACACTCTCGTGCCAGCCACCTTGGTGCTCTCTATTGCATGAGAACCCCATGCTGATTTCCATTTTAGAGCCTTTGCTCTTTCTTTTAATTCTCACATGGCAGGTCCTTCTAATCAGTTGATTCTCAGATTAAATGTCACTTCCTCAGAAAGGCCTTCTTTGACCAGCCTAATGTAACCTCCCACATTCTGTCACAACCCTGTACTTTCATGTTCTATATTGTACCAATCGCTCACTAATATTGTTTCTTTTTCTAAAAAAATTTTATTGAACTATAGTTGATTTACAATGTTGTGTTAGTTTCAGGTGTACAGCCAAGTGAATCTTTTATACATATACATGTATCCACTCTTTTTTAGATTCTTTTCCCATATAGGTCATTACAGAGTATTGAGTTAGGTTCCCTGTGCTATACAGTAGGCCCTTATTAGTTATCTATTTTATCACTAATATAGTTTCTTGTTTATTTGTTTGCCTACCTATCGTCTGTATCCTTTTTTTATTGAAGTATAGTTGATTTACAGTGTTGTGTTAATTACAGCAAAGTGATTCAGTTATACATATATATACATACTTTTAAAAATATTCTTTTCCATTATGGTTTATCATAGGATATTGAATATAGTTCTTTGTGCTACACAGTAGGACCTTATTATTTACCCATTCTATATATAAAAGCTTACATCTGCTAACCCCAACCTCCCACTCCATCCCTCCCGCAAACCCCTCTCTCTTGGCAAACACCAGTCTGTTCTCTATGTCCCTGTCTGTATCCTTTAATAGAAGATAAGCTCCAGTAAAACAAGAATCTTGTCCATGATCTTTCTTTATCCTCAGTGCCCAGAACAATGGCTGGCACATAGAAAATGTTCAATAAATATTTTTTGATTGAAGGTATGGATGAAGAATGTCGCCTGTCATATCAGTAAGCAAAGGATGTTGTGGCCATCAGACCATCAGTCACTGCAATCACCCCGACTATGCACCCAGGATGGGAAAGAACAGGACACTGGCCCCAGATAGCTGAGGTGCATAACAAAGGAATGATTTCAATGAGCTCAGACTCTTGCATCTTCCTATGCATAGAAAAGAGCTAAATTCATTAACTTGAGATGTCTAGTTTTCTTTAATTAACATTAATCTTTTGATGTTCCAACTACCTGGTTTTGTTGCAGACTCCTCTATATACTGGTTCCTCCTTTACCTCTTTGGAGCAGTCCCTCAGAGGTATGTGAGAGACTATCTTCCAAGCTTAAGTCCTCAGAAATTCTGCCGAAGAAAACATAATTCTCAGCTTTTAGGTTGTGCATTTTTTTCAGTCGACAAAGGAATTAAAGAAGTCAACATTATTTTTCTCTAACTATGAATAAATTTTACCAACTTATTGCTCAAAACAGTTGATTATAGAATATGACCGGATAAGGGCCCATGGGTGCAAATCTCTGGGCCTGGTGAAAGAGAATGGCTGAGAAATCTGGGTACTAATTCTCCAAGTAAGTGAAGCTATGAGCCCAGTGATCACTCTCTTGGCAAACCTTGCCTTTCAGAGGCTCTTAGGTAATAAATATTCGATGAGGACTCACTTCAGTCTCAGTGTTCTCAAGTTTGCTGTCTTACATCCACGCGATAACTCTGAGGTGTGATAACCACTTTATGGGACAGATGAGAAAATGATGCTCAGAGAGGTGAGTTAACTTGTTCAAGGCTATGTGTCCAAGGAGGGCCAGAGCTGCACCTCAAATCCTGGGCTATTGGACAGCTGAGTCATCACGATCCTGCTCTACTGCCCGGAAAGCCAAAGACACATCAGAGAGCAGAGCCTTCTCAAGATTAAAGAAAAAAGTGTGCAGGTGATGAGGAAAGCCATGATACATCTGAGTGGTTGATGTTCACACATGAGTGAACGTGAGTGAAGGAACCATCTGAGACGACCCTCCATTCGACTGTAATTTTCTTTTAAAAAGAGAAATTTCATTACCAAGTTGGGAAGCGCCTTACTCAGAGAGAGCCCAGTTATAGGAGTGCCACATTCAAAATGCAAGAATGCCTGATTTGTGATTTTTTAAACAGTAAAGAGAGCTCTGAAACATATTAAACTTTTACGAGGTGTGGTGCTGACTAAAAATTTTTTTGAGCAAATAATCATACAAAAAGAGTAGACCACATACTTAAAATTAAAACCTCCAAATAAGAAAAATATTTATTAAATAAACTTACACCAAGCCACAGTGACCTTTCTAATGGGCTTTCTCCCTGAAATACTGAGCCCATTCAATTCTTGGAATAATTTTAATCAACAAATTAATGGGTCATTATTAGAGAATGGAAGTACTTGAGGTGGGGCCTGTGGTTTAGTGAGAGAATCCTGGTTAACAAGGAGAAGATCTGCTGAGTTCAGTCCTGTCACTAACTGTGTGATCTTTGGAAATCCAGATAAGCTCTTTGTGATACAGTTTCCCCATCTTTAAAATAGAGATAATGGTATAGCGCCTCATTGCCTCTTAAAGTAATTACAAAAAAACAATGATTAATGGATGTGAAAACACTTTGAGGTAAAGAAGTGTAATGGAGGTGTAAAATACTTATTTATGATAATAACAGTACTAATTATTCCAGAGATGCTAACAAGTAGACTTATTTGCAATTCCCAAGAGTTGGAGGTTTTTAACTTAGAACTCTTGTTCTATCCTTATAACCCATTCCCAAGAGTTTTTTAAGTCTTTCACCCTAGAATACATGCAATTTGTTATTTTTAAACTATTTTTTTAAAATAAATTTATTTATTTATTTATTTATTTTTGGCTGTGTTGGGTCTTCGTTTCTGTGCGAGGACTTTCTCCAGTTGCGGCGAGCAGGGGCCACTCTTCATCGTGGTGCGCAGGCCTCTCACTATCGCGGCCTCTCTTGTTGCAGAGCACAGGCTCCAGACGCGCAGGCTCAGTAGTTGTGGCTCACGGGCTTAGTTGCTCCGCGGCACGTGGGATCTTCCCAGACCAGGGCTCGAACCCGTGCCCCCTGCATTGGCAGGCAGATTCTCAACCACTGCGCCACCAGGGAAGCCCGCAATTTGTTATTTTTATGGCCTGTGCCACAAATCTTGTCTATTCCCTTGGGCCTAGACTTCTAAGAATTCTTCATGCTCTCAGTTCCTTTTTCCTCCAGGCTATGCTGTTATCTTCATATCATTTACCAGAGCAAAAATATTTCATGACACCCCATTGACCATCAAAAACAACCTTCCTACTAGATAAACTTCTAATTTGACCTCCTCAGCTCTCCATCACTCACTCTAACTTGGCTACAGCTGGATAGACCTCTTCTTTATCCTGTGAATGCATATGATGTTGTCCTACCTTGTAATCTTCGCATTTGCTGCTCTTCTCCCTGGGAATGCTCTCCCTTTTCCTGAATGTCCAACTCAGGCTGTAAGACTCAGCCTTGGGCTGCATTTTCACTGCAGTTCTTACCTTCTTTTAATTCTTTCATGACTTGTCATCTCTGAGCTGATGCACTTTCCTAGTTGGAGCTCATTTATCTAGTCTATTGAGAAGCTGGGCAATCAGACTCTTCCGCAGTGTTTCCCCAAATTAATTATTTTATTTATTTATTTAAATTAATATATATTTTAAAATGTTTTAATAGGTCTTTATTGGAGTATAATTGCTCACAATACTGTGTTAGTTTCTGTGTACAACAAAGCGAATCAGCCATATGCATACACATGTCCCATATCCCCTCCCTCTTGAGCCTCCCTATCCTCTCTATCCCACCGGGGAGAAGTGAGAGTAGCATCGACATATATACACTACTGAATGTAAAATAGTTGGCTGGTGGGAAGCAGCAGCATAGCACAGGGAGATCGGCTCGGTTCTTTGCAAATTTATTATTTAATGGCAGTGTTTTTCAAGTCTTTGGCATGAATCACAGTAAGAAATGTATTTTACATTGAAGCCCAACACACACACACACACACACACCTGTGCATGCATGCATACAAAGCAAAAAAATTCAAGAAACAAGAATTACCTTTGTATGTGCAATATACTCTGGTATTTTATTTTATTCTAGTCTCTCATTTAACAAGTCTACACATTGTGTTGTAACCTACACATTGATTTCACAATCTACTAATGGAGTGCAACCTGCAGTTTGAAAAACACCAGTTTATGGTATTAATTTTATGTACAGAATCCTTTGGGGCCTGGCTCTTGATATTCCAAGCTAAACTGTTGGAAAAAAAACAAAATTATCTCTTTCAAGTTTTGATCCTGCACTCCCAAGCCTTGGCTTTCAAGACCATTGTTTACAGTATGAGTCAATACAAATTTATTTAGAAACTCCATTCATTGCTGAACACCTCCTGTAGTGAGTCTAACTCTGTCAGATTCTAGCTCTTAAATATCAGCCAAATTTTCTCCTCCTAACAACTGTCATTCTCCTAGTTCAGAGTCTTATCATCTCTTGCTTACACCAATGGCCTTTCAACTGACCTGCCAGCCTGTAATGCTGTTCCTTTCCCTTTGATTCTCCCATGATTAAGGTATAAATTTGCACATTGTATTATGTCAAAATAGTGTAAATTCTATAAATAGCATATAAGTATTCAATATGAATTCAGCAAATTTCTTTTTAAGTCTACTCATAGGAATTTAAAATATTTTTGTTATTGTAAAAGGGATCTCCTATTACATCTTATAACATTATTTTAGACATATAGGATGAACTATTTTAAAATACATATTTGTTAGCAGTCACGCTATTGAACTATCTTATTAGTTCGAAAGTTTTTCATTTAATTTTTTTGTTGTTTTCTAGGTATACAACTATACACTCCCCAAATAAATAAAGCTTTTATTTATAAGACATTTATAAGGAATAAAAGACATTTTAAAGTCTTATTTCGCTATTTTATCTTAGGGTATTATCCACTAGTTACACAAGATTGGTAAATAAAGTAAGGGGTACCTGTTGTTCTTGTCTTCTCCTTGACTTTCATAGGAGTTCATGTGATATACTACAGTTAGGAATAATTCTGTCAATTAATTTTTAGATCAATATCTTTTGTCATGTTAAAGAAATAGTATTTATTCACTTTTATTAAGATTTAAAATAAACAATAATAAATTTTGAATTTTGTATACATTATTAAGAATTTGTTAAAATTAATACAATAATTTTATTCTATTAATTCATGATGTGATGAAAGATATTAATGCTATCCTTTTAGAAATACATGTGTGGATCTAGAGTAACATTACAGCCATTGGTCAGAGGAACCATGAATACCTGAATCCTAGCTCAAGTTCTTGTCACCCTCTTAACCAGTTCCTAAAGGGGAAATATGCATGAGGAATAATTACAAAGAGGATCACATTCCAATTTAAAGAACTCTGGAAGGCAAGGCTGGGCCACATACACACCAATTTTTCCTAAGCTAATTATAGTTCAGACTAAAGTATGCAAAATGAACTATTATTTCTATTTCACTAAACCCAACCCAACCCAAGTCTCGGATCTTTACACTCTGGTCCCATGAAAAGAAGACATATCAAAGAGAGAGGGTGGCTGGTCTTGCTTTGAGACAGCCCTAAGTTTGCTTGTGACATCTGATAAATGGACAGAAAGGAATAAGATAGAAGTCAAGTCTGTTGAAAGATTTTCTAATATTAAGACAGTCTTACTTTCTGGAATAAACCCATTAAAGTCTTGTTGTTTTTTCCAAAAGACATTCAGAATCTGACATATTCTCACCACCTCCACTGCTATACCATGGTCATGGCGACCATGAACTCTGCTTGGATTATAAGAATAACCTCAAAAGTGTTCCATTGCTTTGCCTTGCTCCTAAAATCTATTCTCCACTCAGTTCCAGAGTGATTCTTTAAATTAAAACAGAAGACAAATTATGCCACTTCTTTATTCAAAACTCTCCCATGGCTCTCATCTCATTGGAGTAAAATCCAAAGTGTTTCCAGTGTTTACATATCTCTACCTGAGCTGTCCTCCTGAACCCCAAACTCTCTGGTTTCTTCTCTTACTATTCTCTCCTCGGTCACCACAGCCACTAGTCTTCTTGCTGTACCTTGAAACACTCCAGGCACGTGTTTCTTGTTCTCTTCCCAGCCCTGAATAGTTTCCTCACATGCATGTGCTGATCAGTACTCTGCTAAGTACTCTGAGGTGGACCGTTTGAAGATGTACAGAGTTTTCTCTTTGAACGGCTCTGTCCTCTCCGGTACTCGATCCTGAGAACGTTAGCTATCTTTGTCTCCTCAGACTCTCAGTTCCATCTTCCCAATCAGGGAGTATGCTGGGATCCTCCTGTGTCCCACTCCCTGCACTGCAGCCTGGAAACTCTCAGTAAGCTCACTTTGTTTGTTTCTTGTTCTATACATCATTCATAACTTGATATTCAATTAATTGAAAAACCATTGTCTTATATATTTTGCCCAGATTTTCTATTTGTTTTAGTGGAAGGGTAAATCCGGCTCCTGTTACTCCAGCTTGGATGAAGCAGAACCTCTCATTACGTCTTAATTCCCTTTCCGCCTTTAGTTTTCCTCCATAGCACTTACTAACCTCTGACACATTCTATAGGGTTACCTATTTATTTACTTATGGTCTAGTCTTTCTCCCCATTAGAATATAAGTCTACAAGCTATTTTTTAAAAAAAACATCTTTATTGAGTATAATGGCTTTACAATGGTGTGTTAGTTTCTGCTTTATAACAAAGTGAATCAGTTATACATATACATATATTCCCATATCTCTTCCCTCTTGCATCTCCCTCCCTCCCCACCCTCCCTATCCCACCCCTCTAGGTGGTCACAAAGCCCTGAGCTGATCTCCCTGTGCTATTCGGCTGCTTCCCACTAGCTATCTATTTTACATTTGGTAGTGTATATATGTCCATGACACTCTCTCACCCTGTCACATCTCACCCCTCCCCCTCCCCATATCCTCAAGTCCATTCTCTAGTAGGTCTGTGTCTTTATTCCCGTCTTGCCACTAGGTTCTTCCTGGCCTTTTTTTTTTTTTTTTTCCTTAGATTCCATATATATGTGTTAGCATACTGTATTTGTTTTTCTCTTTCTGACTTACTTCACTCTGTATGACAGACTCTAACTCCATCCACCTCATTACAAATACCTCCATTTCATTTCTTTTTATGGCTGAGTAATATTCCATTGTATATATGTGCCACATCTTCTTTATCCATTCATCCGATGATGGACACTTTGGTTGCTTCCATGTCCTGGCTATTGTAAATAGAGCTGCAATGAACATTTTGGTACATGATTCTTTTTGAACTATGGTTTTCTCAGGGTATATGCCCAGTAGTGGGATTGCTGGGTCGTATGGTAGTTCTATTTGTAGTTTTTTAAGGAACCTCCATACTGTTCTCCATAGTGGCTGTATCAATTTACATTGCCACCAACAGTGCAAGAGTGTTCCCTTTCCTCCACACCCTCTCCAGCATTTATTGTTTCTAGATTTTTTGTTGATGGCCATTCTGACTGGTGTGAGATGATATCTCATTGTAGTTTTGATTTGCATTTCTCTAATGATTAATGATGTTGAGCATTCTTTCATGTGTCTGTTGGCAATCTGTATATCTTCTTTGGAGAAATGTCTATTAGGTCTTCTGCCCATTTTTGGATTGGGTTGTTCGTTTTTTTGTTATTGAGCTGCATGAGCTGCTTGTAAATCTTGGAGATTAATCCTTTGTCAGTTGCTTCATTTGCAAATATTTTCTCCCATTCTGAGGGTTGTCTTTTGGTCTTATGGTTTCCTTTGCTGTGCAAAAGCTTTTAAGTTTCATTAGGTCCCATTTGTTTATTTGTGTTTTTATTTCCATTTCTCTAGGAGGTGGGTCAGAAAGGATCTTGCTGTGATTTATGTCATAGAGTGTTCTGCCTATGTTTTCCTCTAAGAGTTTGATAGTGTCTGGCCTTACACTTAGGTCTTTAATCCATTTTGAGTTTATTTTTGTGCATGGTGTCATGGAGTGTTCTAATTTCATACTTTTACATGTGTCTGTCCAGTTTTCCCAGCACCACTTATTGAAGAGGCTGTCTTTTCTCCACTGTATATGCTTGCTTCCTTTATCAAAGATAAGGTGACCATAATACAAGCTATTTTTATTTCTTCACTTATGTATCTTTTTACCTAGAGCAGGGGTTGGCACATTGTAGGTACTCAATATTTATTTATAAAATGAATATATTCAGAGAGTGTCAGCACCAGGAAGAATTTTCTAAGGCCATCAGGCCGTGGTTCTACTTCTACAAGAAGTCCTCAATGTCAGCAGTTTCCATGTTTGTGGGCTGGATACTCGGTTAGTTGCAGGTCTATCACCTCTTCAGTCAACACCCCTCTTTGTGGAACATTTTGTCATTCCTCTTGCCATCTCCTTTAAAGTGTGTTGCTTACTCAACACTCCTTAACTAGATCACAGCTCTAAGAAGCATGGATGGGAGGTTTTAAGTTTCTTTTAAAAATATAATCATTTACAACCAAGAATATATGTGTTTCTTTTCTACACCTAACCCTAAGCAGCTGCTACTTAATCTTCATCTCTTTCTTTGTATAAAACGTGAACGTTAAAGGCCTTTTTATCTCATAAGGGTGGAAGTTCAGGTGGGAATGAATCCAAGGGAAACTTTGGACTCACTCAGCAGGGGTGGGCCAGCTTAATAAAAGCACCCTTTCCCACAGACTTCCCCTTGTCGTAGATCCATGCAAGGATTTCTCATCTGTCAGCTGGTCTGTTCAACAGTTACTCATTTGAGGAACTTAACTAAGTGTGCACATGTGTGAACATGTGTCTGTGTTCATTAGAATTTGTGGAGATTTCTGGGACAATTTTTCTCTATTTTAATTTCTATCTGAGTTTCATTTTGGTCTCAGGGCTTTTGCACTGAGAGTCTCTTTCTTCTCATGACTTACTGACTCTGTGTCATCCTTTAGGTCTCAGCTCATATATTTCTTTTTAGAGAGAACTTTTCTTCCCAAACCAACTAATGAATGTTCCTCTTGTTACTATCATCCTTCATTGCAGTTAAAGAACTCTGTAATTATCCAGTTTATTTGTTAATTTACTTTATTATTGTCAGTTTCTTCCTCCAATGTGACATCCACATGGAAGGAACTTGCCTGTCTTGTTAACTTCCTTTTCCCCTGTGCCTTGCATAGGGTCTGACACATAGTAGGTATTTAGAAAATAGGTATTGAATGAATTAATTAAGCCACTAGGAGAACAAGAGAAAAGAATGTTAATGAGAGACTGCAAAATTTATATGGAATTGCATATTTATGTATGGCCTAGGGTAAGAGCTGCAAGGTCAGAGTGGAGATTCAGAGACAAATCAAGAGGGCACTGTATGTCCTGCCATGGTAATGACTGGACATTATCCTGTAGGTGATGTGGATCTATGGAAGGGTTTAAGCAAAGGAAGACACAGTCAGATTTTTTAAAAATGATCAATCTATCTGGTAGTGAATAAATCGGAAGACAATAAGACATGCTGCAAAGGAACAATTTGGACACTGTTGCAGTAATCTGGGTGAGGGATGATAAAACCTCTAGGTAAGGCCAATGACAGTGGAAGTTAAGGAATATTAGAAAGAATTGACATAGAAAAAAATGTTTTGCTTGAAAATGGGGAATGAGGAAACTGGATGGAAAAGAGCAGAAACAGAGTGGCAAGAAACTTAAATGGGTCAATCAGAGCAAAGAAATTTGATATAAAATGATCTGGGTTGGACCTCAGTAAAAATTATGGAATAAGACCTTCTGAAGATCCTTTCCTCCATAAAAGCAAAGAGAACGCTAGCAAAAATTGTCAGAATCAACTCTTTCAAAACTATGGAAATTAACTAAGGCTTGAAGCAATCTGGGGAGCATTTATTCAAGAAAAACAGTTTAATCTAGGTATGAAAAGTTTATATGAACAGTGGAGTTTTAATCTCCCCTATTTCCATCCCCTCATTTCTAGCTCCATGGCAACCTGTAACCTGAAATCCCACAACCTCTAATATCACTGAAAACTAGCACCCTGCCATCCACTAGAGGGAGCAAAACAGGGTTGGAACGCTTTCAAAGCCCTATATCCAGAGAATTGTCATTATTTGATCTGTCTGGTGGGGCCCTGGAAGACCCCATTCTCAAGGCTGTCCTTGTTTAACTGATTCAGAGCTCACTTAGTGTGAGAAGTCTTCTCCTTCGGGGCACTTGTTGAAAACAATGAAGGACAATTGCTTAATACCATGGCTGCCTGAGATAGTAGATAACAGTCAGGCTAACAAGAAAGCTTAAAGGAAAAACTTGAGAATAACATATCCATAGAGGGCTTTGAAGAGCATTGACACATTCCAGAGACTCTAGAAGCCCATGTGCATGCTTTTGGCCCATCTGAATGCTCAGGAAAGACCTGAGATGGCTCTAAGCTCTCATCAGGGTTGATTCTGAAGCTCTTCTCAGGGGGAACCAAAGACTAAGGTGGGAGGTGTTAACTACCCAGCTGAGTGTTGAGGGTATGGACAGCAGGCACACAGGATCTTTTGGCAAAGACCTGGGAGACTTATTAATTCCAGGAATTTAAGAAAATTGCTGTCTAATTATTAGCTGATAACCAGCTTACTAAGCAGAGACTTCAGTACTGACACATGCCAAAGAACACAGGCTTTACAGAATTAGTTCAGTAAAGTCACTAAACAAACAATGGCAACAGCAATAAACAGCAACAACAGAAAACTCTGGGTGGAGGGAAGGGGAAGAATTGATTTTCAGAATTGCCACATTTTTAAAAATGTTCCGTTTGACAAAAATTTATGAAATACGCCAAGAAATAGGAAAGCATGGCCCTTACACAGGAAAAAAAAAAAAGCAGACACTAGAAACCAAGGAAGACTACATGTTAGACTTAAAAGACAAGACTTAAATCAGCTATTTTAAATGTATTCAAAGAGCTAGAGGAAAACATGTCTAAAGAACTAAAAGAGAGCATGAGATGGTGTCTCACACCAAATTAATATCAGTAAAGAGATAAAAATTATAAAAAGGAACCAAACAGAAATTCTGGCACTGAAAAGTACAATAAATGAAATGAAGAATCCACTATAGGGTATCAACATCAGATTTGGGCAGGCAAGGAGAAAAAAGTCAACAAACTTGAAGATAGGTAATTGAAATTATCCAAATTGAGGAACAGAAAGAGAATAAGAAGAAAAATTAGGGGGAACCTTCAAGATGGCAGAGAAGTAAGACCTGGAGTTCACCTTCCTCTCCACAAATACATCAAAAATACATCTACATGTGGAACAACCCCTACAGAACACCTACTGAATGCTGGCAGAAGAACTCAGACTTCCCAAAAGGCAAGAAAACTCCCACACACCTGGGTAGGGCAAAAGAAAAAAGAAAAAAAGCAGAGACAAAAGAATAAGGATGGGACCTGCACCTCTGGGGGTGAGCTGTGAAGGAGGAAAAGTTTCCACACACTAGGAAGCCCCTTCACTGACGGAGACAGGGGGTGGGGTGGGCAGGGGTGGAAGCTTCAGAGCCACAGAGGAGAGCTCATCAGCAGGGTACAGAGAGCAAAGCAGAGAGATTCCTGCACAGAAGATCAGTGCCAACCAGCATTCACCAACCTAAGATGCTGGTCTGCTCACCCACCAGGGAGGATGGGGGCTTGGAACTGAGGCTCGGGCTTTGGAGGTCAGACCCCAGGGAGAGGACTGGGGTTGGCTACGTGAAGACAGCCTGAAGGGGGCTAGAGAGCCACAGCTAGCCAGGAGGGAGTCCAGGAAAAATTCTGGGCCTGCCTAAGAGGCAAGAGACCATTGTTTTGGGTTGCCGAGGAGAGGGGTTCCTCCCTGTGTGCCGACAAGAAGGCAGAGCACTGCCTAAGTGAGCTCCAGAGACTGGCGCGAGCCACAGCTAACAGGTCAGACACCAGAGACGGGCATGAAATGCTAAGGCTGCTGCTGCAGCCACCAAGAAGCCTGTGTGCAAGTGCAGGTCACTACCCACAACCCCCCTGAGAGCCTGTGCGTCATATCACTGCCAGGGTCCCGAGATCCAGGGACAACTTCCCCAGGAGAACACACTGTGCACCTCAGGCTGTTGTAATGTCACTCCAGCCTCTGCCACCACAGGCTTGCCCTGCATTCCAATTATGACTTCTGTACCCCTCCCTCTCCCCAGCCTGAGAGAGCAAGAGAGCCCTAATCAGCTGCTGCTTTAAATGCCTCCTGTCTGAGCAGGGAACAGATGCCTGAGGACCACCTGCATGCAGAGGTGGGGCCAAAACCAAAGCTGAACCCCAAGAGCTGTGCGAACAAAGAAGAGAAAGGGAAATTTCTCTGTACAGCCTCAGGAGCAGTGGATTAATAACCACAGTCAAACGTGAGAACCCTGCATCTGTGGAATACCTGAAATAGACAACGAATGTTCCAAAAAACTGAGGCAGTGAGTGGATTTTGGGAGCAAACAGTAGACTTGGGGTTGCTGTCTGCATCTGATTTGTTTCTGATTTTTATGTTATCTTAGTTTAGCTTTTAGTGCTTGTTATCATTGGTTAGATTTGTTTATTGGTTTGCCTGCTCTCTTTTTTATTTTTTAGTTTAATTTATTTTATTATTTTATATATTTCCTTTTCTTTTTTTCTTCCTTTTTTTCTCCCTTTTCTTCTGAGCCATGTGGCTGACAAGGTCTTGGTGCTCTGACCAGGTGTGAGACCTGAGCCTCTGAGGTGGGAGAGCTGAGTCCAGGACATTGGACCACCAAAGACCTCCCAGCCCCATGTAATATAAATTGGCAAGAACTCTCCCATGGATCTCCATCTCAACACTAAGACCCAGCTCCACCCAATGGCCAGCAAGCTCCACTTGTGGACACCCCATGCCAAACAAGAAGCAAGACAGGAATACAACCACACCCATTAGCAGAGAGGCTGCCTAAAGTCATATGAAGGTCACAGACACCCCAAAAGCACACCAAAAGATGCAGACCTGCTCACCAGAAAGACAAGATCCAGCCCCACCCACCAGGACACAGGCACCAGTCCCCTTCACCAGGAAGCCTACACAAGCCACAGAACCAACCTCACCACTGGGGGCAGACACCAAAACAACGGGAACTACAAACCTACAGCCTGTGAAAAGGAGACCCTAAACACAGTAAGGTAAGCAAAACGAGAAAACAGAGAACTACAGAGCAGATGAAGGAGCAAGGTAAAAACTTACCAGAACAAATAAATGAGAGGAAATAGGCAGTCTACCTGAAAGAGTAGAATTGAGAGTAATGATAGTAAAGATGATGCAAAATCTTGGATATAGAATGGAGAAAATATAAGACAAATTTAATAAGGACCTAGAGAACTAAAGAGCAACAAACAATGATGAACAACCCAATAAGTGAAATTAAAAATTCTCTAGAAAGAATCAATAGCACAATAACTGAGGCAGAAGAACGGATAAGTGACATGGAAGATAAAATAGTGGAAATAACTGCCAGGGAGCAGAATAAAGTAAAAAGAATGAAAAGAATGGAGGACAGTCTCAGAGACCTCTGGGACAATATTAAACGCACCAACAATCAAATAATAGAGGTCCCAGAAGAAGAAGAGAAAAGAAAGGGTCTGAGAAAATATATGAAGAGATTATAGTTGAAAACTTCCCTAATATGGGGAAGGAAATAGTCAATCAAGTCCAGAAAAGGGAGAGAGTCCCATATAAGATAAATTCAAGGAGAAACAGGCCAAGACACATATTATTCAACTATCAAAATTAAATACAAAGAAAAAATATTAAAAGGAGCAAGGGAAACGCAACAAATAACATACAAGGAATCCCCATAAGGTTCACAGCTGATCTTTCAGCAGAAACTCTGCAAGCCAGAAGGGAGTGGCAGGACATATTTAAAGTGATGAAAGGGAAAAAACTTACAACCAAGATTACTCTACCCAGCAAGGATCTCATTCAGATTCAACAGATAAATTAAAACCTTTACAGACAAGCAAATCTAAAAGAATTCAGCACCACCAAACCAGCTTTACGACAAATGCTAAAGGAACTTCTCTAGGCAGGAAAACACAAGAGAAGGAAAAGACCAACAATAACAAACCCAAAGCAATTAAGAAAATGGTATAGAAACACACATATCGATAACTACCTTAAAAGTAAATGGATTAAATGCTCAATCAAAAGACATACACTGCTGAATGGATACAAAAACAAGACCTGTATATATGCTGTCTAAAAGAGATCCACTTCAAACCTAGGGACACATACAGACTGAAAGTGAGGGATGCAAAAAGGCATTCCATGCAAACGGAAACCAAAAGAAAGCTGGAGAGTAACAATTCTCATAGCAGACAAATAGACTTTAAAATAAAGTCTATTACAAGAGACAAAGAAGGACACTACATAATGAGCAAGGGATCAATCCAACAAGAAGATATAACAATTGTAAACTATTTATGCACCCAACATAGGAGCACCTCAATACATAAGGCAAATGCTAACAGCATTGAAAGGAAATTGACAGTAACACAAACATAGTAGGGGACTTTAACACCATGCTTCCACCAATGGACAGTTCATCCAAAATGAAAATAAATAAGGAAACACAAGCATTAAATGATACATTAAACAAGATGGACTTACTGATATTTATAGGACATTCCCATCCAAAAACAACAGAATACACTTTCTTCTCAAGTGCTCATGGAAACATTCCCCAGGATAGATCATATCGTGGGTCACAATCGAAATCGTATCAAGCATAATTTCTGAACACAACACTATGAAACTAGATATCAATTACAGGAAAAAACTGTAAAAAATACCAACACATGGAGCTAAACAATACACTGCTAATAACGAACAGATCATTGAAGAATGAAAGAGGAAATTAAAAAATACCTAGAAACAATGACAATGAAAACACGATGACCCAAAAACCTATGGGATGCAGCAAAAGCAGTTCTAAGAGAGTTTATAGCAATACAATCCTACCTCAAGAACAAAAATAATCTCAAATAAACAACCTAATCTTACACCTAAAGCAATTAGAGAAAGAACAACAACAACAACAACAAAAACCCCAAGTTAACAGAAGGAAAGAAATCATAAAGATCAGATCAGAAATAAATGAAAAAGAAATGAAGGAAACAATAGCAAAGATCAATAAAACTAAAAGCTTGTTCTTTGAGAAGATAAACAAAATTGATAAACCATTAGACAGGCTCATCAAGAAAAAAAGGGAGAAGACTCAAATCAACAGAGTTAGAAATGAAAAAGTAGAAGTAACAACTGACACTGCAGAAATACAAAGGATCATAAGAGATTACTACAAGCAACTCTATGCCAATAAAATGGGCCAACCTGGAAAAAATGGACCAATTCTTAGAAAAGCACAACCTTTCAAGACTGAACCAGGAAGAAATAGAAATTATGAACAGACCAATCACAAGCACTGAAATTGAAACTGTGATTAAAAATCTTCCAACAGAGCAAGCCCCACCCCTGGTGGAAGATTCATTTCTCTCCCTGCTCAGAGGCACAGTGGAGAAGTAAATTGCCCCCGAGGCCATCCAAGAGGAAAAAGGCTTACTTGCAGCAAAGTGGGCTTCTGGAGCTGAACCTGAGCCCCAATCTGACATCTGCCAAAGGCATTTTCCTGGCTTGTTCAGCACTTCAGATCAGTCAGTGCAAAAAGAGAGCATTAGACTGGGAAGAACCTATTAAAGAAATCTCTTGGAGGGATTCCCTCTCGTGAAAGCACAGAAATCACAACTAATTGCTGAACAATGATTGACAGGAGGACACTGGAACCCACCAAAAAAGATACCCCACATCCAAAGACAAAGGAGAAGCCACAATGAGATGGTAGGGGGGGCACAATCACAATAAAGTCAAATCCCATAACTGCTGGCTGAGTGATTCACAAACTGGAGAATACTTATACCACAGAAGTCCACTCACTGGAGTGAAGGTTCTGAGCCCCACATCAGGCTTCCCAACCTGGGGTATGGCAATGGGAGGAGGAAGTCCTAGAGAATCAGACTTTGGAGGCTAGCGGGATTTGATTGCAAAACTTCGACAGGACTAGGGAAAATGGAGACTCCATTCTTGGAGGGCACACACAAAGTAGTGTGTGCATCAAGACCCAGGGGAAGGAACAGTGACCCCATAGTAGACAGAACCAAACCCATCTGTTAGTGTTGAAGGGTCTCCTGCAGATGCAGGGGCTGGCTGTGGCTCACAGTGAGGACAAGGACACTGGCAGCAGAAGTTCTGGGAAGTACTGCTCCTTGGCATGAGCACCCCCAAAGTCCACCATTAGCCCCACAAAAGAGCCGGGTAGGCTCCAGTGTTGGGTTGCCTCAGGTCAAACAACCAACAGGGAAGGTACCCAGCCCCACGCATCAGCAGACAAGCGGATAAAGTTTTACTGAGCTCTTTCCACCAGAGCAACACCCAGCTCTACCCACCACCAGTCCCTCCCATCAAGACACTTGCGCAAGCCTCTTAGATAGCCTCAACCACCAGAGGGCAGACAGCAGAAGAAAGAATAACTATAATCCTGCAGCCTGTGGAACCAAAACCACATTCACAGAAAGATAGACAAGATGAAAAGTCAGAGGACTATGTACCAGATGAAGGAACAAGATAAAACTCCAGAAAAATAACTAAATGAAGTGGAGATAGGAAAACTTCCAGAAAAAGAATTCAGAATAATGATAGTGAAGATGATCCACGACCTCAGAAAAGGAATAGAGGCAAAGATCGAGAAGTTGTAAGAAATGTTTAACAAAGACATAGAAGAATTAAAGAGCAAACACCTAGAAGAACTGAAGAACAAACAAACAGAGATGAATAGTACAATAACTGAAATGAAAAATACACTAGAAGGAATCAATAGCAGAATAACTGAGGCAGAAGAATGGATAAGTGACCTGGAAGACAGAATGGTGGAATTCACTGCTGTGGAACAGAATAAAGAAAAAAGAATGAAAAGAAATGAAGATAGTAAAAGAGACCTCTGGGACAACATTAAATGCAACAGAATTCGCATTATAGGGGTCCCATAAGGAGAAGACAGAGAGAAAGGAACTGAGAAAATATTTGAAGTGATTATAGTCAAAAACTTCTCTAACATGGGAAAGGAAATAGCCCACCCAAGTCCAGGAAGTGCAGAGAGTCCCAAGAAGGGTAAACCCAAGGAGAAACACGATGATACACATAGTAATCAAATTGACAAAAATTAAAGAAAAAGAAAAATTATTGAAATCACAAGGGAAAAATGACAAATAACATACAAGGGGACTCCCATAAGGTTAACAGCTGATTTCTCAGAGGAAGCTCTACAAGTCAGAGGGAGGGGCATGATATATTTAAAGTGATGTAAGGGAAGAACCTACAACCAAGATTACCTGGCAAGGATTTCATTCAGATTCTATGGTGAAATCAAAAGGTTTACAGACAAGCAAAAGCTAAGAGAATTCAGCACCACCAAACCAGCTCTACAACAAATGCTAAAGGAATTTCTGTAAGTGGGAAACACAAGAGAAGAAAAGGACCTGCAAAAACAAACCCATAACAATTAAGAAAATGGTAATAGGAACATACATATCGATAATTACCTTAAATGTGAATGTATTAAATGCTCCAACCAAAAGACAAGGCTTGCTGAATAGATACAAAAACAAGACCCATATATTTGCTGTCTACAGGAGACCCACTTCAGACCTAGGGACACGTACAGATTGAAAGTGAGGGGATGGAAAAAGATATTCCATGCAAATGGAAATCAAAAGAAAGCTGGAGTAGCAATACTCATATCAGATAAAATAAACTTTAATAAAGAATGTTACAAGAGACAAGGAAGGACACTACATAATGATCAAGGGAACAATCCAAGAAGAAGATATAACAATTATAAATATATATGCACACAACAAAGGAGCACCTCAATACATAAGGCAACTGCTAACAGCTATAAAAGAGGAAATCGACAGTAACACAATAATAGCTGGGGACTTTAACACCTCACTTACACCAATGGACAGATCATCCAAACAGAAAAATAATGAGGAAACACAAGCTTTAAATGACACAATAGAACAGATAGATTTAATTGATATTTATATGACATTCCATGAAAAAAAACAGCAGATTACACTTTCTTCTCAAGTGAACACCGAACATTCTCCAGGATAGATCACATCTTGAGTAACAAATCAAGCCTCAGTAAATTTAAGAAAATTGAAGTCATATCAAGCCTGTTTTCTGACCACAACCCTATGAGATGAGAAATCAAATATAGGGGAAAAAACGTAGAAAACAAAAACACATGGAGGTTAAACAATACATTAGTAAATAACCAAGAGATCACTGAAGAAATCAAAGAAGAAATCAGAAAACACCTAGAGACAAAATGACAATGAAAACACAACGATCCAAAACCTAAGGCATGCAGAAAAATCAGTTCTAAGAAGGAAGTTTATAGCAATACAAGCTTACCTCAAGAAACAAGAAAAATCTCAAATAAACAATCTAACCTTACACCTAGAGAAAGAAGATCAAACAAAATCCAAAGGTAGTAGAAGGAAAGAAATCATAAAAGTCAGAGCAGAAATAAATGAAATAGAAACAAAGAAAACATTAGCAAAGATCAATAAAACTAAAACCTTGTTGTTTGAGAAGGTAAACAAAAAAATTGATACACCATTAGCCAGACTCATCAAGAAAAAGGAGAGGACTCAAATCAATAAAATTAGAAATGAAAAAGGAGACGTTACAACAGACACCGCAGAAATACAAAGCATCCTAAGGGACTACTACAAGCAACTCTAGGCCAATAAAATGGACAACCTGGAAGAAATGGACAGATTCGTAGAAAGGTATAACCTTCCAAGACTGAACCAGGAAGAAGTAGAAAATATGAGCAGATGAATCACAAGTAATGAAATTGAAACTGTGATTAAAAATCTTCCAACAGACAAAAGTCCAGGACCAGATGGCTTCACAGGTGAAATCTATCAAACATTTAGAGAAGAGCTAACACCCATCCTTCTCAAACTCTTCCAAAAAGTTGCAGAGGAAGGAACACTCCAAAACCCATTCTATGAGGCCACCATCACCCTGATACTAAAACCCAACAAACATACTACAAAAAAAGAAAATTACAGACCAATATCAGTAATGAGTATAGATACAAAAATCCTCAACAAAATACTAGTAAACAGAATCCAATAACACATTAAAAGGATCATACACAACGATCAAGTGGGATTTATCCCAGGGATGCAAGGATTCTTCAATATACTCAAATCAATCTGTGTGACACACCATATTAACAAACTGAAGAATAAAAAAAATGATCATCTCAATAGAGGCAGAAAAACCTTTTGACAGAATTCAACACCCATTTATGATAAAAACGCTCCATAAAGTGGGCATAGAGGGAACCTACCTCAACATAATAAAGGCCATTTATGACAAACCCACAGCAAACATCATTCTCAATGGTGAAAAACTGAAAGCATTTCCTCTAAATTCAGGAAAAAGACAAGGATGTCCGCTCTCGCCACTATTATTCAACATAGTTTTGGAAGTCCTAGCTAAGGCAATCAGAGAAGAAAGAGAAATAAAAGGAATACAAATTGGAAAAGAAGAAGTAAAACTGTCATGGTTCGCAGGTGACAAGATACTATACATAGAGAATCCTAAATATGCCACCAGATAAATACTAGAGCTAATCAATGAATTTGGTAAAGTAGCAGGATACAAAATTAATGCACAGAAGTCTCTTGCATTCCTATACACTAATGATGGATAACCTAAAAGAGAAATTGAGGAAACACTCGCATTTAGTATTGCAACAAAAAAAGTTAAATACATAGGAATAAACCTACCTAAGGAGACAAAAGATCTGTATGCAGAAAATTATAAGACACTGATGAAAGAAATTAAAGACAATACAAACAGATGGGGAGATATACCATGTTCTTGGATTGGAAGAATCAACATTGTGAAAATGACTATACTACCCAAAGCAATCTATAGATTCAATGCAATCCCTAGCAAACAACCAATGGCATTTTTCACAGAACTAGAACAAAACATTTCACAATTTGTATGGAAACACAATAGACCCCGAATAGCCAAAGCAATCTTGAGAAAGAAAAACGGAGCTGGAGGAATCACGCTCCCTGACTTCAGACTATACTACAAGCTAAAGTAATCAAGACAGTATGGTACTGGCACAAAAACAGACATATAGATCAATGGAACAGGACAGAAAGCCAAGAGATAAACCCACACACATATGGTTACCTTATATTTGATAAAGGAGGCAAGAATATACAATGGAGAAAAGACAGCCTCTTCAATAACTGGTGCTGGGAAAACTGGACAGCTACATGTAAAATAATGAAACTAGAACACTCCCTAACACCATACACAAAAATAAACTCAAAATGGATTAAAGACCTAAATGTAAGACCAGACACTGTAAAACTCTTAGAGGAAGACATAGGCAGAACACTCTATGACATAAATCACAGCAAGATCCTTTTTGACCCACCTCCTAGAGAAATGGAAATAAAAACAAAAATAAACAAATGAGACCTAATGAAACTTAAAAGCTTTTGCACAGCAAAGGAAACCATAACCAAGATGAAACGACAATCCTCAGAATGGAAGAAAATATTTGCAAATGAAGCAACTGACAAAGGATTAATCTCCAAAATATACAAGTAGCTCATGCAGCTCAATATCAAAAATAAACCCACCCAATCTAAAAATGGGCAGAAGACCTAAATAGACATTTCTCCAAAGTACATATACAGATTGCTGTCAAACATATGAAAGGATGCTCAACATCCCTAATCATTAGACAAATGCAAATCAAAACTACAATGAGGTATCACTTCACACTGGTCAGAATGACTGTCATCAAAAAATCTACAAACAATAAATGCTGGAGAGGGTGTGGAGAAAAGGGACCCCTCTTGCACTGTGGTGGGAATATAAATTGATACAGCCACTATGGAGAACAGTATGGTGCTTGCTTCAAAAACTAAAAAAAGAACTACCATATCACCCAGCAATACCACTCCCGGCTTATACCCTGAGAAAACCATAATTCAAAAGGTGTCATGTACCACAATGTTCATTGCAGCACTATTTACAATAGCCAGGACATGGAAGCAATGTAAGTGTCCATCAACAGATGTTTGGATAAAGAAGATGTGGCACATATATACAATGGAATATTACTCAACCATAAAAGGAAATGAAATTGAGTTATTTGTAGTGAGTTGGATGGACCTAGAGTCTGTCATACAGAGTGAAGTAAGTCAGAAAGAGAAAAACAAATACCGTATGCTAACACATATATATGGAATCTAAAAAAAAAAAAAAAAAAACGGTTGTGATGAACCTAGTGGCAGGACAGGAATAAAGATGCAGATGTAGAGAATGAACTTGAGGACACGGGGAGAGGGAATGGTAGGCTGGAGTGAAGTGAGAGAGTAACATTGACATATATCACTACTAAATGTAAAATAGATAGCTAGTGGGAAGCAGCTGCATAGCACAGGGAGATCAGCTTGGTGCTTTTTGACCACCTAGAGGGGTGGGATAGGGAGGGTAGGAGGGATGCACAAGAGGGAGGGGATATGGGGATATACATATACATATAGCTGATTCAGTTTGTTATACAGCAGAAACTAACACAACATTGTAAAGTAATTATACTCCAGTAAAGATGTTAAAAAAAAAAAAGTAGAAAAATGAACAGAGTCTGAGAGACCTGTGATACATCATCAAGCATACCACCATACGCATAATAGGAGTCTCAAATGAGTGTGTAGCGTTGGGGAGAAAGGAGGGGTAGAAATAATGTCTGAAGAAGTAATTACTGAAACCTTCTCCAACATAATAAAAAACTTTAATTACACTTCTAAGAAGCTTGATGAACTCCAAATAGGCTAAACTTGAAGAGATACACACTTTTACACATTTTAGTCAAAGACAAAAAGAGGATCTTGAAAGCATCAAGAGAGAAGTGATCAGTCATGTAAAAGGGACTCTCAATATGATTAGCTGCTGATTTCTCGTCAGATACCATGAAGTCCAGAAGGCAGTGGGATGGCACATTCAAGGTACTGAAAGAAAGTAATATCAAAGAAGACTGCTTTATTCCACACAACTAACTTTCATAAATGAAGGTAAAATTAAGACATTCCCAGATTAATAAAAAGTGAGAAAAATTTTCAGTAGCACATGTGCCTTATAAAAATATTAAAGGAATTTTTCAGGCTGAAATAAAAGACACCTGAGAGTAAGTCAAGTCTGCATAAGAAATACAGAACATCAGTAAAGGTTACCATACAGGTAAATATAAAAACTGTATAAATGTTAATTTTGTTTGTAACTACCTATTCTCTTTTCTGATTTAAAAGACAACTGCATAAAGCAATAATTATAAATTTGTGTTGATGTGCATACATTTTATGAAGATATAATTTGTATGGCAATAGAAACACAAAGGAGGAGTGAAGAAATCGTGTTATATAGAAGCAAAGTTTTGTATACTATTGAAATTAAGTTGGTATTAATCTGAGCTAAGTTGTTATAAACTTAAAAATATATTGTAATTCCCAGGGCAACCACTAAGAAAATGATTGAAAAAACAATTAAGAAACAAAGGAATTAAAATATAAGACTAAAAAATACTTATTTACCACAAGAGAATGCAATGATTTAGGGATAGAGAAATAAAGACGACATAAGGCATACAGCAAACAATAGCAAAATAGCAGACATAAATCCTATATTATCAGGAATAAATTTATCATTAATAAATGTATTAAAAACTCCAATTAAAAGGCAGAGATGGACAGGATATTAAAAAATAATAAATACATTTTAAAAATCCAACTATATGTTGTCTACAAGAGACACACTTAAATTTAAAGACACAAATAGGTTGAAAGTTAAAGGACTGAAAAAGTGACTCCATGCAAATAGTAACCAAAAAAGAGTAAATTGGCTATACTAATATTAGATAAAATAGGCTTTAAGTAAAAAAAAAAAACTGTTACAAGAGACAAATAAAGGTATTATATGTAGATAAAAGGGCCAAATTATCCAGAAGATATAACAATTATAAACATAGAATTAAATTAAACTTATAATTATTTATTTATTTTTTATTGATGCATAGTTGATTTACAATATTATATTAGTTTCAGGTGTGCAGCATAGTGATTCAATATTTGCATAGATTATACTCCATTTAAAATTTTTACAAAATAATGGCTATATTTTCCTGTGCTGTACAATATATCCTTGTTGCTTATTTATTTTATACATAGTAGTTTCTGTCTCTTAATCTCATACCTCTATCTCGCTCCTCCCCTCTTCCCTCTCCCCACTGGTAACTACTAATTTCTTTCCTATATCTGTGAGTCTGTTTCTGTTTTTTTTTTCTATACATTTGTTTGTTTTATCTTTTAGATTCCACATATAAGTGATAACATAGGATCTTTCTCTGTGTGACTTATTTCACCATGTGTAATACTCTCTAGGTCCAACCACATTGTGGCAAATGGCAGAATTTCATCCTTTTTTATGACTGAGTAATATTCCATTATATATAATGGAATAATATATATATACCCCATATCTTCTTTATCCATTCATCTATTGATGGGCACTTAGGTTGCTTCCATATCTTGGCTATTGTAAATAATGCTACTATGAACATTGGGTGCATGTAAAGTAAACCTAACAATAGAGCCCAAAACACATGAAGCAAAAACTGACAGAATGGAAGGAAGATATAAGCAAGTCAACAATAATAGTTGGAGGCTTCTATACTCCACTTGGAATAATGAATAGAACTTTAGAAAGAAGATCAACAAGGAAATAGAAGACTTGAACAACACTATAAATCAACTAGATCTAACAGACAACTACAGAACACTCTACCCAACAAAAGCAGAATAAAATAAATCTGAAGTATGGAATCAGTTAGACAAGATATAAAGAACTGGTATTGGGAATAATTAGAGAGTGTGAACCACGAAACCAGGGTGCACTTAAACACAAGGGTATATGAAAAAGGCAAAGTGGGTTCACATGTTTGTATCTCAGACTTTAAAAACACTCAGCTGAGTTTTCTGACATGAATCTCTTTATTCAGGATCTAACCCCTACTCAGTCACTCAAGTCATGATCTCTCCTTCCCCTTCATAGGTAAACCCTTGGGTTTAATACAGTCTACTGTCCTCTCCAGCTTTGCCAAGAAATGAACTTGCCAAAGTGTTGAGACTTTGGAAGACTGAAGACAAAACGTTCAGAGATAGTCGAAGTGAAAGGATTCATGATGTTACAGGTCAATTCTGAAGAGGATGGTACTTGAATGGTAATCAGGGAAGAGGGCCTTCTAAGAAATCTGGCTTATATTTAAAGCACATATTCTCTCATCTTTGCAAAAACAAAAGTATCACACTGTCCATTACTACGAGTGCCTGAGCATTTTGGTTCAATGATTAAATACTCCACTTTGGCTGTAGCATCAAGATGGATCTAATTCTGCTTATTAACATGTGTATAATATTGCACAGCTTAACTTCTTTAATTCTTAGCATCTTTATCTATAAGATAGTAATGATAACAGTATCCATCTCATAGGGTGGTTGTGAGAATTAAATGAAATAATAGTGGTAAGTTTTAGCTCAGTGCCTTGTGAGTGTAATAGTTGGTAGATTGAATGTTTTTCAAAGGGACCAAATTTCATTAGGCTTGGGGTTTAGAGCACTGTCTAGGGAAAATTCACTCTTTTAATTTAGGTAAATTATTTTCTGGAAAGTTATTGCATCAGATCGAGCTGTATTAAAAAAGAATTCCGAACAGCTCCCTAAGGACTCAGTACTCCCTGTCAGTGTCGTCCATGGAATAGAGTCATGAAATGGTTAAGCAGGAAAAACCCTGGCCTGCTCCACTTAGGGAGAGTGTTTATTAATATTACACAGGAAATATCAAATCACCCTGCTTCCAGCCAATGGAGCAAATCCATTTGTATACTGGACACCCACCCCTCCTGCCCTATCAGCACAAAAAGTTGTTAAACATAAAACTAGTCTTTTATTGCTATGGCAAAGAAGCTCAGAGAAAAGCCCAAGCTGAAGCTGAAAGTATGACCTCCACTCAGGAAAGGAAGTGGCAATCCCAGGGGAGGAGAACCGTGTGGGGCCCTAAGAGGGTTAACATTGTTTGAAAGAAGATGAAGAATCCAGAGCAGACCAGAGCAGGGAGGTTTTCCTTACTCTTTGTACCTCAAGACTTTTCATCCATCTCTTAGCAAGAACTAGAAGCTGATTATTTTTGTAGGAATACAAGCTCAGATTAACACTCGAGAAAAATGCAGCTAGTTTTGTTTTAGAGTCAATGCTTTTGAATTAACGTCATAAGGTCCTGAGTTTAAAATCTCCACAGGTATTATTCTGTAGACATGCCTGAGCTCTGTGAATAGAGTTGTCTATTTCAGTCAATATTCTGGTGCCTAGAGGGAGCAAAACCAAGTGGGTATCAGCTCTCTGATGCTTTTTAAATTTTACTTCTGGTTAATGACAGCAGAGAGCTTATTCCCCTGTAGTCCTCCCCCCTTCCTCCACTGTAAAGTGAGAAACTTGGTTAGATGATTTTTTAAGGTACCCCTGGTTGTAGAAGACTCTGATTCTGCTAGAATCAGAAACACTGACATAAACCCCCAACCCCCTCCCACAGTGAATCTGAGTAGCAAGAACTGAAACATAAAGTGTGTTCCTTGGTCCTGGGGGAAGGAAACTCTAACAATTTTCTAGTGACCTCATACAGCCCAGCCATGGAGAAAAAGAGAAAGGAATAAAAGGCTATAGGAATAAGATTTACGGTGATATATTAGGTGAGGGTTACTGGCCACCACCCACCCTTTCAGCGGGGTTAGAAGCTGCTAGAAGATATTTTTACCAACTATGACATATATGTGAGAAAGAGCCTCCTATTGGGAACTTTTCCAAAATCTAATAAAGCTGTGCTTTGCTCCCTCTGACCTTGGCTCAGCGACAGGTAAGTCCCACAACTTCTACCACCTTATAAACACTGAGATGGGCTGTAAGAAAGGACTATAGCGGTTCTATTTAGAGGCTTAGGTCAGCAAGTAGGCAGAAAATGTCAAAACCACTAATCTAATTTATTGATGGCTTTAATGGGAGTGTACAGGAAAAAAATTTTGCCTTGCACTGAAAATATCACTCCAGCCCCTTCATCTGGAGGACCCCAAAGTTAAGAAATGGTCCAATGAATACACAATGTTACTGTCGGATGCGGGTAAGTGTAGGAAATGAAGGGAAGACAGTAGCAGCGGCTTTGGCTAATGGCATACTGCTTTTTTTCGGGGTGGGGTTTCCTTTCTTTTCGCCTACCCCCCTATAAGAATCGAGGCTCCTTTGCACTTCCTCAACGGAGCGACGAAGAAGACAAGGCGGATGCGTGATGAGTTTCTTCGTCTGTCTTCTTCGGGTTCTTCTTTTCTTCTCTTCTTCTCTCTTCTTCTTCTTCTTCTTCTCTTCTTCTTCTTCTTCTTCTTCTTCTTCTTCTCCCTCTCCTTTCCTTCTTCTCCTTCCCCTTCTCCTCCTCTTCTTCTTCTCCTTCTTCTTTTTTATCTTCTTCTTCTTCTTTCTCCTCCTCCTCTTCCTCCTCCTCCTCCTTCTTCTTCTTCTACTTCTTCTTTTTCTTCTTCTTGTTCTTCTTCTTCATTATTATTAAAATAATTGTACCAAGAACCTAAGTAATGAATGATGAAAAACACCTAGCTCTTAACACCTAGTACCATAAGGAACTCTCAGTTTAATTTAGCAAAGAATACACAATGTGATAGATAAATGGGTCATATCATAGGAATAGAAGAAGTCAAAATTCACTTTCTTAAGGCAGTGCTGAATAGTTAATCAACATGGTGACAGTTGCATGGAGTGAGGGTGACTTGGAGATTTCCAGGTGGAGGTATGGGAGGAAGGCTTTCTGGGTATGTGGAATGATGTAAAAAAACGCTACCCACAAAAGTATGGCATTTCGTTTCACTGGATCATAGGGCTGGGAGGAGGGACATGGAGACTGTTGGGAGATGATGCTGGTAAGTTCAGTTTGTGCAGGATCATGGAAGGTCTTGCCAATGAAGTTCTTCAAAATTATTTCTAGCTGTAGGAAGCCATTAAGGAGGATGACTTAACTGGGGTGTGTGGTCAAAGGTCCTGATTAGACTTGCATTTTACAAAGATCATTCCAATGGTGGATGGAAGCTAAGACATCAGTTAGAAAATTGTTGCGATAGTGTGTGAAGACAGGGGTTGTGAGTGTGAACAAAGACAGCGATAAGTGTCAGCACTCCAGGCCCAGAGGGGAAATAGATGTAGACATGATGAGCCATAAGAGAGTCTGAAGAGGCCACACAGAATTACAATGAAGGCAAGAGGCACAGGCTTCCCTAATATTTAGGTACTTTTCAAGCCCCTCCTAGTGGGCAGATACCAGCTCATCGGAAGAAGCAAAGTTACAATGGCTGATAAGTCGTAGACAAATCTCACCATGGTAGATGCCCTGTAGGTTCTGGAAATTTTTAAATTCCTTTGAAGAGCAACCAGGTTAATAACCAGGATCTCTGGCATGAATGGAGTTGCTATGGCAACAACAACAGACAGCACAAAATAAAGTTTAATGTTTTCTCCTTGGTCTTGGGGGTTGAGCTGACCTCCTCAGCCAACTGTGCTTGTGAACCTCGGGCCTCAGTTTCTCCGTGGGTGTGAGCATGAGTGGTCAGCAACACCAGTGGCTAGTCCTGGCTATGCTACAAAATAGCTGTATAGCTGTGGGTGTTAACCTGCAGTTTCCAGGACTACTCTATAGCAAGAGAGGGTTGTAATAGGTGATCTTTCAGACTTTTTCTGAAATTTTTCCTGTTTGTCACCCTGGGCTTAGCTTGGCATGCACTAGGAATCCTAATAAAGGTTTACTGAATAAACAAATGAATGAATAGAGCAGGATGCCTTGGAGGGATCACATGAAAACGGTAAATTGCCTGGATCACAAACTTTTGGGGCAGCCTCCCTGGTGGCAGTTTCTTAGCATTTAGGGTCTGATTTCAGGGTGAAATTATTCCCTTGGGGTGATGGAGAGGGGGGAAGTGGGAGAGCTCAACCCTGAATCATGGAAAATGACCACACTGAAATCAGATCTTCTCTGCCGGGTGCAGATTTTTTCCCGAGTGTC
This sequence comes from Balaenoptera musculus, assembly GCF_009873245.2. Taxonomy (NCBI): domain Eukaryota; kingdom Metazoa; phylum Chordata; class Mammalia; order Artiodactyla; family Balaenopteridae; genus Balaenoptera; species Balaenoptera musculus. The sequence goes on from NC_045789.1 coordinate 99,584,161, forward strand.
AGCCTGCAGAGTTGGGTCATTGACCAGCTGCGGTGCTGCACAGGTTGTATTTTTTCCGGCAACATTTGGTAGAACGTTTCAGGCTAGGGTGGGGGGAGGAGGAGAGAATGATCTGAACCAGATGTTTGGGGGCCATCTCTGTGACACAAGTGAGTAATTAGTTTTAAGTGATTATCCATGTGACCAGTCTGGGTGCACTCACTTTTCTGGGCTGAGGAAGCAGGCTTAGCTGGCTGCACCCTGACTGGAGAAGTAAGAGGTGATGAGGGTTGTGTGCATGTGTATACCTATGCTGCGAGAGTATTTCCAGGAAAAGGTTTATAAGTCAAGTATAAATGGCTACATGGGATACCTGGGCAAATGGGTCTGGGATGGCTCTGAAGGGTCCTACAGCGGCATGGCTGACCAATTACAAGATGCTTCTGTGTGCACAGAACAGCACAGACTTAGAAGAAAATCACTTTCAGGGTGGAGCATGTGATGGACCCAGGAGTGTCTGTAGGAATCAATCACTTAGGGTCACCCTGGATGCTTCTTGTGTGCCATCTGAGAAGGTATGGTTAGGTGGCAGTTGAAGACCAGCCATCCTGCCATCCTTCCAGCTCTACATGGCTCCCATAACCTTGGTTCTATGTCAGCCTTAAGCTGCATGTAAGATGCCAGGCAGAGAGGGTTGGGAAACATTATATTGACTGACATGAGACTTATGGTGAGAACTGGGGCTCAGAATAGAAATTATATTGAATTCCAGAAAAGAAAATCACGTTTTCTGCATACATGCATTCATGACCCTCATGAGATCTGTGCCTGCAACAAAAATGAGTACAATGACGTGACAGAATTGCTGCCACTGGAAGTCCTGGGGATGCAGCAGGGACATAAAAGAGGGAGGGACAAAAATGCCCCCTTGAGAGACAGGAAAGGCTTTATAAACAAGATAAGATCAAGATCTGAAGATCTGGAGTTCAGCTTTTAACAAGAGGCCAATAACAATCTGCCATTTTATGTTTATTTTAAACCACGGAAGGCTACAGAGAGTATGACTTTAAACCTGCAATGGACTTTTGGCTTCCATGGCAGGAAACCCACAGGCATTATTTTATCAGCCTCCATTCCCTCTGTCCTCTCTGGCTCACACTCTAGTATGCTCCCATTTTCCTTCTGCCCCATGGGAGGAAAGGTGAAATATTTCACTTGAGACAGACTGCTTATCAAGGGAAGGTGCTGCTCAACCTGAGTGGTCATCTTTGGGTCTCTATGGGTTTGGGTGCCATCCGTCCATCTGCACCTGAAATGCAGGTGCCAAGGGCTGGGTGGAGAGGGGAGGTGCTGGTCCTTTCTTCCTCCATCCCACAGGAAGTAGGACTACTGTTTGTCAACACAGCCATGTTTGTTCCTTCACCAAGACTGAAGGCATTCTGAGCCTTCTCTATGTGTAGCACATGGGCTTAATTTTTTTTTTTTTTTTTTTTTTTGGCTGGCCACTTTAAAAAAAATTAAAGTATAGTTGATTTACAATGTTGTGTTACTTTTAGGTGTGTACACGGGCAAAGTGATTCAGTTATGCATATATATATGTACTCTGTTTTAGAGTCTTTGCCCTTATAGGTTATTCCAAAATACTTAGTATAGTTCCCCGTGCTATATAGTGGGTTCTTGTTTATCTATTTTATATATAGTAGTGTGTATATGTTAATCCTAAACTCCTAATTTATCCCTGCTCCCCACTTTCCCATTTGGTAACCATAAGTTTGTTTTCTATGTCCGTGGGCCTATTTCTCTTTTGTATATAAGTTCATTTGTATCATTTTTTTTTAGATTCCCCATATAAGTGATATCATATGATATTTGTCTTTCCCTGTCTGGCTTACTTCACTTAGTATGATAATCTCTAGGTCCATCCATGTTGCTGCAAATGGTATTATTTCATCCTTTATTATGGCTGAGTAATATTCCACTATACATACACACACACACACACACACACACACACTCACAGTCTTATTCATCAATTCATCTGTTGATGGACTTTTAGGTTGTTTCCATGTTTTGGCTGTTATAAATAGTGCTGAAATGAACATTGGGGTGCATGTATCTTTTCGAATTATGATTTTCTCTGGATATATGCTCAGAAGTGGGATTGCAGGATCATATGGTAGCTCAATGTTGTATAATGAGCCCTCTTATGGTAGGTAAGACAATGGCTCCCCAAAGATGTCCACACTCTAATCTCTGGATCCTGTGAACTTGTTGTGTTACATGGTAAAAGGGACTTGGCAGATGCTTTGGAGGTTATAGAATTTAAGATAGGGAGAGCATATTGGTCTGTCCATGTGAGCACAAACTGATCATTGAAGAGAACCTTCTCCAGCTGTTATCAGTCTCAGAGATGCAGTAGAAGAGGAGTCAGAGACATTGGAGGGGTGAAAGGGATTTGACCTACATTGCTAGAGGGGACACATGGAAAGCAGGAGAAGGGATGCAGTTTCTAGGAGCAAGACCAGCCCCTGCTGACAGCAAGCAAAGGAACAGAGATCTCAGTTCTACATGCAACCTCATGGAGCTTGAAGGTGTAGTCTTCTCACAGCCTCCCCTTAAGAGTCCAGATGATTAACACATTGACTTTGGCCTTGGGAAACCTAGAGCAGAGAAACCAATTGAGTTAAGCCAGAGTTCTGACTTACAGAACTGTGAGATAATAGATTTGTGTTGTTTTAAGCCACTAAGTTTGTAGTCATTTGTTTCAGCACCCAAGAGTCCTCTAGAGCAGTGCTATCCACTGAGCATTCAGCTATGATGGAAATGCTCTATTCTACCCTCTGTCACACAGCAGCCACTTGCTACATCTGGCTATGGATCCCTTAAAATGTGACTACTGAGAAAATGAATTTTTAATTTTATTTATTTTTAACTAACTTAAATTTAAATAGCCATATGAGGCTAATGGCTACCATATATGATGGTGCATCTCTAGAGGGGTACCTTTGTTTCACTTACTATTTATTGAATAGGGCCCAGACTCTTCAAGTTACCAGTCAGCGTGTAGGTTTGGTCTGGTAGAGATGCAAATGTTTTCTGTCTAGTGGAAAAGATAACCCCAAAGGTTATGAATTTATTGCCTGTAGGACATTAACCAGTCTTATATCTAATCTAGCAATCTTATTCCGATGTTCTTTCTCTAGTGCCTATAAAATCTCAGTCCCTCAGATGTTCTTTGAACAATTTTTACCAACCTGTAGGCCCCCTGCTTTAATGAGTTAGAAAAAGCTTTGACATTTGTGGCTACATTTGTCTCTACATTTGTGTCATGTTTTTTAGCTTCTTGAGAATCCTGCTATTATTAGATACTGTTATTATTCTCATTTTATAGATGGTGAAACTGAGGCACAGAGAGGTAGATAAGTTGTTCAAGGTCACGTAGTTAATAAGAGTTACAGTCAGTATGACTCCAGAGGCCATAATATTTGTTTGAACATTGATTCAAAAGAAAACATCAGAACCTCTTGGAACTTGCTTTGGGGGAGCCCTGAAAACTGTGAATGTTCATAAGGCAGAGAGATGCCCACACAGGGTTTAGTACACATGTATCTGGAAATCATGCCAAGGAAGGAAAAACAAGCTACTTCCTGGAAGCTGCTTTTCTTATTTCTAAGGTTAAGTTATTTTTGCTTGGTTTTTGCTGAGGAAGCTATAGAAAGAAGATACCAGAACTGTCAGCAAGTGACTGCTAGTTTCCCATTTCAGATATGTCTGGTAAGGTGTCCATCGGCAGAGTCACATCCAATAACTGTTGGAAAAAGACTCCCCCCCACCCCGCCCCTCCTGTGATAATGTCAGTAAGTTGAGTTTTCTATCTCTGGGAGGTGACAGCTGCGCAAGGGCCACTTGATCTGTTGCTGAAGGCCTAGGGCCTGAGGCTCCACCAGCAGTGAAGCGGAGATGCTCCCCTCTCCACACTTAGCCTGGCACTAGGTTTCCCCAAAGCTTCCTTGCTGCTACATCACCGGGTGACATTTGCAATGTCTGTCCCTTCGTCTTGGAGTTCCTAATCCATTATTCTCTTTAAGGAGGACCACTATGAAAATGACTTCACCTTGAGAAGAGAGTGGGTTTGTGAAGGATATGGACTTATGCCCATTTTTGCAATGGTTTAAAAGATTAAAAATCTTTTATCATAAACAAATGATATCGATGATCATAGCTACTACTTTTGAGCTTATATGTGATAAACATGTGATTGCCATTGAATATACATTGTCTTAATTACTCTTCCCAATCATCCTGAAAAGTAACTCTAATTTTCTATAATTCTATAGGTGATGGAACAGACCTGTAGAGGCTGACATGATGACAGAGGTGGTATGCACCCCTTGATCTGTATGATCCAAAGCCTGTGCTATTCTGAGTATTAGAAAACATATAAAGCTCAGTATCTTTGATTTTTGTGTCTCTAATACCTAACATAGTGTCTGAGTTTATTGGCGCTTCATTAATATTTGCTGAATAAATGAATGCATCCTGAACACACCCAAAAACTCAGTGAGCAAGACACTGGTTTTGGTACCAGAGAGGCTTGAGATAGAATCTTGGCTCTGCCATTTATTAAATAGTGACCTTTGAGAAGTTATTAACTTTTCTGAGTGTCAGTTTTCTCATCTGTAAAATGGGGATAAGTAATGCACTCCTTTCAGGTTACTGTTGAGAATCAATGACCATATGTGGAGAAGAGCTGGCAGTGGCACTGCTTAGCACATTGTAATCACACCATCAGTGGGAATGGCGATGATTGTTATTTTTAATATCTCTTTGCTCTTCGTCCCCAATCAGAGTTGGAATTAACACAGTGCTTCCCTGACTTTAACATACCCACAGATCACCTGGGGATCTTGTTAAAATGCAGTCTCTGACTTAGTAAGTCTGGAGCAGGGACCAAGGGTCTGCATTTCTAACCAGCTCCCAAGAGATGCCAGAAGCTTCAAGGCTCTAACAAATCTTTAAGAATTAAAGTGACAAAGCATCACCTTACATACAGGGCAAGCTCCACCATTCTTTGTACCTTCACTGGGAAAGATGAAAATACGATACTTGGGATGGAAACCCTAACTGAAATAACATGATTTCATTGTTTTCTTAGACTAAGCTAAAAACTGCGTTAGAAGATTAAGGGCCAAATTTCTGTCGGTTTTTGCCAAGTTACATCTTCGGGATTTTGCTGTTAGAAACCTTTCTCCATTGTGTGATATATCAAAACGTTTGTTTCCCCTCATGAACCCTGTTAGCTATCTCCTCACAGCCTCTTAACATCTTCAGCTCAGTGGCTTTTGACAGGTGCATATTAGACCAACTCAGTTAGGATGGGCAGGTCACATGTCCAACACCTGGCTGTTACTCATTTTCAAACTAAATATACCATTTTATTTTTGGTAAAAATGCTTTTCAGATGAAAATGAAAATTACAATGGGAAATCGTAGCCGACAAGGGAAAAGAATCATTTGTGGTAATATCTCTCATAATTAGGGGTAATTCTGACAAATGCAGACATTTTAGAATTCCCACACATCCTCCCCACAGGTCAGGGAAGAGTGCTTTCTACAAGGCAAAAGCCTGAGCTATTCTCCCCTTTCCAGCCCATAGAAATGATGGTGAGCTTCATGGCCATCCAGTTTACTGCTCTCAAGAAACATGTTTTATTCCACCCTTGGTGAGCAATTAGAAGTTTTATGGCTTAAACCATGAGCAAGGTAGAGCCTGGGCTGGGGAATTGGCCATGGGGTTTAATCAGAACTTTGGTTTTGGTTTTTACGTTGATGAAAAATATGCACTGTATTCTCTTTCCTAGAACAAATTGATCACTAATGTACGTTTAAAATAGAGCAGATTGCTTGTACTCTCATGTTTCATACTGAGGATATTTACAAAATAGTTTTTCCTTTTAGGATATTGGGTTACCCTGTGATTACAACATGATTGAGGGTTGGTGTAGGTGTGTACCTGCCACACCCCTGTGCTACTCTACTGGGCTCCTGTGGCTCCAACTGCCTTTTGGTGATCTCAGCTCTCAAGGATGCTTGTACAGAGACTTGTGTTTTGGAACAAAGTGTCATGGGTAGAGTTGCTTATCTCTACAACAGGATGGGTGGTATGAGCGAGGGCTTTGGAACCAGATGGGTCTGAGTTTGAATCCCAGGTGTACCACTGTTATGTTGCTCATAGGTGATATGGTTAGGGTGAGGCAAGGGAGGCTCCCAGAACTTAAATTTAAGGTGGCACTCACACTTGTACAACCCTGAGAGTGAGTGCTTCCTTAAATTTTGCACTTAGGTGCCTCTCTTCCCTTACCCTAGTCTAGTCTTGGTGTGTGACCAGGGACAAGTCACTCACCTCCCTCAGTCTGGTCCCTCAACTGTAAAATGGGGGCAATAAATATCTCATGGGATTGCCATGAAGGTTAAATAAAAGGATGTTTGTAAACTTCTTGACATAGTGACTGGAACTGAGATCAATAATAAGTGTGTTTAGTTTCAATATACCCATTAATTGAGCATCTTGAGTAACTCCCTTTTAGGGTAGCTAGAGTTAATCCTTTTTGTCCTTTGGAGGAAAAAAGGAATCGAGGAATAGTTAGAAGTGCCTTTATTTGGGACATTTTTTCTTTTGAGTTATTTAAGAAATAATTTATTTTAAATCTATTTTTACATATTTCGATTTCTCACAAAGTATAAACTGTTGCACCAGCGAAACTGAGAACTGGAATTGAAGTGTGTCTAGTTGTGTGCAGGGCAGAGCTGGGGGCTCCCCTGAGAGCAAGCACTTCATCGTGGAGAGATGGAATGTCTCATCCAGACAGTGAAGCACCTGGGCATTTGGGCAGGATGCATGAATTTCTGCTTGCCCCAAGGTCTGGGATGGAGCCACGAGGCTTTGCATCCTGGTGCTCTGTCACTGTGCTCACTCACTTAGCACACACTCAGAGCAGCTTAAATTTCTACTTGCAGGAGTGTGAGCTTTTCCTGCTCTTTTTTCTCCTTGCTTGTTTTTTTTCTGGTAGGAAGCTGACCAAGGCATTCATGGTCAGGATGAAGAGGGGAATCTGTTAGAAATCTGGTGTAGTAAGATGAGAATCTCTGAGGGGCTTGATTCTCCCAATTGATATTCTTGACATGTTGCTCTAAAGAAAAAAAGTCTCATGATTTTTTTAAGCTCCCAAGGTTGGCGCAGTTAACTAGATAAAAACCAGGTACTACAGATTCTAATAGACTCCCCTGCCTGTCTTTGGAATATTGATCCTACCTGGACTGCTGAGGGATAATGACAGTGATTGAGTTATATTCTTTTTCAAAATTATTTATTTTTGAAGTATAGTTTTTTTACATTATTGTGCTAGTTTCAGGTGTACAGGAAAGCAATTTGGTTATACATATATATGTATATAGCTATATTCTTTTTTCAAATCTTTTCCATTTTAGTTTGTTATAAGATTTTGATTATACTTCCCTGTGCTATACAGTTAATCCTTGTTGTTTATCTATTTTATGTATAGTAGTGTGCATCTGTTAATCCAACACTACCAATTTATCCCTACCCTGCTCTTCCCCTTTGGTAACCATAAATTTGTTTTCTATGTCTGTGAGTCTGTGCCTATTTGTGTCTATCAAATAAGTTCATTTGTCCTATTTTTTAGATTCCACATATAAGTGATATCGTATAGTTATGTTCTTGACTTCTGATTGCATCTGGATGTCTTTGCCATCTATTTAAGGATTCTCTATCTCAGTTTCTTAATCTGTAAAACAGGAGACTTAATTTTTGGACCATCCTTTTGTAGAATGAACCAATTCTGAGGCTCGTGCGTTTGGGTGTGTGTGTGTGTGTGTGTGTGTGTGTGTGTGTGTGATGTAAGGGCTGTCTCCCAGACTTGGAGGCTATAGTAAGTCTAGACTTAATGCTTGATTCACAAGCTATGTAATTAGTTCTAGGCCAGGCACCACTTAGGAAGAGGAGTCAGGACACGTATTTCACTGCATTTTCCTGCTAAGCCTGGATTTTTTTAATCTTGAAGTCCCAGGTAGTTCCTACCAATTGATTAGAGCTGTTTCATAGGATGGAACCTATTTGCGATTCTGAGCCTAAGGGATTAAAAGAAGTGAAGGAAGAAACTTCTTTGACCTGGAATAACTTAGAAGCTGGCTTGATAGATGAGACCTATGTGAACTCACTTGAGTAAGATCTAAAGAAAGGCATAATGAATGCATAAAGATTTGGAGACTGTAGGACATAAACTAAAACTCCTATAGAAATTCTGTGAAAATCAATCTGACCTGGAGGATTTAGGTGGTCAACTTAACTGGAATCTTTAAGGTGGCATTGGAGTCGGATTGAAGGAGGGGCAGAGCAGACAGAGAAAGACTTAGCAGGAAAGAACTCTTTGTGGGGATGAGTTGGAGGAGGGCAATGTTTATTTATTACTGTTAAGATAGAAAATAATGTTAAGTAATTTCAAAACATGTAAATTAGATTGATCTACTTTGAATGTTAATAAATGAAAAGAATATGCTAGATTTGTCTATGTTAAATACTTATTTAATTCTAGACTAAATATAAACTTATTCTCACACTGTTAAAAGAGCTCCTGGACAATTACACAGATTGAATTTCCCAGGTGGATATCAGAATAGTACAGTGCAAAGAGCCATGGGTCTGAAGTTGGAATTGAAGAACTGGGAGACATATGGAGTGACTTCTAGGTACCAGACACTGTGCTAGGCAAGTTACACATGTCATTTAATTGAGTTTTCACTCATCAGATATTTGACTTCCCCTGTACCAGATATAGGGACACAAAGAGGAAAAAGGTATAGGTCAGGTATAGGTCTTTTTCTGAGACTGTCTTAGATTAATGGGGCAAATAGAGTCATAAGCAGACCAACATAATTTTAAGTATATGTTGGGAAAAACTCAGTCTTCCTCCTATGTATTTCTTTTACTCCCACCTGCTACCATACTCACAACACTTCTGACACTAGATGTGCTGGGGTTTTCCCCCCACTAAGTAATTTTCTGTGATATCAGCTGGGTGTCCTACAATTTTATTCAATTCTGACACTATCTACCTGGAAATAGGGTCAGATCCCATAAGTTAAGGTCTTGGTCCCACAAGATGGCCCCACCCAGCTCTGCAAGTATAGGCTGCCATCTGTGCTTCTGACAGGTGGTTATACATCAGAGGTCCCCTGACCCCCTACTTGGGTTTGACTAATTTGCTAGCTCAGTTCACAGAACTCAGGAACACAGTTGCTTACTGTTTACCAGTTTATTATAAAAGGATATGATAAAGGATACAGATGAATATCCAAATGGAAGAGCTGCAGTGGGCAAGGTATGTGGGAAGGGGCACGTAGCTTCCATGCTCTCTCCAGGCATGAACATTCAGGTGTTCACCAGCCCAGAAACTCCCTGAACTTTATACTTTTGGGATTTTTTATGGAGGCTTCATCACGTAGGCATGATCAACCATTAACTTCATTTCCAGCCCCTCTCTCTTCTCTGGAGAATGAGGGGTGGGGTTGGACTGAGAATTTCAAGTTTCTAATCATGGCTTGGTCTTTCTGGTGACCCGCCCCCAACCAGGAGCCCACCCAGAGTTGCATCATTAGAACAAAAGACATTATTCCTTTCACCCAGAAAATTCCAAGAGAATTTAAGAATTTGGTATCAAGAATTGGGTTCAAAGACCAAATATTAAAATAAAAGATGCTCCTAGTGCTTTTATCACTTAGGAAATTACAAGGGTTTGAGGAGCTCTGTGGCAGGAACCCGGGGCAGAGACCAATATATATATTTTCTATTATCTTACAAAGTAGAATGTCAGACATCTGAAGGGTATATAATGGAATATATATTACTGCTCCCCTGATGCTCCCACTAGTTCCATAGGGGTAAATATCACTCTCCCCATCTCACAGACAAGGAAACCTGGGCTCAGAGAGAGCTAGAAACTACCAGAGGCCACATCAACAATCAGTCGCAAGTGGGAACTCATCCTCAACCAAAAGCTCTTTCCTAAAGGAGAAAGAAGTGCCTGCATTCAGGCCTGGCTCTGTTGCTAGGGAGCTGAGATAGCTCGAGCATGTCATTTCACCTCCGTGGGCCTAGGTCTCCCCCTGTGTAACAAAAGGAGCTGAGATGTGCAGTGTCCAGGGTTCCTTCTGTTTCTGACATGGGGATGACTTGCCTGTAGTTTTCAGATTTAACCTCCGTTTGGCACTGCTCTTGGGGAGATATGATGGTTCGGCCCTCACATTGTACAGTCAATTTCTCTCTGCTCAAACACCTGGTAGGGACATCTCACAAGTTGTCCCGTGGAACGTGGAAAGAGAGTTGCCTTTGGTGAGGGGTCCAGCCAGGCTCATTCATTCTCTTGCCTTGCCTTACTGGTGTGTTAATTGGAAATAAAAAGGCCTGCATGCAAGGCTGGCGAATGAAAGAGAAGGTTAAACTGTCTATGAGCTAAAGCTTTATAATGCAATGTTTCTCTTTTCTACCTCTGTCCTTTTCGTGGCTGAGGATTTGCCCTAATTGGGAGCTTTTGTTTTAGAATTTGGCATCTTTGAGCCTTGAGAAATGGGGCTTTTGTATGAAAGAGCAGGCTATGTCACAGGTGGCTCAGGACAAATGATTCAGACTTTTCTCTTAGGACTCAGGTTGCAATTGGGGGTGTAGATTAATTGTAACAAGGTGTCAGAAAAGATTTCAAAAATAAGTGCGACAAACTGAACACATTGAATTTATAGAAAGTTTAAATCAGATCCCTGAAACAACACAGATACTTCTATGTTCTAGGTGAAAAGTTAAACTTGTGCAAAGCTTTGCATGAAGGCAGCCCCAATAGGCAGGAACTTAAAACATAACTGAATATGCCACCCTAATCAAGAAATCTAACAGACTGCTTATTGGGGCCCTTTGAAAAGAGAATATATAATCATTTCTGATCTCTCTGATACATATTTCTACAAATAACACTAGGGACAAGTGAAAACTGTTTTATGGTTCAGAAGGAATCAACTCCATGAAACATGAGTTTCAGATTGATCTGGCCTACACATGTCTGAATCCCTGAAGAATCTTTCAAAATAAGCAAAACCTTCCCCAGCAATATCAGAGGCCTCTTATCTGTCCTGCGTTCTATTCCCTTTCCTTTCTCCGTCTACTTACAGAAGACAAAGACAACCAAAGAAAATTGAGTCAATTCAACACTTGTTACGTTTATTCTTTTTCTGTAATTAAATATATTTTGCTAAGTATTCCCTCTCCTTTTTTGGCTTGGACAGGATGGATCTAATATGAAAAAGCCAAGTCATTTTAAAGGGAAAATAGGGCAGTAAAGAGTAGTGTGGCATTCTGGAAAGAATAAGAATGACTTTGTATTTGTGCCTGGCCTACAAACCTTGGATCCTCTGTCTACTCTTTGTGGGACCTTTGGCATGCTGCTGAATATCTCTATGCCTCCATTTCCACATCTGCAAAGTGGGAAGGATAAAAACTAGTTAGTAGTGTTATGTGAGAACTAAAGGATATCATGAATCAAAGCATGAGTTATTTTTCCCAGTTGCCCCTATCCTGAAAGTTTTGAGGGTTATCTACAGTAAAAAATGGCAGCAAGAGGGGCGAGAGTTGGAAATGTTGGAAAATGAGCCCATTAGTAGGATTATGCTTCCTGGCACCCTTGTGACTGGGGGTGACCCTGGGTTGTGAATGGAAGAGATATATAACCCTTCATGTATTGAATTGTTATGTGAGACCCTCTCAAGCTCTCTTACTTGGAACTGGCTTCTTTGAGGTGGTGGCTGCTCTGTTAGCCTGGTCCCCAGAGTGACTCTGATGAACAAAGCCTTCTGCTGATTTGTGATGGATATGCAGTGTGATCAAAAAATATATCTCTGCTGCTTTAAGCCACTGATATGTTGATGTTTGCTGTTATCACAGCAGAACGTAGCTTATCCTGAGTGATAAAATTCATCTTCAGATTACTGAATTTCCCTTTTGTGAAATTCACGAATCTTCAAGGTAATACCATATTCATCATCTTTCAAGTTTCTGCTTAAAAATTCTACAGTTAATATTCGGAACAGTAGTGTCTGATTTAGCAATGACATGCCCAGGAAAAGTCTTCTTAAGGGTGACTTTGTTATTTGATTTAAGCCACATTGACTTTTGTGGCAGCACTACCTCCAGAGAGACCAGTCAGTGTTCTCTGAAAAGACACAGTATCCTGACTTCACATGTTAATGACTCTCAGTTTTGTATCTCTGGTCCAAATCTTTTTCCTGAACTGCTGGTTTGGTATCCAATTGTTGTTTGATGTCTCTGCTTGTATGTTTTATAGGCATCTCCAACTTGGTTTGGCTAAAGCACTATGAATTATTTCCCAAACTCTATCCCACCTACTCTGCACTTGCTCTTTGCTATAATTCAAATGAAATCTCCATTGCTTACCCTGGGCTACAGGACCATGCCTGTCTCTTTGATTCCTTCATCCTTGATCTCTCCCCCTTGTGCACTAAGACCCAGTCATAGGACATTGCTTCTGATTCTTAAACACAGCCATTTCTTTCCAGTCTCTGTCTCTCTGCACTTGCTTGTCCCTCTGCTTGAATTCCTGGATATTCCTGTGACAAATCTCCTTCTCATCACTGAGTTACCCCTCAGTCAGGGATAACTCAGTGTTGGCCTTAGCTAACATGTTGCCTCCTTTCATACCTAGAGATTTGCTCCCCACATTATACCATGTTACTGTCTTAACAGCGCTGAGCTTGTCAATACTAAGATAGGAAATTATCTTACTTATCTGATTAAGTGTTTACTCTCTGCCTCCTCATCTTCACTCAGAATGTAAGCTCGTTGAGGGCAGGGACTCTCTGTCTGCTTCACTCTGTATCACCAAGACCTGGAAGTGCTTTCCTAGAACATAAAAGGCACTAAATAAATACTGGTGCTGTAGGTTTGGGTAGGCATGCTAATGGAACTATGCTGAAGTTACGTATCGTTCTGGCATGAGGGACTATTGTCTGAAATATAGAAAAGCTCAGTGAATTCAATCAACAACATTCATTAAAGGAAAGTCTATTAGGCACAGAGCTAAGAACAGGACATGATATAAGTTTCATCTCTGTCTTCCCCAAGACTCTAAGGACCCAATCACAGCTTTCATCCATGGTGTGTATTTTATGTGTCAGGTACTGCAATATGCACTTTATGTACATTACCTCATTTCACCCTCATACTTGCCCTTTGGTATCCCTATGGGATGTTTTCTGAATATTTCCTCCTCTTTCTCTTCTGGACACCTGGTATCATCACACTCCTGATCCCGTTATTGTTGGGTGGGGCTTTGTGATTAGTTCTGGCCAAAAAACAAACTTCAAGCTAAAGTGACACATGCCACTTCTGGAGCAGGCACTTGATTGCCATTGAGAGGGTCTCTAGAGCTCATGTTCCCTCTGGCATGACTCCCAGATGTATGAGGCTGCCCTGGGTTCCTGAATGATGTGAGGAACAAAGCTCTCTCGTTGACCCTTGATGGACATGTTATGTGATCAAGAAATGCCCTCTTGCTATTTCAGAGTTGGGGATTATGTGTTACTGCAGCAGAACTCAACACATTCTGACTGATAGATGAGGTACAATGATCCCACTTCATAGATGAGACACTTCATGCTCAAGGAGGTGACTCACCCAGGGTCACTTAGCTAGCAAGTGGGGCACCAGAACTACACTATTTTTCTTATTCAATGATCTTAATCTGACTCCAAGCCCCCATTTCACATGCTGGTGGGAAATTCAGTCTCAATGGTTATTTTTGTATCTCTACTTTTTCTTCCCTAGATTTTAAAGAATATCCCAGGTGTCATCTCTGCAGTACACAGCTTTGAGAGATCTAGTTGACTTCATGGATATCCCTAATGCTCTGCATGATTCATATACACCTGGAGGGTTTACTGATTCAGTGGCACCCTAAGATATAGGACTCAGCTCAGTCCTGGGTACACCTGTGTCTAGAGACCTCTATCCCTAAAAGCTCCTGATACCACTCTTAGGACTGGGAAGGAGGGTCTTTACATTCTCATTGCACTGGGCATGTTTAGATCGCCCCTTCCTCCCTCCCTGTCTCCCTTCCACTCTTCCTTTCCTCCTTCCCTCTTACCCTTCCTTCCTTCCTTGCTTTCTTCCTTCCTTCTTTCCCCAGTATTTACTGAGTGTCTACTATAAACCAGGCCCTAGCCTTTGTGTTGAGGATAGAGAAGTGAAACAGACAGACAGAAACTCCTGCCCTCAGGATGTTCAATGACAAAGAATCATAGAGAGACAGACAACACATAAAATAAACAAGCAAATTGTATCAAAGCTTAGAAGAGTTTGGTGCTACAGAGAAAGCAAAGTAGGGAAGAGTGATGGGAGGTGTTGGGAGGAGGTCGGGGTGAGCCTCACATTTTGCACAAAAACAAAATAGGTGATAAAATGAACTGGTGGGTATCTGGAAGAAGAGAATCCCTGGCAGAGGGAAGAGGACATGCAAATGCTAAGAGGGCAAAACAGCAGGCCTGCTCTGTTCTGGCAACAGCCAGGAGCCTGGCATGGGGATGAGATGAAGGGCATTGGGGCAGATCAAATCACACCTTTTATTTGGAATAAGATGGAAGCCACAGGAGGAATCTGGGCTGAGGAATGATGTGATCTAATTTCCATTTTAAGAGGGGGGAAAGTGTAGAGGGCAAGAGCTGAGGCACAGAGACCACTTGGGGTGCTACTTCAATAATGTCTTTCCAACACATATATACGGAATCTAAGGAAAAAAAAAAAAAAAGGCCATGAAGAACCTAGTGGCAAGACGGGAATAAAGACACAGACCTACTAGAGAATGGACTTGAGGATATGGGGAGGGGGTGGGGTGAGATGTGACAGGGTGAGAGAGTGTCATGGACATATATACACTACCAAATGTAAAATAGATAGCTAGTGGGAAGCAGCCGCATAGCACAGGGAGATCAGCTTGGTGCTTTGTGACCACCTAGAGGGGTGGGATGGGGAGGGTGGGAGGGAGGGAGATGCAAGAGGGAAGAGATATGGGAACATATTGTATATGTATAACTGATTAACTTTGTTATAAAGCAGAAGCTAACACACCATTGTAAGGCAATTATACTTCAATAAAGATGTTTAAAAAAAAAAAATTTCTTTCCAGTATTGGAGCACCTCCCTCCTTTGTTCCACTTTTAGGCATCACCCCACCCCCTTCAAATGTGCTTCCTCCTTCCCTCCTCTTCCTTGCTTAGAGAAAGTTTGCTGCATGTGTTTAGAGTGAAGACCTTCCCAGAAGACAGAAGGACTTCAACACCTGCAATTCTGAATTTGGCTGGCCCATGAAGTTAGGGACCACAGAGTCTCAACTGATGATCTTGAAGAGAGAGAGAAAATTGCAAAGACCAAAGCACAAATAGTATTCATTCTTCCTGAATATGTCACAGCAACAGCAACAAAACGCTAATCTCAATAAATACCCTGTCCCACAGGCATTGTGTTAACAGGGGCTCAAAGTAGGTACAGGGTACTTGAAAGGGCAGGGAGAAGAGGTCAGGAAGAAGAAAGCATGGAAGCAAGTGTGTGTGTGTAGGTTGGGGAGGGGACATCTTCTAGCAATTAAGGTAGAATTTCTGGGGCCAGGCACAGGCAAAGGTAAAACATTCCAGATAACTGTTGCAGGTAACGTACAGAACATCCAGTTACATTTGCATTTCAGATAAACAGTGAATAGCTTTTTAATATGAGTATGTTGCAAATGTTTCATGGGACATACTTACACTAAAAAATATTATTCGTTGTTTCTTGAAAAGCAAATTTAACTGGCCATCCTGAATATTTATTTGCTAAATCTTGCAATGCTAATCTCAGATGATGTTTGAATGCAGCCATGGTTGAAAATGACAGCCTGATTCTTCAAAGATGTGTATCATTTAGGCAAAGATGTGGGGAATGAAGAGTCTGGAGATTTTGGTGGAAGAACAAAATAGGAACAATGGCAGGACTTGTAAGAGCCTGGCCCATTTTGTAAGAGAAGAAGGGAATTGCATAATTGTGTAAAATATGCTTTGGAACCATTGGCTTACTTCTTTCTTACCTTCCTTCCATGTAGGAGAAAGATATTTGTCAATGACCAGGGCTAACAATCATGACAGTTTATTTGTCTTTATATTGCATTTTCAATTTAATCTGAGAGTTGAGATATAGTTATTTCATGAAAAAAATAATCACTGGGATGATTTTCTTTTCTCCTGAACCCTCAGACGTGGTATAGTAAATTAAAAATTCACACAAGCCTTGTCAACAGGAAGGGGAAGTTTCTGACTTAAAAGACCCCAAACCAAGAAAATAAGACTTAAGATGAATGGGGAGTGTCCCTCTCTGTTGTCACCGGCAGGGTCTCCTGGGGCTATTTATTGCAAATGGGTGAAAAGAGCCATTCCTCAAGCTGGTCAAGACTGTCCACCTACTGGGAAGTCCATCCATAATGTACATATTTCAGATGTTTCCTGTGTAGAACACTTATCCTTTTAATAATTGACCTACAGCACATATGTGTGGTGACTCTCATCTATTAACGTGTTCTGGCTTCATGGACTTCTCTTTGTTCCAATAGAAACTATTTTAATAGACTTTCTTTGGACTCATGAAAATCTTCAGAGTTTGAAGGAAAGCCTCTGAAGTGTCTGTCTCCTTAAATTTTTGATACTACAAGGAAATTGGATTTTGCACATCTTGCAGTTTGCTCAACTTGGGCTGGATAAATATGTATTGAATACCTTCCAGATGTGAGCACCTGGCCTTGGGAGACAGGAAGGGGTAGCGGGAAGGGCATGGCATTCGTATTTCACAGGATTAGAACTCAAGTGACTTCCCTTTGACACTATCCTATTTGATATTTTCCAGTAACAAATAAGATGTCCATCTGAATCCTAATCTTAATCCTAATCCTAATAATGCTAATACAAATACTAAGTCAATACCATTCTAACACATACTAATGCTATTGCTGATGCTGATAGTGACAGCAACTGTAAAAGCAATCCCCATTCTAATACCCTGTAGAATTCAGGGTGCTCCAGAGAAGCAGAACCAAGAGGATGTGTATATATAGAGAAAATGATCTTAAGAAATCAGCTCACAAAATTATGGACACTGGCAAGTCCAAATCTGCAGGCTAGGCCAGGAAGCTGGAGCCCCAGGAAGGGACTGATGCTTCCTTTCAAGTCTGAAGGCCATCCGCTCCCTCTTGCTCAGGGGAGGTCAGCCTTTGTTCCAGCCAGCCCTTCAACTAATTGGTAGGTGGCCCACCCACATTATGAGGGGCAATCTGCTTTACTCCAAGTCCACTGATTTAAATATTCATCTCATTGGGAATTCCCTAGTGGTCCAGTGGTTAGGACTCTGCGCTTCCACTGCAGGGGGCATGGGTTTGATCCCTGGTCTGGGAACTAAGATCCTGCAAGCTGCATGGTGCAGCCAAAAAAAAAAAATCATCTCATCTAAAAACATTCTCACAGAAACATAATGTTTGACCAACTATCTGAGCACCATGGTCCAGCCAAGTTGACACATAAAATTAACTATCACATAGTGGTATGGATGTTAATATTAAAATGTACTAACATTGCATTCGTCAGGGTTCCACCAGAGAAACATAGCCATTGATTGATTGATTGATTGCAGAAAATTGGCTTATACCATGTGGGAGCTGGCTGGCCAAGTCTAAAATCTGTAGGGCACGCCACCAGAGAGGACATGCTAGAACTCTCAGGCAGAAGCTGATGTTCTACATTCCACAGGTGGAATTTCTTCTTCTTCTGGAAAATCTCAGTTCTGCTCTTAAAATCCTTCAACTGACCTAATCAGATAATCTCCTTTATTTAAAGGCAACTGATTATAGGTGCTAATCCATCTACAAAATACCTTCTACATCTACATCTACCTAGCTTAGTGTTTGGTTGACACTTGGGTTACTCTAGCCTAGCCAAGTTGGCACATAAAACTACCACCACAAACATAAAGCAACAAGCTCATGACTTGGCATACATACACGTCCAGTCATTTCTAGCTAGGATGGTAAGAGTTACAAAGGAAGACTATATATTAATTCTGATATTCAGAAGCTTATGATATAGTAGGGAAGATATGGTCAGACTTAAGTATTTATATGACAAGGTAATAAACAAACAGCTTACATTTACTGAACCATTAGAATGTATTGGTCACTGTGTAAGAGCTTCATACATATATGTTTTATATATATATATAATATATATATTTTTTAATTGAAGTCTAGTTGATTTAGTGTTGTGTTATTTTAAGATGTACAGCATAGTGATTCAGTTATATATGTGTATATATATTCTTTTTCAAATTCTTTTCCATTTTAGGTTATTACAAGATATTGAATATAGTTCCCTGTACTATATAGTAGGTCCTTGTTATTTATCTATTTTATATATGGTAGTGTGTATCCGTTAATCTCAAACTCCTAATTTATCCCTCCCCCTACCCTTTCCCCTTTGGGAACCATAAGTTTGTTTTCTATGTCTGTGAGTCTGTTTTGTAAATAAGTTCATTTGTATCATTTTTTTAAGATTCCATATATAAGTGATATGATGTTATATTTGTCTTTCTCTGTCTGACTTACTTCACGTAATACGATAATCTCTAAGTCCATCCATGTTGCTGCAAATGGCACTATTTCCTTCTTTTTTATGACTGAGTAATCACATATATTTTTACATCTCACTTTCATGCAACACTATGAGATAAATATTATTATTTGGATTTTACAGTAGAGGAAACTGAGTCTCAGGAAGTATAAGTTATTTGTCTAAGATCACACAGTTAGCACTTCTTAGAAAGAGGATGCTCATCTGGGACCAGCCAACAATCTTAGCCAAGATAGTAGGAATACATTTGGTGGAAGAGAAGTAGAGGAAGTGTTCAGTGGAGCCGGAGATGGGAGAGTCATAGGGGAGGTGGCACTGAGCCAGGCCTGCGGTCAGGGGGAGGACTTGAGTGGGTGGAACTGAGAATGAAGTGCTGAGAAAGAGCAGGGCGTTCTACAGGGAGGAACAAAGACCTGTAGAGTGGACACATGTAGGGCACAGTGTTCTCCAGTGGCAGTGCCCTCAACCAAGGCGGGTGTGAGAGAGGAGACAAGATGCACACACACAGCAAACCAGTCCAACACATGACATTTTGGGGTTGGGTAGATTTCTCAGGAAAACCACTTAAGATGCTGAGTTTGCTTTCTAGATTAACAATGCGACACCACCCCCCCTTCCCTAGAAGCGCCAGTAAAACCAGGAGCCGAGGAGGCAGAACCCATTGGTGATATGGTCAATTAATGTTAATGGTAATAGTGAGAAGAGGAAGAAGAGAAGAAAGAAAAGAAGGTGAGGAAAAAGGAGGGAGCCTTCTGAGAAGGTCACTTTCTTCTCAGAGCCTGTAATTTTTGTGGCTCATTTGTAGGAAAGTGAGCTTACATGCCGAGCTCATGTAAATTTTTGGGACACGTTCTCATTGTTTTCTTAAGTCCCTAAGCCATAAGGAAAATCACAGAAAAACAGAGGATTTGAATATCTGAAAGCTGCTGGTCCAACCTGGCCGAGGCAGTTTTTTGGGTGCAAAATTTATAAAATGCCTTGAAAGTATTTTCCACGGCACATTCTGTGACTTCACTCAGCCCTGCTTAAATGGTCTATTTTGGTTTTGAGTTCATAAAGCCCCTCTCTCTCTCCCTCGTCTCCCTGCTCAGGTTCACGTCCAGATAAAACAGCTAACTCAAATATGGTGTAAAAATATAAGCCCCTTTTAGCCTGGCTTTTCATGCTGTGCCCCAAAGTGTGCCCGGGTGTTGAAAGTGAAAAAGGGTGGGGCTGGGGGAAGGGTGTTTTTCCAGCCCAGGTTATGAGAGTGGGCACTTTCTCCAGCTTGTAGCCAGAGCAATTGCACCCTCGCTGCCGTGGAAACCATTCAGGAGGATGCCCGCATGCAGTGGTCGGTTAAGAGCTAGAAAACGTGCCAAAATCAGCAGCTGGAGTAAGTAGAGTAAATCAAGTTAAGAGGGAACGGGACAAGATTTTGGAAAAGGAGAGAATACATGGGTCAAACCATTAACCAGACCTGCAGGGTTAAGATGATGAGATATAAATTGACTGGTATTTCCTGGGTTTAGGAAAGGAAGTCTGGATGGGATTTATATCTGGTCCTCTGGCCCTCGGGGCTCCCTGGTACCTCCCTTCCCCGCTGCCTGCCTGCTCAGTGGGCCTCAGGTGTGGGGCATTTAGAGCAGGATGGGGCACAAGCCAGAAAGCTCTGGGTTTTGCTGCTATAAATACATTCATCCAACCAGTCATCCTCAATTAGTGCTGGAGCGCCCACAATGCAGTGCTCTTCCTACAGGCTGCAGCGAAGACCACACAGGGTGCCCAAACCTCCCTGTTGTGGTCTTTAAAGACCTTTTCTCCTCACATCCTGACAGTTGTCTGCAGGGCACAGCCGTGGCCCTGTTGGAACTACGATGGTCAGAAATAATGGCTACGCGGGACTTGGTGAAAAGTGGATTGAGCCTCTAGGTGAGTCTGGAGGTTGGTTTGGGGGATCCTTTTCCCCTTACCCGGCTTTGCTGACTCAGATGTTGATGCGGGAGCTGTGCTGCCGTCTGTGTTGTCCCAAAG
The DNA here is from genome assembly GCF_009873245.2 of Balaenoptera musculus. Taxonomy (NCBI): domain Eukaryota; kingdom Metazoa; phylum Chordata; class Mammalia; order Artiodactyla; family Balaenopteridae; genus Balaenoptera; species Balaenoptera musculus. Next base: position 99,604,927 of record NC_045789.1, read on the forward strand.
GTGACAAAGCATTCTTGTACCCATCTGCTTTGTATTATTTTTACTTAACCTTCCCTGTCTTGTGATAGTAGTGAGTATTTGTTCCATCTTACAGATGAGGAAATTCGGGATCAGAGTGCTTAAGCGGCTCACTTGTGTCCACATAAGCCGTGCACAGCTGAGGCAGGACCGTGAGGTTGATAGTTTTCCCCATATTATAGATAAAGAAACTGAGGCTCAGAGAGGCTCACAAAGTACAAGGACACACAGTGAGCAAGGGTTGGAGCTAAGTCTTAAACACAAGTCTGTCTAACTTCACAGCCTCACTGAAATCCACCTGCCCTGAAGTCCTGTTCTCCCCACTGCCATCCCTGTGAAGCTACCTAGAAAATGCCTGATGGGGCCTCAGGATTGAGGAAGACACCTGCTGCCTCCCTCTGCCACCCCACATAGATTGCTCTGGGCTCTCTTCACAATCATTCTATACATTTGTTCATCCATCCATCCTTCAATCCATCCATCCACTCAAACAATCACCAAGTGCTCATTGTGTCAGGACATGATCTGGGTGCTGAGGACACACCTGTGAATAAGCTGTAAACCCAGGAGTCATCCTTGATTCCTGTTTCTCCTTCCTTTCAATATCTCCACATCTTAGTCCGTTGCTGATCCTGTCAACACCACCTCCAGTTGGGAAGCCATTCCTTTCTCTCCTCTCCATGGCTCCATCCTATCCCCAAACCTCATCGTCTCAGCCATAACCTCCCAACTGTTTTTTTTTTTTTTCTTTTTGTGTCCACCAGTCCATTCTCTACACAGCAGAGTGAGTTTTTAAAAAGCTAGATCAGATCACTTCACTCCCCTACTTCAAATCTCCCAACGGCTTTTCATTGTACTTAGAAAAAAGACAGACTCCTTATCATCATGGGTAAGACCTTTCATAATCTGGCCCCCCATGAGTCTCTGACCTCACCTCCTACCACTTCTACTCATTCTCTCCCTGCCTGAGCTCCAGCCAAGCTAGTTTTGCTTCTGTTTTTCACATACCTCATTCCTGCCTCAGAGCTTTGGCCCAACTACACCCGCTGCCTGGATGGCCATGGCCTGGGCCGGGCTCCTTCCTGCCCTCCTGTTTCAGCTCTAGTGTAGGCTCCTAGAAGTGTTTGTTGGCCTCCTAGCTTAAGAAGCACCCCCCCCATCTTCCTCCACCACATTTCTGTATTCTGGTATCACTTAATCTCTCTCTAGTATCCTTTGTAATTTGTTGTTTTTTCTTTCTCTGCCCATTAGAATTCCATCCCAGAAGGCCAGGGACCAAGCCTCTCTCCTTCACTGCTGTGTTCTCAACACTTCAAACAGTGCTTGTGTGAGGTAGGCACTCAGCAAATGTTTGTTGAACAAACAAGATGGATAGAGACGATCCCTGCCTTTACAGAGTTTATAATCTAGCTGGAGAGATGAAAAATTGTAAGTATTTATTAATACTACCAGATGCTTAAAGACCTGTGTGATTTCAGAATCCCTAATTCTGACTGCTGTTTTCAGCAGCTGCCCTTTATCTCCGTGGTCCGTGTTGGCTCCTAGGGCCCTTTGTCCACATTTTGTGTGTGAGGGATGGGGAAAGCGATCAGAGCACAGCTGTTCAACAAAAGTTTTGATTGGTCAGTCACTGAAGAGACTTCTGGGGGTGATACAAATTAGAATGAAGACTTCTGTTATTCCTGTTCTGCAGGAAATTAAAGACCTGAACCTTGGCATCTTTTGTGAGTTTGCACCTAAGAGTCCTAGTTTGGCCCTCTGGAATCTTGCAGAATATGACTGATGTCTTTTCTCCTTAAGAACTGAAATATGTTCATTTCCAATATTTTGTAATATACAGCCAAGTATAGAGAAGAGTATAAAATTACCTAAAATCCCATCCATGAGAGATAAAGGCTATTAATACACTGCTGGTTTTTTCTGCTTGTATTTTTGGTACGCAGTATAGAAATCCATTCATCTCTATCTGTCCATCTAGAATTTTCTGCAAATTTGAGATCATGGAGTATGTATAAAGTGGCATGTTTTCAGAATAGGAAAAATCAATGAGAAGAGACTGGATGAGGGCTATGAGTGGGCAGGGCCAGGCTCCTGTAAGCCCTGTGAGGCACCATGAGAAGGTTGGCTTTTATGCTAAGTGTGATGGGGAGGCATTGGAGAATTTTAAGAATGGCAGCACCATGATGAGGTTCACATTTTGGTCAGCCCATTCTTACACTCTCCCCACACTGGAGGCAGGTGGGAAATTAGGAGCCTGTGCTAGTGATCCAGGTAAGAGATGGGGAGGGTGAAGAATAGTGAGATAGATAGGAGTGGCAAAGTGTAGAGGACTTGCTGGTAGATTGGAAAATGGTATGTGAAAGAAAGGGAGGGATTCTTTGTTGGTGAGCACATGTATACAAGGCTTTTACATAATGATGCTCTGGGTATCCTAACTATTTAAGAATTGCATCTGATTCAAGACACATTCAAAGACATTAGAACAGGTTTACAGACTTAACAGACAAGGTTAGAAACTGATGTGCAATAGTATGATATATTACTGTGATTAACTGCTTTCATAAGAAGAACTGATGACTATATGATCACTTCATTTTAAGGAGGGGGAGGTGCCTAGGTGTCAGGAAGTTTTCTTCTGTGCAAACAAGAATGATTAACTTCAATTATGGCTGCCTTTGGAGAACTGTGCAGGTCTTTTAGTGTTCTTCAAACTATTTCATTTAGACATTTTGGAAAAACATACATCCTTATTCATAGCAATGGTTACTGTTCTGATTTATAAGTTCTGCTCCACTGTAAATCATTCAAAACTCAAAAATTAAATTTTGTTGCATAACACTTTGATGGGTCTATGCCTTAGCAAAGGGCAGGAGGAATGCAATTTTTCTTACTGCCAATTACGATTGGACCTCTTTTCATTATGTCTTTTTTTTTTTAATAGAGCAGATGGTTTAAGTCATATATATATATGGTACATTAATGCTCTGTTAAGAAATACATTCAAAATTTGACTTTAAAAAATGGTATGCCTTTCATCATTAGTTCAATCTTATTTAGTTCTAGAATTATGTATCCCAAGCATACTAAAAATTTAATATAATTTCCTATGTCTAAAGCATAGATGGATGTCTATGGGGCTTGGCCGTTTAATTGCCTTGGGTGCAAACATGAATTATTCAGTTATACTCACATGAGCAGGAATGGGTCTTTTTACAGATGTACTTGATCTTTCTGACATTGCTCAATTCTCCTTTCATATATTTTTTTCCCTCTCTCCTAGGAGGATGGGATTAGTTTGGTTTCCTTATTTGGGGGAAGGAAGGAAGCCACACCTACTGAGTGGCTACTGTGCTCTGGGGCCTGGGTTACCCTATTGCACTTTCACTAAATCTCCCCTATGGTCCTTCATAGTCTTGATTTTACAGATGATAACCCAGAGTCAAAAAGGTTCAGAGACTTACGAAGCGTCACACAAATTCTAAATCATAGAGTCAGGATTCGAACTCAGACCCATTTGGTGCCACAGTGCGCTATTTCCTCTTCCTCGTGGTGAAAAATGAAATGTATCCCTTGTAGCCTTTGTTCTCACTGTCAGCTGAAGACAACACATGTTCCTGCTTATTGGTCTGACACATAATATTTGAGGATTTCCCCCTTGAAGAGTCTTTGTGCTTTTGTTATCTAAGTAGTTAAAAGAAAGAAAAAGAGAACTGGAAAAAAGAAGATGATTTAATAAGTATTCACGGAGCAAGTCCTGGGCACGATGCTGGCTGCTGAGGGAGGGTTCCTGGGGGTGAGTCAATGGTTCTGAACGATCTCTGCTTCCAGGAGCTGGTCAGAGGGCGTGTTGACTGTGAGGACAACGCACTGATTCTGTGATGGAGGCTGGGCACGAGGAGAAGGGTGCCGATGGTGCTGTCAGGGGTTGGGGAAGGAAACCTATAGAGGATGTGGCATGTGGACTGGACTTTGAAGCTGGGTAATAGTCAGAGAGGCAGAGCAAGCAGGACAGGATTTCAGGCTCAAGGACCAGCATGAGGATGGTTCGCCCATGAGAGGTCGGGAGGCGTGTGTTTACCTGTCTGTGCCCTTATTTCCAGTCTCTTGCTCAGGGAGAATTTTCTGGCAGGTGCTTGTCTTAGAACAGAAGGCAAGTCAGAGCCTGGGGGCCGGGGTGGGATTCTGTCCTGAGGGGACATAGGTGTCTGGAGAAGCAGGCTCACCTGGTAAGCCTTTAGGACAGCCACAGGGAGAGCCTGGGTCCCAGCCTCAAGGGCTGAGCCAGAGACCCAGGGAATGGTATCAGTTTACCCAGCCCTGACTGTATGTAAATTGTTTTACTGTAGCTTAGAACCACTGCTAGATCTTTTGTGAGAAAAGATTTATATAAATCTACTTTCCATTTTGATACACATAGAAAATATTATGCATTAAGTTAACCCTCATCTGGTAAAGGGACTAAAAGCCAAAAAAAAAAAAAATATATATATATATATAACCCTCATCCTCATAACCACAAGAACATACATTCACTTTTCTTTAACACCTTTATTGGAGTATAATTGCTTTACAATGATGTGTCAGTTTCTGCTTTATAACAAAGTGAATCAGCTATACATATACATGTATCCCCATATCTCCTCCCTCTTGTGTCTCCCTCCCACCCTCCCTATCCCACCCCTCTAGGTGGACACAAAGCACCAAGTTGATCTCCCTGTGCTATGTGGCTGCTTCCCACTAGCTATCTATTTTATATTTGGTAGTGTATATATGTCCATGCCACTCTCTCACTTCGTCCCAGCTTACCCTTCCCCCTCCCCATGTCCTCAAGTGCACTCTCTACATCTGCGTCTTTATTCCTGTCCTGCCCCTAGGTTCTTCAGAACCATTTTTTTTTCTTTAGATTCCATAAATATGTGTTAGCATACAGTATTTATTTTTCTCTTTCTGACTTACTTCACTCTGTATGACAGACTCTAGGTCCATCCACCTCACTACAAATAACTCAATTTCATTTCTTTTTATGGCTGAGTAATATTCCATTGTATATAATGTGACACATCTTCTTTATCCATTCATCTGTCAATGGACACTTAGGTTGCTTCCATGTCCTGGCTATTGTAAATAGATTTGCAATGAACACTGTGGTACATGACTCTTTTTGAATTATGGTTTTCTCAGGGTATATACCTAGTAGTGGGATTGCGGGGTCATATGGTAGTTCTAGTTTTAGTTTTTTAAGGGACCTCCATACTGTTCTCCACAGTGGCTGAATCAATTTACATTCCCACCATCAGTGCAAGAGGGTTCCCTTTTCTCCACACCCTCTCCAGCATTTATGGTTTGTAGATTTTTCGAAGATGGCCATTCTGATCAGTGTGAGGTGATACCTCATTGTAGTTTCGATTTGCATTTCTCTAATGATTAGTGATGTTGAGAATCCTTTCATGTGTTTGTTGGCAATCTGTATATCTTCTTTGGAGAAATGTCTTTTTAGGTCTTCTTCCCATTTTTGGATTTTTTTTTTTTTTTTTGATATTGAGCTGTATGAGCTGCTTGTATATTTTGGAGATTAATCCTTTGTCAGTTGCTTCATTTGCAAATATTTTCTACCATTCTGAGGGTTGTCTTTTCATGTTGCTTACATGGTTTCCTTTGCTGTGCAAAAGCTTTTAAGTTTCATTAGGTCCCATTTGTTTATTTTTGTTTTTATTTCCATTTCTCTAGGAGCTGGGTCAAAAAGGATCTTGCTGTGATGTATGTCATAGAGTGTTCTGCCTATATTTTCCTCTAAGAGTTTGATAGTGTCTGGTCTTACATTTAGGTCTTTAATCCTTTTTGAGTTTATTTTTGTGTATGGTGTTAGGGAGTGTTCTAATTTCATACTTTTACATGTACCTGTCCAGTTTTCCAAGCACCACTTATTGAAGAGGCTGTCTTTCCTCCACTGTATATGCTTGCCTCCTTTATCAAAGATAAGTGACCATATGTGTGTGGGTTTATCTCTGGGCTTTCTATCCTGTTCCACTGGTCTATATTTCTGTTTTTGTGCCAGTACCATACTGTCTTGATTACTGTAGCTTTGTAGTATAGTCTAAAGTCAGGGAGCCTGATTCCTCCAGCTCCATTTTTCGTTCTCAACATTGCTTTGGCTATTCGGGGTCTTTTGTGTTTCCATACAAATTGTGAAATTTTTTGTTCTAGTTCTGTGAAAAATGCCATTGGTAGTTTGATAGGGATTGCATGGAATCTGTAGATTGCTTTGGGTAGTAGAGTCATTTTCACAATGTTGATTCTTCCAGTCCAAGAACATGGTATATCTCTCCATCTATTTGTATTATCTTTAATTTCTTTCATCAGTGTCTTATAATTTTCTGCATACAGGTCTTTTTTCTCCTTAGGTAGGTTTATTCCTAGATATTTTATTCTTTTTGTTGCGATGGTAAATGGGAGTGTTTTCTTAATTTCACTTTCAGATTTTTCATCATTAGTGTATAGGAATGCAAGAGATTTCTGTGCATTAATTTTGTGTCCTGCTAGTTTACCAAATTCATTGATTAGATCTAGTAGTATGCTGGTAGAATCTTTAGGATTCTCTATGTATAGTATCATGTCATCTGCAAACAGTGACAACTTTACTTCTTCTTTTCTGATTTAGATTCCTTTTATTTCTTTTTCTTCTCTGATTGCTGTGGCTAAAACTTCCAAAACTATGTTGAATAATAGTGGTGACAGTGGACAACCTCGTCTTGCTCCTGATCTTACAAGAAATGGTTTCACTTTTTCACCATTGAGAATGATGTTGGCTGTGGGTTTGTCATATATGGCCTTTATTATGTTGAGGAAAGTTCCCTCTATGCCTACTTTCTGCAGGGCTTTTATCATAAATTGGTGTTGAATTTTGTCGAAAGATTTTTCTGCATCTATTGAGATGATCATACGGTTTTTCTCCTTCAGGTTGTTAATATGGTGTATCACATTGATTGATTTGCATATATTGAAGAATCCTTGCATTCCTGGGATAAACCCCACTTGATCATGGTGTATGATCCTTTTAATGTGCTGTTGGATTCTGTTTGCTAGTATTTTGTTGAGGATTTTTGCATTTATATTCAACAATGATATTGGCCTGTAGTTTTCCTTTTTTGTGACATCTTTGTCTGCTTTTGGTATCAGGGTGATGGTGGCCTCTTAGAATGAGTTTGGGAGTGTTCCTCCCTCTGCTATATTTTGGAAGAGTTTGAGAAGGAGAGGTGTTAGCTGTCTAAATGTTTCATAGAATTCTCCTGTGAAGCCATCTGGTCCTGGGCTTTTGTTTGTTGGAAGATTTTTAATCACAGTTGCAATTTCAGTGCTTGTGAGGGTCTGTTTATATTTTCTATTTCTTCGTGGATCAGTCTCAGGAGGTTGTGCTTTTCTAAGAATGTGTCCATTTCTTCCAGGTTGTCCATTTTATTGGCATATAGTTGCTTGTAGTAATCTCTCACGATCCTTTGTATTTCTGCAGTGTCAGTTTTTACTTCTCCTTTTTCATTTCTAATTCTATTCATTTGAGTCTTCTCCTTTTTTTCTTGATGAGTCTGGCTAGTGGCTTATCAATTTTGTTTATCTTCTCAAAGAACCAGCTTTTAGTTTTATTGCTCTTAGCTACTGTTTCTTTCATTTGTGTTTCATTTATATCTGATCTGATCTTTATGATTCCTTTCCTTCTGCTAACTTTGGGGCTTTTTTGTTCTTCTTTCTCTAATTGCTTTAGGTGTAAAATTAGGTTGTTTATTTGAGATTTTTGTTGTTTCTTGAGGTAGGATTGTTTTGCTATAAACTTCCCTCTTAGAATGGCTTTTGTTGCATCCCATAGCTTTTGAGTCATCGTGTTTTCATTGTTATTTGTTTCTAGGTATTTTTTGATTTCCTCTTTGATTTCTTCAGTGATCTCTTGGTTATTTAGTAGTGTATTGTTTAGCCTACATCATGTGTTTTTATTTTTCACAGATTTTTTTCCTGTTTTGATATCTAGTCTCATAGAGTTGTGGTCAGAAAAAATACTTGATACAATTTCAATTTTCTTAAATTTACCAAAGTTTGATTTGTGGCCCAAGATATGATCTATTCTGGAGAATGTTCCATGAGCACTTGAGAAGAAAGTGTATTCTGTTTTTTTTTTGAATGGAATGTCCTATAGATGTCAATTAAGTCCATCTGGTCTAATGTGTTATTCAAAGCTTGTGTTTCCTTATTTATTTTCAGTTTGGATGATCTATCCATTGGTGAAAGTGGGGTGTTAAAGTCCCCTACTATGATTGTGTTACTGTCAATTTTCCCTTTTATGGCTGTTAGCATTTGCCTTATGTATTGTGGTGTTCCTATGTTGGGTGCATAAATATTTTAAATTGTTATATCTTCTTCTTGGATTGATCCCTTGATCATTATGTAGTGTCGTTCTTTGCCTGTTGTAATAGTCTTTATTTTAAAATCTATTTTTTCTGATATGAGAATTGCTACTCCAGCTTTCTTTTGATTTCCATCTGCATGGAATATCTTTTTCCATCCCCTCACTTTCAGTCTCTATGTGTCCCTAGGTCTGAAGTGGGTCTCTTGTAGGCAGCATATATATGGGTCTTGTTTTTGTATCCCTTCAGCCAGTCTATGTCTTTTGGTTGGAGCATTTAATCCATTTTTCTTTTAAGGTAGTTATCGATATGTGTGTTCCTATTACCATTTTCTTAATTGTTTTGGGTTTGTTATTGCTGGTCTTTTCCTTCTCTTGTGTTTCCTGCCTAGAGAAGTTCCCTTAGCATTTGTTGAAAGGCTGGTTTGGTGGTGCTGAGTTCTCTTAGCTTTTGCTTGTCTGTAAAGGTTTTAATTTCTCTGTCGAATCTGAATGAGATCCTTTGTGGGTAGAGTAATCTTGGTTGTAGCTTTTTCCCTTTCATCACTTTAAATATGTCCTGCCACTCCCTTCTGGCTTGCAGAGTTTCTGCTGAAAGTTCAGCTATCAACCTTATGGGGATTCCCTTGTATGTTATTTGTTGTTTTTCCCTTGCTGCTTTTAATATTTTTTTCTTTGTATTTAATATTTGATAGTTTGATTAATATGTGTCTTGGCATGTTTCTCCTTGGATTTTTCTTGTATGGGACTCTATTCTCTTCCTGGACTTGATTGACTATTTCCTTTCCCATATTAGGGAAATATTCAACTATGATCTCTTCATGTATTTTCTCAGAGGCTTTCTTTTTTTCTTCTTTTTCTGGGACCCCTATTATTTGAATGTTGGTGCGTTTAATGTTGTCCCAGAAGTCTCTGAGACTGTCCTCAATTCTTTTCATTCTGTTTTCTTTTTTCTGCTCTGCGGTAGTTATTTCCACTATTTTATCTTCTGGGTCACTTCTCTGTTCTTCTGCCTCGGTTTTTCTCCTATTGATTCCTTCTAGAGAATTTTAAATTTCATTTATTGTGTTCTTCATCGTTGTTTGTTTGCTCTTTAGTTCTTCTGGTCCTTGTGAAACGTATCTTTTATTTTCTCCATTCTATTTCCAAGATTTTGCATCATCTTTACAATCATTACTCTGAATTCTTTTTCATGTAGACTGCCTATTTCCTCTTCATTTGTTTGGTCTGGTGGGTTTATACCTTGCTCCTTCATCTGCTGTGTATTTCTCTCTCTTCTCATTTTGCTTAACTTACTGTGTTTGAGATCTCATTTTCACATGCTGCAAGTTCGTAGTTCCTGTTGTTTTTGGTGTCTGCCCCCAATGAGTAAGGTTGGTTCAGTGGGCTGTGTAGGCTTCCTGGTGTAGGGGAACTGTACCTATGTTCTCGTGGATGAAGCTGGATATTGTTTCTTTAGTGGGCAGGACTGTGTCAGTGGTGTGTTTTGGGGTCTCTGTGAACATAATTTGATTTTAGGCAGCCTCTCTGCTACTGGGTGGTGTTGTGTTCCTGTCTTGCTAGTTGTTTGGCATAGGGTGTCCAGCACTGTAGCTTGCTGGTCATTGAGTGGAGCTGGGTCTTCGTGCTGAGATTGAGATCGCTGAGAGAGCTTTTGTCGTTTGATATTACATGGGGCCAAGAGGTCTCTGGTGGACCAGTGTCCTGAACTTGGCTCTCTCACTTCAGAGGCACAGGCCTGACTCCGGGCCAGAGCACCAAGACCCTGTCAGCCTCGTGGCTCAGAAGAAAAGGGAGAAAAAAAAGAAAGAAAAAAGAAAGAAAGAAAAATAAAATAAAATAAAATAATTAAAATAAAAAATTAAAAGTATATTATTAAAAATAAAATAGTAAAAAAAGAAAGAAAGAAAGAAAGAAGAGAGCAACCAAACCAAAAATCCAATCCACCAATGATAACAAGCACTAAAAACTATACTAAGAAAAAAAAAATACGGACAGAACCCCAGGACAAATAGTAAAAGCAAAGCTATACAGACAAAATCACACAAAGAAGCATACACATACACACTCAAAAAAGGAGAAAAAGGAAAAAATATATATATTATAAAAAAAAATGGAAGAGAGCAACCAAATTAATAAACAAATCTATCAATGATAATAAGCTCTAAATACTAAACTAAGATAAACATAAAACCAGAAACAAATTAGATGCAGAAAGCAAACGCAAAGTCTACAGTTGTTCCCAAAGTCCACCACCTCAATTTTGGAATGATTTGTTGTCTATTTTGGTACTCCACAGATGCAGAGTACATCAATTTGATTGTGGAGATTTAATCCACTGCTCCTGAGGTTGCTGGGAGAGATTTCCCTTTCTCTTCTTTGTTCGCACAGCTCCTGGGCTTCAGCTTTGGATTTGGTCCCGCCTCTGTGTGTAGGTCACCTGAGGGCGTCTGTTCCCCGCCCAGGCAGGACGGGGTTAAAGTAGCTGCTGATTAGGGGGCACTGGCTCACTCAGGCCAGGTGAAGGGAGGGGTAAGGAATGCGGGGGTTGCCTGTGGTGGCAGAGGCCGGTGTGACGTTGCAACAGCCTGAGCACTACCTGTGTTCTCCTGGGGAAGTTGTCCCTGGATCATGTGACCCTGGCAGTGGTGGGCTGCACAGGCTCCTGGGAGAAGAGGTGTGGATAGTGACCAGTGCTTGCACACAGGCTTCTTGGTGCCTGCAGCAGCAGACTTAGTATTTCATGCCCGTCTCTTTGGTCTGCCCTGATAGCTGTGGCTCGCACTCATCTCTGGAGCTCGTTTAGGTGGTGCTCTTAATCCCTTCTCCTTGTGCACCCTGAAACAATGGTCTCTTGCCTCTTAGGCAGTTCCAGACTTTTTCCTGGACTCCCTCCCAGCTAGCTGTGGCGCACTAGCCCCCTTCAGGCTGTGTTCATGCAACCAACCCCAGTCCTCTCCCTGGGATCTGAACTCTGAAGCCCGATGCTCAGCTCCCAGCCCCACCAGTCCCAGCAGGTGAGCAGACTAGCCTCTCAGGCTGGTGAGTGCTGGTCAGCACTGATCCTCTGTGCAGGAATCTGTCTGCTTTGCCCCCTGCATCCCTGTTGCTGTGCTGTCCTCCGTGGCTCCGAAACTTCCCCCCACCCCCCTGCCCACCTGCTGTCTCCACCAGTGAAGGGGCTTCCTAGTGGGTGGAAACTTTTCCTTCTTCACAGCTCCCTCCCAGAGGTGCAGGTCCCATCCCTATATTTTTGTCTCTGTTTTTTCTTTTTTCTTTTGCCCTACCCAGGTAGGTGGGGAGTTTCTTGCCTTTTTGGAAGTCTAAGTTCTTCTGCCAGGGTTCAGTAGGTGTTCTGTAGGAGCTGTTCCTCATGTAGATGTATTTCTGATGTATTTGTGTGGAGGAAGGTGATATCCATATTTTACTCCTCCACGGTCTTGAAGCTATCACCCAATCTTCTTTTTTCAAGAAAGAATTTACAAAGATTAGATAATATTTCTAGAGAGAATAAGTTTGAATTGAAGGGGAAAAATTAGGCAAAAAACAAAAAGGAAGAAAAGAAGATGGCACCATGATTGGGGATGGAACAGAAAAGAAATGCAATAACTGCCTATGCTTTCATGAGAAAAAAAGTTACAAGATGGGGACTAAATTTTTGGCAGCTGAGGATACCATTTCCTCTGATTGGTTGTTGAATATCATGCTTACCTCTGTCGACGAGAATATTATCTTGCATGTACATGTCTCATCTCCCCTCCTGACCAGGAACCCCTGGTGGGCAAGGTCTATAGTGCCTTCACCTTCATACTCAGTGTCTTATACATTAAAGTAATTGAATGAAACAGATGACTAGCTGAATAAAGAAGTGATTTTGGCAACCCAAATATGTTGGTCCCATTTTACAGATGAGCAAGAGAAGGAGTGGATCCAGATCGGAAGCAATGCCCTTTGACTCCTATTCCAATCCAGTGCTTGATCGTCTGGATCCTGATGCTCTTTCTTTGTCCTCATTCAGCCTTTACAAATTCTGCTGATGTTGAGAAATGAGGTGATACTCAGATAAGGCTGAGCAGCCCTTTGCTCGCGTCTGCATTTGGCTGAAACGTGCATCATGAGACACACGGCCCTTTGATATTTTCATTTCCTTTTTGGTGTTTCTTTTCTCAGAACTGAGAATTTGATTTCTCCCAGTCTTTGTTCTTTGTCCACAATCACATCATTGCCTAATAGCTTTCCATTAATGCCCATCGTACCAAATATCAAATAGTAAAGAGGGAGTATCAGTGAGTCTGTGAATCATGTGGGATTTAGGCAGAGCATTTTCTAAGAAGTCATATCACAGAGTCCTGCAAACTATTAAGGCTCTCTGGTGTAGTTATTATCTTTTAAGTCAGTATTTGGAGCCTGCTTTGACTTTAACGACTAGAAACGCTCTTACACAATAAGTACCTTGACACAACAGCCTGTGGCAGCTGAATTTTGCAAATACTCTCAGTCTCCGTGTTTGATTCTTCCAAGAAAATATCTGGACTCTGGGCTGAGGAATCAAAAGTTATTTTCCATGAGCAGAAAACACGGTGGAACTTTTAACCTTTGCTTTATACATTCCAAGCAAGGAGCATATCCATCTTTTTGTATTCTTAATACAAAGGAAGTATTTATTTTATGGAGACTATTAAATGGGTTTCCTATGCAATGTGCTTTCTAGAACACAGACTATGTATGTTACATAAAACAGACATATTTCCATCCCAGGGGAATCTCTGTTCTTCTCGCTTTTCTTCTCACCTCGCTGAGCTTTGATCTTGATAGAGTGATGCTTTTGCCTCTGGCTGGAAGATTCATAAATCTGAAGGGAGGAAGAGGTTGACTTCTTGGCTCTTTTCTCTCTTGGAGAATCATGCTCAATTTATCGAAGGCCTCATCTCTAAGAACATGCCTGTAACACCTCAACATCCTTGTAAGATTTCTGTGAGCTATTCCCCTCTGCCCTTTTGATTTTTAAAGGCTGATGCAGCTTCTGGTATGTGGGGGATTTGTGAGGTTAATGGGATACTTCTAGGAGATTCAAATGTTTGCCAGAGTGTGAAGTAAGAGTAGGATGTACTTTGGCTACAGGGGACCCTTAGGCTGAGATGGGACAAGATAAGTGCCTTTGTTTTCTATATGAGGAGGATGGCTCTCAGATAGTTGCCCAACAGGGTAGACCTTGACAAAGAATTCACAGACTCCTCACTCTGGAACTTTACCTTGGAGTTTCAAACATTTCTCATGAAGTCCACTGAAGTTCAGAGTCCTGGAATTAATAATAAACAAGCTTATTTTTCTGAATTTCCATTTTTTTGAAGGACATCAGTAAAGCTCCCCTAAGTCAGACAGTAAGCAGAAAGATTCCAAATTTCTCCTCTCTCTTGTTTCACTGAACTTCCCCTTCTCCTAAACTTAAAGGTTCATCTGCCCCAGTTAGTCTGGCTTTAGTATCTTCCTAATTCTGCACTAATGCTGCACCAAGACACTGAAGCATGGTATAGAGGGAAGAGTTTTGATGTCAGACAATTTTGGTCCCTGTTCTGACTAGTCACTTCCTAGCTTTGTAGTTTTGAACATGTTACTTAATCGTCCAGTTTTCTTATTTGCAAAAGTGGATTGGTAACTCTGACTTTGCTGGGTCACTGTATGGCTTAAATGAGATAGCACATGAAAGCACCAACACATAGTAGGCACTCGATGAATACCATTATTTTGCTTTCTATGACTTGAAGGAAGGGTTTGAATCAGAGGAAGGGCACCATCAGGTTTGTGCATAGAACCTTCACTCTGGCTGTTCTGTTGAGTGTGCATTGGAGGGTTGTATTAGTTATCTAATGCTGTGTAACAAATTATCAGTTAGTGGGTTAAAACAATATACATTTATGACCTCACAGTTTCTGTGTGTCAGGAATCCAAGCACAACTTAGCTGGGTCCTCAGGGTCTCTTTCGAGGCTGCAGTCAAAGTTGGGGCTGGGATCTCATCTGAAAGCTTGACTAGGGAAAGATCCATTTCCAAGCTCATGTGGTTGTTAGCAGGATTCAGTTCTTTGCAGGTTGCTGGACTTAGGACCTCAGTTCCATGATGGCTTTCAATGAGAAACCATCCTCAGTTCTTTGACACTTGGAGATTTTATGGGGGGTGAAAACAATGAGTTTAGTTTCAGTCATGTGTTTTAGAGACTTTTGCTCTCATCTTTGCTGCAGAGTTGGTTAGCCTGGGATTCTCTCCTGTTCCAATAGAATTTTGTGCAGAATCCAAGGGTATAAAACAATGAAAAATGGAGTTATTCTCGTTGAATCTAGGATGGAGATGCATGGGAGTAAAGCCCACCGAGGTTCCCCCTTACGTCTGCAGAAATTCCTTAGGGGCCATATTGGTTTAGAGTTTGAATATATTGACTTAGGGTTTTAGCCACTCCATAAATCCTTTTCTTACTAATAGGGGATATAAATACATATTTTAAAAATAGTACATAAGCAAGGGATAGTACTGAAAATTCATAAGGTCCTGTATAATATAATCTGCAAGTGTTGAGATTTCTATGGTACAGCACAGACTTTTCTATGTAGAGTCTAGTGGCAAATAAGGCTCAATTCATGTGACCTTGAATGTCTCCACCTCTACATTACTCCTGTGACCCTAAGGAGACCATAGGTGTCTGGAGAGGAGATTGGGAACCATAGCTTCCCTTCTCTGGATCCTGATTGTGATTCCTCTATCCAGCTTTATCTTTATTTCCTGGATTCATCTTTTGCACAAAGATTCTTAAACTCTTCAGATAGCTCTGATGGGCAGAGATCATTCTCCTTTTATTATTGTAGTGTATCAGTCAGCTATTGCTACATATCAAACAATATAAAATCTCAGTTTATACCTGCTCATCTCTACCAAATTCTTGTTTTTTAGTGGAATTTCCAGTAAATATCTAACTCTGGGCTTTACATGATAAAGGAGTGGAATTCACATTTATGCTGAAAAGTTCCATTTTGCCATTTACTAGCCTCCAAGCAGTTCCTAACTATTCAGTCTGTGTGGGTCCAGAGATTGCTGTAAATATAAGTAAATAATAGATGTCACCACAGTCTGGTCAGTTCACGAACGTGGATTGCCACTTGCACATACATATCTCATTATCAGTGATTCAAGTTATTTCAGAAAACATAAGGGGGTGTTTCTGACTATCAGAATCCCAAACAGACAGTGAGCCCAGGAAGGCCCAGGCCAGGTGTGAAGTGCTCAGAAAACAGAGGAGATTATGGATTCCAGAATTTCTCCAGGGTTTTAAAAATGACCAGGGGCATCAGCGTGTGGGTGTTAGCTGTGGCAAGTCACTTCTAACCTGTGGGCTGCAGTTTCCTCTTCTGCAAAAATAAGAATGTTGGCTGAGGTGACCATATGCTTTACTGTCCTATCTACAGTACTTTTGATGGTGAAAGGAATAATTATTCCAGGACAATAGCTCTAAACCAGATTTGCTCAGGTTATTTGGGTCATGAGTTCACATTAACATTGAGTAAGTTCTATGAGTCCATGAATCTCAAGGAAAGATTAACATTTACCAAGCACCTTCTGTATGCCAGGCCTCTTACTTATCGTATAGATTACATATATTAAAATGATCTGTTTTGCCTTTGCTTCTCCCATGGGTCTCTGCACACATCAAGGTCCAGGCTCTTTACAGTGATTGCATAGGATAGTCTTTCCATGAGTTACACTGAAGGCTCTTAATTCTCATGTAACCCTGTGGGGTAGGTAGTCAGTCATATCTTCTCCCCAGAGATGAGGAAGGAGAAGCAGCCAGGGTTTCCACTGCAGGAGCAGGTGTGCCAGTGGCATTTGCTAGGCTGCTAGGCGGGACTGTGGTTCTGGGGGCTCCAGACCCGCTCCCCATCTCAGGCCCCAGGACTGGGTTTTCCCAGGCACATGTTACCTCTGACTGATATTAAGGGTCAGACAAGGTCCTTTATAGGCCACGGGAAGTGAAGCTTATTTCTTGCCAGGGGAGTTATTACACCTGATATCACAGGATTTATAGGCCTCAGGAACTATGTCCTGGGTCTTTTGAGTTTAAATGGAGGCAATTCATAGGCTCCAGAAGACCTGTAATGTTTATAAGAATGACACAGTTTCGCGTAACTCTCAGATGCCTAAAATTCAAGGCTTCATTTCTCAGTCGTTATAAGATTCAGGCTGTCAAAGTGAGTATCATCTCTCAGTCCTGGGGGAGACCACAGAACTAAAGAAAATCTCAATATGAAGCTTAAAACACAACTCTCCAGACTAGTTTGAAAACATGAAACATGTCTTTTATTCTTAAGGTTATCCTAGCTTTAAACTAAAACAAAGTTGTCCGCTGATACATAGAACTTGACAAATTACAGTAAAAATGCATTTTTTAAAATAGGACAAATGCAACATCAAATTTTTAGTAAGAACCAGCCTGGAACTGCACAGATGACTCTCAATTTTATGTTTATGATGGCTTAAGCCTGTGTCCATTTGTGTGTGAGAGGGTCTATGTGTGTATTTATGTATGTGAGTGTGTATGTATATGTGTGTGTGTTTGTCTTGCATGTGATTTTGTATGTATGTACGTGAATGAGTATGTGTGCAATTGTGTGTGTGTGAGTAGTGTGTGTGTCTATTTCCATCAGGGACATCAAGGAAACCTTCTCTGAGAAGCTGACACTTTGAACAAAGGAGATAGCCATGCAAGGACACAGATGATCCGGCTCAAAGTCCTTGAGTTGGAAAGTATAACATGTACAAGGAATAGAACAATGTGGTGTGGCTAGAACCTGGTGTTCCAGGTGGGGTGGAGGGTGATGAGATCAGAGGGGTAGACAGACCCAGATCACAAAGGACCCTGGGGGCCACTGCAAGGACTTTGATTTTGGATTAAGGCTTATGGGGCACCACTGGAGGAGGCTGATCAGCAAAATGATATTTTCTGACTTACATTTTAAAAAATATTGCTTTTGTTGGAAGGCTAGAGAGAAAGCAGAAAGGCCAGGTAGGAGGTCATTAGGGACTTGGAGTAGGATGGGGTGGTGAAGCCGGTGGGGAGGGGTTGGATCTGTTTTATACTTGGGAGATCGATGACTAGGCGGATGGAGTGGTTGTGAGGGGTGAGGGAAAGACGAGAGGAAGAGTGAGTGGAGCAAGGTAATCGATGGTACCCTCTGCAAATGCAGAGAATGCTGGAAGAAGAGCGGGTTTGTGCCTGGCAGGTGGCTCGCAGTTGCAGAATCAAGACTTCTTTAATCATGTCAACTTTGGGAAGCATCTTCCCTTCCCTTCTCTCCCTCGCTTCCTCACTCCCTCTCCTGTTTCTTTCTGTCTTTTTCTCCTTGCTTCCCTTCTCTGAAGGCCTAAGCTCCGTATCAGTTACTGGTGATACAGAGGAGAAGGTGACAGAATTGTTGCTCTCAAGTAATTCACACACTAATGGGAATGGCTGGTGTATAAACAGTTACAAGATATTGAGGCAAGTGCTCTAGTAAAGGTTTGCCCAATTACCATAGAAACAGAAGGGAAGAAGTATCTAGCTCTGGCATCTTCAAGGAATCACGTAAAAGAGATAACATTTCTTGAATTGCCTGAGCTCTCCTGTCTTGTGCCTAAATTCTTATTCTGTTCTTTTTTTTAATTGAAGTATAGTTGATTTACAGTATTGTTTCAGGTGTACAGCAAAGTGATTTGGTTATGTATATATTCTTTTTTAATTCTTTTCCATTATAGTTTATTACAAGGTATTAAATATAGTTCCCTGTGCTATGCAGTAGGTCCTTGTTGTTTATATATTTTATGTATGGTAGTTGTGTATCTGTTAATCTTATATTCCCAATTTACCCCTCTCCACCCTTCCCCTTTGGTAACCATAAATTTGTTTTCTATGTCTGTGAGTCTGTTTCTGTTTTATAAATAAGTTCATTTGTACTAATTTTTAGATTCCTCAAATAAGTGATATTATATTTGTCTTTCTCTGAGTTACTTCACTTAGTATGATAATCTCTAGGTCCATCCATGTTGCTGCAAATGGCATTATTTCATTCTTCTTTATGGCTGAGTAATATCCCATTTTCTTTATCCATTCCTCTGTGGATGGACACTTAGGTTGTTTCCATTCCTGGCTATTGTAAATAGTGCCACTGTAAACATTGCGGTACATTTATCGTTTTGACTTATTCTGTTCTCTCAGTTCTTAGCTTTTAACCTGGCAGACGGTCATTGATTCTTTGATTATATGCACTCTCTTATATTTCCTTGATTGAGAAGCTGGCTCCCTTCCTTGCTACTGTTTCAGCCGTTTGACTTGATGCAATGATGGATTAGCCTCAGAGTAGCGGCAGGCTGAATATGACCTCCAGTCCAAGTACATGGTTCTGTGGGTGACCCCCCATTGGTCCTGACTGACCTGATGGGCAGGGCTTGCACAGGTTCTACTTGAGTTTGGGGAAGCCTTTCTGGAGGACGTGAATCTTGAAGGAAGTGTAGGTATAAACCAGGGAAATAAGGCAAAATCCTCATCTTTGCCTGGCTCCATCTTTAGGTGTAACAAAACCACATCTCATTTCTCTTCCAGCAAAGCTTCTCTCAACCAGTTGCCAGGAAAAAACTGATCAAAGTTGTAAGAAAGTAAGATGGTCTAATCTGCTAGGATTTAGGCTAAATACAACAGGGTGATAATATAGGTATATAAGATATTTCCTGTTTCTGAGGACCTCAAAATTCAGTGGAGGGAATTTTGTAAATCACAGCCTTGTAGATCAGTAATCTCTGTGACCTGTGATACCTGCTATAGTAGAGGCATTTACATGACTCCTTGTATCATAATGGAGGGAAGAACTAAATCTCTCAGGGAAATCTGAGGATGGTGTCACAGAGGAGCCGATAATTAGGCTGGATATTAGAAGTGTAAGAAAAACTCTAGAGAAGAAGTAGTGATGGGAGAAGGGGATGAATTCTAGGTAGAGGAAAGGGCCAGTGCAAAGGCACAGGGCCTGGGAGAGGTGCATATTCTAGGACCCGTGAGAAGCTGAGTGCTGATGGACTATGGGGCCAGGAAGGGGATGTAGACAGAAAGTAGGTTGTGATAAAATTGTATAGAAACTTGAGTGTCATGTTTGGGAAATAAGGCTTGGGGCCATTTGTAAAAAACTATGACCCTGCTAAGCCTCTAAGCCAGCTGTGGGTATTAACATCCCTGGTACCTCTCCCTGTTGGGTTCTTAGGGTAGGGCACAGGCAAAAGATGCTCTCCTACCTCCTGGGGACTTGTGTCAAGATGTAGCACTGTTTGTTTAATGAATGAATTAATCTACCAATTGAACATTCAACTCTGGGAAGAAAAAAATCTGTTTTTCTTTAATTTATAGCTTGAAATTGCCTTGTATTGTTGTGGATTTATTTAAAGTGTGTTGTTTTCCTATTTTGGAAGGTTTTTAGTTCTTTACTCCCTCCCTCCCACCTTCCATCCTTCCTTCCTTCTTTCCATTTTCCCTTCATCTTTCTTTTCTTTATTCTATAAACTTTAATTAAATACCAATTATACACAGTTTCAATGTTACCTAAGGACACATGATATGATTTGAAGGCTATGGTCTTTGGCATCAGGCATATCTGGGTTCACATCTCTGCTCCTTTACTTTTGAGCTGTCATTTAATCATTTCTAATCTTCACTTTCCTGATCTAAAACATGTGGATAATAATACTTTATTTTAGCCTTTGCTGGGAAAACTGAGACTTAGAGATATTTAGTGAATACTAATTAAATTGGTTACATAATGAAGAAATGTTTTTAGACCACCATTTTAAAATGCTATGAATTGGAAAGGTATTTTTTCAGGATTAATTCTGTCCAGGGTATCCTGTATGTAGTAAAACATCAATCTGGGATGTTTAAATAATAGTTCAATTAAATAAGATAATGAATGAAAAGAACCTGGAATGGTGCCTGGCACATAGTTAGCCCTCTTCTGAGTCTAACATTTATTACATAATTATCCATAGTTGCAGAATAGCTTGCTTTTGGTCTCCTGAAAAACTGTAAGATAGGTGAATTACTTCCTAAGGACGTTTTTCCTCCTAAAATGTGCATTCCAAAAACTGGTCGTATTTGATCCTCAACTCAACTAAATACATATATATATATATATATATATATATATATATATATATATATATATATATATATATATATATGTATATATACCATGTCAAAAAAGATAATGAGAGAAGGAGAGCTGTATGTGATGGTTTGATGACTGTTCAGCAATATTCACTCTCTTCCCCACCTTCCTCCATGTGGGCAGAATATCCTTCTTAGACCCTTTGATTTTGAGCTTGGCCATGTGGCATGTTTTGGCCAATGGAATGCTAGAGGATGGAACATAAGCAGAGACCTTAAATGTGTTTTTGTAATTTGGCTTGGCTCTTGGCTCCAGTAATCATGAGAAAGAGTGCCCAGTGAAGACGAGAGACATGTGGAGGAGGCCTGAGTCTTACCTGTGACCTGCAGCCAAGCCCAGCTCATGCTTGGTATGAAGTAGAGTTGACTCAGCTGACCTGTGGATTCAGAAGCATGAGAATGCACACTTATTAATGGTAGCCACTTCCTTTTGGGCTGGCTTGTCATGCAGCGTTATTGAGGAAATTGTTGACTGATACACTGTGCATGCATCCTCTTATCTAGCAGTCAGGAGCCTGTAACTCTGCATCCTTGTGTTCTCAGTCAGCCCTATATCACGCCATGCCTGTTGCTTGACTTCTGTAGACAAACTTTTCTATAGTTTCATATTGATCTCAATGGATTGAGCTCTTTAATTTTATAGGTAGAAGTTACTGTAGAGTCATTTAATTCAGTCTCATTATTTTACAGATAAAAAAGTCAAAAGAAAAAGCAATTTGGCTAAAATCTCACTTTTCTTAGAGGAACAGAGAAAGAATCCAGGCATCTAAACTTGCCCTTCTGTTTCATCTTTGCCTTTTGCCAAACAATTGTGAATTGTATGGTTCAAGATACTATAATGCTGCTTTAGCAGAGGAGAAAGAGTTGATGAGCAGCTATGGAGGAAAGGTAAAAGCATCAGGAAGTGGGGCTGAGGAAGCTGAAATCAACAGGTTGGTCAAACATCTGCCGTGGCTAGAAATAAAGGCTCTTCTGAAGTGCGTGATCACTGGACTTGTTCAAAGAGTTTCTTTGGGAAGAAAGGGATGAAATTAAGCTATGGAAAGTTTTTGACAAGTCATGAAAAAACATTTTCCAAAAGAGCTGTTAATTTGATGGTGGAATGAGTCACAGTTCATGGGCAGGGCTGAAAATCCCATCAGCTGAATTACTCAGAACTTAACTGGACAATAAAAAAATGTATGGTTGAGGCAAACATCCCTGCAGGGTCAGGCCAAAGAGACGCCGTGTCCCTGCTTGAACTTTTCCTTTGTATTTTCAGGCCAAATCTACATGAAAAATTACCTGGTACCTCAAATCACGAAAATGGCTGGGCCAGATTGTTTCAATACAGAAGGCTTTCCTCATTTCACTTGTCTTCATGGTCAAATTCATTGAATGGAGACCAAACTTTCAATATTGTTATTGTGGCAGGCCTGGTGCTTACTAGTTGAGAGTTGGAAAATAAAGTTTCTCTGTGAATTTAAATCTTGAATTTCCCAATTTATAGAAAAATATGCTACTGTTTAATAACAATGATATCCCAATGGGGCTTGCTAACTAAAAGTACACAGCAGTGTGGTTTTACAAATAGAAACCTGGTTTTAAATGTGTTCACTTTTAGATGTACAGCGGTCCTTCCATAATCCTTTCTAAAGGTTCTGCACCCAATTCCAATGTGTGTGTGTGGGTTTTCCACAACACCAAATGATTCTCTGATACCAGCTGGGTGTCCTACAATTCAACTCAATTCTGACACTATCGACATGGAAAGAGAGGGTCAGATCCCACAGGTTAAGAGCTCAGTCATACAAGACTGTCCTCCAATTCAGATGCCAATCTTAAGTCCAGGTTGTCACCTGAACTTCTGACTAAGTAGCTTTAAGTCAGAGGTTGTCATGACTCCCTTCTTGGGTTTTCTTAATTTGCTGGAGCATCTCACAGACCTCAGGAAACCTGTTTACTCACTGGAGTACTGGTTTATTACAAAGGATACGAATCAACAGCCAGATGAAGAAATACAAAAGCCAAGGTCCCAAACAAAGAAGATTCTGTCCTTGTGGAGTTTGGGGCCTAAAATATTAGCATGTGGATGCGTTCTGGTTTACCACCCCTGACACTCTCCGAACCCTGTCACTGGGTTTTTATGGAGGCTTCATTACAAAGGGACGATTGAGTAAATCATTGGCCATTGGTGACTGATCTAACCTCCATCCCCTCTCCCTTCCCCAGAGGTCAGGGGAGTGGGAGTAAGAGTTTCAACCTACTAACTTGGTTGGTTCTCTTGACAATCAGTGCCCATCCTTAGGGGGGGGGGTTCCAAAATCATCTCATTAACATAACAAAAGACCCCTTTATTGCTCTCCTCACTTAGGAAATTCCAAGGGTTTTAGGAGCTCTGTGTCAGAAATGGGGAAGAAGACAAAATATATATTTCTTACTACAAATTATTGTATCACACCCTCCTTAATTTTTGTTTTAAAAGAAAATAATGGGATGGTCTCCACACTGTGACAAGCTTTAAAGTGTCTGGTGAATGCCAATACTACTTCACTTCTGAGCTCAAGGGCAACTCCTCAGGGAAGCCCTTCTTGAACCGTGGTTTAGGACTGGCATGAAACTCACAGAACTGATTTCTTCTTTCTCAGGGCATTTATTTCAGTTTGTAATTGTACATTCATTTATGCGATTGTTGTATTAACATCTGTCTTCCTCATGAATCTGTAAGCTCTTCATTTAGAGCCTGTGTTTCAGTGAGTCAGTCATTGAGGGATCAGACTGAGGATGGATACTTGGTTTTCATTTATTATTTCTCTTTCCTCGTGAAGCATCTGTTCATACCCTTTCCTGTGGCTCTTGTGAAATGGTCTCTTCAGTGGCTTGTAGTTATTCTCAGGTCAAGTTCAAATTCCTCCTTGTGGCCCTGAAGACTTCTCATGACATCATTCTTCCCATCCATCTAGACTCTTCCCTTTCTCCCCAGTTCCTACATGGAACACAACTTTCCAGCCACCATTAAACTTCAATTTCTTTAATAGAAGGTTCTGTGCTCTGTCTTTTCCTTCTTCCTCTATCTTGCCTGTGTTTCTCTTTGGGTTTGTATTAATCTCTGATGGTGACTGTAACAAATTATCACAAACTTGGAGTTTTGAAACAACAGAAATGTATTTATTCTCTCACAATTTTAGAGACCAGAAGTCTGAAATCAAGGTCTCCACAGGGCTGTATTCCCTCTAGAAGCTCTAGGGAATAATTTGTTCCTGGCTTCTTCCTGCTTCTGGAACTGTTGGTATTCCTCGGCTGGTGGCTGTATCTCTCTGCTCTGTCTTCACATTGCCATTTCTGTGTGTCTTCTCTTTTGTATGTCTGTCTTATAAGGATCCTTGTCATTAGATAATCCAGGACAATCTTCTTATCTCAAGATCCTTGACTTAACTACATCTGCAAAGACATTTTTTTTCCCAAATAAGGTAAAATTCATAGGTTTTGGGAATTAGGATGGGGATAACTTTTTTGGGGAGGGGCCACCATTCAACTCACTACAGGTTTTGATAATTTTTCTTACGAATTTAAACAAACTGTTATTTTGTTCTCTATAATAGCTAATTACCCTTTGTCATATTTGATAAAGAATATTTTTGGCAAGTGGTCGTTTGTCTCTTAACTCCCTTGGTATTGATGTATAGTCCTGTAGACTCCATGACTGACTAGGTTATTTTCTTGAGCTATCCTACAATAGCCCAAAACTGATGAAGAAGAATCCCAATCTTTATGCATGTCTCTAGAAGGAATTAAAGGGGATTGTCTACATAATGATTAGCAACTTGCTTCATATTCCCATTTTACAGCTTTCTAGTTTTCTTACATTCCACACTCTTCAAAATGTCTCATTCTCCCAAAACACCCTTCCCCCATCAAAGAATCCTCCTTTCCATTTTAGAAATAATAGGAACTTCTTGGAATATAAACTGAGATTTACTTGATATAAGAACTTGTGGTGCGAATTACATAAAATAAGATCCGCAATGCAGATAATTGTAGTTAGGTGATGGATATGTGAGGATCCATTGTACTCTTTTACTCTTGAGTATGTTTGAAGATATCCTCCTGCCAGTCCGAGCTTTTACTCTGAAGATTGTTCTAACCTCTTCCCCATTCCTCCTCACCCTCTGGTCTTATTATTCCCTGTTCAGTCTCCCTTTCTGCACCCCACAGCCTTGGAGTAAGCCTGCCTGAGCCTCTTCCTCCTCAGGAGGGAGAGGAGAGGAGAGTGCAAAATCAGAACACAATTACCAGATGACCCTTTGGCAGGCAAGGAGCAGTCTGTGAACATCCTCACATTAGTACCTTTTAATCTACCACCCTCATCTTTTAACTACCTAATCACATCTCTAGATCTTACCTTTCAGTGTTTATTGATGACTTCAAAGCTTAGAAAATTGTTTCCTCTACAAGCTGATACTTAATCATTTTTTTTGTATTAAGTTCAGATGATATTCTTTTGTACTTATTGATATTTTTCTTTGATATTTTAATTTTAGTTTTAATTAATTAATTAACTTATTTTTAATTTTTATTTTTGGCTGCGTTGGGTCTTCATTTCTGCACGCGGGCTTTTTCTAGTTGCGGCGAGCTGGGACTACTCTTCATTGCGGTGCACGGGCTTCTCATTGCGGTGGCTTCTCTTGTTGTGGAGCACGGGCTTAGTTGCTCTGTGGCATGTGAGATCTTCCCGGACTAGGGCTTGAACCCATGTCCCCTGCATTGGCAGGCAGATTCTTAACCACTGTGCCACCAGGGAAGCCTTTCTTTGGTATTTTAAAGCCATTTATTCATTCAACACAAATTATTTGAGGGCCTGCTGTATTTTAGGTGCCAAAATGGGAACTAGGGATACAGAAATAAAGTCATAGGCAAGCCATTAAGGATTGTGAAGAGGAGATAGAGAAGAAACAAATACATAGGGTGTGGCATAGTAAGTGTAAAAGTGTAAGTATATACACCTCTCAAAGTAGGATGGAGGAGGAAAGAATTTATACTTTAAGTTTACAGTAGCTGATATTTGAGGCCCTGCAATGAGTTCTGTATATGCTTTATACCTCCTGCTCTCAACAACCTTTCAAGATGGATATTATGATTATCATTTTGCAGGGTGGAAAATGAGGCACAGGAAAGTTAAGAAATTTGTCCAAGATCACATGCTAGCAAGTGGTAGATCTGAGGTTCCTTTCACATATTTCTTTTTTTAGCAGTAAGTCCCCTACATACGAGCTCCATTCCAAGAGTGTGTTCATAAGTCCAATTTGTTCATAAGTCCAATAAAGTTAGCCTAGGTACACAATTGGCTACATAGTACTCTAATGTAATAGGTTTATAATACTTTTCACACAAATAACACATAAACAAACAAACACAAAAAATAAAGAAAACCTTTTAAATCTTACAGCACAGTACCTTGAAAAGTACAGTAGTACAGTACAACAGCTGGCATACAGGGGCTGGTATCGAGTGAATAGGCAAGAAGAGTTACTGACTGGAGGAGGCTGAGGAGGTGGGAGATGGTGCAGCTGAAGGATCGTCAGCAATAGGAGACAGAGGGCAAGCTGCGATTTCACTCATGCCTGACATTGATGGCACAGGTTCTGGTTCCTTGCTGGATTCAATTCTATCTACCCTCTTGAGAAAACAATCCAGTGATATCTGGGTAGTTGCTCTTTTTTTCTCATCATAGATGACACAGTAGCACTGGATTGCATTCTGAATGACTGCTGCAACCTTCGTGTACTGTTCTACATTCCAGTCCTGTGCCTCAACAGTGTCTCCTCAAATAAAGAAAATCCCCTGGCCATTTCCTGACTCGTGAATCTCTTCGGTTCTTCAGTTACTTCTTCTTCCTCTTGTCTCTCTTCTTACTTTCTCTGGGCCTCCAATTCCTGGCATTTCTTAGCAGTACCAGCTATATCACCGCTACTTTTACACTTGCTCCGGACATCCTGGGCTTGATATAAAGATACTGTACTACTGTACTCTATACAGTACTGTACAGTAAAGTACACAAAAACACAATCACTTGTAGAGGATGCATGCACGTGACAATGTATACCAGACACGTGAACTAACTTATGTGATTGGACATGCGAACACATGTCTGCATCTTTGAAAGTTCGCAACTTGAAGATTTGTATGTAGGGGACTTGCTGTATTTGGGCTTTCAAATCTTTTATCTAGTGGATACCTACTAACTTTTATGAGGGCATTCTAGTTTTTAACTGTTCTTTATAGAGCAGGCTTGCTGTTGGTATGAATTATATAATTTTTATCTTTCAACAATATTTTAAAATTCAATTTAAATTATTATTTTCAACATAGTAGACTCAAAGAAACAGGTCTTTAAGACCAGGGAGACAGGCTCTCTGGGATGAAAGAGGGGCCTTCCAAGGAGGTCATACATCACAATAAATTCCAGATGGACTATGTATTCATCAATTGATAAAACTTCAAAAAAACTAGAAGGAAATATAGGTAACTCTCTAATCTCCAGATGTGTAATAGTTTTCTGACCATAAAACAATGAAAGGAATTACAAATATAAAAGAATGCTAATTTCACAATGTATTTAACATATTTAAATTTTCTACATGGAAAACTGACTACATAAATTTAAATGCAAATAATAGAGTGGGAAGCTCTTTGCAAAAAATTCTTACAAAATTTTGATATCCTTAATAAATAAATCTTAATTGTTTTTACAAAAGGGAAATGATAATTATGTGACTATAGAGGTGTTTGCTAATGCTATGGTGGTAATCATATGCAATATTTAAATGTGTCAAATATCAACACATACACCTTAAACCTACACAATGTTATACGTCAATTACATCTCAATTGAAAAAAAAAAAGAATTAATGCTCCTCTCTAATATGCTCCCCTCCACACTAACAGAGAATAAATAAACAACAACAAAAAAAATAGAAATACCCCCTGCCCATTAAATTCAAAAGTGTGATAAACATAGAGGTGGGAAGGAAAAAACTCATGGGAAGGAAAAAAACTCATGAGAGGGTCAGCATTTTTGTTTTATTCAGGTCTTCAACTGATTGGATGAAGCCCACCCACATTAGGGAGGGCAATCTGCTTTACTCAGTTTACTCATTCAAATGTTAATCTCATCCAGAAACATCCTTATGGAATAATGTTTAACTAAGTATCTGGGCATCCGGTAGCCCAATTAACCTGACATAAAATTAATCATCACAGTTATGTAGAGTCACTTCTGCTGCATTCTGTTTGTTAAAGCTCACTACCAGCAAGGTTCAAAGGGAATGGAAAGATACTTCACTTCATTCAGAGTCTGTGTACTTTACCATAGAGAGGCAATGATGTCTCTGTGAAATGTGAATGACTGGATCTTATATCTGTTGATTTAGAATGAAGAAAGTGGGACCCAGGAATCTGATTTTTTCTTCTTCAAAAATTATGATTCCAACTACAGTTTAAGGACCCATGTCCTGGGCAATGGGAAACAATCTGACTATAAGTTTTGGATTTTTTTTTCAAATCTGATTGTTTTTCTTTAGGACTTAGACACTTGTATCCAGTTGTATTGTTTCTGTCTTTATTTTTTGCTTTTCTAATCCTGTCTCAGTATTGTCATCTTGAAATGAGTCCACCTCATTACACAAAAAGATGGCACTTTCTCGTATTTTTTGTTTGGTCATTTTCTTTTAAACTTTGAAAATGTGCTAATTTGTTTCATTTTTAAGATACACTTTTTAATTTTAAAATAATTTTACATTTATAAGAAGGTTGCAAAGATAGTACAGAAAGTTACCATATGCTCCTCACCCATTTTCCCTTTCTCTAACAGGTAAACATGGTACATTTGTCAAAATTGAGTAATTCACATTGGTATAGTACTATTCACTGACCTACAGACTTTATTTGGAGTTTACTAGTTTTCCCATAGTGTCTTTTTCCATATTACAGGATTGAATCCAGGAAATCAATTTTATTTAGTCACCATGTCTCCTTAGTCTCCTCTGATCTATGACCATCTGTCACTTTTCTTGTTTTTTATGATCTTGATAGGTTTGAAGATTACTAGTCAAGCACTTTGTAGAATGTCCCTCAATTGGGGTTTGTCTGAAGTTTTTCTTTTATTCTATCAGTATCATTAGAATCAGGTTTTGTGTTTGGGAGAAGAATTCTACAGAGGTGAAATGCCCTTCTAATCATGTCATGTCAGGGAGGACATGGGGTCCATGTGAATTACTGAGGATGATATTAAGCTTCACACGTGGTTAAGATGGTGTCCACCAGGTCTTCTCATTATAAAGCCATGATTTATCCCTCTCCATACACTATTCTTTGGAAGTGAGTCACTGAGTCCAGTAACTCAAGAGGGCACGCGGGAGGGGGAAGTTAAGCTCCACCTCCTGGAGAGGGGACTATCAACATATATTATTGGGAATTCTTCTATGAGGAATGTTCCAAATATTATATCTGGTCCCTTAAATCCAGGAATTTTTACATAGGGACATTGGATAAAATGGATTATCATAAACAGAAGTGCTCAGGACAAAAATAGGTCCACTTCCTCCAACTTGTACAACAATTACACATCTTCTCTTCTCCAACTAGGTCTACAGCAAGGGTACTGTTTTGAGGATCTATCAAAATATCTTATGCTGCCTTGATAAATATTGTTTTCTGAATTCTGAGGGTCACTAAGTCAGCTGCCTAAACCAGACTTTTAAAAACCAAGTGAAAAAGACCATGCCATGAAAAATACAATTGCCAGCATTTCCATGGAAACTGGAGTACAAAGGGGCTGTTTGCCTAGAGAGGTCTGTTTATTTTATTTTATTTTTTTAAAAACTATCAAGAATAACCCTTTGAGATGTGACATTCTGTTTTCACAAGCGCACTCAAGGTGTCAGACAGAGCCCAATTTTATATTCCTTGAAAATAGAATGTGCTGCAGTGTTTGCCGGACTTTTCAACATGTCACTTTCAACCAATTTTATGTACAAATGGGTTACAGTCCCATGAAAATATTCAGAAAAAGAGGAAACTGTTTCAAAAGGAGTATTAAGTATTATTACATTGAAAGTCATTCAGTGGAAAACCTTCCCAACCAGCCTCCGTCTTTCAGAGCAACAAGGAACCAGCGTATTTGTGTAAAATGGGAGAATCCATCTTTACCAACTAGAGGTCTGAGGGAAGCTTAGTTAAATTGACCATTCATCTCTCCTCTTCTAAAATCATGCTTGCTTTGGTGACATGATCTTGGAGTCACCTTCAAAGGTGCCCTTGGTCCCCTCCTGTTGCAGTTCTTATTTGAATTCTCCCTCCAATATGGCTCCAGGAGGCACTTGCTTATCCCAAGACCAGGTCTTTAGACCTGTGGAGAATTTGTTACATGAGATTTATTGAGAAATGTTGGATTACAGGGTAGTCCGGGAGTCGTTTCCATCTTTAAAATAATATAGTTATTTAGAGTGCTGAGGGCTTGCTTCTTAGATGTGTCATTTTAAAATATGCCCCTCTTGCCCTGATGCAGCTTTGGTGGGTCCAGGCCTGAGCAGCAGGTTTTCGAGGTTGGGTCAAGACAAGAAGTGGGGATAATTTAGGGTGACAGGGCCAATTTTAAAACAGAGACCCAGTGTTCCTTATTTTGGGGACTGGGAGCAGACTGAGCTACTTTGTGGCATCTAGAGCTTTGCAGAAAGCTTCTCAAGTTTTCCTCTCTGCTCCCAGGAAAATGAGGCTTTCCACCAACAGCACGGATGGAATCTTTGCACAGAGCAGATTTCAGAGACTTGAAATCTGGGGACATCATGTGAATTTGACAGAGTTTTTATTGACTTCCCTGAACTTTCTCCCCCTTGAACTTTCTCTCCTTTAGCATTGAAAATATTTTGCACCCATGTATTCTGTACATAAATATTTTATACTTCAAAATGAAATGCCTCTACCATTTTATCTTGCTGTCTGATTCAGTGAGAACCTGAAGTGCCCAAAACTCTTGGAGAAATTATGACCTAGGTGAAGGATTCATTCTTCCCTTCCTGTGCTTTTTCCCCATTCTACCTTCCAGGTACCTACCCCACTGTTGCAGTGCCTTGATTGGTGGACTCCCCAAAACTATGTTCAAGTCCTAACTCCCAGTACCTGTGATTATGACCTAATTTGGAAAAAGTGTCTTTGCAGATATAGTTAATTTAAGGATCTCGATATGAGATCATCCTGGCTTAACTGAGTGGACCCTAAATCCAGTGACACATGTCCTTTGTAAGGAGACAGAAGAGGAGGAGACACAGACACAGAGGAGATGCCAAGTGAAGACCCACGGGAAGATGGAGGTAGAGGTGGGAATTATGCTTCTGGAAACCAAGGAACAAACACCTGGAGAAGAGAGGAGAGGAGGAATTCTCCCTCAAAACTTCCAGAAGGAACAAATCCTTCCAACATCTTGATTTCAGACTTCTGACCTCCAGAACTCTGAGAAAATACATTTCTGTTGTTTTCAGCCACCATGTTGTGGAAATTTGTTATGGCTGCTATAGGAACTTAATACACCTGTGTTCTCCCATCATCCTTATCACCGTTGCTCCTTGGAAAACCTATTTCATTCATTCTTTTGTACTTATAGTCTAGGCCCTGGAAGTACAAGGACCAATAAGACAAACCAGTGTCTCTCAGGATTTTATAATCTGTGAGTGGAGGGCGAGGGAGACAGGTCTGTACTAGCCCTAATCAGCAACGCCAGATGCTTGCAGATCCTCAGGTTAACCTGTCCTCACACCTCTGTGCTTTGCTTATGGCAGGGCTTCTCAGCCTCAGCACTATTGAAATTTGGGACATTAGATGTAGGGGAAAACAGAGATGCAAAGACACACACATCTTCTTGCAACACATTTGGAACAGATACACCTTTGTAGCTGGGGCTGCTCTGTGGGTTTAACAGCATCCCTGGCCTCTATCCACTAGATGCCAGTAGCAAGCCCAGCCCCCTCCACTGTGACAATCAAAAATGTATCTAGACATTGTCAAATATATATCCCTTGGGGGAGCAAACTTGCCCCTGCTTGAGAACCACTGGTGTATGGCATGTCTCTGTCTGGAGCACCGTTGACCTTGACCACCTATCAGGCAAGCTCTAGAAGCCTTTCTTGAATGGCACTCTTCACAAACCTTGGTTAGAGCAATTGTCTTACCTTTCTGCATTTTTCTGTCTGCACCTCTGCTTTCCTCCAAAACTTGAAGTGTTGCAAGAGGATGTGTGTGTCTTTGTATCTTTGTTTTCCCCTACACCTAATGTTTGTTATGATAAGAAGGACTGGAATTACACTGTGAGGGCTCCACCGGGGACAGGTGTGCAAGACCTAGGAAACACTTTATTACTAGAAAGCACTTTATCCCCACACCTCAGGGTAGCCTCCTGGGGTGCTGGACTGGGCCTGTGTGGACCACAAAGGCTTCTTTTGAGCCCCTGGCCTGAGGCCAACAATTTGAGATCCCTTTTCCCTGGGCCAGTACCCCACAAGATTGTTCTTTGGTTCAGCAGCCCCTCGTGATGGTCCTGGAAGAAAGCGTCTCATGGTCATCAATATTTAGGAAAACTTGCCTCCTGAACTTCCCTCTCAGAAATTCACAGTGCACATTAGTATACATTAAAGATTGAGATTAGAACTTTGTTTCACAGTATTAATATCACTGTTTTCTAAACTTATAGGACCATGGAACCTAAAACACCTAAGAAATTTGTAGTATCATAAAATATATTTTAGGAAATAATTTAAATTCATACCCATATCTGTCTGAGGCACAGTTGCACACTGACCTACATTGGTTTTTTTTTAAATATTTAAATTAACATTTATAAATCAGAATATTTCTCTGAAAAATGGGTTTGGGGGCTACTTTAATTTTTCTTTTCCTGTTTGGCATGAATTGGCTGGGACAGAATGGTGTCTGCTCAATTTAAAAGTGAAAAGTGCTCTCCAGTAAATCCCAATCTACACCATTCCCTTTTATCTCCCTGATGGAAGCTGAGGGTCAGATGCTTTTTATTATATTCTTATACCCTTGTTTTTTTCTGTAAGTAAGAAAATATTGCTCTCTTAGAAATGGGGACCAAGAGAAATTAGGCTTGAAATTAAGCTTGTGTTTCAAGAAAAAAATGGAAGCAGTCATCTTGATTCTGTTATATTTGGGCAGCATCCCCTCTTACATTAGGATTTGCATGCCTTCCATGGAGAGAAGGGGCAAGGGAAAGAAAATTCCAGGCAAAGCTCATCACGGGAAATAAAAGACCTCTTCCTTACAGGTCTCTACATTCAGGATTCCCACCAGCAGTGGGCCGCTCTTCCACTTCCTTTAGGAGAGACACTCTAAAGAGAATCTTCCCTAAATAGGGAGTCCCCCAGGAAGTGAGGAATCTTTGGGGTGGGTAAAGTTAGATAGCTGCATATGGGGAGGAGGCTTCCTTTCCTGCTGGACAGAATGGCATAGACACAGTAGAGAGATTGGAAAGTGTAAGGAGTGTCTAATATGTTTGTGGCAAAACTCATTAAGAAGTTTGTTACCACAGTCTTGGGGAGATGGAGTAGGGATTTGGCCACAGACAGAAGCATGAGAAATGAGGGACACTGAAACATTCTCGTGGACTCAGGCTCACTGGATTAGAAGGATGTTAGCAGACTCTTGTTCACACCTTCTGACACCTAAAACTTGGACAGATTTATTCACATTAAGGCGTAATGACAGATGATCCCGATCAGGTATGCTTTTCTTGAACCGGTGGAGAGAGGAGCACAAAGACTTGTGCCAATGAAAAGGTCTGTAAGGAGGCAGTGGTAGACACCAGGGGTTGGCTGGCAGGCGACTTGGGTGGGAGGCCTGCCCTAAATGCAGACTCATTTTTACAGCCCTCTAAGCTCTCCTGGCTGAGGGACTATGGTGACACAAATACAGTGCTTTCGAGCCAAACAGGCATTTAGACCTGGGTGTCAAAGACAATGACCATGTTGTCTTCCTAATTCAACCCATCTTTGTGAAATTGTTCACTTTCCCCTGAAAGAGTTAAAGTGGCACCTCATTGTGACCAGTGCAATTAAAACATCATTTAGACACTTGAAGAATAATCTGGCTCCATATTTTAAAGGGCCTCCAATAAGATCCTGTGGACCCTTTAGGGAGTGAGATAACATTGTTATTGGTGTGAAAGGAGGGTGAGGGGGCACGGGGTCATGGTCTAACCTAGGGAAGATAAATCTTCCCGTGCTGAGTAGGGGCCCTGCCATCCCCTTGTGAGGTGGACTTTATATACAGAATCTGACTTGCGATTCATTAAACCATTCCCATTTTAGCCACCAGTGCCCATGAAGGCAGATCTGTGCAGTCTCATATTCCAAGAAGTAAATGTAATGTCCCAGGCCAATGAAATTGACTAGGCTGACAGGAACACACAAACAACCAGGACTAAGGCGGCACCCTGTATACCCCCGCTGTGTTTATTTAGAAGTGGAGGTCCATTAAGTGCTCTGTGATGGCCTTCTGATAACATGCCCACCTTTGCAGGGCGGCCGGGACTGGATGTCTGCCCTTAAATGTGACAGCTGACATTTTTGGATACATTTAAAAATGGGCTTGTCCACCACAGTGCACAGGACAGAAACCACACATTTTAAAGTTATAGCCTCTCTCGCCCATGCTTAGGAAGGAACAAGTGGTTTTTTTCCAGGGCTTTCCATTTCTGTGGATGGTCTTTTTCCCCTGTGAAAGATTGTAAAACCTGACACTAGAGATTGGGGGTCCATAGCTGGAGGGAGCAACATTTCAGCAAATATTTATTGGATGTGTAAGGAAGATAATGATGAGATTCATGCACTTTATCAACAGTGTACATTTTGAGGGATATGGAGGTGGGGCAGAAACCCCAAATGCTTTACCATCTTGAACTTTGATTCTTAGAATCCAAGTCACTGAACGTTTGGAGAGTGAATTGTGGCTTTCAAAGCCACAGCCTCCCTATTAAGTCACATTTCTGTTAGTTCCCTGCAGGGACCCATGTGCTCTTCCACCCAAACTTCATCTCTGTGTCTGTTTGTTGCTCCCCATCTCCCACTCCACTAATAATAACCTATCTTTGATCTTTTAATTTTCATTGATTGATTGATTGATTGATTCATTCATTCATTCATTCACCAAACATTAAGCTCAGTGCCTGGCACTGCCCTGGCGCAAGGAATATTGCAATAAATAACTCAGAAAATTTAGTTTTTGTTGAGTGGACATTGTGGAGTAGGGCAAGGGGAGAGACAGATAATAAATAAGTATATCAACTAATAATGATGATAATTTTTGAGCGTGATAAATGCTATGGAGAAAGTGAAACAGGGTGATGGGGAAGACATTGGTGGTGAAGAGGAGGCCTGATTGAAGGTGGGTGGGCAGGGAAGGTCTCACTGAGGAGAGAGCCCTGAGCTGAGATGGGATGGGGAAAGGGCAGCCACATGGTCTAGAGGCAGGTGGTCCATTTGGAGAGGTGGCCAAGGGCAGGATCAGGTTGGATTGGTTGAGAAACACCAGGAGGCCTGGGAAGCAGGAAGGGTATGAGCCAAGGAGGTGTGTAGGAAATCTGGTCAAAGAACTAGGGAGGGTCCAGGGTGTGTAGGGCTCTGAAGGTCAAGGGTAAGGAATTAGATTTGTAATAAGGAAGAACAAATCTGACTTCATATTGGATCTGTTTCTTTTGCTTTAACCTTTGTATTCTATCGGCTTTGCTACAAGTTAAGAATGTTGCCTATAGCCTGAAATATACAGGATAGCCCATTCTCAGGGCTGTGACCTTTAAAGGTATAACGCTTTTTAATTCATATAGAGATAAAAAGTTGCAGAACAGAGAAAAACATTCCTGACCTGACCTACATGAACAGCTGCAGAAACAAACGATTCTGACACCAAGAAATTTGCAACAACCAACCACATCAGCTCCCCACTTAGTATAAAAGAGGCTTGAATTCTAACTCAAGTAAGATGGTTCTTTGGGACCCTAGGCCACCATCTTCTTGGTCAGCTGGCTTTCTGAATAAAATCACTATTCCTTGCCCCAACAACTAGTCTCTTGATTTATTGGCCTGTTGTATGGTGAGCAGTATAAGCTTGGACTCGGTAACAGATTTAATTCAGTGTGTTGCAGGG
The DNA here is from genome assembly GCF_009873245.2 of Balaenoptera musculus. Lineage (NCBI taxonomy): Eukaryota > Metazoa > Chordata > Mammalia > Artiodactyla > Balaenopteridae > Balaenoptera > Balaenoptera musculus. Next base: position 99,640,748 of record NC_045789.1, read on the forward strand.
GAAGCTAAGAGTATATAAGCAATGGTGTCACGTGATCAGATGTGCATTAAATCAGTGTTGTGTGTCTTATCGCTTTAGGGCCAATTCATATGTAGCCTGTGTTGTGAAATGTTTGCAGCAGAATGAACCCCTCCCGGGGTCCAGGACTCACAGTGTGACTGTAGCCTAATGAAGGGACACAGTCTTCCTCTCCCAATGTCTTGTGCTCCGTGAGGGCAGGAATCATGTCCCTGGTTGGCCCTGCTACTCCACAGTGCATGCAGTGCCTAGTCAATAAATGTCTACTGCATTGACCTTAGTTATAAGCTCCTGGAGGTTAATAACATTTGTCCAATTTATTTTGTAAAATTCCAAAGGGTCCTTAAGAAAAGTTCTTTGATGATGAATTGGGCTCTTAAAATAATGGGATTAATGGATCATCACACAGATGTCGTCAACCAAGTTGGGAGCTAATTAAGGCAAACTCGAACAAAAGAATGTATTCAAATTACTTCCCTTGGTCAATTAGTTTCCCGCAGATGATTTTAGCATGTTTCTTAAACGCTTCAGTGTTTAGGCAAAGAAATCAAGATTCAAAGCCCAGACTCTGTGTTTCAGGTCCCAGAAAATAAAATGTCCATTTTTAACGGCTGCTCCCCCAACTTCAAAATTAAACATATTACATTCTTGGGAGTACGATTTCAGCTTCTTTACATTTATGATACAAATGGAGCCATTTGCCCTCACTTCAGTCTATAAAAGCAAGACTCATTAGAAGGAGGAAATTTCCTTTATCATTAACAGGCCACACTCTCACGATAAAAAACGTCTCCACTCTTCCCACCTCCTTCCCCAGAATTTCGATTTTCATTTCAAGCAGTTCCCACATAAGCTATTTATCTTCCAACATTTCCCCAACTCTCAATGGCACCATTATATCCTTTATTTGGAATCATAAAACTTTGAGAATAAAAAAGAAGCAAATTAATCCTCCCAGGGGAGAAAAGGAAGACGGATCCTGCCAGTTTTTAAATTGTAGGATTGGACTGGCCTCGAAACACAGTTTTCTTTTTCAACAACTTAGCCAGTGGGGGGAAATGAATGGTTATGACAGAGAATCCCGAAATAAAATGCAGAATTATGCAAACACGTTCAAAACTGACATCTTGAAGTAAAAGCTGTTGAAAGCCTGAGGAATAAACAATGCGGGCTGGAAGGGGAACATTTTGAAGCTACGAATGGGTTACTCTGCTTTTATTATTCACAGCGGAAAAATAATCTCGATCATGATGTGAAAACCACAATTTCCTTTATTTGTGGATCCTGCCAGATTAAAAAGCATTCGGGGAAGAAGTGCGGCTGGGAGAATTGAACGCTGTCCGAAGAGACAAGTGCTCTGTGTCCGGGACCCTGTCGCAGACACTGGCTGGCTCGGTCCAACTGCATAAGTCACTTAACCTCCTGATGACTCTTTTCTCATCATCGTGCTGGAATTAAGGAGGCGGCCTTTCCTCTGGGGCCTGAGATCTGGGTTTCCTAACTGCCAATTGGATAACATGATTTGCCATTGCAATTTGCTCTAAGGAGTCTCAAGGTTGTTGTGAAAACAAGTGATAAAAGTCAGTTAACAAGCCAGTTGCCACCAGAACAGCCAATGAGAACACCTAAGGCTGCAGAATGCCTCAAAGTGCATCTCCAGGTTTGGGGTTCTGGAAACATATTCTAGTAAAGGCTTTATTATTTTATTTTATTTTATTATTACTTTTAAAATTGTGAGATAGAGTCCCTGGATAATTGATGAATATTGTGTTCTTATAAAGTAAAATGAAAATCACTGCGTTGAGAAACTGTATGCAAGGGGGATATTACAGTTTAAAAGGATCTTAGAGATAATCTGGTCTAGCACTTCCATTTTGCAGAGGAGGAATTTTCGATGCAGAAAGCTTAAATGACCTACCCAAGCTCATGGACCCATAGATCTGGTAGTTGCTGTGGGCTTTGAAATCTAAGTTTGACGGTGGTTTAGTTAATCCAATAATTTGAACAGGAATCCTGAAGAAAGCTGACAATACCAGACATTTTTGCCTAAGTGTCAATTTGATGGTGGACTGGAGAGATCCAGAAGCAATGTTGAATAATGTCTTTTAATAAAAAAGAGGTCTTCTGAATCTAAAGGGGAAAATTTTTAGAAAAATGGTGGAGGTGTAGCTGTTGACTGCAATGTTTAATTGCAATATTTTAAAAGTTGAGTTTAAAATTTTCCTCCCTCCCTTCCTCCCTTTCTTTATTCCTTCCTTCCTCTTTCTCTCTCTGTCTCTGTCTCTCTCATCTTTACTTTTTTTTTTTTTTTTTTTAATTTGAAGAGAAGTTGTGGAGGAAAACTAGAGTAAGTATACGACTTGGTGACATAGAGTTGAGAGAAACACCGAGAAAGTGGAGGGAGGTTGATTCACATAGTAGAGAGGAAAAAGCTCCCTGCGATTTACTCTGACTTGCTAATTTTCAGAAGGAAATTAATAAAATTGATTCCAGCAAAAACTCTAAGTGGACAAATAGAAGAAAAACAGATTGAGAATTGTGAATATTTAGGGTAGAGAGAAAGTTCTTAGAGAAATCTTTCCCTCAGGGAGAAATAAATATTTAGGAGAAATCACTAACTCTAAGGGTCGTTAAAGCGAAGATCACTCATAGGATGGAAGCAAACCCTCCCACCAACTATTAATTCCAATTCCTAGACTCGGTGGCAGTAACATGATTAGTTATTATGGGTTCTGGAAGAAAGCAGGACCTTTGGCAATAAAGCCCTGGAAATATGTATTTTTAAGTATATAAAAGATGAGGAAAGTAACTTTACTTTTCATCCTGGAGACTAGAAATAATACACCTGCGAGGACAGATGAATGGCATAATGTTGGCATTCAATGGGGCATTAAACATTTTGTGTCACGTTTATGGGGCTTTCCTGTCATTAATTCTAGGTAAAATAAACTTTTAAAAAATATTTTATTGTGTTTTTGGATGGCGTTTATTTTTCACCAGCTTGCTTTTCTTTGCCATTTTTTTCTGCCAGGTTTTCGTGTCTATTATGTTTTCTTGTGTCTGTCATACTCTCATACTCTTGGCTAATTTCCTAACTGGCCTCCCTGCCTTTGCTATGGGACCTTTCTTTTTCCTTCACCTGCCCTGTCGGCGTTCTTTCTTTCAGTCTGGGTGCACGTGTTCGGACCCATGTCAGGGTCGGATGTGGTTGGTTCTGCTGGCCACGGTTGTGCGGTTTGCCTGTGGTGTCCTGGGACTGGCAAGGTCTTGGACAGACTGTCCAGAAGTCGCAAAGATTGGGGCTACCTGAATCTCTCCATTACCAGGGTATCCGTTCTACAATTGATTGTGATGGCAAGGCCTTGCATTTCTTCCCTGTTCAACGGCCCTCCTCTTAATTTTGCCTGCCTCCTTTAACAAAGTTTCCTTTCCTATTAACAGTACACACTCTTTCCTTTTTAAATTAGGTCAGCTTTGCAGCTAAGGGATAAAGGATGGTGTATTGGAGGGAGCAATGCAGTGGAGTCAGGAAACCTGGGTCCTTTGACCCAGCTGCCACTGACACAGTGCCTGTGAGACATTGGGCGGCCACTAAACTCTCTGATGTTCAGTTTTCTGAGAGGTTTGGATAAGATCGTGAGTCATCTTCTCCTGGGATCCATAATGTAGCTAAATTCTCCTCTGGGGCTCTTCAGGCACAATAGAGGCAGGCAGCAAGAAAGGAGCCAAGCTGAACACACTGTCCTGATAAAGTGGACCTGAGAGACTTAAAGGGGTAAAATTTGTCTTGAGGAACTAAGGCTGGCGGCTTACAAAGTGTGGTTCAAGGACTAGCCTACTGGGACTCCTTGGAGCTTTGTGAAAATTGATTAACTTAATAAATAATTATGGAAGGCTTACATGTGCCAGGATCTGTTCTAGGTGCTGGGCACACAGCAGCAGACAGACCAGACAGATCCCTGATGTCATGGAGCTTAACCTTGGTTAGCATCTCAGGTGGTTATAAGGGCTAGAAAGAAAGTCTCACATGCTAAGAGATGGATAAAAGGCTGCTGTTTTATACAAGGTGGTTAGGGAAGCCTGCTTGGAGGAGACAGCATTGAAGCAGAGAATGAAGTAAAGGAGAGAACCTTGTGGCTGTCTAGGGAAAGAGCATCCCAGGTTGGGGGTAGGGGACAGTTAGTGCAGAGGCCTGGAAGTAGGAGGTGTGTTTGAGGAACAGCAAAGGAGGCTAGTGTGGCCGGTGCTGAGGGGGTGGGGATTCCTGGGCACTGCCATCAGGTCCATCACCTCATCCACAGGCTTGGAGTTGAGCTAGAGTCCGATGATAAGCAGATGCCCTAAGGTTTGCCTGGTGATCAGGAGGTGGGTGAGGTATATTCCAGCTCTGGATCCTGAGTTCTTTCGTCCAGTTAATGATCATCATATTGGAGATTGGTCATATATGATCTTAATAGTCTGTGGTAGCCTCTGTGGAGCCTGGCTTTGGTAGCTTGGGAACAATCTTCCCCTTGATTCCAGAGAATTCACCATCATCTCTCTTGGGTGATCCTTTTACAGGCCCTGGGCTATGTCTTGGGAGTAAGATCTTTTCTGATCAGCACTAGTGATGCAGGACAATGAAGACAGGGTCCCTCCTCACAAAAAAGAATGAAATAATGCCATTTGCGGCAACATGGATGGATCTAGAGACTATCTTATTAGGTGAAGTAAGTCAGACAGAGAAAGATAAATATATGATATCACTTATTTGTGGAATCTAAAAATGAACTTATTTACAAAACAGAAATAGACTTACAGACATAGAATACAATCTTGTGGTTACCAAAGAGGATAGACAGGGGGAGGGGGAGAGATAAATAAGGAGTCTGGGATTAACAGATACACACTACTATATATAAAATAGGTAAACAGCAAGGCCCTACTGTTTAGCACAGGGAACTATACTCAATATTTTGTAATAACCTATAATGAGAAAGAATCTGAAAAAGAATATATATTATGTATAATATATAATAAGAATATATATATGTATAACTGCATCACTTTGCCATACACTTGAAACTAACACAACATTGTAAATTAACTATACTTCAATACAAAAAAAGAAAAAAATGCAAAAAAAAAAAAAAAAAGGAAGACAGGTTCCCTCCTGGCACTCAGAGAGGACTCTCAGGTTGGATATAAGGAATGCTCAAGTAGTCATTTAGATGCTCAAATCTACTGAGAAATGCAAGTCAAGACCATTTAACTGAACTGATCTAATCTTGTAAGGAAACTTTGCTGGCTTCAGATCATGGATAACCCACTGGTGCTTATTAAACAGGGAAGTAAGTTGAAGAGCTCCATGACTTACCCTACTTCACAAGGACTTTGAGGGTGTGGCAGTTTATCTTCATATCTTTGTAAGACACTTCTCTGACTCAGCAAAAAAATCCCTTTTAGTTCCTGGGCTAAAGCAACCAGACTTTGGGGAAAGAGTACATTTGTCACATTAAGAACATTAAGGATCAGAATTTAATAGACCCCTCATTGGCTGGTTAAAGATACTGTCAGCTTAGTAGCCTTCACGAGGAGAAAATCCTGGAAAAGAGATGTGCACTTTCACCCAAGTGGTCTTGTTCTCATGGACCCCATCACAGTGGCCAGATTGCTCCGTGGACAAACAAATGTCTCTTGGGTCCTCATGCAGAAGATGTTTCGCTGATGCACCTGCCACCCTTCTGCTCAAGGAGCTTGCTTTTGCAGCTGTGAGGTTAGCTTTGGACATTGATTCACAAAGCTTCTTAGCCAGAAATCCCACTTCTCTGCTTCTCCCCAAATCCCACAGTTCCTCAGGCCCAGCTCAAACCTTGTATCTTCCATGAAGATGCCCAGAATCTCCACATTCCCTACCTCTTCTGAAGCTCTAGGGCACTCCCTGACTGCCCCCACCACCTCTAAATCACAGTCCTTTTCATGCTCCATCTCCGCATTTTGGGTAGAAGTATCTTATAGTTGGTATTCAGAGTTTATCCTCCAGGGCCAAGCATCAGACTTCTTGTAGTCTCCGGGTTTCTTGAAGCCGTATATTTTTCATTTGCGTGTCCCCATTGCCAGCATGGTGACACATCATGGGTGATCATCAAGTATTTGTTGCCAAAATCAGTATAATTAGGGAATGAATTTAGGTCAGCACAGAGAGTACGCCCAGCACAGGATATACACTATATTATGAAGAACTAGTGCAAGTAAACAAAAAAAACAATCAGAAAACCAAGAGATGCATATATAAAAGACTAGATGGAATAATTCATAGCAGATAGATTAAAACCAGTCAGAATGGCCATCATCAAAAAATCTACAAACAATAAATGCTGGAGAGGGTGTGGAGAAAAGGGATCCCTCTTGCACTGTTGGTGGGAATGTAAATTGATACAGCCACTATGGAGAACAGTATGGAGGTTCCTTAAAAAACTAAAAATAGAACTACCATACGACCCAGCAATCCCACTACTGGGCATATACCCTGAGAAAACCATAATTCAAAAAGAGTCATGTACCAAAATGTTCATTGCAGCTCTATTTACAATAGCCAGGACATGGAAGCAACCTAAGTGTCCATCAACAGATGAATGGATAAAGAAGATGTGGCGCATATATACAATGGAATATCACTCAGCCATAAAAAGGAACGGAACTGAGTTATTTGTAATGAGGTGGATGGACCTAGAGACTGTCATTCAGAGTGAAGTAAGTCAGAAAGAGAAAAACAAATACCGTATGCTAACACATATATATGGAATCTAAAAAAAAAAAAAAAAATGGTCATGAAGAACCTAGGGGCAAGACGGGAATAAAGATGCAGACCTACTAGAGAATGGACTTGAGGATACAGGGAGGGGGAAGGGTAAGCTGGGACACAGTGAGAGGATGGCATGGCCATATATACACTACCAAACGTAAAATAGATAGCTAGTGGGAAGCAGCCGCATAGCACAGGGAGATCAGCTCTGTGCTTTGTGATCACATAGAGGGGTGGGATAGGGAAGGTGGGAGGGAGGGAGATGCAAGAGGGAAGAGATATGGGGACATACGTATATGTATAACTGATTCACTTTGTTATAAAGCAGAAACTAACACACCATTGTTAAGCAATTATACTCCAATAAAGATGTTAAAAAAAAAAAAGAAAAGAATCTAAGATAAAAAAAAAAAACCTACAATTTTTTCATGGCTCTGCTCCTTATAATTTAAAAAACAAAGCTGCAAACTCCATATCCAATATTAAGGGTTAAATAAAATCTGATACATAGGTATTCTGTGGAATATTCTACAGCCATTGTATAAAGCACTTATGGAGGTTTTATACAAATTGATCTACCTCTTTAAATATAATGTCTAAAGATAAAGCAAAATATTGTCATCATTCAGCAGCTTTACTGAGTAGGGGAAGAAGGGATGAGCAAGAATTAGAAGAGCTGGAATTCAAGAGAGGGGACATTTATTTGGTTTATATTTTACCCTTCCTGATCCTTGGATTCACTCTTTACAAAATGGGCATGGAAATGTTTACCTCTTACCATGAGATATAATGTGTGCCAAATTCAGGTTCTGAGAATAAAGGGCACGCTCAATGAATGTAGATATTATTATTACTAGAAAAAATTCTGCACCATAATCTAGAGCGAGGAACCAAGACTATGACAAATAGTTAAGAATGAACAGGTAACAAACCGGCTTTGGTGTTGCTTCTACTACAGTAGGAATTTTAGGAGGGATAGATTGCTGAGGAGATGAGGCAGGATTTTGAAGGATGGGCAGATGGAGTGGGGGGAACACGGTAGGAGGGTGAGAAGACAAAGATGGGGCAGTGAGGAGGCAATGTGCATGGATTATGGGGAAAGGCAGAGGCTGGCCTGACTAGTAAAGAGGGGTGTTTATGTTAGCAAGAGGTGGATGTATGGCGAGGAGAAGATTCTTTGTGGTCTTTGCCGGTGTCTATTTTTTAAAGAAAGCAAATATTCGAATGGTAAGGTAAGTCTTGGTGGAAAACTGAAGCTTCTGACAGAATGGAAAGAGTTAACAAACTCAGACTTCATCCTCTGCCTTCCATTCCTATCCCAACACCCTGTCAGGAAACGACCCAGGAAAAATCATTTACGAGTTAGTGTGAATTCATGCCTACTTGTCCTTATTTTCAACAATCAATCAAAATTCATTGGAGAATTCTTCAAAGTATTTGCACTTTCAGTCTTATTCTTTACTAGAGAATGAAATACGTTGTTCCATGTGACAGGAATTCCAGTCACTGGGGACTCTGGAGAGAGGCACATATTTAGTGCTGACATTGAATGTGTAAATTGTCAGTAACTCTGTCTACACATAATGCCACTCCTACCATAAATTTATCACTTTGCTTATTTGCTCATTAATTAATTCAATTATTGGTCCATCCATCCATCCATCCATCTATCCTCTATCCACCATCCATCCGTCCATCTATCCTTCCAACCACTTTTTTTAGCAATCTTTCATCAAGCATGTATCGTGTGCAGGCAGAATGGCAGGCATTGGGATTATAAAAGTAATATGACATAGTTCAGGTCCTTGAGGACCTTGGAAGTTTATGCTTGAACAAAAGCCCTCTTCAAATATTCTGCAAAATGTTTTCTGTGTAGAATTAGTTAGCTAGATGAAAGATGGCAAAATAATAAAAATATGCATATCTCTTGTCCAGAGACTTTGAACACAGTGGGCAGCTGCGAATCAGCTCTCATAGGCCTCCAGTATAAACTCCAAGTGGGGTGTCCTGAAAAGCCCCTCAATATTTGGCCCCCCCCAACCATTCCCTCCTCACCTCCTACTCCTCCCTGCCACTCTGTAACCCACACTGCAGCTCTCCTGCACCAGCTCTTGCTCTTGAGCATGCCAAACTTTTTCACATCTCTGTGCTTTTGTGAACATGCTATATTCAGTCTGGAATATTCCTCTTCAGTCTCTCACTGTCCTAATATTCCTTCCTAGCCCCATTCTTATACCATTTTCTCTCTGAAGCCTTCCTGGTCTTCCCCAGGTAGAGCAAGCCACTGTCTCATTTGTGTCCAAGAGCACTTTAGAGATGTCTGAGACCATTGTGAGGTTTGTAAAATAGTAGGTACCAGGGTGCAGTGGAAAGAAAGCTTGCGTGATTCCAAGAGGGATGGTTGACCATGAATTCTGGCTCCATCCCTCACAACATTCACAAACTGCTTGACCTTGGTTTGGTTATCTGACATGTCTAAATTCCTGCCATTCTGACACTCTCATTATTTGTCTTATTGGAAAAATAACCCCTCACTGAGTTGATGAGGGGATTATTGAGGCATTGTGAGGAGAGGAGTTGGTCCCATGACTTGCACTTGGTAAGAGCTCCATATTTGCTCACTTGTGTCCCCTATTGTCGTGCTTGGTGAGTCAGACTCTGTCCGGACACTGTGAGTACCTCAAGGTCAGGGACTACTGATTACTCATGTATGCATCTCTCACAACATCCAGAGAGTGCTTGCTTCTCAGAAGCAATACAGCATGGTGACTAAAAGCAGGGATTCTGGCACCAAACTCCCCAAGAGAAGCCTGATGCTACTGCTTCCCAGCTGTGCAGACTTGGGGAAATTATTTGAGGTCTCTGTGACTTGGTTTTATCATCTGACAGGTGGGGATAATAATAGTTCCTGCCTCATAGAGATGTTATGACATTTACATAAGAGTCTGGCTACAGTAAACCCTCATTAAGGTTGGCTATTATTAGTAGGTGCTCAAGAACTGTTTTTTGAAAGGCCAATGAATAGACGTTAGTGTGTGATACTCTCAGGAAGTCTGGCTAACATGAAGGTGTTTATTTGGTTCAGAATGCCTGTTTCTTGACCTACCTATAATTAGTTTCTATTACTAGGTTATTATTAAGTTGAGAGGAATTACTTTCCTGTGATGGTCAATGTCCTGAAATCCTAAAGGTTAAATTCTACCGATGCTTCTAGAATCCAAGCAGAAATTATTTTGTCAGTTTTAGTAGTATGGATGAATTCTAAGATGAGTAGCTTGTCAAAAGTAGAGGTTTCTCTGTAAAGCAGTGACCAGAAATATCTGAGAATGTCAAGTCTTAATTCTTCCACCCTAAAAGAATCCATGTAGCTGGCCTTTTATGGGGAAATTCAACTAGATGGCAAAACCTTTGAGGAAAGACCCTTGTCATTTTCTTTGTAACCAATTCAGCTTCCAGAGCAGTGCTGGGTCCACAGCATTACCCATGTAAGTTAATATAAAAGAAGGGAAAATTTTTTTCTTCCCAACCTAGACTTCACACACTCTGAATTTCCACATGATCATGTCTGGACCCTAAAGAAAGTATTAGTGTTGGTTTATGTCAGCATTTTATTTCTGATTATGAGATTTGAAAAAAATATGCACAAACACCTTTTTCTGTAGAGACGATTGGCTTAAGGGAGCCCTGTGGCTGAGTGAGTGACTGAGTCACATCTTTAACTGCTCTGAACTTCTACTTCCTCACCTGAATATGAAGCAGTTGGACATTAATGATGATGATAGCAAGGGTGCCACTTTTGACTGATGGTTTACCATGCGAAGATGCTGTGCTAAGTGCTTTAGAAGCATCCTCTCATTTAATTTCCATAGCAACCCTGAACAGTAGCCACTTTCACCCTCTTCGTGTTACAGGTAAGGAATCTGAGCTTAGGGCAGTGGAGTCATTTGCCAAAGGTGTAAATAGCAAGCTCAGGAGCTGAACCTTGGCTTGTCTATATTTCACAAATCTATGAATAGTTGTTGCTTTGTGACAAAGAGTGTTACCATGATTTTTTTTTTTTAAGGAAGGATTAAGAGGTGACTTTCCTAGTATATTAAAAAGTACATTCATCCCTCCATCCATCGTTCCTTCCCTGCCTGCCTCCCAACGCTTCTTCAGTCAAATCTCTGGCCTACCTTATAAAGCTGGAGTGGTAATGTTCCTTGGTTATCCTCCCTCCATGGTACCCTGTATTTGTCTTTCAATGTGCTTGTTATAAATTGCTGTTAAATAATCACTTACTCAGTTAGTTGTTTAATGTCTGTCTCTGGCTAAAATGTAAGCCCTGCAATGACAGGGCTGCCTCTATGTATTCAATGTGAATCCAACGTTCACCTAACCTAATAAAGATGGCCAATAAGAAGTGTTTGTTAAAAGGATGAAAGAATGAGCACCTACTATGTGCCCTACAGTGGCGGAGGCCAGAATCAGGAAAGATGGGTAGATGGTGAACCATGGTAATATTTCTATTCAATGCCAGGTGTGTCTTTCTAATTCTATACTTCTCCAACTGTGGGCAGTAGCGAGCTAGGTAGCATGCTCTGTTGAGCACCAAATGACCATCCTGCATCAGTGCTCTGCAAGATCCACTCTGAACTGGATGGAAGTTATGTTTGATAACTGTTAAGGTCCCTTACAACATTTATTATTAGTCCGTTCCTTCATTCATTCAGTCACTAAGCCATCATTACTGCCACAGACATTTACTGAGCACTGTGCTAGTTGCGGGTGACAAAATTGTGAACAAGAGCTTATCAACTAGTAGAGAAAAATGCTGAGTACCTCTCACAAACCAGATAGTATATATGCAGATTATCTCTAGTCTTCACTATGACTCTGAAGGTTATTATTATAATTATGTTGTGAAGGAGGAAACAGGCTCAGGGAGGGGAAGTGGCCTGGCTAAGGCCACACAGCTAGGAGGTGGCAGAGCTAGGACTCAAACTCAGGGCTGATAAGATTCTAGAATTCTATTCCATGAGATAAAATAACACGTAACAGCAGAGTGGGCAGCATATTTGTGAAACTTTGAGCATTATTAAAGAAATGCGTTCAGTCATTTGTGCAAAATTTGTTTTTTAATGCTCTGCACTGGTGCACAGAACCCTCACTCTCCACTTGAGGAGGTCACCGTGTGGAAGGGGACCCGTGTAGGCAACCACATAGAGGGTTGAAAGGACAGCTGTCACTGGGATGCATCCCTCAGATGGCTTCACGGGGGAGGTAGCGTGAAGATAGCCTGAAAGGAAACCAGAGCCCCACAGATGCATTGGGATTCAGGAAGGAGAGCATTCCAGACAAAGAACTGTCGATTAAAAAATATTGGGTTGGCCAAAAGGTTCGTTCATTTTTTTCTGTGAGATGGCTCTAGTAGCACTTAGTTATCTTTAACTTCATTCAAAACAATTTTGTTAGATTGTATGTGACAGCTGTCATATCAGTGTGCATTTAAAAAAAGACATCAAAATTGGTGAATTTTTGTGTAGCCATTTTAAAATTGAAGATGGAAGGAAAAAAAGCAACATTTTCAGCATATTGTGTTTTATTATTTCAAAAAAGGTAAAAATGCAACCGAAATGCAAAAAAAAAATATTTGTGCAGTGTATGGAGAAAGTGCTGTGACTGATCAAACGGGTCCAAAGTGGTTTGTGAAGTTTTGTGCTGCAGATTTCTTGCTGGACGATGCTCCACGGTCGGGTAGACCAGTTGAAGTTGCTAGTGATTAAATTGAGACATTAATTGAGAACAATCAACGTTATACCACGTGGGAGGTAGCTGACATATTCAAAATATCCAAATCAAGCATTGAAAATCATTTGTACCAGCTTGGTTGTGTGAATCACTTTGATATCTGGGTTTCACATAAGTTAAGCAAAAAGAACTTTCTTGACTGTATTTCCGCATGCGATTCTCTACTTAAACATAATAAAAACGTTCCATTTTTAAAACAAATTGTGATGGGCAATGAAAAGTGGATGCTGTACAATAATGTGGAATGGAAGAGATCATGGGGCAAGCAAAATGAACCACCACCAACCACACCAAAGGCCAGTCTTCATCCAAAGAAGGCGATGTTGTATATATGGTGGGATTGGAAGGGAATCCTCTATTAACAGCTCCTTCTGGAAAACCAAACAATTAATTCCAACAAGTAGACCAACTGAAAGCAGCACTTGACAAAAAGTATCCAGAGTTAGCAGAAAATACATAATCTTCCATCAGGATAACGCAAGACCACATGTTTCTTTTATGACCAGGCAAAAACTGTTACAGCTTGGCTGGGAAGTTCTGATTCATTTGCCGTATTCACTAGACATTGCACCTTCAGATTTCCATTTATTTAAGTCTTTACAAAATTCTTTTAATGGAAAAAATTTCAATTCCTTGGAAGACTGTAAAAGGCACCTGGAACAGTTATTTGCTCAAAAAGATAAAAAGTTTTGGGAAGTTGGAATTATGAAGTTGCCTGAAAAATGGCAGAAAGTAGTGGAATAAAAGGGTGGATATGTTGCTCAATAAAGTTCTTGGTGAAAATGAAAAATGTGTCTTTTATTTTTACTTAAAAACGGAAGGCACTTTTTGGCCAACCCAATAAATGCACAACTTAAAAGTTGAGAGTTATGTTTTATTCTGCTGACATAGTGAGGATATCAAGCCTGGGAGGCAGCATTTCAAGTAACCCTCCAAGGAGGAGGAGGGGTAGCTAGGATATATGGGAGTTTTGCAACAATGGGCAGGTAGTCGGAACATCAAAAGGTTATTGTTAATAAAAGAAAACCAGATATCTCAAGTTAAGGAATTTAGCGCTTTTCTATGTATGGGAAGTTGCAAGAGTCTGGGCTCACTGAAATCATTCCTTTGATATGCATCTCAGCTATCAGGGGCCAGTATCCTGTGTTTTCATATCCTGTGTTTCCTAGGGCTCACCATCAGGAGTGGCTGCAGTCTGATGGCTGCTAGATGACAGGTATTCTTTTCCTTCCTGAGTTCCCTCAGGGCTCACCAGCCCACCATCGGCAATGGCTACAGTCACTAATGACTGTGACATCTTTTGTTTACCTATATGACAGGCAATATTTTATTTGTCAGAAAAATCTCACGCATAAATTTTTACTTTTTATGTAAAAGAGAAGGGGTCATATGTTTGCTACTTTCAGAGGATGCTCTAGTGAAAGTCCACCTTATCCTTCCTCATTTCCCCTTTGGTGCAGGATTGAATGATGATATTCCCCCTGGCTGCAAAACAAGATCTCTTTAGAAGTGAGTAAAATGCATTTAGACAACTGTTCCCATGGTGATTGGAAACAAGACAAACAGAATTAGCCAGCAATGAGAGAAATTTTTCATCTCTGAAGCCAAAACACTGTTGTGTGATGGTCTGAGCATGGGTTGAGTGTAAGGAGCTCTGAGTTCTGGTTCTGGCACTTGCCGGCAGTGAGACCTTGGCCATGTTCCCTGACCTTGCTATAACTTTGTTCCTTATCCCTAAAAGAAATGGGATGGGTGAACCAGATCAGAATATTTCACCTACACTCTAAGGAGCTACAGAGATTTTGGTCAAATGCCTTGGGGAGTAATGTGGGGTCATAGGGGCACACAGAGTAGGAGAAGATCTGGGCCCCTCACTCCTGCTTTGACCTCAACATTTCTGCTCTTATTTGCCTTCTCCATTGGGAGATTTCATATGAAATCAAGTTCCTCTGTGTGGATGAAAAATGTTGCCTTCCATATCAGTAAACAAAGATGTTGTGGCCATCAAGCCATCAACCACTGCAGTCACCCCCATCTATGTGCCCTGAGGGGATTCAGGATGGAGAATACAATATACTGGCCCTAGATAGTTAAGGTGCATAACAAAGGAATGATTTCAATGAACCCAGCCTCTTGCATCTCTCCATACACACACAGAAAAGCACTAAATTCATTAACCTGAGATGTCTAGATTTCTTTAATTAACAGTCATCTTTTGATGTTTCACTACCTGATTTTTGTTGCAAACTCCTATATATCCTGGCTCCTCCCTTACCTCTTTGGAGCAGTCCCTCAGAGCTATCTGAGAGGCTGTCTTCCAGGCCTAAGCCCTCAGTTTTGTCCGCCGAACAAAACACAATTTTCAACTTTTAGGTTTTTCAGTTGACATCTGCTTTGAAAGAGATACACTGGGCTCCAGTCACTGCAGCCCCTCCAAGGCCCCTTCCAGAGGGGTCCTGGCCACCAACTCTAGGTCTGGCTAAGGCCTCTGTGTGACCCTGTGTGCCTCAGTTACTTTGGAGACATGTAAGTCTGCTCACCAAGGGCTGAGAACTGAGATTTGGCTTCAGCTCAGGAATCCTGGTGCTATCAGTGTGGGCGGCGGGATGGAGCCACAAGACCTTGAAAGAGTGTGACTTTCTGGGAGGATGCAAGGAAATTTAGCAAGTCATTAAGGAAATGACTGGTGAGCAGTTCGTGATCTGCGGCCAGGATCAGCTTATTTGCATGGCTGATGGTTGAAATAGGATCCTACCTGTAGCTTCCTCTCCTCTGGCTACAAGCCAGTTCAGGCACAGTCTGTTGTGTCTCAAAAGCTTCTAGGTCTCTGTGCACAGAATTTCTGGGACAACTACAAATCAGGGGGGTGGGGTGGAGCCTCAGGGAAGCAAAGAAAAAAGGATGGAGCCAAAGAAAGATGTCTGTTGTGTCTTCTTCTTTCTCTGACAGGAGAAGGGTAGAAAGTGCTATTCTAAAGTGGTTTTCTAATACCATGTGAAGAAGTATTACACAATATAGGTCAATGGTTGGGCTGTGTGACTCTAGGCAAATTACTTAACTCCTCTGAGCCTCAGATTCTTCATCTATAAAATGGGGATAATAATTATATATATCTATACTCCACAAGCTTGTTGTAAATTTCCCGTGGTAGCATTTGACACTTAGCATGGAGCCTGCCATGTAGAAAAACAGCTATTCATTCATTTATCATCTGATTGTCTGGAACTTCACTATTTCTATAATTCGAATGATGGTAAAGTAAAGTTAATGGATAAAGATGCCACTGATCTTCATGTTTGGGGGATAATGGCCATCTATGTGTGCACATGTGTTGATGCATGTACAATATGCTTAGATATTGGATAGATATATAAATATAAACCTAAATTTGGGCCACATGGTGTTGTGTCTATTCTAACCATGCCAAAGAGATCAGAAGAGCCTTTCAGATATGAACACATGCAGTCCTAACTAATGTCAAGTTCTGCTCGTTTATGTATTGAAAGAACACCCATTGAGGGTCTCCATCCCAGGTTAGGCATCCTCCTAGATGCTGAGGATGGGCACGGGTTCCTAACTCAATGGAGTTTACTGGAAAAATGGAATAGACATTCATCCATTTAACAAATACTTAGTGTCTATTTTGTGTCTGGCATTGTTCTCGGTGTTATTTGAGATGTAAAGAAAAAGAAGACACAATCCTTGCCCTCAAGAAACCTGTGCCTTGCTGAGAGGAGGAGCAATTTGTAGAGGCAACAGACACACCCCTGCCAGCAGCCCACTGAGTATCTTCCTCCTTCATGTTCCTCTGGCTCTACATTTACATGACCCGTAAAGTGGTCCTTCATGGATAAAAAGGTCACTTGACAGCTGTGATGTCAGAAATATCAAATGGGTATCACTCTCATTCTCATTGTTTTCAATCAGTTAGAAAATGGTGTCAATTTGGACAGGCCCTTTAGTCCCTACATGTCTTGTCTGCCTTCATTTCCAGTTCCATGAAATGGAAGTGACAGTCCTCATTATACAGATGAGGAATCTGAAGTTCACAGGCAATTTCTGTCACTTGCCCCATGTGTGCCTGGCGTGGCTCAGAGCTCCCTGGGCAGAGCAGTGTCAAGGCAGCAGCACCCCAGGCGCTGTCTGGGAGCCTGGCCTCGCATCAAGAAAATGATACTCCCTGACTAATCGTATTCTTGTTTTTCCTGCTTCTATCTGAAGCAGCAATTTTGAATCTCTTTTGTGTCATTGCTCATCGGTGGCCAATAACCTTTCTTCTGGTGGCTGTTTCCCAGTTTCGGTCACTTCGATCCCATCTGCCTTCTCAACTGTGGATGGATAGATTGTCTCTCTCCAGCCCTCAACTCTTGAGATAGAGTCTTTTTATCCCTCTGTGTCTATTTTGTATTTTCCAAAAGTCCCGTGTGCTAGAATTTTAATACCGGAGTCTGTTTCCTGGTTGGGTCTTGTCTCTGTTAGCCAATGATATCATGTTTCTTTCTAACACATGGCCAGTGGTTTCATTCTCTGCCACATTTGGATTCTGTTTATGGCTTCTGTAAGTGAAAGGTTAATTTCCCTTTTTGGTGTCTGATTTTCTTCTTTTATGATGTAAACAGCTGACTCGGTTTGAGCTGGGGTCAGAAATCTCTGTGTTGACCCAAATCTCTTAGAGCCTCTGAACACGGCTCTGATATTTGACCAATAATGCAGTAAGCAGGCTTCGCAGTCATCACTCATATTTATCTTGGCTTTCAAAACCTGTTGTGTCTACCTCTGTAAAAATCTCTGGTGTCTGCTCTCTTCTCCTCATTCCCATCAGTCCCTTTCCCACTTAGGCTTCTGTACCTCTCTCTGGGACAACCACAGTGGCTTTGTAAATGGTCTGCTTGTTGCAATTCTTTCCCTGTGTCCCTCTCACCCACTTCTGCCAGGCAATGTCTCCCAGAAGCACAACTCTGATCCTATCACACATCTGCTCAAAAACCCCCTATGACTTCCCATTCCTTACAACCTACTCCAAACTCCTTACACAGATTAGTCCTCAAAGCTCTCAGCTCAACCTTGAGATTTCTATGAGATTATATGAGACTCAAAGCCAAGCAGAATGTCTGGGAACTCCATTACATCCTCTAAGAAATACTGTTCTCAAGTGGTAGCTCCTGCCCAGCCATGTATGTTTAAGCATTCCCTCTGCCCAGAATCTCTCCTTCTTTCCCTTCATCTCTGCACAGCCTGGAGGTCCTTCAAGACTCAGATTGACCCCATCCTCTCCAGAATCCTTCCCATCTTCTCCAGTTCACCCTCATGTCTCTTGAGGCCTTTCTTGTTGAATTCCCAGTACAGTGACTACAGTGATGTTTACCAGCTCACTGGCCCCTGATCATTTCATGCATGAGCCACAAAATCTGACAATGTCTCTCCAGTTAGCCCAACTGTCCAAGTTGTATTCAGATTATAAACTGGCGGCTTTATACCTACATTTGACACTTAAACTTTCCCCCACTAGACCCTTGTGGTCTGGAGACCAGTAAAAGATTTTGGTTGGTGATGTAGGTGACTCACAAGAGTCTTATTTCCCATGGCCTGATCCTGATTAAGGGATGCCTATGAGTCCACGCATGAATCAGGTCCTCATAGGTC
Source organism: Balaenoptera musculus (assembly GCF_009873245.2). Taxonomy (NCBI): domain Eukaryota; kingdom Metazoa; phylum Chordata; class Mammalia; order Artiodactyla; family Balaenopteridae; genus Balaenoptera; species Balaenoptera musculus. The sequence continues at coordinate 99,658,983 of NC_045789.1, forward strand.
TCCACTAACCCTTCCTCCAAACTGTGACTCCTCACAGGGTCCAGGGTTACACAATCCCCTTTCTACCAGGCAGGCTGAACCAGGCATTTGTAAACATGATGTCTGCTCCCTTGGTGCCCCTCTGATTCACTGGTACCCTCCTTCATCCTCCCACCTAAGGGCCATGGGCTCACTTCCTGGACAGACCCCTCCACTCATCACACGTGTTGGCATCTGTCTCCATATCCTCCACTTCCCAAGCATTTTTGGGAGCTCTTCTGAATTCAAATGTGAACAGTTCAACGCCTTGTTCCTCTGTTCCTTGTCCTTCTCATTTCCAAGTCTCTTCATTCTCCCAATTTTGTGGTTACACCCCAGACTTGGTCATTTTCTGGAACGGCTCCACCTTGGAAGTCATAAAATTCACACTTCCCACTCTCTGACCACAGCCCTCCCCTGCTTCCAATTTCCTCACTCGCTTACCCTCAACTTTCTGGTTCTTCAGTTGGGCCCTCCAATTCATCGACCCTCTTCTTTGCCCTGTACAATCTGCTGCTCTTGTCTTTGCTCTCCTCCCTATGTACACAGACTCCACTTTTCATCACTTCAACAACTCTTTTAACTTTACATCATGACTCGACTCTAGTTTTGTCACACACACATCACACACTAACCCTGGGTGATTCCAATCATCTGCTCTGTCTCTGCTCCTAGCCTGGTTGCTGACACTCTGTCAAGGTCAAATGAATTCTATCCTATAGATCAAGGCGACTATAAATGAATGTACATTGACTTCAACAGATGCCTTAATGACACCCAGAGACTAGATGCTGCTTTACTTTTCAAATTTCTTGTCTTTTCTCCAGGAGATAGTTCAAATATTCTCCTCTCTTCTCAAACCTCAATCTCTATGCTCATGCCCAGCACATAAAAAACAATCATTAGAGAACTCTCTTCATTTTCTATCATGAAACCTCTAAACCAGCATGCATCCTTGCCCTTCCTCCTCCTTAAAGTTTTATCATTCAGCTTTTCTGGCTCTCTCAGGACTTTTCTCTTTCACTTTTTCCTTCTCTTCAACATCTCCTCTTTTTAACAGCTACTTCCTATTGGTATTTAAACATATTTATTCCTTCCCCATCATTAAAAAAGGGAACAAATCTTTCTTTAACCCTATGTTTCACTCTATCGACCACCCCAGTTCCTTCTTCCAAAGGTATGGAAATAGAAACCACTTGGCTTGAGTAACTGTGATGCTGGCTTGTGGGGCTGGGAGATGAGGTTGGAGGTTGATGCTTAATAAATATTGATTAAACTGAGTTGAATGAACAGAGGTTTATTGGGCATCTACATGTTGTTTAACAAATATGTCAAGAATTTGATAGCTGCACGGAAATATGACACAGAACACTTGCCTTCAAGAAACTTATGATCTAGTTGGAGAAGGAAGTTACCAATCATCGAAGAGGTGGTAGTACAGGATAGATGCCAATTGAACTGGCTCAGTCTTCAAAATATGCTCTAAATCTGAACCCTTCTTACTACTTCTACCTCACTATGATGGTCTAACTCAATATCATTTCTTTCCTGGATTATTTCAGTAGCCTCCTAGTAGATTTCCCCACTGATACTCTTCTCTCACTTTGGCCAATTCTTATAGCCAAGATTTGCCTTTTAAAATATACCACATCCTGTCTCTTCTTGGCTCCAAACCCACCCCCTGGATACCAGCCTTCATTAAAGTTCAAGTCCTCACCATGATCTCTACCCGCCGTCAACCCTCTGACACCATCACCTATGCATCTCTACCTTGCTCACTGAGCTCCAACCACACAGACCTCCATGCTGTTTCTTAAATGCACCAAGGCAACTCCTGCCTCAGGGACTTTGTACTTGATACTATTTCTACCTGGAGTCCTCCTCTAATTACACTTCTACCCTTACCCTCCTTTATTTTTCCTCAGGCACTTACCACCATCCAACAAGCAATTATTTTTTCATTCATATATTTTCATATATAGTCTTCCTATTAGAATGTGGACTCCATGAGGGCAGGGTCTTGGTCTTGTTTGTTGTCTAGTGTGTATGTCCAGGTTCTGGCACACAATAATCACTTAATAAATAATGATTAATGAATGAATGAATAATGATTGAAGAAAAAGAACCTATTTCCAGCCTGCTCCATGTGCTCATTCATTAATTCAATAAACAGTCATTAAGCATTTAGTACATGTTAGAAGATGCTTACTAATATCTTCAGGGGGCTGGTGCTGTGCCATGAATAAACCTCCAAACAATCTGAGTGTTTCAGTGACAACTAAGGCAGATCAAAATGACCCAGATGTCTGCGGCTCAAAATCCATAGCTTGGTGTTCCCATTCTAGACCCCAAACCCCAGGGCTTGTTAAAAGCTAAAGTACTTCCGAGTAGCAGGTCGTGACACAAGCAAACATCATATCCTCCTGTTCTGCTTGGTGTCAAGCAACATTTTTCCAGCATTCAGAGGCTGGAAAGGACAACTAAAACAATCTCAACCTAGACCCTCATTTTACAAATGGAGAGACTGAGATCCAAGAAGGAGAGACTTGCTTCAAATTAGAGAGTCAGCTGGCTGCAGAATTCAGCAAGAATCATGGGGTGTTGCTTCATGGATTGGGGATCTTTCCACCATACTACACTCCCTCTCTTCACCACTCCTGCCCTTAATCCCCTCCTTACAATGTCCTCCTTTTCTTCTTGACAGTCAGAACTTTGTTAGGGAGCCGGGCAATGCATGCTATGAAAAGCAACTTTATAGCTCTGTGCTGTTATGATCATATTTGGGGGCGGGGAGGCGAGAGCAGGCGGGAAGGAGCCAAACAGCCTGGCCTGCATGACTGCTCTGTATTTTAATGGAATCCCCGCTGGTCACACCCTCTCCCGGGCTCCCTCACCCCGAGGGCCACATCGCGGTCACCAAGCAGTCGGGGAAATGAAAACAGTAATCTTAGAGCTTGGAGTGGAGTTGAAGGCAAGCCCCCCACCCGAGGCCTAATGCTCAGACACTGCAGTAAAGGAAAGGAAGAAAGCAAGGGCAAGAACAGCAGGAACCCTCCTAAAGGAGAGATGGAGAAATTTGTTTTTCATGGAGGGGCTAAAAACAAGGGCCTGCCACCCACACCTGGCTGATTTTAGCTGCTGCTCTTTGGCTAAGTTGCAGAACATGGTAGGAGAAACAGGACAAAAAAGAACCTATTATGTGACAAACTCAGCTTATCTACATAGAAAATATTTGTCCTCAAAATTCATAGAGGTAGGGCTTATGGAAACTGTGTTACAGGAAAGAAATTGATGATCGCTTGGTGAAAAAATACAATTATAGTGCCCTAAAATAAAATATCATATCAATAACTAGCATTTGTTGAGTACCTACTATGAGTTAGGTGCTGTGTAATGTCTTATATGTATTCTCTAATTTTATCCTTCAATTAGATAAGGGATGTACTATTATTAGCATGATATTGTGGATGAGGAAATCAAAGCTTAGACAAGCTAATAGTTGGCCTTACGTCACACTGCTAGTTAAAGGGTGGCATTAGGAGTCCAACCTGGAGTGTGACTTTAGATTCTGTATTTTAAACACTATTGTTATATTTCCAGGTGCTGTTTGCTCTGAGCACCGGGAATAAAGGAATCAGAGTAAACAAGGCTCTCATTCTCCAATGTGAAAAAAACTCTGCTAAAGTAGCCAGCTGGTAAGTAGCAGAGCTGAGGTTTAAAACAAAGGGAGTTTGACTACAATGCTGGTACATTTGCCATTTTGCAAGGAAATACTTCCACCCTCCACAACAAAGACTTGCTTGTCTACCCAGGCACACTCCAGTCAAAAGGATCCCAAACAGCTCCCCAAACAAGATCAGCATGTCTAAATGCCTGTGTACTCTCTCCCCTCTCCTGACAAATCCTCCCATCCTTCCCATCTTACCTCCTGGAGGAAATGTTCCAGGACCACCAGAGCCCTGTGGGGTTGTCCTAAGTTTAGCTTAACTCTAGCCAGGAGCATGATCAGGTCCATCTTACAAACAGTGGAGGACACAAAATATTTGGGTATCTATGCCAGCAGATTGGTGGATCTGGTCTGGGTGTGTGGAAGCTCTTTTTTATTTCTATTTTCTCAGTGAAACAAGACATAAGATGTTATGGACTAAATGTTTGTGTCCCTTTCAAATTTCTATGTTGAAGCCCTAACTGCCAATGTGACAGCATTTGGAGGTGGGGTCATTAGGGGGTAATTAGGTTTAGATGAGGTTATGAGAATAGGACCCTCTCGATGGGATTATTGCCTCAAATGAAAGGGAAGACAGAGAGATTCTCTCTATGTACACACACCAAGAAAAGGCCATGTGAACACACAACAGGAAGGTGGCTGTGCACAAGCCAGGAAGAGACCCCTCACCAAGCACTAAATCTGTCAGCACCTTGATCTTGGACTTCTCAGCCTCCAGAACTATGAGAAATGAATGCTTTTTTTTTTTTTCTTTCTTTTTTTTAAGCTACACAGTCTGTACTGTTTGTTATACCTGAGCTGACTAAGACAGTAACTGGTACCAAGAAGTGGGTGCTGCTGTAACAAATACCTAAAAATGTGGAAGTGGGTAATGGATAGAGGCTGGGAGAGTTTTGAGGTGCATGCTACAAAAAGCCAAGATTGCCACGAAGGGATTGTTAAAGGAGAGTCTGTTGAGAACTCAGAAAAGAAAGAGGAGAGATGTAGAGAAAGCATCCTGGACTGGCACTCAAATTATGGGGTGACTGTTTTGATTTCTTGAGCCTTCCTGGTCTTCTTAGCTGTGGCATCCAGCTCCTCACTTACTGAAAGGATGAGTTAATAAATGAATGGATGGATGCCTATGAGCTGGCTCAGAACTGAATGGAACGAAAGATGGTGCTCATCTGTCTGCTCCCACTGACGGTTGGGTTAACAAACACAAATGTCACTACCTGACTTTCAAGGCTCTTCATATTCTAGCCCATTCCAACCTATCCTATCTTATTTCCTACTCTTTCCAAATTCAGATTCTCTACCTGTCAGTTTGGGCTCCTAGCTGTCCTGTCAAAACACCACAGTCATTCCTGATTCTTGGCCTTGGCTCAGGAATTTCCTTCTGCTAGAATGGCCTATTGTAATCTTGTTTCCCCAGCCAGTGCTTTCCTGTCCTTTAAGGCCAAGGCAAGACAAACTCATCCCTGAACTTTCCTGATATTAAAACCTGCCCTTCTCAGATTATCTGCAGCTCTTAGCAAGGCACTACACACTATAGAGTGAGTTATATCTTGTCTTTAATTATTTGCTATTTTAAAAAGAGGATTAACCTTGCTTTTCCAGGTGAAATATTAAGTTTCTTAAAGGAAGGAGTGTTTTCTCTACTTGATGGGCTGTGTTTCTTGCTGTCTTGGGCCCTTTGCCAAGCTCAGCATCCAGCAGACTCTGTCCAACTTTAGGTTGTTTCAGCTCCTTTATTAGTCCTTGTCTTTCTCCTTTGATTATCGTAAACCTGCCGATTTCCTCTCATCCTGGGCTTCTTTCCCACTCCAGTGTGCCCGTTTTCCTTCTACCTTTGTTGTCTGTTTTCCTTCCTTTTTCTTGAGTATGCAGTTTACACAATTCATTTCAGGATCCTCTTCTTTTCTCTCTCTGTACCTTCCCCCAGATAGCTTAGCCATTTTAAAATCTTCACCAGTCACCTTCATGCAGCAACTTCAAAATTCATCTTTCAACCTGGCTACTTCCCCACAGACTAGAGTTATTTCCATAACTACATACCGAACATTTCCATGTGGATGACTTGGATGTCTCCTCCGGTTCAACATGCTTGAAATCAAAATTAACATCTTTCTTTTGACATTAGTTCTTAGTCTGAAGGCCCTGTTTCTGCTTAGAACACTGAAAGCCTTTATTGGCTTTCTTGTGGTCTAAGGGATAAAATTTAAACTCTTTGTCATGGTGCATAAAAACCTTCATGATTTGACCTCCACCAACCTCTCCAGCTTCATTTTCCTGTTCATACAACTTAAAATCCAACTATACTGAACTTCTCCACATTTCTCAAACATGACATTCAAGTTCATGTCTCCATGTTCTTGTATATGCTATTCCTTCTGCCTGGATGCTGTTCCTTTCTTTTCTATCTAGGGAATCTTTTAGATTCAGCTTCAATATCACCTTACCTCTGGGGGGCTTTTCCTGACTTTCCAGAGTTCAATATGGCCACATTCATATTCTCTTTGTGTGCAGTTATATATACAAATTATAAGACACATGTTGCATTTATTTATTTGTATGACTGTCAGGCTAGTCTTTGTTTTTCTCTAGCACAGTATCTGGCAATAACAGCTGCTCATTAAATTTAGTTTGATCAATAAATGAGTGAATGAATGAGTTTTCCCAATGCCCCAGGCATCACATTTCAAATTCAGATTTGACTTTCCCCTGCCCATTGCCTTCTCTTGCTTCCTGTTCTCTCATTTTTAATCAAATTGTAAATGCCCTGTCCAGTTCTGCATTCATGCCTACGCAATTGCAATAAAACAGCTATATCTCTGCTCTTGCTTCACATTTATTTTTTCTTTTCATTAAGGGACCAATTCCTGTAATAATACCAGCTTTGGTAATACCACTCACTGCCAAATTCAAAATCCATGCCTGGCTCCTCTTTGCTCTCAGAAAAGAGTCCACAGTTCAGCCTTTAAGGTCTTCTATGATCTGGAAGTAGGCTGTTGTTGCCACATCATCTCTCAGTCCCCTCAACTCTGAACAAAGACTTGTGTCTCAGTCACCAAACACACTGTTTTGTTCTGTTCTTAATCCTCAAAACAACATTTTGTATGTTGAATTGGGTAGTGTTCTCTTCATTTGTATATGAGGAACCTAATTCTCAGAGAATTTAAGTAACTTGTCCAAGATTATAACCATTTTATAGATTTTACAGTTTCTACCTGGCACCTTTTTGGAAGAATTGATTTTTTCTTTTGTATATGGCCTACTTCTCCACCTTATTATAAGTTCTTTGAGTATAGGCATCATTTTTAACTAACTCAATCTTACTGATTTATGGAACAAAGATTAGGGGCTCACAACTGACATACTGAGTTTGAGGCAGACCATCTTCTGGGGGAGTGAGTTAACAAGCTCAAAATGAACATCTTTAAGCAGTCTGTACAGTTTTATGCAAAATTAAATGATAAGGAGAGGTCTCAAAGTAATTGTGATATCTAAATTAAGGTTACTGGGCTCCCTTTTTATCCCTCATTAATGCCTCATCCTTTCCCACGATCTTGGGCTTTTATATCCTTTCTCATGTGGTGCAACCCAATGATCTATCAGCCTGATTATCCCTCTTAACATTTGAGATTTATTAGGTGCAGGCCAGTGTTTCAGCTACACTTTAATTATGTTAACTGCAAATGCAATTAATTGTGTCACCTTTGGGGAAGAATTTCACAGCTACGTTTGGGGGAGGGTGGTAAGTCCCTTATTAAAGTTGTATGTGTCGCAATTCTCAAGAGAAAGCCTGATTCTATGAATTTTGTGAGGCTTGACTATATCCTTTTTCTTCTTCTTTTTTTTTTTTTCCTTGATTGTAGTTCATCAAGGTGACTGGCAGCTGCTTGTTTGTTGCAATTCAATTTGGGGGATATTAGCAAATGACAGTCATTTTACTTTCTGTACTACCGGCTGTCAAAATTAATACCCCATGCCTCCCACAAAACATAGCGGTACGTGTTCTCCAGACTTGATTTGCTTGTGCCCTGAGCTCTTCACCATCTCTTTTATTCAGGCTCCCTGCCTGAGGCTGGGTTCCTTGGGAAGGGCTCAATGCCCTTTCCTGCTTCCAGCATTAGCCTGATTCCTGCCTGTAGTCACTCTGGGTCCTCACATAATAAATCACTTTAACCTGTTTCTAAAACAAGGTCAGATTGTGCAGCGATTCTTAAAAAGGATCTAAAAATCTCTCTTTAGGTGCAATTCTCATGGTAGAACTTTTGGTCAAATAAAGGACAGTAACAGGGTTTATGGAGGGAGGGGGGGTGTTGTGTGTGTTGGGGGAGGGGAGCAAAGGAGGAAGAGAGACCTCTTGCTTCGGCCAAGGAATCTTTGCAATGTTTGAGTGGGCTTCCACGCCATAAACATCGGGGGCATTTAACATATCAAAGGCAAATAAAAATGACACGCAGATGGCTCACTTCTGAGGCCTCCTTGTGCAGTTTTGGGCACCCTCCATCCCTGTGGTTTTCCGAAATATTATAAGTATATATTCCCGATTAGGCGCACTGTTTTCTTCTCTAGGGCACTGCCTTTCAGCCCCAAACCATCTGGGCCCCACCTGAGGACTCAGGTCCTATCAGCAAACTCAAAACCCAGCCCCAGGCTCAAGAGTCTTTTAGGATTTTCTGTGGCGCAATTAAGCATGTACAGCACACCACAGCCACTGAGACGCTGTTTATTCAGCGAAAGTGCTCTGTAATTTATTTAAAATAATCCATCGTTCACAAATAAAGGGGCCATTGATGGCCCCCACTGAAGGCCTCTGCTGAAAGGCCTCCTCTTGATGGTCTGTTTTGCTGGTCACAGCTAAATACCTGACAAAGGTGATTCAGGCTTCTCTTTTTTTTTCCTATCCCTTCCCCCTACTTAGTTCTCTCCCACTTTTTTTTTAAATGAGATTTTACTAAACCTGCCTGTTTTCTTTTATACCAGTAATCAGACAAGGCTCCCCTCCCACCCATTTTTTTAAAGTAAAAAAAAAAACACAAATTGGTCATGAAAAATGATTAATGCCAGCCAATTTGATAATCGCCGTTTGAGAGGTGCCAGCCATTTTGGGATTTAGTGTAGCCTCCGAACTGGCTTCTTTATGGCCCTCTGCTAATGAGAAATCACATTAGGCTTTTTACTGTATATGAATTGATTAGCTGAAAATGAGATTATGGCCATGGTGCAACACCAGGGACAAAGAGCCCTTTCTTTGCAAACACTTCCCAGTGCCAGGATGCTGCTTGAACTTAAAAATGATTTTTTTCTCCTAGTTTTCCAGGAAATTTTGGATGAGCCCAGATGTGGCCTCCATAGAAATGGGCTTATCTATGTAAATCTCCAAAACAAACAAACAAACAAGACTCACATTTGGGGTTGTAGGTTTGACTGTTTCCAAGGAAGCAGGCAAAGGTGAAATGGTCCCAGAGCTTCTGAGTTAAACTTGTCTGGGTGGGGAGCTGGTCTCTGCCACTCATTTGCTCTGTGACTTGAGGCCAACCACTTAATCTCTCTTGTAACAGGCAAGAACAAATCTGACTCCATAGTAGATCTGTTTCTTATACTTTTAACCTTTGTATGCTATGGCTTTTGCTTAGAGTTAAGAATGTTGCCTAGAGCCTGAAATATACTGAATAGCCTATTCTCCAGGCTCTGGCCTTTCAGAGTGTAACACTTTTCCATTCATATAGAAGTAAAAAGTTGCAGAACAGAGAATAGCATTTGTTTTGTTAGGTTTACAGGAACATTGTGACCTGACCTATGTGGAAAAAGGATTTCTGCACCAAGAAGTTTGCAACAACCAACCTCACCCCTCCCTTACCTTGCCTTTAAAAATGCTTTGCTGAAACCCTTCAGGGAGTTTGGGGGTTTTTTTTGGGGGGGGGGGCACAAGTCACCGGTCTTCTTGCATGGCCCTGCAATAAACTCAAATACAAAGATATTCATATGCTGACTGTATTGGTCTCTGCCATTACTTTATATTCCTGTCATTGCCCTAAATGTAAATCTAATGTGATTCTAGCTCATTAATAGGAAGAAGAAATCAAGACTGGGGGAGGGAATATAATGAGAGGAAACAATTAAGTTGTGCTTTTGTTGACCCCTTGACCTTCCTTCAATAGGTAACATTTATTGGAAATTAATTATATACTCACAGTACAAGCAGTTTACATGCATTTTCCACTGGAGTGTAAGCTCCTGGTGGGCAAGGCTGCCATCTGTCCTATTCACCACTGCGTTCTTGGAACCTGGGGTTGTGCCCTGCGCTACAGCAAATATGTGATAAAACATGTTGACTTATTTATTTCCACCTCTTTCCCTCCTCCCCACTTTCCAGGTTAGGACAGCAAGTCTCACTCACCTTCCCAATTTGTCTTCACTGAGAAAAGGGGAGGAGCCATATCTGAAGTATCACCTGTATCTGGGAGACTTTGGACAGCTTCCTCCACCTAAGTCAGCCTCTGTTTACTCTTTCCTGAAATTGTGATAATAATCCCTGTCCTGGCCCCTCTCAGGCTGCCAGGCTTGTGGTCCAGTCAAGTATTGGAGGTGGATGTTTCTTACTGGGCAGTACTGCACATGTGTGTGCATGCACACACACAGGTACACATGAGGGTCTGGCTATCGTTTCCAAAATTCTGACCTCTCCAGTTTCCCCACTGTAACGGACTGAATGTTTTGTCTCCCCAAATTCATATGTTGAAGCCCTGTCCTCCAATGCAATGGTATTGCGAGGTGGGGTCTTTGGGAGGTGATTAGGGTTAGATGAGGTCATGAGGGTGGGGTCCCCATGATGGGATTAGTACCCTTCTAAGAGTCATCAGAGAGCTTGGTGCCTTGCTCTGCTCTCCACCACAGGCGGATTCAGTAAAAAGAGAAGTTGGCAGACTGCAAAAAGGAAGTAGGGGGCTCTCACCAAACACTGAATCTGCTGGCTGCTTGGTCTTGGATGCCTACCTCCCAGAACTGTGAGAAATGAACTTCTGTTGTTCATAAGCACGCCAGTCTATGGTATTCTGTTACAGCAGCTCAATGGATTAAGACACCCACAAAGGTGGCTCTGGGCTCTGCGGTGAAGTAGACAACAATCAAATTTACTGCTTGGAAGCAACACTGTGTGCCTGAAACGTTACACACAGGATGGATGGTCCTCACAGTAATCCTATGAGGGAGGCATCACAAGCCACATGTTACAGGTGAGGATGCTGAGACTCATGAAAAGTCTAAGTGACCTCCCTGGGTTATACAGCTGGTTAAAGGAGGAGCCAGGATTTGGACACAGTTCTGTCTGACTTCAAAGCTGATCTTCTCAGGGCATCACATCACAATGCATTCCTAGTTTGTTGTCAACACTGTCCTACCCTTGTTAATGACACCCAAGCCATCAGGGGCCCCCAGGTACTCCAGGCCCCTCCAGGATTCTGCTGGTATTCTTCACCCCTGGCCACCAATATTCAGCTTGCTGCTGCACAGGGGCTGAGTAATCAGAGATGTGGGTCAGTACTGATGGACTCTGCGTCTCCAAATTGCCAGATAATAAGAGCATCAGGTTTGGGTGTTGAAAGGCAAATTTCATACCACACGATTCAGAATAGCACCTTACAAGATTTCATGTCATTCTTTTTTCTTGAAATTAACTTATAACTCATTCAATCTCAAACAATTTCTTTTATTTTAATTTTTAAATTTTTAAAAAATTTTTATTGGAGTATAGTTGATTTACAATGTTGTGTTAGTTTCAGGTGTACAGCAAAGTGACTCAGTTATACAAATACATATATCCACTCTTTTTTTAGATTCTTTTCTCATATAGGCCATTACAGAATATTCAGTAGAGTTCCCTGTGCTATACAGTAGGTTCTAATTAGTTATCTATTTCATATATAATAGTGTTTATATGTCAATCCCAATCTCTCAGTTCATCCCTCCCCCACTTATCCCCTGGTAACCATAAGTTTGTTTTCTACATCTGTGACTCTACTTCTGTTTTGTAAATAATTCATTTATACCCATTTTTTAGATTCCACATATAAGCGATATCATATGGTACTTGGCTTTCTGTGTCTGACTTTCTTCCCTCAGTATGACAAGCTCTAGGTCCATCCATGTTGCTGCAAATGGCATTATTTTGTTCTTCTTTATGGCTGAGTAATATTCCATTGTATATATGTACCACACCTTCTTTATCCATTCATCTGTCGATGGACATTTAGGTTGCTTCCATGCCCTGGCTATTGTAAATAGTGCTGCAATGAACATTGGGGTGACAATTTCTTAACTTCTCTAAGAATCACGTTTCTTCATCTAAAATGGAGATAATAGCACATGCAGAGGCCACAGGTGGGTGTGAAAACCTGTTGTGTGAAGGAGGTGAGCAGTTATCAAAAGCTCAAAAAACATTGCTGGTGATAGGAAGCCATCCACCGAGGTTTAGCTGCTTCTGCTCATCTTATCTCTAAAGAAAATGCCATTGCTTCTTCTTCAGGGTCTTCTTGGATTCTTCCTTTCCTCCCCCATCATCTGGGCCTCGACATCTCCCTCTCTTATTAGAGCAGTAAAGTCCTACCTTATCTCTCTATTTGGAGAATAAGCTCTATTCCTATTATTCTTCACTCTAGACCTTCACTTCTATGCTAATAATCTCAGTCTGATAATACAAACCTCTGGTCATAAGCTGTGCCTCTCTTTCTGCACCCACCTTTACCCTTCCTTAACCTGGTGGATCTTAGCAAACAGAACCTAGACCTATGAGAAGACATCATGATAGAGTGGTTACCATCCTGGCTCTGAGCTTAACTCTTGAGGTTAGAGTATTACCTGTCCTATTTCACATACTTGAGATTCAATTTCCTTACATGTTAAATAAGGGCTAATTATTTTATTGCCCTAGTTATGACAATAAATTAGACAATACATTAGTAAACTTTTTAATAGAGTATGTGGTATGTAAAACACTCACTAAATTGGTAGCTACTGTTATAGTTACATTGTTCCCATTCAGTCACAATAATTTCTGATGAGGACTCAAGGAGATTTGAAGGAAAATTTGAAAGGAAAGGAAGGAAATTTGAAACCTTGGGGAGGTGACATTGGGAACCAGAGGGTCTAGTGAGTGGATATTGAATATGAGAGCAAGGGATTGGCTATAGGTAGGACAGATGCTTTTGCTAAATTTATTCATATTTTGACACTCTACATTGTATTGTCAATACAATGTCATGTACTGTCATGGTTGATTTTATGTCTCAACTTGACTGGGCCACAGGGTGTCTAGATAATTGGTTAACATTCTAGGTATGTCTGTAAGGGTGTTTTTGGATGAGATTAGCATTTGAATTGACAGACTGAGTAAAGCAGATTGCCCTCCTCAATGTGGATGGGCCTCGCTCAATCCATTGAAGGACTGAATTGAATAAAAAGTTGAGTGAGAAAGAATTTTCTGTCTCTGCCTGACTGTCTTTAAGTTGGGATGTCAGTTTTCTCCAGCCCTTGAACTTGGACTTGAACTGGAACTAACATCATTGGCTTCCCTGCCTACCAAACTTCTGGACTTGGACTGAAACTATACCATTATCTCTCCTGAATCTAGACTTCCAACCTCCATAATCATGTGAACCAATTCCTTTATAATAAATCTCTGGAGAACCCTGATTAATACAGATTTTGGTGTCAAGAGGGACTCAAGGAACAGAATGTTGAGAATTAATTTTCTGAATTGGCTTTGGGGTTTTTGGAATTGGTGCTCTAATCTGATTAGATTGAAAGATGCTAATGACTCTGTCTCCAGTAGTAAAGAGAGCACTAATAGTCCATGGCATGATCTGGCAATGGAGATACAGAAAATATCACCAGTGGATACTCTTAATCAACTACTTATAAGAAGAAAGGATCTGGGTGACTGTGTATATGATATTTTCAAACATTTTGAGAACACTAACAAGTATAATAAAGTTGGCTGGTTGTTTCTAATATTGCTGGACAAAGTGGTGAAAGAATAGGATGAGCTCAGGGATTCAGATTCCCAGCTCAAGTGCCAACATAAGTAACCCAAAAGTTTCTATGTATGCCATGAAGGACATCTTTTCTCCTATAGCCACAGGGCTGAGATTTATAAAAATTAAATGCAAAATCTCATGTTGTACTAGGCTCAATTAAAACGCAAGTTGAATTCCCAGCCTCCCAAAATGTCTACTTTTAAATTGAAGACACTGATTGGGAAAGAATGGGATCCTGTAAGTTGGAATGGGGACGTGTGTGGAGACCCTGATGAAGCTGGGGTCATTGAGCTCCTAAATTCTGATAAGTCTTTTGTGCCAGTGGGAGAGTCCTCCCCACCCTCAGTGGAAGCACCCTCCTTCTCCCCTCTGGAAGAGGTCACTCCACTTTCACCTGAGGTGACCCACCTTGCACTGCCCCTGAGGCAGCCAGGCAAGACAATGCTGGTTTTCCTCAGGAACCACCCCCACTACTCCTGAAGTCCCAGAAAACCCCTAAGGGTGAGGTACAAAGTGTGACCCATAAGGAGGTGTCTTACACACCTAAAGAACTATTTGAATTTTCTAATTTATACAGACGTAAATATGGGGAACAATGTAGGGATGGATATTAAAGGTGTAGGATAATGGTGGGAGGACCACAAAGTTGGATTAGGCTGAACTTACTGATATGGGCTCACAATAAGCAGATACTCTGCACTTAATGTTGTAGCTCACGGAGTTAGGAAGGGCTCGAATAGTTAGTTTCACTAGTTGACTGAAACACAGGACACAAAAAGGTGGCCCATGGTGGGAAAATTACAAATGCTGGACCTGCCTTTGTTTAATGTATATGAAAGGATTCTTAGGCTTAGGGAGATTGGCATGTTAGAGTGGATTTGTCATTTAAGACCTCCTCACCCATACTTTGAGGGTCCAGAAGACATAATTTTGACCAATACTTTGAAAAATGAATTGTGAGGGGGGCCCTGGTATCCTTGAAGAGCTTTGTGATTGCGCTTCTCTGTGAACCAGACCTCACAGTGGGAGCTACAGTCACTGAATTGGGAAATCTAAATGCAGTGGGAATACAGTTGTCTCTCAGTATCCAGGGGATTTGTTCCAGGACCCACTGAGGATACCAAAATTCAAGGATGCTCAAAACCTATAGTTGGCCCTCTGTATCAGAAGTTACTCACCCATGGATTCAACCAACCACAGATCACGTAGTATTGTATTTATTGAAAAAAACCTTCATGTAAGTGAACCCATGTAGTTCAAACCTGTGTTGTTCAAAGGTCAACTGTAATTGGATCCTGGGGTGACAGGGACCAAGTGGCAGTGTTCAACCACCAAAGGCAAGGTGGACATGGTTGCTGTAATGGACAACAGGGTCAAAGCAGTAATCAGAATACACTGACTCACAGAGACTTATGGCGTTGGCTGGTTGATCATAGTGTTACTAGAAGTGAAATAGTTAGGAAGCTTACCAAATTCTTGCTTGATCTGTATAAGCAGAAAAGTTCTAGGCCAGATGAACAAAAGTCTAACTCAAATCATAAAAACATAAAGTCAGTAAATTTCCATACTTGAGCCAGTTTACAGACCCAGAACCCCTTGAACGAAGGGGAGGCTGGTTCCCCTTGAGGAAGGGCCCCAGTACACTGCCAAAAATTTATAATCTTTCTCCATGTTTCCCCTGAATGGACCTATGGCCTTTTAGCAGGGTAACTGCATTGGGGAAAAAGAAATAACCAGAACTTTCAAGGACTACTGGACACTGACTTTGAACAGTCACTGTGGTCCACCAGTCAGAGTAAGGGCTTATGGGGATCAGATGATGAATGGAGTTTTAGCTCAGGTCCATTTCACAGTGGGCTCTGAACCCACCCTGCATTATTTTCTCTCTGCTGAATGCATAATTAGAATAGATACACTCAGCAATTAGCAGAATCCCCACAATGATTTCCTGACCTGTGGAATGAGGGATGTGGGATGTGGGGCTATTAGAATTGCAGGTACCTAGGAGAATACTAAACCAAAAACAAGACCAAATTCCTGGCAGTATTATGGAGATTAGTGCTACCATCAAAGATTAGGAAGATGCAGGTATAGTCATTTCCACCAAATCCTTATTCAACCCATCTATTTGGCCTGCACAGAAGACAGGTGGATCTTGGAGAATGACAGTGGATTATGGGAAGCTCAGCCAGGTGGAAACTCCAATTGCAGCTGCTGTACTAGATGTGTTTCTTTGCTTGAGCAAATTAACATGTCCCCTGGTGTCTGGTATGTAGTTATTGATCTGGCAAATGCATTTTTATTTTTTGATACCTGTTAGTACAGACCGTCAAAAGCAGTTTGCTTTCAGCTGGCAAGCCCGGCAATATACCACCACTGTCCTACCTCAGGGGCATATCAACTCTTCACCCCTGTGTCATAATTTAGTTTTCAGGGATCTTAATCACCTTGCCTTTCCACAAGATATCACAGTGGTCCATTACATTGATGACATTGTACTGATTGGACCTTGTGAGCAGGAAGCGGCAACTACTCTACACTTATTGGTAAGACATTCGCATGTCAGAGGGTGAGAGATAAATCCAGCAAAAATTCAAGGGCCTTCTACCTCAGTGAAATTTCTAAGGTCTAGTGGTGTGGCGTCAAGATATCCCTTCTAAGGTGAAGGAAAGTTGTTGCACCTGGTTCCTGCTACAACCAAAAGGAGGCACAATGCCTTGTGAGTCTCTTTGGATTTTGGAGGCAACATATACCTCATTTGGGTGTGTTGCTCTGGCCCATTTACTGAGTGACCTGAACAGCTGCTAGTTTTGAGTGGGGCCCAGAACAAGAGAAGATTCTGCAACAGGTCCAGGCTGCTGTGCTCTGCTGTTTGGGTCATATGATCCAGAAGTTCTGATAATGGCAGATTGGGATGCTGTTTGGAGTCTTTGGCAGCCCCTGTATGTGAATCACAGCACAGATGCTTAGGCTTTTAAAGCAAAGCTCTGCCATCTTCCACAGATAACCACCCTCCTTTTGAGAAACAGCTCTTGGCCTGATACTGGGCCTTAGTAGAGACTGAATTCTTAACCCTGGGCCACCAAGTTACCATGTGACCTGAGCTGCCCATCATAAACTGGGTGCTATCTGATCCACCAAACCATAAAATTGTGCATGCACAGCCAGTACTCCACAATCAAATGGGAGCAGTATATGTACAACTGGACCTCAGCAGTCCCTCTCAAGGTAGAGTAAGTTTCAAGAAGTGACCCAAATGCCAATGGTCCCCACTCCTGCCAAACTGCCTCCTCTCTCCCAGTCTTCACAAGTGGCCTCATGAGGAGTTCCCTATGGTCAGTTGACAGAGGAAGAGAAGATGATTCTGCATGATATGCAGGCAATACCCCAAAATGGACGGCTGCAGCAAGACAGCCCCTCTCTGGGACATTGCCGAATGACGGTGGTGAAGGGAAATTCTCCCAGTGGACAGAACTTTGAGCAAAGCTCCTGGTTATTCCCTTTCTCGGAAAGAGAAATGGCCAGATGGCCAATTATATACGGATTCATGGGTTGTGGCCAATGGTTTGGATGGATGGTCAGGGACCTGGAAGGAATGTGACTGGAGAATTGGTGAGCAGGAAATTTGGGGAGGTATGTGGATAGACCTCTCTGAATAGGTAAAAAATGTGAAGATATTTGTGTTCCATGTGAATGCTCACTGGATACCAGTCAGTTTCTTTCCCCAGTCACCCCTGTCATCTCCCAACGGGCTCATGAAAAAAGTGGCCATTGTGGCAGGAGTAGAGGTACACATGGGCTGAGCCACATGGACTTCCACTCACCAAGGCTGACCTGGCTATGATCACCACTGAGTGCCTGATCTGCCAGCAGCAGAGACCAGCACTGAGTCCCCATTATGGCACCATTCCCCGGGTGATCAGCTGGCTGATGAATTATAAGTTTATATCTACAGCCCAGACCTCTCTCTTAACCACAGACTCATGTCTCCATTGGCTACTTGACATCTTCACTTGGTTGTCTAACAGGTATCTCAAACACAGCATATCCAAAATCAGACTCCTGATCTCCTTCCTTTTCTCCCACCCTTTCCCAAACCTGCTCCTTCAGTGGTTTTCCCACTGTAATTGGTAGAAATTCCATTATTTCAGTTTAGAAAACCAAGTATACTTTGAAGCCACAGTTTACAGTTCTCCCTCTTCTCAAATAATTCATTAGCCAGTGCTATAGGCTCTGCTCTTAAAGCATATCAGGATCTGACCATTTCTCCTGCATCCACCATCACCTCGTTCTTGGATTATCACAACAACCTCCTGAATAACTCATCATTGCCTACACTCATTTGTCCCTATTCTATTCTCCACACAGCAGCCATCGAGAATCATGTTAAAACACAAGTCAGAGCATGGAACTTCTCTGCTCTAAACCCTCCAATGACTCCTATTTCTTTCAAGGTAAAATAAGGCTCTTTACGATGGCTTCTGTTTCCCTCCATGATCCGGCTCCCATTCCCTCTGGGACTTCATCTTCTCCTCTTCCCCTTGCTCACTCTCTTTCAGCCTCTGGCCAGTTCACTGGTCCTAAATTCCACCTAGGACCTCTGGTTCTCACTGCCACTGCTCTTTACCCCGCAACCCTCACCCCCAGTCCTAGAAGACCGCTCTACCAGCAATCCATAGCTTCTTCCTGACCTGTTTAAAACCTTGCTCAAACATCCCCTTCTCAGTGAGATATTCCCCAGTGACTTAAAGTTGCACTTCTCTCCTGTCCTGCACTCTCCACTCCCGTTCCTTGCTTTCTTTAGCACCACTCATCTTTCTCCAGCAGGCTTATTTGGTTTATTTTCGGTGATCATAACTAGAATATAAGCTGTATGTGTCAGGAACTTTTGTCTGTTTTGTTCGTTGCTCTATCTTCAGTGCTCACAGTTCTAGGATGGAGAAAACATTCAATAAGTAGGCATTGGATAAATGGATGAATGAATAAGCCCATGACATCATTCTGCTGGAGAACGTTATTGGTGCACAGATGCATCAGTGACCTAAGTTGACCCTATCGCTTTGCAGAGAAAAACTTACATATAGGGTGTCCTGATTTTCCTTGCGGAAGTTCTGCTTTAAGCCTTGTGCACTGTTTCAACTATTAATTAGTGGCCCTGTTCACGCTGAAAGCATTTTAAATGGCCATCTTGTTTCTATTCCATGCTTGTATTCCAAGGAACCATGTTGTGCCAGGTGCTGCTGGCAGCTACATAACGACCAAGAGGGAAACTAGCCCTAGTGTATAGTGAATGTAGTGGATGGCAGAGAGGAGAGAGAGAAAGATTCTGAGTGTCCTGCTGATAGGGCTGAGCCACTAAATCACCCAACACTGAAACTTGCCCATGTTTTGCAAGAAAGAGTTTGGCATTTCAGCAGTT
The DNA here is from genome assembly GCF_009873245.2 of Balaenoptera musculus. Taxonomy (NCBI): domain Eukaryota; kingdom Metazoa; phylum Chordata; class Mammalia; order Artiodactyla; family Balaenopteridae; genus Balaenoptera; species Balaenoptera musculus. Next base: position 99,678,169 of record NC_045789.1, read on the forward strand.
TGGCAGTTATTGGAGAGAATACCTTCCCACATTGTTAAGTCCTGTTTCCATTTGGGTGTCTGTTATTTGAGTTAAGATTTTCATCTGATAGATAACTCATCATAATCTGCTATAGTAAACTGTCAGATTACTACCAGTAGCTCTGATTTCAAGGAAATTTCAATGTAGGGAATGTAGTAGGCAGCTTATAGCGTGACTCCCAGTGATCCCAGCTTCCAGGTATTCACTCTCTTGTGTAATCCCCTCCCCTCAAGGCTGGGCTGGACCTGGTGACTCACTTCTAATGAATAGAATATAGTAGAAATGATAGGATGTCACCTCCAAGATCAGGTTACAATGAGACTGTAGCTTTGTCTTGGGTGCCTGCTCTGTCTCTCTCTCTCTTTCACAGTTCTTAGTCTGGAGGGTGAGAGCTGTGTGTTGAGAATAAACCCACATGTCAAGGAACTGATGTCTCTGGAGGCCATGTGAGTGAGTTTGGAAGCAAATTCTCCCTGTTCTCCCTCACCATCCCTACCCCCGTTTTGAGCCAGAATGACTCAGGCTGCCCTAGCCAACACCTGTGAGACCCTGAACAAGGGGACCCAACTAAGCTGTACCTAGATTCTAGATCAGTAGAATATGAGATAATAAATGTTATTGCTGTAAGCAGTTAAATTGTACATTAATTTTGTATGCAGCAGTAGATAACTGATATAAAGAAGGAGCAAGGAATGCCTTTAGTTTTATCCATTGTGAATTCTAGACATGGATCACTTTCTGCTCAGGTGCCTCTGCAAGGGAGAGACAGCATCTGGGGAAGTACTAGCAGCAGAAACCTGTTTCATTCTCATGCCCCCAGAAATAGTCAAGTAAAAGGCAGAATGGAACTAAGTCCTAGGATACTGAGAGATGCAGTTCTGATGGAACTGAAGTTGTCAGGGACAGGAGAAATACTAATCATGTTTTAGTCAGCTCGGGCTGCCATAACAACATACCATAGACTGAAAGACTTAAGCAACAACCATTTGTTTCTCACAGTTCTGGAGGCTGGGAAGTCCAAGATCATGATGCTGGTTGATTCAATTTTTGATGAGAGCCCTCTTCCTGGCTTGCAGATGTCCGCCTTCATGCTGTGTCCTCTCATGACCATGGTGGAAAAAGAGAGAGAGAGAGAGAGGGAGAGAGAGAGAGTTCAGACTCTCTGGTGTCTTTTCTTATAAAGACATTAATGCTATCACATTTGGGGTTAGGGCTTCAACCCAGGAATTTGGGGGGAGACACACATACTTTCAGTCCATAACAGTACAGAATCAGAGATTGTAGGCAGGTGACTGGGGGTGGAGGGTAAGGAATCACGCTGCCCCTAAATACAGCAGAAACACTTTGTGCAATTCTGGCCTCCAACTAAGAGTGGACAGTAGAGAGTGGCAGTTACAAGTGCAGGCACTGGGGTCACACTGCCTACATCTGAATTCTGGCTCTGCCACTAACAAGCTGTGGAGACTTGTACAGATTAGTTCATTTTACTTAATCTCTCCGTGCCTCACTTTGCTCATCCATAAAATGGGATAACAATAGAATTACTCTGAGGATTAAAAAAAATAATATATGAAGCATGCTTAGCTTGGTGTTTGGCTTATAGTAAAACTTAAATAAGCATCATTGATGTTATTATTCTTACTGTCAGACTACTTGTGTTTAAATTTTGGCTGAGGCCAACTGTGTATCTATTGGCAAGTAAGTTATCCTTTGATGCTTGCAGTTTCCTCACCTGTAAAAATGGGAACAATAAGAGCATATCCCATGGGTTTGCTGTGAATGTGAAAAAATCATGCATACAATGTGTTTAGCACATAGTAAGCCCTCAGTGGAGATCATCTGTTATTGTCTTTCCTCCTTGTTCCATAAAAGATTTTAGCTTATTTTCCCAACTTGGAGAGTCAATAGGAAATTTGAATTTGCTTTACAGAGATTTACTCTAGAATCAGTTTTAACATGTCTACTCTAGAAAAGGAGATGCCCCAGTCCATTTCACATAGCTCTTTTTTCTATCACTAGGTGTTTCAGTTAAAACAATCTTGTTGAGTGGTCATGGATAGTAGTAAAAAAGCTTGGACTATGCAGAGCTGTTTTTGTTTGTTTGTTTGTTTTTTTGAAATATAGTTGATTTACAATATTTTGTTAGTTTCAGGTGTGCAGCAAAGTGATTCAGTTTATATATATATATATATATATTCTTTTTCAGATTCCTTTTCCATTATAGGTTACTATAGGATATTGAGTATAGTTCCCTGTGCTATACAGTAAATCCTTGTTTTTTATCTCTTTTATATATAGTAGTGTGTATCTATTAATCCCATACTCCTAATTTATCCTTCCCCCACCTTTCTCCTTTGACCTGCTTTTGATTTTCTTTTCTCCCCCATGTGAGTTGAGGAGTCTTAGAAAGTTACTTGCCTCCCTGACACTCAGTTTCCTCATCTATACAGTAGGAAAAATAATGCCTCTTTCACAGCATTGTCAGAATGATGGAATGAAGTAAATTATACAGACACTCCTTCCCAAGTGCTTGCCACAGGCTATGAACTGATGTGTCCTTCTGTCTTCCTATAGACATCTTCCTCGTCCATCCGCACCACCTTCTTTTCCCCCTGCATGTAGTACCATAACATTGTAAGCATTTGTAAATTCTGCCAGTTAATTAGTTTCAGGCAGTGTTGCTGGGTGGCTTAATCCCCTTCCCTAGCACTCCTGGGACTGTATGAAATACAAGATGAAAATTCTTACCATAAAGTTATATTGAGGAATTTAATGAACAGAAAATGCTCTATACCATCTGCATCAAAATTAAGTATGTAGCTTATGTATAGACACAGAATTCCTGAGCGACCTCATTCTGTGAAACCTATTTGCTCTGCCTGCCAACAATTCTTGGAAGTGTGAGGCATTTCCTCATGTTGGCTCCCTGGCTTCCCTGGTATCAGTGGACATGGCTGAATGAAGGGACTTTGGTCTCCCCAGAGCCCACACTCGTAGGGAATTAAGCTCTTGGGCTCAGGCTGACTGCCCAAGTTCAAATGCCAGCTCCAATACCGAGTAGATCAAGTCCCTGGAACTGTGCCCAAGTTTCTCCTCTGTAAAATGGGTTGCATTACCCAAGGTAATTAATGCCAGTTGCTGTAACGGGACCTCTTAGTGGCTTGACACACTTACTCTCTCTTTCTCACTTTACTGTCTAATGAAGGAGAGTGTGGAAGATTGACGAGGAGCCACATCCAAAAATAGGTGCATCCCTTTTACCTACGTTCCATTAGCCAGATTCCAGGCAGAGGGTCATTTTTTGAATCAAAGGGAGTGGTGGTCGGAAAAGTGACCTTGCTGTGTGGTGGGGGAAATGCAGAGTGAAGTGAATGCCTGACATTGTCTCTGCTACAACGAGGATAACAGTCCTTCTGTCTCCTAGGGATGCTGTGACGATTACATGTGTGAATCCACATTGAGCACTTAGAGCACTGCCTTCCTCATAGTAAGCCCTCCATATGTAATATCTTACTCTACGCTTCCTCTCATCATCAGCATGACCATCAGTTTGTTTCGTGGTCCTCCCCCATTGCACGTTGGTTTCAGGGAATCCAGGGGAGGTAGGGATTACTCTTCTTGGAACCACAGTCTCAGGGCTACTGCCAGATCCTCAACTAGGGACACAGCTAAAATATGCCCAAATTGGCCTCTGTTGATAATTTATGCCTCTTGCCATTAACTTGGGCTGCTCAGTTGGCTTTAGTCGACTGGTAGTTCCAGGTTAATTTCTTACTGATTTCATGGGTATGGAGAGTGAGGAGGGAAACTTGATTAGCTTTTGGGGAAGAGTGGTCACCAATTTAAACCTTCCCCATGCCTCTCCTTTCCCTAAGGGTCATTTCCCATCTTCATTGTGTTCTCTGTTCTCCAATTAGTCTGCCAAAGAGTTTTAGGCTACACACGCTCCTCATTCATTCATCATTCCTAGATTCAAAAAGTACTTATTGAGTATCTGTTATGCAATAGGCATTGGTGGGGAATGTATCAGTGAACAAAAGTTACAGACATCTCTATCCTCATGAATCCTGCATCCCAATATTGTGTCTGTGTCAGAAAAGAGGTGGGGACCAACAATAAACATAAACCTAAGTATAATAATGCTATATCAGATAGCTATGATTGTCACACACACAAAAAAAACCATTGTGGGCAAGATGTGTTATGGGCTGAATGTTTGTGTGTCCCCCAACATTCATGTGTTGAAATCTAGCTCCCAATATAATGCTATTAGGTAATGAACACATTACCTTTGGGAGGTAATAAGGTCATCAGGGTGGAACTGTCGTGAATGGGTTTAGTGCCCTTAAAAGAAGGGACCAGAGAGCTAGTTCCCCCCTTTTTTGCCATGGGAAACAAAGAGAAGTGGGCAGTCTGCAACCTGGAAGAGGACATGGACCAGCTGCCTATCATGCTGATCTTGGACTCTCAGCCTCTAGAACTGTGAGAGATAAATGTTTGTTGTTTAAACCACACAGTCTAGGGTAATTTGTTAGAGCAGCTCAAACTAAGACAGAAAGATATGTTAGGTGTGTTAGAGACAGGGAGAGCTGAATTTTTTTTTAATTAGTGGAATATTTTTAGGGCAGTTTTAGGTTTACAGATAAACTGAGCAGAAAGTACGGAGTTCCCATATACCCCTTCTTCCCCTGTATACAGTTTCCTCTATTTTTAATGTCTTATATTAGTGTGGTGCATGTGTTACAATTGCTGAACCAATATGGATATGTTATTATTCACTTAAGTCCATAATTAAGTTAGGGTTCACTGTGTGGTACAGTTCCATGGGTGAGCTGTAGTTTTACAAAAGGTAGTGTAACAGACACCTCTTGTGGCATCCTATCAACTCCCCTTCTTCTTCCACCTTGACTGAGTTGCAGCTCTTCTACCTACTTCCAGAGACACCTGCTGGACCACTCCACCATTCTGATGAAGGCACATGCAAGCCTGGATGTGCAAGGGTGTTAAGCATCTCACAGGGACACCTTCCATCAGTGGAGGGTGGGAACTGGTGTATGGCAGCCTAAAACCATTGACCACAAGGGCTGAGATGGATCTAATGTTCTTGTTGATCACATAACAGGGCCAGAGAGGCTAAAAGATTTCTCAGGGACACACAACTCTTCAGTGGATGTTCTGGAGATGAGATCCTCAACCTCGGGCTCCCCGTACAGTTCTCTTTTAGAGCGGGGAATAAAGAAAGAGAGAGCTCGCTGTCGTTGGGCTCCAACTGAGAGCACAGATCAAGGGTAATCACCCTGCTGTCCGATCCTCTCTCCTTGGTTTACATCACTGTTGTTTTTTCCCTTGTTATTATTACTAAGCAATATATTCAAACTTTTATAAAAGGAAAATAAATACCTGCTTTTTAAAGAGCACTTTCCAGAGACTCATTAAGGAGAAAATCTCCATAGGAACAGGAACGAAAGATTGAACATTTTGAACTGTTTGTTTTTCTGTCCTGGACTTAGATTCTGTGAAGTTTCTGTATCGATAGCTCAGGAGGTTGAAATATCATTTTCATACTCTTTCTGTGTCTCTGGGAGGGTCGCAGAGCCCCTACCTTCCGTCATCCTGGGATGCTGCAGTGTGACTTGAAAGTGACCCAGACTGACCACATCTCCAGGGTGTTGAAGCTGTTCAGTTTCCATATTCATTTAGTTACTGGGCTTTTTATGTGTGGATTTTTTTGTGACCATGAAATTGAGAGATGAAGAGGCCTGGATGCTGCCAAAAGCTGTGTGGCCAGGGCTCCGTGTGAGTCCCCCTGCTTTGCCAGCGCCCTTCATTCCTGATGGCCGCTCTCCTGTTCCTGTCCTCATCTTCCCAGCAGCACCAGCAAAATGTTCAACGTGCCTAATTGATTTGCGAGGTCTAAGAGTCATGGATCTTAGGGATTAGGTAGAACAGCTGTCCCTTTGTTGTTCCAGAAGTGAATGTTAATTTTTTTGCTTTTGTTTATCACACCCTTATTCTGAAATATAAATGAGACAGAAAGAGTTAATAGTATGACCTTCAGAAATCATTTTTTAATTTTTATAATGTAATAGCCACTAACCTGTATATAGGGCTTACAATGGGTCAGACCTTCTTTTAAATATTTCATATAGAATATACTATTTAACTCTCACTCTAGCCCTGTAGAGGCAGCATTTATCTACTTTATCTATCAATCTATCTATCTATCTATCTATCTATCTATCTATCTATCTATCTATCTATCTATCATCTATCATCTATCTATCTATCTACCTACCTATCATCTATCTAACAACACCATCTTCATCATCTCTATTTAACATCAAACAAAAGGCTGGAATTGGAACCCCACCAGTCTGGCTCCAGAGTCCATATTCTAAACTGCTACATAAAAAAATTATAAGGGAAAGGAAACATCACAGCCAACCTTCTCATTTATACATGTGGAAATTTTCGCATGTAGTTCAGAGGGGAATTGACTCTCCTAAAATCACACAGCAAGTTAGTGCCTGCTGAATTCCAATCTGAAGTTCTTTTCCTACTTGCACAGTGAATCTCTGTCCCTGAGGTTTGAGAGAGACTAACGCACTAAGCAACAGGGATTGAAACAGATACTGAATGACTTTTTGAGGTAGAGTAACCTGCCTAGAAAGGCAAGAAGGAGGCGGTGGAGCAAGTGGGGAGCATGTGTAGGGGAGAAGGAGTCTGAATTTAGAAATTGTGCTGCATTAGGCTCTGGCCAAACTCCAGTGATTTTTGTTCATTATTATTATTTTTATGTGAAAAGGAACCTGCAACAGTTTAGGCTCAGCTATTTGCCTTCAGGCATGGTTTGTCAAATTTGGATCCAATGCCAGTTCAGCACAATGAGTGTTCATGGGTGGCATGTGTATGCATGTGTGTATGTGTACGTGTGCTCAGGTGTTTGCATGGGCCCATCTCTGTGTGTGTCCATGGTGTTGGCATAAAAGGCAGTCCATCCTAGGACTTGCTGGCTACTTCTTATCTCCAACCCACCTCCCTAATGTGTCAAGAATTATAAATTAATCACCTGGCTGGTTTGCACTGAACTTACTAGTGTTTATGAAAGGGAATTCATTGGATATGCTTGTTAATGGAACACGTGTAGTAATACTAAAGCCTGTGATTAAAAAGAAATTGAAGGCCCATGAGTTTTTAATAGAAAAACATATCATTTGAGTGTTTATTTTCTGGTGTAAAATGGCTGAGACTTTTTTAAGGGGAAGGGTGCATTTTTTAAATTTTAGAAGGATCATGGTATTCATACTGAAAGTTAGCAATATTTTGCAGAAGCCCTTTTAGATTGTGTTTAGCAGAGGACTCTTCTGATAAAGCAGAAGCTGTTAATTGTTTCATTCTTTGATGGAAATAAATTGCAGAGTAATTCTACTCATGGGTTTTATTCATTCATTCATTCATCAAAAATATATTGCATACCTATCATGTGTCAACACAGGGCAACACTGGGATTCAGAGATGGAAACACTTGATCTTACCTTTAGATGACCCACAGTTTGATGGAGGGAAGACATGGGAAGAAAGGATCCCAATACTTGTCCTGATAGAGATGAGGAAAGGGCAGTAAGGATAGGCCAGGAGTCAGAGGCTGCCCAGAGGAGGCAGGATTTATGCTGAGATTTATCCAATTAATCAAGGTAGGGAAGGTCAGTCCAAGGATATAGTATTACAAATTCATGGGGTCTTGGGAGCAAGTTGTGTTGGGGAGAATTATGTTGTTTCCAGTTTTAGAGTGTGAGTACCAATTATCTAAAAAATAACTACTGCTTAAATTCTCTCATTCATCCATTTATTCATTCAGTTGCAAAGATGCTATTCTTGTTCACATGTGTGTTAACATATACATATACACAAGTAAATATCTATGCACACATATATGGATATGTTAATATTCCTTGGTGAAGTGTGCTACCTTGATTTTCTTACATTTTAGTGAGATTTAATCATCCACATTATTTTATAGAGAGTTGTAGAAAGTTCTGCATATAAAATGAAGCTAGTTGATTTTGGCTTTTCAGAAGTTTGCCTGTGGTTTTTTTAGAAATCTTTTATTTTCCAGGGAAAACTTGCATAATTTCTCCACAAATCCTATTTATCTTTCAGAATGGCAAGGAGAACAAACTGTTTTGGGTTTCACAGAACTGGAAGACTGCAAAATCTCTACACGTTTTGGGGACGTCTGAGTATAGGTTTAGGAGTTTGGAATGTCTTGAAGAGAAAAGTTGTTTTAGTTTCACTTTTTATTTTTAGACTTACTGGTAGATTTTAGGAATGTCAAAATAAGACCCTGTGTATTTGGATTTTCTAAAACTCAAACAAATATGCATTCATTAACTGCTCATTCACTAAATATTGATAAAGCACTCATAATGAAATATCAAAGGAGATGTGAGAAAACCAATTCAACCTCTACTCTCAAGAAGTTCACAGTCAATTGAGGGTGGGGGACAAACAAAGGGGGTGGGTGGGGGAATGGTGGATTTTATTATGGAAAAAATATTGAAAAAGAAGAGGCATAAGTGAAGTCTTCAAGAACTAGTATGACAGAAGCAGATCTGTGTGTTTTAAGCAGAGGAATAATTATGGACCATGACAGGGAGGTGAGACTGAGCAATCATCTGATTTTTGAAGGATGGGTAACATGTCAGAATGAGACTTGAAGTTGTTTTGAGGCCACTCAATTCTACTGCTCACACACATAGAATCGATAAATAAAATACAATAAAAGGGGAAAAAAAGCCCTCCACAATAGTTCAAAAATAGGATACACATTTTTGTGGTTCAGAAAATAAAAAGACATATGGGACTGACAGCTGTGGTGGAAACCTAATGGGCTCTGGATTCCCAAGGAGTCAGGGAAGGCTTGAAGTTTAGACCCTATGGTGTAATCAGGACTAAACTGCCTTAATGGTGCCAGGATCACTGCTTCTCAAAAGTGCTGGAATGTGGTTCTACCGGTTGGTGTGAAAAGTTGCTACTTTTTAGTTTATATGGAGGTGTGTACCTTTCAATTATGGGCTAAGAGAATCTCCTCCCTCAGTGATTATATCTGTGAATGCCTCTGAGGGCAAGAGCTCCTTGATCGTAATATAAGACCTAGTTCTGGCCAGGAGTTCCATGGGCCAGGTGGAGGCAGAAAAGGCTAGATATGGAGGAGTACATAAAGACAAACATGTTCACCCCCACCTCAGAGAGAAAAACAATAACACTTCCATTCAAAATGTGCCCACAAACAAAAGTTATAAAACACATGAAAATATTAAAAGGTGGTCAATAAAATCCATGATTGGATGTGTCATGGCACATAAAATAGATTAATAAAACAGTCTGAAAAAGAACTGCAAAAAATATGTGAGGGATGATCAGGGATACATAAAGGAATATATATCATGAACAAAACCAGGCTATTAGTGGACCAAGAATATGTGTATGTTTAAACATTTCAAAAAATAAATTGAATATTAAAAGCATAATCATAGAAATAAAACAGTCAATAGATAGAATAAACTCCAGACTGGACAAGGCTGAAAAACAATTAATAAATTGGAAGATAGTACTAAGTACATTATCTAAGATATAGAAGAATCTATAAAGAAATAAAAATTATTGAAATGGCAGAGAAGAGATTTTTGAAGATCTAATGGCTGTGAATTTCCCAGAGATGAAGAAAAGACAGGAGAACTGCCTACAATAAATAAAAATAAATCTAAACCTAAACCATCACAGTAAAATTGTAGAACATTAAGTTTAAAAAGACCAATCCCAAGACTGAGTCAGGAAGAAATAGGCAATCTGAACAGACCAATCACTAGTAGTGAAATCAAATTTGTAATTAAAAAAATCTCTCAGGGACTTCCCTGGCGGCGCAGTGGTTAAGAATCCACCTGCCAATACAGGGGACACAGGTTCGAGCCCTCGTAAGGGAAGATCCCACATGCCATGGAGCAACTAAACCTGTGCGCCACAACTACTGAGCCTGCACTCTAGAGCCCATGATCCACAACTACTGAAGCCCGTGTGCCTAGAGCCCATGCTCCACAACAAGAGAAACCACCGCAAGGAGAAGCCTGCACACCACAATGAAGAGTAGCCTCCACTTGCTGCAACTAGAGAAAACCCGCACGCAGCAACAAAGACCCAATGCAACCAAAAATAAGTAAATAAAATAAATTTATATATAAAAAAAAAACTCCCAGCAAACAAAAGTTCAGGATTGGATGGCTTCACAGGAGAATTCTACCAAACATATAAAGAAGAGCTTATACCTATTCTTCTCAAACTGCTTAAAAAATTGAAGCAGATGGAACACTCTCAAATTTATTTTATGAGGCAACCATTACCCTGATACTAAAACCAGACAAAAACACTATAAAAAAATAATAAAATTATGGACCAGTATCTTTGATGAATATAGACGTAAAAATCCTCAAAAAATATTAGCAATCTGAATTCAACTATATATATAAAGGATCATACACCATGATCAAGTGGGTTTTATTCCAGGGATGCAAGGATGGTTTAATATTTGCAGATGAATCAATGTGATACATTATATTAACAAAGGAAAAGATAAAAATCACTTGATCATCTCAATAGATGTAGAAAAAGCTTTTAACAAAATTCAACATCTATTCATGATAAAAACTCTCATCAAAGTTGGTATAGAGGGAATATATGTCAACGTAAAAAAGGCCATTTATGACAAACCCAGGCTAACATCATATTCAATGGTGAAAAGCTAAAAGACTTTCCTCTAAAATCAGAAACAAGACAAGGATGCTTACTCTCACAAGTTCTATTTAACATAGTATTAGAAGTCCTAGCCACAGCAATCAGACAAGAAAAAGTAAAAATGCATCTAGTTTGGAAGAGAAGATGTAAAACTGTCACTATTTGCAGATGACATGCTATTTTATATAGAAAACACTAAAGATCCCACCAAAAAATTATTAATAAATGAATTCAGTAAAGTTGAAATATACAAGATTAATGCACAGAAATCAGTTGCTTTTCTGTACACTAATAATGAACTATCAGAAAGAGAAAACAAGGAAACAATCCCATTTAAAATCGCATCAACAGCTCAGTGGTTTGTGACCACATAGAGGGTGGGATAGGGAGGGTGGGAGGGAGATGCAAGAGGGAGGAGATATGGGGATATATGTATATGTATAGCTGATTCACTTTGTTATAAAGCAGAAACTAACACACTATTGTAAAGCAATTACACTCCAATAAAGATGTTTAAAAAATTGCATCAAAAAAGAATAATATACCTAGGAATAAACTTAACCAAGGAGGTGAAAAACCCATACTCTGAAAACTATAATACATTGATGAAGGAAATTGAAGACAATATAAAGAAATGGAAAGATATCTCATGTTCTTGAACTGGAAGAATTAATATTGTTAAAATGTCCATACTACCCAAAGCAATCTACAGATTTAATGCAATCTTTATCAAAATACCCATGACATTTTTTTACAGAACTAGAACAAATAATCCTAAAATTTATATGGAAACACAAAAGACCCTGAATTGCTAAAGCAATCTTGGGAAAAAAGAACATAGCTGGAGGTAGCATGCTCCTTGACTTCAGACTATACTACCAAGTTATAGTAACCAAAACAACATGGTACTGGCACAGAAACAGACACGTAGTTCAATGGAACAGAATAGAGAGCCCAGAAATAAACCCACACACTTATGATCAATTAAATTTATGACAAAAGAGGCAAAAATATACAATGGAGAAAAGACAGTATTTTCAATAAGTGGTGCTGGGAAAGCTGGACAGCTACATGTAAAGGAATAAAATTAGAACATTTTCTCACATCATATACAAAAATAAGCTCAAAATGGATTAAAAACCTAAATGTAAGACCTGAAACCATAACATTCCTAGAAGAGAACATAGGCAGACCACTCTTTGACATAAATCAATATTTTTTTGATCTATATCTTAAAGTAAAAGAAACAAAAGCAAAAATAAACAAATGGGACCTAATTAAACTTAAAATCTTTTGCACAGCAAGGGAAACCATTGACAAAAGGAAAAGACAACATACTGAATGGGAGAAAATATTTGCAAATGATATGACTGATTAGGAGTTAATACCCAAAATATAGAAACAGCTCACACAACTCAATATCAAAAACAAACAAAGAACAACCCAATTTAAAAATGAGCAGAAGAACTGAATGGACATTTTTCCAAAGAAGATATCCAGATGGCCAACAGGCACATGAAAAGATGCTCAATGGCACTAATCACCAGAGAAATGCATATCAAAATATATTTTGATTTATCAAAAGATATTACCTCACACCTGTCAGAATGGCTATTATCAAAATGACCACAAATAACAAATGTTGGTGAGGATGTGGAGAAAAGGAAACCCTTGTACACTGTTGGTGGGAATGTATATTGGCGTATCCACCATGGAAAACAGTATGGAGGTGCTAAAAATAGAATTACCATACGATCCAGCAATTCTACTCCTGGGTATACATACAAAGAAAATGAAAAAACTAATTTGAAAAGATACATGCACTTCAATATTCATAGCAGCATTATCTTCAATAGCCAAGGTATGCAAGCAACCTATGTGTCCATCAGCAGATAAATAGATAAAGAAGATGGGTATACACAGACACACACACACAATGGAATATTACTCAGCCATAAAAATATGAAATTCTGCCATCTGCAGCAATGGGGATGGACCTGAGATGTTTTATGCTTAGTGAAATAAGTCAGACAAAGAATGACAAATACTATATGATATCACTTATATGTGGAATCTAAAAAGTAATACAAATGAACATATATTGATTGCAAAACAGAAACAGACTCACAAATACTGAGAACAAACTAGTGGTTACCAGTGAGGAGAGAAAAGTAGGGAGGGGCAACGATAGGGATAGGGGATTACAAACTACTATGTATAAAAATAAATAAGCGTGCAAGGATATAGCACAGGGAAATATAGCCATTATTTTATAATAAATTTAAATGGAATAGAATCTATAAAAATATTGAATTGCTGTGTTGTACACCTGAAACTAATATAATATAGTAAACCAGCTATTCTTTAATAAAAAATATTACAAAGTGACCAATTTTAAAGTTAACAGAGAGAAGAGGTAAATTAACAACAAAATAATGGCATACACTGGCAGTGATTTCTCTTTATCAGAATAGACGTTAGAGGCAATGGTACAATATTCTCAAGGTGAGGAGAGAAAATAACTGTCAATTTATAATTTTAGACCCAAGTAAATGATCATTTAAGAGGGAGGCTTAAATAAAATTTCAAAGATTAAGAGAATTTACTATCTCTTACTAGAGGAACCAATAAATGATGTGCATAAAAAGTGAAGAAAAGTAAACCCAGAAGGATGAATAGCTGCAAGTAAAAACAGTGAGCACAGAAATTAATATGTTAGTGTACTTAATGAAGGTAAAAACAACTTAGAAAAATATAAAACTGAATGTCTATATAATATAGAAAATAAGACAGATACTAGATTTTAAAAGGATAGTTAAAACATTACAAAGTCCTTGACTTATTTATAGGGGGACAAAATTAGTGAATAATCTTAGACTTGTTAGAAAACTATAAAAGTTTAATGTTAAATACTAAAATATAAACACAATTTATATATTGCAAACCAACAGTGAAAAAAGAAAGAAATGTAGATATAGAGAATGCATAAAATGAGAGCAAAAGAAGTAAAGAAATAGAATGGTATGATGGTTAATTTTATGTATCAGTTTGACTGGCTAAGGGATGCCCAGAGAGGTGGTAAAACATTATTCCTGAGTGCGTCTGTGAGGGTGTTTCCAGAAGCAATTAGCATTTGAACTGGTAAACTGAGTAAAGCAGATGGCCCTCCGCAGTGTGCGTGGGTATCATCCAATCCACCAAGAGCTTGAATAAAACAAAAAAGTGGAGAAAGTGCAAATTCACTCTTTCTGCTTAAGCTGAGACATCCATCTAATCCTGTTCTCAGGTATTGGTGTTCTTGACTCTTGGGTTTTCAGACTCAGATTGGGACTTTCACCATCAACTCCCCAATTCTCAAGCCTTCAGACCTGGGCTAAATTACACCACCAGCCTTCCTGGGTCTCCAGCTTGCAGATGGCAGATCGTGGGATTTCTTGGCCTCCATAATCATGTGAGACGATCCCTATAATAAATCTCTCTGATATGTGTATATATATACATATATATATATATATATATATATAGATATATATATATATATATATATCTATATATATATATATATATCTTATTGGTTCTGTTTCTCTGGAGAATGCTAGTACAAATAATAAAAGAAAACATAAAAAATAGAGGAGATGATGTGTTGAACAAGATGGAAAATTCCTGAAAGTTTAAATATAAAAAGTCAGTTGTAGAATGAAATATAGAGTATAATAATATTATTTAAAATTTTACAAACTGTGCAAAACATTGTTATTTTAAAACAAATAAATTTATATCCTATATGTATAAACTTTGTTAAAAATGGACAGGAAAGACCAAGATCGACATCAGGATAGTGATTACATCTGGAATAGGATGGAGGATAATAGGATAAGGAAGGAGTACAAAGGGGGCTTCAATTCTATCTGTAATATTTTCCTTTATAATAGCAAATGAAGCATAGTTTAAGGTGTGTTCAATCTGGGTGATGGGTACGAAAGTATCACTATTCTCTGTATTTTGCTGTTGGTTTAAATATTTCATGCAGACCTTGATGGGAGGATCATGTGGGAAGTGTCTCTTTGTTTTCACTCTTCCCTGGCAGTGATTTTAAGCCATGGGGGGATTTCTGTAGAATCCTTCATCTCTGCCACTCTTCCTCATCTATCTGTCTAGGTTGTAGTTACCTAAAAGAGAACAATCGAAATTGTTCTTTTCGTGATTGAATCAACCAACTTCTTAAAAGGGCCTCAGTTCCTATGGAATTTATTATGGTCCTCAATATCCACCATTCTTATGGTCAGAAACTCCATGAAGACCAAGATTTCACCAGGATTGTTCAACACTGCATTTCCAATGCCTGTGCCTTGGCATAATATTGGGTAATAAGTGCATAAGTAAAGGAAGGGCAGCTAGATTTACCCAAAAACCAATTCACCACTCTTCCATATGCCTGACTCTTCCATGACTCTGTGTCTTTGCACTAATCATCCCTCCCGTGCCCTTTAGGAATGGCCTTGCCTCCTAATTGGCTGTAAAAATTCCCCTTCTAATCTTCCTATTTCCTGGAAGAAGATAGAAGCTTTATTAGGTCAGAGATCCTGTCTATCTTTTTCAGTGCTGAATGCCCATCACCTGTCGCATTTGTAGAGTATATGTATTCTATTTATGAGCCCAGGTGTTACTTCTTCTTGAAGCCTTTCCTGACATAGCTCCCATATGCCCCACAACTTCTATTCCAGACAGAGATAATCACGAAAAATTTTTTTTTCATGACACTATACCTAGTACATATATTTCAATAGTTGCGATTAGTATATTGTATTGTAAGTAATCGTTTCCCTCATTAGATATTAATTCCTCAAGGACAAGATTTATACCTTTTTATCTCTAAGTTCCTAATGACTTTTCTGGCAAGCATGTGGAACAGAGCAGCCTTTCAATAGGGACTTGCTGAATTGACTTAAATCCGTTGGTAAGTTGTGTTCTGTGCATTTTCTGAAACACTCAAAACCCTCCTGACGGTGCTTCCCTTCTCCGGAGAATGGTTAAGTGATCCCAGCACATAGTTAAATCTTCTGCCACTTCTGAGGGAGCCTAAAATAGTCATTAAGATGGATGCCTAGGAAAGGTTAAGATAATGTAAAAAGTGGGGAGAGGGATCGGTAGTTAACTTCATCTTTTCTACCCAGGGCTGTGACCAATGAGTCACCTGGGGATCGGCACAAGCCCTCCTGCAGGGAGGACTCTTTTGCTCTCTCAGTCCCCTACTGCTGCCATCTGTTGATAATTACTGTCTGGTCTCTGCAGAGAACGTGTGATATTTAATATTTCCTCACCACTTGAACAAACATGCGGCAATAACAGAAAGGTACTTGGCCACAGGAGTAGAAAGATGTATTTGCATGAAAGAGTCAGCGTACACCTTGGGCCAGGCAAACAACTGCCTTCTCTTTGCAAAGTTAAGAGAAGCCCCCATGTTTCAGAGCCTGGAGAATAGGTACATTGGCTTAGGTTGTGGTTTTGGAAGAAAACTCTTAAAAGTCCAAACTATCAAGAAGATTAGAAAACAAAACATAACTTCTTTTGACAATTGATGTGATTATTCTCTTCATGAGCCATTGTGAAATTTTCCCAGATATCTTTTCAGCGTTTTTGGAGAAAGTTGATGCTCTTGCCAAGTACTAAGAAGGAAGAAAAGTATTTTGTGTTTGAAAAAATGTTCTTCCATTTGAAAGCCTTTTTTTTTTTTTTTAAACCATTCCTTTTGGGGGTGGGGAAAAGAGGTTTCTAGTTTCATTTGCAGGTGGGAAGTTCAACTTCCTGTTTCAAGAATAACAAGAAGATTCAACAGGGACAAACTTTCTGCCCTGCTTTACACATACAATAAA
This sequence comes from Balaenoptera musculus, assembly GCF_009873245.2. Taxonomy (NCBI): domain Eukaryota; kingdom Metazoa; phylum Chordata; class Mammalia; order Artiodactyla; family Balaenopteridae; genus Balaenoptera; species Balaenoptera musculus. The sequence continues at coordinate 99,694,851 of NC_045789.1, forward strand.
CTCTGGATTAGTGATGTGATAGGAAATAGACTGCCTTGGTTCATTGAGCTTTTGGATCTGAAGCTGAGAAAGGTGAGGTCACCAATGGCATGTAGATACACATGGTTCATTGGTCATCCATAGTGAAGTGGCAGCTGGGGTTGTGAAGTGAGGCAGGAGTAGACATTGTTTTTAGTATTAGAAGAGAAAATAAATCATTCTGGATCTTGTTCCTCATCATCATTCATTTCCATTTGGGCACAGTCAATATTTATCATGAATGCTTTTTTATCCCCAACATCTATTATGAAAATTTGCAGACATATTAAAGAGTTCAAGGAATTTTACAGTGAATACTAATATATCTGTGGTAGTAGATTCTGTCATCAACAATTTGCTCTGCTTGCTTTATTATGTTTCTATTCATCTATTTCTTCCTTCCTTGATAGATCTCAATCCATTCATATTATTATTTTTGATGCATTTTACAATATGTTGCAGTCAGTCATGAATGCTTTTATGGCCCACTGTCATCCAAGATAAAAATGTCCATTATTTTAGATACCTTTTCCTTTACTCCAAGGCCTGCCCCAGTGATCATAGCAGGCATTGTGCTGGGCACTGGATAGTCTGTGCACAGATGTGGAATTTACTTGCCACAGCAAGGCAGAAGTTAAAAGAAAATGAAGACAAAGAAATATGAAATTTTACACTGTGATCATAGTCATAAAATGGAAAACAGGTAGAATAAAATGCCATCTCCAAGGCAGTTTCCTTCTCTTAAATCCACCACCTTGTTATCAAAATGATTTTTTGAAACTCTGCTTGGATCTGCCATTGACTTCCCATAGCTTGTGGGATAAAGCCTACCCCTAGCTGGACAACTGCAGTATTTTTATGATATGGCTAGAGAAAGTTCATTATTACTCTAGAAATATTTATTGCCTCCCTATGATGTGCTGGGTGCAGGGGTTAGGTGCTATGAATATTAGAATAAGCACATCATGATCTCTAGCCTTGAAGAGTTTACAGTCAGGTTGAGGAAACATAATTTCAATATGATGCTTAAAATGTTATGAACACAGAGGAAAGGCAACCCAGTATAGCTTCAGGTCTGGGTTAAGAAGGTCTTACCCAGGGGAAAAATGGATGCTCTGAATCCTGAAGACATATTCAGGTGAAGAAGGATGGGAAAGTATTCCAGCAAAGAAAACAAAATATTTAGGCAAAAAAACCCAGTGGGATAGAGAAACAACAAGCTATTTAGTATTTACTGGAGCATAAATTGTGGGCTGAGTGGATAGTGATGAGGCCAGTAAGTGGGCTCATGGAGGGCTTGAAAAATGGCAAAGAGGGTAGGAACTTTACCCTGTATGGAGGGAGGAACCACTGAAGCAGTTAGAAATACAGCGTAAAGGATGGGTGGAGGGTAGTAGGAATTGGCAACACAGCAAGCAGGAAAAGAAGTTAGGAATGTGCTGCAGTAATCCAGGGAAGACAAGCTTGGGTAGGTGGTAGTAAATATGGAGAAAGAGGGACTAATTTAGAGAAGGTGCAAGAGGTAAAATCAGGAGAATTTAAAGAATGAAATGAATGAGCACAAGGTCAGTGAAAGGGAAAGGTTAACAATGAATCCCGATTCTCTGACTCGGATGGGTGAGTGAATGGCGCATCCAATAATTAAGATTGAAAATATTAAGAGAGAGAGGAAGAAAATGAATTTAATTTTGGAGGTAATTTTAAAGTGCCTGGGAGACATCCAAGTGGAGGTGTCCACAGTGTGGTGGACATACATTGGAAGTTCAAGAGAAGACTTTGGACATCTAGGGGGATGCTGGTTAGACACACATAAGTGGATGTGGCACTTATGATTTATCCCATCTGAGGGATGAGGGAGCTGGAACATTTTTATATCATCTCTCACCAGTCATTGGTTGAAGGCTTCTGGGGAGTGGAGTGTGCTTCATACACTGTTACACATATGTCCTATGTGTCTGTGGTGCATACATCTGGCCTGCTTTATATTTAGATCTCAACAAGAAATTAAGGGTAAATGTCTTGATTTTACTGAGTTGTTGTGGCTAGAACCCAGGTCTTCTGATTTCTATTTCAGTTTTCCTCTGCATTCATCACCACTCCATTATCAATGGTATACTCTCCATCCATTCGTTCATGCAGTCACTGCCCATGACCTCAACAAGCATTTATTAGGCACCTCCCATGTGCCAGGCTGGGCTAACTGCTATCTCTGAAGGTACTGGGAATAGAACCTTCCACATATGCATCCATGAAGAACCTCAACTTCACTCACTTCCAACTGTTTTCACTTCCTGAAAGAGGAGTGGTACTTAGACTTGGAGGAAGACCTGAGGGATAGGAGTGCCAGAATGACATCTCCCAAGGGCCCTTGGAACTTGGATGACTGGGTGTTGAGGTGGTATGGAAAATGATTGTTCTCTAAGAGAGCATGCACAACTTCAGCTTATGCAAGACTCTAAAGGACCCCCTGCCTGCATCTACAAAAGGAAAATTCATGTTTCCTGTGGCCTTTAACTCCTAATCTTTACTGGTTACAAGAGGGTATTCCAGGCAGAAGAGTGCTTAATAAATATTATATTGTTTGCTAATGGCGATGTTATTTGGGAGTGATATTTCCTTCTGAATGTGCTAGCCTGGTTTAACAAATCTGCTGTGAGTAGTTTCACCTTTCATTGTGTTGGTTGAGATGTCTCAGGGGCACCTTAGCAGGGGCCAAGGAATGGCTCAGAAATGCAGAAGTAAATGAGTCTGCCGGATGCATTAATAGTTTTTGTCTGTGCTGACTTCCCCTTTGTTGTAAGAATGTAACCTATACCAAGGGGCTCTGCTATGTTAAGTAAATGTGTGCATTCTCACTGTGAAGATGTGAGATACTTGAAGGGCTGGCGGGAGCATTTTCCTACATACTTGTCTTGTTTTTATATCCTTTTATATGCACAGATGGTCAGTTCTGACCTAACTCCTCTCTTATTCAAATCCAGCTTTTTAGGAATGGTTTAGTTGGATAATTAACAAATGGTACAAATATTTTTCAAATTTTCCTTTATTCCCAAAAGAACTGAATGCCAGTTCTGGGTAATTATTACCTGTGAGGTACAAAGGCATGGGATTCATAGCATGATCCACTTGAACTCAGACAGACTGGATTTTAAATCATGTTTCTGATACTCTCTGTTCTCTCTCAACCTCAGTTTCCTCATCTGAAACATGGGTAACTACCATTATCTGGTGTAAATGCTCATAACTCCACCCATCCTTCCCCTTTTGCTCTCTCTCTCCCTTCCTTATCTCTCTCCCTTTATTCTTTCCAATATATGTTGAATCATTCTTTTTCTTTTGGATCATCTTTATCAGCTTTCAAATGCATTCAAAAGAAAATTCATCTTAAAATAAAAACAAATCTTTATGAGCTTTCAAATGCAACCAAAAGAAAATTCACCTTAAAATAAAAACAGAAAAACAAAACAAATTTTCTTGACCCATATCTTCCTTCTACTATCTTATTTTGCTTATCTCGTTATAGTAAAATTTCTTAAAGAGTTATCTACACTTGGGATGTATAACTCCTCATATCCTACATATTCTTTAACCTTCTACAGGCTGGCTCCGACCTCTTCTGTTCCACTGAAAATGGTCTCCTCAAAGTGAAACTATTTCTTGTACATAAGTTAACCATCACGTTGCAATTACCAAGGCACATTTGCGTTGATAGCATTTTCCATTCTTTATAGGTTTGTATTTGCTAGGTCATTCAGGATGAAACTTATTTTTTGCTGGATATTTTGCATGTAATTTGGGTTAAATCTCTTGTCTTAGACGGGTCACTAGTTATCGTTCTGTAATATGAACCCATGGGAATATCAGAATCTTGGTCAATGAGGAAATAAACTGCTTCCACACTCAACTGTGCTTTTTATTTAAAGAAAAAAAACTTATTAAGGGAACTGAGCACAAACATTAGAACATTAGCACAAACAATATATTTAAGTAGGACAACCAATTTAAAACAAAATATACAGATAAACATGCTTTTGTAGAATTATGATTTGTTTTCACTGATCCTTTAGCATTCTCCATCATTGTTTAGTCTAGCTCAGGTTTTCATTTTGACTTAATTATTAACTATGAATATTTCCTTCAACCATCACAAACTATTTACACTTCTTGGTGAAACTTCTGCTTGGATATATATAAACATGTGTCCCTTTATAATCAAGATTGTTTTGAGTGTACAGCAAAGGGTCATGAAAAGAAATGGATGTGAATCCATCTAGTTGATTCTTTAACTAATCTGAGATCTGTTGACTTTAACTCTCCTTGGATCTACCAAGAGTAATAGCTCTAACTGCTTTGTTATAGCATTAGAAACAGGGGTCTTATTTTCGACTGATTCCAGGTTTTAGTCATTGTTTTGGCTTTAAATTTAATTTTAATTTTTTTTTTAAATTTTTATTTATTTATTTATTTATTTATGGCTGTGTTGGGTTTTCGTTTCTGTGCGAGGGCTTTCTCTAGTTGTGGCAAGCGGGCGCCACTCTTCATTGCGGTGCGCAGGCCTCTCACTATCGCGGCCTCTCTTGTTGCGGAGCACAGGCTCCAGACGCGCAGGCTCAGTAGTTGTGGCTCACGGGCCCAGTTGCTCCGTGGCATGTGGTATCTTCCCAGACCAGGGCTCGAACCCGTGTCCCCTGCATTAGCAGGCAGATTCTCAACCACTGTGCCACCAGGGAAGCCCTAATTTTAATTTTGATTACAGTTATATGGCAATGTAGTTTGAAGATGCACATAGCTCACGAGGACAGGAATAGAGTAGTTCCCCCACTGCATGTCCACTGGACCTCACTCTTGAAATACCTCTCACCATTTTTGTTATTCCTTTTGATATTTGCCTCCATCTATCTAGATAACATGCTTACCCTACTGTTTCTGGATTTGTCAGTTTCAGGCCTTACTGATTGATTTCCTACAATGGAAGATGGGACATAGCTCTCTTTCATGCCTCCCCTTGGAAACGTATATACTGTCATCATTCTCCACCCACAACTTTCCATTATATTAGGTTGAACTCTATGAAGTTGCTACTATTCTCAGTCAAAAATGTTTGAATGTTCGCAATATCATGATCTAAAGTTATACCATAATTTTAGTTAAAACAAAATTAAATGTTTGTAATAGTCGAGTCATTTGGCATATTATAAATACTTTCCTTCTATTGCAGCACTTTTGTTTTATCTGTTTGTTTGATTGGTTGGTTGATTTTTAAAATACACTTATTACTAATGTTCCTCAAATCTCTCCCAATTTGTTGAATCTTCCCTCAACATAATAAAACCAATGTATCATTCAGTTTTTATCACCTGGGAGACATCTTTGTTGGAGTCTTTTGATTTAATTTAGTGGACTAGTTACTTTCTAGAACTGCAATCTGGACCCTCTTAAATCTTGATCCTAGGGATACCCTTGTCTCTTGTGTTGGAGTCTCTGCTTCCAATATTCATGACTACCACATTTTTGGCCCAGTCTCCTTGGTGGAGACCTTGCTTTTCTAGGTTTTTGAGAAAGGGAGAAAAGGAGGTAACTTTTTCGGGGATCTGACAAGTCATTATTCTCTGTTCACGTTGAATTAATATTTCACTGCCTAAGTTGAAGTATTAGAGTTTTCTAGAGAAAGAGAACCAATAGGATACACAGATAGGTAGATAGATAGATAGATAGATAGATAGATAGATAGATAGATAGATAGATAGATAGATAGATAGATAGATAGATGATAGATAGATAGGTAGATGATAGATTTATTATAAGAAATTGACTCATGCAATTATGGAGGTTGGCAAGTTACAAGATCTGCAGAACGATTCGGCAAGATGAAGACCCAGGAAAACCAATGGTTTAGTTCCAGTCTGAGTAAAAAACCTGAGAAGCAGAAGAGCCAGTGATATGGTTACTGTCTGAAGGCCAGCAGGCTCAAAACTCAGGAAGAGTCTATGTTTCAGTCTAAGTCTAAAGGTAGCAAAAGAGCCAATGTCCCAGTTCAAAGGCAGTCAAGCAGGAATTATTCTCTCTTACTCAGAGGAGGGCAGCGTTTTTGTTCTATTCAGGCCTTCAACTGATTGGATGAGGTCCATCCACATGAATAAGAGCAATCTGCTTTACTCAGTTTACCAATTTAAATGTTAATTTTATCTAAATACACTCTCATAGAAACACTCAGAAAAATGTTTGGCCAATTATCTGGACACCCCATAGTCCAGTACACTTGATACATAAATTTAACATCATAGTTGGAAATCACTTTCTCTGAGTAATTTGCAGGGATTTCTTCATTGTCTTCCAGCTTCAAGAATCCCGCTTGAGAAGTCTGACAGCTGATTCATTTTTTGATTTGTCTGAGGCATATGGCTGGGTATTTGACCCTGGTCCTCATTATTAGGTGCCATAGCTGGACTTTTTATAGGGGGAATTTCTGACATGAATATCTTGAGATAATTTTTCCTGGGATGGTAAGATTTCCTTGAGAGTAAGCTTTTAGGGTCCTGCCTGGGACATAAAGTCCTGGCTTCTAGAGACCTGAGAGCCTAAGAGAATGATTAGAATGTAAATTTTCATGTAATCTTTTTTTCAGAGCACTATACCTAAACTTTTTTTGGTGTCCCTGGTCCATATACCATCTGTCTTATCTTTCCTAGACAATAAACCTGTATTTACTCACAGAGTTGGAGTAGTGAAGAGGATAAGGAGACCTAATGGTTTTGTAAAAAGATTTTCAATCTAGGTACCCATTTCATCTCCACATTTATGCTCATCTCCATGGAGTCCTGAGGATGTTAACTCCTGACCCTTATAGAGGTACCACAGTGTAAGTTGACTAGCTCCCATCTCTATGGCACCTTCTCGGTCAATTATTACTCAACCTTCTGTTTCCTAGCTCCCCAAATTCTGTGGCTATTGTTTCCTTTCCAATTCTCTTTGTCCTTGTGTTCTATGCCTTTAAACTTTCCTTTATTGTTCTTTTAGTGAGATTTTCAGATGAAGTGATGCTAAATGTTTGTTCACTCTGCAATCTCCACTTGAAAGCTAGATCTTGCTTCTTTTCTTACTCTCTGGCCAAAGGTGATGGGGATGTGAGGAGAAATTACAAAGTAGTGTGACATTTTAAAAATTCAGAGTCATTGTCTTTCTCCTAACCCAAATGAATAATTTTTGATTTGAATCACTTGACTAAATTGCTCCATTCTTTGAGACAGACATTTATGAAAAAAATTTCCAGGTTTACTTATTAAATATTGAACTCTGCAATATAACTAGAACTTTTGTAAGTAATCTAAAAGTATTTCCTAAACATTCATCATGTACAAAAGCTTGTTATCTTGCTATATTCTCAAGAATTTAATGATTTGGTGTGAAAAATTTGTCTGTAAAGTAAAAATAAGTAATGAATCAAGATAATAATACAGGCAGTTTTATTAATTTCTACATTTCTACATTCCATATACTCAGATGCAAACAAATCATCATTCAAGTGACTGTGTGATAACCTCCTCCAACTCTGATTCATTGGTAACCATGAAGGAAGTATACTTTATGTAAGTGGCTTAATTAAGTGCATTTGTATTCTTACCTCTTTGGAGGTTTTAAAATTGAAGCTGTGTCATCTGTCAGAAATAAGTTAAGTGTGGCCCAATCTGGAAATGATGGTATTTTTAGTGATTATTTTTTTTTATGACTAGGTTCATCTACATGTGAGAGCTGACCTCATATTCTCTAAACATGGTGATTTTATGAAGATAGACTAGTGTTTCTTGTTTAGGTAAACAGATAATTTGGTCCAGGCTCCAGCACCATAATTACCTGGTACCAGGATTCTCTGTCTTGCCACTTCATAAGACTTAGGATGCTGTCTTATTGTCCAAGATGGCAACATCAGCTTCAGCCTCCATTTCCTCATTCCAACCAACAGGAAAGAGGAAGGACAAAGAAGGGGTTATTACTTCACCCTGGAAACACTTCCAGGAAGCTACACACGTCCCAACAGCCAAAAGTTGGTCACATCACCACAGTTAGCTGTGAGGAGTGGTGGAAAATACATCTATTCCAGGCAACCTTGTATCCAGTAACTACCAGGGTTTCTATTTCTAAGGAAGAAAGGAAAAAGGTAGGACATATACAGGAGGGAAAGAGCAATCTCTTTCACAGGCATACTTACATATATCCAACTTGTGATTCCACACATTTCACAATATAGAAAATACTGGGATGACAAGAGGTGGTGACAAGTGACAGAAGTGATGGACATTTTATCAATGGCAGGACCAAAAATCAGATGTCTATTTTATGGCTATTGATGCTATGCTGAAATCCAGCTTGGAAGTAAATGAATATTCTTAGAAATTACATATTTTAATTATAAAATATCTCAAACACACATACTCTGAAACCCCATGGTTTGCATGCAGGTTGTTTCCCAGGGAGTGTGAGAGAGTGGGGGAGGGGAAATTGAGCAGAAGGAGAGATTGGGCTGAGATGCAGTTGCAGCAAAGGTCTGAGCTAGTCCCACAAGGGCTCTGGAGCTGGGATGTCTCCAGAGTTGTCCCCTTGAGGCTGCTGTGGTCTTGCACAGGCTAGTGATTGGATGGGAACTCCTTCTGAGGAAGGAGTGTGACCTTGGAGGAAGGGCCTCTGTTCTACTTAAGGTTGTGGGACCTTAGAGCTGGGTGGGTGGAGCTAGGGGGCAAACCGTCCCCTCCACTTCCTGGTGGGGCACATTCCCAGCTCTTGTACCTTGACCAATCATACTTCTTATATTTTGCTGGGTTGTTGGCCAATTCTAAATCAATCTAGTGATTCTAAAATAATGGTTCACTTCATTTTCATCAAGCACACTGGATGTCAGGATTCAGTGTAATATCATTCAAACTTCTTTGAAAAGAAATCTGGTAAGGAATCTCAATTTCAAAAATAGATACAGGAGGTACGCTATTTGTGACTAAATTTTAAAAATATATTACAAATATTTTTTAATGACAAATCTTTTATTTTTTGGTGGAAAACACTTGATTGTTTTTGGAATCCCTGAAGCATCTTTTAGGAGGCAGCTCTGAGACTCAGGTCTAACAAAAAGAGCCCACTTTTGGAATCAGATGTACCTGAAATCGAACCCAGACAGTTAGTTGCTTGCTGTGTGATTTTGGCAAGTCATATGACCTCTCTGTGCTTTAATTTTTCTAAACAAAACACAGCACTTCTTCCAAGGTCTCTTTGGTCTCTTGAGAGTTCCCCATTTATAAGAGAAAACAGCCAGTGCTTCCAGTGCAGTGAGCCTAAGAATTGTTGTAGGTCTGACCAATTTCCTGGCCGTCTGTCAATAGGAGTAACTTATTATTGAAGGTTCCTTTGTGAGGCAACTCTCACACCAGGAATGCCCTGGGAAGGTTGTTGAACGTGACTTCATGTCAGGGCCTCCCTAGCCAAGCCTGACTTAGGAAAGACTTAATTCCTTGGCACAAGGGAGCAAGGGAAAGACAGAGAAGGGAAAAGGCATGTGCCAGCAACAGGAGGTACAGCTTCAGAGCCTGGGTCCAGCTCCCATTTCAAGCCCAGGGTTCCTGTAATTGGCTTGTCATTTGTCCTGCTCACACCCTCCTGGCCATCTCCAATGAGTGGACCCTTTGCTCCATCAACGTGAGAACATAGGCAACTTTAATTGAGACGGAGGGACAGCTCACAGGGAAGGTGCTGGAGTCTGTTCAGCTTCTGAGCTCAGTAAGCATGACTTATCCCCCGAACTGGGGCCTGGCACTTTAAGACTTGAGTCACTGCCATCAAGTCCCCTCACATGTATGTTCCCCTTTATTACTTTGCATTTCTAATTGAGGGAAGATATGCTTTATTTGAAGTGAGAATTGCCCTGTGTCCATGAAGGTCCTCCACTCCTGTAAATTACCACAGAGGGAATCATAACTCAAGGAGGGCCGACAGAAGGCAGTTTAGTGATCTCATAGAGAGGTCCACTGGGCAAAGTGGGGGGCAGAGTATTATGAGAAATTGGCTGCAGAACACGGAATCTGAGCTACATAAGCTTTCTCCTCCTTGCTCCAAGCAGGCAGGAGCAGAGCCTGTACTCTCCACCTCCTGGGGCTGTGGGTCAGGCGCTTGCCATGGGAGATATGAAGGGGGAGCTCAGTCCATGGAAATCCAGGATCAATCAATCTGTCAACAAACCCATGGGGTATTTACGGAACATCGAATATATGAGCAAGGGAAACCCAACATATATTAGGATTCATTATTTTCAAATATTCTTTGAAACATTCAGAGGAAAAAAAAAAGAATTTGATCCCTTTAAACACTGAGAGTGAGCAGAAGCAAGAAGAACTACAATCCTGCAGCCTGTGGAACAAAAACCACATTCACAGAAAGACAGACAAAATGAAAAGACAGAGGACTATGTACAAGAGGAAGGAACAAGATAAAACCCCAGAAAAACAACTAAAAGAAGTGGAGATAGGCAACCTTCCAGAAAAAGATTTCAGAAAAATGATAGTGAAGATGATCCAGGATCTCGCAAAAAGAATGGAGACAAAGATTGAGAAGATGCAACAAATGTTTAACAAGACCTAGAAGAATTAAAGAACAAACAAACAGAGATGAACAATACAATAACCGAAATGAAAAATACACTAGAAGGAATCAATAGCAGAATAACTGAGGCAGAAGAATGGATAAGTGGCCTGGAAGACAGAATGGTGGAATTCACTGCCATGGAACAGAATAAAGAAAAAATAATGAAAAGAAATGAAGACCGCTTAGGAGATCTCTGGGACAACACTAAACACACCAACATTTGCATTATAGGGGTCCCAGAAGGAGAAGAGAGAGAGAAAAGACCCGAGAAAATATTTGAAGAGATTATAGTTGAAAACTTCCCTAACATGGGAAAGGAAATACCCACCCAAGTCCAGGAAGTGCAGAGAGTCCTAGGCAGGCTAAACCCAAGGAAAAACATGTTGAGACACATAGTAATCAAACTGACAAAAATTAAAGACAGACACATATTAATCAAACTGACAAAGATTAAAGACAAAGAAAAATTATTGAAAGCAACAAGGGAAAAATGAAAAATAACATACAAGGGAGCTCCCGTAAGGTTAACAGCTGATTTCTCAACAGAAACTCTACAAGCCAGAAGAAAGTGGCATGATATATTTAAAGTGATGAAAGGAAAGAAGCTACAACCAAGATTACTCTACGCAGCAAGGACCTCATTCAGATATGACAGAGAAATCAAAAGCTTTACAGACAAGCAAAAGCTAAGAGAGTTCAGCACCACCAAACCAGCTCTACAAAAAACACTAAAGGAACTTCTCTAAGTGGGAAACATAAGAGAAGAAAAGGACCTACAAAAAAACCCCAGGACTTCCCTGATGGTGCAGTGGTTGAGAATCTGCCTGCCAATGCAGGGGACACGGGTTCGAGCCCTGGTCTGGGAAGATCCCACATGCCGCGGAGCAACTAGGCCCGTGAGCCCCAACTACTGAGCCTGCGCATCTGGAGCCTGTGCTCCGCAACAAGAGAGGCCGTGATAGTGAGAGGCCCATGCACTGTGATGAAGAGTGGCCCCCACTTGCCGCATCTAGAGAAAGCCCTTGCACAGAAACGAAGACCCAACACAGCCAAAAATAAATAAATAAATAAATTAATTAAAAAAAAAACCCAAACAATTAAGAAAATGGTACTAGGAACATACATATCAATAATTACCTTAAATGTGAATGGATTAAATGCTCCAACCAAAAGACACAGGCTCACTGAATGGATACAAAAACAAGACCCATATACATGCTGTCTACAAGAGACCCACTTCAGACCTAGGGACACATACAGACTGAAAGTGAGAGGATGGAAAAAGATATTCCATGCAAATGGAAATCAAAAGAAAGCTGGAGTAGCAATACTCATATGAGATAAAATAGACTTTAAAATAAAGAATGTTACAAGAGACAAGGAAGGACACTACATAATGATCAAGGGGTCAATCCAAGAAGATCATATAACACTTATAAATATATATGCACCCAACATAGGAGCACCTCAATACATAAGGCAAATGCTAACAGCTCTAAAAGAGGAAACTGACAGTAACACAATAATAGTGGGGACTTTAACACCTCACTTACACCAATGGAGAGATCATCCAGACAGAATATTAATAAGGAAACACAAGCTTTAAACGACACAATAGACCAGATAGATTTAATTGATATTTATAGGATATTCCATCCAAAAACAGCAGATTACACTTTCTTCTCAAGTTCACATGGGACATTCTCCAGGATAGATCACATCTTGGGTCACAAATCAAGCCTTGGTAAATATGAGAAAATTGAAATCACATCAAGCATCTTTTCCGATCACAACGCTATGAGATTAGAAATCAATCACAGGGAAAGAAACGTAAAAAACCCAAACACATGGAGGCTAAACAATACGTTGCTAAATAACCAAGAGATCATTGAAGAAATCAAAGAGGAAATTAAAAAATACCTAGAGACAAATGACAACAAAAACACGATGATCCAAAACCTATGGAATGCAGCAAAAGCACTTCTAAAAGGGAAGTTTATAGCAATATAATCCTACTTCAAGAAACAAGAAAAATCTCAAATAAACAATCTAAACTTACACCTAAAGGAACTAGAGAAAGAAGAACAAACAAAACCCAAAGTTAGTAGAAGGAAAGAAATCATAAAGATCAGCACAGAAATAAATGAAATAGAAACAAGAAAACAATAGCAAAGATCAATAAAAGCAAAAGCTGGTTTTTTGAGAAGATAAACAAAATTGATAAAACTTTAGCCAGACTCATCAAAAAAAGAGGGAGAGGACTGAAATCATTAAATTAGAAATTTAAAAGAAGAAGTTACAACGGACACAACAGAAATACAAAGCATCCTGAGAGACTACTACAAGCAACTCTATGCCAATAAAATGGCCAAACTAAAAGAAATGGACAAATTCTTAGAAAGGTATAATCTTCCAAGACTGAACCAGGAAGAAATAGAAAATATGAACAGACCAATCACAAGTAATAAAACTGAAACTGTGATTAAAAATCTTCCAACAAATAAAAGTTCAGGACCATATGGCTTCACAGGTGAATTCTATCGAATGTTTAGAGAAGAGCTAACACCTATCCTCAAACTCTTCCAAAAAAATTGCAGAGGAAGGAACACTCTCAAACTTATTCTATGAAGCCAATATCATCCTGATAGCAAAACCAGACAAAAATACTACAAAAAAAGAAAATTACAGACCAATATCACTGATGAATATAGATGCAAAAATCCTCAACAGAATACTAGCAAACAGAATCCAAAAACACATTAAAAGGATCATACACCATGATCAAGTGGGATTTATCCCAGGGATGCAAGGATTCTTCAATATATGCAAATCAGTCAATGTGATACACCATATTAACAAATTGAAGAATAAAAACCATATGATCATCTCAATAGATGCAGAAAAAGCTTTTGACAAAATTCAGCACCCATTTATGATAAAAACTCTCCAGAAAGTGGGCATAGAGGGAACATACCTCAACATAATAAAGGCCATATATGACAAACCCACATCAAACATCATTCTCAATAGTGAAAAACTGAAAGTATTTCCTCTAAGATCAGGAACAAGACAAGGATGTCCACTCTCACTGCTATTATTCAACATAGTTTTGGAAGTCCTAGCCAAGGCTATCAGAGAACAAAAAGAAATAAAAGGAATACAAAACGGAAAAGAAGAAGTAAAATTGTCACCGTTTGCAGATGACATGATACTATACATAGATAATGATAATTATCTTTAGATAATTAGATATCTAATAATAGATATTTAGATAATTGGATATCTAAATTTAGATATCTTTAGATAATCTAAATATGTCACCAGAAAACTACTAGAGCTAATCAATGAATTTGGTAAAGTTTCAGGATACAAAATTAATGCACAGATATCTCTTGCATTCTATACACTAACAATGAAAGATTAGAAAGAGAAATCAAGGAAACAATCCCATTTTCCACTGCAACAAAAAGAATAAAATACTTAGGAATAAACCTACCTAGGGAAACAAAAGACCTGTATTCAGAAAACTATAAGATACTGATGAAAGAAAACAAAAATGACAAAAAAAGATGGAGAGAAATACCATGTTCTTTGATTGGAAGAACCAATATTGTGAAAATGACTATTCTACCCAAAGCAATCTACAGATTCAATGCAATCCCTATCAAATTATCAATGGCATCTTTCACAGAACTAGAACAGAAAAATCTAAAATATGTATGGAAATACAAAAGACCCAGAATAGCCAAAGCAATCTTGAGAGAAAAAAACAGAGCTGGAGGAATCAGATTCCCTGATTTCAGACTATACTACAAAGCTACATTAATCAAGACAATATGGTACTGGCACAAAGACAGAAATACAGATCAATGGAACAGGATAGAAAGTTCAGAGATAAACCCATGCACATACGGTCAACTAATCTATGACAAAGGAGGCAAGGATATACAATGGAGAAATGACAGTGTCTTCAATAAGTTGTGCTGGGGAAACTGGACAGCTATATGTAAAAGAATGAAATTAGAACACTTCCTAACACCATACACAAAAATAAACTCAAAATTGATTAAAGACCTAAATGTAAAGCTAGACACAATAAAACTCTTAGAGGAAAACATAGGAAGAACACACTTTGACATAAATTACAGCAAGATCTTTTTTGACCCACCTCCTAAAGTAAGGGAAATAAAAACAAAAATAAACAAATGGAACCTAATGAAATGTAAAAGCTTTTGCACAGCAAAGGAAACAGTAAACAAGATGAAAAGACAGCCCTCAGAATGGGAGAAAATATTTGCAAATGAATCAATAGACAAAGGATTAACCTCCAAAATATATAAACAACTCAGGCAGCTCAATATTAAAAAACAAATAACCCAATCAAAAAATGGGCAGAAGACCTAAATAGACATTTCTCCAAAGAAGACATACAGATGGCCAAGAGGCACATGAAAAGCTGCTCAACATCATTAATTATTAGAGAAATGCAAATCAAAACTACATTGAGGTATCACCTCACACTGGTTAGAATGGGCATCATCAGAAAATCTACAAACAACAAATGCTGGAGAGGGTGTGGAGAAAAGGGAACCCTCTTGCACTGTTGGTGGGAATGTAAATTGATACAGCCACTATGGAGAACAGTACAGAGGTTCCTTAAAAAACTAAAAATAGAACTACTATATGATCCAGAAATCCCACTACCTGGCATATACCCAGAGAAAACGATAATTCAAAAAGACACATGCACCCCAATGTTCACTGCAGCACTATTTAGAATAGCCAGGTCATGGAAGCAACCTAAATGCCCATCAACAGACAAATAGATAAAGAAGATGTGGTACATATATACAATGGAATATTACTCAGCCATAAAAAGAAATGAAATTGGGTCATTTGTAAAGATGTGGATGGACTTAGAGACTGTCATACAGGGTGAGGTAAGTCAGAATGAGAAAAACAAATATCGTATATTAACGCATATATATGGAATCTAGAAAAGTGGTACAGATGAACCAGTTTGCCAGGCAGAAATAGAGGCACAGATGTAGAGAACAAACATATAGACACCAAGGGGGGATAGCTGGGGTGAGGGGGGTGGTGGTGGTGGTGGGATGAACTGGGAGATTGGGATTGACATATGTAATATGTATAAAATAGATAACTAATAAGAACCTGCTGTATAAAAAAATTAAATTAAATTAAATTAAAAAAATAAACACTGAAAGTAAGTTTCTGGCATTGTTGAGAATGTGACATTGGCTGGAAAGCTACCCCTGAGTAGTGTGGCAAAGAAAAAACTTAAGAGATGTTGTTTTCCGGAAGTAGACTTTCCATGCATTCATTCAGGTATTTATACTATGAGTCACAACTGAGCTAGATGTAGCAGCTTCATCTGCACTGCTCTGACCTCTCACCTCAAGATCCCACCCAAAATGCAAATCAAAAACCACGAGATATCATCTCACGCTTGTTAGAGTTGCTATCATCAAAAAGTACACAAATAACAAATATTGGAGAGGATGTGGAGAAAAAGGAACCCTCGTACACTGTTTGTGCGAATGTAAATTGGTGCAGCCACTGTGGAAAACCGTATGGAGGTTTCTCAAAAAAACTAAAAATAGAACTACTATATGACTCAGTAATTCCACTCCTGGGTATATATCCAAAAAAACCCCAAAACACTAATTTGAAAAGATACATGCACACCAATGTTCATAGCAACATTATTTACAATTGTCAAGTCATGGAAACAACCTAAGTGCCCATCAACAGATGAATTGATAAAGAAGATATGGTATACAGATACAATGAAATACTACTTAGCCATAAAAAAGAATGAGATTTTGCCATTTGCAGCGACATGGATGGGCTTGGAGGGCATTATGCTAAGTGAAATAAGTCAGACAGAGAAAGACAAATACTGTGTGATATCACTTATATGTGGAATCTAAAAAATATGACAAACTAGTGAATATAACAAAAAGAAGCAGACTCAGAGATATAGAGAGCAAACTAATGGTTACCAGTGGGGAGAGGGAGGGGGTAGGGACAACATAAGGATAGCAGATTAAGAGGTACAAACTATTAGGTATAAAGTAAGCTACAGGAATATATTGAACAACATGGTGAATATAGCAAATATTTTAAAATAACTGTGAATGGAATATAACTTTCAAAAATTGTGAATTACTATGTTGTACACCTGTAACTTATATAATATTGCATATCAACTATATTTCAATAAAAAAGAGACCCCACTAAATTTTGGGGCCCTACTTCCACCTAACCCCCCACTTCAGCCTTTGTCCTGGCGTCGTACCTGCTATACCTGTGAGACAAGCTAGAGGCTGACAGGTGTGCATTTCTTACCTTGCAAATTATTGCACCAATCCCTTTGTCCTTCCCATCGTAGAATAAAAATGTTCTGTCTTCTGACCAAGGCTAAATCCTTCACTCAGGACTGGCAACAGGGTTTGCTGGGCTCAGGGCAAAATGAAAATCCCAGGGAGATAAGTCTGTCTCTCTCCTCTGGCCCACTGCCTCAATCCAGAATGGACTGGCGACACCTTTGTGATTGTAACCTCTACAATGGAACACACCCAGCACCTGGGTTGGCAGTGGGAGAGAGTCCTTCACAGCACTGTCCACTGAGAAACCTCTCATGCTGCCAGCCTGGGTCAGAGCTGGCCACTACTTTGCCCTGCCCAATGAGGCTGTGGGGTAGGCCCCCGCTGGGACAAGAGAGTGACGGAAGGCAGGGCTTTCCCTTGCCAACACAACCCCAACCCTGCCTTGTGGGATGGGCAGGGGGATGCCAGGAAGCACTCAGGACCCCAGCAGGCAGCTGAGAATCCATCCCAGGAATGTGGAACAGCTTGTTTGCTTCCGGCATATGCTCCACGTGCAAAACAGAAAACCAAAGATAAAATTATTAAGAATTTAAAGACAGCAACCTCAGCACTTTAAACAAAGCACAGGACTCTTCTGAACTGTCCAGGTCACATTCTCACAAAGTCTGTCCTGACACTGCCTTTCTTCTGGAAACTACCCTCTGTCTCTTATTCTCCTGGAAGGTGTTGTGCTCTCTTCTCCTGAATCTCATTCCATCTCCTCTCACTGATTCTACACCCTTAGAATATACATTCAAATTCCACCTATTTTTTAGATGCTTCTCACCTTTTCTCTCCATCTTGCTTCTGATCGCTCTGTCTCTCTCTCTATCTTCACAGGCAGACTTCTTGAAAGAGGAGTCAACATTTATTGAGTGTCTCTACTGCATCCAACGAGGCAAGCTGTTTTCTCACTCTGTGAAAACTCCCCTTGCAAAGGTCATCATCAAACTCCTAACCACTCAGTGAGCGCAAAGGTCAGATTTTCAGTTTTCACCTTCACTGACTAAAGATATGTTATTACTTAACAAGGTTGAGAATGCCTCCTCTTGGTATCCATGGCCATCTCTCTTCTGGCTCTTTCTCCTGAGTTCTGGAGGCCAGAAGTCTGAAATCAAGATGTTGGTAGGACTATGCACCCTGTGAAGCCTCTAGTATAAGATCGTACCTTGTCTCTTCCAGCTTCTAGTGGCCCCAGGCATTCATTGGCTGTGGCAGCATCATGCCAATCTCTGTCTCTGTCTTCACATGGCCATCTTCTCCCTGTGTGTCCCTGTTTCTTTAGATTGCATTCTTTTCATGAGGACTCCAATCATCTTGGATTAGACACCCATCCTACTTTAGTATGACCTCATCTTACTTTAACTGATTACATCTATAATGACCCTATTTCCCAATAATGTCACATTTTGAAATATTGGTGGTTAGGTCTTCAATACATCTTTTTTCGAGGATACAATTCAAGCCATAACATATCGTAAAAGTAAAGTAATATTGATAAAAAAATGCATTTCATTTAATTTCTCCAGCCTCAGTTTCTTCATTTATATAATGGCTAGAATAACACTTGTTCTGCTTACCACATGTCTTAAAGATCCTATTAATAGTGAACATAGAAACGAGTAGGAACTCAAGCACGCTTTGTAAGTATGAGGGCTTATCATGATTATGAATCTGATCCTCTTTCATTGTTTTGTGATCCATGGCCTGTGCATTCTCAGAAAGGTATTGCTTAGGTATGGTAGCACACCCGGGGCTTTGCTTCTTCCAGAATGTATTGGCAACCCCATGTTTCTTAACTCTGACTATGTTTTCTCAGCCACAGGTACTGAAGGACTGTGAAACGGGGTGAGATTTTATGCCACATGGAAGGACACATTGGAGGAGCAGCGAGGAATGTGTGCAGAGGGACTAGGGCTGCAGGAGGTTAGGGAGTACAAGGGCCAGAGGCTCCCTGCCCCCACTACCTCCTGCTCTCACAGCTCAAGCCACTTGACCAGCCAGTCATGGCTCTGGTCCTTGGAAGTGTCAGGCCCTTGGACAGTCAAATTTGAGATACTTTAAGAGCCCACATCAAGTTGGCCTTCCTGACTTTGCCAGGAATAATCCCGGCCTCATGGCTGTTGTAACATCTTACGTAAAATCCTGAAAGAACTTTTTGGCCAACCCAATAATAAGATTATTTTCTAAGCTCTCAGTAATCAGCCTCTTGCACCCAGAGCACTTTCACTGTATTCCTTTCCAAAATTCCCTCCCCTGTTGGCCTTGTTGTGGTGCCTGAATTCTACCATTACTCACACTTGAGTTAAGGCACTGAACTGCCTTGTTAAATAGCAAGACAGAGGAAGAAAAGCTTTATCAGCCACAGAGCCCACAGCTTGCTCACTTCAGCTCCTGATCAGGCAGAGTCTATGTATTGCAGTAATGTCTGTCCAAAGTTTCCCATGGAGCAATAATCTAAGACGATCTGGGGGGAGATGGCTGTCTGGTAGCACATGGAATAGGGTGTGAAAACACAGCTTCAGGTCCTGGCTTGTATCACTTACTAACTGAGTCATCTTGGGCTTAATCTTGGTTCCTTATCTGTAAAACAGAGATTTTCTGACTTGAGCAGAGCTCAGTGAGAGGTGATGAGGAACAAATGAGATCAAGGACACAATGTACCTGTAGAGTGTGTAGCATGCACGGGTGTGAGTGCACACACACAAGTTCAAGAATGTGTGGACGTGCACAGGGAAAGCAATATATTCATCACTTTTAAAAGAACAAAGTGAAAGTATAGCCTCTTGTTCCGCATTCTTCTCTCCATGTCTAATCCCTCTCTGCTGCTGACCTGTTCCCTTATGTAAATAAGTTGTCTAATACAATTGGTTATTATTTATTCATTTATTTATTAACATCTTTATTGGAGTATAATTGCTTTACAATGGTGTGTTAGTTTCTGCTTTATAACAAAGTGAATCAGCTATACATACACAAATATCCCCAAATCTCCTCTCCCTTGCCTCTCCCTCCCACCCTCCCTATCCCACCCCTCTAGGTGGTCACAAAGCACGGAGCTGATCTCCCTGTGCTATGCGGCTGCTTCCAACTAGCTATCAATTTTACATTTGGTAGTGTATATATGTCCATGCCACTCTCTCACTTCGTCCCAACTTACCGTTCCCCAACACCGAGTCCTCAAGTCCATTCTCTACGTTTGCATCTTTATTCCTGTCCTGCCCCTAAGTTCATCAGAACAATTTTTATTTTTTTTTAGATTCCATATATATGTGTTAGCATTTTCTCTTTCTGACTTACTTCACTCTCTATGACAGACTCTAGGTCTATCCACCTCACTACAAATAACTCAATTTCGTTTCTTTTTATGGCTGAGTAATATTCCATTGTACATATGTACCACATCTTCTTTATACATTCATCTGTCGATGGACACTTAGGTTGCTACCATGTCCTGGTTACTGTAAATAGAGCTGCAATGAGCATTGTGGTACATGACTTTTAGAATTATGGTTTTCTCAGGGTATATGCCCAGTAGTGCACTTGCTGGGTCATATGGTAGTTCTATTTTTAGTTTTTTAAGGAACTTCCATACTGTTCACCATAGTGGCTGCATCAATTTACATTCCCACCAATAGTGCAAGAGGGTTCCCTTTTCTCCACACTCTCTCCAGCATTTATTTTTTGTAGATATTTTGATGATGGCTATTGTGACAGTTGTGAGGTGATACCTCATTGATGTCTTGATTTGCATTTCTCTAATGATTAGCAATGTTGAGCATTCTTTCATGTGTTTGTTGGCAATCTGTATATCTTCTTTGGAGAAATGTCTATTTAGGTCTTCTGCCCATTTTTGGATTGGGTTGTTTCTTTTCTTGATATTGAGCTACACGAGCTGCTTGTAAATTTTGGAGATTAATCCTTTGTCAGTTGCTGCATTTGCAAATATTTTCTCCCATTCTAAGGGTTTTCTTGTTGTCTTGTTTATGTTTTCCGTTGCTGTGCAAAAGCTTTTAAGTTTCATTAGGTAGGTCCCATTTGTTTATTCTTGTTTTTATTTCCATTTCTCTAGGAGCTGGGTCAAAAAGGATCTTGCTGTGATTTATGTCATAGAGTGTTCTTCCTATGTTTTCCTCTAAGAGTTTTATAGTGTCTGGCCTTACATTTAGATTTTTAATCCATTTTGAATTTATTTTGTGTATGGGGTTAGGAAGTGTTCTAAATTCATTCTTTTACATGTAGCTGTCCAGGTTTCCCAGCACCACTTATTGAAGAGACTGTCTTTTCTCCATTGTATATTCTAGCCACCTTTATCAAAAATAAGGTGACCATATATGCGTTGGTTTATCTCTGGGCTTTCTATCCTGTTCCATTGATCTATATTTCTGTTTTTGTGCCAGTACCATACGGTCTTGATTACTGTAGCTTTGTAGTATAGTGTGAAGTCTGGGAGCCTGATTCCTCCAGCTCCTTTTTTCTTTCTCAAGATTGATTTAGCTCTTCAGGGTCTTTTGTGTTTCCATACAAATTGTGAAGTATTTTGTTCTAGTTCTGTGAAAAATGCCATTGTTTGTTTGATAGGGATTGCATTGAATCTGTAGATTGCTTTGTGTAGTGTAGTCATTTTCACGAAGTTCATTCTTTCAATCCAACAACATGGTATATCTCTCCATCTGTTTATATCATCTTTAAATTCTTTCATCAGTGTCTTATAGTTTTCTGCATACAGGTCTTTTGTCTCCTTAAGTAGGTTTATTCCCAGGTATTCTATTCTTTTTGTTGCAATGGTAAATGGGAGTGTTTCCTTAATTTCTGTGACAGATTTCTCATCATTAGTATATAGGAATGCAAGAGATTTCTGTGCATTAATTTTGTATCCTGCTACTTTACCAAATTCATTGATTAGCTATAGCAGTTTTCTGGTAGCATCTTTAGGACTCTCTGTGTATAGTATAATGTCATCTGTAGACAGTGATATCTTAACTTCTTTTCCAATTTGGATTCCTTTTATTTCTTTTTCTTCTCTGATTGCTGTGGCTAAAACTTCCAAAACTATGTTGAAAAATAGTGGTGAGAGTGGACAACCCTGTCTTTTTCCTGATCTTAGAGGAAATTGTTTCAGTTTTTCACCATTGAGAACATGTTGGCTGTGGGTTTGTAATATATGGCCTGTATTATGTTGAGGTAAGTTCCCTCTATACCTACTTTCTGAAGAGTCTTTATAATAAATGTGTGTTAAATTTTGTCAAAAGTTTTTTCTGCATCTATTGAGATGATCATATGGTTTTTCTCCTTCAATTTGTTAATATGGCTTATCACACTGATTGATTTGTGTATTTTGAAGAATCCTTGCATTCCTGGGGTAAACCCCACTTGATCATGGTATATGATCCTTTTAATGTGCTGTTGGATTTTGTTTGCTAGTGTTTTGTTGAGGATTTTTCCATCTATGTTCATCAGTGATATTGGCCTGTAGTTTTCTTTCTTTGTGACATCTTTGTCTGGTTCTGGTATCAGGGTAATTGTGTCCTTGTAGAATGAGTTTGGGAGTGTTCCTCCCTCTGTTATATGTTGGAAGAGTTTGAGAAGGATAGGCTTTAGCTTGTCTCTAAATGTTTGATAAAATTCACCTGTGTAGCCATAGGGTCCTGGGCTTAGGTTTGTTGGAAGATTTTTAATCGCAGTCTCAAATTCAGTGCTTGTGAGGGTCTGTTTGTATTTTCTATTTCTTCCTGGTTTTGTCTCAGAAGGTTGTGCTTTTCTAAGAATTTGTCCATTTCTTCCAGGTTGTCTATTTTATTGGCATATAGTTGCTTGTAGTCATCTCTCATGTTCCTTTGTATTTCTTCAGTAACAGTTGTTACTTCTACTTTTTCATTTCTAATTCTGTAGATTTGAGTCTTCTCCCTTTTTTTCTTGAGGAGTCTGGCTAATGGTTTATCAATTTTGTTTATCTTTTCAAAGAACCAGCTTTTAGATTTATTGTTGTTTGCTCTTGTTTCCTTCATTTCTTTTTCATTTATTTCTGATCTAATCTTTATGATTTCATTCCTTCTGCTAACTCTGGGGTTTTTTTGTTCTTCTTTCTCTAATTTCTTAAGGTGTAATGTTAGGTTGTTTATTTGAGATGTTTCTTGTTTCTTGAGGTAGGACTTTATTGCTATAAAATTCCCTCTTAGAACTGCTTTTGTTGCATCCCACAGGTTTTGGATCATCGTGTTTTCATTGTCATTTGTTTCTAGGTAATTTTTAATTTCCTCTTTGATTTCTTCAGTGACCTCTTGGTTATTTAGTAGTGTATTGTTTAGAGTCCATGAGTTTATATTTTTTACAGATTTTTTCCTGTAATTGACATCTAGTCTCATAGCGTTATGGTCGGAAAAGATACTTGATATGATTTCAATTTTCTTAAATTTACCAAGGCTTGATTTGTGACCCAAGATATGATGTATCCTGGAGAATGTTCTATGAGCACTTGAGAAGAAAGTGTATTCTGTTGTTTTTGGATGGCACGTCTTATAAATATCAATTAAGTCCATCTTGTTGAAGGTAATATTTAAAGCTTGTGTTTCCTTATTTTATTTATTTTGGATGATCTGTGCATTGGTGAAAGTGGTGTGTTAAAGTCCCCTACTTTGCTTGTGTTACTTTCGATTTCCCCTTTTATGGTTGTTAGCATTTGCCTTATGTATTGAGGTGCTCCTATGTTGGGTGCATAAATATTTACAATTGTTATATTTTCTTGTTGGATTGATCCCTTGATCATTATGTAGTGTCCTTCTTTGTCTCTTGTAATAGACTTTATTTTAAAGTCTATTTTGTCTGATATGAGAATTGCTACTCCAGCTTTCTTTTGATTTCCATTTGCATGGAATATCTTATTCCATCCCCTCACTTTCAGTCTGTATGTGTCCCTAGGTCTGAAGTGGGTCTCTTTTAGACAGCATATATATGGGTCTTATTTTTGTATCCATTCAGCCAGTCTATGTCTTTTGGTTGGAGCATTTAATCCATTTTCATTTAAGGTAGTTATCAATATGTAAGTTCCTATTACCATTTTCTTAGTTGTTTTGGGTTTGTTATTGTAGGTGTTTTCCTTCTCTTGTGTTTCCTGCCTAAAGAAGTTCCTTTAGCATTTGTTGTAAAGGTGGTTTTGTGGTGCTGAATTCTCTTAGCTTTTGCTTGTCTCTAAAGGTTTTAATTTCTCCGTCCAAGCTGAATGAGATCCTTGCAGAATAGGGTAATTTCCGTTCATAGGTTTTTCCGTTTCATCACTTTAAATATGTTCTGCCGCTCCCTTCTGGCTGGCAGAGTTTCTGCTGAAAGATCAGCTGTTAACCTTATGGGAGTTCCCTTGTATGTTATTTGTTGTTTTTCCCTTGCTGCTTTTAATGTTTTTTCTTTGTGTTTAATTTTTGATAGTTTGATTAATATGTGTCTTGACGTGTTTCTCCTTGGATTTATCCTGTATGGGACTCTCTGCACTTCCTGGAGTTGATTATTTCCTTTCCCATATTAGGGAAGTTTTCAACTATAATCTCTTCAAGTATTTTCTGAGTCCCTTTCTTTTTCCCTTCTTCTTCTGGGACCCCTATAATTCAAATGTTGGTGCATTTAATGTTGTTCCAGAAGTCTCTGAGACTGTCGTCCATTCTTTTCACTCTTTTTTTTTTTTATTCTGCTCTGTGGTAGTTATTTCCAGTATTTTATCTTCCTTGTCACTTATCCGTTATTCTGCCTCATTTATTCTGCTACTGATTCTTTCTAGAGAATTTTTAATTTCATTTATTGTGCTGTTCATCATTTTTTGTTTGTGCTTTAGTTCTTCCAGGTCCTTGTTAAACGTTTCTTGTATTTTCTCCATTCTATTTCAAAGATTTTGCATCATCTTTACTATCATTACCCTGAACTGTTTTTCAGGTAGATTGCCTATTTCCTCTTCATTTGTTTGTTCTGGTGGGATTTTGTCTTGCTCCTTCATATGGTATGTGTTTCTCTGTCTTCTCATTTTGCTTAACTTACTGTGTTTGGGGTCTCATTTTCACTGGCTGCAGTTTCATAGTTCCTGTTGTTTTGGTGTCTGCCTCCATTAGGTAAGATTGGTTAAGTGGCTTTTGTAGGTTTCCTGGTGGAGGGGACTGGTGCCTGTGTTCTGGTGAATGAAGCTTGATATTGTCTTTCTGGTGGGCAGGACTGTGTCCAGTGTTGTGTTTTGGGGTTTCTGTGACCGTATTATGATTTTAGGCAGTGTCTCTGCTGATGGGTGGTGTTGTATTCCTGTCTTGCTAGGTTTTTTGCATAGGGTGTCCAGCACTGTAGCTCGCTGGTCATTGAGTGGAGCTGGGTCGTAGCATTGAGATGGAGATCTCTGGGAGAGCATTTGCTATTTGATATTTTGCAGAGCTGGGAGGTCTCTGGTGGACCAATGTCCTGAACTCAGCTGTCCCGTCTCAGAGGCACTGGCCTAACCCCTGGCCAGAGCACCAAGAACCTGTCAGCCACACGGCTCAGAAGTAAATGGTGAGGAGCTCTGCCCACCAAAGCAATAGCCAGCTCTACCCACCATGAGTTGCTCCCATCAGGAAACTTGCACAGGTGTCTTAGATAGCCTCATGCACCACAGGGCAGACAGCAGAAGAAAGAAAACTACAATCCTGCAGCCTGTGGAACAAAACCCACATTCACAGAAAGATACACAAGATGAAAAGGCAGAGGGCTATGTACTAGATGAAAGAACAAGATAAAACCCCAGAAAAACAACTAAATGAAGTGGAGGTAGGCAAACTCCCAGAGACGGAATTCAGAATAATGATAGTGAAGATGATCCAAGACCTCGGAAATAGAATGGAGGCAAAGATCGAGAAGATGCAAGAAATGTTTAACAAAGATCGAGAAGAATTAAAGAACAAACAAACAGAGATGAACAACAAAATAACTGAAATGAAAAATACACTAGAAGGAATCAATAGCAGAATAACTGAGGCAGAACGGATAAATGACCTGGAAGACAGAATGGTGGAATTCACTGCTGCGGAACAGACTAAAGAAAAAAGAATGAAAGGAAATGAAAACAGCTTAAGAGACCTCTGGGACTACATTAAATGCAACAACATTCACATTATACGGGTTCAGAAGGAGAAGAGAGAGAGAAAAGACCCGAGAAAATACTTGAAGAGAATACAGTTGAAAATTCCCTAACATGGGAAAGGAAATAGCCACCCAAGTCCAGGAAGTGCAGAGAGTGCCATACAGGATAAACCCAAGGAGAAACACGCCAAGACACATAGTAATCAAATTGGCAAAAATTAAAGGCAAAGAAAAATTATTGAAAGCAGCAAGGGAAAAATGACAAATAATATACAAGGGAACTCGTATAAGGTTAACAGCTGATTTCTCAGCAGAAACTCTACGAGCCAGAAGGGAGTGGCATGATATACTTAAAGTGATGAAAGGAAAGAAGCTACAACCAAGATTACTCTACGCAGCAAGGACCTCATTCAGATATGACAGAGAAATCAAAAGCTTTACAGACAAGCAAAAGCTAAGAGAGTTCAGCACCACCAAACCAGCTCTACAAAAAACGCTAAAGGAACTTCTCTAAGTGGGAAACACAAGAGAAGAAAAGGACTGACAAAAACAAACCCAAAACAATTAAGAAAATGGTCATAGGAACATACATATCAATAACTACCTTAAACGTGAATGGATTAAATGCTCTAACCAAAAGACACAGGCTTGATGAATGGATATAAAGACAAGACCCACATACATGCTGTCTACAAGAGAACCACATCAGACCTAGGGACACATTCACAATGAAAGTGAGGGGATGGAAAAAGATATTCCATGCAATTGGAAATCAAAAGAAAGCTGAAGTAGCAATACTCATATCAGATAAAATAGACTTTAAAATAAAGAATGTTACTAGAGACAAAGAAGAACACTACATAATGATCAAGGGATCAATCCAAGAAGAAGATATAACAACTATAAATATATATGCACCCAACATAAGAACACCACAATACATAAGGCAAATGCTAACAGCTATAAAAGAGGAAATCAACAGTAACACAAAAATAGTAGGAGACTTTAACACCTCACTTACACCAATGGAGAGATCATCCAAACAGAAAATTAATAAGGAAACACAAGCTTTAAATGACACAATAGACCAGATAGATTTAATTGATATTTATAGGACATTCCATCCCAAAACAGCAGATTACACTTTATTCTCAAGTGCACATGGAACATTCTCCAGGATAGATCACATGTTGGGTCACAAATCAAGGCTCAGTAAATTTAAGAAAATTGAAATCATATCCAGCATCTTTTCTGACCACAATGCTATGAGATTAGAAATCAATTAAGGGAAAAAAACGTAAAAAACCAAACACATGGAGGCTAAACAATATGTTACTAAATAACCAAGAGATCACTGAGGAAATAAAGAGGAAATCAAAGAATACCTAGAGACAAATGATAATGAAAACACGACGATCCAAAACCTATGGGATGCAGCAAAAGCAGTTCTAAGAGGGAAGTTTATAGCTATACAAGCCTACCTCAAGAGACAAGAAAAATCTCAGATAAACTATCTAACCTTACACCAAAAGTAACTAGAGAAAGAAGAACAAACAAAATCCAAAGTTAGCAAGCAGAAAGAAAGAAATCATAAAGATCAGAGCAGAAATAAATGAAATAGAAACAAAGAAAACAATTGCAAAGATCAATAAAACTAAAAGCCGGTTCATTGAGAAGATAAACAAAATTGATAAACCATTAGCCAGACTCATCAAAAAAAAGAGGGAGAGGACTCAAATCAATAAAATTAGTAATGAAAAAGGAGAAGTTACAACAGACACCACAGAAATACAAAGCATCCTAAGAGACTACTACAAGCAACTCTATGCCAATAAAATGGACAACCTGGAAGAAATGGAAAAATTCTGAGAAAGGTACAACCTTCCAAGACTGAACCAGGAAGAAATAGAAAGTATGAACAGACCAATCACAAGTCATGAAACTGAAACTGTGATTAAAAATCTTCCAACAAACAAAAGTCCAGGACCAGATCATTTAAAAGGTGAATTCTATCAAACATTTAGAGAAGACCCAAAACCCATCCTTCTCAAACTCTTCCAAAAAATTACAGAAAAAGGAACACTCCCAAACTCATTCTATGAGGCCACCATCACCCTGATACCAAAAGCAGGCAAAGATACTACCAAACAAGAAAACTACAGACCAATGTCACTGATGAATATAGATGCAAATATCCTCAACAAAATACTAGCAAACAGAATCCAACAACATATTAAAAGAATCATACACCATGATCAAGTGGGATTTTTCCCAGGGATGCAAGGATTCTTCAATATATGCAAACAATTTCATACACTATATTAACAAACTGAAGAATAAACACCATATGATCATCTCAATAGATGCAGGAAAAGCTTTTGACAAAATTCAACACCCATTTATGATAGACGCTTTCCAGAAAGTGGACATAGATGGAACCTACCTCAACATAATAAAGACCATATATGACAAACCCACAGCAAACATCATTCTGAATGGTGAAAAACTGAAAGCATTTCCCCTAAGATCAGGAGCAAAACAAGGATGTCCACTCTTGCCATTATTATTGAACATTGTTATGGAAGTCCTAGACATGGCAATCAGAGAAGAAAAAGAAATAAAAGGAATACAAATTGGAAAAGAAGAAGTAAAACTGTCACTGTTTGCAGAGACATGATACTATACATAGAGAATCCTAAAGATGCCACCAGAAAACTACTAGACCTAATCAATGAATTTGGTAACGTTGCAGGATACAAAATTAATGCACAGATATCTCTTGCATTTCTATACACTAATGATGAAAAATCTGAAAGAGAAATTAAGGAAACACTCCCATTTATCATTGCAACAAAAAGAAAAAACTACCTAAGAATAAACCTACCTAGGGAGGCAAAAGACCTGTATGCACTTGGATTGGAAGAATCAATATTGTGAAAATGACTATCCTACCCAAAGCCGTCTACAGATTCACTGCAATCCCTATCAAATTACCAATGGCATTTTTTTACAGAACTATAACAGAAAAATCTTAAAATTTGTACAGAGAGACAAAAGACCCTGAGTAGCCAAAGCAGTCTTGAGGGAAAAAAACGGAGCTGAAGGAATCAGACTCCCTTACTTCAGACTATACTACAAAGCTACAGTAATCAAGACAATATGGTACTGGCACAAAAACAGAAATATAGATCAATAGAACAGGATTGAAAGCCTAGAGATAAACCCACGCACCTATGGGCAACTAATCTATGACAAAGGAGGCAAGGATGCACAATGGAGAAAAGACAGTCTCTTCAATAAGTGGTGCTGGGAAAACTGGACAGCTACATGTAAAAGAATGAAATTAGAATACTCCCTAACACCATACAGAAAAATAAACTCAAAATGGATTAGAGACCTAAATGTAATATCGGACACAATAAAACCCTTAGAGGAAAACATAGGAAGAACACTCTTTGACTTAAGTCACAGCAAGACCTTTTTGATCCACCACCTAGAGTAATGGAAATAAAAACAAAAATAAACAAATGGGACCTAATGAAAGTTAAAAGCTTTTGCAAAGAAAGGAAACTGCAAACAAGACAAAAAGACAACCCTCAGAATGGGAAAAAATGTTTGCAAACAAATCAATGGACAAAAGATAAATCTCCAAAATATATAAACAGCTCATGCAGCTCAATATTAAAAACAAACAAACAATCCCATAAAAAAATGGGCAGAAGACCTAAATAGACATTTCTCCAAGGAGGACATACAGATGGCCAAGAAGCACATGAAAAGCTGCACAACGTCACTAATTATTAGACAAATGCAAATCAAAACTACAATGAGGTATCACCTCACACCGGTTAGAATCAGCACCATCAGAAAATCTACAAACAACACATGCTGGAGAGGGTGTGGAGAAAAGGGAACCCTCTTGCACTGCTGGTGGGAATGTAAATTGATACAGCCACTATGGAGAACAGTATGGAGGTTCCTTAAAAAACTAAAAATAGAATTACCATATTACCCAGCAATCCCACTACTGCACAAATACCCAGAGAAAACCCTAATTCAAAAGACATATGCATCCCAATGTTCATTGCAGCACTATTTACAATAGCCAGATCACGGAAGCAACCTAAATGTCCATCAGCAGGCGAATGGATAAAGATGTGGTACATATATACAGTGAAATATTACTCAGCCATAAAAAGGATCGAAATTGGGTCATTTGTGGAGACGTGGATGAAACTAGAGACTGTCATACAGTGTAGAGTAAGTCAGAAAGAGAAAAACAAATATCACATATTAACACACATATGTGGAACCTAGAAAAATGGTACAGATGAACCGGTTTTCAGGGCAGAAATAGAGACACAGATGTAGAGAACTAACGTATGGACACCAAGGGGGGAAAGCAGAGGGCATTGGGGGTGGTGGTGTGATGAATTGGGAGATTGGGATCGACATGTATACACTGATGTGTATAAAATGGATGTCTAATAAGAACCTGCTGTATAAAAAAATAAATAAAAGAAAATTTAAAAATAAAAAGAAGTTAATGGTGAAAAGAAAGAAAGAAAGAAAAATAAAATAAAGTTATTTAAATAAAAATGAAGGTTATAAAAAATAAAAGAAATTAAAAAGTAATAAAAAAATAAAAAAGAAGAAAGAAAGAGAGAAAGAAAGAAAGAAAGAAGAAAGCAACCAAACCAAAAAACAAATCCACCAATGATAACAAGCACTAAAAACTATACTATAAAAAACAAAAACAAAAACAAAAAACAGACAGACAGAAATCTAGGACAAATGGTAAAAGCAAAGCTATACAGACAAAATCACACAGAGAAGCATACACATACACACTCACCAAAAGAGAAAAAGGAAAAAAAATATATATATCTTATATATAAAAAAAAGGAAGAGAGCAACCAAATCAATAAACAACTCTACCAATGATAATAAACTCTAAATAGTAAAGTAAGATAAACATAAAACCAGAAACAAATTAGATGCAGAAAGCAAACCTGAAGGCTATAGTTGCTCCAAAGTCCATGGCTTCAATTTTGGGATGATCCGTTGTCTATTTAAGTATTCCAGTGATGCAGCGTACATCAAGTTGATTGTGGAGATTTAATCGCTGCTCCTGAGGCTGCTGGGAGAAATTTCCATTTCTCTTCTTTGTTCTCACAGGTCCTGGGGTTCAGCTTTGGATCTGGCCCCGCCTCTGTGTGTAGGTCGCCTGAGAGCGTCTGTTCCCGCCCAGACAGGACTGGGTTAAAGGAGCAGCTGATTAGGGGGCTCTGGCTCACTCAGGCTGAGGGGACAGAGGGGTACGGAATGCAGGGCTAGCCTGTGGCAGCAGAGGCCGGCGTGACGTTGCAACAGCCTGAGGCACACTGTGTGTTCTCCCGGGGAAGTTGTCCCTGGATCACGGGACCCTGGCAGTGGCGGGCTGCACAGGCTCCTGGAAGGGGAGGTGTGGAGAGTGACCTGTGCTTGCATACAGGATTCTTGGTGGCTGCAGTAGCAGCCTTAGCGTTTCATGCCTGTCTCTGTTGTCCACAGTGATAGCCGCGGCTCATGACCATCTCTGGAGCTCGTTTAGGTGGTGGTCTGAATCCCCTCTCCTCACACACCCCAAAATAATGGTCTCTTGCTTCTTAGGCAGGCCCAGACTTTTTCCTGCACTCCCTCCTGGCTAGCTGTGGCTCACTAGCCCCCTTCAGGCTGTGTTCACACAGCCAACCCCAGTCCTCTCCCTGGGGTCTGACCTCCAAAGCCCGAGCCTCAGCTCCCAGCCCCCACCCGCCCCGGCAGGGGAGCAGACAAGCCTCTTGGGCTGGTGAGTGCTGGTCAGCACCGATCCTCTGTGCGGGAATCTCTCCACTTTGCCCTCTGCACCCCTGTTGCTGCACTCTCCTCCGTGGCTCCAAAGCTTCCCCCCTGCCACCCCCCATCTCCACCAGTGAAAGGGCTTCCTAGTGTGGGGAAACTTTTCCTCCTTCACAGCTCCTTCCCAGAGGTACAGGTCTTGTTCTTATTCTTTTGTCTCTCTTTTTTCTTTTTTCTTTTTTGCTCTACCCAGGTATGTGGGGATTTTCCTGCCTTTTGGGAATTCTGAGGTCTTCTGCCAGCATTCAGTATGTGTTCTGTAGGAGTTGTTCCACATGTAGATGTATTTCTGATGTATTTGTGAGGAGCAAGGTGATCTCCATGTCTTACTCCTCTGCCATCTTGAAGGTCTCCTTACAACTGGGTTTTTGGTTGGCTTAATAAAAGGAAAACTTTTCTGAGGCCAGAGCTGCTTAGAGATGGAGTTGAATGTCTCACGAGATGACTATTATTATAAGGATGTGTTAGCATGAGCCTGGATAACCACTTGGCAGAAATGTCCATTTTAAATTATTTATTTGACAAATATTTACTGTACACTCACCATATACCAGGCATTGTATTGAGCACTGCAGAAACAAAAACAAATGAAACTCGTAGATCTAAAATTTGGCTGGAATTTTAGGCTGGGGCTATAGCTAACTGCCCAGCACACATAATGCTCTTTCTCATTCCGGTGCCTCTTTTTATGCTTTTTTCCCACCTTATTCTGTTTACAGCTTAGTGCAAGTGTCCCTCCATCTAGAAAGTGTTGTCTAAATTACACTGGTTTGGGTTTAGTCCCTTTTCTGTGTATTCCCAAAGTACCTGGCTTTACCACTGTGTGCCATGATTCTTGATATGCTATGGATTCTTTGAGGTCCATTGGGATGGTATTTTATTAATCTTAGTGTCTCAGCAGCTAGCAATAATGCTTGGCATCAGGTAGATGTACACATTGCATTTGTTGATTAAATGTAAAATGAGAACATACCTACCCAGATAATGACCAGATTAGGAAGGTTATTTTCTTTTATCCTTATGGCATCCCACTTTTTAAAAAGCTTTTCCTCTTTAAGTAATTTCTGAAATTATAAAATCAACATATATTCCTTAGAGAAGATTTGAAAAATCCAAAATAAAGAAAGGATTAAGGAAATGAAAATATACTTGCAATTCCCACCACCTAAACACACTGAAAACATATCTTTCTGGTTATATTTTAAAATATTTTTTATACATGGATTTTAAAAACTATTGTGTATTAATTAATGTATTGTATGTGACATAACAGAGAAATCTCCAAATATCAATATGTTAGCAAAATAAAATTTTATTTCTCTTTTGTGTAAAGTGCAAATGGGTGTTTCTGATTGGAGGTTGTCTCTCCTCCCAGTGATGATCCAGACGCCCAGGCTCCTGCCAACTTGTGGCTCTGCCATCTGAGATCCAGGGTTTCTAAGAGTGTTGGCTTGGGGGAAAAGGGCTGAAGGATCTTCAAGGGAACTTCTTTTTGGAAGACCTGGAAGTAGCCATGACACTTTCCCTTATAGTCCATTGTCTAGAACTTAGTTATAAGTTAGTATTATGTTAAGTAATGAGCTCGTAATATGGTCACAGCTAACTCAAGAAAGTCTAAGCCGTGTTGTATGTTTGAGAACCCAGAAGGAAAAAGACATGCATTTGATGAACTTTTAGCAACATTTCATCAAATTCAAATACTTCTTCTCTGAGTACATATTTTATAGGTTACATTTTTAGTAAAAGTAATCATAAGCCTTTTCTCATTTTATTACATAATCCTTCTAAAACAGGATAAATATGTTCCTAATGCTACAGATAAATAATGTGAGGGGTGAAGTAACTTGCCTGAGTCCCCTCACTCAATGTGTGGCAGAATTGGTCCTCAGCTCTTTATCTCCATACTTCTCTTGCAGTGCTTTGTAATTATATGCCTTCAGAACTGCAAAGGGAAAGAGGATGATAAATTGATTGCCATGATATAAACCAAGAAGATAATCTATAGAATATCTTAAAGGTTGGCTGAGTAAGAGAGACCACTGATCAGATATTTCAAACCAGATACATATATATATATATAAAGAGAGAAAAAAATAAACCAAAAAACTCTCAGCAAAGATGCAGTATGGAGGAGGCTTGGTGGTTGCAAGTGTTCAGAGTGTTCATCACTTACAGTAAGTGGTTGGTTTGGCCCATGGCCACTGTTCTTTGAGTTAGCGTTGACCCTTGACAACTTAGATGACTTATTGGCAGCATGCAAGACCATTCAACTCATGCCTGAGATTTCCAAGAAAAGAGAATTGGCCTCGTTTGTTTGTGAATGACAACATTGACTCTTGGAACCAAGAAAATGTTTTGTTAGGCTGACTATTTCTCTTTCTCACAATATCCCACTGAGGGTCATGGGTTCTTGAGGTGTGAAAATAACTGGAAAAATTCGGAATTCAGCTAATATCTATTTGCTGCATTCTGAGCATACATAAGCCTTGTGGAAGCTGAGAACATGTTTATCAACACACGGGGCAAAGTTTCGTTCCTCCTGTAAAATGACCTCTTGATGTGATATATGTATATTGAGTGCCCTGCTGTGATTGAGAGCTATCTAAAAAAGAAAAAAATATAACCACCTCCTGAAGCATGTATAAATTGCTTTTTTAGACCCTATAAAATTTTAGCTCACACCAAACATAGAACTTCATTCATCATCCTACAAGTGCGACTGCCAAGGGAAGCCGGCTCTTCCTGAGTCGAAAGTGGCAACACTCCAGGATTGGCAGAAATCAAATGAATCATTTCCTGCTTTTAGTTTTAGATAAATAATCAGAAAAGATTGTCTAGATTATGATCCAAAAGCCATTTTTCATAGCTCTGAGGACCCAGAATCCTCAAAAACTTCACGTGCAAGCCCCTTTTTCTAATTACTTTATCACACAGTATTAAAGAGATGGTAGATAAATCCACCAAGTCCAAGCTAAATTTTTAATGATTTCAGTGTGGTGAGTATGTTAAGCATGTTTTTTTCTTTCTGTATTTTGATGCTTTGACATTGGGGCCTTGCTGACCGTGGAGGGACTGCCCCTCCCAGGATTGATTAATTCCTAGAGATAGAAAACAACTCACCTGGGAGGGCAACTTTTGTATGCAAACTGACCAATTCAAAGCTTATATCCCCAAATCCTCAACAGAATACTAGCAAACAGAATCCAACAGCACATTAAAAGGATCATATGCCATGATCAAGTGGGGTTTATCCCAGGAATGCAAGGATTCTTCAATATATGCAAAGCTTATATCCCCAGTCACCTCCTCTATAGGGTCTCACACTCTGGGACACTATCCACCTGCCTAATCACTCCAGAGCCAGGTACCAGATGCCTGGGGACAGCACCCATGCCCCAGCCCACTGAAATTATTCAAAGTAGCCAATCCTAAGCCTGCTTATTCTGCCTTACCTGTTCTTTTCTGTGGAAACCACAGTAAAGGCTCTCTCACATGTTACTCTGCCTCTGCTTCCTGACCAACCCTGGTACTCCCCTTGAGACCTCCCATGCCATGGCATGCCCCCTTCTTTTCAGATCTGTGACTATAATAAACTGTCTTTACAATGGCAGTTGTTTCCATATCTGTTGGTCTCGTCATACCTAAATCATAATAAAACCTACATTATAAAACAATGAGGTGGAAGAGCATAAAAATAAGAATGAAGGACTTGTGTTCCAGTCCTGATTCTGTAACTACTCTCCTGGGAGATCTTGAGCAAGTCTCCTAATTGCTCTGGGCCTCAGTTTTCTTGCCTCTAAAATGAGGTACCTGGATTCTCCAGATGCATCCTGAAGTTTCTTTAAATGCTCAAATTCTATGAATTTATTCCTTTAACATGTGAGAGGCTGTTTATTACACAGACTTGCAAATGATGTAGTTTCTTCATGGAACATTTATTGAGTAGCTGCCATTTGATTAGCACCAAGTTGGGCACTAGGCATCCAAAGATGGATAAGATAAAAATCTTACTTTCAAATGCATCATGCTACTTTCACATCTTGGGGATACCTGTAGAGTTTCAAGACACATGCCTGCTGGTTCTCCTGAGAAGTCCTGCTATGCCCCAGAGGTACTGGAAAACACACATGTTAAAAGATTAAACATCAGCTGAGAAAAAACAGAATTAGCCTAGAATATATAGACTAGATATGATGAGGAAATGCCCTCAGCTTCCTTTTTCCATTGCATGTGTGCAAACATTCCTAAGCTGCATAGTCAAATAAGAGGTAAAAGACATCATTTGGCCACAGAGGTTTCCATTTTGCTAAGCTTCAATATGATTTTGGAGGTTCTTAATGATTGAATCTCCATAACAGTACTCATTGCTCAAGCACTTCAGTTTCCTTGGGGAGATGCTTTTCATACTGGGAGTACCTTCCACCTACTGCTTCCACAAATTATCGTATGTTCTTTCAACACTGTATTTGAGGAGATTTTCTGGGATTTCTGGTTTCTGAGGTTGTTGTTTTTTTTTTTTTTTTTTTTGGCAAGAAGAGGACAAATTCCATTCTGAATTCCACTTTTCAGAGTTTTCATCCGTTGCATTCATCTCCTCCTGATTTTATGTTTTCTTTATCTTCTGTGGCCTCCCCACTGGCACTCACCACAGTTAAAACTTTCTACTGCTGTCTCACTGGGATTTTGCTGTTCCCCCTTTTCAGGTATACTTTCCGATGCCTCTAGCAGGGATAATATTTTCAAAAAATATTAAAACAAGGTATTTTTCCTTCCCCATAAACTATGTTGCCTAGCAATTCCCTCTGCTCAATGAATCAATGCCATTCATCGCTTTGGGGAGATTGTGGCTACCAACTAGAACAAAGAATTCATTGCTCGATTTTGAGTTTCATACTAGATTTTTTTTTAAAGTACACAGAGAGATAATAGTCTTGACAGCCTACCTTTCATGGAGATTTTTTTCTTTACTTTAAATTCCCCAAACTTCCATTTACATATAAAAAGCAAGGCTGAGTATCTGAGCTATATTTGCCCTTAGCCAAATATAGATTCAGAGTCTGTGCTCTCTGAATCTCCACTCACTTTGGGGAACGCACTGGACATATCACTGATAGGCTGAGGGAGAAGCTATAAAGGGAGAGGGTGTCCTTCAATTTCTATTTGAAATTCTGGAAGGAGAATATTTAAGTGTCCAACATGCACAAAAGGTGACAGCAGTCAAGCAACAGTAGGGGTTGGCCGAGGGCGGAGAAGGGAATCTACAATGACACTTCCGACTTCAGGTGACATGGAAGGACTCTAGACATTCCAAGGTGACCCTATGTGGGACAAGGAAAGTGGGGAGAAGTGAAAGAGACTAGAGGGTTGATGTAGGCATGGGCACGGGGCTCTGTAGAGAGTCTGCAGGGTGAAAAGGCCCAAATAACCCAGCTAGATGGATAAGGCAAGGGTGTCAGAGGGTCCATCATGCTGGCAAGAACAGAGATGGAGAGCCTGCCATCAAGGAATGGTGGCTGAGCTTCCCACGGCAGTCACTCTGAAGGAACAGCAGGTATCTCCTCTGCAGAAGCTCTGAGGGCAGAAGTCAAGGGTTAGAATTTAAAATAACCTTGAACTGGGAAGTATGAACTCCCCTTAAACCAGAGGTTAGCAGGAGCCAGTGAAGAGTGGTAACACACAGCCCAGACACCCCTCTCCTGTTTTCATATTTTCAGCTTCCTCGAGCATCCGTCTATATGGAGAGGTGAGAAGCAGAACAGCTCTGGGGGAGTAACACTAAAAATTCAGCATTTACCCCAAAGAGTTCAAGTTTACCTACATGATACTTGTCTTATATTCATTAGTTGGCTATCACTTGTAGCGTAAATGCTTTTTTAAAAAATCTTGTATTTAGTGAAAGACAAAAGGGTCTGAAAGAGCATGTGAAAATACACATCTATACATATAATTGTAATGAAGTCATTTGGTCCAAGAGCATCATTCTACAAGCATGAAAACTATAGGCATGACTTGCTCTACATTACAGAGCTAGTTCACAGCAAGGCCAAGACTATATCCAGATCCTGAGGAAGTCAGGATTGGACTGGGAATTGTTCTGAGACATTGACTTCTCTGAAATATTGTACATGTTCATTTTGGTTATGGTAGGTCTGCTATCATTTTTTAAAGATTTTATGAATTCTTAGAATGTTTTATCATGTCTACCTCCATTTTCAATCCTTAGAAGATTCTAGACATAACTAAAATGAAAGCCTTTGATTATCGCAGTGCTTTTTAACATGTGGTCCCCAGACCACCAGTATCAGCATCAGCTGGGCATGGGTTAAAATTCTCAGGCCCCATCCCAGACCCACTGAGTCAGCAACCCTGGGGCAGGGGTGGGCCCTGATATCTGCATTTTAACAAGCCTTCCAGGTGATTCTGAACAATCCACTATATTATGTTATAGTCAGCAATGTATCCAGAAATTTATCTATTTTCTTATTAAAGGTCATAAAGAAGATTCATTTAGATACTTTTAAAACAGAGATATAGCTACCTGTTAAACTTGGTATATGAAAAGAGCATTTCTTTTTCTAGTCTTTTCCTCAAAACCTACTGGAAACCATAAAAGAAGGTAAAACAGAGAAAAAACTGGAAGCTTAAGTGGAAGCATATATGCTAACTACTGGGAAATGTGGATGGGGTCAAGGAAGGGTACTGAGCTAAGAGAGATGCATTCACTCTCATACTTTGAGCAGGACACAGGTTTCTCTAGAGGTCAGTGTCAAGGTCTTAGAAAGTCCAGTCAGTGAACTTCTCATTGGTGCTATATAAGTTGTAGGGCTGTGGATGGAGGAGGTCCCTGCAGACACTAATGCAACAGCAGGGAATAAAACAAGCAAAAGCCAAGGAGCTCTTAACTTAATTGGAAGAGAGAGACAGGAAACGAAATGAGTAAATAATATAGGATATTAGAAAACGAGAAATGCAATGAAGAAAATAAAGCAAAGAAGGAAGATAGAGAGTATTAAGGGTGAACGAGTTACCAGAATTGTACATGGGATAATTAATGAAGTTGTCTTAGTCCATTTGGGCTACTATAACAAATTACTAGGAACTGGGTTGCTTATAAATAAGAGAACTTATTTCTTACAGTTCTGGAGGTTGGAAGTTCAAGATCAGGGTGTCAGCAGGGTTGGGTGAGGGCCTTCTTCTAGGTCACAGACTTCTTATATCCCTCTTTTTCAAGAACACCGATCCCATTCACAAGGCTGCACTCTCATGACCTAAGCTCCTCCCGAAGGCCCCACCTCTCAATACCATCACATGGTTAGGATTTCAACACATATTTTGGGGGGACACAAACATTCAGACCATAGCAGATGTCCTCACTAAGAGGGTATTATTTGAAAAAAAGACTGGAAGAAGGAGAAGGACATCTGGGCAATGAACTTATCAACAAGTGTGAACAGTATGTGGTGCCGGTGCACCTGGTGTGTTTGAGAGGCTACAAGGAGGCCAGTGGGGCCAGGTGGTATGAGCAAGGGGGGGCAGAGTCGGAGCAAGTCACAGAAATGACAGAGGCCAGGACCTGTAGGCCTTGAAGCTCACTGTAAGGCCCTTGGCAGGTAATGAGTGACCTGTGGCCCCCAGAGGTTTCTGAGCAGAGACGGACATGATGTAGTTACAGTGTTGAGAAGAGATGGTAGAGATGGATTCAGAGGCCATTGCAATAATTCGGGTGAGAGACAATGGCATCAGTGGAGGAGGTGATGAGAAGGGGTCAGATTCTGGATATTCAGTTTCACCTCACAGCATGAATATTCAGTTTATGACTTTTCACTGCAAAATCTCGTGATCTAGAATCCCATTTTTTTACATGTCTCCTTTTTAAAAAATTTATAGCTTTTTTACTTAAAAATAAACTAAGTAAATGTGTTATAAGTAGTGATATTGCCACATTACATTTCAGGCAAAGGCAAGCTCAACATTTACTCCACCAGCAGTCTCTAGTCAGAATTACCCTTCATGTTTGCTGATGTGTGAAAGAAAGAGAGGAGTTAAGGATGGATCCAAGACTTGCATACTGAAAGAATGGAGTTGACCTTAAGTGAGATGAAGAAGGGTATAAAAGGAACAGGGGGAGTGTGGACAGGGAGGTGATATAGGGCCTCATTTATGGAAGCGTTAGGTCTCAGACATAGATAGATGGATGATTAGATAGATAGCTGGATAGATAAAGATATATGTTGAGTGGACAGTTGGATAGGTAATCTAGAGTTAAGGGAATTGGTCTAAACTAGAGATATAAATTTTGATGTCATCAAATATAGATTAAAGCTATGGATCTGGATGGAAGTGGAGAAGGGAAAAGCAACTTTGAATGAGCCCCAGTGCTTTCCAACGTGAAGAGACTGGGAAGATGGAGAGGTGACAGCCAATGAGACCAAGGAGCAGCAGTTGGTGAGGGAAGAGGGAAGACAGTGAGGGAAGATGGTTCCGGAAGATGTGAGCACCCACTGCTGTTGATAGGCCAAGGAAGATGAAGACTGACATTTAAACATCAGATCTAACAACTGGGAGGACTGATGGCACTTTAACAAGTTAGTTTTGGAGAAGGTGTGGGGGTGAAAGTAAATTGAAGTGAGACTATGAAGACATACTCAGAAGAGTACAAATGCTTTGATTCTATTTATAGGATGTTCTAGCAAAGGTAAATCTATTGGGACAGATCACTGGTTGCCAGCCTAGGGGCAGGGGGAGAGATGACTACAAAGGGGCATGAAAGGATTTGGGGGATGATGGAGCTATTCTATATCTTGTTGTGGTAATGGTTATACGGTTATGCCCACATGTCAAAACTCACAGAAAGGTACCCCCAAAAGAGTGAATTTTACTGTCTGTGAATTATAAATAAGAGATACTGTGAATGATCAAAAAAAATAACAAGTAGAGAATCTAGAAACAGTGAGCACAGACACTCTTTTAAGGGGTTTTGCTCTAAAGATGAGCAGAGAATTGAAGTCAAAGCTTGAAAAGAAAGTAAATTCAAGGCAGCTTTTTTTTCAATTAGACAAAGGAAGGCCCTGGAGGAATTTGAAGTCTATGGGAATAATCCAATAAAGACAGGACATTGATGGTGTGGGGGAGAGAAGGGAGACTTGCTAAAGTGATGTCTTTGAGGAGGCTAGAAGGATGAGTTCCAGACTCTGGAGGAACGGAAGCTGGCCTGAAACGAATGCTGGGATTAGGTAGACATGGTGGGAGGCAGGGGGCATGTACAAAGTCTCTTCTAACTGCTTTTATTTTTCTCAATGAAATAGGATGCCAGAAAGTGAGGAAGGGAGAAGGTTTTGGGGTTTTGAGGAGAAAGGAGAAGATAGGAAGTGGTTGTCTTGGAGGCTGGGAAATGGATGGTAGGAAAATGTACTGTGATCCCCGGGACATTGGAGCTAGGAGTTAAAGTGAGTCCAGGGGACACGATTCTGTGATTTTCTCTAGCCACTGAGAAAGGTGAGAGCTGGGTAGAACCTGGGCTGAGGCTTTGCTAGGTGAGTACAGCATACAGTGAGATGTGCGAGAAGTTGAGGGTGACTTCAAGTGGGTGATTTTAATGACTGACTGGCTTCTACAGCTCCAACTGTACTAGTCTCCTGCTATGGACTGAATTGCATTCCCCGAAATTTATGTGTTGAAGCCCTAACCTTTCAATGTGATGGTATTTGGAGATGGGGCCTTTGGGTAGTAACTAGGGTTAGATGAGGTCATGAGGGTGGATCCCCAGTGATGGGATTAGTGACATTTTCAGAAGAAACACCAGAGAGTTTGCCAAGTGTGGATGTAGTGAGAAGGGGCTGTCTGCAACCAGGAAGAAAACTCTCACCAGAAACCAAATCTGCTGGCACCTTGATCTTGGACTTCTAGCCTCCAGAACTGTGAGAAAATATATTTCTATTGTTTAAGGCACTCAGTCTATGGTATTTTGCTACAGCAGCCCTCTCCTATTTACCAAACATGCCAAGTATACTCCTTCTCATGACATCTGTTTTTTCTTGCTCCTTTGCTGGGAATGCTTTCTAATTCAGTCATCTGTATCTCCTTCAAGTGTGTGCTCAAATGTAATGTTTTCAGTTGGGTTTTCCCTAGTTATCTATTTAGAATTGCAGTCTCCTCCCTATAGGATATCTCTGTATTTGCTATCTCCCTTACCTTCTTCTCATAGCATGTAAACTTCCTAATATTCTGTATACCTTACTAATTTCATTTTAATTGACCATCTCTTCCCATTAGATTATAAGCTTCATGAAGGCAGGAGTTTTGGTCTTTAGCATGTTGCTACATCTCTAATATCTCCAACAGTGCTTGGCATATCACAGGCACACAGTAAATATTTGCTGAGCCAATGAATGAAGTCAGGACATTTTTACTATTTGACATTATGTCTGAATTGGAAATTAACATTCAAACATTCCACACTGTTGTCAATGTCTCTGTTGAATTTTGGTTTCTCTTCTTGGGTCCTGAAGCGTTCCTTGCCTCTGCGGCTAAAGTCTCCTAGGTATGATTTGAGGTCCAGACCTCCTAACTTCTTAAGGCTGTATATTGAGACAGTATAATATGTGGTTCCTGTACAGAGCTCTCATTAGAGAGAGTATCCAGGGTTCAGTTGATTCCAATTCCATTTTCATCTGTGGTTCTTTCTTGCAATTCCAAACCTGAGGTTGACTTTGGAACACCATCTTTCTTGAGTTCCCACAATATTTGCTCTAGACTAATGAAAAAATGAATGATCATAAATATAATTACTCTGAAGGCCTGAGGATATTTTTGGTACACTTGGAAGGAAGATGGGTTTGAAGGAAAAGTAATTGACAGCAGAGGACTTTAGGTATTTTTTCTCTGTTGGAACTTATAGGTACTGAAAATAAATAGCATTTTTGCATCCCCATTTAGGTTCTGAACAAATGGAGAAATAAAACATAAGGAATATGACATGTGTGGGTCAAAATATTACCTTAATTACTGTTAAAAGTTGAGGGGATAGGTTAGTGTGAGGGTCAAAGGGGTCTGCACAGGATGAGCTAGACCTTAGCACACTACCGCTACAGCGGGCAGAGCTGGGCTCCTCCTTCAGAGGGGGGCGGGGGTGCTCCCCTGGTGACGGCCAAGGCCACTGTCTCCCCACAGTCAGCTTGCTCCAGAGGAGAAATAAGGAAGGCCAGGGCTACTACACTCAGGGAGCTCTCAGGATATTTCTTTCCTGTGGAGGGAGCATTTCCCAAACTTATCTGTTCATGGGATCTTTTTATCATGTA
This sequence comes from Balaenoptera musculus, assembly GCF_009873245.2. NCBI lineage: Eukaryota > Metazoa > Chordata > Mammalia > Artiodactyla > Balaenopteridae > Balaenoptera > Balaenoptera musculus. The sequence goes on from NC_045789.1 coordinate 99,738,148, forward strand.
GAATCTCGTGGAGCTGGTAAAGCGAGGAATGCACTTTGAGAAATGCTGGTATGGGTAATTGTGGTGGCTATATCTCTGAATATCACATAAAATAGCAGGGGTGTCAGTTTAGTTCTCTTTGTGACGTTGTATTGATTCTTCCTATTGGCAAACATTTAATGAACCCCATAATATGCCAGGCACTGTGCTAGGCATTGATCAGGTAAGGATAGGAGAGAGGAAGTCACAAAGACAAATAAGACAAGCCCTGGCTTTCAAAGAATCTCTAATTTAAGTGGGTGAGGTGGATACATAAACTCGTAAGACCCCCTTGGACATAGTTAGAAAAGATATTACCATGCGATGTGAAGGATGCCTCCGACTTTAGGTCATGGGCTAGATGACTTGAACCAAGGGGAGAAAATTTTCTTGAGTTTGTTTCTTGGTATGATCTTGACTCTAAAAATGGAAAGTAACATTGGAAAATATCCACTTATTTAGCTGTACCAGTGAGTTGAATTTTACTTATTTAAGATTTTTACCAGACTGAAAAAATAATCAGATGGAAACACCAAGTCACACATGGGCTCCAACTCTTGTAATATGTGAGCCAAACTAATGTAGAATAAACAAAGGAATCTGAGTTCAAATTCGAGCTTCACGAATAACTGGTTATGTGACTTTGGACAAATCACTCAACCTCTCCGCAAACTTTGCTTGCTTATCTGTGAGATAGGGGTAATTAAGACAAGAGCCTTCTTATCTCCCAGCATCCTGAAGGGCAGGTAGGAAAGGGATGTGAAATTTAGCCATTAACTGTAATATGCTAAAGTAGATATATTATTATACGCTTATGAAATTTTCTGGGAGTGGGGTGGGGAGTATCTACAGCCTATTTAATATCCTTGATTCTGAATTGTGATACAGTCTGCAAATACATAGATAGTACTCATCTCAGCCAAGTTTCATTTCTCTCCTAAATTTTGAGGTAAAGTCTATGACTTTTAATGAGATGCCTCTAATATGTGGATTATTTGAAAAGCACAGAGAAGATCACACTAAAATCCTATGAGAAAAATCTTTGTTTTATGCCCAATTTTATAAATTCAACTTTTTAAATGCATTAATATTAAAAAAACAAACCACCAACAACTAAAAAAGCCTTCTGGAAGGAGAGATATTTTACCCAAAATATCAGTATGAAGAGATTTTTATGGCTGGTTTAAAAACCCTTTAAATTAGGGGGTCGTAATGGAAAGTCTGACAGGCTTAAATAAGGCAGTTCAAAAATATATTCTTAACACTTAACACATACCATACATGAAGTGTATTTTTAATATGCTATATGTTTATTACAGGTTAAATACTTAAAAATGGAGAAACAGCCCAAATGTTTCTTAAATATTTGTTTAATATAGTCAGAACACATTGAGAATTGTAACCGTGAAGGGTATGTGTTAAGTGTTTAACTAACATCAAATGCAATAAAATGTTTCATTTGAAATGTTAAGCAGGTGATAAAAATGTCATGTGCAGCAATAGATTACAGTTTCACCCCAAATTTTCTCTAATTAAGGTGAAACTATGGAGAGACACTTGGTTGGCTAGCTACAAGTCCTGAACTTGTGAATATCTTGGGCTGATTTTGCCTTGATCTATTTCTCCTCTGAGGGACTTGTTTACAATCATCTGAAACATTGCTTTTCTGTCAGGATGTTGCCTCCTCTTGTTGCCATTCCTGACTGCTTTCAGGAGAGGTTAGGCACATCTTTTCTGTACCTTGTACCAATCTGTGCGACGTTATATGGTAACACATTTTTATCACATTAAGTTGGACAGAGAGTGTTAACTCTATTGTTGCTAGTTGTGTGACCTTGGGCAAGTTACTTAACCTCTCTGTGCCTCAGTTTCTGCTCTTGTAAATTGGAGATGATCATAGGACCTTGTTCACTGGGTTGTGAGGATGAAATGAATTGAAATGGGCTTAGAACATGTTCCAGCACAAAGTGTTAGTTCAATACTTAACATGTACTCTTCATTCTAAAATTTGCAGTGTGTTCTGGTTACAGAAAGCAAACAGTTAAGAAATACTTGGCATTCCCCTCATTTTAAATTATTTAATGTGCAATAAGCATATAACATGTTAAAATACTTTTTAATGTACATGTTAAGTGTTCGGTTTTTTTTTAAACAGTTTTGAGATTATCTGGTTAAAAGTTCAGTTCATCTCCCCCAGTAGAATGTCATTTTCATCATGATATTTTCTTCCTGTATTTCTGTTGGTAGTAAGATGTAGGAGCTCAATTACTGTGTACTGAAAAGATAAGTGAATGAATGAATAAATGTAGACACCCCACTAGATACATATTTACCTAAACAATCTGACTAGCTTCCTTTTTCTTTTGCCGTTCCTAGAGCTTCAGAGATTCCTGATTTTTTTAATCAGAGGTTCCTGATTAAACACCATTAATTAGAGAAACCACTTCCAAATTGCAAAAGGCCTGCCTTTTTGAGCAAAAAAACCAATGTAATTAACATGTCCATAAATCGATGTCTCAAGCAAGGCACACTGAAATGAGTTTTGGCAACTGATGCAGATATTGGGAAAATACTTCCTTATCCTGTGACTCTGGGCAGTTATATAAATCCACTGTGCCTTCATTTCTTTATCTGCACTGTGAGAGTAATAAAATATCTAGTATACAGGCTAAATGAATTAACGTGTAGCAAGTGCTTAAAATGGTGCCTGCCATGTAGTAAGTGCTCAACCAATGTAGGGTAATGTTATTAAAATGAGCATTATAATTACTTATAATTCTGTAAGTAGTAATTATAAGTAAAATATATTAAATACATTACTCCATAGTGCCCTTACTATTGTTTAGCATACTGAATATACTCTGTCTTGGTTTTGCTCTTGTATATTTTCATACTTGTTTTCCATTTCTGTCTTTGTCCATATGCTCCTGGAAGGAGAGGGACTGTGTACTTTAGTCTCACTGATAACTCTCCACAGTCCATCCCCACAATTCTGATCAGCATAGCTTCTTGAAAGGTGGCTACGTTCCCCTGTCTCCTCCACCCCCTGGACAAATACTGCCACGGAGTGAAAAGCCAGAATGTCATCTTCTTAGATGAAAAAATCTTCTTAATATAACTGATGAAAATTCTGCCTCCCTTTTTTTGAAGGAAAATATTGGTGGCTTAGAAAAATTAAAAATGAAACAGGTAATTGAGTCCAGCTGGCTCAGCTGGCAACAAAAGTCTGTCTCTCAGAGTAACTGTGGCTCAGAGCACTTGGAAATTAATTGTGTGGAATTTGAAGTTTACAGCAATTTTGTACACGAGTGCTTTTAACACTAATCTCAAATTTGGAGATTGTTGTCATTGCCTCTGACCTCATCCTTTTATCTCTGCATCACTAATAGGTCCATTATTTTATTTAGAAAATTTCAGGATTTACCCTCATTTTTGATAAATGATCACAGTTTATAACTGAACCCTTTCTTTCCTCAAATTCCTGTGTTGTTGTTGTTTAATTTAAGAAGATTTTCTGTGCCTTTATTTCTTTATCCTAAACATGTTAGTGATTTCTAGGACTGTGGGCAAAAAGTCAAACAGTTTCTGAAATCCAACTAATAATTGCTCCAACTTGTCTGCTTTTAAGGAAAATATAGGGAAGGCTGCGGGCTTAATTTTAAGCACTTTACCTAATACACACTTGATGCAATTAATGAAAGACCTTTGGGAACTATGGAGCATATACACGTCCCAGATTTTTTTCAAATAACAGTTTTATTGATATATAATCATATACCATAAAATTCACCCTTTTGAGGTGTACAATCCAGTGGTTTTCACTCTATCCACAGAGATGTGCAACCATCATCATTATCTAATTTCAGAGCAACTTCGTCACACACAACAGAAACCCCATGAACATTAGCAGTCACTCCCCAGGCTCCTCTCTCCGAGCTCTTGGCAACCACTAATCTATTTTCCATTTCTCTGGACTTGCCTTATTCTTGACACTTAATATAAATGATATCATACAATATGTAGCCTTTTGTGTCTGGCTTTTTCACTTAGCATGTTGTCTAAGTTCATCCACAGTATAGATGTCTCAGTAACTCAATCCTGATTTTCATTGCTGAGTAATATTCTGTTTGACGGATATACCACATTTTGTTTATTCATCAGTTGATGGCATTCAAATTCTTTTCTTTCTTTTTTTTTGGCTATTGTGAATGACGCTATTGTAAACATTTATATACAATTTTTTTTCTGTGGACTTACGTTTTTATTTCTCTTGGGTAAATACCTAGGAATAGAATGCTGAGTCAGATGTGGGAGACTGAATATACAGACAGAAAGTGTACAGAACATATATAAAAACAGAACTCAGACCCATAACCTTTAGCAATCTGCCCAGGAAACCAATCTCTTCAACAACAATAAACAGCTCAGAAAGCCAGCCTGATCTAAGATGCTAACTGTAGCAACAATCTAGGAAGCTAAATAATAACTTCTGTAGTAATCAACACCAAACAACCAGGACTTGATTAATAGCTAACAACTACCCAATTGTTTTCCTGCCTTACGACGTAGGACCAACCAGAGAAAGCCGTATTATGACCCTGCCAACAAATCACATAGACTGCTAGGCTTCTAGTTATCCTTCCTCCAGCTTCCCCATGTAAACAACTTCCGATCAGGGCACACCCTTTTTCCACTATAAAGCTTTCCCACTCCTCTGCCTGCCTTTGAGTCTCTGCCAAAACACGAGTGATGGTGGCTGGCTCCCTTGGTATACCAACCTCGAAATGAACAGCCTTTGCTCTTCCCATTTCGTTGGTCTTTATTTCCATATAGGTTAACTATCTGTTTACCATTTTGAGGAACTACCAAACTGTTTTCGAAAGTGGCTGACACGCCACAGATTTTAATTCTCCTTTGCTTAATTATTGGTGCAAGCAAGGGGCGAAAGAGAAAGAACGCAGAGTGACCGAGTTTGCTGGAGCAAATGGTTTTATCGTGGTTTTGTTTCATTCATAGGTGGAAAACAGAACTGGTGTCAGACTTGGGAGTCATAGTGGAGCCTTGGGGAGCTTCAGGTGGAGACCGTTAGGAGTCAGTTGAAAATTCAGTATTGGAGTTCAGAAAAATAGTCCAGTGTGGAGAGAGTCAGTATCTTCTACATCTTTCTTATAGTCACATTTGCTTTTCCAAAATCTTTCCTTTTGCCTCTCACACCTTTTCCTGGAGAGTCTTCCTTGTTGAAGGTCATTCTTTCAATATACCTTCCTCTTGGCTCACTAAGAATTGTAATAAGCCTTCTTTTTTCCTTAATAACTGAGTACAAGTAAAGTGATTTGCAGCTTTTGGTAGGAAAAGTCGGGGACAGGACAATAAACCAGGGAGATACCATGGCACCCTGAAAGTCTAGAGCTTTTAAAAAAATCAATGACTTTTTGTTTGGTTGGTTTGTTTGCTGTTATTAAGAGCTAACAACAGAACAGCTGTTTCAAAACTATCTCCCCTGTGGTGTGTGTATATATATATATATATATATATATAAATGGAATACTACTCAGCCAGAAAAAGAATGAAATAATGCCATTTGCAGCAACATGGATGGACCTAGAGATTATCATACTAAATGAAGTAAATCAGAAAGAGAAAGACAGATGCCGTATGATATCACTTATATGTGGCATCTAAAATAAGACACAAATGAGAATCCCTGGCAGTCCAGTGGTTAGGACTCCGAGCTTTCACTGCCAAGGGCCTGGGTTTGATGCCTGGTCAGGGAACTAAGATCCTGCAAGCTGTGCTGCATGGCCAAAAAAAATACATAAATAAAAACACTAGTTAAAAAAAATAAAATATGACACAAATGAACTTATCTATGAAACAGAAACAAGCTCACAGACATAGAGAACAGACTTGTGGTTGCCCAGAGGGAGGGGCAGTGGGAGAGGGATAGATTGGGAGTTTGGGATTAGCAGATGCTAACTATTATATATAGGATGGATAAACAACAAGGTCTTACTGTATAACACAGGGAACTATATTCAATATCCTGTGATAAACCATAATGGAAAAGAATATGAAAGAGAATACATATATGAAACAGAATCACTTTGCTCTACAGCAGAAACTAACAAAACATTGTAAATAAACTATATTTCCATAAAATACATTAAAAAACTACCCATAGAAGCCTCATTTTAACTCTAAGATTTGCATTTGTATTTGCATCCCTATTTTATGTTAGGGATTATTTTGGCCCTTTTATGTCTGCTGATATATCCCAAGTGATCAGAACAGTGCCTGGCACTTAGTAAGTGCTCAAACAATTCTTTTTGAAAGAGGACTCTTTTATTTGCCTACATCATATGGTAGCTCCTATGTGGTAGAGTTGGAATCCAGTGTTAGGTCATTTAATTCCAAAGGCTGTGTGTGTTGCTCTATCTATCCCACATCGTCTCCAGTTTCCCTGTCACTCTAATGAAGGGAATATGCCAGGTCAAGCTAAAGGCTACTTTACCCTTCTTAAACCTCTCTTTCTTCCATTGTGATTATCAATCTATCTATCTATCATCTATCTATCTATCTATCTATCATCTGTCTATCACATATGATATATATGATATTGCATATAAATTGTATATGTTTATTGTGATGTATATATCATATTATATATATATACACACATGATGTATACATCACTATATATATAATATATACATATACACATGATATATATATAATCAGTATATGTGTATGTGTATATATATATATATATATATATATATATATGAAATAAAGTTTCATGGCAATGATTAAATGAGATAGTTCATGAAAAGCCCCAAGTCCAGTGCCTGTCTGTGAGTGGCAGCTGCTTTTACTATGGGGTTAGACCCGCAGGCTCCACCATGGCTGCTGGGCTCCCCTCTGCCCAGTCTCCTCTCCAGGTCACCTGGTGTGGCAGAGCAGGAGTCTGAAAGCTGGCACCTCTGAGTCACAGCCCCCTTCCCTTTCTGATTGGGTCATTTTGCCAAACCAGACTTCTGCTTGTTTTTTCTTGCTTTAGTTTCTCTGCAGTTATCTTGTTAGGATCCCAGCCCCTCCAGACCAGAGTTCTCTGCCAAATGTGGGTTTGCACTCATATCAGGCAGGGCTCTTTTGGTTGTAAGTGACAGAAACCACTCAAACTGGCTTAAGCAAATAGTAATCATAGTAATAATGATGATGACGATGATAATGATTGTGATGATGTTAGGAAATTGAAGATACAGAACTGAGAAATCATGGCTGCATTGAGGGATGCAAATTAGATCAGAAACACTCTTTCCCTCCAATTTTTGGCTCTGCTTCTTTTCTGTTTTAACCTCATGTTTAGATTTACTCTTTCCCCCAAGGTAGCAAAGATCATTTCTGATAGCTCTAAGCTTATAACATTTCAACTAATAGCAATCCCAGAGAATAGAACGCAGCTCTCTCTTTGTCGTCATCTATATCAATTCCCTAAAATTACTCTAATTGGCCCAACTTGGGTCCCCCCAGATTTATCATTATTCCAAGTTTTGGCCAATCATGGCTGTGCCTCCTACAGCTGGGAAGATGAAGTCACATAATTGACAGCCCCATCAGGATCACACTGAGCAGGGAAAGGACAATTCCCCAAAGAAAGGGGAGCAGGACAGAAAAATAGCAGGTGTTCGTGATACAGATACCACCTTATCTAGCTTTTGCACTGATTTGGAGTTTTAAGTGTTTGGATTTCTGGTGATGAGAACGATTTGAATCCTATAATAGCTGTGCTTTTTGGATATCATGGTTTGAGCCTGCCTGGCTGGTCTTACCAGTTTTGCATGGGTATCTTTGCATGGGCAGAGGCCCTTCCATGGCTTTCATTAGATCCTCAAGCATGTTCAGGACCTGACATGTTTTAAAAACACTGCCCTAGAGAGTAGATCTCCACATGAATCCATAAGTACTGTGTGTCAGTTTTGTTCCTGGGTGCTAAGGATGTGTAAGACAACACTAAGGGACCTGGGCCTGGTGGGATTTCCCCCTCCCTGCTGACCCCCTGCTACTGATGCCTGATCAGCAGGAGACTTGAGGAGAAAGTTGGCTTTAGGGAGACAGAAGGGAATTTGCTCCCAAGTTAGAAAGTCCAGTGGGAGTTTGTGGCAAAAGGAGTCTGGGAAATAAATAAAGGTATGGGATTGGGGAGGGGAGGACCATGCATACGATGTTAGATCAGGGGCAGGTAAATTGTGGTCTTATTGTGGGGAGACCTGAATGCCCACAAAAGGCTCATAGAACAGGATTTCAGAGGTGTGAAGGTCCTTCAACTGAGGTGCAAAGAGGTGAAATAACTTACTTCAGGACCCATAAGCCAGGAATGCAGAAGCCAAATGAGAATTCTTCTCACCTCACAGCACAGCTCTCTTTCTGCTATAAGATTCTTTGTTGGGCTCTCCTAGCAAAGGTCTCTATGAGCCTTTGTGTACCTGTCCAAAGCCCACTATTCTTTGATTCTCCCTGCAATCACTCTTCCATGTGGCCAGCTCCTGAAGAATGGGTGAATTCAGCAGAAACAAATGACCCGGGAGTGAAGTGTGTAGATACCATTGAGAAGCTGACCAGGAATCCAAGCACTCAGTGAGGCTGGACCAGCATCTAGAAGCCTGTGGCTTCTCCCACAGGTCCCCCATCTGGCAAACCTCCCTGGATGCTTCCCACCCAGCAGGACCTCTCTAGACACATTTCCTCCAAGGTCCTCCGAGGGACTCAGAGAAAACAGCATGCATTTCTGATAGTCCTGGTCTTGTTCCAAATAAGAGCACCTGCTGCAGAGAAATGACGATGCCTTCTGCCTATTTGTGCCAAAAATGTATGCCCCGCCTACAAAATTACAGAATTATTAGTCCTTGAAAATGTACTACTTCTGCTCCTTCTATAGAAATTCAACCCAACTCAATTAAAACGTCGTGGCAGCCTCCACGAGGGCACAGATGCCCTGGAAAATGATTTTGGGGGTGTTTTCCCTGGCCGTGAATAGTTCTTCAACGTGGAGGTGACCACACACATGCTTAAAAATGAAAACAGTCCTGATGGTAATGGAGTGATTCAATAATACTAACTTGCATTTCCAGAGCAACTTTCTTTTAAGGTTAGATTTTGGTTAGGTTGATCATGAGCAGATATAACCTGGGCTTTATCTCAGCTCTAAGCTCTCTCTTCCTCTTTGCTCACTTCTCTCCCCACAATGCCTTTCCTCCGATGTCTGACTGTTTCTCCCTCCTTAAGGCCTAAGTGTTACTGATTCACAAATAAGTCACTCTAATGGCAGAATAACTGAAGCTGTAGAGATTCTCCATCTAGGCTGTGTTTCCAAGAGCCTGTAGACCAGGCTGGTGACCTCACACTGGCGTTTACACCAACTCCCTTTGGATCAAGGCTCTATCTCTTTAACAGACTCACTTATCACAGAACAGAGTGCCATTAGCTAGGAAATCTGGGGTATCCACACCAACCCTCACCCATCCTATCTCCTGTGTCCCACTGCTTCAAACAAGCCTGGCTTTTTCCTCTTCTGCCCTAGATTCAGAGCCTGAGTGACCCCATGGTCTCTTTTCCATCCATTAAAAATCCCATTAAAATCCCATTAAACACTGCCTCGTGCATTCGCCTTGCTCTGATCCTGGAGCCCTTTCTGAAGTTTCTGTAATTCTTTGCCATATATTCCTCACTGCTCCGTACTACTGGGCTTGTTTTACATTGCAGAGTGTGCCTTGCCTCCAGCTGAGTGTGAGATCTTTGAATCAGGGACAGTTTATCATATGGCCTGATATTCTTCACGTTTATGTTTAATGCGTAGTAGGTATTCAATGGCTATTCGTTGATTCATGGATTTTCATGAACTGAAATTCTCACCTCAGTAAGCAAAGTGTTTTGGAGGTAGATTTAGGCACACAGGGGTTTGTGTAACTTGGTTAAAACCCCACGAGGCCAAAAACCCACTTAGAGGACCATATAAGAGCATGGGCCCTGGAATCTGTAGGCCTGTCTTGTAGCAGCTGGGTTCTGACATAAACAAGCTATGGGATGCTAGCAAAGGCACTGCTCTTTGAACCCATTTGCTCACCTGTAAAATCGGAGAATAATAATAACAACAACTATAATATGCCTATCGCAGGTTGATGGTGAGGATTTAATGAAAACGTTCTCAAGACAGCATTCTCAAGACAACATGAGGTCTGAAGTTAAACTGCCTGGGACCAGCTCTGCTACTTTCTAGCTGTGTGACCTTGGGTAAATTACTTAACTTCTCTGTGTCATAGTTTCTTTTATCTGTAAAAGAGGAATTAAAAAAAAAGATAATACCTACCTTTTAGGGTTTTTATGAAAATTGAATCACATTGTTTTTTAAAGTAATTAGAATGGTGCTTGAAACGTAGCTTGTTAAATGAATAAATAATAATAATGCACAGAAGTCATTTATGGCATGCAGGCACACAGTCAGTGCTCAGTTCCTGTTGCTTCTTCTATGGGGAAAGCTGCCACCACTATTACTGCTACTGCTAACGGCAAACCCTTGAACCAGCTTGTGTAGTTCAACACACTCAAATCCCACTTTCAATGTCTAGGTTTCCATGTGATAACATATACGTGTTTGGTTCTCCCGTATTAGTAAAATTGATTCAGCTCTTTAATAGCTTCATTTTATGTTTTTGTGGGTTTTCCTTCTATTTTATCCTTTTCCCCTCTGGACCCAATTGGGTAATCTAGACTCAGTCATATAAGAAACTTAGCATACTTTCAGATTCTATTCAATGGTGGGGTGTTTCAATTTCTCACCACCTGACATTCTAAATCTCCATGCATTTTCAATGCCATTTCTCTTCCAGAAAAGTCACCTCTGCCCCTTGTCTACTAACAAAGTTCCACTTGTTCCTCAAGACAGCTAAGCCATCTTGTAATTATCCTTTTCACTTCTTGCAGAATAATTCCTCCCTTATCCACCTTTTTAAAAATTTTTTTAATTTTTTTTATATCTTTATTGGAGTATAATTGCTTTACAATGTTGTGTTAGTTTCTGTTGTACAATAAAGTGAATCAGTTATATGTATACATATATCTCCATATCCCCTCCCTCTTGAGCCTCCCTCCCACTCTCCCTATCCCACCCATCTAGGTCATCACAAAGCATCGAGCTGATCTCCCTGTGCTATGCAGCAGCTTCCCACTAGCCATCCATTTCACATTTGGTAGTGTATATACGTCAGTGCTACTCTCTCACTTCGTCCCAGCTTCTCCTTCTCTCCCTGTGTCCTCAAGTCTCACCTTTTTTTGTAGGAAGTTTTTATATGTCATTGACTGAAACTCCAAGAGTAGTGGGACAATTGTTTACCACTGCACTCTCTGCATGAATAAAAAGGTTGTCATAAAGTTAGCACATGTATTAGTCAGGAGAGACTAGGATATGCTGAGTAACAAACAACCCAAATTTCAGTGACTTAACACACCAGTTTATTTCTTACTTTTGTTAATGTATCATGAGTAACAGCAGTAGGCACTTCTCCACACAGTCATTTAAGGGGCCCAGGCTGAAGGAGGCTTGTGCATATCTCCTAGCTGTATGATCTGGAATTCGTAATCTCAGTGCTATGTCAGTGGAAGAAAGGGAGAGAGACTCAAGATTTATGCATAGCCTTTTCATGGTCCCAACTTGGAACTGATTCATGTAACTTCCACTCATGATTTATTGGAGATAATCAACCTCATAGCTACACCTAACTGTGCAAGGAGGATGGAAAATATAGGGAGAAGATTCAATATTTGGTGAATATGACAGTCTCTCCTATAGAACTCAATAAATATTTGTTTAATATGTGAAAGGGGCATTGTGGGCCCATGGAAACTGTACCTGTCATGTGTCAAATAGCAAGATGAGACTGGACAGTATAGATTTGGAAAAGCCACTTTATGTCCTGAAGTCTCAGCTTCTTCTTTTGAGAAGTGTGGGGAAATACACATACCTTATTCTCAGTTTTGTTTTGACTGTGAGAGATGATTTATGCAAAGCAATCAGCACAAGCACTGATGTATAGTAAAATGACCGTGGTTTGTTTCTTGTGCCAGTTAACCTCCATTTCCCCTTACCTGTATACACTCTCCCTTCTTTCCCTCTTTCCTGCCCCAGAAAGTTGGCTCTGAGAGCTGCTCCACCCAGGCTCCTTTGCTTTCCGCCTTCTGGTTGAGTCCAACCAGTGGGGAACACAGAGAGGATACAGGAGAGAGGGAAAACATGGAGGATGATACATTTATTTCTTTTCCTCCCTTCCTGATTCAGGATGCTTCTGGCTGTGTCAGATGATCCCTTTTCAAGGGCTCTCGTCTTAGCTGGGATCCCTCTAGTATCACTGTTTCCTTTCTTGCCCCTTCAAGCCTATGTGTGGTTACACTTTCCTGCTTTGCTGGTCTCTGGGTGATTCAGCATCCCAGGTGGTTTCTTTAGACCTGACCATACCTCTGTAAATAGTCTCTTTTACAAAGTCTACTCACAAATCATACTGGGAATATTGTCTGCTTTCTGCTCCTGATCCTTGCTGATACTTTATCCATCTGGACTCTGAACTACTTGGGGGTGAAGGGCAGCTACTCATTTCTCTTTATAATTCTCAAACCCATCACAAAGTCCAGGGTAAGGGATATATTCCATTTTTTTAAAAGAAGCTATTAACATAAAATTAATAAATAATAAAATAAATAATATGAAATTAATAAATAGTAAAATAAATAATAATACTAGCTAACATTCACTGAGTGCTTTCTATGTTGCAGACACTATGCAACATGATATACAATTTGAACCATCTGTGAGGTAGGTACCATCATTGCCCTCCAATTTCATTTGATGATAATGAGGTCCAGGAAGGCTGAGCTATCTGTCTTGTATCCTCTAGCTAGAAAGTGGTGGACCTGCGACTTGAACCCCAAATGCCTAATTATGAGCCTCCTGCTTGTAACTCCTATCCTATATCAGTTGCTAGCTTTTAAAGGGAGGTTAAAATGTTATGGCGACATTTCTAGACTTCTGAGATCTTTTGGGTAGACAGCACAAAGACTTACATTGACAATTACTCAGAAAACATGGAAAATAAGGCCATCTTTGTTTCTTGTGGGGTTCTAGGTCTATGGTTTAATTGATGTACAAATGAAATTTCAGTGAAAGCACAGGACACATTTAGCCTGAGGCCTTTCCTTTGCCTTCTCCAAGGTGCTGCCTGGTTAATGAGGCCATTGAGAGACGGAAAGCCTCTAAGTCTGTGGGTGGGATTTGGGGGTATAAGTGATAGCTCATAATGAAAGTCTGAGTATGCAGCTTTCATGGTTTGGGGCTAAGGGTGGAAGGTGGTCATTTCAGTCAAGATGGGAGAGCTAATGAGAGGAGGGCTACCTGTGTGGCTTAGGGATAGAGATGCAACTTAGAGTCTGAGAAAATGCTTTGAGACCCTGCTTTGAGACTCGCCCTCTCCATGCTGATCTTAAGTGTACCCTTCACTTTAGTGCTAGAATGAGCTCTCTAAGTCATAACTCTGCTCACATCATTTCCTGCAAAGGCCCTCTCAATATCTACCCACTCCTGATTCCATGCCCAACCAGACCTAGGTGTTCCCCTCCTTCCTATCTCTCTAACTTCCTCTAAATACCCCAATCAGAACTGTTATCACTCTGTATATCTATGCCCTGTCCTGCCTTCTCTGTTCCAAACTTGGATCCTATGAGGGAAAGGACTAGGATTTTTTTTTTTTTTTATCACTAGCATTTAGCACAGAGCCTGGCATAAAAAATTAATATTAACCTAATCTTACAGATGAGATACCTGAGACTTAGAGAGATGCAGGGTCTTGTCCAGCCTTCACAGAATTAACAGATGTTAAAATAGGATGGAATCCAGGTACATCTGCTATAAAGCACCCGCACCAACTCTGGGAAACAGAATTGTTTTACAAAAGAAATCACACTGAATTCATCTCACTTCCCTGTTTAATGGGATCACTTGACTGTTTTGAAGGGAACATAGCAGGTGTTCTGAAACAGAACATCTGCTTTGGGTCTTTCGTGTTATCCTCTCATCTGAGGTGGAGCTACAGTCAAGAATCAGATGCTGATACAGACATGCAGAAAAACTGTTGAAGAGTGACTACATTCAGAGATGCTGCTTGGCTTGTCTAGAAGTGTGTGTGTGTGTGTGTGTGTGTGTGTGTAACAGAGAGAGAGAAAGAGAGATGGTGGGAGGGATGGGGGCAGGGAGAGGGAGGAAAGGGAAGGGAAGAAAGGAAAGAGGGAGGAGGGAGGGTTAAGGAGGGAGAGAAGCTCTTCTGCCATCTTCATAGAGAAGAAAAAACTGAATTGCCAGAAACATATTAGGGCATGGGAAAATCACATAATATCAGCTACATAAAATACAAGTCATAGTTCCATTTTCTGTGGTTACACAAAACCAGTGATAGTTTCATCAAAGTGAGAAAAATAAAAATTGAAAGCAAAAAAGAAAGTTTGTATAGGAGTCATTCAGTGCACCAAGGTTTAAAAATTTTTAAATTTAGTACTCACTTCTGGTCAGACCCACACAGCCCAGGAATGCTCCTGCTCCTTAAACAAATGCCTAAGGAAAACTATCAATACAAATAAGCTACTAGGTTATGTCACTAATGAATCATTCATTCACTCAACAAATGTGTGTTGAATACCTACCTTGGATCAGGTGCCACAGGGCACTAGAGAGGCATCATGATGTAAACAGCATACCTCAATGTTTCACATTCTAGTCAAGACAGTCAATAACTTGACTAAAATGAAAATTTAAAGTGAACTTGATTTTATGTCAGAAGGTGATATTGATATGGGCTATGGAGAGAAGCAAAGCAGGGCACAGGGATGGGTGTGCCAGGAGAGTGTAGCTTTACATAGGTTGGCCAAGGTAGTCCATAATGAGCAGGTGGCATTGAAATGACTTGACGTGGTGAGAGATGAGCCATGGAGGATCTGACGGAAGGACAAGAAGGAAGAGCAAGTGCAAAGGCCGAAAGGACAGAGCTTGCCCAGTGTGTCTGGGGATCAGCATGGGGGCCAGTTGGGCTGAGCTGAGTGACTGAAGGTGAGCATGGCAGTAGGTGAGGTGGAGGCTGAATGGTGGACTTTGCCAGCCATTGAAAGGGCTTCAGCTCTTACTGAGATTGAGAAGGGAAGCTATTAGGGGATTGATAGCAGAAGAGAGATGATCTGGCTCAGTGCTAACAGAATCTCTCTGGCTGTAGTGTTGGGTATGGACTATGGGGGGAGCAAGGGCAGAAGCAGGGAGGAGGGTTAAACTTTGTGTTTATACTAGTCCTGTTGAAATATGATGATAGCTTGGAAGAGAGTAGTAGAGGTACAGTTGGTATGAAGGAGGTGGATTCTGGGAAGACTTTTTCCAGAACAGAAGGACTGTTCTTGCAGTGTGTTTTAGAGCTTGTCCTTAGCCCTGTCTTCACTAACACAACAACTGTAGCAAATCTGCTAAACATATTGGTTCACAAGACCTAGATGGAGGAAATGGACTAGGCTGGAAGGTTAGGTGACAGAATGGGGATACAGGATTAGTAAGACAAACTGGATAGGTGGGCTCAATATAAATTATTCTGTGGCAAATGGTTGGCTTCTCCAAACCAACCATAGAGATAAATGAATCTTGTCATCACATGGGCACTCTTAAAGATTTACGTTGCTGTAAGCTCCATATGTATGATGTGGCTCTCAAAACATTGAATGTTGTTTCACTAAAATGTAGTACTTAGGAAAAAAGAGGTGTGAATCAATTCTCCTCTACTTTAATTATACCACATCTCATATATTGACATTTTTTTTTCATATTCTCAAAAGAGTAGGCAATTTGAAAAGAATTAAGAGAAAAGTGAACAGAATAATTATGAAGAGACATAAAGCTATGTAACATAAAAATGATTCAAGGAATTAGAGAGATCATGACTGAAAAAGAGAAGAATTTTATAGGAGTACAGGTGACAAATAGTTTTAAGTAATTGATGCTCAACATGACTAAAAGAGAATACTTAGATTTTCCTAAGAGATTCTAAAGTAAACCTATTGGCAGATGGCCCAAATGGACACATTACAATTTTATGTAAAATGTGTTCAGAGTTGTTCAAAGATGAAATGATTTGAACTAAAATGTCACGACTTGCTTCACTCAGTATGACAATATCTAGGTCCATCCATGTTGCTGCAAATAACATTATTTCGTTCTTTTTAATGGCTGAGTAATATTCCACTGTATATATGTACCACATCTTCTTTATCCATTCCTCTGTTGATGGACATTTGGGTTGCTTCCATGTCCTGGCTATTGTAAGTAGTGCTGCAATGAACACTGGGTGCATGTCTCTTTTCGAATTATGTTTTTTTCTGGGTATATGCCCAGGAGTGGGATTGCTGGATCATATGGTATCTCTATTTTTAGTTATTTAAGGGACCTCTATACTGTTCTCCATATGATATTCACTTATATGTGGAAACTAAAAAAATGGTACAAATGAACTTATTTACAAAACAGAGATAGAAACAATGTAGAAACAATGTAGGAAACAATCTTATGGTTACCAGGGGAAAGGGCGGGGAGGGATAAATTGGAAGATTTGGATTGACATATACACACTACTATGCATAAAATAGATAACTAATAAGGACCTACTGAATAGCACAGGGAACTCTATTCAGTACCTTGTAATGACCTACATGGGAAAAGAATCTAAAACAGAGTGGATATATGTATATGTATAACTGATTCACTTTGCTGTACAGCAGAAAGTAACACAACATTGTAAATCAACTATTCTCCAATCAAAATTTTAAAAAAAAGTCACGAGTTCTCTGTCACTTGAGATGCTCAAGCAGAGGCAGTTTAGACTGTTAGACTGGGTGATCATTGAGAAATCTTCCAGCCCAGAGATCCCAGTCAGCTATGATTCTGGATTTGCTGGGGACAAAGTACTAGTATCTTAATTCCTCAGCTGGGTTGTAAATTCTATAAAGACAGTACACATTACTAATCTTTGTTTTCCTCACAGCACCCAGAACAATGTTTTAGTTATTTTCAATGTTAAAATAATTATTGTAATGACCTACATGGGAAAAGAATCTAAAACAGGGTGGATATATGTATATGTATAACTGATTCACTTTGGAGAGAGAACAAGCATACGGTTTATAAAACTATTGTAGACTTGATTTCAACATGATTTCAAACTCACTAGATTTCTAATATTTTTGTAAGGGTAGTATCTAGGAACATATTACCTTTATTTTTGACTGAAACATACCAGGAAGGGGGAAAATGGTTCATTTTTAATTTTAATCTCGTAGCGGAATTTTTTAAAGCCTCTACCTGCTTTCCTTTTGAACACAGCTCTGCTTCTGAAGAGTGTTCCCCAAGCAGAGAGCCAGATGAGCTGAGGAGACAGTGCAAGTATGTGGTGGTCTCAGTGAGGCAGCCAGGAGTGGGGGGAGCCAGGAACAGCACTCACGTTGCAGTCCTTAGGGCTTGTAGAGAGTCAGAGCTGCAGGAAACAAGTCAAAGTCCCAACCCATGAAGCTGGAGCAAGGCCCGAGCTAGATTGGCCTAAGGTTGATGTGCCAGATGGACCTGACTCAGAAAGGGAACAGACTTAAGGAGGGACCTGCAGTTGCTGGGAACAGCTGTCAGTGGTGTATGGGGATCACAACTTATGCGATGAGTCATCTTTGTGGATTTCCTTCCGTCTTAGGTTCTCAGATACCAGCTACTTTGTTTAGTCCCCTGAGGACCACGGGCCTGGAGCGAACTGGTGGCGCTCATAATGGAACACAGGTCTTGTTCTGTGTTCTCTCTGTCTTGTTTCTTCCTGGAGTTAACAAAAGAGGACCAAGTCTGTGACTGTACTTTCCCTATGAATTGATTCTAGTTTAGAGAGACGACAGATGCAATGCAGCAACCAAAGTCATGTCCCTTCATGCTTCTTTCTTCTTTTTGAGCATAATGAGAATCAAGAACTACTGGAAGACCGTCTTCTTGGTTCTATCCTGCCAGGGGCTTGAACTCCACCTTGCCCACTCACTGAAGTCCAGGCATCTGACATCTTTCAGGATTTCCCTTCTCTTGACAAGCATGTGTTATTTAAATGAGTATCTCCAACGTTTGGGGGCCATACAGTCATGACTGCTCAGCCTTCACAGGGTGCCTAGAAAAGAATCATTTCTGGGTCAGACTCGTCGACAAGGCTGGGACATGAGGGTTGGAACCAATTGTTCAGAGCCTCATTATCACCACGGACCATGTCTGCTAGCAGGGAATGTTCTGTTTATTTTCCCCAGAGTAGGTCTGAACGATTCTCTTCTGCTGTTGCACCATTTCCCTAAAGTTGAATGATGGACCCTGAGAAGGCTTACTATTCATCTAACATCTGTTTCTCCGATCTTCTAGGCTCCTTGTTTTTTTGAAGTGCTCAGAATCAGTGTTTTAAGTGCATGTGGGCATAATATTCAGTATATTAATACACACTAGAGACAATTCTGCCTACTAGAAAGCCAGGTACTACAGGGTTATAAAAGTCATTTGATACCTTGTAAAGCCCAAGACACCTCACCAATGACCAGGCCCTGTTACTTGATGTAGTCAGGTGATAACATGTGTACACTTGTACAGCCTTCTCCAGCAAGTGCCAAAAGTTCATGCTAAGTAATACATAAATTATCACCTAATTAAGTACTGTTATGATTTGGATCAGAGGGGAAGTGTAAACTCGATTCTCCTTGGAGAGCAATATGCAGAAATATGATGTGGAATTAATTGCATGGGTCCAGGTCAAAGATTAAAGTACAGTGGAGTTGCCTTTGTGAAGGGAGAATTTGAAAAGGACTTTCGTCAGCTTCTCTATAATTTCATGTTTTGTTATTAGGTTCCTGCCAGCCTGCAGCCCCATTCCCCTGCCCCTTTTTGCCTTAGTTCTCTGTAAATGGGTTAATTAGGCATCCTCCCCTTCCCTTTTGCAGTTTCTCTCCACCCTAGTTTCTTGGCCAATCCAAACTGAGGTAGGAAGGACTTAAGCTAAATTAGAAGGCTTTGGGTTTGAATTTTGGTTTTCCTAATTAGTGTTTGACCTAATTACTGAGTAAGTTACATGACTCTGGGAGCCTTAGTTTCCTCATCTATCAGATGGATATAATAATAGTCCCCATATCATTAGGTTGCTGTGGAATAAATGAGATAATTCCCATAATGCACTTGCATGATGCTGCAAGGGCTCAACGAACATTAGTCATCGTCTTCTACCCATCATCTTCTTTTCCTTCTTAGGCTGACAGGGGCACAGAGATCTTTGATGAAGGAGAGTCATCCCTTTTAGTTTTGGGGTTGAATATTTTTCTCCATCCCAGACAGTGTTCAACTTAAAGAGCCCATTCATCTATTAGTTCAATAGATTAATGTATTAAACACTTTATATGTACCAGGTGCTGTGCTATTTGCTAGTTCCTAAGGCTACACATTTTCTGTGCTTGAATCTGGTCCATGATTCTGTTCTTGGAACAAGGTACATTTACTTTGGTCCCTGGGAAGCTGTCCCTGCCCATTGCCCTCTCTACCCCCCAACTCTCCTCAACTGAGTTAATGTTCCCATTGCACAACACTATTTCTCCATGGGCTCTGGAATTCAACTCTGTGATTTTGGGCAGGTAATTTCATTCCCCTGTGACATAGTTTTCCTATCTGTATAATGAGCCTTATAATAGCACCCATGTCATTGGTTTTGTGCTGGTCACTTACCAGTTTGGTCTTAGATCCATTACTCACCTTTCCTCTCAAAATTTAATTCCTAGGCTCTCTTGCTCTTGCTGTGTTCAGTCAACGGTAGGCACTGGAAAGAGATTGGAGTGCCACGGAAGGGAGAAGTCATGTGGTTGGAGTCATTCTTCCAGGGTCCCAGCCCCTGATGGGTAGCCTGTATTGTGGATCCAGTTTTTTCTGTTGTTCTGGCTCCTCAGCTCTGATAACATACACCCTGGTCCTGTGTCTCCCACCCTACAATGCCCTAGGTGTGGTTGTGTCCTCATATTTCTGCTAATCTATGGGTTGCCTTCCCATTCTCTATTTGATTATTCAGATTTCCCAGTACATTTATAACTAGATTTCTGTATTAAATTCTTTCCATTGGACTACCTATCAATAGAGTGAGCCCTATGTTTTTCCCTGATATACAGTTTTTTGAGACTACAGTGGATTCATATATATGTATAAAGCTCTTTAGGTAGTTAATGGCACATAGTAAGCATTCAACACATGTTAGTTATTTCATTTTATTGGAGAATTTACCATGTTATACTATAACTGTTAGTTTATTTGATATGTATCTCCTCTGTGAGTTCCCTCTGTGAAGGACCCTGTACCCCAATGTTCATTCCCCTCAACATCTTAAGGGCACTCCTTACTGAAGCTGAGGTTTTTCTCTTTTTTCAATTGATTTATGATACTTTTTAAAACACTAAGATGTCCTCTGAACTTTGTTGGTCCTGCTTGAATGACCGTGTAATGTGAACTATGTGATTATGCACTGAGACATAATGTTTTCTATGTTTATTATAGATGGACTCTACCTATAATACCTACCTATTCCTTGAGAAGAGTAAAACTTCAAATATCAGAGCCTAGGCATTTGAAATTACATTTGAGCAGAGTTTTACCGTTCCTTATATTCTGTAGAAGGAGACAAATAACAAGGAGAGTCAGTTAAGTGCAATGGTTTTTAACTGAACTTTTACTATTAATATGATCTAGGTACTCTGTTGAATGCCTGAAACACCCACATGAATAGGACATGAATCACAGTCTTCAAAAGGCAACTGTCCAGAGGAAAGACAGAAATCTCTACAGTTATGACAGAGAACTGTGCTCATATCAAAAGTGCTTTGTGAGCAGACGGAGGAAGTGATGATTTTGCCAGAGTAGAGATTTAGGGAATTTGGAAATGAGGCTTGAAGGAGATGGCAATTGAGTTGATAGCAGAGATTTTTTACAACTACACTTCAGGTACCTTATCTCTGAGGTTTCTTTACCTCAACTTCTCTGATTAGGTTAAAGTCTCCCATAGCATTCAGTTACACACCTGTAAAAAGAGCATTACTACTTTTAGTAAGGACTCTAAGATTTTGCATGGTTCAGGGCCAACAAAGCAAAATTATATTTTGCTTGGTATGTTACACTTACTATAATACTAATATTACTGTAACTACTACTATACTGCTATAAATACTGCTACTGCAACTACTTCTACCATTGCTACTATTAGTATTTTTAGAAATACTTTCTACTACTACTATTACTGCTACTACTACTACTACTACTACTACTATTTTTACCAGGCATCATTTTAAATTTTTATATATTTAATATAAGAGATTGCATCAATTTTTAAGGAGGAGTTTCAAGAGTACTGATGAAAAAAAATGATCAATTCACTAGAAAAACTCAGTCAACAAAAGTATTCCATTTTCCAGAGAATTCTAACAATTCCAGTTCCAATTATGAGTGGTTGTCCTGTTTCTCCTTTCTTTATGTTTCTTGGTAAATATTATTTTATTCATGACAATCATCTGTCCCAGCAAAATGGTAGTCTTTTTTGGGTCAATAACTAAATCTTTTCTTTGTATCTTTCCAAACTACTATACAGTATTTTGCATACTAAATCATGCCAATTATCTGCTGGAGGATAAACTATTTATGTACAGTTCTCGCTAGTCATGAAATTTTCTTCTAGTTCCTCAAATGTAATCTAATGACTTGCCATTTGATACCTCAGTGTCTTGCACATGTTCTTCTCTCAAATGGGAACCTCCTTTTCTCTTCTGACTGGTCAACCCCCGGGCATTCTAATGTTCAGTTCAAAGGTCTTCTCACCTGAAATTATTTCCTTAGCTTGAGGTGTGGGTTAGATGCCAACTTTCCATTTCCTGCACGTTCTGTGTTCCCTCTTTTCTATCCTGTATTACATGTTCAATGCATGAAATACAGTAGAGCCTTGAACAACACGGGTTTGAACTGCATGGGTCCATTTATATGCAGCTATTTTTCAATAGTAGATACTACAGTATTACACGATCCACAGTTGGTTGAATCCACAGATGTGGAACCGAGGCTATCAGAGGCACCGTGTACATGGAGGGCCAACTATAAGTTATACGCAGATTTTCAGATGTTCGACCATGTGATGGGTCAGCGCCCCTAACCCTGGCATTGTTCAAGGATCAACTGTTTAACGATTTATCATATATGATCATATACTCAATGATTTACTTGGGTATCAACCCCTCTATACTATAAACTCTTTGGGAGAAAGGATTCTGTATTCTTGGTACTAACTACCCTCCTTGGCACACAGTAAGTATTTGTGGAATGAATGAATGAATAAATGAACTTATGTCCAAAGACCACACTGAACAAGGATAAAATTTTTTTTTTCCCAGTCTGGATCTTTCTATGGATGGAATTCATCTGGTTGCATTGCAATTGTTTTGTTCATTTCCAAATCCGGCTCCACTAAAATATATATAAATACATGTGTATGTGTATGTGTCAGTCTGACCCACCCTATTTGCTATAGGCGTTAGCGATAGTTGTGAAAACATTTTACTCAATTTGGCAGAGCAAGAAGAATGAGATAGGAGAACACATCAAACATTAGCAGCTCACTGAGGGAGCTGGAGTCTTGATTTCCAATCCAAGAACTAGATATGTTCTCAAGATGGGAAGGACACAGTGTAATAATGTTATGTGAGAATCTCAGTGGCAACATTAATGAGAAATTGTCTCGCTCAGGTTTGAATGGCGTGAGTTCAGAAAGGCCCTGTGAGGTTGAGTCTGTTTTAAATATCTCTCTGCTTGAATCATCTTGGTACCAGCTCCTCCAAACTCAGGGTGACTTGGAGAGTTTTCTCTTTCTGGAATGAAGTGTGTATGTTGGCCAGGGTAGGTGAGGCAAGGGCAATCCTGGCTTAGCTATTCCCGGAGGAATGCTATAATTAATTGGGTAAGAAAGTTTGAAAGAAGTGACTCAGAAAAACAAGATGATGCCTTCAAACAAGTTACCTTCAAATGAAATTACCTTCATTTTACCTAGAAGCCATCTTTTGGCTTCTAAACAACTAAGAAGTTTGGACTGAGGTCTGCAGTGCAGAAGAAATCTCATGGCCCATAACAGAAAAACAAAAGCTGAGAAGTACTAGGGCTCAAGAGATGCGATAGGAGCAGTAAATACTACTTTTCCCCACCCCCACTCTGGTTTCACTATCTGGGTTGAAAAATATGATAAAAGGGTAAGGCAAATAGGGTCTAAATATCACCTGTTGATTGATAGTGGCAAGATCGGTGGACATGGCTTAGGGAGACAGCCAAACACACTGCCTAACTGACTTAATCATAAGCAATGCTGGATTGCAAGACAGAAGCATCCTCTCTTAATCCCATCCCAGCATTAAGCACCTACCACGTGTCCCACACATTGTATAAATGATCCAAAGTGGTCCTCCCTACAACCTAATGTGTTCTAGATACCACTCATACCCTCAGACTCAGGCACAAATCCACATTCTGATTATCTGAGTTTGTAACTGAGCTCCACCATTTGCTAGCTTTGTGACCATAGGCAAATTACATAATTCTGTGACTGAGTTTCTTAAGTAAGGCATAAAATGGAGATAATAGCAGTACCTACCTCATAGAGTGTCATGAGGATTAATTAATTAGAACATGCAATACAGAACATAGTTTATATATTACACTGCACTTAACAAGCAGTGTGTGTGATATTATTATTTTCACAGATTAAAAAGGAAGAGAAGAAAATCCTGCACATCCTTTTCCCCTAAACCAGCCACTGTTCTGATCTATTTCACTGTTGGTTTAGCTTTGCCTAGAACTTCATATAAATGGAACCATACAGTATATATCTTTTTGTGCTTGTTTTTATTTCACTCAGCACAATGTTTTGAGATTCATTCCAAATTGTTGCATGTATCAAGAGTTTGTTACATTTCCAAAACAATTTGTACCATTTGACACACTCACCACAGTGTATGAGAGTTCCGGTTGCTCCTTAAACTCAACACATGGTATGTTTGGTCTTTAAAATTGTAGCCATTTTAGTGTGTAGCAGTATCTCCACGTGACGTTAAGTTCTATTTTCCTGATGACTAATTAGGTTGAGCACTTTGTCATGCACTTTATGATCATTTGCCTATCTTTCTTTGTGAGATGTCTGTTCAAGTATTTTACTTTCCACCCACCCCTGCCATTTCTCTATAGGTTTCTTGACTTTTTATTTTTGAGTTTTAGATGTTCTTTATATATTCTGGATAGAATCCTTTATCCAATTTATACTGCAAATATTTTCTTCCATTGTGTGACATTAATCATTTTGTTGATTGTGTCTTTTGATTAATAAAAGTCCAAATTAAAAAAAAATCTTTATTGGAATATAATTGTTTTATATTGTTGGTTAGTTTCTGCTGTATAACAAAGTGAATGAGCTATATGTATATATATATCCCCATATCCCCTCCTTCTTGCATCTCCCTCCCACCCTCCTCATCCCAACCCTCTAGGTGGTCACACAGCACCAAGCTGATCTCCCTGTGCTATGCAGCTGCTTCCCACCAGCTATTTTATATTTGGTAGTATATACATCAATACCACTCTCTCACTTCGTCCCAGCTTAACCTTCCCTCTCCCTGTGTCCTCAAGTCCATTCTCAATGTCTGTGTCTTTATTCCTATCCTGCCCCTAGGTTCTTCAGAACCAGTTTTTCTTTTTTTAGATTCCATATGTGTCAGCATATGGTATTTGTTTTTCTCTTTCTGACTTACTTCACTCTGTATGACAGACTCTAGGTTCATCCACCTCACTACAAATAACTCAATTTCATTTCTTTTTTATGGCTGAGTAATATTCCATTGTATATATGTGCCACATCTTCTTTATCCATTCATCTGTTGATGGATATTTAGGTTGTTTCCATGTCCTGGCTATAGTAAATACTGTTGCAATGAACATTTTGATACAGGACTCTTTTTGAATTATGGTTTTCTCAGGGTATATGCCCAGTAATGGGATTGCTGTGTCATATAGTAGTTCTATTTTTAGTTCTTTAAGGAATCTCCATACTGTTTTCCATAGTGGCTGTACCAGTTTACATTCTCACCAACAGTGCAAGAGGGTTCCCTTTTCTCCACACCCTCTCCAGCGTTTATCATTTGTAGATTTTTTGATATGGCCATTCTGACTGGTGTGAGGTGACACCTCATTGTAGTTTTGATTTGCATTTCTTTAATGATTAGTGACATTGAGCATCCTTTCATGTGTTTGTTGGTAATCTGTATATCTTCTTTGGAGAAATGTCTATTTCGGTCTTCTGCCCATTTCTGGATTGGGTTGTTTGTTTTTTGATATTGAGCTGTATGAGCTACTTGTATTTATTGGATACTAATCCTTTGTCAGTTGCTTCGTTGGCAAATATTTTCTCCCATTCTGAGGGTTATCTTTTCATCTTGCTCATGGTTTCCTTTGTTGTGCAAAAGCTTTTAAGTTTCATTAGGTCCCATTTGTTTGTTTTTGTTTTTATTTCCATTTCTCTAGGAGGTGCGTCAAAAAGGATCTTGCTGTGATTTATGTCATAGAGTGTTCTGCCTATACTTTCCTCTGAGAGTTTTATAGTGTCTGGCCTTACTTTTAGATCTTTAATCCATTTTGAGTTTATTTTTGTGTGTGGTGTTAGGAAGTGTTATAATTTCATTCTTTTATATGCAGCAGTCCAGTTTTCCCAGCACCACTTATTAAGAGGCTGTCCTTTCTCCATTGTATATTCTTGCATCCTTTGTCAAAGATAAGGTGACCATATGTGCATGGGTTTATCTCTGGGCTTTTTATCTTGTTCCATTGATCTATATATCTGTTTTTCTGCCAGTACCATACTGTCTTGATTACCGTAGCTTTGTAGTATAGTCTGAAGTCTGGGAGCCTGATTCCTCCAGCTCCATTTTTCTTTCTCAAGATTGCTTTGGCTCTTCAGGGTCTTTTGCATTTCCATACAAATTGTGAATTTTTTTCTTCTAGTTCTGTGAAAAATGCCATTGGTTGTTTGATAGGGATTGCATTGATTCTGTAGATTGCCTTGGGTAGCATAGTCATTTTCACAATGTTGATTCTTCCAATCCAGGAACATGGTATATCTCTCCATCTGTCTATATCATCTTTAATTTCTTTCATCAGTGTCTTATAGTTTTCTGCATACAGGTCTTTTGTCTCCTTAGGGTAGGTTTATTCCTAGGCATTTTATTCTTTTTGTTGCAGTGGTAAATGGGAATGTTTCCTTAATTTCTCTTTCAGATTTTTCATCATTAGTGTATAGGAATGTAAGACATTTCTGTGCATTAATTTTGTATCCTGCTACTTTACCAAAATTAATTGATTAGCTCTAGTAGTTTTCCGGTAACATCTTTAGGATTCTCTATGTATAGTATCATGTCATCTGCAAACAGTGACAGTTTTACTTCTTCTTTTCCAATTTGGATTCCTTTTATTTCTTTTTCTTCTCTGACTGCCATGGCTACGAATTCCAAAACTATGTTGAATAATAGTGATGAGACTGGGCAACCTTGTCTTTTTCCTGATCTTAGTGGAAATGGTTTTAGTTTTTCACCTTTGAGAACAATGTTAGCTGTGGGTTTGTCATATATGTCTTTTATTATGTTCAGGTAAGTCCCCTCCATACCTACTTTCTGGAGAGTTATTATCATAAATGAGTGTTGAATTTTGTCAAAAGCTTTTTATGCATCTATTGAGATGATCATATGGTTTTACTCCTTCAATTTGTTAATATGGCTTATCACATTGATTGATTTCTGTGTACTGAAGAATCCTTGCCTTCCTGGGATAAACCCCACTTGATCAAGGTGTATGATCTTTTTAATGTGCTGTTGGATTCTGTTTGCCAGTATTTTATTGAGCATTTTTGCATCTATGTTCATCAGTGATATTGGCCTGTCATTTTCTTTTTTTATGACATCTTTGTCTGGTTTTGGTATCAGGTGATGGTGGCCTTGTAGAATGAGTTTGGGAGTGTTCCTCCCTCTGCTATACTTTGGAAGAGTTTGAGAAGGATAGGTGTTAGCTTTTCTCTAAATGTTTGATGGAATTCACCTGTGAAGACATTGGGACCTGGGCTTTTGTTGGAAGATTTTTAATCCCAGTTTCAATTGCAGTGCTTGGGATTCATCTGTTTATATTTTCTATTTCTTCCTGGTTCAGTCTCAGAAGGTTGTGCTTTCCTAAGAATTTGTCCATTTCTTCCAGGTTGTCCATTTTATTGGCATATAGTTGCTTGTAATAATCTCTCATGATCCTTTGTATTTCTGCAGTGTCAGTTGTTACTTCTCCTGTTTCATTTCTAATTCTGTTGACTTGAGTCTTCTCCCTTTTTTTCTTGATGAGTCTGGCTAATGGTTTATCAATTTTGTTTATCTTCTCAAAGAACCACCTTTTAGTTTTATTGATCTTTGCTATTGTTTCCTTCATTTCTCTTTCATTTATTTCTGATCTGATCTTTATGATTTTTTCCTTCTGCAAAATTTGGGGACTTCTCTCCTTCTTTCTCTAATGTCTTAGGTGTAATGTTAGGTTGTTTAATTGAGATGTTTCTTGTTTCTTGAGGTATGATTGTCTTGCTATAAACTTCCCTCTTAGAACTGCTTTTACTGCATCCCATAGGTATTGGGTCATAGTGTTTTCATTGTCTTTGTTTCTAGGTATTTTTTGATTTCCTCTTTGACTTCTTCAGTGATCTCTTGGTTATTTAGTAGTGTATTGTTTAACCTCTATGTGTTTGTATTTTTTACAGTTTTTTTTCCCCTGTAACTGATATGTAGTCTCATAGCATTGTGGTTGGAAAAGATACTTGATACAATTTCAATTTTCTTAAATTTACCAAGGCTTGATTTGTGATCCAAGATGTCATCTATCCTGGAGAATGTTCCATGTGCATTTTAGAAGCATGTGTAATCTGCTGTTTTCAGATGGAATTTCTTATAATTATCTATTAAGTCCAACTTTTCAATATGTCATTTAAAGCTCGTGTTTCCTTATTTATTTTCATTTTCGATGATCTGTCCATTGGTGAAATTGGGGTGTTAACGTTCCCTACTGTTAATATGTTACTGTCAATTTCCCCTTTTATGGCTGTTAGTATTAGCCTTATGTATTGATGTGCTCCTATGTTGGGTGCATAAATATTTACAATTGTTGTATCTTCTTCTTAGATTGATCCCTTGATTATTATGTAGTGTCTTTCTTTGTCTCTTGTAATAGTCTTTATTTTAAATTCTATTTTGTCTGATATGAGAATTGCTACTCCAGCTTTCTTTTGATTTCCGTTTGCATGGAATATCTTTTTCCATCTTCTCACTTTCAGTCTGTATGTGTTCCTAGGTCTGAAGCGGGTCTCTTGTAGACAGCATATATACGTGTCTTGTTTTTGTATACACTCAGCCAGTCTGTGTCTTTTGGTTGGAGCATTTAATCCATTTACATTTAAGGTAGTTATCAATATGTATGTTCCTTTTACCATTTTCTTAATTGTTTCTGTTTTGATTTTGTAGGTTTTTTCCTTCTCTTGTATTTCCTGCCTAGAGAAGTTCCCGTAGCATTTGTTGTAAAGCAGGTTTTGTGGTGCTGAATACTCTTAGCTTTTGCTTGTCTGTAAAGGTTTTAATTTCTCTCGAATCTGAATGAGATCCTTGCTGGGTAGAGTAATCTTTGTTTTAGGTTTCTCCCTCTCATCATTTTAAATATGTCCTTCCACTCCCTTCTGGCTTGCAGAGTTTCTGCTGAAAGATCAGCTGTTGACATTATGGGGATTCCCTTGTATGTTATTTGTTGCTTTTCTCTTGCTGCCTTTAATATTTTTTCTCTGTATTTAATTTTTGATAGTTTGATTAATATGTGTCTTGGCATGTTTCTCCTTGGATGTATGCTGTGTGAGACTCTCTGTGCTTCCTGGACTTGACTGACTATTTCCTTTCCCATGTTAGGGAAGTTTTCCACTATACTCTCTTCAAATATTTTCTCAGTCCCTTTCTTTTCCTGTTGTTCTTCTTGGACCCCTATAATTCGAATGTTGTTGCCTTTAATGTTGTTCTAGAGGTGTCTGAGACTGTCCTCAATTCTTTTCATTCTTTCTTCTTTATTCTGCTGTTCCATAGTTATTTTCACTATTTTATCTTCCCGGTCACTTATCCGTTCTTCTGCCTCAGTTATTCTGCTACTGATTCCTTCTAGAGAATTTTTAATTTCATTTATTGTGTTGTTCATCATTGTTTGTTTGCTCTTTAGTTCTTCTAGGTCCTAGTTAAACGTGTCTTGTATTTTCTTCATTCTCTTTCCACGATTTTGCATCATCTTTATTATCATTACCCTGAATTGTCTTTCAGGTAGGCTGCCTATTTCCTCTTCATTTGTTTGGTCTTTTGGGTTTTTACCTTGCTCCTTCATCTGCTGGGTATTTCTCTGTCTTCTCATTTTGCTTGACTTACTCTCTTTAGGGTTTCCTTTTCACAGGCTGCAGGTTTGTAGTTCCTGTTGTTTTTGTTGTCTTCCCCCTGTGGGTAAGGTTGGTTCAGTGGGTTGTGTAGGCTTCCTGTTGGAGGGGACTGGAGCCTGTGTTCTGGTGGATGAGGCTGGATCTTGTCTTCCTTGTGGGCACAACTGCATCTAGTGGTGTGATTTTGAGTGTCTGTGAACTTATTATTATCTTAGGCAGCCTCTCTACTAATGGGTGGGGTTGTGTTCCTGTCTTGCTGGTTGTTTAACATGAGGTGTCCAGCACTGGAGCTTGCTGGTCGTTGATTGGAGCTGGGTCTTAGCATTGAGTCGGACATATCTGGGAGAGGTCTTGCTGATTGATATTACATGGGGCCGGGACCTCTCTGCTTGTCCAGTATCCTGAACTTGGCTCTCCCACCTCAGAGGTTCAGGCCTGACACCCAGCTGGAGCACCAAAACACTGCAAGCCACATGGAATTATCAAGATAGTGCTCATTGATAAGTGAAACCTCAAGAGAAGAGGACCATGCTATGTCTTGTCCTGTTGAACAATTTTCAGACTTCAGCTCATTCTGGCAACAGGCCAACTGTGTCAGTGACGTGAAGCAGGATGGGGTCCATGAGGTGGGCATCAATCAGCTAGTGTGCAGCCTGATGCATCCAGTCGAAGCCCTTGGGTAAGGCTGACAGTGGCCAGGGCTCTGGCTTCCTGCGGCATTAGCCTCTTTGGGGTGTCCCTCCCGGCGTCAAGCTGCTCTCACTCTTGCTTTGGCGGCCATGCCTTTACCCTGAGCTTCTTCATGAGGCAAGCACTCCCTTAGGTGACGTGTGAAAAACACAGGCCTCATCAGTTATGAAGGGATCTTTATAGTCCTTTCTGGTGTCTAAATTCTTCTCCTAGTTTTCAGCTGGTGTTCTGTGAGAATTGTTGCATCTATAGATGTATTCCTGATGTATCTGTGGAGAGAGATGAACTCCATGTCCACTTACTCCTCCACCATCTTGAATATCTCCAATAGAAATCCAATTTTGATGAAGTCTAATTTATCTTAATTTTTTTTCTTCTTTTATGGTTAGTACTTCAGAGTTCAGCCCAGAAATCTTTGTCTACACCAAGGTTATAAAGGTAGTCTCCTATACATCATATTTTGCCTTTTACCTTTAGGTCTGTAATTTATTTTGAGTTTGTGTGTGTGTGTGTATGGTGTGAGGTAAGGGTTTACATATTTTCCCACATATCTAGTTATTCCAGCACAATTTATTGAAAAATATTCTTATCTCATTGAATTGCTATCAATATTTTGTCAAAACTTAATTGACTATATAAGTTACTATACCACTTTGAGTTGGTCCCATTCTTGGGGAAAAGCTTTACATTAGTTGGGCTGTTAATCTTGCATTTCTCAGATGAACTTCTCTTAATCATGATACATTGTCCTTTTAATATATTGCAGTATTTGAATGGCTAAAATTTCAAAATATGTTTTCTATCTATATTCATGTGTAATATTGGTCATTAGTTTTCTTATAATGTCTTTGAGCAGTTTTGGGATCATGGTTTTGCTGAGCTTATAAAATAAGTGTGCAAGATTGTTATTATTTTTTACTTACTTATTTGATAGAATCCGCTAGTGACACTATCTGGCTCTGGAGCTTTCTTCATGATATCCTTTTTATTTACTAATTCAATTTCATTGATAAATATAAGACTACTTAGATTTTCTATTTTTTCTTAGGTCTATGAGATTATGCTGTTATTCCCTCTTTCATTCCAGAAACTCATAATTTGTGTTTTCTCTGTTTATTTCTTGATTAGTTTAGGTAAAGATTTATCAATATTATTGATCCTTTCAAAGAACCAAAATTTGGTTTTATTGATTTCCTCTATACTTTTTATTTTCTATTTTATTGGTTTCTATTACATTTATTTTATTTATTCCTTCTACTGACTTCAGATTTAATTTCTTCTTTTTTTCCAGCTTCCATAGTGCAAGCTTAGATCACTGATTTTCAACTTTTGTTCCTTTTTTTTTCTTGGCTGCTCCATGTGGCTTGCAGGATGTTCCCTGACCAGAGATAGAACCCAGGCCACGGCATTGGCAGTGAAAACCCAGAGTCCTAATCACTAGGTCACCAGGGAGCTCCTTAAACCTTTATTCTTTTCTAGTATTAGCATACAGAACTATAAAATTTCCCTTAAGAGGTGATCTAGTTGCACCCTAGTGCACTTTTAGGTGTGTCTTAATTATCATTTAATTCAAATTATTTTCTAATTTCGCTTGCTATTTCTTCTTTGACTTTGGTTAATTTGCAGTGTGTTGCTTAATTTGTAAGTATTAGAAGATTTTCCAGGTCTATTTTTGGTATTGATTTCTATTCTTATTCTGCTATATTTATAGAATATGCCTTGTATGATTTCAATCCCTTAGAATCTGTTGAAACATTTTTTTATGGCCTAATAAATGTTCTATCTTGGTGAATAGTCCATTGACAAGTGAAAAGAATGTGTATTCTGGAGTTGATGGTTGTAGGGTTCTGTAAATAAAGAATAAGTTCAATTTGGTTGATAGATAGCACTGTTCTGATTTTCCAGATAATTTTTAAATTTTTGTATGTTTTTTGCACCAAATACTAGCACAATAGTGTTGAGATCTCCAGATATTATTTTATGCTTATCTACTTGTTCATTTAGTTCTTTAGTTCTTGCTTTCTGTGTTATAAAGCTTCCTTATTTGGTAAATATATATTTAGTTGGTATTGCCATTTTTTCTTGATGAATTGACCATGCTATCATTTTAAAATATCTCTCTTTATTTCAGATAATATTCCATGTCCTGACATCTATTTTGTCTAAGAATAATATAGACATTCATCTTTCTTATTAGTATTGGCATGATATATGCTTTTCTATTTGTTATCTTTGATGTATTGTTTTTCAATTTAAAGAGCATCTAAAACTATGCAGCATATGGTTGCACCTTGCTTTTTGTTTTTAATTCAATCTGAAAATTTCTGCCATTGTTTAGTGTTTTTAATTCATTTACATGATTACTGGTATTGTTTTACTTTGTTTATCATTTTGAATATTTGTTTTATTTTTGTTTACTATGAATTAATAGTGTCCTTCACATAAGATCCTTGCAAAAGTATATTTCCATTTGTCCTTCCTATGCTATTTTTTCTATACAGTTTACTTTTGCATATTATTTTTCTTTTAAGAGTGAGTTATTTTTTTTTTGTCTTCTACTGCCTTGGGATAAATATTTGGTAAAGTTGCAGTTAACCTGAACTTTCAACTTCTTAGATTTCTTCATTATTAAGCAAAAACAACAACAACAAAATTGATGTCATTTTTTTTTTTTTTAATGGCAGTCTCCATGGTGTGACCTGGTTTCCTACACATTCAGCTCAGTACCATTACCTTTGCAGCTCTGAGAAGGAATGGGTGTTTGTTTGAGTGCAGCCTGAGGTATTACATGCTTTTGGGTCATTTAGCTTAGTGGCAGTAATCTTTAGGAAGGTGGTAAAGCAGGTCACACATAACCCAGGCTTGACCCAAAGGGGTTTTAAATTTTATTTTATTAAATAGCACATTAATTTAGCCAAAAAAGAGTCCATTATTTTTTTAAATAAATTAAGGAACAAGAACAAAAATATTTTATATTTACCATGTCTTTTCAGGTGGGGAGTTCAGAGAAGTAAACTTACTATTATAATACAGTTTAATAAGTGCCTTGAGAGGGTAGGACAGGACATTATAGGAACCCTGGATAGAAGTGCTTACCACAACCACTTGGTACAGAGCAAATATTCAACAAGAGATTGTTAAATTAAATCCGAATGCCTTACTTTGTTCTATGAGATTTCAAAAGTACTTCATTAGTTTATTTATTTAACAAATGTTTACTCAGTACCTACTATGTGATAAGCTCTGTTTCAAGAATACAGGAAACAGCTGCAAACAAGAGAGCCCAAAATGTTTCTTAAACAAATTCATAGATGCAAAATACCTTATTAATACATTCGTTACATAGACATTTGTTAAGTGCCTACTATGTTGCAGGCACAGTTCTAAAAATCTTACATATTCTCTAAAGCAATTGATAAAAATGATCTATCACTGATATTATTTGGGAACAGAATTTTAGGTGTAAAAATGTAATAAATATGATAGATTTTGATAAAATGAATATGAGGCAG
This sequence comes from Balaenoptera musculus, assembly GCF_009873245.2. Classification (NCBI taxonomy): domain Eukaryota; kingdom Metazoa; phylum Chordata; class Mammalia; order Artiodactyla; family Balaenopteridae; genus Balaenoptera; species Balaenoptera musculus. The sequence goes on from NC_045789.1 coordinate 99,772,022, forward strand.
ACTGCCCTGGGGGAATCTTCCAAGGAGATAATCAGGAGCCAGTTCTATGATTCTTGTATTCTGTCATCTACTTTGAGAATATAAAAAGTTCAAGAAAAAGGAAAAGAAAGAATGATGGTGGGTTTTCTTTGTGGAGAGTTTCTCCTGCATATGAATTCCAATCCTTTCCCCTGCTGAGAGTGATGGGTTGAGGGTGTACATCTTTCTCATGCTTGGAAGGCTACAATGGGACCAGTCACAAAGTTTCAGTTGTGTTCCCTGCAGTTGGTAGACACCAAGAACGGAGACATACTATCACCTCAGAAAAGTTATATCAACCTGTGACAGGCCAGAGGAATAGAGTACAGTGCTTGGGAGTTAACCAATGGAAAAAGAACAAGAGAATGTTTCATGGATGAGATGGTGACAGAGCCAGCTTGGAGTCATTTCATGTCGCACCCAAGAGGGCTTCCTGGGAGGACACTTAGGCTCAAATGCCACAGTGGATGTGAACTTCATCCCCAAGAAATCTAGCGGTGGGGGAAGCCAACTGAAGGAGAGACATTGTCCATGTCAGAGAAGTTATAGTTGGAGGCTCCAGCAGAGAAACTTCTAAACAACTTTCAAAGTATCCATGAGCAAAGTTACTGCTGGGTGTTTGCCAAGTCCAGAGACTGTAAGACATTCACACCCACAAAACTGCCCTTCCTCCTTCTCTTCTCCTTGGTAGCCCATTCTCTTTGACTTTTATGAAATGTGGAGCAGCAGCTAGTGAGTGGGGGAAGAAATGGAAGATAAAGAGGATAGAAGCCAAATATACCTTCTCTAAGGACAGCTGCCCACCTCGCCTTAGTGGGGGGTGGGGTGGGAGAAGGAGTCTAATCTTGAATGAAGATTGACATGGGAATAGTGCCTTGGGCAGATACCTTCAGTAACTGAATTGAGATTGTGTTTTGTGACTTAATAAGGCAGAAGAACTATAAGAGTGAAATAAAAAGTTATGATTCCACAACTGTTTTCAGATATTGGACAACATCATGCAGTGCAGGACCATGATCCCTGAGAAAAAGGAAGCAAATGAAGTGAGCCCTAAAACTGCCGCTATTTTCTGCCTAAAGATGATTTCTAGACTGTAGGAGCAGGAAGAGGGAATCCAAATAGACCCTGGACATCTCGATAAAGAACAGAGACAGATAATGGCATTGAGGGAGGCCAAGTTACATGTGGCTAGTGGCTACCATATTGGACAACACTACTCTAGATTGACGGGTTAAAATGGAAACAAATCCACTGAAATTGGACAGTGGTTGTCTCCAGCTGGTAAGATTTTGCTTTATTTATATCTATGTTTACCAAATTTTTCTAGAATAAGTATATATTCCTTTAAAATATTTTTTAAAACCCTATTTAAAAATGTATACATTAAGTTCCTAATACCTAAAAAAAAATTATTGTTCCAGACAATATTTCATCTCCCTTCTCTGAATAAATTTGAAAAAGGTCCTAAGAGACAAACAAACAAACAAACAAACAAAAAATGTTTTTGGTTACATCCAGTGAGCTGTGCTTGTCTAATCAACTGGCTGCACTTTGAAAATTATTTTCAACTACTGACAATGATTTCCGACATCTCTTCTGTAATCCTCATACCAGATGAGTTCTGTCAATACTGTCCACACAGATTTAAAGCACATTTCACTTGAAAAATCAAGGATTTTATAATATGCTTGCCAGTGTTGTCACAAGACTCAAGTTTGAGTGTTAAAGAAACTAGGTGTCCGTGAATCCCTTTCTAGTCTCAGAGACTTTTGTCAGCGATCTTGGGAGGGATTGCTGTGTTTGGTGGGAGAAAAGCAATGTTGATTAAATGACTTGGAAGTTCCCTTTCAATGTTGAGACATTTTATTCCCCAAGGGCAGGGATGGACAGAAAGGGGGCAGAAACTAATAAGCCCACTTGTGATGATGGACAGGTAGTCATGAGGGCTATACCAGCAGCTACTTTTTGGTGACTCCTGTGCACAAACTGCCTCTCTTTGCTATTTTTGGGGTAAGTGCCCCCAGTTAGTTCCCCTTGGAAAGACAAACAACATTAAAACTAAAGAAAGTTTCACAGCTCACTCTATGGCATTAGAATTATCACCCAACAAAATCACTGTCTGCAGCCAAAGGACACCTTGTCACAGTCAGAGCAAGTCTGGCTGAAGGCATCTTGGGGAAAAAAAGAAGCCTGTCTAGACAGATTGGAATGTCTCGTGTGCCTAATTAAACAGTCCCTCTTAGAGTCCGTGCTGTGTGAAAAGTTTGCTTGTTTATTAATGACTTGTGGAACATACCTTTAAAGAGGTGCCATGTACTTCATCCCCTTCCATGGATTCATGGGAATTGGGAGCCCAAAAGGGCTGTAGGGATCAAATAATCCAATCTTATAAGTTTCCAGAAGCGAAAAACTGAAGATCAGAGAGATCAGAGAGAATAACAAGACTGAGCAGAGAGTTGGTGGCAATGACAACATGAGAATCCAGGTTTCCGACACCTGGTCCAGTGTTCTTTCCACCATGCCAGCCTACCTGTTATGTCAACAGATGATGTGACCACCCCCAAGGATGCTGCTGGAAAGACTCCATGTGGCAAATTATTCCCCTATAAGACTATATTATTTATTAAAATTCCTGGTATCCTTTTGGGCTGTCAGTCTGGCTTTTTGCTTTAAAACTATAAATGCCCCTGAATGGAGTAACAGAACTCAGTCTTGTATTCTCCTAGAAGCAGTTTATTTTGGAGATGATTCTGGGGAGCACTCGTGTGGGAAAGGGGAGGAGACAGTTAAAAGGAAACCAAGAGAGGTTTGCTGTTGAAAAGGTGACTGCTGTAGGTGACCAAAGCTCAAGCCCTTTGGGGAATTCTGAAGTATATTCAACATTTCCTCCAAAGTTGTTCCATCAGAAGGGTGAGGAAGTTAGGGCAGTTATCTTCCCACTCTTATCTGTCATTGGTTGACAGCCACTCCCAGGGACCATAGACTCCCACGTCTGTCTGTCTTGCTTGAGCCAGGCTCTAAGGCGGAGCTACCAGTGTTTGCAGTATGTTCCCATGGACACATCCTGGACAGGGAATACAAGGAAGGCACTGGCAATAACTGTGCTGAGTTATCTTTCAGTCCTCAGCTTAGCATAAACTATACTGATTGCTTGCCCCCATGATATCTAAAGACAGAACAGTGGGGAAAATGGTAGATTTGTTGGGGGTGGGAAGAATTGTGACAAAGACTTTGGGTAAAAAGAGCAGTGCCCAGAAAATAGCAGGTTCATATGGTTTCAGATGAGTTTACAACACAGGGTTCTGGGGGTCTGACCTGTTTATAGGTTACTTGACACATTTTAATGAATTAAAGCCAGTGATTTATAATCACCAGCCTGCCTATAACCTTCCTCCCCACTTCTACTCCCAGCACCAATTTTAGACAAAACACAGGGAACCAGGGAGTAAAAGATACCATAAAACTCACTTTAACTTAAATTATCTCAGTCTATTTTAGTTCAAGCCAAACATTTCCATTCTATTTTATTTTATGTAATTCAATTCAACTCAATTCATTTATCGATTACCTTTTGTGTGTTTTATAAATGTGTTTTTAAGATTTTTCTTTGAGTAAATCACCTCACAGTAGCTTTGTTAAATGAATGGGGCATCTTGTGTCTGTTTACTGTTTTCAATCTCCAAATATGTTCCTACCCTGCTAATCAATCAATCAATCCATCCATCCATCAATCCATCAATCGATCAATCAGTATTGCTTAGGGGGAAGCAAACTGGACTCGAAATGAAATTTAGTTCTGAGGCATCACTCAGTACCTATTTAGTCAGCACGTCATTGGGAAATACATATCACTAAGCTTTTCTTTCTGAAAAATAAGGTAGTCATACCTAATGCTGTTTGTATTCTGTGAGGGATTCATGGCCTAAGAGCTAAGAGAGCACTTTGTAACCTGTAATGCACTTAATATTTGTATTTATTCTGCAAACATTATCTCAGTGCCTGCTATGTACCAGGCACTGTGATAGTTGCTGGATACAAGGTGATAAAAAAAACCCTGATCCTCACTTTCATGAAATTCACAGTCTAGAGATATTCATTGACATTGTGACTATTCACAACACAGTGTAGGAGGCACAAATACATACAGCATACCATCCCTGTTTCTATGGATTTTATGATCTAGGGAAGAGGAGGGAAAGTTAAGGAAAAATAATAAGGCAATATGTGTGGTTCTAGTGTAGTGCTAAGGTACATAGAGAAAGAATTATTTGGGGCATGAGTAGGATTTCAATAAAATAAACTGGGGAAAATACGGGTGTAGGATCCCATAACTCACTCTTTGCTCCCCTCTCCCAGCTTCTGAGCTCCTTTGCCTCCAAAGCCTGTACCTGTGTCTCTTCATTGGAGACCTGCCTTTGGCTCTCCCCACACTTGCAGACAGCTATAAGTACCTGGGAGTTTACATCCCTGGGGCAGCCCTAGTTGATGACGAATTAGCATGGGAGTATGAAAGCTGGACTCTTTTGCCTAGGATTGGGACTAAGTTGGAGGCATAACTTATACTTAAGAGCTCCCCAGTGGTAATAACTGAAGTTACCCTCTCTGGGACTCTGCCTGAAATCACACCCTTGCCTGGCCTCTTCTCCTTTTTTGTAGTGCTTCCCCTGCTCTTACTGGTTTCTCTTGGGCACACATTCTTCATAAATTGCTTGCATACAAATTCTTGTCTCACAGTGTGTTTCTGGGGAATGCAACCTAAGACACAGGACATTTCAGGTGGAATTGATGACCTTGGGGAGACTGCAATTTTAGGAAGGTAGAAGGTATGAGTGAGCGAGAGTGTGGTTTACGGCTTGTGACTGGAAAATGTGAATTTGACATTAAACCATGTCAAATTCACTCATTCATGAAATATTTTGGGGGCATTTTCTATGAACCTAGCACTGGTTTTAGTCCTTGGGATATATAAGTGAAAAAAAAAAAAAAAAAAAGATGAAATCTGTGACCTGGTAGAGCTTATAGTCTGATGGGAGAAAAAGAAAATAAAGAATAAACATGATAAGTAACTCAATTTTATATGCAGTGTTTTAGAGGATAAGAGTTGTATAAAGAATACGGAGGTTTATTGACTTCAAATAATTTGGGGGAAGATTTTGTTAATAAGTCATAGGGAGATGATTTGTGATCTTGGATTTTCAATTTTTAAAAAAATATTTTTTGAAATATAGTTGATTTACACTGTTGTGTTAGTTTCAGGTGTATAGTAAAGAGATTCAGATACATATATATATGTTTTATTTTAGATTCTTTTTCATTATAGGTTATTACAAGATATTGAATATAGTTCCCTGTGCTATGCAGTAGGTCCTTGTTGGTTATCTACTCCACCTACAGTAGTGTGTATATTTTAATCCCAAACTCCTAATTTTTCCCTCTCCCACGTTTCCCCTTTGGTAACCATAAGTTTGTTTTCTACGTCTGTGAATCTGTTTCTGTTTTGTAAATGAGTTCTTTTGTATCATTTTTTCAGATTCCACATATAAATGATATCATATGATATTTGCCTTTGTCTGTCAGACTTATTTCACTTAGTATGATAATCTCTAGGTCCATCCATGTTGCTGCAAATGGTATTATTTCATTCCTTTTTTTGGCTGAGTAGTATTCCAGTATGTATATATACCACATCTTCTTTATCCATTCATCTGTGTTTTTTATCAGTGATCTTATTTCAACAGCTAGAGTTTTAGAGTAGACCTTAGCAGTGACTTAGAGACACTGCCTTAAAGTTGGGAAGAGGGTTATTGTATTATTTATGTGTTGTTGTATAACAAATTATTCCCAAATGTAAAGAAAATTTAAAAGAACAGCTTAAAATAACACTTATTACCTTGGAGTTTTGTGGGTGAGGTTTCTCTGGCTCGGGGTTTCTCACAGGCTTCAGTCTAGAGATTGGCCAGAGCGGCAGACATTTCAAGGCTGGACTGGGAGAAGATTGGAGGATTCGCTTCCAGGCTCACTCAGATGCCTGCTTGATGTAGACAGCAGTTCCTTGTTACATGGCTCTATCTATAGGGCCTCTCACAACATGGCAGCTTATACCCCCCAGAGTAAGGGCCCTGGACAGGAGAGAGACAGAGAGAGAGAGTCACAAGAGAGGGGAGCAAGTTACAGTCTTTTTGTATCCTCATCTGGGCAGTGACATCTCATCACTTTTGCCATATGCTATTCGATAGAAGCAAGTCTCTAGGTGCAGCCTATAAACAAAGGATAACGCAAGAGGATGAATACCAGGAGACAGGCATCACTGGGGACCATTTTATAGACTACTTACACAATGATATTTTGTTTATATTCTAAATACTAGAGAATTTACTAGATCCTTGTTTTCTGAGAAATGGGGACTTGATATTCAGTTATCTCCAGCATAATTACTGGACTGATTATTGCACAGAAGTTTCAAGACAAGTTATCCCAATTCAACTCAATCTTATAATAATACTTGACTTCAGGAAACCTATTTCATTCTCTAAAATGTAATGTTTGTCATACAGCTAGGCCTTTGCATTGGAGTCTGCAAAGTTGATTACTCAATATAAAATTAAAAATCTTTTGGTAAACATTGTAGTGTAGGCTTTACTGGGTGCTACTTCTCAAAGTAAGACAATAATCAAGTTTAGAATAGAAGTGGATTCTTTCTTGATGAAAATTGCCATTCCTCCTAGGGATCTCCTGTCCAAGCATTACAATGTGGTCAGCTGGTGCTCCATTCTGTACCTTCTGGATTGTTAGTTTTGATAATTAACTTGGTGTGGGCTTAAGCATCACATTGGTATTGGTTCCAGGTATTTGGTGGTTGTAAAAAGGTGAATTTGGGTCATTTCTACAGAGGTCTTATTTATAATGAAAATTATAGTAAAAGCTAGGGATTGAAAGATAAACCACTGAAAATCAGGGGTTCCTGAAACCCCAAAATCTTGTTTTAAGACTTACAAAGGTTTAATGATGAATGTCATATTATCAATAAAGTTGCTAAAAAATATACACTATCCCAACCTCATCACCCAAGCGACATTTCCTTTGGAAATTATCCTTCTTTTCCCACGTTTACCCAGATAGAAATAGCTTCAAATTGTGGAGCAGTTTTGAGGTACAGATTTTGGGAGGAGGAATTGAGATTGGGAATTATTTTCCAACCTAATCTTCCTTTTAGTGAATACACATTTGGAACCAGTGACCAATAGAAGGGTCATGTAAACGAAAGAGAAATATTAGGGTAGGCAAGGAAAACACAGCCACACGGAGTAGAAAGGCAGGGAGCGTTTCTGAAGGAAAAGTATAAATCAAGAGTTTCTTTTTTCCTTTTATGAGAGGCCACCCGGATGGTCAGGGTGCCAAGCAGGCCATGATGTTGTGAGAAATAACAATGGAGGTGGCAGGATGTCATAACGCAAACATCATCTTGAATAGGAGGGAGGGGAGGCAGTCTCTCCTCCTGCCCCGGGTCCTCACTGTCCTCTCCCCACCCCATACCTCTCCTCTGACAGTTTCTTCACATGATCCTGGTTGGTCCTGGATGGCCCCCGACACCAGGTTGAATGATAAACACAAATGACTGTGGTGGTCCTGTCAGCCCCAGCTTTCTGTAAAATAACCACTGATCTATAGCACAGGATGGAATTGTTTTCCCATACTACCCCACATCTTTGCAGGGACATGCGTTGGATTCTACCTTGCACTGTCCTTCCCCACATCATTGTCAGATCTTAAGTAGCCCGGAGTCATGAGAAACACATCTTAGCGCTCCCCCCAGAGTCAGTTACAAATCAAATACTATGCTTACAAACTCTTACATTTTGAAAAGAACACTTTACAATGATTAAATATTTATGCATGGCATGCACTTGGAACTTTGATGATTTATTCAGATTTTATAACTTAGAGTAAAATATAAATTACTGTTCAATGATATATGCGTGTGTGTGTGTGTGTGTGTGTGTGTGTGTGTGTGTATTATATAAAAGATTTCTTTTCCCTGCATATGGAATGTCCAAGATACTGGAAGAAAAAATGCATCAGTTTTCTTGCATGTTTTTTTTTTTTTTTTTTTTTTTTAATGGTGTCCATAAATCCAGGGAACTCCTTCTTGGACCACTAGCCTCTTTCAATAGAAGCATGTTTTCACTGGGATTTCCACGTTCATAATTATTCCTCTCATTTCTCTGCTGTGAGAAGACAAGTTGGTATTTCATTGCTTTGGGGAAGTTAATAATATGGTAGGCAAAACATCAGGAAAAATTATAATGAATGAAGCTATACAAATCAGGGGGAAACACATGTCGCTGTTCTAAAATGTTCTTGTCATAAATCCTGGAAATTTCACTATGGTCACAAGCAAATAACTCTTTAAGGCATAAACACTCAATTAATTAAATGTAATATGCTGTATAAGTTTGGAGGAGTTCTAAATAGAGAAATGGTCAAATAATGGTACTTGAAACCACTGGCAAATAGGAGTTCATCTCTTATTTGAAATTTCTCAACTGGAATGAGACCTTTCCACAGCCCTTGTTAAAAGAACTGCATACATAGTTTATAAATATAGTATTACTTACTCCTTATTTAGTAATGGTGATCAAACCTCACACCCAGACTTAAAATAAAAATCTTTTCTTGTCTTAAATTTCTATCTCTTGGGATGTCTCCTGAGAAGTTGTTTGAAGAGTTCTGTTTTCTCCATTATTTCCAATTTATGGAAGCTTGGGTTTTACTATCCTCCTGCTCCTCTTAAGTTTCTTGAACCATTTTTATATGGTGCTTAAGAGGACACATCTCACCTGACTGATATTTTGTAATCCTTAAATAGCTATTTCTCAAATATGACTCTGAAAATATTCTTAATAGAGGGGCAAACATTTCGAGAAGCAAAAAGCTTTTTTGGATACCAAGCTGAGTTAGGTGGCTATTCTGCGGGGATTCATATCACTTCGTGCCTCTCACTGTATTCACTGTAATTAATTGAAGGTAGTTTTTAGTATATCTCTGCTTCCCACATATTGGGGACTATATCTCCTTCATCCTTGTGATCATAATGGCTAACACTTTACCTGGAAAAGAGTAATGTTCAATATATGTTTTATACTTACACTTATTCATTCATTCAGAAAATATCTATTCCATGCATGGTGCTGGGCCTGACACTGGAGAGCTATGATGAACCAGATACAAAAGGATCCACTGGATCTGGGTGTTCACTATGTTTTTGTATGTTTAGGTGAGTAAAATAAAATAATTCTATAAAAGGAAGGACCTTGGAGATTTGTTCTTCAGCTCCTTCACTGTGTAACAAGGAGACTTCGACCTGAGTCAGAGTGTGTCTTATTTTTAGTGTCAGAACTGATTAGACCCAGTTCTTTTTCATTGTGTTTCCCCCAAACCATGCAGTCTCTACTTACTATCTTTTAATTGTACAACAACATTTATAAAAACTATGCAAATGTCATGGAACAGATGAAACAACAGGCCTCTTTTGGGAAGAGTTTTGGGGCCAATTTTCTTCTTTTAGAAACCAGGAAAATCAAATCCATTGATACAGAAGCATTGACTTAGCCTTAAATTAAGAAAAAATTAAAGTAATTATAGAAGTGATAGCTCTTAGTATTACGCTTACTGCATTATACTGTATAGAAGTTTTAGAACTATAGAATATTTTTCTATGAGGTAGAGAGAATAAAGAAAGGAAGATTTGTGTGATTCAGTTTTGCTGCATTAAAAACAACAACACATCCCCCACCCCTCAAATCTCAAAAGCTATAACAACACATGTTTATTTCTCACATGTTGGCGACTGTGGGTCAGTAGCAATCCAGGAAGCAGGATGAAGGAGCAGCTCTTCTTGGGGACATGCTGTCTTCCTGGCAGAGAGAATGAGCAAGAGAGAGCCTGTAGAAACGCATGCAATAGATTTGGAATCTTCTGCATAGAGAGGGCGTGCATCAGGTCAACTTGCAAATGAGATGCCCAAACTCAACATCCATGGGGTGGGGAATGTGTGCAATCCACTTACAGGAATGGAGAGAAGATGTTTAGGAATGACAATAAAATCCACCTCAGAGGAATAGAATGTTTTTGAGGTGGAGTGCTGTCATTTTGGGCCCTCTTGCTTTTTCCCTGCCCTGAATAGCTTCAGCTTCTTTGCTACACAGTGGACTCCTTTATAAAAAATACAGTCATTTGAGGAGGCAGGATTAGCATCTCACTCCTCAGGATTCTAGGGATCCAGACTTCTTGTGAAATTTGTCATGTTCTCTTGTTTTCTACTCATTTTGTTTCCTAAGAGCTTAACATTGTCTCAAATATAATGTAGGTTCCTCAGAAATGGGTGTTGTATAGAGTATGGTGGAAAGTTTGTAATTCAGAAAAGGCTTAAAAGTAAGCATATTGTGGTTGTAGGGAATAGAAATGATGTTTACAGGCAATTTTAAAAACTAATATCCATAGTTTTAATTCTCTGTACTAAGAAATGGTTTCCTGTGTGACTGTCTTCTTGTAATTCCCCTTTTACTAGAAACACAAGCACTGCAGAAGCAGAAACTTCTTCACATACATTTCTGTCATGTCAAGTTAGTATCTAAATACCCTGAGGTACCCAGAGAAAAATCACCCCAAAGTACTAACCATGTTGCCTTGAACATAGTAGGTCCTTCATAGATTTCTATAAGCTAATTTGCATATGATTTTAAAAAGGAGAAAAGCAGGACCTTTACTAATGAATCTATTAGTATATTCTGATATCTCTTGACAGGAGGAGCTAAGATACAATGAGCATTTCTGAGGCTAATTCCTCTTAAAAAAGAAAAAAAGAAGAAGTATTAAAAGGAGGAGGGGGCTTCCCTGGTGGCGCAGTGGTTGAGGGTCTGCCTGCTAATGCAGGGGACACGGGTTCGAGCCCTGGTCTGGGAGGATCCCACATGCCACGGAGTGGCTGGGCCCGTGGGCCACAGCTGCTGAGCCTGCGCATCTGGAGCCTGTGCCCCGCAACGGGAGGGGCTGCGATAGTGAGGGGCCCGCGCACCGCGATGAAGAGTGGCCCCCGCTTGCCTCAACTAGAGAAAGCCCTCGCATGAACCGAAGACCCAACACAGCCAAAAATAAAATAAAATAAATAAATAAAGTAGCTATAAAAAAGAAAAGTGCTTTAAAAAAAAAAAAAAAAAAAAAAAAAAAAAAAAAAAGGAGGAGGAGTAAGAGGAAACAGAAGGAAAATATTACATGGAAGAAGCCTGAAAATTTTAGTAATTAACCGATCACTGAAATGGATTGTTGATATCAAGCATGTTCTGAGCATCAGAGTGACTATGAATATGAAAAGAGAGGGACCAAGAAGTCCATCTTCCTCGTTCTTTGACACCTGGAGAATCATTCCAGAAGTCTTCAGGATGCTCAGTACTGCAAATCCTGTCTACTACTGGACTCATGCTCTATTTCCTGAATTCTCCATCCTATCTTCTGCTGAGAGTTCTTGGAGACCAATCTTTATGGGCAGATGTTTTTTCTCATGTCACAGATGCTCTGTAGTTTTAAGGGGTGCTGTCTTAGGAAGAAGAAAGCAAGCAAAAAAGAAAGAGTAAAGTAGGTGAAGGGAAGGGAAGGGAAGGAAAGAGGTCACCAGGAGAGAAAGAAAGGAAAGAGATAAGGAAAGGGATAGAGAGGAAAGGAATAAAGATGCTGATTCTGATTTCAATGAAATGAAGTTCTGAATGATGTGTGTACATCTATTGTATACGGACAATGAAAAGAAAGAAACTCCCACTTCTTGAAGACTTCCTGCTTGCTAAGTACTTTGCTAGGTGTTCTGCATCTATTGCCTTACTCAGTTTCTCTTTTCTGATATAAGTATTATGACATCCTCTTAGAGGTGAACACATGGTGGCTCAGGGAGGGTGAGTGACCAGAGGGCTAGTGCATGGGTCACACATATTGTTCCCACTGCCATGGAGTTTGAACCCAACTGCTAGTCAATGTCCTGATTAAACAGACAGAACATAAATTATTTAAATAGGCATGTGAGCCTGAAAGGCAGGTAGGAGATGCTGAGTGTCCTTGCTGATTTCAAGGAGCCTGTTTGAGAAAACTGGGTCCAGAGTTGAGGGCTCTGAGTGACGACTATTAGAGTCAACCTGGTTTAACTGCAGGTCTCCAGTATTTGGGGTGGACATTAGTGTTCTGAGAAGAGGTAGCCTGTGGTCAAGACTTGGTATGTGCTAGGTTATCTGCAGGGCTTCTCAGAGCCTTTAACATGCTAACCTGTACCGTTGCTCTCTTAAAAGGAGGGGCAGCCTGCCGAGATTCTCAAATTTATCTTACTCTAGCCCCTTTCCATCCATCTCTTGAGACTACTTGTTCACAAAACATACAGTGCATTATAGTCCCTGGCTGAGACTTACAGTGGGAACTTGTCAAAACAGCTGCCCAGGACTCCATGCTCCTCCCTGGGCACTGTCTCCATCTCTTAATCCCTCCACATAGTTTCCATGACACACACCAAGTTCATGTCACATGGTCCTGAAACTTTGCAACATCAGTTGTTTCAAAAGTTAACACCTGACCAAATTTGAGCCATTCAGGATGTTTCTTCAGGAGTTTTACAACAGAAACTGAGCTTAGTATCTCTCTGGGTGCCTGGAAAAGAAGCAACTCCCTTTGGATCCCACTGGCTAGAAAGTGAGAGACAAGGATGAAGCAGATGTACCAGGGAAAGTGGGTGGTGAGGCAGGAATAGTCTCCAGCCCTCTGCAGAGAACCAGCCCCAACTCTGTTCTCTTCCATTGCAATAATTCCCAGGTCTGGAATCCCATAAGACACCTGACATCCTTCCATGGAATCCCCTTAATGTTTTAAGCTACTTTACTCGGAATTTCCATTACATAAATAACAAAGTAATACAATGGAATCAAAATGAATACCATGTAATCAAACAAAATATATCTCTATCTATCTATCTATCTATCTATCTATCTATCTATCTATCTATCTATCTATCTATCTATCTACCTATCTATCTATCTGAATTATTTAAAAGAAATACATCAGTTTTGCTTGCATGGAAGAAGTAATAACAACAACAACAACGACAACAAAAACAAAAATGAAAGAGGGACATAGAATGATAACAGTAAAGTGTAAGTGGGACGGGGAGAGAAAGCAGTTAGTAAGCCATCAGTGAGGTTCTAAAGATTTAACAGGAGCAGATTGCATTTCCTCCGACAGACTGAAAAATCCTTGTATTATTCAAAAGTATTATCACATATATTTATTCATAATTGTTGTCGTCTTCTTCCTCTCCCTCTCCTTCTCGTCCTCTTCCTCCTTCTTGTTTTACTTATTCACAAAGATCCAGGTGAAGAAACTGTCCATGGTGTTGAGGACATACAGATGTGTAAGGCATGGTCTCTGCCTGAAGGAGGCTCGCTGTTCATATGTAAAAATAACAAAATCTATACAACTGAACGATGGTGTGGTATTTTCTGCTTGTTGCATTCAGATCCATTCCACACCTTTCCCCTAATCTGCTCTGTATCACAGGGAGTGACCTCTATAAACTGCATGGCCAGCCTCCCTCATCAACTGGCCAGCAAAGACCCTTTCAGGAGATTGGACAGCAGGGAAAGTGAGAATGGCAGTCTGTCTGCTCTCCTCTCTGCTGGCAGTATTTGTGACTTCCCTGGGGTTCCAACTCTTGCGGGCAGCTGCCCACTTCAGGGTGGATTATAGATTCTGAGTTCTGGTGACACAGCCTCCAGCATTTGCTCCTCTGGCTCAGCAGGGATAATGGCTTCTGGCATTGTTAACCTCTGCATGGTCTCACTGTGTCCTGTTTGCTCTTCTAGCCCTTCCAATGACATGGTAACTAGTTCCTTATATTAAATGCCCCACTGTGATCTCTGGCATGGCTTGCTTTTTCTCTGACTGGGCTCAGATTGAAACATCATCTGAATGAGCTAGGAATTCTAATAGAAGAAACCAGAAAGGGGGGCAGATCAGAAAATTCATCGTAGTGAAGGTGACTATGAACTGGCTTTTGAGAAATCATAGACATTGAGCACACAAAGAAAAAAGAGACAAACTAATAGTAACTGTATTTTACCTTGACTCTGGGGTTCATTGGGTAAAGTTTTTTATATAGAAAAGCTGGGGCCAGTCTGTGAGCGCCCATGCATATGATATCTGTCCAATTATAGTTTGGATGTACTCTAGGTACAATGAGAGAACCAACATACCAGGGAAGCAGGGAAAGGTGACCTCATGGGACAATAAATAAATTTTGCTGACTGGAGCAAAAGGAACAGCCAGAAACAGAAAAGATGCATAAGTATAAAAGACTTTCAAAGACCAGAATCAATAATACTGTTTTTGATGCTTTGTTATTACTTTGGAGAGTTTACCCATCTGCTAGCTTATGTAATGTGTTTATTCCTTCATTTATTCTTTCATTTAGCTGACATCCACTGAGCCCAGGCCCTACATCAGGCTCTGTGCTAGGCGTGGGCACATAGTGACCAAGGAGACTCAGCCTAGCCCTCACAGCACTCAGAGCCTCGTGTTGGAGGATGGAAGGTGACGGGGAATGAAATGCGGGCATCGTGTGCTGCGGAAAGAGGGCTGGGAAGTTTTGAGAGGTATGCAGACGAAACTGCCAAAACTTGGTAACAAGTTTGGTATTGATAGAGAGTGGAGAATCAGGAATAAATTTTCAGAGATTCAGGATTGCCACAGGCTGGGTAGGTAGTGGCACGTGGCAATCCTATGGCAGATATGGATCAGGGAGATGAGTGAACCCTGGGGCTGACAGGTGTGGTGGTCATTGAGCGACTGAGGAAAGGCTAGAATTCACACCAAGAGGCAGAGCACTGATAGCTAGTTGCTTTGTTTTCGTTTTACAGATTATTGGGGGATGAGAAAGGGATGGAGACTCAAGGCCATAGGTGCTTGTGAAAATGCATATTCTGTTTTGAAAGGGCAAGGGTTTTGTGTCTTACCTTGTGGGGGTTAAAACCTACTTTCATCACTTAACTATTACATGGCTTTGAGCAAATTGCTTCTCAGCCCCAGTTTCTTCACCTCCAAAGGATGATGTTCCTGGATAAGATGAGTAATAACAACACTGTCCAAGAGCTGAGGTATGGTTCACTGGGATATTGAAATGAAAAGGGCCTGATTACCTGCCTGGTACATTGTAGGTGTTCTCAAAATGTTAATTTTCATTCACCACTTGCTTTGTTAACCCTGATGTAAGGTTTCATATTTTAAAACATCAAGGGAATAAACTACTCTCTTTTTTTAGAAGATGATAGCTATGTGCCTCATGAGTACTCAATTAGGGAGGATTTCAATGGAAAATTCCATATTTTGAATGAAAAAAATAAAACAACAAAGTCCTTAAGTGTGTCCCAGACATGCAGGCATAACTAGAAATTAAATACATATAAAAAAAAAAAAAAGCTCAGTTGGCTCCTCAAACACTTGGAGATATTTTCAGGTATTTGAATTTCTTCCACGTATAAAATGTACAATCTTTGTGTAATACTGGCAATTTGGTGACAGATGCTGCTGAAATTCCATATAATAGAGTATGTAAAAGCGAGGAAGCAATTAAGGCATTTTTAGTTCCCTCTGAGGCTTGCAAAAATTGCTTAAATATAGCTATCCAAAACAACATACATTTTTTATCAAAGCCAAATTTAAATGTTATTTAATGCTCAACCTTTTGGCCGGGAATAGATGTCAAGTTTTCCTTTTTATTGTTATTTTTAATTTAAACAAATGTTGCCTTGGATTGCTTTCCCTTTAGTAGAATGTTTGTGGGTCTCAGAGGAAACTCCAAGCATGCTTTTTTCTTGCTGTAACGTTTACAAAGAATACTGGCTTCTCTAGTTGAAGGGAATGCTGCAAATATCAAATGCATGCCATAGCAAATGGTTTGGTCATTTCCCACTTTTTTCTCCTTTATGTCTCTGCCATTTGGAATCCCAGCCACCTTTCAAGGCCCAGCTCAATTTGCTTGTAGTGGAAAGAGCCTAGAGTTTGCCACTACAGGGACAATTGTAATAGTGATGCTCTCAGGCTCTAAACTCAGGCAAGTTCTTCGTTCAAGTTCCTTGGGCTACTTGCTTAAACTTGCTGAGCATCACTCTTTCCTTCCATGGTACTTCATAGGATTGCTGAGAGGAGAACAAATGTAACGGTCAGCTCTTGTTATTGTGGCCCAGCATCTACTCCTCCTTTGGGAATAGCACTACAATTGTACTTTGGATATCTCCATGATGAGACCGCCCATCAAGGTGACCTCCCTCTCCTGGCCAAGAGGTGGCCGTGTGACAAAAGTGAAGCCTATCAGAGGTTCTCTCCCTGGAATTTGAGCCTTAAGGGGTGGGACACTAAGACGGAAAACACTTGGAGCTGTTCCTGTGGATGACTGTGCCTTTAAGTCATTCGTAAGCCCTACCTGGATCTCTAGAAAACACCCTGGGTCCTGCTCTTTGCTAAACCTAGTTCTTCAGTTTTTCCTTCAATTTGATGAGCTACTCCCTGTATTTCCAGTCATTTTTCTTTTCTTAAATTATACATAATTTATTTCTATTTCTTACAAAGAACTGCCAATAAATATTAGCTCCTTCACCTTTTTCTTTCCTTCAACAAAAAAAAAATTTGTGTTCCTCTCAAATGAATAGGCATGCTTTCCTTCCCAGTGTCAGAGAGGGTTGCTTGTATCACTATCGATTCTTAGTCCATTATGCCTTGTGGGAGCAGGGAGTCTGTGCTCAGTGTCAGTGCTCTGTGCCTGCTGGAGCCCTTGCCTTACTGACTTGCTCATCTTCCCAGGTGTGTGGCCCTGCATGAGAACACACATCCTGAAGGGCTGGTTTCCCAACAAAATGGCATCCAGGCCAAATGTCCTTGGGAAATCCCGAGCTCTGCAGACTCTGGGGCTGGGTAATCCCAAGGTAAATACAAATCAAATCAAATGAGAACAAAATGTTTCACACTCAGAATTTTCTAAATTAATTTGACCAGAGATACCACCCCCTACCTTTAATATTTCTTTGGGTAAGGATGCAGGGAGGATGGGTCTACTGAGAACACAGTCACAGATGCGGCATTTTCTGGTCTTCTAGAACCTAGGTGCATAGTACCGGTGTTTTTGGATCAGCCCAGTTTTCTCAGTACAGTCCAATTTGATTCACTATCATTTCAACTCAATATTTTTTCAATAAATATTCAATGAAGATCACTTTACTCAACAGCTAAATAGCTACTTTGTACTAGGCTTTGCTCTGGGGTCTTGAGATACATGGATGAATAAAATGCAGTTTCTGCCCTCTCAGGGCTTACACAAAGTGGGGAGCACAACACAATGATGGTGATGTCAACAAACTACAGCAAGTGCTGGCACATAACAGACATGGGGGTGAAGGGAGAGCAGGAAGCGTGTCATAGCTGGGTAGGGATGGCTGGGGGAAGGCATTGGGGTTGGCACCATGACTGAGCTGAGATGGTGAATAGGGGGGATGAATAAGAGTTATTGTCTCAACTCACAGATAGAGGACAAACCAGTGGTTACCAGTGGGGAGGAGGGAGGGGCACCATAAGGGTGGCGGTTGAGAGGTACAAAGTATTGGGTGTAAGATAGGCTCAAGGATGTATTGTACAACATAGGGAACATAGCCAATATTTTGTAATAACTGTACATGGAAAGTAACCTTTTAAAATTGTGTAATAGCTGATTCACTTCATTGTACAGCAGAAACTAACACAACATTGTAAAGCAACTATACCCTAATAAAAAATATTTTTAAAAATCTAAAAAAAAGAGGTATTGTCTTTAGTAATAATGATATCATACATATATACTGAGGGAGGCCCTTTATGTGTGTTTGTACATTTAATCCTTACAGCAACCTCACCACTAGGTACTGTTGGTATTGCACATTTTACTCATGGTTACCAAAGGGAAAAGGAGGGAGAGGGATAAATTAGGATTTGGGATTAACATATACAAACTACTGTATATAAAATAGATAACCAATAAGGACCTACTGTATAGCACAGGGAATTATATCAATATTTTTTAATAACTTGTAAGGGAAAAGAATCTGGAAAAGTATATATATATATATATATATATGGGGTGTGTGTTTGTGTGTGTGTGTGTGTATACATGTGTATATATATATATACATATATATATATATATATATATATATATATATATATATATGAATCACTGTGCTGTACACCTGGAACTAACATGACATTGTAAATCAATACAAACTGTACTTCAATAAAATAATAAGAAACTGAGGTGCAGAGAGAAATCTATATTTGAGCCCCCATGCCCTCAGGCTCAAGACAGAGTTAAGTATTTTCTCTTTCACTGTACCTCACACCCACGTTTACTATGAATCTTACCCCATGGTTTTAACTTTTTTTTTTCTCTTTAACAGAATGTTTTTGTCTATCTAGGTCATAGGGATAATTCCTCAAAAGAAGCAGCCCTGCCCTTTCAGTATTTGCTGCACCAAGAGTACTGCCTCGTATTTGTCAGGGTTTTCATAATTGCTTAATTATTTTCAACCTTGTAAAAACTGGTCTTAGAGCAGTTATAGACTTACATGTCCTAAATTCTGAATTAAGATAGATTCTCCATATTTGAAGACTAAATCTTGATTGATATTTGGCCAAATTTCAGCCAATATTAAGCCAAGTATATATATATATAAATATATTTATATTTATATATTTATTTATTTATTTCAGGCATAAATATTTGTTGGGTGGGTCTGAACTGAGATAAGGAAGTCTGTACAAGGCTTACATCCAGAGACGATAGAGGCCTGGTTTCCAAAGCAGAGAGAAGAGGATGTGAAATTCTGGGGCAGTGGTGGCACTAGGGCCCATGTGACTGTCATCACAGGGCCCTTCTCCAGGCTGAGCTAGACCTGGCATGGCTGCTGTCAGTTGTGAAGATTTGGGGTCCAATTTTAATGATTAGCACTGCAGATGGTGACATATTTTTCTATTTGAGGTTACCATCTGAAATATCTTACCTCTATTAAATCTAATAATCTATAGTCTAGTAATTGTAGTTTTCCACTAATTAGATTGCTTAATTGAGGACACGGATATTCAGAAAAATAAGTTGACTTCCTTGACCAAATGTTGGGCTATGATGATTTGTAATACTTCTCTTCTCTAGTATAAATTGCTATGCTATGCCGATCTTACCTGACACATAATCTAGAAAGTGTAACCAAAGAAGAAAAGAAATAAGTGACCGAGGGCATTGCATGGCAGCTGAGCTTTAGCCTAGAGCAAGTTGGGAATGGATTCTACATTTTCCATGCTGACCTCCTTTGAGGTCATGTCAAGTTCGACATCAAGAATCTCAACTCTAAGTTTTATAACAAAAAAAAGAAACATATTCTCTATTCCTCTCCAACGTTTTAGGTTTCTAATGTTCAAAATGTCCTACAGTCTTGGATTGTAATTACCAAGATAAATGACAAACTTATGTTAAATAAGTATGTTTCCTGGTAGAGGCAGCCTGACAAGATGTTTTGGTCTATTTTCATGTGTCCTCGATGAGGTGCTTTGGCAAGGGCCTCTGAAGAAATTTTCATCCCTCTTGAGCACAGATCCTAATTTTCTGAAAAATGTTTCTACATCTTCTATATGGATTTTTCACATGTTCCATATCATCTTGGGCCAAAGAGGTCCAAGTTAAAAACCTAGATTAGCGTTTTTACCTGAGAGGTTGGTACTGCCATCATCATTGGGTTCATTACCTTCTCCTTATCCTTGGCTTCTACCTAAACTGCTTTACCCATGGTCCTTTTTTCTGGTAGTTGTTTGATATTTAAAGCATGCACACACACACACACACACACACGTAGTGAGCTTAGAAAGTTGTAAAGGGAGTCAAGTTCAATGCCCAGATTTGTACAGTGGTAATAAAATGTCCTTGAGCATCAGATGATGCTTATCTACCCCACCCACTGGATGACCTGGGAAGAGACTTTACCCATAAATATTCAGTGTAACAAAGACCGATGTTGAGGAGGAGTCAAGATGGTGGAGGAGTAGGAGGATGTGGAGTTCATCTCTCCCCACAAATGCATCAAGAATACATCTACAAATGGAACAATTCTCAAAGAGCACTGGTTGAACACTAGCAGAGGACCTTGGACACCTAAAAGGACAAGAAAGATCCCAGCATAACTGGGTAGGACAAAAGAAAGAAGAAGGGAAAAGGAAGAAGACAGGAAATGGAATGGGACCTGTGCCTCTGGGGGGGAGCTGAAGGAAGGGAGAGGTTCCTGTATCCAGGGAAGCCTTCTCACCAGCAGAGAGATCAGTTGGGACAGAAAGGGAGCTTCAGATATCAGAGGAGAGAGCAGCAACCAGTCTGTGGCAGGCAAGACAGAGTGAGACATACACAGATGGTCCATGCCACAGCCCTGAGTGCCCCAGCTTGAGACGTGTGTCCGATGATGTGGATGGGGGCTGGGTGCTGGAATGTGGGGTTTGGAGAGCAGACCCAGGGAGAGGACTGTTGTTGGCTATGAGAAGATCGCCTGAGGGGATGGGAGTGAGGCAATCTGCAACTGAGAATGCTTGTGGAGGAAAATCCAGAATGACATAGTAGTGAAGAGCTACTGCTGAGTTATGTGCAAGGAGTGGGGCTGCCACTACCCTTGCCCTTGCCCATGCACTGGCCCCTGCCTCCCTGGGCACTAGGAAGGGCCCTCACGAGGGCTAGGCTCCCCCACATGCACTGTCGTCACCTGGACTGGCTTTCTTCCACCCATGGTAGGACACTAGGAAGTGCTTCCACCAGGGCCAGCTCTCTTATGCCCGTGGCTGTCAGCTACCCCATACACCCCATCCCCAGTGGGGTTCCTATGACCCTGGCCATCATGGCCTCCACAAGGGTAGGGCTAGGTCAGAGTCTGAGCTGCCTCCATAGCACCCACAGCAGGTCCAGATCCATGATTACTGCAATCCTGTGACCTGACTTCAGTGGATCTATGCTGGTGGCCTGGTGAATGGTGAAAACACCTGAGACACACCAGGGTCAATTGCTGGCATACCTAGGTAGGTTAAGGTAGGTTAAGGTAAGGCTGAGAGCAGTGCCAAAAACAGTGTAGTCTGAGAGCTCACACAGTGGGTGTAAGGTGACACAACAGAGCACACCCACTGGTGAACACTTCCAGAGGAGGAATACTCAGTGTCTTCCGTCCCAGTGGGAGTGCTCCAATCCCACCTACCTCTCACTGCAGATCAGAAACACAGGTAAGAAACAGATCTGGGGGCCTCTACTCCAACAACTAGGGAGCAGACCCTGCCCCTGAAAGGGCAGTGACAACCACAGAGCAAGGAGGAGGCCCTGTTCAATATCTGGTCACCACAACATCAGTCACACCTCTATAAAGGGTATAACAGCCAGCATACACAGAGGAAAGAGGTGGCAGACATCTACACTAAAAACAACCCTCGCACCAAATAACATTAAACCCATGCAGGCTATACAGGGATATTTGACATAAAATAGCCCTCCAAGAGAGTCTGAGGGTCTGGCATCAGGTGGAAGAACCCCCAGAGCATTTAGCCTTGAAGACCAGCAGGACGTGAGTGCAGGAGCTCCACAGGGCTGGGGGAAACAGAGATTCCACTCTTGAAGGGCGCACACAGGCCTCATGTGCACTGGGACTCAGTATAAAGCAGTACGTCCATAGGAACCTGGGCTGCACCTACCTAGGGGTCTTGGAGGGTTGAGGGGAGGCAAAGGTTGACTATAGCTCACTGTGAGGGTAAGGACACTTGTAGCAGAAGCCCCAAGGAATATTGATCACAGTGAACTCTCCTGGAGGTCCACATTTTGGCACCAAGTCCTGGCCCCACCTAACAACTTGCAGGCTCTAACGCTGGAAAGCCTCAGGCCAAACAACCACCAAGATAGGAACACAACCCCATCCATCAGAAGACAGGCTGCCTAAAGTCATACTGAGCTCACAGTCACCTCTAAATGCACCCCTTGGCATGGCCCTGCCCATCAGAAGGATAAGACCCAGCTCCACCAACCAGAGGGCAGGCACCAGTCCCTTCCACCAGGAAGCCTGTACAAACACTGGACCAACCTCATCCACCAGGGAGCAGACACCAGAAGCAAGAGGAACTATGATCCTGCAGCCTATGGAAAGGAGACCATAAACACAGAAGTTTAGACAAAATGAGATGACAGAGAATTATGTTGCAAATGAAGGAACAAGATAAAAACCCACATGAACAACTAAATGAAGATGAGATAGGCAATCTACATGAAAAGATTCAGAGTAATAATAGTAAAGATGATCCAAAAATCTCAGAAAAAGAATGGAAGCACAGATTGAGAAGATACAAGAAATGTTTAACAAGGAGCTAGAAGATTTAAAGAACAAACAGAGATGAATAACACAATAACAGAAATGAAAAATACACTAGAAGGAATCAATAGCAGAATAACTGAGACATAAGAATGAATAAGTGAACTGGAACACAGAGTGGTGGAAATCACTGCCACAGAACAGAATAAAGAAAAAAGAATGAAAAGAAATGAGGACAGTCTCAGAGACCTCCGGCACAATATTAAATGTACCAACATTCACATTAAAGGGGTCCCAGAAGGAGAAGAGAGAGAGAAAGGGCCTGAGAAAATATTTGAAGATATTATAGCCAAAAACTTCCCTAACATGAGAACAGAAACACTCACTCAAGTCCAGGAAGCATAGAGAATCCGATACAGGATGAACTCGAGGAGAAACATGCTGAGACACATATTAATCAAACTGACAAAAATTAAAAACAAAGAAAAAATACTAAAAGCAACAAATAACATACAAGGGAATCCCCGTAAGGTCATCAGCTGATTTTTCAGGAGAAACTCTGCAGGCCAGAAGGGAGTAGTGTGATATATTTCAAGTGATGAAAGGGAAAAACCTACAACCAAGGATACTCTACCCAGCAAGGCTCTCATTCAGATTTGATGCAGAAATCAAAAGCTTTACAGACAAGCAAAAGCTAAGAGAGTTCAGCACCACAAAACCAGCTTTACAACAAATGTTAAAGGAACTTCTCCAGGTGGGAAAGAGACCAGCAACTTAAAAAAACTTTTTACATATATAGACTGCTATATGAAAACCTCCTGGGAACAGCAAACCCAAAAACTACAATAGATACACACACAAAAAAGAAAAAGCAACCCAAACACAACACTAAAGATGGTCATCAAACCACAAGAGAAGAGAATAAAAGAGGAAAGGAAGAAAAAAGACCTACAAAAACAACCCAACACAATTAAGAAAATGGCAATAGAAATATACATATCAATAATTACCTTAAATGTAAATGGATTAAATGCTCTAACCAAAAGACAGAGACTGGCTGAATGGATATAAAAACAAGACCCATATACATGCTGTCTACAAGAGACCCATTTCAGACTTAAGGACACATACAGACTGAAAGTGAGGGGATGGAAAAAATATTCCATGCAAATGGAAATCAAAAGAAAGCTGAGTAACAATACTCATATCTGATAAAATAGACTTTAAAATAAAGACTGTTACAAGAGACAAGGAAGGACATTACATAATGATCATGGGATCAATCCAAGAAGAAGATATAACAATTGTAAATATATATGCACTCAACATAAGAGCATGTCCATATATAAGGCAAATGCTAACAGCCATAAAAAGGGAAATTGACAGTACTGCAATAATAGTGGGGGGCTTTAACCCCCCACTTACACCAATGGACAGATCATGCAGACAGAAAATTAATAAGGAAACACAAGCCTTAAATGACACATTAGACTTAATTGATATCTATAGGACATTCCATCCGAAAACAGCAGAATATATTTTCTTCTCAAGTGCATGTGGAATGTTCTCCAGGGTAGATCATATCTTGGGCCACAAATCAAGCCTTGGTAAATTAAAGAAAATTGAAATCATATCAAGCATTTTTTCTGACCACAATGTTATGAGATTAGAAAACAATTACAGGAAAAAAAAACTGTAAAAAAACACAAATACATGGAGGCTAAACAATATCTTATTAACAATGAATGAATCACTGAAGAAATCAAAGAGGAAATCAAAAAATACCTAGAGACAAATTTCAATGAAAACATGACAATCCAAAACCTATGAGATGCAGCAAAAGTAGTTCTAAGAGGAAAGTTTATAGCAATACAATCTTACCTCCAGAAATAAGAAAAATCTCAAATAAACAACCTAATCTTACACCTAAAGCAACTAGAGAAAGAACAAACAAAACCTAATGTTAGTAGAAAGAAAGACATCATAAAGATTAAAGCATAAATAAATGAAATAGAGATGAAGAAAACAATAGCAAAGATGAATGGAACTAAAAGCCAGTTCTTTGACAAGATAAACAAAATTGATAAACTGTTAGCCAGACTCATCAAGAAAGAAAGGGAGAGGACTCAAACCAATAAAATTAGAAATGAAAAAGAAGATACAATGGACCCCACAGAAATGCAAAGTATCATAAGAGACTACTACAACGAACTATACACCAATAAAATGGACAACCTAGAAGAAATGGACAAATTTTTAGAAAGGTACAACCTTCCAAGACTGAACCAGGAAGAAATAGAAAATATGAACAGGCCAATCATAAATACTGAAATTGAAACTGTGGTTAAAGAACTTCCAACAAACAAAAGTCCAAGGCCAAATGGCTTCACAGGTGAATTCAAACATTTTGACAAGAGTTAACACCCATCCTTCTCAAACTCTTCCAAATACCTGCAGAGGAAGGAACACTCCCGAGCTCATTCTATGAGGTCACCATCACCCTGATACCACAACCAGAAAAAGATATCACAAAAAAAGAAAAATATAGGTCAATATCACTGATGAACATAGATGCAAAAATCCCCCCAAAATACTAGCAAACTCAATCCAACAACACATTAAAAGGATCATACACCATGATCAAATGAGGTTTATCCCAGGGACACAAGGATTTTTTAATATCCACAAATCAATCAGTGTGATACACCATATTAACAAATTGAAGAATAAAAACCATATGATCATCTCAATCGATGCAGAAAAAGCTTTTGACAAAATTCAACACACATTTATGATAAAAACTCTCCAAAAAGTGGGCATAGAGGGAGCCTAGCTCAACATAATAAAGGCCATATATGACAAATGCACAGCAAACATCATTCTCAATGGTGAAAAACTGAAAGCATTTCCTCTAAGATCAGGAAAAAGACAAGGATGTCCACTCTCGTCACTGTTATTCAACATAGTTTTGGAGGTCCTAACCATGATGATCAGAGAGCAAAAAGAAATAAAAGGAATCCAAATTGGAAAAGAAGAAGTAAAACTGTCACTGTTTGCAGATGACATGATACTATAAATAGAAAATCCTAAGGATGCTACCAGAAAACTACTAGAGCTCAGTGATGAATTTGGTAAAGTTGGAGGATACAAAATTAATACACAGAAATCTCTTGCATTCCTATACACTAACAACAAAAATCAAAAAGAGAAATTAAGGAAACAATCCCATTTACCATCACATCAAAAAGAATAAAATACCTAGGAATAAACCTACTTAAGGAGGTAAAGACCTGGACCCAGAAAACTATAAGATAGTGATGAGAGAAATAAAGATGACACAAATAGATGGAGAGCTATTAAATGTTCTTGGATTGGAAGAATCAATATTGTCAAAATGACTATACTACTCAAAGTAATCTACAGATTCATTGCAATCCCTATCAAATTATCAATAGCATTTTTCACAGAACTTGAACAAAATATTTTACAATTTGTACGGAAACACAAAAGACCCCAAAGAGCCAAAGCAATCTTGAGAAAGAAAAATGGAGCTGGAGGAATCAGGCTCACTGACTTCAGACTATACTACAAAGCTGCAGTAATCAAGACAGTATGTTACTGGCACAAAAACAGAAATATAGATCAATGGAACAGGATAAAAACCCCAGAGATAAACCCATGTACCTATGGTCACCTGATCAATGACAAAGGAGACAAGAATATACAATAAATAAAAGGCAGTCTCTTCAATAAGTGGTGCTAGGAAAACAGGGCAGCTACATGTAAAAGAATGAAAGTAGAACATTCTCTAACACCATACACAAAAAGAAACTCAAAATGGATTAAAGACCTAAATGTAGGGTCAGACACTATAAAACTCTTAGAGGAAAACATAGGCAGAACACTCTCTGACATAAATCACAGCAAGATCTTTTTTGACCGACCTCCTCAGTTAATGAAAATAAAACCAAAATTAAACAAATGGGACCTAATTAAATTTAAAATGTTTTGCACAGCAAAGTAAACCATAAATAAGACGAAAAGACAACCCACAGAATGGAGAAAATCTTTGCAAATGAAGTGACCGACAAGGGATTACTCTCCAAAATATACAAATAGCTCATGAAGCTCAATATATTAAAAAAAAAAAAAAAAACAACTCAATCAAAAAATGATCAAGAGGCACATGAAAAGATGCTCAACATCACTAATTATTAGAGAAATGCAAGTCAAAACTTCAATGAGGTATCACCTCACACCGGTCAGAATGGCCATCATCAAAAAAATCTACAAACAATAAATGCTGGAGAGGGTGTGGAGAAAAGGGAACCCTCCTACATTGTTGGTAGGAATGTAAATTGGTACAGCCACTATGGAGAACAGTATGGAGGTTCCTTAAAAATCTAAAAATAGTGCTACCATATGATCAAGCAATCCCACTCCTGAGCATATACCCAGAGAAAACCATAATTCGAAAAGATACATGTACCCCAGTGTTCATTGCAGCACTATTTACAATAGCCAGGACATGGAAACAACATAAATGGAATTGATGGAGGAATAGATAAAGAAGTGGTACATGTATACAATGGAATATTACTCAGCCATAAAAAAAACAAAATAATGCCATTTGCAGTGACATGGGTGGACCTAGAGATTGTCATACTGAGTGGAGTAAGTCAGACAGGGAAAGACAAATATATGATATCACTTATATGTGGAATTTTAAAAAATGGTACAAATGAACCTATTTACAAAACAGAAATAGTCATAGATGTAGAAAACAAACTTATGGCTACCAAGGGGGAAAGGGGGAGAGGGATAAATTGGGAGATTGGGATTGACATACACTACTATATATAAAATAGATGACTAATATGAACCTACTGCATAACACAGGGAACTCTACTCAAGACTCTGTAATGGCCTACATGGGAAAAGAATCTAAAAGAGAATGGATATATGTATATGTATAACTGTTTCACTTTGCTGTACACCTAAAACTAACACAACATTGTAAATCAACTATAATCCAATAAAAATTAATCAAAAGTAAAACCCAAAGACCGATATTGAAACAAAGTGTACCTACCCTTTCCTCCAAGTCTCTCCATGTAGCCATAGGGAGTAGAATCTATAGAAAAGTATGCTGCATGAGGCGTCTGGAAGACAGAGTCCCCAACTCAGCCTGTGCATTGTTGCCTAAAGTGCTCTGTGGACCTTGGTGAAGTCTCTTGATCTTCCTACCAGTTCCTTCAACTTTCAAACAGTCCTTGTTTTACCTGTTTCAAAGATGTCGCATTAAAATGTCAGTTCTCTTGGGATATGTCAAATATTACACATTAACACATTTTTATCTCACCATGAGCAAGTAATCATTTAAACATCAGAGATTTTGTTGCTTATCAGAAATTGAAATTCTCATCTCTCCTTTCTTAATTGTGTTCTGTACGCTGGCCAGAAAAAAACAAATTATTTTAGGTGGCGCAGCAAACTCAGGCTGTTTGCATACAATGACCGTCATTTATCAAGAAGTACAATACATAAACCAGAGAGTGCTGAGTAAATAATAAAACAGAGAAACATTTTAGTTTGCCTTTTCTTTCAGTTAACCTTTTGCCCTCATTCTTTTTGATTAGTTTAGCATTTGAATAGTCTATGTTCACAGATTTAAATGTGTTCTTGACTTTACATAGTGCATGAGAGAGTGACCTGGGCAGGATATTTTTCCCTACTGAGTACCAGTTTGATTTGGCTCCTCTCACTGACTGGGAGGATGGTTGCTTCATTGAGGTAGTGACACGCCTCACTAGAGAAATTTCTAAGTCAGTCAGATGCATGTGAGAGCAATGTATCTTCCAACGGGCGAGATTTCTAATGCAATTGTCTGCTTTTTGCTTAGAGTCGTCAAACTACAACCTTCCTTGGTGTTCTTCTAAGAACTATTTCCTTTTGGAGCAACCCCCATTTGGTACCAATTTGAATAGTAATGTTTGTTATGGGTTGAATGTGTCTTCTCCAAATTCATATGTTCAAGTGTAACCCCCAGGACTTCAGAATGTGCCCTTTTTAGGAGATAGGCTCTTTACAGAGGTAAATGTTAAAATGAGGTCATTAGGGTGGTGGGCCATAATCTACTATGACTGGTATCCTTATAAAAAGGGAAAATTTGGATACAGATATCCAAGTAGAGGGAAGGCTATAAGGGAGAAGACGCCATCTACAAACCAAGGAGAGAGGCCTGGAAAAGATTCTCCCTCACAGCCCTCATAATGAACCAATCCTGATGACATCTTGATTTTGGACTTCTAGCCTCCAGAATTGTGAGACAATGAATTTCTGTTTTTTAAGCCACCAAGTTTGTGGTAGTTTGCTACAGCAGCCCTTGCAAACTAACACAGTGTTAATAGTGATATAATTAATAGTAATGGTTAATTCTAGCTAATAAATGTTGAGTGCCTACTACATTTCAGGTCTCCTACATACATAGTAATGTCACTGTTACCTAGGGTAGTAAGTGAAGATCTCTATCGGGGGTGGCTTTAGAGGATAGAAAATAAAAAGGAGATAACTTTTGAAATTGTGAAGAGAAGAATAGTCTTAGAAAGGGAATAGTAAATTCAAAGACTTTGGCAGGATATGTAGCTCAGCATATTAAAGAAACAGGAAGGTTAGTGTGGTTAGATTAAAATTACTGAAGAGGAAACTGACACCAGAGAGATCAGAGATAAACCTGCTCAAATCAGTAGGGCTTGCTCTGCTGTACTAAAATTTAGCTTAACTCACTGGTATCAGCTAACATAGGAAGGTCTCTTCTTATAGGATGTTTCTCATATCAACACATTTCTACAAAATACTAGGTTTAGATTTGAAGAAAATCTTACACATTTTTGAAGCACCTTTACATTCAATACCTCAGGTACTTCTTTCCCAAATACTGTGGTAGGTTGGAGGTAAGGGAAGCAAAGATTAAAGAGGAAAAGGATGATTCCTATTTCAAATGAGAAAACAAAGTCTCTGAGAATTTAAACATATCTTAGAGACTGAGTCAGGCCTGGAGCACATAAATCCTGACCCTCAAATCAGTATGACTATCCTTCCTCACACTGTGCATAAATAAGCACACCACTGGGGATTTAGCATAAAAAGATCTGCATTGGAAATGTCCAGCTATTGAAATCCTGTTTATTCTTCATGATCTCTACACAAGTGCTACTTCATCCAGAAAGTCTTCCTATTTTTCTACTGAACCCAATCTCTCCACCTCCAAATCCACCTCTCTAGGACACCACTTTATATGTTTCTGTGTGCATATCTTACTTCCCCCACAAGAGAATAAATTTCATTCCCTTAATACCCTTCCACAGGGTATGGCCTACTTTATATATATATATATATAGACAATGAATTAATTTGTGTGGAAGGATTGAATAAAAGGATTAAATAGACCAGAAATTTCACTTCTAGGTATCTACCCCAAAAAAGTGTTCACACACAGACTTGCATGCAAATGTTCACAGCATCTTTATTCAAGATGGCTCCCAAACTAGAAGTAACTTTTTCATGCCCATCGACTGGAAAATGGATAGACAAAATTTGGTGTATTCATGCAACGGAATAAGAAGGAATAGGCCACTGATGTATGCTATGTTATGAATGAACCTCAAAAACATGCTAAGTGAAAGAAGTCAGACACAAGAAGCCACATATTATGACTCCATTTATATGAAGTGTCCAGAAAAAGAAAATTTATAGAGACATAAAGTAGATCAGTGGTTGTATGGAGCAAGGGGTAGGAATAGAGATTACTATAAATGGCACAACGGATCTTACTGGGGGATGACCATTTTCTAAAACTGACTTATGGTAATGGATGTATCACTCAGTAAATTAACTACAGATTATCAAATTGTACATGTGAAGGGAAGGGATTTTATGATACGTAAAATATACCTCAAGGGCTTCCCTGGTGGCGCAGTGGTTGAGAGTCTGCCTGCTAATGCAGGGGACACGGGTTCGAGCCCTGGTCTGGGAAGATCCCACATGCCGCGGGGCAACTGGGCCCGTGAGCCACAACTACTGAGCCTGCGCGTCTGGAGCCTCTGCTCCACAACAAGAGAGGCTGCGATAGTGAGAGGCCCACGCACTGCGACGAAGAGTGGCCCCCGCTCGTCACAACTGGAGAAAGCCCTGGCACAGAAACGAAGACCCAACACAGCCAAAAAATAAATAAATAAATAAAAATGGTAAAAAGGCCATAACTTGGGCCCACATATCTGAGGGGTGAGACTAGATTATAAAACAAAAACAAAAACAAAAAAAATTCCTCAAGAACCTGTTTAATATTTATTTATTTATTTATTTTGGCTGCACCAGGTCTTAGTTGCAGCACACACAATCTTTTTTTTAGTTGTGGCCTGTGAGCTCTTAGTTGTGGCATGCATGCAGGATCTAGTTTCCCGACTAGGGATCGAACCTGGGACGCCTGCATTGGAAGTGTGGAGTCTTACCCACTGGACCACCAGGGAAGTCCCCAAGAATCTGTTTAAAAAATAAAAATGGTATCCAAGTCTATGGTAGCTATTCTAGAATTTAAAAAATTACAGAACAGTCTGTCAATTCATGTAACTATCAATAGTACCTGAAATCAGCTTAAGAAATTGTGACTCAGTAATCCTGTTTCTACTTTGTCTGTGGTGGGATAATATTCACATTTCCTCTTAATATAAAGAGTAAATACTTGTCACACCACATCAGAGTGACCTGTGGTCTCCCTTCAACTATTTTTTTAATGTAAATGTATGAATAGAAGAAGAATCAATGAATCCTGATAACACTTGAAAAAAACCAGAGAGATTAATTCTACCAATGAGAGGTCCACGGCAGAAGATGGCATTGGAGTTGGCATTCTTGCTCTAAATTCATTCATTGAATGTTTTCCTAGAAAAGACTGTAATGTGGTATGCCCTCTCTAGAAATAGCTCATTAAGGCTTTTGCATAATGGAAGGTGGAGTAGTTTGCAAAGGAAAACATAATTAGTCACACAACCCCGTCCTTCAACCTGAATGACAGGACCATTTCCTAAAAAACAAGGCCACTCAAAATAGCATTAGAGTGTTCCCTCTTCTAGCGGAAAGGAGACTGGATCTTTTCACTGCAGTGCGTTTCAACTCTCAGAGACAACATCCTCTTAGGCTTCAAGAATTGCTCCAAAAATCTACAAACTGTGTATCATATTAGGTTTTGAGCTATGTAGAAAAGGAAACACTTGCAGCCAACTGGAAGAAACTATTTACTACTATCAGGTAATGGTGCTTATTATTCTTGGGAGTATCAGCAGCAATCTTTGCCATGGTTTACCAGCCAACCTCCCCATGATATTGAAGGGAAGCTCTGGCAAAGTACCCAAGTCTCTGGCACACTTTGCCTGGCCACTTTCATTTTCAATATTGGGGTGAGAGTGTAGTAATTATGAGCATTTTCTGGTGGAGACATGATTTTGGCTTTTTTTCTTCATAATTTTTTGTGTGGTATTATAAGACCTACTACTTCAAAAATAGTTTAGAATATCTTTTGGATAACTTGAAATTGAAAATTACATATACACAATTATATATATAACATATTACATGTTATATATATAATGAAATAATCAGAATGTAGCCAATATCAAAGAGATTTGGAAGTCTTGGAAAGTAAGAGCTGGTTAGGGTTTTAGAGATCAAAGTCCAACTCCTTCATTTTTGAGAAGAGGAAATTGAGCCTGGAGAAGTTGATTGCTATCCTAAGGTTACACACATTACATTAGTAGCAAAGCCAGTACAAAGTGAAATCATCCAGACTTTCACCAAGAATCATCATCCCCACAGCACCAAGCACCCTGCAGGCCAAGTCCCTCCCACTTCTTCCTAATGCACTTACTCCGTAGATGTGGCACTGTCTTCTAATAAAATCTAAATGCATTTACCCATTCATTCATCCACATATTTATTCAATGAAGATATATTTAATGATGGCTATGAGTCAGATGTAGTGTTCGGGTCAATTCATAGACACTTTAAATGTATAGTAAAGGTAAACATTTTGTCCCTTGCCAACCAGCTTGTTATAAGGAGTCATTGGAACTGCTTATTTTGTCTATGAATCTCAAGGTTGGTTTTTTGGATTTAACACTTAGCTCACCCATGATTAAAAATGCCTGATATTTTTTAAGGAAAGTTTAGAGAAATTGCCTATGAAATATTTGGTTTTGTTTTAATCTTTTTGAAATACTTGCAATTTCCTTCTGTCATCAGAACAAATTATACACAGTAAGGGTCACAAGGTAATACATTTGCATTTATTTGCACAACAGGTATTCTGGAATGCATTGTATGGGCCACTGTGATAGGGTCTAGACACAATGGAGAGAGAAAGCAAACCTGATCCCTACCCACCTGGTCCTTACCTCATGGATTTTAGGGGGGGAGATTAATTTCATTCAGATAATCACACACGTGAATGGAACATTGCAACCATAGTGCATTCCCCAAGCAGAATTCAGGTTGCTCTGGGTCTCTGAAAGGTACAAGGTGCTATAAGAGCTGATGATGAGGGATTTGACATGGTCATAGAGGGGAGATGTATTTCCCCTGATGTAGAGATGGCTGAAATGAGAAGTAGGAATTAACATCTTTTGCAAAGGTCTTGTTCTGACTATGGCAGATGCTCATGAGCATGAAAAAGAGGGTGACATGAGATGAAGCCCAAAGCACTGTAGGACTTTTGCTTTATTCAAAGAATTATGGGAAAAGATTGGAGGATTTTAGCTATGAGAGTGAACTGTAGGAGAGCAACAGTGAATGCAGGTAGATCAGCTGGGAATTTTTTGTAGCCTAAGCTACATGATAAATAGGGAGAAAAATGGAGATAAATAAGGAGAAAATGATAAATAAGGTGATAAATATGGAGAAAAATGGAGAGAGTAAAGAACTATTTAGGAGTGATTATAAAAGGAGCAAGTGATAGTGGAATTTGAGGGGTATGGGAAAGAAGGGACTTAAGATAAATCCTGTTTCTGGCTTGCATGATTAAAAGTGGGTTAGTGTGTTACTCATTGCAACAATGAACTCTGACAAACAATCAGGTTTGGGGCAAAGAGTATGAGTCTGGCTTTGGACATATTGTGTTGTAGTAGCTTTAAGATATCTAAGAGGTGATGGCAATTAGGCAGTTAGATATAGGGGGCTCTAGATGTAGATTGGCTCTCTTCCAAAAGTGGGCCCCTGAGATTTACATCTTATATTATTTGCCCAGCAGAGAGCTAATCTGGATGTTTCTGATCCCAAGACAAAAAGTCCTAGGAAAGTTTCTCTTTGTCCTGGTTTCTGCCAGTCAGGAGCCCAGACTTTTTAAGAATGATTCTATTAGAAAGTAGGTATAGATAGGGTCATGGAATAGCTTGTAGCTTTTATGAGAGTGATATGGCTTTTGGAAAGGGGCAACTACCAAGAGGAGGGGAAGGAGGAGGACAGATAAAAATATAAAATTTAACTCTAATAGGGCTAGGCCAATTAAATATATGAAACTAACCTTGTGGTGGATCTACATTTCCAGTATCTTAGGTATTCCCAGGAACACTTGGATGTGGGGAATGGGAGAACAGAAATCTAAAAGGATATAAAGACAGCCTAGGGAAACATAAAAAGGAATGCTGAAGGTTGGGATAATTTCTTACTTATCCCTGTGTTTCTAGTGACTAGAAAAATACCTGCTCAAAAATTCTTGATGAGTTAATTATTGAATAAATACATTAAGAAAAACACATGTATTCTGGTTACCAAACAAGAAAGGGTGGGGTGGGGGGGGAGGGAATTAGCAGTATGGGATTAACAGATACAAATTGCTGCACATAAAATAGATAAACAGCAAGGAGTTACTGTATAACACAGGGAACTATATTCAATATCTTGTAATAACCTGTAAAGGAAAGTAATCTGAGGAAAAATATATATCTGAATCACTTTGCTGTACAACAGAAACTAACAGAATATTATAAATCAATTATACTTGAAGAAAAAAAGAAAAAAAGAAAAGCACACATAAAAAATTGAGGGTAATATGACTTTGCAGTAGCTCCTTAACCTTTCTAGACTTTGGTTTTACATCTGTACAATGGACTTATTGTAAAACATATTTTATTGAATATTTAACCTTTGATTATCTGTAAAGATATTTTCAAGTAGTTGATAATCTCAAATTCTATGTTAGTTTTCTACTCTCCTACTTATTTCAACTCAGGTCATGGAGAAAACACATGGGCTTTGCATCAAATGCATACAAGTTCAAATTATAGCTTCTTCACTCACTGACGCTGTGCCTCTGGGTAATTTATTTAGCATTTATTAATGTCAGTTTTTTTAAAAAATTAAATAGTAATGATAGAGTCTAAGTTGCAAGGCTTTTGTGATGCTTAGAAAAAATGAATTATAGACATCGTAGCATAAGAGTTCCCAGTACATAGCAGTTATTATTTTTCTCATCGTTATGCCTTGGTACCAGTGGGGATTAGGTTTGAGTTGTGGTAGTAAGAGCATATTTGTTAATTTTTGTTAAGTTGTTCATACTTCACCCTTTTACCTGTTCTTTGTGGTTTTGAATAGTGTAATTCAGTTCGTCTTCATGTTTCCATAGAACATCAGTATTCCACAGCTAGATTGATAATGTCAAAAAATACTGATCTTTTCCCAATTATTAGGAAAATAAGATGTTTTTTAAATTTCAAGTTTTTACTTTATATATTTTTCCTAAAAATATTTTGGACTTCTGCTTGTTAATACAACCCATCAAGGTTAACTAAAAGTCATTTTCATGGATTTTTGTTTCATTCAAAAAGACACTTCTGAGTACCTACAACACAGCAGTACTGTTCTATGTCACTTAGATATAAATATGCATCAGACTTGGGTCCTTCCTCACTAGATCTTATAGCTAAATGTGTAGAGAAATAGCAAGTAAGGAATTTTTTTGAAGTGACAAGGGGCACTTGCATTGAATTTTGAAGGTAAAATTTGTTAAGTGGTTGCAGAGGTGGATGCAGGGCACCCCAGGAAAAGTGCCAAGCAAGAGCAGGTAAGGAGGGTGGATCACACTCTTTAGTCACAGCGGTAACTTTGGTTTATAAACATGTAGTCGTTTGTTGCCAGTAAAATTACAGTATTACTGATGCTCAGAACAGATTAGATAGACAATGGCATTTCTAAAGAAACACCAGGAGACCAAGTGAGAGCCACAGGTTAAATCATATCACTCCTGGGTGAGGTTATGATAATCTCATTTGTAATATGCCTAATACTCTGGCATCATCTTTCAAAGCTGTGCTTTCTTACGGTATCAGAGGGCCGTTTTGATGCAACATGATGCAATCTTGATATATTGTCCTTGGCTATCTGTGTGCCTTTTGTTACAGTGAATATTCGTGTGTTAATACAAAGGTTTCTATGATGTTCGCTTTTTTTAATCAGTCAAAATGAGATAAAGCATATGGAAACTCATGATAATGGAAGAGTGCCAAAACTGGATTGAAAACACAAACAAAGGGAAGCTGGATTAGAGTGCATTCCAGGAAAGGATATAAACATGAATTTATAATGAAAATACTTATAGGTAGTCACTCTGAGCCAGGCCTTATATCATTTGATTCTCACCTTAACTCCATGCAGTGAGTGCCAAGACTCTTCCCTTTTGACAGATGAGAAATTGAAGCACAGAGAGGTTAAGTGATTTTCCCTAGGTGACACAGGTAGTAGGGCTGGTGCTTGGATTTGAATCCAGGCATTCAGGCTCCAGAGCCTGACTGTTAATCTCTATTTCTCTACAGTCTCATTTTATATGAGAGTGACACCACTTTCTACTTTCACAGCACAAGTTTTCATTAACTAGTTGATTCACTTGACCATTGGCTCAGCGTTCCCTAAATGTTGTTCAAGTTTCAGTCACTGAGCCATGTGCTAGAGTGGCAATCAAGGATACTACATTCTCTCTATTATTGAGGAGCTCATACTAGTTGGGGATAGTTTACAAGACATTTTTTACCTGTGCTGTTTTACTTGAGCTACACAGATGATAGGAAGGATAGTACCCTCTCCATGTTTCAGAGGAAGAAGCTGAAGCTGAGAAAAGCCATGTGACTTCCTTGGA
Source organism: Balaenoptera musculus (assembly GCF_009873245.2). Classification (NCBI taxonomy): domain Eukaryota; kingdom Metazoa; phylum Chordata; class Mammalia; order Artiodactyla; family Balaenopteridae; genus Balaenoptera; species Balaenoptera musculus. The sequence goes on from NC_045789.1 coordinate 99,808,640, forward strand.
ACAGTTTCCAGCAGTTAGGAAGTGTCAGCATTTGGGTTCAAACTCAGGTTTTCTAACCTGGAACTAATGGTCTTGGACACCTCCTACACATAAACTGGTAATTGTGACTCACCATTGAATAGCTGGGTGATCTTGAGTGAGTCATCATTTTGGGATCTGAGTTGTCCCATCTATAAACATGAGGGGCTTATGACATGATTGAAGGTGTATTTCTGTTCTGATATATTTAATTATAGTCCTAAAGTACTAATTATTCAAGATGGGGATATTGGTGATTCAATATGTGATTTTGAAATGTTATGTTATTAGCTTGTCACTTCAGTGCACTTCAGTTAAAGTCAATAAGGCATCTACACTGAGAGCTAAGAAAAGAGTGATGAGTAATTATGATTACAAGGCTCTCAGAGTGTCATGGGACTGAAAGATAAAAAATAACTAAGTGTACCTGGGGTCCAGGTTTGAGTCTGTATTTTGAGTAGTCCGAGAAATCAAAATCTTGATGAAGGGCTAGTGACCTGATAATTGGGCTGGCCCGGTATCTTTTAGGGTAGGAAATGTTCTTCCCAAAGAAAGTTTTGGCTTGAGGACACAGCCTTGACAATCAGTGCCTAAGGAAGTCCTGTTGGTCTGTTTGCCCATGGCCTATGCCTTTGTCTTAGGGAAATGGGAGCTACTAGTGAAAAGCTAAAATAACATTTTATCCTTCTGTAATGAAAATTCTAAGACACAGAGGAGCAAGGCAACTGTGCGTTAGAACCTGATATTAGAAGGCAACATAGATGGGAGGATGTTCTGTGTTGCTCACCTTAGCATAGAAGACATTTTAGTAGGCCTAAAAATGCTTTCCAAAAAGATATGTCCAAATCCTAATAATTCCTAGAGCCTGTGAATGTTACCTTATTTGGAGAAAGGGTTTCTGCAGATGTAGCAAAATTAAGGGTCTTGAGATGATGAGATCATCCTGGCTTATCTGGATGGGTCCTCAATCCAATGGCAAGTATCCTTATAAGAGATACACAAAGGAGAAGACACATACAGAGGAGAAGTGGATGTGAAGATGAAGCAGAGTACAAGGCAAGGAAACCAAGGAATGCCAGTACCACCAGAAGTTGGAAGAAGCAAGGGAGGATTCACCTCTATAGGCACCAGAGCCTGCTGACCTTTGTTCTAACGTCTACCCTCCAAAACTGTGATAGAATAAATGTCTGTTCTTTTAAGCCATGAAATTCATGGTAATTTGTTATAGCAGCTACAGGAAACCAATATGAACACTGGCATCTTGGGACATGGTGCCCAGCAGACATGGTGGGACAAAGTAGAAGTGAAAGTGGTACCCACTTGAGAAGGCTGTGGTCACCACAATGATGCTTTGTCTGGTGAATTTCCCATGGTAACTGTAAATAGGAAACATGCCTTGAAACCCAAACACAACTTAATGGGAAGGTTGAGAAGGTATCCTTTTTTTTTTTTTAAGTTCATCTTTAAAGTACCTTTATTTATTTTTCATATTACACCATCACAATCACATTTTTAAAAATTGAAGTATCATTAATTTACAATGTTGTGTTAGTTTCAGGTATACAGCAAAATGATTCAGTTTTATATATATATACACATATGTATGTATGTGTATATATATATATATGTATATATATATACATATATATACATATATATATATGTATATATATATACATATACATATTCTTTTTCAGATTCTTTTCCATTATAGGTTATTACAAGCTATTGAGTAGTGTTCCCTGGGCTATACAATAGGTCCTTGTTGTTTGCCTATTTTATACATAGCAGTTTGTATATGTTAATCCTAAACTCCTAATTTATCACTCCCCCAACTCCTATCCACTTTGGTAACTGTAAGTTTGTTTTCTATGTCTGTGAGCCTCTTTCTAATTTAGAAATAAGTTCATTTGTATCATTTTTTTAAATTCCACATATAGGTAATATCATATGATATTTGTCTTTCTCTGACTTACTTCACTTAATATGGTTATCTCTAGGTCCATCCATGTTGCTGCAAATGGCATTATTTCATTCTTTTTTATGGCTGAATAATATTTCATTGTATATATATACCGTATCTTCTTTATCCATTCATCTATCAATGGACATTTAGGTTGCTTCCATGTTTTGGTTATTGTAAATAGTGCTGCTATGAACATTGCAGTGCATGTATCTTTTTGAATTAGAGTTTTCTCTGGATATATGCCCAGGAGTGGGATTGTAGGATCATATGGTAACTTGGGAAGGTATACTTTTTAAGGGAAGACTGAATGTGACCCCAAGGATACCTAGGGATTGGTAAAGGCTGACAAACCAGGCATAACCTCTCTAGAACACAAAGAAGGTGAACTATGAACTGTGATCTAGTAGAAAGGTACAGATAATTAATGCAAAAGACAAGAACACCCACATACTTGATATTAATATTATAATATTTAATCTCTCACTGGTGCAAAAGTCTATAATATGGTTCTACTTCATCTTGTACTATATCATCTGGTACATGTTTTCCAGGCCTCTGTAGCTGGAGGAGAGAGATATGGAGGAGGCACACTTAGTCTCAACTTCCTTTAACCAAAAGAAATACACATCACTTCCAATTACGGTCCATTGACCAGAACTAGTCAAATGATCCCAAATGAAAACTAACTACAGGGGAGGCTGGGAAATATACATGGTTGGAAAAACCATGTATACTTGGTAGCATTAATGGTCTTTGCCACACAAAGAAATGAATTGTTAATCTTGATTAATTTAATTTCGACTATAAGACCTGGGCTATTTTTGGGTACCCAATGACCTTAATTAGTAATTATTTCTTTCCTAATTGGTTCAAATGTAATATATTTTTAATGTTTAAGTTGAACACATGGTCTCTCTGATTTCCATAAGATAAAATTCTGATATGAAGTGTTTAAGTTTCTTAAATTCTTTTATAACTAAGCAAGAAAAATAATCAGTAAACTTTTTTGATTAAAAAAATAAAATGAGAAAAATTCCAATAGTCTTAATGAATTTTAGAAATTACTAGAGTTCATGGTTCGGGTATCATTTTGGCAGTGTTGATAACCTTTCACAGATGAGACAATTTTAAAGGAAAACATTATTAGGGATTTTAAGAACAGTGATGCTAGAAAAAATATGGCTTGTTCTTCGACCACAGCACAATTCCACACAGTAGGCTAAGAGTTGGTCCAGTGGAAACCGAGAAATGCAGGGTATTTTGTCTACTCCAAAGAAAAAGGAGGAGGAAATGACCATTTCTGTGTCACTAACTGTTGGACTGAGCTGTTGCTAAGCGCTTTATGTTTATCCATTATCATGATCACATGAACCCTGTTTTGTAGGCATCATTTTCCCCAAGTTATAGTCAAAGAAACCAAGGCACAGAAGTTTTAGATGGCCAAAGTCACACAGCTAGGAAGTAGAAGGATAAGCCATAAAACTGGGTCTCTCTACATTTGATTTTCTCATTCTTTCCTCCTATAGCACATTGCCTCTCTTGTTAGAAAATCGATCATCTCTTGTACTTCATTGGTAGTGGGTGCTGGCTAGGGGTGGTGGGGTTGCTATGGTTCAAGCACTCTGTGACGACAAAAATGGAACTCAGATCATGAGCTACAGAAAAATCTGTCCCCCTTTTACAAATAAGCTGTTTGTTTTGGTCAAGGACAGGTTTTGGTTTCATGGGATACAACTTTGTTTTCAACGACTCATTAAAGAAAGATGACTTAGTGCCCTGTTTTCTAAATCTAGTCACAGACCACAATCACTTGCAGGAAATGGAATGTTTACTTGAGTTTATTATACAAGGCTCTGGATATGAGCTGTGGGATTTTTACACCTCATAGCAACGGTATTACAATTTATTTACAACTTCATGTTGGCAGCTGCACAAACTCTTATGAAAAAGGACAATCACACCTTGGGGACCAGTAATTATAGGCAAAGGTATAAATTGGGCAAAGCAGTGTAAGCATTTGGCACTTAAGTTGAAGAGAATAGAAACGGCTCTGGAAATTGGACAGAAAGCCAGTCTCTTGTTCATTATGAGGCCATGAACTAATTAAACTGAACTTGTCAGAATTGAAGGATGAATAGATTGAACTGGATTTTGGCACTGACTGGTCCCACACTCATGAAAACCAAGTTGTTTTAGTGATGTCATCATTTGGAACTTCTAACTATGATATCACTTTTGACAGAATTAATGTGGAATTAATACCATATGTACAAGCATTAATAGGCACTGACTTTGAACATTCAGTGTATCATTTGAGGTTAGTTTCCAAAGGAAAACTATGAGATATGTCTTCCTAGCATCTCCAGTTATCAGATATCAAACCCAGATTAGACATGATTTCAACACTCTTATTAGAATTCCTCTGAGAAAAATCCATATGTGTTTCTAAAAAATATTTGCATAGGAACATGGTTTAAAACATGTTTTAGTTGTAGTAATATTGAAGTATGGGATGAGAAGATTTAAAATTAAATTCACAGTTAAAAGAAACTGCCCAGAGTTTTCTGTAATGAAATTTTGGATTTTAGTTAAAATTAAAACTAAGACGTGAGATGCTCTTATGAGTCAAAGTAGTAAGTTCTAATTTTCTAGAGTAAATGGGCTCTCTCTTCCTTTTTCTCACCAAAGTAGATACTGTTTAGGTAAAATCTATCTTTTTATGTTTATCATGACAGGTTCTTTTAAATCTTGGAGTTGGGTGGGACGTAGTAGTTTTCATTCATTAAACAAATATTTATTTAATGCCTTCTATATTCTGGGCATTTAAAATAGCTCTTTAGATACCTTATAATTAATTGCTTGCATATGCATAGTAATAAAAAATGTAGAAAGCGTTATTGCATCCATGCAACACAACAACCTGGGTACGTATGAGTTAACAGATAAGCAAAGGATGTTGAAGTGAGCTCAAGACACAACCCTGAATAAATGGTGAAGCTGGGATTAAGCCAGGTATTCTCTTGAAGAGTGCAATGCAACGTCCTTAGTGGGACACTTTTTATAGTTTATCTCATTGATCCTCACAACAGTCCACTTCACAGTTAAAGAAATTGAGGTCCTTGCTGAACATAGCTGAGAATAACTGAGAATATAACTGAGGGTCTTGCTGAACATAACTGAGAATTGAACTCATCTGTCCAGCACCAACGGCCATGCTTTTTCTAATAAGGTATCTTGACTGACTAACCTTTCTAATAAGGTACTCTTCTTGCTTACAGGTAAGAAGTAAATAGATGCAGAAGAAGCAAGTAAAGCTTATATTCATGGTAGGAAGACAACATGGTGGATTAGGAACCTGTGGTTCTAGTGTTGGCTTGTCCACATGTTCATTGTGTTGCTTTGGCAAATCCCACAGCCTCCTTTTTTTTGCTCCTCCTCTGAGATGCCAACATCTCCTCACAGGTATTCTTACGAAAACCTAAGCCAACCCCAGTAAGTACTACAAAGTACTGTTTAAATGTTTGCTATTATTACTGTGTTGTGATGTGTTTCTCACTGGAGCAGGTCAATAGTCTTTATGGGTGTGAATGATTATTCTACAAAATATACTTGGTTTCTAAGAAAGTTTTGCTCTCCAGTGCAACATTTAAACAAGGGATACCCTTTTTCTTCATAAAGATTAGAAGGAAGGTGGAAAATGGGACCCACAATGCCCAGAAGCATGGACTTTGGAATAAGGCTAGCCCACCAACTTTGTCAATCACTCGCTATGGTTCTTTGGGAAAGACAAATAAATATTCTAGGGATAAGTTTCCAAAAAGTGAGAATAATAATACCTCCCTTTGTGGATTGTTGCTACACTGCTAGGGCTGCCATAACAAAGTGCAATAAACTGGGTGGGTTAGAAAAAAGAAATTTATTGTCTCATAGTTCTAGAAGCTGGAAGTCCAAGATCAAGCTGTTGGCTGGGTTGCTTTCTTCTGACAGTTGTAAGGAAAAATCTGTTCCATTCCTTTCTTCTAGCTTCTGGTGGTTTGCTGGCAATCTTTGGTATTCTTTGGCTTGTAGAATCATCACCCCAATCTCTGTCTTCATCTTCACATGATATTTTCCCTGTGTGCGTGTCTGTGTCCAAATTTCCTTTTTTTTTTTTGTAAGGACCTAAGTCATATTGGGTTAGGGCCGACTCTGATGACATCATCTTAGCTAATTATATCTGTAAGAACCCTATACACAAATAAGACCATGGAGGGTTAGGACTGCAACATATGAATTTGGGGGGGGAGGAATAATTCAGCCCATGTCAGTTGTTGTATGGATAAAAATGAGATAATGCACATAAAATGCCTAGTGGCTGGTGCTCTGCGCTAGTAGGACTTCACTCCTGTTGGTTAATGATGCTTTGGAGTTAGGTGAATACAAAATGTGGAACTGATCTCTTTATGGCTCTGTACAGAAACTTTATCACGAGGACCGGAAGCAGTGTTTATAGTCATTAATTACTGTTTTCTCACAGTTCCCTAGGACTTTGTCCCTAATGTGTGAGTTTTTGAGGGAAGTCCAACCCTTCACACAGACCAATATGTCCTGCCCAGCCACCTGCTTTGGATTCAACTCTTTTCTTCCAGACAACTCTCAGAGGTTTTGTAACAGATGTGTAAAATGTTCCAGGCTACCTTTTCATCATTTATATTAAAAAAAACTTAGATGAAAAGTTTTCCCTAATGCATTCTATACAAAGAGCATATTAGTGTTTCTTTAGAAAGAGCAGGCTAAGTTTTACAAAGAAATTACAACATAGATTTAAATGATAACAACAAAACTAACCACTTGGACACCTAATCTCATGTAGGCATGCCAATATACTAAGTTATTCATACAATATACTAAGTTATTTCATACCCTAAGAGGTAGATATTATCATTCCTATTCCATAGATGAAGAAACTGAGACGTAGATTAAATAGACTATTGCAGATCAATAGCTGGCAACTGGTCAAGGCAGGCCTCATGGTCAGCTGTGTTTGCTCAGTCCACGCTCATTCCACAATCTGATAGAAAGGATAGTGTAAATGTTTTCTGGATGGGAGAAGGAATCCTTGTTCTCTGGGACTCCACCTTCTGCCACTGTCATCAGTGTCTCTGAGTCTCCACTTCCTCATCAGAAAAAGGGAGACAATTAGTAACATTTGCATGTTTTTTTTTCAAGGATTGGATATGAGAACCTATGATGTAGAATTTAGCTTATGCTGGAGGCTCAAAACATTTTGTTGAAGCAATAAGACAATGAACAAACGAATGAATGAGTGAGTAAGAAATTGCATAGGAAATCTGTTGAGGACTAAGCATGAGTTCATACGCAAATATCAGGGACAGTGACCGAGCATAGGTGTTAAAATTAATTTTCTTTTACTTTTGAAGATATTTAAAAGGCAGAACCTACTTCAAAAGAAACAAGTTCCAATGTGGTAACACTTATTGACCATTTGCTGTGGATGAAGCAATGTGCAAAATGTTGTAAATGGGGTTGTATTTACTCCCCACAGTGACCCCTTAAGGTAAATGTTACATCCACGACCAATTACAGATGAGACCCAGAGAAGTTAAGCCATTTACCTCTGGTTGCCCAGCTTGTATCTGTCACAGAGCCAGAATTTGAATTCAGACAGGCTGGCTGCACAGATGGCTCTCACCTTCCATATTCATGGCCTCTCTAGTAGAAAGATCCACACACCTGAGAACAAGCGATCAAGCTTAGATTCTTGGGTTTGTTTCTTACCAGCTTGTGCAGTATTGAGCAAGATGCTTGAACTCTCTGCGCCTCAGTTTCCTCCTCTCTAAAATGGAGATTGCTATCTACTTCACAAGGATGGAGTGATAATTAAAGTGAATTAATTCCTATTAAATGCTTAGAATAGTTTCTGGCACATAGTAGGTGCTCAATTAATGTTAACCACCATATATTAATTGTGACTGTTGTGCTATTTAGAGGGTTAAAGTCACAGTGGGACACTAGATAAAGACCTCTAGCCTCATTTTCTATATTATAAAGCTTAGAGTCTCTAGTGAGATCCAAACATTTTAGTATAGGGACAGCTGGCTTGACTCAAAATCTTAGAAACTGGTAACAAAAAATAGAATTCTATAAAGAAACAAAGCTGGGGATTTTCCTGATAAATCACATAAGCTCTCCTATAGAAACAAATTTTCATTGCTTCATGTGGTCTTAGGCTTACCGATTCACCTTAATAATAATTTTACAATAATAAACATATATTAGGATTTACTATAGTCTAGACACTCTTGAAAGCACTTTGAATGCATTATTATATTTAATTCTTAAAGCAAGTCTACAAAATAATATTCTTATATTCTCCATTGTATGGAAGAAGGAACTAAGACACAGAAGGTTTAAATAACTTGCCAAAGTCACTTGGCTGATAAATGAGAAAGCTAAGATTTGATCCTCAGAAATCTAACTCAAGAACCCATTCATATAACCACTTTGCTTAACTATTTCTATAGCACTAAGGTTCATATTTATCTAAATGAAAATAGCAAACAGGTTTCTCTCATTTTATAAAATCAAAATTAATTTTAATTTCTATGCTTGGATAGTTCAAGTTTATAATACCAATGGACTATACATGCTACCCCCAAAGTATCTGGTATAAAAAAAAAATCACAATTCATGATAGTCAAATCACAGTAGGCAAAATAAGGATGTCCAAATATGTCCACATCCTCATCCCCACAATCTGTTACTTTACATGGAAAATGGGACTTTGAAGATGGGATTAAGTTAAAAATTTTGAGATGAGGAGATTACTCTGGATTATCTGGGTATTCACAATATAATCACAGGGTTGTAATAAGGGGGAGGCGGGAGAGTGAGAGGAGATGTGAGGATAGAAGCAGAGATGAGAGAGAAAGAGAGAGATTTGAAGATGCTATGCTGCTAGCTTTGGAGATAGAGGAAGGGGCTATGAGCCAAAGAAAGCAAGCTGCCTCAAGAAGTTGGAGCCTCCAGAAGGCATGCAATTCTGCTAACCCATTTTGGACTTCAGAATTGAAAATAATTTTTAAAAATTATACTGTTTAATCTCCTAAATTGGTGGTAATTTGTTATAGGAAAGGAAAGGAAAATAATATATCCCCATATGGCACTATTAGTGGATTTTGTGCTGACTGTATAGATTTTCCTCTTTATCCCCCAATCCCCATAGTTTTTTGTTTTTGTTGTTTTTCCCTTGCTCAAAGGTAAAAGAGAATAAGCCAGCAATTCTCCTGCTAAGCATATGGGAAAAATCTGTGAGAATATATGTCTACACAAAACTTGCACACAAATATTCATAACAGCATTATTTATGAAAACAAAAATGTGGAAACAACCTAAGTATACATCAACTGATGAATGGATAAAAATGTTATATATACATAATGAGATATTATTCAGTGATAAAAAGAAATTAAGTGCCAATAAATGGACAAATGAATCTTGAAAACATTATACTAGGTGAAGGAAGCCAGTCACATTAGATCACACTGTATGCTTTCATTTATATGAAATGTCCAGAATAGGCAAATCTATGGGGACAAAAAGCATATTAATGGTTTCCAGGGACTGGCAATAAGGAGTGGGAAGTGGGGAATGACTACTAATGGGTATGAGGTTTCTTTGGGGATATTGAAAATGTTCTAAAGTTAGACTGTGGTGATAGTTGTACAACTCTGTGAATATACTAAAAATTGCTGAAGTGTACACTTTCAAAGAGTGAATTTTATAATATGTGAATAATATCTCAATAAAGATAAGAAAAAAGATAAAGGAGGCAGGTATTTACAAAGTAGGTAACCCATGTTTTGTTTGACTGGTGTATTAGTAAAGGTTCTTCAGAGAAACAGAACATATATATATATATATTTATATAACTATATATTTTATATATTATATATATATATATATATATATATATATATAAAATATGTCCTAAGTATATAACAATGTTTGTTTCTTTCACTGGCACAGAAGAAAACAATTTAAGCAAGCTATTTCCTAAAACACATGACCCTGGAAAGCCCAATGCTGTAGTTAAGAAAAGACCATCTATATTATAGAAATACCATTTCTGGTAGTTCTGACATGAGCTAAGCAATAATGTCCCAATTTTCAGTGTGAAAAGATGATGCCTTGTTCAAATTCGGATAACCTTCAGCTCAGTACAGAATACATGAAAATCATGTCATCCAAGATTTTACTCACCCAAAGGACCAAAATATTTTTGCTGGCCCCAGTTCACCTTCTTTCACACATTTTACAATGTGTGGTATTTTAATCAGAGTCAACCTGCCGCACTTTAAGAATAGAAGCTTTGGAAATGCCCAGTATCTTTTTTCTTTCAGCATTTAACTCTTTAAGAACATATATACTCCTTTCTTCACTGTATGTCCCACAGAAAATTAAGCACTGAAGAGATTCTTGAAAAGTTAGAATTGCACTTAATGCATGCATATCCAAAAAACAAGGAAGGAGATTCTGTCATTTAAAAAAATAAGGCAGGTCTATACTATGAAAGGATGACATTGATTTTGAAAAGAATAGGGATAATGACTTCATTCGGTGTGCTTTGACGGTAGAACAGAGGAAATATATGGTTGTCAGGGCTTGGAGAAAGAATGGGAGGGTAGGAAAGGTGTCTGCAGCAACATAAATGGTCTGGGAGATCTTGAAGTTCTGGGCTTGTTTTGAGCCTTCTTGTTAACGAACTCATTGATGGTTTTGATCTTGGTTCACCCACTGACCCATGTTCTCAAGCTCACTCTTTCTCAGAAGTGCTCTGCCCATCCCGAACTCCTCTTGACGACTAGGATTTGGTTGGTAGGAATGTGGAGAAACATCATGAGAGTATCGCCTCTGGCCTCTCATGTTGCCTCACTCAGCTATTCCTGAAGGGTTTTCTGATGTTTGAGTCATGAAAGAGAGACTGGACTCACATAGTCCGGTCCCATTCTCTCTCCCTTTCTCTCTTGGAAACCAGATTCCCACTGGGAGAACTTGCTGTCTCTGCTGCTCCAAGCAGGACCATTTTTGCAAAGATTTGCCTCCTGAGTGGTAGTCCAGCAAAGCTTGTAGTGGGATGTGCAAGGCTGTATGTAATTTTGGAGTTTATTGTGAGAAGTTTTAGTTTCTCATAGATCTAGCCTTTACTAAAAATAAAGTTGGTGTTTTATCTCCCATCTTCCAACGTCCTAAGTTTGTGCGCAGTTGCTTTAGAACTTGGGTAAGAAAGAGACATGTTATTTGTCAGGAGCCCTGGAGGACCTTGATCTGCCTCTTGTCTTTAACCTGGTTATTCTATTCTCAGCACATTTACCTCATAGTGTCCATTCCTGGCACAAAACTCTGCAAAATTGGATGATGTGTACATTTTCGGAAGAATTGTCTAACAGGTATGTGATTGTGACCCTTTGGTTCATTGTCATTTATTTCTGTCTTTTAAAAATCAGGATTTAAATTGGACACTTGTTCTAATAAAAATATAAATTTGGGAGGCCCATTAATGAATCTAGTTGGTCATTCTATGAATATGAACATTTATTAAGCAATTACAACATGCCATAGATTGAGCATAGAATGTAGTCCTGGTCCTCAAAGGTCTGCCATTCTAGTGGGAGTTACAGTACCCCAAAGTGATGATTATACCAAGGTTATAAGCTCAGAGATAGGTACATGGAGAACATTCTATCAAAAATGGTTTGGTCAAAATTATGTAACAAGGTGCTTCTATTCCAGTTGCAGGCATATTTGGCCTAAAGATATATGTCATAACCTACCATAAATCAGAACAGCCTAATTCTTGAATTGTAAAATATGATCAGAACTAGAATGACGGAAGCCTCTTTAAGATGATGGATTTTGTTTTATTATTATTATTATTTTCCTTCACCTTATGAGCATACTTGACACATAAAAGGATATGTATATTTTGTTTCATCCATTCATCATCCATTCATTCATATTTTTCACAAGTATCTGAGTGGACCCTGAAAATTGCTCAGTATATAGTTATAAATAAAAGTGACAGAGCATCTTGTTTTATGGAGTTTATTAATGCTACACTTCTAAAAATCCCTTTATTTAAATGAATTCACATTTTAATGTACAATCCTGAATACTTACTGTTATAAATTATATACAATATTGTCACATATTATAAATATCACTTAATGTTTCTGTGACTGTCCCCTCCCATAGGATGTTTATATCTCCCTTGTAAATTATTATTTTTATTTCAAATTCCTTGATGTAGAGTTTCACATATAAGAAGAGGAATAACCACAGAATGCTGATGGTCTAGCCTCTAGTCCTAGACCAAAACCAAGGAAAAACCAAGTTAAACATTATTTAGACAAGATTCTAGAAGCATATTTAACATTTCTGAAAAGTAAATTAAATTTCAATAGAAAAGATATAAGTAAATACATTTAATTTTATTGTTTAGATTGTTTCAGACTAGGAGTCAATAATAATTTTCATAAAAGAGCTACCAAGGGTTAAATCCCTTCCACTGAGTTGAATCTCTAGGTGATAATTGCCAGTGGGAGGCTCAAATCTCTGGACAGCTTCACTACCATATTTGAGGCTTTTTTCTCTGTGCCAGGTGAGGCTGATTAGGGTGGACATATTCTTGCACAGGCTGCAATGATTTTTAAGGGAAGACTCTGATCTCCCCTCACTAAGGAGGTTCCACTTTTGACACCCCCCCCCCACCACCGACCTGCCCTAGATGCAGCTCTTTGTAGTCAGTCCTCCTATTGTGCCACTTCCCAGGGTGTGAGAGGCCTCCAGTAGAGTTGGTCAAGATCAGTTCTAGGATGTTTATCCCTCTTTTTTGGGGGGGAGGTGATACCAGAGGATAGACACTTTTATTTTAAAACTCCAAAACAAGATGGGCTGTTACAGCCAATTGTTCTCAGACAATGACGTCTTCTCTTAAATCCACCTTTCTAAGAAAAGTCAACCTTAAAGATGGCAAGATGCATTAACCCTTCTGAGGGATGGGATGATGGATGAAGGGATGTCAGGGAGGGAGGTTGGAAAGAAGGGAACTGGGACAGAGCAGGTAGGATTAGTATTGGTTCAGAGAGAGGACATGTCTTTATCTGAGACAGAAGGGAAGATGGAAGACAGACAAAGACATAGAAATACAAAGCAGAGAGACAAGTCGGAGATTCCTTTTTTCTGTAAACTAAAGTAATTGTGAAGTACTTAGGTTCAGATTTGTGTCAGCTGCTAAAATAATGCTGTGTAACAAATTGCCCCAAAACTCAGTAGAATACAACAATAAATATTTATTTCTAGCTCATTGGCAGGGATCAGATTATGTAGGATGGTCCTGGCAGGGCTTGACTGGACTCACTCATGAGTCTGCAGTTTGGCTTGGCTTGCTCATGTGTCTGTAGGTTGGCTCTGCTTCACTTGTTCCTCATCTTCTCATGGGGCCGGTGGACTGGTCTGGGCATATCTTTTGCACAGCTGGAGAAGAAAGCAGGAGAAGCAACCTCAGTTGTACAAGCCTTTTTTTGAGCCTGCTTGTATCATACTCATCAACATCACATTGCCCCAAAGCAAGGCCATCGTGGGATATACTCTGAGGCTACATGGCATGGATATGGGGCTGGGAAGAATTGGGACCATTCTGCTGCTCTACCAAAATGTTGTTTACTCTTACCTGTCCTCTGCTCTATCTCCAAAAACTCTTAGTAATTTTGACACTTAAAAAAATATAGCAATGTTACTACAATGATATTAATTCCTAGAGTTTGAGAATTCTGAAAATAATCTTCTAGCCACTAATCACACAGCAAAGTAAAGAATGTTATATTTAAAGGGGACCTTAGAGCATATTGATTTCCATTGGTTTATGTTACAGATGGGGAAACTGAAGACAGGAGAGATGATTAGTGGGAGAGCTGGTATTAGAATGTGAATTCCAGTCCATTAAACATTCCACTTGATTTTGGACTCTATGCAGCTCTGTGATGGCAGAAAGAATTAGGACCCCATTTTACAGATTGTTAGCTAAGAGATAGAGTTACATCCCAGGGATTGGATAGCCATTCCGGGACTCTCCATTTTATTTGACCAGTTGTACATTCTGTGTTCCTTCTCTCACCATAGGGCACTCAGCTAATTTTGAAGGAGGAAGAAGTGAACGTTCATTTGGAAGCCACAATGCAGTGAAACCGAGGTGTGATACAGAACTTACAAATTAGATATTAGCTTGTAATATGATCTGGCCATGAGGAAAGCCTACACTGGTGGGGCCGGTCTGTGCTAGGAGTCGAGCTGCAGGAAGGGGAATAATTTCCCTTTATATGACACTGGTGAGACTGCACCTGGAAAACAGGTCCCTGCTCCAAGCCTCAGTACGCAGGCCATGTGGATGTGGAGAAGGAAACTATGATTCATTTGTAGCTGGAGGAAATGACCTAGGGGGGAGAGATTAAAGCGCTTAATGGGCTTGCCTTCCCTTCCTCCTCAACAAGGGACCCCTGACAGTTGAGAGACCTGGTGTCTGGTCCACTGTTCAAGGCCTTTGGGTCTTTGTGGTAGAAGGTCCTACAAGATCTGGCCCTACCGTTCCAGTCCCACTTCATGTCCCACCATCCCATCCCCTCTTTTTATGTTTCTTTCCCCTGTCTGGATTCTTAGCTTCTCAGATTTTGCAAAATCTTTCCTACCTTTGGGTTTTTGTACCTATATCTCCTTTTTCCTAGCAGCTGCCTCCTGCCATCCCTTTTCTATATCAGCCACAATGTCACTTTCCCAGTGAGAATTGCCTGGACTCCCTGGCAGGGTGAGAGCTTCCTGTTACCTGCTCTCCTAACACCTGCATATCTCACCTTCAGTGGCTAACTCAGGGTGTTTCTTCTGGTATCAGAAGCTGTGTCTATTTTCTCCACTGTTGTATTATATCCCTGGCACATTGCAAGGGTCAATAAATATCTGCCAAGGGAATGAAGAGTAATCAGCAGCTGGGTGGTGGCAGTTCATCAGTCCTTTGTGCTTTTGCTTGTGCTGAGTTACCTGCTTGGGATGCACTGCTTTGTTCTTGGACCTGTCCAAAGACAGCAAGAGGAGCGCTGGGTGAAGATACAGAAAATGTGATTCCAGTTCTGTCTCTCCTGCTTATCAGTCACATGACTGAAGGGAAATCACTGACCCTCTCCAAGCCTTGGTAAAATAGAGATAGTAATGCCTTTCCTGCTGGGATGTGAAGATTAAATGCAAAATCCCTTCACATCTTTAAGTGGTTCTTAAAACACATTTTAAATGGTTAATTGCAAGTTCACAAATACAAGGTCAGACTTACTTTTACTGTTCTTTACCAGTTATGTCATAATTTCTTTGAACATTTGGTTCCTCTCTTGAGATATGGAATGATCATATCTGTCCCACATCCAGAGCTCTGAAGTCTGGGGAAGGGAAGTGGGGCAGATGGAAGATGGTGGTAAGAACATGGTCAGCATGGACAGGGGTACCACACCCTCCCCACCAGGCTCTATGCCACCCCTTCTATCATTGGACTGACATGACTGCTAAGGTACAGAGATCCCCATGTATTCAGGGACGTAGAACTGGCAAAGGCACTTAATTAAATGCAAATTGAATTTCTTCAATAGAGTATATGAGGACTGGGGGAGTCTCAGAGTCAGCAGTTTTCATCACTTTTGCAGCTGCTGGTTACTCACATGCCTGGTAGCACCGCCACCCCCCACCCTGGGTGGCAGTGCCTTGCACATAGTAACTGTCATCTGTATTTGGCAAGAAGAAAGAAATAATTGCCATTTAAAACAAAAACTGATTTTAGCCTCATTCACTCCTCAAGGAGTGTTCAAATTAATTCAAGCTCAGGAATATGATTATCTTACTTAGGAAAGCACATTGGTGAGCGGGTCAGGCTGAGAAAAAGACCTGTGGACTTGTTCTGCATCGAGGCATGTGGTTGAAAGCATGGATCCTGAGTCATATGGTTGGGGGTTGAATGTTGGGGGCCACTTCTCAGCGGCGAGGCCCTCAGGCTCTCAGTTTATGGTTTTCTTGTCTTGGATATGGGATGGGAATTGTTCCTGCCTCAGTGGATTCTTGTGAGGATTACCTGAGGTAAATACCTAAAGAGTTTAGATCAGTACCTGGCAAGCAGTGATTGAACGATAGATATTAGTTTTTGGGGTTTTTTTTTGTAATTACAATCGATCCTCATTATTCATGCATTCCATATTTGCATATTAACCTACCTGCTAAAATGTACTGTAACACCAAAATCAATACAGTAGGAACCCTACATCCAAACGAGTTCCATTCTGAGAGTGCGTTCATAAGTCCAATTTGTAGGTAAGTTCAACAAAGTTAGCATAAGTACCCAACTAATACAATCAGCTATATAGTACTGTGTTGTATTTTTTTTTTTAACATCTTTATTGGAGTATAATTGCTTTACAAGAGTGTTAGTTTCTGCTTTATAACAAAGTGAATCAGTTATACATATACATATGTCCCCATATCTCTTCCCTCTTGCATCTCCCTCCCTCCCACCCTCCCTATCCCACCCCTCTAGGTGGTCACAAAGCACCGAGCTGATCTCCCTGTGCTATGTGGCTGCTTCCCACTAGCTATCTATTTTACATTTGGTAGTGTATATATGTCCATGCTACTCTCTCACTTTGTCTCAGCTTACACTTCCCTTTCCCCATATCCTCAAGTCCATTCTCTAGTAGGTCTGTGTCTTTACTCCCATCTTGCCCCTAGGTTCTTCATGACCATTTCTTTTTTCTTAGATTCCATATATATGTGTTTTTTCTCTTTCTGACTTACTTCACTCTCTATGACAGACTCTAGGTCCATCCACCTCACTACAAATAACTCAATTTCGTTTCTTTGTATGGCTGAGTAATAGTCCATTGTATATATGTGCCACATCTTCTTTATCCATTCATCTGTTGATGGACACTTAGGCAGCTTCCATGTCCTGGCTATTGTAAATAGAGCTGCAATGAACACTGTGGTACATGACTTCTTTTGAATTATGGTTTTCTCAGGGTATATTCCCAGTAGTGGGATTGCTGGGTCATATGGTAGTTCTACTTTTAGTTTTTTAAGGAAGCTCCATACTGTTCTCCATAGTGGCTGTATCAATTTACATTCTGACCAACAGTGCAAGGGGGTTCCCTTTTCTCCACACCCTCTCCAGCGTTTATTGTTTGTAGATTTTTTGATGATGCCCATTCTGACCCGTGTGAGATAATATCTCATTGTAGTTTTGATTTACGTTTCTCTAATGATTAGTGCTGTTGAGCAACCTTTCACATGTTTGTTGGCAATCTGTATATCTTCTTTGGAGAAATGTCTATTTAGGTCTTCTGCCCATTTTTGGATTGGGTTGTCTGTTTTTTTGATATTGAGCTGCACAAGCTGCTTGTAAATTTTGGAGATTAATCCTTTGTCAGTTGCTTCATTTGCAAATATTTTCTCCCATTCTGAGGGTTGTCTTTTGGTCTTGTTTATGGTTTCCTTTGCTGTGCAAAAGCTTTTAAGTTTCATTAGGTCCCATTTGTTTATTTTTGTTTTTATTTCCATTTCTCTAGGAGGTGGGTCAAAAAAGATCTTGCTGTGATTTATGTCATGGAGTGTTTTGCCTATGTTTTCCTCTAAGAGTTTAATAGTGTCTGACCTTACATACTTTTCACACAAATAATATATAAAAAACAAACAAACACAAAAAATAAAACATTTTTTGTTTTACAGTACAGTACCTTGAAAAGTACAGTAGTACAGTACAACAGCTGGCATACAGGGGCTGGCATAGAGTGAACAGACAAGAAGAGTTACTGACTGGAGAAGGGAGAGGAGGTGGGAGATGGTAGAGCTGAAGGATCATCAGCCACAGGAGATGGAGGGCAAGCTGCAATTTCACTCATGCCTGACGTTAATGGCACAGGTTCTGGTTCCTTGCTGGATTCAATTCTATCTACCCTCTTGAAAAAATGATCTAGTAATATCTGCGTAGTAGCTATTCTTTTCTCCTCATAGATGACACGGTGGCACTGGATTGCATTCCGAACAGCCGCTGAAACCTTCGTGTGCTGTTCTACGTTCCAGTCCTGTGCCTCAAAAACTAACAGTACCTCTTCAACTAAAGAAAATCCCCTTGCCATTTCCTGTGTCGTGAATCATTTTGGTTCTTCACTTACTTCTTCCTCTCGTCTCTCTTCCTCCTTTCTCTGGGCCTCCAATTCCATCAGGTCTTCATTAGTAAGCTCTTCGTGTTGCACAGCAAGGAGTTCAATGAAGTCGTCCTCTTGCAGACCTAGCTTGAAATAAAGATACTGTACTATTGTACTCTATACAGTATTGTACAGTAAAGTACACAAAAGCACAATCACTTGTAGAGGATGCACGCACGTGACAATGTACACCAGACATGTGAACTAACTTACATGATTGGACATGCGAACGCACATTCGCATCTTTGAAAGTTCGCCACTTGAAGGATCGTATGTAGGGGACTTACTGTACTCACTGTGCTTTCACAGTCATTTGTGAAGGTACACAGAATGGTGACAACTTTGAGTCACCTCTCATGCATGTTTCCAAGTGAGGTCGAACAAAGCTCTGCTTTCTTGTTCCAGATCGTACTGTAGACAAGTGTCCTTCCCACAGTCTATTCAGTGCTATGCTTTTCCCGTGTTTGTTTTTTCTTGGTTTTAGCTGTTTAAATGGACCCCCAAGCTTAGTGCTCAAGTGCTGTCTAGTGTTTCTAAGTGCAAGAACAATTATGTGGCTTACAGAGAAAATACATGTGTTAGATAAACTTCATTCAGGTTTGTTTATAGTGCTGTTGGCTGTGAGTTCAATGTTAATGAAAAAACAACATATATTAAATAAGGTGTCTTTAAATAGAGACACATATAAAAGAAATCCATGTATGGATCAGTTGATGAAAATTTTGTGACCAGAGGCTTATAGGAACATAACCTGTATTTCCCCTAGGAGTGATGGCTCAGTTCAATAAATAAGTCTTTGTAGTAATTTTATAAAACATAACTACCACAAATAATGAACATCTACTGTACTTTGATATCCATTCTCCCAAGAAAAGAATTGAGTAGTTGGAGTTTGCAAGAATGAGGAAGATGTAAGAGTGATCTCCCTCTCTCTCTGTCTCTCTCTCAAAATATAGATAGATGCAGATCCCAAGAACTGATGGGAGCCCACAGAAGGATGCAGACTATGAAAATTCACTCTGACTGGGAATGGTCCATACATGAAGAAAAGTATCTTTATCTTGGTGAGACGGGTAATCAATTCTGAACAGCAGCGGTTTCTCCTGGCCCCCACCTCTGGTCAGGAATCAGCCCGTTTCTCCTGGAAAGTAAATGCACCAAGTCGGTTTGTAGTTAATACAGACCCTGATGTCCTGCTGCTTTCTGATACAAGTGTAGTCTGATCCATACTCATAGGTCACTTTAAAAAATTGACGGAAATGAAAGCAGGTTTTGCCTGCATACTTTTACACTGGCTTTAGCACCTGAGACGTGAAATGGTTGTACTCATGCTAGTTATTCATCCCGTCCAGTTGAATGACCTAAGGAAAACAATGACTTCATGTTTCTGCTAAGTCCCTTCACTTAAACTAAAGAACAGACCTATTTGTTGTTTCTGCTCAACATCATTATGTAGGGTCATTTTCTTAAGACATTAGTGAACCTCTAGCAATTTCTGTCTAAGGATTGTACTGTCTGAAACAGACTCTAAAGTGCCTTGGGGACTTGAAAAGAAAATGTGACCCTAGAAACTAAGAATGCTTGGGGATGTCCATATTGGGCCCTCAAGTTGGAGCCATCTTGGTTGCTAATGCTATTTTATATATTGCAAATAATTGTGATTTTTTGGTTTGAGGCCAGCAACAGAAATGCAAATGCTGGGCTCCTAAATTAATCTTAGTTCACAATTCCCTCCCACCAGCCATTTTCTCTCTTCCCCTTTGTGCCCATCCCAGACTGTATTTCACTTATTCATTCCCTCTTACCTCTGTTGAGCATTTATTATATAGAATGAGCTCTAAGTAGCTTGGTGCTGAGAGGACAAAGTCCTACCGTATAGAGACAGTTTTATTCAGTATAGTTATTTTACCTTAGGTCTACTATAAGTTTTCTCTATGTCTTCATCCATTCTGCATTCTTCCCCTCTTATCTCATTTAGTAACTATTGGTCAAGTGATTTTGGAATGAGAGAGAGTAGGATTAGAGAATTTAATGTCAATCGTGTACACACTGCTATTTTTAAAACAGATAACCAGCAAGGACCTACTGATAGAACAGGGAACTCTGCTCAATATTATGTAATAGCCTAAATGGAAAAAGAATCTAAAAAACAATAGATACATGTATATGTATAACCAAAACACTTTGCAGTACACCTGAAAATAGCACAAATTGTTAATCAACTACACTCCAATATAAAATAAAGTTTTTTTTAAACAGTCAATAATGACAGTTTCTGTCTTCCAGTAATCCATAGTCTAGTGAATTTGCATCTTATTCCTTCAAATAACACCCTAGTCTTTGTACTTTATTCTTCTTAACTATGCATCTTCATGTGTGGGCATCTCTAGATTTTTTTTTTAACATCTTTATTGGAGTATAATTGCTTTACAATGATGTGTCAGTTTCTGCTTTATAGCAAAGTGAATCAGCTATACATATACATATATCCCCATATCTCCTCCCTCTTGCGTCTCCCTCCCACCCTCCCTATCCCAGCCCTCTAGGTGGTAACAAAGCACCGAGCTGATCTCCTTGTGCTATGCGGCTATTTCCCACAGCTATCTATTTTACATTTGGTAGTGTACATATGTCCATGCCGCTCTCTCACTTCATCCCAGCTTACACTTCTCCCTCCCCATGTCATCAAGTCCATTCTCTACGTCTGCATTTTTATTCCGGCTCTGCACCTAGGTTCTTCAGAAACTTTTTTTTTTTTTTTTTTAATTTCATATATATGTGTTAGCATATGGTATTTGTTTTACTCTTTCTGACTTACTTCACTCTGTATGACAGACTCTAGGTCCATCCACCTCATTACAAATAACTCAGTTTCGTCTCTTTTTATGGCTGAGTTATATTCCATTGAATATATGTGACACATTTTCTTTATCCATTCTTCTGTTGATGGACACTTAGGCAGCTTCCATGTCATGGCTATTGTAAATAGAGCTGCAATGAACATTGTGGTACATGACTCTTTTTGAATTATGGTTTTCTCAGGGTATATGCCCAGTAGTGGGATTGCTGAGTCATATGGTAGCTCTATTTCTAGTTTTTTAAGGAGCCTCCATACTGTTCTCCATAGTGACTGTATCAATTTAAAATACCACCAACAGTGAAAGAGGGTTCCACCCACTCCAGCATTTATTGTTTGTAGATTTTTTTTTTAAAGGCGGGGCAGGGATAAGGCATTCTTTTTTTTAAAAATTAATTTATTTATTTTTATTTATTTTTGGCTGTGTTGGGTCTTTGTTTCTGTGTGAGAGCTTTCTCTAGTTGCGGCAAGCGGGAGCCACTCTTCATCGCCGTGCATGGGCCTCTCACTATCACGGCCTCTCTTGTTACGGAGCACAGACTCCAGACACGCAGGCTCAGTAGTTGTGGCTCACAGGCCTAGCTGCTCCGCGGCATGTGGGATCTTCCCAGACCAGGGTTCGAACCCATGTCCCCTGCATTGGCAGGCAGATTCTCAACCACTGCACCACCAGGGAAGCCCTGTTTGTAGATGTTTTGATGATGGCCATTCTGACCCATGTGAGGTGATATCTCATTGTAGTTTTCATTTGCATTTCTCTAATGATAAGTAATGTTGAGCATCCGTTCATATGTTTGTTGGCAATCCGTCTATATTCTTTGGAGAAATGTCTGTTTAGGTCTTCTGCCCATTTTTGGATTGTTTTTTTGTTTTTTGATATTGAGCTGAGTGAACTGCTTGTAAATTTTGGAGATTAATCTTTTGTCAGTTGCTTCATTGGCAAATAATTTCTCCAGTTTTGAGAGTTGTCTTTTCGTCTTGTTTATGGTTTCCTTTGTTGTGCAAAAGCTTTTACGTTTCATTAGGTCCCATTTGTTTATTTTTGTTTTTATTTCCATTTCTCTAGGGGGTGGGTCAAAAAGAATCTTGCTGTGATTTAAGTCATAGAGTGTTCTGCTTGTGTTTTCCTCTAAGAGTTTTATAGTGTCTAGCCTTACATTTAGGTCTTTAACCCATTTTGAGTTTCTTTTTGTGTATGGTGTTAGGGAGTGTTCTAATTTCATTCTTTTATATGTAGCTGTCCAGTTTTGCCAACACCACTTATTGAAGAGGCTGTCTTTTCTCCATTGTATATTTCTGCCTCCTTTATCAAATATAAGGTGACCATATGTGCATGGATTTTTCTCTGGGTTTTCTATCCTGTTCCATTGATCTATATTTCTGTTTTTCTGCCAGTACCATAATGTCTTGATTACTGTAGCTTTGTAGTACAGTCTGAAGTCAGGGAGCCTGATTCCTCCAGCTCCGTTTTTCTTCTCAAGATTGCTTTGGCTATTCAGGGTCTTTTGTGTTTCCATACAAATTGTGAAATTATTTGCTCTAGTTCTGTGAAAAATTCCGTTGGTAATTTGATAAGGATTGCATTGACTCTGTAGATTGCTTTGGGTAGTAGAGTCATTTTCACAATGTTGATTCTTCAAATCCAAGAACATGGTATATCTCTCTATCTCTTTGTATCATCTTTAATTTCTTTCCTTAGTGTCTTATACTTTTCTGCATACAGGTCTTTTTTCTCCCTAGGTAGGTTTATTCCTAGGTATTTTATTCTTTTTGTTGCAATGGTAAATGGGAGTGTTTTCTTAATTTCTCTTTCAGATTTTTCATCATTAGTGTATAGGAATGCAAGAGATTTCTGTGCATTAATTTTGTATCCTGCTACTTTACCAAATTCATTGATTAGCTCTAGTAGTTTTTCTGGTAGCATCTTTAGGATTCTCTATGTATAGTATCATGTCATCTGCAAAGAGTGACAGCCTTACTTCTTCCTTTCTGATTTGAATTCCTTTTATTCCTTTTTCTTCTCTGATTGCTGTGGCTAAAACTTCCAAAACTATGTTGAATAATAGTGGTGAGAGTGGGCAACCTTGTCTTGTTCCTGATCTTAGTGGAAATGGTTTCAGTTTTTCACCATTGAGGACAAGGTTGGCTGTGGGTTTGTCATATATGGCCTTTATTATGTTGAGGAAAGTTCCCTCTATGCCTACTATCTGTAGGGTTTTTATCATAAATGGGTGTTGAATATTGTCAAAAGCTTTTTCTGCATCTATTGAGATGATCATATGTTTTTTTTCCCTTCTATTTGTTAATATCATTTATCACATTGATTGATTTATGTAAATTGAAGAATCCTTGCATTCCTGGGATAAACCCCACTTGATCATGGAATATGATCCTTTTAATGTGGTGTTGGATTCTGTTTGCTAGTATTTTGTTGGGGATTTTTGCATCTATGTTCATCAGTGATATTGGCCTGTAATCTTTCTTTTTGACGTCTTTGTTTGGTTTTGGTATCAGGGGGATGGTGACCTCATAGAATACATTTGGGAGTGTTCCTGTCTCTGCTATATTTTGGAAGAGTTTGAGAAGGATAGGTGTTAGGTCTTCTCTAAATGTTTGATAGAATTTGCCTCTGAAGCTATCTGGTCCTGGGCTTTTGTTTGTTGGAAGAGTTTTAATCACAGCCTCAATATCAGTGCCCATTATTGGTCTATTTATATTTTCTATTTCTTCCTGGTTCAGTCGTGGAAGGTTGTGCTTTTCTAAGAATTTGTCCATTTCTTCCAGGTGTCCATTTTATTGGCATATAGGTGCTTGTAGTAATCTCTCATGATTCTTTGTATTTCTGCAGTGTTGGTTGTTACTTCTCCTGTTTCATTTCTAATTCTATTGATTTGAGTCTTCTTCTTTTTTTCTTGATGAGTCTGGCTAATAGTTTATCAATTTTGTTTATCTTCTCAAAGAACCAGCTTTTAGTTTTATTGATGTTTGCTACTGTTTCTTTCATTGCTTTGTCATTTATTTCTGATCTGATCTTTATGATTTCTTTCCTCCTGCTAAATTTGGGGTTTTGTTGTTCTTCTTTCTCTAATTGCTAAAGATGTAAGGTTAGGTTGTTTATTTGAGATGTTTCTTTTTTTTTTTGAGGTAGGCTTATATTGTTGTAAACTTCCTTCTTAGAACTGCTTTTGCTTCATCCCATAGGTTTTGGGTCATCGTTTTTTCATTGTCATTTGTTTCTGGGTATTTTTTGATTCCCTCTTTGATTTCTTCAGGTATATCTTAGTTATTTAGTCATGTATTGTTTAGCCTCCACGTGTTTGTATTTTTTAGTTTTTTATTTTTCCTGTAATTGATATCTAGTCTCATACCTTTGTGGTTGGAAAAGATACTTTATATGATTTCTATTTTCTTAAATGTACCAAGGCTTGATTTGTGGCCCAAGATATGATCTCTCCTGGAGAATGTACCATGAGCACTTGAGAAGAAAATTATTCTGTTGTTTTTGGATGGAATGTCCTATACATATCAATTAAGTCCATCTTATTTAATGTATCATTTAAAGATTGTTTTTCCTTATTTATTTTCATTTTAGATGATCTGTCCATTAGTGAAAGTGGGGTATTAAAGTCCCCTAATATGACTGTGTTACAGTCAATTTCCCCTTTTATAGCTGTTAGCATTTGCCTTATGTATTGAGGTGCTCCTATGTTGGGTGCATATATATTTATAAGTGTTATATGTTCTTCTTGGATTGATCCCTTGATCATTATGTAGTGTCCTTCTTTTTCTCTTGTAATAGTCTTAATTTTAAAGTCTATTTTGTCTGATATGAGAATTGCTACTCCAGCTTCTTTTGATTTCCATCTGCATGGAATTTATTTTTCCATCCCCTCACTTTCAGTCTGTATGTGTTCCTAGGTCTGAAGTGGGTCTCCTGTAGACCGCATATATATGGGTCTTGTTTTTGTATCCATTCTGCCAGTCTGTGTCTTTTGGTTGGAGCATTTAATCCATTTACATTTAAGGTAATTATTGGTATATATATTCGTATTACCATTTTCTTAATTGTTTTGGGTTTGTTTTTGTAGGTGTTTTCCTTCTCTTGTGTTTTCTGCTTCAAGAAGTTCCTTTAGCATTTGTTGTAAAGCTGGTTTGGTGGTGCTGAATTCTCTTAGCCTGTGTTTGTCTATAAAGTTTTTAATTTCTCCATTGAATCTGAATGAGATCCTTGCTGGGTAGAGTAATCTTGGTTGTAGGTTTTTCCCTTTCACCATTTTAAATATGTCCTGCCACTCCCTTCTGGCTTGCAGAGTTTCTGCTGAAAGATCAGCTGTTAATCTTATGGGGATTCCCTTGTATGTCATTTGTTACTTTTCCCTTGCTGCTTTTAATATTTATTTATTTATATTTTTTAGCTTTTAATATTTTTATTTTGCTTATAGTTAAGTTCTACTGAATATTTTTTCTTTGTATTTAATTTTTGATAGTTTGATTAATGTGTCTTGGAGTGTTTCTCCTTGGATTTATCCTGTATGAGACTCTGCAGTTCCTGGAGTTGATGGACTATTTCCTTTCCCTTTTTAGGGAATTTTCCACTATAATCTCTTCAAATATTTTCTCAGTCCCTTTCTTTTTCTCTTCTTGTTCTGGGACCTTTATAATTCGAATGTTGGTGCATTTCATGTTGTCCCGGAGGTCTCTGAGACTGTCCCTAATTCTTTTCATTCTTTTTTCTTTATTCTGCTCTGTGGCAGTTATTTCCACTATTTTATCTTCCAGGTCGCTTATCCGTTCTTCTGCCTCTGTTATTCTGCTATTGATTTCTTCTAGAGAATTTTAAATTTCATTTATTGTGTTGTTCATCGTTTGTTTGCTCTTTAGTTCTTCTATGTCCTTGTTAAACGTTTTTTGTATTTTCTCCATTCTATTTCCACGATTTTGCATCATATTTACTATCATTACTCTGAATTCTTTTTCAGGTAGACTCCTTATTTCCTCTTCATTTGTTTGGTCTGGTGGGTTTTTACCTTCCTCCTTCATCTGCTGTGTGTTTCTCTGTCTTCTCATTTTGCTTAACTTACTGTTTGGGTTCTCCTTTTCACAGGTTGCAGGTTCATAGTTCCTTTTGTTTTTGTATTCTGCCCCCAGTGGGTAATATTGGTTCAGTGGTTTGTTTAGGCTTCCTGGAGGAGGGGACTGGTGCCTGTGTTCTGGTGGTTGAGGCTGGATATTTTCTTTCTGATGGACAGGACCATTTCCAGTGGTGTGTTTTGGGGTGTCCGTTACTTATTTTGATTTTAGGCAGCCTCTCTGCTAATGGGTGGTGTTGTGTTCCTGTCTTGCTTGTTGTTTGGCATAGGGCGTCCTGCACTGTAGCTTGCTGGTCGTTGAGTGGAGCTGGGTCTTATCACTGAGATGGAGGTCTCTGGGAGAACTTTTGCTGTTTGATATTATGTGGAGCCAGGAGGTCTCTTGTAGACCAATTTCCTGAACTCGGCTTTCCTACCTCAGAGGCACAAGCCTGACACCTGGCAGGAGTGCCAAGACCCTGTCAGCCACACAGCTCACCCTTTGGACAGCCAACAGGACCTCAAATTACCACAAGGCCTTTTCAGGGACAAGTTGTCCATCATTTCAAATTTAGCTGCAGGTCTCTTTCCCATTCTGGAGGTCAGAAGTCCTAAAAATCAAGCTGTTATCAGGACTCTATTCCTTCTGGAAACCTTATGGGAGAATTCCTTTCCTTGTCTTTTCCAAGGCCCTATTTTTAGAAGTACAATTTTTATGAACAGTTTTCCAAATTGAAAGCCCTGATTAGACTCCTATATCTCTTTTCCAGTAAAGAGAGGATGGAGAGAGAAGCAGGTCTTTTATTCAGATTGGTCCCATCATAAAACCACTTGTAGAGTAGAGCTGAGATCTCTTATATGGCAGGGAAGGCAGAGGCAGGTTCACCATTTCCAGGCACAGATTATTCAAACACCTTAAGTGCCAGGAAAGTGGTGGTGATTGTACTCACAGAACTGGGACCAGTTACCAAGAAGCCTCGGACCTCCATCTCTTGACTTTTGTAATTATTTCTCATCTCTTCCCTCTGCTCTCTGCCTAGGCAGTTTCACTCCACTTCCATGGCTTGTATTATCAGTCCTTTAATCACCTCCAAATACACCCCTTTAATACTGACCTCTGTCATTGCCAAGGTCTGGATCTGTATTTCCATCTCTCTGCTGTGCATTTTTCCTTGGATAAGACCAACAAATTACTACATGCTGTGCTCCTTATGAAGAAGGGGATTAGGAAGGAGACTACTAATTGAATGACAAACCAAGTTCATGATACATGACTTTAAGAAACTGTAGGAAAATTAACAATCCAAGAATTCCATTGTTTTTATAAAATATTTCAGTAATGTAAGTATTTGAGAAGACACAGGAAAACATGAATTAAAATGGGATTTTTATGATGAGTAATGGAAAATTTGCTGGTGTTTTGGTTTTCTTAAACAATTACTCTAAGTCAAAGAAGTGGATACATTTAAGAACAAACAAAAACTTTGAACCCAACATTCCTTCCAAAGGAAAAATGCAAATTTCAAAGTGAGTACACTAAAGCCCTCCATTGTGTATTAAGTGTATTTCTATAATCCCACTATCAGAGAGCTTATAGTAAATTCTTGTGTTTGATCTAAAGATTTCAAATAAATGACTCAACAAGTTTAAACTGAAATCTTTATCCACCCCCTCCTTACACGCACCTGTTTTGTCTCCTCTTCTCACAGTCTTGGTTGATGGCATCATAAAAGTAATATATGTACATTCTTTGAAAAACTGAATGTCACTAGTAAGTAAAAAATTAACACCATTCCTTATTCTTTCCAGAGTCCCACTCCTTAGCAGGATTGTTTATGTTTGTATTTCTTCTAATTGTTACTAAAATAAATCGAACAATTTATTTTTACATATTTCTCTGTTGACTCTTTGCTGAGAAAATTTAGGACTTTGGGTCACATGCACTATCCCCAGTTTTGTTGAATGTTATAATTAAAATAGTGCTTCTTGTTCCACCAAATTGAGAGAGTATTTCTTCATGTTCCACCATTTATAATGAGGAAATTAAAGCTTAACGCACACTTGACCTCCTTTCTTCCTTGTATCTCTCAAATTGTGTTAACTGTGTAATTCTTATCCAATATCAGAGTTTTAACATTCACATCCTGTTTTATGATTACATCTGAGTATTTTTGCTTTTTCTAAAATCGATTCTAAAAATTTGAAAACAAACAATTAGCCTTTACAGTATAATGACAATGTCAACATAATAACAGTAACCATTCCGAAGAACCGAGTGTTAGTGTTGGATTCAGTGTGAAGGAATGTAATTCTAAGTTATTGAGAATCAACAGAGATTGCTTCCAAAGTTAAGTTTAAATAAACTCTCTTCTATTTTGATTGCTCCATATCATGCCACATTTTAGTTCACTTTATACTTAAACCATGATATTCTCATACATCCTTTAATTTTTCTTGGTGTTTCTAATTGTTTTCTTTCACTTACTGACAAAAGAACCATATACTTTCTTTACATTTCCATAGAATTTCCTGGCTTTTTAATCATATTCTTTGTTTTATAAAGTCTACTTTCTTCTTAAAGATAAAACTATTAAAGTGCTCTGAATTGTGTTCAAATTGGGACTTAGTGATTTATAAGCACAGTTATTTTTCCAGAATTTTTTTCCCATTATATTCTTGTATTAATCAGGGTAGGTTTAATGCTGTAATATCTCCAAATTTCAAGGCTTGATTTTATTGAAATGCATTCTGTTCTCACATCCCAGTTCAATTGGTCTAAAAGGGAGCTCTACTTCCTGCAGCCACTGTGGAAGCAGACCATTCCATGAGGTGTCTCAGCTCTCTTCTAGGTTTTGGACTCCTCTGCAGTTAGCCAGTGGCTAGGCAAAGGTTGCAATAGGGAAAACACACATGTGCTTTTAATCTCTTTGGGCCAGAAGTGGCACATGTGACTTCTGATCATTGACAAGAACAGTTATATGGCTTATCTAGATGAAGGAATGCCAGGAAAGGGATCCACTGTTTGCCTAGGAAGAGGTGGAGAACACAACCTCTACCATCACTCCTGAGTTAATCCCACAGGCTCCTCTGATAGCATCTTCTTTTGTTTTCTTGGAATACATAATAAAGATCTTTTTTCCCACCAGAAGGCTACATGAAGCCAAATGTTCTAATTCCTTTTATGTCTAGAAATTATT
This sequence comes from Balaenoptera musculus, assembly GCF_009873245.2. Taxonomy (NCBI): domain Eukaryota; kingdom Metazoa; phylum Chordata; class Mammalia; order Artiodactyla; family Balaenopteridae; genus Balaenoptera; species Balaenoptera musculus. The sequence goes on from NC_045789.1 coordinate 99,838,033, forward strand.
TTTATTTTACTCTTACACTTAGTATTGTGACTCTGTATGGAATTCTGAGTTCAAAATAACATTTGTCCTTAAAATTTGATAGCAATTGCCCTGTCTTGCAACATTTAAAAATTATTAAAAAATTTAATTTTCCTTTATATTCTCTCTTCTCTTCTAGAAGTCTTTTGGAGGGAGGATGACCCTTTTGGGTTGATCTTTTACGACTTTACTTTTGTCTTATATTATTGTCTTTTTCTTTTTTTCTGTTATGTGTTCTGGGGTATATTCCTTACACCATACTACTCAATTTTTTTTTTTTTTAATTTCAGCCATCATTTTTAAATTTCTATGAATACTTTCTTGTTCCCTGTTTAATCCTTTTATATCAACCTATACTTATCTTATTTATGTGATCTTTTCTCAAATATCTCTGGGAATACCCATTAAAATTATTTTGAAAGTTCTCATATTCTGTGGATTATCTTTGTTTATTCCAGTATTCTTTTTTCCATATTAACTCTCCTATTCTGTGATCTTTTGTTCCTCACATGGTTGGAAACCCTTAGTTGTTTAAAATAAATAACTGAAGAGGGTTTCCTTTATAGTTAGTTCTGTTTTTCTGATTTCTCAAATGTCTTATAATTATGTATAGAAGGGAGATATCCTCTTAATATTCTGGGGAACTAACTAACACACTAGAAGCCCTAAACTTTTCCAGAAATATCTATCCATTTTCTCAAGAAGCAAAGCTCATCCTATTTGGTGTCTGTTGTATGCAGAATAATGGTCTCCCAAAGCTTCCTGTTTCCTAATTCCTGGCCCCTGTGTATATATTATGTTGTATGGGGCAAAGGGGATGTTAAGGTTGCAGATGAATCCGAGGTTGCTAATCAGATGAGGATATTATCTTGAAATATCCAGGTGATCCCAATGTAATCACAAGGATCCTTCTTAGCAAAAGAGGGAAGCAGAAAAGTCAGTGATTTGACGATAGAAGAGGTCACGAGTCAAGGAATGTGGGTACATCTCAAAGCTGAGAAAGGCAAAGAAACTGATTTTACACTGTAGCCTCCAGAAGGAACACATTTTTGCTGACATTTTAACTTTGGCTCAGTCAGACCCATTTCAGATTTTTGATCTCCAAAACTGTAAGATGATAATTTTTTTTTAAATTTTAAGTCACTAAGTGGGGTAATTTGTTATAGCAGCAATAGGGAACTAATAAAGTCTCATATAAATATTGGACAGAGTTGACCATTCTCTACTTCTTTTAAAAAATCTCCTCTCTTGGAAAGAGAGATTGCTCCAATGCCCTTCTGTTTTTCTATCACCAATCTAGTCCTATTTTCTTCTTCTTTGAAGTCTCCTCCTGACCTCTAATTGTTGAAGCACTCTATGTTTGGGAAATGGGCACATTTTTACCTTTCTTTCTATGCATTCCCTCTGGATGATCTCACCCATACCCTTGGTTTTAAATATCATCTTTATGCTGGTGACTCCAAAAGGTTTATCTGTACCTTTATGGAATTGTGTAATCAATTTCCTACCTGATATCCCCACTTGGATATTTCACAACTCTCTCAAGTTTGACATTTCAAAATTGAACTTATGATTTTCCCTTAAATCTCATGATTTCTGCCTCACCCAGCTATGGCCACAGTAATACTGCATAACAAGGCATGCCAAAACTTAGTAACAATATACCTTTATTATGACATGCACCATTCTGGGGTGTCTGGACTCGTTCTTATTCAGGCTACAGGCCAATAATCTAATCTGTCTGTCCTCTCAGAGGTTTTCCCATCTGCCATCCTTTGCCACATAATTTGTTGCTCAAGCTATAAATGAAGGTGTTGATCTTTATTTGTTCTTCTCTCTCCACCTTCACATCCATTCTATTTATAAGTCCTTTATTTTTTTTTGCCTTCAAGTATATCACAAATGTGCCTATTTCTCACCCTCCACTTCTACTAGTATATCCAAGCTACTGTAATATTCTTTTCTGGAGTACAACAATCTTTATTCATTCCTTCATTCATTGTATATATATGTATTGATAGAATTCCTCTTAAATGCCACACACAGGACTTCTCTTATTGATGCTAAGTAAGGCTCTGCCTTTATTCCCCATAAGAACTGATTCACTAACTTCATGGCACAACTCTTACTCTAAGAACCAGAGCAATATTACTGTATAAAACAGAGACAACTCTTTGGAGCTTACAATCTAGGGAGGGAAGCAAAACTTTTTATCCAGTTTCCCTGTATCCTCTTCTGCCTTCCACCATTCTATTCACTTCAGTGAATCCAGAGTAGATTCAATACTGAGAGATGATGTAACCTCTTGCTTAGACTGTTCATGGCTTTATATTATGGACAGACCAATATGCAGTTGTCCCACAGTGACCTAGCAAGCCCCATTTGACCTCCCCTTAGCTACTGCTTACCCTCATCTCAGTTCCTTTTCATCTCACACAGTGCTCCATCCACCAAGACTTCCTTTCTTTTTCAATTCCAGAACACACCAAGTTCCTTTCCTCCTTAGAGATTAGCACATGCCAGTTGTCTCCTACCTAGAATAGCATGTTCCTAGATCTTCACAGTACATATCAAGTCTCAGCTTGAAAACCACCTTCTCAGTGGCTTCAGTAATGACCTTAACTAAGACTCAGGCTTCTAATTTTTCCCAGAGTAATGTGTTCAATAACTTTGCAGGGGACTCTCCCTTTGCATGTATGCATGCATGTATTTACCTGTTTAATTCAGTCTGTTCCTTCCAACTAGACTGTGCTTAGTATCCATGTTTGTTTTACTCATGCCTGTGTACCTAGTGGCTAGTACAATATCTGGCATGAAGTAGGCACTCAAAAGTGTTTTTAGATTAAACAGATTTGTCAATGGTGATACTTCAGGCATTGGTGAAAAAGTATAATAGGGAGATGTGAATATTATAGAACTGGGCCTGAAGTCCCAGTGGTTCCTTCTTGGCATCCCTCAAACCACGAAATTCTGGCTTATTCATAAGCTTGGCCTCACTAGAAGAAATTATTTTGTAATTAAGTAAAACTAAGGCAGGGCAGGGTGAATGACTTGTGTAGGGTAATACAGGAAAATCACTGTGGAGTTGGGAGAGAGCCAGGTCCATAGCACAGGTCTATCTGTTGGAGGCCAGGTCCTCACATTCAATTCCCAATATGGGTCCCATGGGGGCAACTCAACGTTCCAAACACACTGTGACCCACTCACCCAAGAGGGGGCCGGAAAGGGAAAGGCTCCTGCCAAGTTTGAGAGTTTCCAGGCCACTTTGCTTATGGTTTGGCTTGGGGTTCCTGTTTCCTTTTGCCATTGCCCCCTGGGCTCCTGACCTTAAATTAGACTCTCAATCTTTTCTCCTACTCAGAATGAACTGGCGACTTTTAATTGTATTTTCCATTCAGCGTCTTTGAAATCAGCATTGCTTTGCTTTTGTGGGTTTAGCTTGACCTTTAATGTTCTCTTGGCAGATTTCTGTTATTGGAGGGGATGGGATTTTTGATTTGCTAGAGAGAATGGAGTCTAAACTTTGGACTTCAGACTCTTAAGCTTTCCGTTAGAAACAGAGAGATGACTAATAACTATTTAGTGTGTAATGATGGCTTAGCAGTATTTACCACTGATTTAGGCTCTCTGGCTTCATTACCTAGGATATTTTCCTGACTTAAACATTTCTCAGTTCTTTAGCCAACAGCTGTCCACATTTTTTAAGTCCCCAAACCTCCAGAAATTATGATTTCACATTTCTAATAGGCTCCTTTCACTGTTCAATCAAAAAGACCTCTTGTGCCTTGTAGCCTGTGTCCAAAAGTGAATTTAATTCAAATTACAAGTGGAGAATACAAGCAAAGGATAAAGCCCAAATCTTCTCTAATGGGGCCCACACCCAGAACTTCCTTCCCTGACTCTCAACTGGCTCTGAAGCAGGTGTGTGAAGGAATAAGGTGTGTAAACAGAGAGGGAAATAACACAAAAAGAAACAGCCCTTGAAGGAACAGGAATGTCTGATTCAGTCTCTCTCACCCCCATCAACTTCTGGAGTCCCTTCTGGTGGGATGGGAGAGGAACCCACGTAAGAACTCAAGGTAATTATCCTCATAGGATAATACTTCAAATAAATGCTTAGCATGGCAATCATTCCTTAATCATGGCACTCAAGAAATATGAATTTATTGGTGGGGGGTACAAGAACAAGAGAGACACAGTCTCTAGCCTCAGTGGCATATATGTATTTTAAAGTTTATAGCATAGAAAGATAGTAAGGAGTAGAGAAAGCACTGGTGATTCAGAATCTGGGTTTATAACAATAATTACAACAATAAGTAATTTGATATTTATGCCAGTCACAGAGAGGTTTCCACGTGATAGGCACTATCCTAATTGTTTTACAACATATACCCATTTAATTCTCTTTACAAGCAGAACAGGTAGGCAATCATAGGACTCATATTACAGTTGATAAAACTGCAGCTCAGAAAGACTATTTTACTTGCTTGTCATCAGAAATCCCAAAATTGGTGCATTCTAACCCTGATCTTTCTTACTTTTAATCCTTCATTTTTAACTACAATATTAGTGGAAGTTTGGGGAGGTTGGAGGTTGGGATTGACAATGACTTTTCAAGGTTTATCAGTCTATGAGTCTATAACGCCCACGACTCAGGGAGTATCAGTGGAGACTCTGAGAGATGACACGTATTCTGGGCATCAGGCCTGTGGACTGCATGGCTGGGAAGTTAGAGATCTGAGCTGGGGGTCAAAAGGCTGTGACTTTGGTCATGACCCTACTTCTTACTGGCTGTAACACCTTAGTTTCTTCTTTTCTAAAGTGGGGGTTATTATACCAAATTTTACTACTTCTGAGCATTGGGGATCAGGAGGTATAAGCTAACAGGTAAAAACAAAATTTGTAAACTATATTGATCTTCTGGTCAAGTAGTAAAAAAACCAATGGAAGCTGGTTTAAACAGAAAAGGGATTCACTGGTTTGCATAAATGAAAAGGCAGTTTCAGGCATAGGTGTAAGCTGTATCAAAGGACTCAGCCAATGAATCATCAGGATTTGTGTTCTTCATCTCTGGGCTCTACTTTCCTTTGTTTTGGCTTTTTTTCATGTTCCATGTGATAGTTCATGTCAGCACCAGGCTTACATCATCCTTGTTGTGGTAGTCTTAGGAGATAAATTCTCTCTCTAACCTTGATCTTATTTGTACCAGCCTCAGGTCGGTCATGCACCCATTGCTGAGATGATTACTATATTCAGGGAATAGACCATGTGTTCGTTGAGGTTTGACTCCCATGTCCCTTCCAAAACTATGTGTACTGAGCATGAAGGAGAAATTGTTGCTGAAAAATAAATCAGGCTGGTGTTACTGGAGGAAAGGGGTACACTGGTGGGCAGGCAGAAACAACAGATACCCTCTATGCTCATGAAGACCCAGACTTATTTGGGGAAGTCATTCAAGTTGCTTCCTTGTTTGGCTTCTATTTTGATATTTCCCCTTGGCATCTCAGAGGTAGACTCCATGGCTCCTGTTTTGGCATAGTGCCATCTGATACCTCCCCTCTAACACACAGTATGATACCTGGGAATGTTGGTGTGCAGAGGGTAAGAGGAATCCCTAGTAGACAGGTTAGTGGTAAGCTACACACGACAGACATATAGGATTAAGAGAAATGCCAAGCACTGTTACACTCCTAGTTGACATTGGTGGGTAATGGCAGTCACATTCACGGGTGACTTAGAGATTGAGGGAGCGTGAAGCTCTCTTCCTACTCAGACCACTTCTGTAACTTTCCAGGTAAGAACCATTGATCATATTTTCTCTTTTAGAACTCCACATTCAAATGAAACTCTCAAGTTGGGAAGCTGGAAGAGCTCTTTAGAGAAATCTCACCCAACTCCCTTTTTGGACTTTGGACAAAGCTAGGACTGAATGACCGATGTGGCTTTCCTAACATCACAAAACTAGTGAGAAGTGCATCTCAGCCCAGAACCACAAACTCTTGACTTGACCTTCCCCAGAAGGACAGCTGGATAATGTAGGTCTTCTGAAGTGTGATATTATATGAACAAGTGAGAACCTGGCAACCAGCAAGCATGGCAATGTCTGTTGAAGACTCACACATTCTTTTTTGGCCTTGAATGTTCTCATAAACATTGCAGTGCTGGAAAAATTGTTACAGACCCAAGACCTCAATGTTTGTGCTCCTGTTCGGCCTTAGATTAAGCTAAATATTGTTTGTAGATGATACAGATAAATTGGCTCAACCATGAGCCTGTCTGGATGGTTAAAAGGATGCTGTTTATTTCTCTAAGAGGTTGCCCAGCTGAGTAAGAGGGTTGTTGGACTATTGCCTCATTTCACACACAGCCTTCCTATTTATTTCAGGACTTGACTTCAGAGAATGCTCTTAACTGGTTTGCCTGGTTGTTATTTGTCAAGCTTCTATTGGACTCAGGGACTCCCATGGCAGTGAGCTTGTCATCTCCCTCTCTCCTGACCCTTCCCCACCAATGCCAAGGATGGTGACAGCATTCTGTGGCTTCTCCATCAATGGAAATTGAAGTCACTGTATGAAAGAGTGATTGATTAATTAGAAAATTAGAAGAGGTTCTCAGGATTCAAGTGTGTGAAAATATAATAGATGAGTGACAGGGAACAGTTGGTCCATGTGTCCATTCAGGCAAGGAAAACAATGAAAAGAGATTTGTGTAAAGCTGTTGGAATGTGGAACAGCCATTAAGAAGGACAAACTGGCAATGATTGTGAGACTCGTTGAAATGCTTTTGGCTGTAGGAAGGGCATTGGAAATAAGAAAGTGCTTTGCTATTTGTCAGCGGTATGACATTGGAAATAATCACTGGTCATCTCAACTTCTCTACAGAGTACCCTGAAGTAACAGCTGAACTCATGAAGTTGTTGGAAGGATAAAAATTGAGTAATGTATGAAGATCCCAGCACAAGGTTTTTATGTAGTCGTTGCTTTGTATGCTACCTCTCAACTTTCTCTTTTCTTTTTCCACCTTAATATTTAATCTTTTCTTTTTATTCAAATAAGTAAAATAGGCTTCCAAAATTAGAAAATAATAGATGATGAAGGCTTGAACTAAGGCAGTATAAATGGATAGAGGAGAATGAGATGGATTAAAAAATATTAAGAAAAGTTGGATTGACAGAATTTGGTGTGTGAATGGATGTAGAAGTTGAGACAAGAAAAGGCACTGCTCTTCCCAGAGATGGGCACAATGAAGGGAGGGAAGTTGTGTTACACTATCCAAGTAGATCAATAGAATTATAATCATATTGTCAAAAAAAAAGGATCTGCCTTCCAATGTATGAGAAAAAATCAACTTAGAGTTACATTTGCTTGGAGAAAATAATATTAAACAAACTGGTTTACTTAATTTTAGTTCCATCAATCTCTGCAAAGCACTTTCCCAATAAAATGCGACCTAACTATGATTTTCAAAATACTCATTTAAGTATTGACAGCCAGTTAGGATGGACCTGGCCACTGAGATTCTCTTAGCCAGGCTTCATTTTTCTCACCAGCTCCTGTGGTACATATGTGCAAATGATTTTGTCATATCTACCCAGAATGATTCAGTCCCATATCTTAGACCCTACAAACTGTGGGTTATAAACTGTTAAGTGAGCACAAAAACCTTTTGCAAAATGATAGACTATTATTATCAATATTTTGATAAAATGTGTAATATTAAACATGTATTTTGAGAGCAAATATTGAGTGTGCACTCTGGAATCATATTATTTAGGCTTGAATTCTCAATCTGTCACTTACTAGTTTAGTGTTTTTCAACCTCAGCATTATTGACATTTTGAGCCAAATAATTATTTGTGTGTTCGTGTGTGTGTGTGTGTGTGTGTGTGTGTGTGTGTAAGGGGTGTCCTGTACCCTGTAGGATGTTTAGTGGCATTTATGGCCTCTACCTACTAGATGTGAATAGCATCTTCCCAGTTATGATTATTAAAAATGTCTCCAGACATTGCCAAATATCTCTATGCTTGAGGTGGGGTGAGAAAGGGGGTGATTATCCTAGACAGAGAACCACTGCAGTAGCTGATAACCTTGGGAAATGTTTAAACCTCTGTGGGATTCAATTCCTTTTAACTGTAAAAAAATGTATATAATAAAACCCAACTTATACCGTTGTGAAGAGATATAACACATAAATTCATCAGCATACACTTGGTATAGAGTAAGAGCACAATAAATATTAGTTATAACAGTTACTTATCATTGTTTATCAAACAAATGCAATATAGTTAGATTAGGAAGGTTATGCTAAAATTGGGAAAACTGAAATAAAATGTTTGTTATTTTCCCTAAATTTGGGTAGGAGTTTGAAACACAGATAGATTTAGAGCAATAAGATCTAAATATTCTAGGGTGTTAATTCGAGTGACATTGCCCAGGTCCCACCCTATTAATCCTTGAGGTAAATTTCAGATTTTTGTCCTATTATCTAAATAATTTTTTCATACAGAAGTAATTTGTTCATACAGAACTAGCTTAAAACTGTATGAATGTAAAACAACAACAATAAATTGATTTCTTAACATATTAAATTTCAAATAATTAAATTCTAATTTGATTTCTCCATTAAATATAGAGCCCATTCAGGAATTACCCAAGTTGTTCCCTTGGAAAGCCATCCCACAGCCTAAGAGCATGGCCCAATTGGATCCAAAGATAAACTTCTTAAGGAATTTAATTCTCCTGAAATTACATGAGAAATATTGAGTGTATGTGCATTTTCGCCAAGTTCCATAATATTCATCCAGTTCTCAAAGGGTTTCATACTCCCTAAAGGTAAACAATCACTGTTTAACTTGTTGAGTTGAAGAGAGAGGTCAGTCTGGCTGTCTTCAGAACTCTGCCACTGATCATTAGAGTGATGATCTGTGCTTCTGGACTTCAAATTTCCCATCTGTAAAATGGGCATGATTAACCTAACTGATCTCTAAAGCCCCATTTCATTCTAACCTCCTACAATTAAAAAAATTAGGCTTAAAAATCTTATTCCATTTACAAGATAATATTGTTAAGCTTCCAAAAGTACTGTCAACCTAAAACTTTTGCTTCTCAAAAAACTCAGATTCATGATGGTCATCATGATTTTACTCACCTTTTAAAAAAATTTTTGGTTGCATACAGAAAATATACATCCAAGAAGTATATTTTATAGTTTATGAAGTATTCTACCAGGTAACAGATATCATAAGTGGCAAGAAAGTCAAAACAACATAAAGAAACCTGGTTTAGATTAGGAGCCTGATGGTCTGTTCAGATCCCAGTCGACTTTCAGCAGGAAAGAAAGCAATGAAGTAGATGTGCTTTTCAGTGCAAAACATTTCTTTTGCCCCCAAAGCAACTCTCTGAAAGAACCCAGTGGGAGTGAAAGGATGATGTTGACCATAACCCTGTTGCTTTGATTTGGGGAAAACTCCTAAAACACAAAGTTCCTGGTTTTGGTGGTCCCTCAGTACCCAATAATGTAGAGACTGTTCCTTTCCCCATAGGTTAAGTGCTGCACTCATATTAAAAAAAAGAAAAAAGAAGAAAGAAAAGAAAGAAAAAAGGGTTCAACTCTCAGAGGCACATTAAGCTCAATGGTGAAGCCTTAGAAGATAATTATTTTTTTTCTCAAGAGCCTTCAGTGAGAAAATAACTATTTTCTGCTTAAGAATCAATTATTTTTAATTAATTAATTATGTTTACACATGATAAATTATAATAGGAGTACATTTATTTTTATTGTCAATAATTCTATCACAAAACTCACCTTGGGGAACCAGGAAAACAATTTCAAAGGCTTACATTATAGGCTTATAGGGAGAATAATTGACTTCGGGGATATGAATTGTTGTTAGTGTGTCATCAGGTCCTGTCTATCAAACCCAAAGATTAAAAGTTTAGATCTATGATCTATTGATCCTGTGGTTTATGGTAGAGCAATGCTTGAAAGTGCAGTCTTATGCAAGCTTTGGCAGCTATAGAGAACCAGATACTCTCCAGGGATCAGCAAGAAACAAATTTATGTTGAATAATAGACATCGAAGAGGGAAAAACAAGAAAACCTGGTAGAAGTTATGGCAAGACAAGTTTCATTTCATTTAAAAGAGTGTTTTAATAATTTCCATTGTTCAACAATCTTAGGGTCACTGACCCTCCCGATTTGGTCAGGACTGAGGGGGTTCCAAGTCCAGGGGACTTTCAGTTATAAAATTGAAAAAAGTTCTGTGGAAACCAGAACGAGTTGGTCGCCCTACCAACAGACTGAGAAAACTTTTGAAGTAGTGAGTGCTCCATCATTAGAGGTGATCAAGTAGTGGCTGATCAACCAAATCTGAGATGTGTCAGAGAAGCTTTTGTTTTGGGGAAGGAGAATAAGCTCAATAACCTCTGTGGAAGTCATCCTAGTCTGAGACACTGAGAGACTCTACAAAGAAAAATGATCTGTGATAGAGTCAACTTCATTGCTAAATCCTCTGGAATGATAAATCCTTCCATATTTAGATTCCATATTTAGAATTCAAGTGAGTTGAATCTTCTAAAATAATCCTTAATCCCTTGGAAGAATTTCTGCAGTAAAACTATCCATCAAGAAAATATTTTAGACAGAGGTAGATATTTAGCATATTTATGATTGGGAAAACAAAGAATTTAAAATCAAAGGATTGATGCTTTAGTTCTAAGTCTAGCACTCAGTAGATTTAGACAATTTGTTTAATCCCTTGATCATTGATTTCTCGCCTCTGAAATGAGGATAATAATATCTACCCTGGTTATTTTATGGGGTTGTCGTGAAGACCATACCAGCTAGTGTATGTCAAAGCATTATAAACTGCAAAGCACATTCATTTTCATTGCAGATTTTTTTTTTAACATGATTCTCCCTATCATTCTGAGATCTTGACAAGACTGGTGTTGTGCTCACAAGCCAAATAAGTGTGGACAAGCTGCATTATTTAAAGTAGGCTAAACAATGGTTACAAAAAATGGCAGAATATATAAGAGGTCAATCTCAATAGCAGATTATTTCTGGTTGGTGTTGATTATTCATCAACAGCAGTAATTCATGGACTCAGGCATCTTCCAGCTTATGGCTCTGGCCCTCCCTAGGGTTTCATTGCCATCCTTACTAGCTGGTAGGACACTGAAAGGAGAATATGGAGACGACACACTGGCTTCTTAAAAGCTATGCCCAGACATGACACCCGTCACACTCTGTTGGCTAGAACTCAGTCACATGACCAAATCATGCAAGAGAGTCTGGTTATTATTGTTGGCCTAGGACTATTGTAAAGATCATCAGAGGCAGGACATGTCAAATCATTGTGAGATGTGATGCTCATGCCCATGGGTTTTAGACTTATTCATTGTGATTCTTACTGCCATTCTGGGAAGTTGAACATGGATTTTAATTTTAATGAATAGTCAATAGCCTCTGCCACAAAAGTCTCATGGTTATGGCACATTTACAGCTAATGTTTCACTAGTTCTAGTGTTTGGACTTAGTTCCTGGTACCAGCCCAGGTACCAGCCCAGCCTCATCTACTCAAATATGCCACAAGCAACTGGGAAATGCTTGGATGAAACTGAGAATAAACATCAATTACTAGACCTCTAATTTCCTTCTGTTACTTAATTCTGCATTTATAGAGCACCTGCCATGTGCCACTCATGTTGCTGAATATTGGATATACCTAACAATAGACAAAACATTGTGCCTTCCCTCAAGGAGCTCACACAGTATTGATTTATTTTCCTCGGTTTCTCTAAAGATTTTTCTTTCTCCTACTTGGTCTATGTTAGTCCAATATGTATAAATATTTAAACTGCTTCTTAAACTGTGATAAAAGTTTGACTTCATCTCACAAAATCAGCTCATGTTTCTCTTTCATCATATTCTTGGTCCTTCTCTATGGAATGAATATTTGCTGCTTTAAGAAAAGTTTCAGTTCAGTGATAGATACCAAATAATGTGTACAAGAAACACCTAAGGGGGTAACAATTATGATAATTCAAAACAAAACCTGCTTTCTCTCCTATCAGTTGGGGTGCTTAGCTTGCCACTAACAGAATCCCCTGCCTCAACTAACCTAAGCAGTAAGAAAAAAGTAGGTATTTATTTGCTCTAAACTGAAACCCCAAGGTAGTGCAGTTCCAAGATTTGGTAATTTAGTGATTCAGCCATGACATCAAGACCTCAAGCTGTCTGTGTCAACATTATTACTCAGTATGTCCCTTCACAGTCATAAGATGACTTCTGTAGTTCCAGTTGTTCAGCCATCTAAGAAAAGACATATCTAGGAATAGAAGAGGGACCATCTTACTCCAGTTACACCATTGTAGGAGCAGAAACAGAAGCTCCCTATTAAACCTCCCCTTTGCCCACAACAGCATCATATGTCCTTTCCTAAATCAATTATTGGCAAGGAAAATGGAATTACTGTGACTGGTCTAGTTAAGTGCAAGCCTGGGTGGAGGAGGGTGTATTATCCAAACAAAGTCATATTTTTGTTAGCAAGGAAGAAGAATGGTGTGTGCATTTCTTTTATGAAGACAATAGTGTTGGCTACACAATCAGTACCCAGATTTCATCCCAGGTGGTCCTATTATTGACTGTTTTTATTTTTCTAACTCCTTTCCTGTTTTCTAGTTTGGCTATTTTCTCTTCTCTTTTCTCAACTCTATGTACTATTCTATCTTCTGGCTATACTCCCCATCTTGAACCTTTTAGGCTGGGCTGGCCTGCTTTGCTGATACATAAAGGCAAGCCACAGACCATGTCCACAGGCAACACATCACATGCCCTTCTGAGATAGATATGATTGTGGGATTTGTGAAGACCCCTGAGCTACATTTTTTGTGCAAAGTAACAGGATATTAACTTAAATAAAATAAGTTCTGAGTTCCATGGGTAGAATTCAAGAACTGTATCTCCTTTTAGACAGCTCCACCACAGAATACTCAACATAACTGTTAATTCTACATTCAAAAATTGGTATTTTAAATCAATGCCAGGGGTTCCACAGAAGTGAGGCAAGTTCCTCCACAGAAATAGGTGTGTTTGGGCATGAGGGTTCCAGAATTCCCTACTCACCTAATCCCATCTCATGTTTCACTCAGAAATGCTGGTGCTTCTATCTGTTATATATGTATCATAATAATATATAACACTTTTTTTGGGCAAAATTTCTCACTATTTAAAAATGATTTAAAAACAATGAAGAGCTCCTCCTCATTCTTTTGACCTCAAACTTTAAAAAAATATTATTTATTTTTATTTTTTTAAAATTATTTTTATTATTTTTATTTTTATTTTTTTTACAGTAGGTCCTTGCTGGTTATTTATTTTAAATACAGCAGTGTGTACATGTCAATCTCAAACTCCCAGTCTATCCTTCCCCCCAACCCTTCCCCTCTGGTAACCATAAGTTCATTCTCTAAGTCTGTGAATCTGTTTCTGTTTTGTAAATACGTTCATTTGTTTTTTTTGTATTTTTTTTTTAGATTCTGCATATAAGTGATATTGTATGATATTTGTCTTTCTCTGTCTGACTTACTTCACTTAATATGATAATCTCCAGGTCAAACTTTTATACTAGATCTTATCTCCTTACTTCCAAACTCTTGACTCCATTGGCTATATTTTTGATCCTACCTTCAGACACTTGTAAATTTCACATGCATTCTGACTCTACCTCTTTGTTCTTCACATAGAATTTCCCTTAATATGCAATTGTCCTCCTTTCCCCCACCATCTCCCAATAGAAAAGGTGTTCTCTGTCACTGATGAGAACCTAGAACTCTGATTTCCATCCCACCTCTTTTTCCAACACCTTAGCTTGTTCCTGATCACAACTGTTCCAGTCCCATTTGTACCGCAGAAGAAGGGTTTGAACACTGCTTAGAATTCCTTTGGACTGATTCTAGAAAGTCCCTTGACACAGTTCTGAGGCTTGCTTAAATCTTTGTCTGGCTCATAGCAATTCTTATGTCCATCTCAATTGTGATTCTCCAGGCACCAAGCTCTTTGTCTTCCACTAGGAGAATTTCTACTTAAAAAAAGCCAATCCCTTATGTTTCTAAGGCTGAATGCAATTATTTTACTGACTGAAATCTCAACCATGACTACATTTGCCTTTTTAAATATGGTAAATATCTTGCCCACAGAATCTGTGGAATTCTTGTCTCTTGAGACATATGAAATTGAACTGGACCAGGTCCTCAGAAAGATGATTGTTGTGTTGGCAAGGGGATGGATGGGATGACCTGGAAGGTCTACTCCAGCTCTAATTTTGATGATGTGATTCTAACCAGATGGGCCAATGGCATATTAGACGTCTATTGATGCTACCTCTGTGCTTTTCATCCTGGGTTTATTCTTCTGGTAACTGTATATTTTCTTTGGCCAGGGCTCTCCGTTTGTGATGCACAGAATGTGCGTCACAAAAGCCTTTTGTGTCTCACACGGAGCAGGCTGCTAAGGGTTCCTGAAGGAACTGAGCAAATCAGATGTCTGCATCTACATTTTCATTTCCTTGCAGAAACCCTGTGATCCTTCACAGATTATGGCTTTTAGTGTATTTTATTTATTTGCATATGGCCAAAGACATGACTTCTTAATGTTATGGTGTCATGTCTGTGTCTGAAGAAAAATAATAAACCATAGTACAGTATCACACCATGTATGGTTTTTCCTTAATAAGAGAACAGGATAGTTATTAAACAGTAATGTAAAGATAGTTTGATAGTCATTAGATAAATATAACTTGCCTAGAGACCAGATATTTTATGACTTTAGCAATTATATATTAGGAATTACATATACTTAGAAAAATGTACAATTGATATTTCTGTAGGTTTCTTTTTCATCTACACATGCTACACCGGGAAAAGATGGAGTCTACTGGTATAAGAACTGAGGGATTTCTTCGTAGCTCATGTGTGCTCACAACACATGGTGCTGTGTCTCATCATGGACACTGCCATGAACTTAATGTGGAGGCTGGCTATAAAGATAACGACATTTATACTAAGAAATGTGTCAGCTGAGCATTGGACATCTTTTATGGTAGGACACAAATGATCTTTCCTATTTTTCCCCCATACTGAGAAGAAACCCATGGTGCTTACTAGTCTGGCCATATTCATGCTCTGGGGCCTAATGACTCCCCATTGAATGTAAGATAAAATCCAAATTCCTTTGTCTAACATGTCAAGTTTTTCTTAATCAAACCTCAAGTTATCTTTTCTAGTCTCATTATGCCTTGCTATTTCTTCCTGAATGCTAGCTTAAAAAACCTAAAAGTATTTGTCATTCCCAAACTAATGGTTTCCAGCACATTTCAAAGTTTTTAGCCTACTCTTCCCTTTGTCTAGGTTTCCCACTCAACTTACCTGCTTTTAGGGAACTCCTATTCATCCTTCAAAACACAAGCTAAGTGCCATTACCATCTATTCAAAACATTTGTCATTCATCTCCTAAATCCTGGATATTAAGGTTGTTCCTGCCCTCATAGAGCTAGTTTAATCAAGCAGGAAAGACAGAAAACTCAATAGTTTTTTTTTTTAAACATCTTTATTGGAGTATAATTGCTTTACAATGGTGTGTTAGTTTCTGCTTTATAAAAAGTGAATCAGCTATACATATATATATATGTCCCCATATTTCCTCCCTCTTGCATCCCCCTCCACCCTCCCTATCCCACCACTCTATGTGGTCATAAAGCACCAAGCTGATCTCCCTGGGCTATGCAGCTGCTTCCCACTACCTATCTATTTTACATTTGGTAGTGTATATATGTCAATGCTACTCTCTCACTTTGTCCCAGGTTCCCCTTCCTCCTCTGTGTCCTCAAGTCCGTTCTCTACATGTGCGTCTTTACTCCTGCCCTGCTACTAGGTTCATCAGTACGTTTTTTTAGATTCCATATATGTGCATTAACCTATGGTATTTGTTTTTCACTTTCTGAATTACTTCACTCTGTATGACAGAATCTAGGTCCATCCACCTCACTACAAATAACTCAATTTCATTCCTTCTTATGGCTGAGTAATATTCCATTATATATATGTGCCACATCTTCTTTACCATTCACCTGTCCATGGATATTTAGATTGCTTCTATGTACTGGCAATTGTAAATAGTGCTGTAATGAACATTGTGGTACATGACTCTTTTTGAATTATGGTTTTCTCAGGGTATAAGCTGAGTAGTGGGATTGCTGTGTCATATGGTAGCTCTATTTTTAGTTTTTTGGGGAACCTCCATACTGTTATCCATAGTGGCTGTATCAATTTACATTCCCACCAACAGTACAAGAGGGTTCCTTTTCTCCACACCCTCTCCGGCATTTACTGTTTGTAGATTTTGATGATGGCCATTCTGACTGGTGTGAGGTGATACATCATTGTGGTTTTGATTTGCATTTCTCTAATGATTAGTGATGTTGAGCATTCTTTCATGTGTTTGTCAGCAAACTGTGTATCTTCTTTGGAGAAATGTCTATTTAGGTCTTCTGCCCATTTTTGGATTGGGTTGTTTGTTTGTTTTTTTTGATATTGAGCTGCATGAGTTGCTTGTATATTTTGGAGATTAATCCTTTGTCAGTAGCTTCATTGGCAAATATTTTCTCCCATTCTGAGGGTTGTCTTTTTGTCTTGTTTGTGGTTTCCTTGGTTGTGCAAAAGCTTTTAAGTTTCATTATGTCCAATTTGTTTCTTTTTTATTTTATTTCTATTACTCTAGGAGGTGGGTCAAAAAAGATCTTGCTGTGATTTATGTCAAAGAGTGTTTTGCCTATGTTTTCCTCTAAGAATATTATAATTCTGGCCTTACATTTAGGTCTTTAATCCATTTTGAGTTTATTTTTGTGTATGGTGTTAGGAAGTGTTCTAATTTCATTCTTTTACATGTAGCTGTCCAGTTTTCCCAGCCCCAATTATTGAAGAGGCTGTCTTTTCTCCATTGCATATTCTTGCTTCCTTTCTCAAAGATAAGATGACCATATGTGCATGGGTTTATCTCTGGGCTTTTTATCCTGTTCCAATTATCTATATTTCAGTTTTTGTGCCAGTACCATACGGTCTTGATTACTGTAGCTTTGTAGTATAGTCTGAAGTCAGGGAGCCTGATTCCTCCAGCTCTGTTTTTCTTTCTCAAGATTGCTTTGGCTCTTTGGGACCTTTTGTGTTTCCATACAAATAGTAAAATTTTTTGTTCTAGTTCTGTGAAAAATGCCTTTGATAATTTGATAGGGATTGCATTGAATCGGTAGATTGCTTTGGGTAGTATAGTCATTTTCACAGTGTTGATTCTTCCAATCCAAGAAAATGTATATCTTTCCATCTGTTTGTATTGTTTTTGATTTCTTTCATCAGTGTCTTATAGTTTTCTGCATACAGGTTTTTGACTCCTTAGGTAGGTTTATTCCTAGGTATTTTACTCTTTTTGTTGCAGTAAAATAATGGGAGTGTTTCCTTTATTTCTCTTTTTGATTTTCGATTGTTAGTGTATTAGAATGCAAGAGATTTCTGTGCATTAATTTTGTATCCTGCTACTTTGCCAAATTCATTGATTAGCTCTAGAATTTTTCTGGTGGCACCTTCAGGATTTTCTCTATATTGTATCATGTCATCTGCAAACACTGACAATTTTAGTTCTTTTCCAGTTTGGTTTCCTTTTATTTCTTTTTCTTCTCTGATTGCCATGGCTAAAACTTCCAAAACTGTGTTGAATAATAGTGGTGAGAGTGGGCACCCTTTTCTTGTTCCTGATCTTAGCTGAAATGCTTTCAGTTTTTCATCATTGAGAATGATGTTGGCTGTGGGTTTGTCATATATGGCTTTTATTATGTTGAGGTAGGTTCCCTCTAGGCCCACTTTCTGGAGAGTTTTTCATAAATGAGTGTTGAATTTTGTCAAAAGCTTTTTCTGCGTCTATTGAGATTATCATATGGTTTTTATCTTCAATTTGTTAATATGGTGTATCACATTGATTGATTTGTGTATATTGAAGAATCTTTGCATTGCTGGGATAAACCCCACTTGATCATGGTATATGATCCTTTTAATGTGCTGTTGGATTCTGTTTGCTAGTATTGTGTTCAGGATTTCTGCATCTATGTTCATCAGTGATATTGGCCTGTAGTTTTCTTTCTTTGTGACATCTTTGTCTGGTTTTTGTTTCAGGGTGACAGTGGCCTCATATAATGAGTTTGGGAGTGTTCCTCCCTCTGCTATATTTTGGGAGACTTTGAGGAGGATAGGTGTTAGCTCTTCTCTACTTGTTTGACAGAATTTGCCTGTGAAGCCATCTGGTCCTAGGCTTTGTTTGTTGGAAAATTTTTAATCACAGTCTCAATTTCAGTGCTTGTGCTTGGTCTGTTTATATTTTCTATTTCTTCCTGGTTCAGTCTTGGAAGGTGTACTTTTCTAAGAATCTGTCCATTTCTTCCAGGTTGTCCATTTTATTGGTATATAGTTGCTTGTAGTAATCTCTCATGATCCTTTGTATTTCTGTGGTGTCAGTTGTTACTTCTCCTTTTTCATTTATAATTCTGTTGATTTGAGTCTTGTCCCTTTTTTCCCTGATGAATCTGTCTAATAGTTTTTCAATTTTGTTCATCTTTTTTAAGAACCAGGTTTTAGTTTTATTGACCTTTGCTATTGTTTCCTTCATTTCTTTTTCATTTATTTCTGATCTGATCTTTATGATTTCTTTCCTTCTGCTAACTCTGGGTTTTTTTTGGTTGTTGTTGTTCTTCTTTCTCTAATTGCTATAGGTGTAAGGTTAGGTGGTTTATTTCAGATTTCCTTGTTTCTTGAGGTAGGATTGTATTTCTATAAACTTCTGTTTTATTACTGCTTTTGCTGCATCTCATAGGTTTTGTGCCTTGTCATGTTTTCATTGTCATTTGTTTCTAGGTTTTTTTTTTAAAACATCTTTATTAGAGTATAATTGCTTTACGATGGTGTGTCAGTTTCTGCTTTATAACAAAGTTAATCAGTTATACATATACATAAATCCACATATCTCTTCCCTCTTGCATCTCCCTCCCTCCCACCCTCCTTATCCCAACCCTCTAGGTGGTGACAAAGCACCGAGCTGAACTCCCTATGCTATGCAGCTCCTTCCCACTATCTATTTTACGTTTGGTAGTGTATATATGTCCATGCCACTATCTCACTTTGTCCCAGCTTCCTCTTCCCTTTCCCCGTAACCGCAAGTCCATTCTCTGGTAGGGCTGCCTCTTTATTCCCATCTTGCCCCTAGGTTCTTCTGACCATTTTCTTCTTTTTTTTTTTAGATTCCATATACATGTGTTAGTATACGGTATTCGTTTTTCTCTTTCTGAATTACTTCCTCTGTATGACAGTCTCTCGGTCCATCCATCTCACTAGAAATAACTGAGTTTCATTCTTTTTTATGGCTGAGTAATATTCCATTGTATATATGTGCCAGATCTTCTTTATCCATTCATCTGTTGATGGACATTTAGGTTGCTTCCATGTCCTGGTTATTGTAAATAGAGCTGCAATGAACATTTTGATACATGACTGTTTTTGAATTATGGTTTTCTCAAGGTATATGCCCAGTAGTGGGATTGCTGGGTCGTATGGTAGTTCTAGTTTTAGTTTTTTAAGGACCCTCCACACTGTTCTCCATAGTGGCTGTATCAATTTACATTCCCACCAACAGTGCAAGAGGGTTCCCTTTCTCCACACCCTCTCCAGCATTTATTGTTTGTAGATTTTTTGATGATGGCCATTCTGACCGGTGTGAGATGACACCTCATTGTAGTCTTGAATTGCATTTCTCTAATGATTAATGATGTTGAGCATTCTTTCATGTGTTTGTTGGCAATCTGTATATCTTATTTGGAGAAAGGTCTGTTTAGGTCTTCTGCCCATTTGTGGATTGGGTTGTTTGTGTTTTTGATATTGAGCTTTACGAGTTGCTTGTATGTTTTGGAGATTAATCCTTTGTCAGCTGCTTCATTTGCAAATATTTTCTCCCATTCTGAGGGTTGTCTTTTGGTCTTGTTTGTGGTTTCCTTGGTTGTGCAAAAGCTTTTAAGTTTCATTAGGTCCCATTTGTTTATTTTGTTTTTATTTCCATTTCTCTAGGAGGTGGGTCAAAAAGGGTCTTGCTGTGATTTATGTCAAAGAGTGTTCTGCCTATGTTTTCCTCTAAGAGTTTGATGGTGTCTGGCCTTACATTTCGATCTTTAATCTATTTTGAGTTAATTTTTGTGGATGGTGTTAGGGAGTGTTCTAATTTCATTCTTTTACATGTAGCTGTCCAGTTTTCCCAGCACCACTTATTGAAGAGGGTGTCTTTTCTACACTGTATATTCTTGCCTCCTTTGTCCAAGATAAGGTAACCGTATGTGCGTGGGTTTATCTCTGGGCTTTCTATCCTGTTCCGTTGATCTATATATCTGCTCTTGTGCCAGTACCATACTGTCTTGATTACTGTAGCTTTGTAGTATAATCTGAAGTCCAGGAGCCTGATTCCTCCAGCTCCGTTTTTCTTTCTCAAGATTGCTTTGGTTATTCGGAGTCTTTTGTGTTTCCATACAAATTGTGAAATATTTTCTTCTAGTTCTGTGAAAAATGCCAATGGTAGTTTGACACGGATTGCATTGAATCGGTAGATTACTTTGGGTAGTAGAGTCATTTTCACAATATTGATTCTTCCAATCAAAGAACATGGTATATCTCTTCATCTATTTGTATCATCTGTAATTTCTTTCATCAGTGTCTTATACTTTTCTGCATACAGGTCTTTTGTCTCCCTAGGTAGGTTTATTCCTAGATATTTTATTCTTTTTGTTGCAATGGTAAATGGGAGTATTTTCTTAATTTCACTTTCAGATTTTTCATCATTAGTGTATAGGAATGCAAGAGATTTCTGTGCATTAATTTTGTATCCTGCTACTTTACCAAATTCATTGATTAGCTCTCATAGATTTCTGGTAGCATCTTTAGGATTCTCTATGTATAGTATCATGTCATCTGCAGACAGTGATATCTTCACTTCTTCTTTCAAATTTGGATTCCTTTTACTTCTTTTTCTTCTCTGATTGCTGGAGTTAAAACTTCAAAAACTGTGTTGAATAATAGTGGTGAGAGTGGGCAACCTTGTCTTGTTCCTGATCTTAGTGGAAATGGTTTCAGTTTTTCACCATTGAGGACAATGCTGGCTGTGGGTTTGTCATATATGGCCTTTATTATGTTGAGGAAAGGTTCCTCTATGCCTACTTTCTGCAGGGTTTTTATCATAAATGGGTGTTGAATTTTGTCAAACGCTTTCTCTGCATCTATTGAGATGATCATATGGTTTTTCTCCTTCAGTTTGTTAATATGGTGTATCACGTTGATTGATTTGCGTATATTGAAGAATACTTACGTTCCTGGGAGAAACCCCACTTGATCATAATGTATGACGCTTTTAATGTGCTGTAGGATTCTGTTTGCTTGTATTTTATTGAGGATTTTTGCATCTATGTTCATCAGTGATATTGGCCTGTAGTTTTCTTTCTTTGTGACATCTTTGTCTGATTTTGGTATCAGGGTGATGGTGGACTCATAGAATGAGTTTGGGAGTGTTCCTCCCTCTGCTATATTTTGGAAGAGCTTGAGAATGATAGGTGTTAGCACTTCTGTAAATGTTTGATAGAATTCGCCTGTGAAGCCATCTGTTCCTGAGCTTTTGTTTATTGGAAGATTTATAATCACAGTTTGAAATTCAGTGCTTGTGATTGGTCTGTTCATATTTTCTATTTCTTCCTGATTCAGTCTCGTATGGTTGTGCATTTCTAAGAATGTGTCCATTTCTTCCAGGTTGTCCATTTTATTGGCATATAGCTGCTTGTAGTAATCTCTCATGATCCTTTGTATTTCTGCAGTGTCAGTTGTTAGTTCGCCTTTTTCATTTCTAATTCTATTGATTTGAGTCTTCTCCCTTTTTTTCTTGATGAGTCTGGCTAATGGTTTATCAATTTTGTTTATCTTCTCAAAGAACCAGATTTTAGTTTTATTGACCTTTGCTAGTATTTCCTTCATTTCCTTTTCAGTTACTTCTGTTCTGACCTTTATGATTTCCTTCCTTCTGCTAACCTTGGGGTTTTTTTGTTCTTCTTTCCCTAATTGCTTTAGGTGGAAGTTTAGGTTGTTTGTTTGAGACGTTTCTTGTTTCTTCAGGTAGGCTTATATTGCTGTAAACTTCCCTCTTAGAACTGCTTTTGCTGCATCCCATAGGTTTTGGGTCATTGTGTTTTCATTGTCATTTGTTTCTAGGTATTTTTTGATTTCCTCTTTGATTTCTTCAGTGATCTCTTGGTTATTAAGTAGTGTGTTGTTTAGCCTCCATGTGTTTGTATTTCTTACAGATTTTTTTGCTGTAATTGATATCTAGTCTTTTAGCGTTGTGGTTGGAAATGATACTTGATACGATTTCAATTTTCTTAAATTTACAAGGCTCGATTTGTGGCCCAAGATATGATCTATCCTGGAGAATGTTCCATGAGCACTTGAGAAGAATGTGTATTCTGTTGTTTTTGGGTGGAATGTCCTATAAATATCAATTAAGTCCATCTTGTTTAATGTATCATTTAAAGCTTGTGTTTCCTTATTTATTTTCATTTTGGATGATCTGCCCATTGGTGAAAGTGGGGTGTTAAAGTCCCCTACTATGATTGCGTTACTGTCAATTTCCCCTTTTATGGCTGTTAGTATTTGTCTTATGTATTGACGTGCTCCTATGTTGGGTGCATAAATATTTACAATTGTTTTATCTTCTTCTTGGATTGATCCCTTGATCATTATGTAGTGTCCTTCTTTGTCTCTTGTAATAGTCTTTGTTTTAAAGACTATTTTGTCAGATAATTGCTACTCCAGCTTTCTTTTGATTTCTATCTGAATGGAATATCTTTTTCCATCCCCTCACTTTCAGTCTTTGTGTGCCCCTAGGTCTGAAGTGGGTCTCCTGTAGACAGCGTATATATGGGCCTTGTTTTTGTATCCATTCTGCCAGTCTATGTCTTTTGGTTGGTGCATTTAATCCATTTACATTTAAGGTAATTATCGATATGTATGTTCCTATTACCATTTTCTTAATTGTTTTGGGTTTTTTATTGTAGGTCTTTTCCTTCTCTTGTGTTTCCTGTCTAGAGAAGTTCCTTTAGCATTTGTTGTAAAGCTGGTTTGATGGTGTTGAATTCTGTTAGCTTTTCTTTTCTGTAAAGCTTTTAATTTCTCCATTGAATCTGAATGAGATCCTTGCTTGGTAGAGTCATCTTGGTTGCAGGCTTTTCTCTTTCATCACTTTAAATATGTCTTGCCACTCCCTTCTGGCTTGCAGAGTTTCTGCTGAAAGATCAGCTGTTTACCTTATAGGTATTCCCTTATGTGTTACTTGTTGTTTTTCCCTTGCTGCTTTTAATATTTGTTCTCTGTATTTAATTTTTTATAGTTTGATTAATATGTGTCTTGGCGTGTTTCTCCTTGGATTTATCCTGTATTGGACTCTGTGCTTCCTGGACTTGATTAACTATTTCCTTTCCCATATTAGGGAAGTTTTCAACTATAATCTCTTCAAATATTTTCTCAGTCCGTTTCTTTTTCTCTTCTTCTTCTGGAACCCCTATAATTCGAATGTTGATGCATTTAATGTTGTTCCAGAGATCTCTGAGACTGTCCTCAATTCTTTTCATATTTTTTCTTTATTCTGCTCTGCAGTAATTTCCACTATTTTATCTTCCAGGTCACTTATCCATTCTTCTGCCTCAGTTATTCTGCTATTGATCCCTTCTAGAGAATTTTTAATTTCATTTATTGTGTTGTTCATGTCTATTTCTTTGCTCTTTAGTTCTTCTAGGTCCTTGTTAAATGTTTCTTGTATTTTCTCCATTCTATTTCCAAGATTTTGTATCATCTTTATTCTCATTATTCTGAATTCTTTTTCAGGTAGACTGCTTATTTCCTCTTCATTTGTTAGGTCTGGTGGGTTTTTGTCTTGCTCCTTCATCTGCTGTGTGTTTCTCTGTCTTCTCATTTTGCTTAACTTACTGTGTTTGGGGTCTCCTTTTCACAGGCTGCTGGTTCATAGTTTCTATTGTTTTTGGTGTCTGTCCCCAGTGGCTAAGGGTTGGTTCAGTGGATTGTGTAGGCTTCCTGGTGGGGCCTAGTGCCTGTGTTCTGGTGGATGAGGCTGGATCTTGTGTTTCTGGTGGGCGGGTCCACATGTGGTGGTGTGTTTTGGGGTGTCTGTGGCCTTATTATGATTTTAAGCAGCCTCTCTGCTAAAGGATGGGGCTGTGTTCCTGTCTTGCTAGTTGTTTGGCATAAGGTGTCCTGCACTGTAGCTTGCTGGTCCTTGAATGGAGGTGGGTCTTGGCATTGAGATGGAGATTTCTGGGAGATTTTTGCTTTTTGATATTATGTGGAGCTGGGAGGTCTCTTGTGGACCAGTTTCCTGAACTTGGCTCTCCCACCTCAGTGCCACAGCCCTGATGCCTGGCTGGAGCACCAAGAGCCTGTCCTCCACATGGCTCAGAATAAAAGGGAGAAAAAAAAGAAAGAAAGAAGAAGATAAAATAAAATAAATTAAAATAAAATAAAAAGTCATTAAAATAAAAAATAATTATTAAGAAAAAAAAATTTTAAGTAATAATAAAAAAAAAAAACAGGCAGAGAGAACCCTAGGACAAGTGGTAAAAGCAAAGCTATACAGTCAAAATCACACACAGAAGCATACACATACACACTCACAAATAGAGATAAAAGGGAAAAAATATATATGTCTTTGCTCCCGAAGTCCACCTCCTCAATTTGGGATGATTCTTTGTATATTCAGGTATTCCACAGATGTAGGGTACATCAAGTTGATTGTGGAGATTTAATCCGCTGCTCCTGAGGCTGCTGGGAGAGATTCCCCTTTCTCTTCTTTGTTCACACAGCTCTCGGGGTTCAGTTTTGGATTTGGACCCGCCTCTGCATGTAGGTCACCTGAGGGCGTCTCTTCTTTGCTCAGACTGGATGGAATTAAAGGAGTAGCTGATTCGGGGGCTGTGGCTCACTCAGGCCAGGGGGAGGGAGGGGTATGGATGCGGGGTGAGCCTGAGGTGGCAGAGGCCAGTGTGACATTGCACCAGCCTGAGGCGCACCATGCATTCTCCCGGGGAAGTTTTCCCTGGATCACGGGACGCTGGCAGTGGCGGGCTGCACAGGCTCTTGGGAGGGGAGGTTTGGATAGTGACCTGTGCTCACACACAGGCTTCTTGGTGGCTGCAGCGGCAGCCTTAGCGTCTCATGCCAGTCTCTATGGTCTGTACTGATAGCCGCGGCTCGCGCCCATCTCTGGAGCTTGTTTACGCAGCGCTCTGAATCCCCTCTCCTCGTACACCAGGAAACAAAGAGGCAAGAAAAAGTATCTTGTCTCTTCCGCAGGTCCAGACATTTTCCCGGACTCCCTCCCAACTAGTTGTGGTGCGCTAACCCCTTCAGGCTGTGTTCACGCCGCCAACCCCAGTCCTCTCCCTGGGATCCGACCAAAGCCCGAGCCTCAGCTCCCAGCCCCCGCCCACCCCGGTGGGTGAGCAGACAAGCCTCTCGGGCTGTTGAGTGCTGGTCGGCACCAATCTTCTGTGCAGGAATCTCTCCGCTTTGCCCTCCACACCCCTGTTCCTGCGCTCTCCTCCATGGCTTCGAAGCTCCTATCCTCCACCACCAGCAGTCTCTGCCCATGAAGGGCCTTCCTAGTGTATGGAAACCTTTCCTCCTTCACAGCTCCCTCCCACTGTTGCAGGTCCCGTCCCTATTCTTTTTCTCTGTTTTTTCTTTTTTTTTTTTACCCTACCCAGGTACGTGGGGGAGTTTCTTGCCTTTTGGGAGGTCTGAGGTCTTCTGCCAGCATTCAGTAGGTGTTCTGTAGGAGTTGTTCCACATTTAGATGTATATCTGATACATTGGTGGGGAGGAAGGTGATCTCCGTGTCTTACTCTTCCACCATTTTGAAGCTCCTCCTGAACATTTACCTAGGTATTTTTTGATTTTCCTTTGATTTCTTCAGTGACCTCTTGGTTATTTCATAGTGTATTGTTTAGCCTCCAGGTATTTGTATTTATTACAGTTTTTGTCCTGTAATTGATATCTAGTCTCATAGTGTTGTGGTTGGTAAAGATGCTTGATATGATTTCAATTTTCTTAAATTTATCCAGGCTTGATTTGTGACCCAAGATGTGATCTATCCTGGAGAATGTTCCATTTGTACTTGAGAAGAAAGTACATTCTGTTGTTTTTGGATGGAATGTCCTATAAAGATCAATTAAATCTATCTGGTCTAATATGTCATTTAAAGCTTGTGTTTCCTTATTTTTCATTTTGGATGATCTGTCCATTGGTAAAAGTGGGGTGTTAAAGTCACCTATTATTGTGTTACTGTTGATTTCCCCTTTTATGTCTGTTAGCATTTGCCTATGTATTGAGGTGCTCCTATGTTGAGTGCGTAGATATTCACAATTGTTATATCATCTTCTTGGATTTATCACTTGATCATTGTACAGTGTCCTTCCTTGTCTCTTATACTAGTCTTTATTCTAAAGTCTATTTTGTCTGAGTATTGTTACTACAGCTTTCTTTTGATTTCTATCTGAATGGAATATCTTTTTCCATCCCCTCACTTTCAGTCTTATGTGTCCCTAGGTCTGAAGTAGGTCTATAGTAGACTGCATATATATGGGTCTTGTTTTTGTATCTATTCAGCCAGTCTGTGTCTTTTGGTTGGGGCATTTAATCCATTTACTTTTAAGGTAATTATTGATATATATGTTCCTATTACCATTTTCTTAATTGTTTTGGGTTTATTTTTGTAAGTCTTTTCCTTCTCTTGTGTTTTCTGACTAGAGAAGTTCCTTTAGCATTTGTTGTAAAGCTGGTTTTTGTGGTGCTGAATTCTCTTAATTTTTCTTGTCTGTAAAGCTTCTGATTTCCCCATCAAATCTGAAAGGGATCCTTGCTGGGTAGAGTAATCTTGGTTGTAGGTTTTTCCCTTTTATCACTTCAAATATATCTTGCCACTCCCTTCTGGCCTGTAGAGCTCCTGCTGAAAGATCAGCTGTTAACGTTATGGGGGACCCTTGTATGTTATTTGTTGTTTTCCCCTTGTTGCTTTTAATATTTTTTTCTTTGTGTTTAATTTTTGTTAGTTTGATTAATATGTGTCTCACTATGTTTTTTCTTGGATTTATCCTGTATGGGACTCTCTACGTTTCCTGGACTTTATTGACTATTTCCTTTCCCATGTTGGGGAAGTTTTCAACTATAAACTCTTCAAATATTTTCTCAGACCCTTTCTTTTTTTCTTCTTCTTCTGGGACGCCTATAATTCGAATGTTGGTTTGATTAATGTTGTCTCAGAGGTCTCTGAGACTGTCCTCCCTTCTTTTCATTCTTTTTTCTTTATTCTGTTCTGTGGTTGTTATTTCTACCTTTCTCTAGCTCACTTATCCATTCTTCTGACTCAGTTATTCTGCTACTGATTCCTTCTAGAGTATTTTTATTTCAGTTATTATGTTGTTCATTACTGTTTGTTTGCTCTTTAGTTCTTCTAGGTCCTTGTTAAACATTTCTTTTATTTTCTCTATTCTATTTCCAAGATTTTGGATCATCTTTACTATCATTACTCTGAATTCTTTCTCAGGTTATTTGTTTATTTCCTCTTCATTTATTTGGTCTTGTGGGCTTTTATCTTGCTCCTTTGCCTCCTTTGCCAGATATTTCTCTGTCTTCTCATTTTGTCTAATTTACAGTATTTGAGTTCTCCTTTCCTTAGGCTGCAGGGTCGTAGTTCCTCTTGTTTCTATCCTCTGCCCCTGTGGTGAGGTTGGTCCAGTGTCTTGTGTAGGCTTCCTGATGTGAGGGACTGGTGTCTGCATTCTGGTTGGTGGAGCTGAGACTTTTCCCTCTGATGAGTAGGGCCATGTCTGGTGGTGTGTTTTGGGGTCTCTGTGAGCTTAATATGACTTAATATGACTTTAGGTAGTCTGTGTGCTGATGGTTGGTTTTGTTTTCCTGTCTTGTTTGTTGTTTGGTGTGAGGTGTCCAGCACTGGCAGTTGCTGGCAGTTGGGTGTAGCCGGGTCTTGGATTCAGATAGAGGCCTCCATGAGAGCTCTTGGTGATTAATCTTTCCTGGGGCTGGGAATTCTCTAGTGGTCCAGCATCCTGGATTTGGTGCTCCCACTCCAGAGCCTCAGGCCTGACTTGTGGTTGAGGGACCAAGACCCTGCAAGTCACTCAACCTGGCAATAAATGAGATTAAAAAAAAAAGAAAAAGACTAAAAAAACCCTAGACAAATGGTAAAAAGTTAAATCAAACAAAGAAACAGAAACAAGGAAACACACACACACACAAAAGAAACAAAACAGAACCAAATAAATCAAAGCAAGAGAACAAGCAGACAAACAAAAGAACCTAAGAATGAAATTGAGCAATTAAGAAGAAAGCTGACAAAAACCCAAAAGCAAAAAACAAAATCAAAGCAGAGTGCCAACAGAAGAATGAAGGAAAGAAACAAAAGAAACTGACAAAAATGATATAAAAAAAGAGAGAAAGAGAAAGGGGAAAGAAGACAGAACAACAGAAAAGCAATGTAGAAACAGAAATATAAAAGAAACAAAACAGAAAATATATTGAGGAAAAAAAAAAAAGACAAACAAAACCCTGGGGAAATGGTAAAAACAAAATCAAACAAGCAAAAACAGAAACCAGGAAACACACACATGTAAAAGAAACAAAAACAGAGCCAAAGAAAACAAAAGCAAGAGAACAATGAAACAAATAGAAGAACTCAAAAATGAAATCAGACAATTAGGATTAAAACTAACAAAAACACATAACCTAAAAACAAAACCAAAGCAGTGTGCCAGCTGAAGAATAAAGCAAGGAAACAGAACAAACAGATAAAAATGATTAAAATAATAATAATAATAAAATAAAAAGGGAAAAACACAGGACAAGAGAAAAGCAAAGTATAAATGGAAGTATAAAAAAAGAAAGAAAAATATATTAAAGAAAAAGAGGAAGAAAAAAAGGGGAAAGAACACAGAACAACAGAAAAGCAAAGTAAAAATAGAAATGCATAAAAAATAAGAATAAAAAATAAAAATACGTCATAAATCACAGAGATTCCCAAAAGAGAAAAAAAAAAACCTAAAACACCAACAAACAAAAAGAGAAAGGAAAAGAATCCCCCCCCAAAAAAGCTAGAACCAACAACAGAATGAATCCAAACATAATAAAATTAATAGTAATAATTATGTTTCCTTGGGGTCTCTGATGTAACTGTCCTTGCACATGCTGTGAGCCACAGCCCACCTCCACCTCCCTAAGAGTCTCTCCTCTTCTCTGGGCTGGTGTCTGGACTTACTGAGGGCCCTGTGGGGACCACTCAGACTCTGATCTGGCCCAATTCTTGCATGTGCTTGCTCCCAAAGTCCACAGCTGCCAGAGCTAGACTGTTTTCATTTGTGGGAACACTCATTGTATACTCAAATATTCCATAGATGCAGGGTCTACTTAGCTGATTACGAGGATTTAATCTGCAGCTTCTACAGCTGATGGAAATGTTTTCGATCTTCTTCCTTAGTCACCCATCACTGGGGTTCACCTTTAGTTTTATCCCCACCTCTGCGTGTGGCCCACCCACAGGAGTATGGTCCTGAGGCTGCCTTGGGGCTCTTGGGTCTGGCCCTGTGAGGACCGGGTGCAGTGGTGGTATGACTGCTTGGATCACAGGAGCCCTGGCAGTGCCAAATGTACAGGGAAGCCGGCGGCCACGGGAGCAAGGGATATGGCCCTAGTGAGGGCCTTTTCTGGCACCTGGCATAAGGCATATGAGGGTCAGCCCTGGCTGGGGATTTTCTGGCACCTGGCGGCAGGTGTGTGAGAGCTAGCCCTTAGAGGGCTTTTTTTTTTTTATTGCCCTACAGCCATGCGTGAGGGCCAGCTCTGAGTGGGCTTTTTTTATTCCTCAGCAGCCGCTCACAAGAGTCAGCCCTGAGCAGGCTTCTTTTATTGTCGTTGGCAGGTGCCCGTGTGTGGGGAGTGAGAGGCTACAATAGGAGCTCCTCCCCGTGCCTGTGACTCAGCAATAGCGCTCTGCTTCCATGGCAGTCTGGTCTTCTCCATCGGCATTCCCTGCTGCAGATTTCCTCCCTCGAGTCCCCTCAGTTTCTCTCCCCACAGCCAACAGCAGTTCTTACTCTGGGCCTGTTCTCCAATCCCCATGCACCAGCTCCCAGCCCCCTTGCACAGCTGTGAACACACGTCCCAGTCTGGGGCACGTAGGGCCACAGTATAGACCATCTGTGTATTTCTTACTCTGTCCCATCTGCCACAGATTGGCCACTTCACCCTCTTCTGACAGCCTCAAATGCTTCCCTTCTATCCCAATCGATTTCTCCATTGGAGAGGGTGTTTCCCCGTCAGAGAGGGGCTTTCCCTAATTTGGGAGTCTCTCTTCTGCTTCAGTTCCCCTGCCCCAGGGTGCAGGTCCCATCTTGCTTCCTCTCCTCCTTCTTCTCCCTTCTTTATTTACATCCTACTCAGTTAGGCAGGGACCTTTATAGTCCCTTCTTGTGTCCAAGGTCTTCTGCTAGTTTTCAGCCAGTGTTCTGTGAGAATTGTTGCATCTATAGATATATTCCTGATGTATCCATGGAGAGAGATGAACTCCCCGTCCGCCTACTCCTCTGCCACCTTGAATCTCCTTGAGAGGTGTTTTAAAACTGTTTGTGCTGAATTCAAATGAAGACTGGAATAAATCCTCAAACTAATGATATAGTTGCCCTTAAGTACTTAGGAATCATTGACTTGGAACCATAAGGAGATTCAAATAACTCCTTGCCCAAATCCTATAATGTATACAGGAGAAGAGTAAAATCAAGAGGGCACAACTTTCTTTATTAAAGTTATCATCACAGGCCTGGATCCTTGATTTGTTTGTCTTGTCAGATAGATTGCAAACTCCTCTGGTTAGAGACTATATTATCATCTTTATTCTCTGGCACTTCACAGAGCTTGGCACACAGTAGGTGCTCAGTAAATATCAAATAGTGAAAAGATAATTGGGTAAGTGAATGAATATCTTGAGATTACTCAAATTTTTTTTTGGCTTTTTGATAGTTGCCTCACATCCAATTCTGTAACATGTTGATTTTCTCAATTATATGAAATTTAATACAATGTAATAATCTTTTTTTCAAGTTTAAATCCTTTCCACATAGCCAGTAATTACTTCTTAAGAATAATGTCCCCACAGTATTTCTTTTCCTCTGTATTCTGAAAGTGGAAATTATCAGTGGGTGAGTTAAGAACTTATTACATGTTTTTCTTTTAACTGAATGAGATTTCTAGCAGATGCTTGAATTATTAACTGCTCTCACCATGACCATATCAAACCTATACTCTAAGAGGTATGTGAGAAATGTATCAATCTGACCTTTCTCTGTCTGGGGGCTATAGTATCCCCTCACAGTTACTTCACTTCACTTTGGTTTTTATCTACCAACATAACTTTATGAGCAACAATGGAATGAAGTTTCTTGGAAAGTAATAATGTCCATTACTGGACATTTGAAGAAGAATTTTGTTCAGTTCTATTAAGATGTCTTTCATTAGGAGGAAGTTTGAATAACACTCTTTAATGTTCTTTCTAGATATAAAACTTAAGCAATTCTTGACACTTTGAGGATGAACACGTCTCAAAATTCTATTAGTTAAAAGCTGAATAAACCCCGATATTGGCATTCTGGAAAATATTTAAATGGTTTCCTTCTAGTTACTTTAGCAATAATGGAATTCAGTTCAGGAAGTTTATGTTAAATCCAATCTCACTGGAGTTTCAGTGAGCTTTTCACCTTGACTGATGGACGATAAAGAGTCAAGGCCTCTTTGAGCTGGATTGTGCCTCATTTTTATACCCTCATCCATTCTGGCTAAAAAGCACATTTCATGTAAATGGAGAGTTTTATTTAACACAGATCCCAATCCAATTTGGTTTCCTTGTTATCAGATTGGACTACTCAGAAGAAAAAATATGGTAGTTAATATTTACAAATATTGACTTCAGTCTAGCCCTTTGGAACTTAAAAATATAGTCTCTTGATTTTTCAGCGATAACTCAGGAGAAGCTGTTTCATTTGGGCAGTGCACAGTTCTATATTTATACTCTGAAAACTGCTTTGTGGGGAGGTACACAAATATTATTAGTCAAATTATAATTAACATTTTTGCAATACAGCATGAGTTTTTGTAATACCAGACTCAGAAGGGTAGAAGAATTGAGCAGCAGTTCTAAGCATTGCACTCACAATCTCGTTAAATTGGAATAATAAAATCAGTTCAGCCATAATTTACTAAACATGACTTATACTTCTGAAAATATCTAAAGTATTCCTGGGTACAGAAGAAATGTGGGAGGGTGGAGAGAGACTAGAAAGATCTATGTTTCTGGGAAAGTTTTGTAATCTTGCTGTTCCTCATTTTTTCTCTGTTCAGTGTGGGTAGGAATTTGTTTTGTTACTTCTATTATGAAGATCAAATGTGACAGTGTTTTTGGAAGCAACATGTAATCTGGAAAATAATTTAGGCTTGACTACTCAGTCTGAAGTTGAGAGAGAGAGAGAAAGAAAGAGAGAGAGAGACTTGGGAAGCAGAGTCTGACCCTAAGTGATACCTCTACTCCAATTGACTGGTCAACAGATTGGGTACTTTTCATTTAATGTTCAGCATCAGGGTACGCACAAACTCTGGAACTTTTTTTGCTTAGGACTTTCCCATTTCCTATTTAAAGAATTCCTGTCTTGGGTCACATTTTCTTGGAAAGTTAACTGATCTAGAAAATGTATTTAGGCTGTGGGGTTAATGCATGGTGGTATATGAATGCCATGTATCTTCATCTGTACACAGGGATGGCAAAACCTTCAGATAAGAAAAAAAATACATGTATGTATATAATTATATAATAAATGGAGATACAATTGTATTTAAAGATATCCAGAAAATAGAATTTTTGTATTAAAGCAAATGTGGATATATTTTTAATTAGAAAGCCAAATCCACATGAAATATTAAGATGAAATAGAAAACATTAAATGAATTCTATGCTTTTTGTAGAATCTTACAGTTTTGTTTGCACAGCAACCAGAGGCATAAGGAAATTTCCTGTCATTAGGGGAACTTCAAGAGAAATGTTTCACAAACACTGGCTTAAGAGTTGACTCCTCCAGAGTAATCTATCTATAAAGAGGGTCTTAGAAGACTCATCTTAATAAATGAGAACTCATAAGCACTCCAAACCTTAGTGGCAAGAGATGGATTCGTAGATTACCCACACACATCTCAGAGAAATAGAGATGTGAAAATTGATCCAGAGACACAAAAAGCCAGAGATGAAGAGGAAGAGTTAAGAAAGAACTTTCAGGTCCCTTAAAGCCACATTAATGTGGATAGTCATTTGATTCAGTCTTTTTATGCCTAAAGTTTCTAGAATGAGATTGACCAACCTAAATGCTCTCTAGAGTGTACTTCAGAATTTTTGGAGAGGGGAGTCTTGCCGGGGCTAACTTGTAGAAAGGGGTGCTTTAAGCTGAATTGACATGACATGAACATATTTTTATTGTTCATAAAATGAAGTGGATGAATAAAAGAATGGAAGGGAAAGGAGATGATAGAGATTGTGATGGAGATATTTAAAGTCTTTTTGTCCCATATCTGTTGAGCTATTTTGACACTTGGGATATTTTGACACATTGGATATCTCTGGGAAGGTAGATTGGTGCAGCATGAGATTCAAACCTTGTTTGGTCATAAAAACCATCTGGTGTGATTCTTTAAATGCTTAATCCCTATCCCACACTTAGTCAAGAGTTCCAGGTGGAGGCCTGGAAATGTATATTCTAATCAAGTGCTCCATAGAAAATACATAAGCTTACTTACTAGCTGAATGACTGTGAGTACATCAGTTTCCATATTTCTAGAATGGGAATCAGAATAATGTCTTTCTTATAGGATTGAACCAAGACATAGAAAACCATCTGACCATAACACCTGGCTCAAAGTAGACACACAATACACATTCATTTCCCACCCATTTTTCCCCATCCAGGAACCCAATCCTTTGCTGACTGCTTAGAGCCATCCCATAACCCACGGGAAGGCCATGTTATTTTCTTCCCGTGGACATGGAGGTTTGGGCAGCATCAGCATATATGATAAATGAAGTGGAGATTCTCTGAGTCTGTTAGAATTCTGTATCAGCCAAATATCTTTGCTTATTTTGTTGCTTCCTCGCATTTTGGAGGGGCCCTTTTGATAAGTAGTAAATACTTCAGTATTTAAATCCTGAGTAATCCTCTCAAAATAAAACAAACTAAAAAAAAAAAAAAATCAAACCTAGAAGAAAAAATTTTATTTCCCCACCCCAAATTTCCAAATCTTATTTCCTCATGCCTTACAAAATGTCTAAACTCAAAGAGGAGAAATATTAGTCCCTGGAGAGAAATGCAGCAAGAGGGCTGAATGTTTACATAGTAATAGAACAAAATGAATATAGTTATTCCATTGACAAGCTAATTTCTTAAAAGGAAATTTCATTTGTGTATTCAACATACATTCCACAAGCATCTATTGGGTACCATTGTGAAGTAAGCACTGGTACATATTAGGGATAGAAGATTAATTAGAAATAGATTCTGCCTTCAAGGATTTCACAGAGTAGTAGAGGAGACGGATGTACAAAAATAAACATATGGTAGGAACATATTATATTAACGGTATGAGCAGTTTTAACAATTCTTTATTTCCTTGGGTTCATAGTAACTCAGATTAACTTCCAGACAACTTTAGAATAAAAAAAAATTTCCCTAGATATATTACAATTGTGGTCCATAATCTTCTCATTCAGTCTCAACAATATCACTGGAACCAAGTTGCAATCTATATTATTAGTCTTCTACATAAAACATGTAACTGTTCGTAACTTATTTTTCCAGTATATTTTATAAGGCAGTTCTGTTATTAACTCACTACTCTCTTCCAGCACTTACTAAATCTTTGTTCATTAATAGATTGCAATGTTTTTTTATCCCCCAAAGAAAAAAGAAAGGATTAATATTTGTTGAATATCAACAAGGTGCCAAGTTCATTACACTAGTGTTCCATATTCAGAGCTACAACAAGATTTGGGAACAAGAAAAAATAAGATTACCCTCTGAAGGCTAAACTACAAAGCAGCACATGGTGAAGGAAATTAACCAGCCTTAAAAGAAGCAGCCTAAAGCAACAGAGTTGAAATGACTCAAGAGGTTATTGCAATCTGGTGGTAAGGATTGAAAGGGGTGCTTTAAGCTGAGTGCTTTAGCAAAGTCTGGGCTACACCAGCATGATAAGGTTGAGTCATAGACAGTGGTATTAATAAAAGTAGGAGAGGGAAAAGTGCAAACTGAAGTTAATCAGAATTGTACATCCAAGAGAACAAAACAGATAAATATGTGGCGAATATATTCCAGCACTGCCTGGAGGACAGGGTATCTTGGTCAATACATGTTGGCTAGGTCATTCTTTATTTGCCAAAGTCATCCCTATTTTATGAACATCCAGAAGTTATCTTAGAGAACTTTCCTCAAGATCATTACATTCCTATAGTTTGACTTTTCGCTCATCTAAGTAAACATCTGATTAAGACTTAGGTTTCTTAGGAGAGTGATGATAGAGAAAGCATCCACTCATCATGATGATTTCAAGTAACCTCATTCCTGGAGTACATTTTTTAAATCATTAAAAACCTTACATCTTTATCTACCCCTAAAGTTGTAGACAAGATTGTCTCAATCCCCTATTCTATGCCTTATGGAAAGTTTAATACTCTTCTTAATATATCTGAGAAGTCTTCATGGTGGGGAAAAGTCAGTGCACTTACATTCTTGGGCCCACATTTTGCTCTCTTTCCTCATTTTGTGCCTTGTGGCTGTTCCTTTATCTTCCATTTACCTTTGTCTTCCATTGATTCAGGAAACTCAATCTCTTTCCTTCATAACCACAAGAAATATACAATATGCCTAAGGCCAGAGTAGGCATGGAGACTTTCCCTGCAGTTTTGAGATTATGGCACTTTAGCTCAGTGCAAGTAACTTTAAGTTGAACCTTAGATATCCTTATCTTCTTACACTATTATAGTCATTTCTCTCTCTATCATCTCTCTCCCATATTCTATACTCTTTCCCTTTCAGAACTACCTGTCTATCTACCTGTACACACACACATGAACACTCACACACACTTTTCCATTTTGTTTTTTTTTTTCTTCTGA
Organism: Balaenoptera musculus; assembly: GCF_009873245.2. Classification (NCBI taxonomy): domain Eukaryota; kingdom Metazoa; phylum Chordata; class Mammalia; order Artiodactyla; family Balaenopteridae; genus Balaenoptera; species Balaenoptera musculus. The sequence goes on from NC_045789.1 coordinate 99,874,456, forward strand.
ACATCTTTAGTGGAGTATAATTTCTTTACAATGGTGTGTTAGTTTCTGCTTTATAACAAAGTGAATCAGTTATACATATACGTATGTTCCCATATGTCTTCCCTCTTGCATCTCCCTCCCTCCCACCCTCCCTATCCCATCCCTCTAGGTGGTCACAAAGCACCGAGCTGATCTCCCTGTGCTATGTGGTTGCTTCCCACTAGCTATCTATTTTACGTTTGGTAGTGTATAGATGTCCATGCCACTCTCTCACTTTCTCACAGCTTACCCTTCCCCCTCCCCATATCCTCAAGTCCATTCTCTAGTAGGTCTGTGTCTTTATTCCCGTCTTACCACTAGGTTCTTCATGACTTTTTTTTCCCCTTAGATTCCATATATATGTGTTAGCATACTGTATTTGTTTTTCTCTTTCTGACTTACTTCACTCTGTATGACAGACTCTAACTCTATCCACCTCACTACAAATAACTCAATTTCATTTCTTTTTATGGCTGAGTAATATTCCATTGTATATATGTGCCACATCTTCTTTATCCATTCATCTGTCGATGGACACTTCGGTTGCTTCCATGTCCTGGTTATTGTAAATAGAGCTGCAATGAACATTTTGGTACATGACTCTTTTTGAATTGTGGTTTTCTCAAGGTATATGCCCAGTAGTGGGATTGCTGGGTCGTATAGTAGTTCTATTTTTAATTTTTTAAGGAACCTTCATACTATTCTCCATAGTGGCTGTATCAATTTACATTCCCACCAACAGTGCAAGAGTGTTCCCTTTTCTCCACACCTCTCTAGCATTTATTGTTTGCAGATTTTCTGATGATGGCCATTCTGACCGGTGTGAGGTGATACTTCAATGTAGTTTTGATTTGCATTTCTCTAATGATTAGTGACGTTGAGCATCCTTTCAGGTGTTTGTTGGCAATCTGTATATCTTCTCAAATAAACAACCTAAACTTGCACCTAAAGCAATTAGAGAAAGAAGAACAAAAAAGCCCCAATGTTAGCAGAAGGAAAGAAATCATAAAAATCACATCAGAAATAAATGAAAAAGAAATGAAGGAGACAATAGCAAAGATCAATAAAACTAAAAGCTGCTTCTTTGAGAAGATAAACAAAATTGATAAACCATTAACCAGACTCATTAAGAAAAAAAGGGAGAAGACTCAAATCAATAGAATTAGAAATGAAAAAGGAGAAGTAACAACTGACATAGCAGAAATACAAACGATCATGAGAGATTACTACAAGCAACTCTATGCCAAGAAAATGGACAACCTGGAAGAAATGGACAAATTCTTAGAAATGCACAACCTTCCGAGACTGAACCAGGAAGAAATAGAAAATATGAACAGACCAATCACAAGCACTGAAATTGAAACTGTGATTAAAAATCTTCCAACAAACAAAAGCCCAGGACCAGACGGCTTCACAGGCAAATTATATCAAACCTTAAGAGAAGAGCTAACACCTATCCTTCTCAAACTCTTCCAAAATATGGCAGAGGGAGGAACACTCCCCAACTCATTCTACAAGGCCACCATCACCCTGATACCAAAATCAGACAAAGATGTCACAAAGGGGGCTTCCCTGGTGGTGCAGTGGTTGAGAATCTGCCTGCCAATGCAGGGGACACGGGTTCGAACCCTGGTCTGGGAGGATCCCACATGCCACGGAGCAACTGGGCCCGTGAGCCACAACTACTGAGCCTGAGCGTCTGGAGCCTCTGCTCCGCAACAAGAGAGGCCGTGATAGTGAGAGGCCCACGCACCGCGATGAAGAGTGGCCCCCGCTCGCCGCAACTGGAGAAAGCCCTCACACAGAAACGAAGACCCAACACAGCCAAAAATAAACATAATAAATAAATAATAAATAAATAATTTAAAAAAAAGATGTCACAAAGAAAGAAAACTACAGGCCAATATCACTGATGAACGTAGATGCAAAAATCCTCAACAAAATACTAGCAAACAGAATCCATTTTCTTTTGAAGAGCTCTCAGCTTTCTCTACTACCTACCCACAATTCAGTTGAAGTTCTGAAGTAACTACCAATAAGGACCTCTTAACATTTTTAGATAAATTGCTATGCAATTTTCCAACTGAGTTTAAGATAGGGTTCAAGTTCAACTTTCCAATTACAGTAACTTTCTGTTATCTACCTTCACATTCATTTTGGTTAGTTTCTCTGAAATTGATCACCTCTGGGATTGTCATAACTAGGCCACTGGGCTTTCAGAGCAGGGACCTAGACCCAGGAGTTGAGGTCCTACCCAACTTTAGCTGGACTGTCTTCCGGTCACAGGACAGACTTTCTTCTCTCTGTTATAATTCCTTATATTCACTTCTTCTGTCATGGCTAAGGCACTAGTTTCCAAGGCAAGTAGCATAGATTATGTCTTTTAATGATTACAGCTCCTCCAGGCATTCAAAATTCTTACTATTCTCATCTTACAGCTGAAATAACTGAGGTTTCATGAAGTTTAAGATACTTGCTCAAAGTTACACAGCATGTATCAGAACTAGAATTTATCTTAGGTCCATCTTTATCCGTATGTTCTTTCTGCAACACCAACAAAGCTTATATTTTACTGAGAGCCAGTTAATATGTCTAGCTGTGCAAATATTCCTTAAACTAAAATACAAACCCTCCTTTGCAAAATCATTTCCACAGCTCTGATAAGAATATTACTCTAATGTGGACTCTTTAAAATTTTTCTTTAAGAGTTCAAAGAGTCATCCTTTGTCAAAGGACTTACAAAACTGCCTTCTCTTGTCTTTTTCATTTCCAGGACACGTAATTCAAGTATGCTGAGGTTGATTGTCCCAGTTTCCCAAAGCAGGCATGAGGTCAGGTATGTGTGGTTATTTGGAGTGAATGGGTCATAAACTAGAACATAATAATTATGTGCACACGTATACAGCTCAGCCCCAAGAGACTCAACGCAGCTGAACTTGTGCTTTCAAGAGCAGTTGGAGAAAACCGAGCTCACACTAGGAGTTAGGATATACAAAAGGTCTTTGGCTGCATTTATTCAGTATGCTTCAAATTGCTATATTCAAGCATATCTATGGCTCTGGTTCCAAATTCAAATTATCTTGATAAATACCCAGGCTGCATTTGGGGAGCAGGAATAATTCTACATATTTAGGGATGTGGTCAGCTATCTTCAGAGGGTCAGCTCTCTCTATGTAAGTTTGGCAGAGAGTCTGAAGTCAGTAAATGTTGGGAGAATGAGACTTCAGTTGGAAATTTGGGGGAAGGCTTATACCTTGTAAGAAAGGAAGTAAATACATACCTTATCCCCATTCTATAAAAGTAGAGAGATGCTATAAATAAAAATCCAGTTGGAATGGGTTTCAATGAAGCCTTCACTTACTGTACCTTCCCTCTATAAGTCATGATATTCCTTTTCAGAGGTGAGTCTTAAAGAAAAAGCTTGAGCTCTCACATAGCATGAGCAGAGGAGAGGGGAGCACGGAAAGCAGAATTGGTGGCAAGGTCAGAGATATGTAGTTGTAGGAGGGGATGACTCCTTTGAAGAACAGTGAAGAATTCAATAAGGGAAAGGGAGTATAGCAAAGACAGAGCAGTGGAGGAGAGTGAGAAGAGATAAGATTGGAGAGGTGGGCAAGGATCAGACCCTGGGGGCCTTGAAAGTTACTTTAAAGAGCCTGGACTCTACCTTGCAGGTACCATCTATTAGTGGTGAACTAGGCAGCCTTCCTTTCCATGGAGTTTTCCTTCTAACCAGAGAGGTGGGATAAACAACTAATCAGCAAAGATCAAGTATGGGTATAAAAATAAAATAGGTTGAGATTGAAAATACATGGTGTTGGAGCCAGAGAGGCCTCATTCAGATCTCAGGACTACTACTTGTCAACAGTGTGACCTTGGACTAAGCATCAGTTTCTTCTGAGAAAAACAACAATAGCAATTCCAGGGTTGTTTGTAAAAAATAGGCAGTGGATTCCCAAGTCCTTGTCTATTGCTTGTCATGCAGTAGTTGCCCAAAATGGCACCCATTGAAGGATCTGGATGGCGAAGCCAAGGGTAAGAACTACATGTGGGCAGATTAGGCAATTGTTTTGCTGGGACAACCACAACAACATAAAGAATAATAGTAGCTAATATATACTGGACACTTGGTATGTGCAGAAACTATTCCAGAAGCCCTTTACATGCATAAACAATCCTATCATCTTCTTTTTGCAGATGAAAGAACGGCAGTACAGAGAGGGTAAGTGACTTGGCCAGAATCATGTACTCAGCAAGTAGCAAAACCAGGATTCTAGGCAGTCTGTATCCACACTTACACTCCTAATCACAGCCTTACAGCACTTTATATTTGGGTCATAACATTATAGCTGATCAGCTTCTAGCAAACCATGTGACAAGTAGAAATTTTTCTCTTTATTTTTATTTACGTGGATCCAGGATCTAAACTGAACTTCATCTCTTGGATAAGCACCTATCACTTTATTTTACAGTCAAGCACACGGAGGCCATTTTGGCTAACTGACTACCAAAGATCACAAAGTTTGTAAATAGTGGAGGCAGCTCAGGAGACCAGGTCTCCTTAACGCCAATCCAGAGCTGGAAGGGCAGCTAAGAACTGTGTTCTCCATGAAGCGGGCAAGCGTCTTTGGTCACTGGACAGTAATGGCTTCTAATTCTCACCATCAGGAATATTTATTTTAAACACTTGAGATTTTTAAGTACTGTCTCCACTTAGAAACACAAAAAAGTAATAAGATAGCATTAGTTACTCATATAGCTACTATTATTTGTTACATCTGAGTGGACCTATATAGTTCACAAAAATATTTTGCAAACATTCTATGATCGTAAGTGCCTACACTGACCTTAGAGGTTTCTTTTTTTTTTTTTATAACGTCTTTAATGGACTATAATTGTTTTACAATGGTGTGTTAGTTTTTGCTGTATAACAAACTGAATCAGCTATACATATACATATATCTCCATATCTCCTCCATTTTGTGTCTCCCTCCCATCCTCCCTATGCCACCCATCTAGGTGGACACAAAGCACGGAGCTGATCTCCCTGTGCTATGCAGCTGCTTCCCACTAGCTCTCTATTTTACATTTGGTAGTGTATATATGTCCATGCCACTCTCGCACTTCATCCCAGCTTACCCTTCCCCCTCCTCACGTCCTCAAGTCCATTCTCTATGTCTGTGTCTTTATTCCTGCCCTGTCCCTAGGTTCTTCAGAACCTTTTTTTTTTTTTTTTTAGATTCCATATATTTGTGTTAGCATACGATATTGGTTTTTCTCTTTCTGACTTACTTCACTCTGTATGACAGACTCTAGGTCCATCCACCTCACCACAAATAACTCAATTTTGTTTCTTTTTATGGCTGAGTAATATTCCATTGTATATATGTGCCACATCTTCTTTATCCATTCATCTGTCAATGGGCATTTCGGTTGCTTCCATGTCCTGGCTATTGTAAATAGAGCTGCAATGAACTTTGTGGTACATGACTTTTTTTGAATTATGATTTTCTCAGGTTACATGCCCAGTAGTGGGATTGTTGGGTCATATGGTAGTTCTATTTTTAGTTTTTTAAGGAACTTACATACAGTTCTCCACAGTGGCTATATCAATTTACATTCCCACCAACAGTGCAAAAGGGTTCCCTTTTCTCCACACCCTCTCCAGCATTTATTGTCTGTAGATTTTTTGATGATGGCCATTCTGATTGGTGTGAGTGATACTTCATTGTAGTTTTGATTTGCATTTCTCTAATGATTAGTGATGTTGAGCATCCTTTCATGTGTTTTTTGGCAATCTGTATATCTTCTTTGGAGAAATGTCTATTTAGGTCTTCTGCCCATTTTTGGATTGGGTTGTTTGTTTTTTTGATATTGAGCCTCATGAGCTGCTTGTATATTTTGGAGATTAATCCTTTGTCAGTTGCTTCATTTGCAAATATTTTCTCCCATTCTGAGGGTTGTCTTTTGGTCTTGTTTATGGTTTCCTTTGCTGTGCAAAAGCTTTTAAGTTTCATTAGGTCCCATTTTTAAATTTTTGTTTTTATTTCCATTTCTCTAGGAAGTGGGTCAAAGAGGATCTTGCTGTGATTTATGTCAAAGAGTGTTCTGCCTATGTTTTCCTCTAAGAGTTTTATAGGGTCTGGACTTACATTTAGGTCTTTAATCCATTTTGAGTTTATTTTTGTGTATGGTGTTAGGGAGTGTTCTAATTTCATTCTTTTACATGTAGCTGTCAAGTTTTCCCAGCATCACTTATTGAAGGGGCTGTATTTTCTCCATTGTATATTCTTGCCTCCTTTATCAAAGATAAGGTGACCATATGTGTGTGGGTTTATCTCTGGGCTTTCTATCCTCTCCCATTGATCTATATATCTGTTTTTGTCCCAGTACCATACTATTTTGATTAATGTAGCTTTGTCATATAGTCTGAAATCAGGGAGCCTGATTCCTCCTGCTGTTTTTCTTTCTCAAGATTGCTGTTACTATTTGGGGTCTTTTCTGTTTCCATACAAATTGTGAAATTTTTTGGTCTACTTCTGTGAAAAATGCCATTGGTTGTTTGATAGGGATTGCACTGAATCTGTAGATTGCTTTGGGCAGTATAGTCATTTTCACAATGTTGATTCTTCCAATCCAAGAACATGGTATATCTCTCCATCTATTGTTATCATCTTTAATTTCTTTCATCAGTGTCTTATAGTTTTCTGCATACAAGTCTTTTGTCTCCTTAGGTAGGTTTATTCCTAGGTATTTTATTCTTTTTGTTGCAATGGTAAATGGGAGTTTTCCTCAATTTCCCTTTCGCGTTTTTCATCATTTGTGTATAGGAATGCAAGTGATTTCTGTGCATTAATTTTGTATCCTACTACTTTACCAAATTCATTGATTAGCTCTAGTAGTTTTCTGGTAGCATCTTTAGGATTTTCTATGTATAGTATCATGTCATCTGCCAACAGTGACAGTTTTACTTCTTTTCCGATTTGCATTCCTTTTATTTCTTTTTTTATCTGATTGCTGTGGCTAAAACTTCCAAAACTATTTTGAAAAATAGTTGTGAATGTGGGCAACCTTGTCTTGTTCCTGAAATTAGGGGAAATGGTTTCAGTTTTTCACCATTGAGAACGATGTTGTCTGTGGGTTTGTCATATATGGCCCTTATTATGTTGAGATAAGTTTCCTATATGCCTACTTTCTGGAGGGTTTTTATCATATATGGGTGTGGAATTTTGTTGAAAGCTTTTTCTGCATCTATTGAGATGATCATATGGTTGTTCTCCTTCAATTTGTTAATATGGTTTATCACACTGATTGATTTGTGTAAATTGAAGAATCCTTGCATTCCTGAAATAAACCCCACTTGATCATGGTGTATGATCCTTTTAATGTGTTGTTGGATTCTGTTTGGTAACATTTTTTTCAGTATTTTTGCATCTATGTTCATCAGAGTTATTGGTCTATAGTTTTCTTTTTTGTGACATCTTTGTCTGGTTTTGGTATTAGGGTGATGGTGACCTTGTAGAATGGGTTTTGGAGTGTTCCTCCCTCTGCCATATTTTGGAAGACTTTGAGAAGGATAGGTGTTAGCTCTTCTCTAAATGTTTGATAGAATTCGCCTGTGAAGCCATCTGGTCCTGGGCTTTTGTTTATTGGAAGATTTTTAATCACAGTTTCAATTTCAGTGCTTGTGATTGGTATATTTATGTTTTCTATTTCTTCCTGGTTCAGTCTCGGAAGGTTGTGCTTTTCTAAGAATTTGTCCATTTCTTCCAGGTTGTCCATTTTATTGGCATATAGTTGCTTGTAGTAATCTCACATGATCCTTGTATTTCTGCTATGTCAGTTGTTACTTCTCCTTTTTCATTTCTAATTCTATTGATTTGAGTCTTCTCCCTTTTTTTCTTTGTAAGTCTGGCTAATGGTTTATCAATTTTGTTTATCTTCTCAAAGAAGCAGCTTTTAGTTTTATTGATCTTTGCTATTATTTCCTTCATTTCTTTTACATTTATTTCTGATCTGATTTTTATGATTTCTTTCCTTCTGCTAACTTTGGGGGTGTTTTGCCCTTCTTTCTCTAATTGCTTTTGGTGTAATATTAGGTTGTTTATTTGGGATGTTTTTGTTTCTTGAGGTAGGATTGTATTGCTATAAACTTCCCTCTTAGAACTGCTTTTGCTGCATCCCATAGGTTTTGCGGTTGCCGTGTTTTCATTGTCATTTGTTTCTAGGTATTTTTTTTATTTTTTCTTTGATTTCTTCAGTGATCTCTTGGTTATTTAGTAGTGTATTGTTTAGCCTCCATGTGTTTGTGTTTTTTTTACAGGTTTTTTCATGTAATTGATATATAGTCTCATAGTGTTGTGGTCAGAAAAGATACTTGGTATGATTTCAATTTTCTTGCATTTACCAAGGCTTGATTTGTGACCCAAGATATGATGTATCCTGGAGAATGTTCAATGAGCACTTGAGAAGAAAGTGTAATCTGCTGTTTTGGAAGGAATGTCCTATAAATATCAATTAAGTCCATCTGGCCTAATATCACATTTAAAGCTTGTGTTTCCTTATTTATTTTCATTTTGGATTTTCTGTCCATTGGTGAGAGTGGGGTGTTAAAGTCCCCTACTATTATTGTGTGTTATTGTTGTTTTCCCTCTTTATGGATGTTAACATTTGCCTTATATATTGAGATGCTCCTATGTTGGGTGCATAAATATTTACAATTGTTATATCTTCTTCTTGGATTGATCCCTTGATCATTATGTAGTGTCCTCCTTTGTCTCTTGTAATAGTTTTATTTTAAAATCCATTTTGCCTGGTATGAGAATTGCTACTCCAGCTTTCTTTTGATTTCCATTTGCATGGGATATCTTTTTCTATCTCCTCACTTTCTGTCTGTATGTTTCCCTAGGTCTGAAGTGTGACCTTAGACTTTTAAACCAGGTTGATTCTTCCAGAAACATATCCCTATAAACAAACATCCAAGATAAACAAATATCCAATTCTTAAAGAGCTGTAGTTCCAGGCAGTCACATAGGTCCTCCCTTCTCCCTCTCAGTTCATCACATTATCTTTGGTTTTATTTCACCTCCTTAGTGCTCTATTCTATTTCCATCTAGATTCCATCCAAAAATGCCTCTTCCCCTGACTTGGTACTTGGCATTGAGACCTCCATTCTCCTGCCTGGGTTCTTGTTTAATCCATCCTTTATGTCTTGGAAGCTCATATATGACAATAATAGTTCCTGGTCCAGGTATCATCTGCCTCAAAGCTAGTGATCCATTACCAGTCAGATGCTTCAGCTCTGCTCAAGGACCAGTCTGTGAATAAGAGTTTATGTACTTCTTAGATGAAAAAACAGACACAGAGAGTCCATGTATCTTGCTTGACGTTGTAGCAGAGCCTACTCGTTGTCTCTCAAAATCCATTTTTCTATTATTATTTAGCAATAGAACTTGTGACTTTTAGCTGGTCAGGTGGCCTAAAATAAGACTACATTTCCCAGCTTACCTTGTAGTTATTTGTGGCCATGTGATCAAGTTCTAGCCAATGGGTTGTAAGTGGAATGCTGACATGGCAGCATGGAGGACAGCTGTTCTAAACCCCCTGTTCCCTTTCTTCTTCATTGTCTCTCTCTTTCTGATGGTTGGAATGTGGACAGGATGGATGAAGTCCAAGCAGCTATCTGAAGCCATGAGGTGGAAGCCACAGGTTGAGAATGGTGGATCAATAAATCATAAGGCATAAACTTACCAACCTTGGACTGCTTGCTTCTGGATTGCCTTATATGAGAGATAAGTAGACTTCTGCCTTGTCTGAGTCTATTATTTTAGACTTTTTGTCTCTCAGAGTTGAAATAAATCTTAACTGATATAAAATCACACTGCTAGTTACTACCACTCAGTTCTTTTAACTTCAAATACACTTGTTTTTATTTTACCCCACAACAACTGATATCTCCATCTACCTCACTTTCAGGGCTTCTCAGAAGATGAATGAGGAAACAGGTAAGAGAGTACATTGTAAACTGTAAGGCCTTATTTACATGTGAGCAGAAGCAGCATTTTGCATTTGTGGAGAGCCATGGAAAAATACTTAATGTCTTAGCCTGCTTGTTAGTTGAACAGGTAGGGGAAAAAACCAAAAAGCAAAAAGCGATGTTGTACTAGAGACCTGGATTCCAAATGAACCGGAAACTCCTTTGGCTGAGTCTTGGGCCAAAAGTTGTCTTTCAAGTGGGGAAGGATGTGTTAGTTCTGAGCTTCCAGGACCTCTCTGACTAGCTGTGGTTTAATGCTGCCCAAACTTTTGTGTAAATACACCTACAGCTTAAGTAAAATAGGAAGGATTGGGGATCTAAAATGCCCTAGTTGGGATATTCTCTACGTCCAACATCTCATGAAGGAAATTGTATTAGTAATAAGCAAATTCCCAGTGTTAGAATTTGAGTTGCTTTGGGAGTGAGTGGCCAGGTTTTCAGAGGCTTGTTTGCTTTATGAAGAGTACTGGGGTCAGTCTTTGCTGGCCAGAGGTCTCTAACCAGAGACAGGATTTCACACAGGGCTTTTCATATTTTCTGCCTTGAGCCGGGCTCAAATACCAAGAAGTCTCTCGGGGATATTTTTGCAAGTTTGCTCTTTTTCCTTTTGCAACTGGCAAAGGGCACCCAAAGCCAATGCTTGGAAGGTATGCTTGTGCCCTGAACACTTTGCTCAGGCTCCTTTGAAAGGTGTTGTATTGCACCCCAAAGCAAACATTGTTTTGTAATATTCTGTGGGTTTTTTCTGCCCTCATTGCATAATTCAAGATTGACGATACTCTATTTTGAAAAGATAAGACAAAATATAGTCATTGCTCAAGAGACAAGTCAAGCAATACAGTGACTGTGAGGAGTAGTGTGAGGAAATCATAATTATAATAATATCTGACATTCATTGAGCATATTTATGTACCAGGCACTGTAGTAGCCCTTTACATATGCTATATTACTTAATCCTTCCCAAAATCGTATGTGCCAGAACGATTAAAAATACTTAACAGCAAGTAGAGCACAGCATCAGTAGGTGAGAACAGATATTGCTTCAGTGCTGGGTCTGGGTCCTGGAAGCGCCTTACCTCCCTAAGTATTAAATTTTTTGTTTCTGAATTGTGGGGAAGAACTAAGGGGAAGGACAGGGTGCTTACTTCTCCAATCATATCCCTTCCCATTTCTCCCCTCTCCTCTTCTCCCTTCTCTCCCCTTTCCTTCTAATTAAGCATTCTGGAAAGTGAGAGAGTGATTCTCCCACACATGGACTATACTAGCATTGGTTTAGAGTTATGCTTTAGAAATAAAAGATAAGAAACAATTAAAGCAAGTTGGATTCTAATAGTAAAGAAAATTATCAATGATTGCTTACATCAACAGTTCTCAAATTTTTGATCTCAGGATCTCTTTAGGTACCACAAATATTGAGGACCTCAAAGAGATATTATTTATTTATGCTATTTACATTTATTTACCATATATATAAACTAAAAAAGTAAAAATTTATTAATTCATTTAAAAATAACAATAATAAACTGTGAAATGCTAACATGTATACTTAACAATAATAAATTATGAAATGCTAACATGCATACTTTTATGAAAAAATCACTATATTTGAAAAAAAAATCTATTCAGTAAGTAGACTGTAATTGTTTTACATTTTTGCAGGCCATGTTAATGTTTGGTTTAATAGAAGGCAGCTTCCTTCTCTCTGCTTCTTCTTTCATTCATTGTAATACATTATTTTGGTTGAAATATATGAAGAAAATTCAGTCTCACACAGGTATATAGTTGAAAAATGAAAGAGCATTGTATTCAGCTTTTCAAATAATTGTGAATATTCTTCTTTGTCACACAATAAAGCTGCCAAGTGGTAGTTTTTAAAAGGTCAGTTGAAATGTGTAATCTGAAATCATATTGATAAAATTTGGTTTTCTATTACACTAAAATCCATTGACCTTTGAATATATATTATACCCATATATGATTTTGAAACATTGCATAATTGTTCTTTTAAAAAACATTAGGTCATTGAATTATTCAGACCTAAATTAATACTAAGATTTACATTTGTTAATATCACCACCAATCTTATCAGAAAAGTCTAAGGATTGAGAAGCTGCCAATCTCATGGTGGAGGATACAAGGTTTCCAAAATTCTAATTTTCACTTTTTAAGCTTGAATTTTATCTTTGGCAGCAAATACTGCAATGTGTTTTACTTGACTAGACATCCTCATTTCATTAACTTTCAAGAAAATGTTTGTCAAATAACCAAGTTTGAATAAACATAGCATTTTAAGAAAAAAAAAGCAATAGTTCAGTTTTTGCAATTCAAAAAATTGCACTAGTGTTTGTCCTAGACACACCCATCAGAAGCAATTTATGGATACTTTTCATTTCACTGCACTAAATATTAAAACATGGTTTGTAATCAAGTGTTGAGATTTATTAAAATTAATAACTTTTAGTACTTTAATAAGGTCATTCTTAAATAAAACTGGTTTTTCCCCCCTCCACTTTAAAAAGTTTCCTTTTTAAGTGTACAATGGTGAAAAATAGCTTGAGTTCAATTCTGCAGTTGAGATATTAATTCAGTCTTCATATTTGCAGCTACATCTTTGACTTGTCAAGTTACTGTGTTATTGGAGAGTGGCAGTGCTGTGATTTCTTTTGCTGACAGTTCATTCAGCTGTCATTCAGCAATGTCAACTCCACAAGGTTTTATTAAGCTCTGAGCTACTGAGTGCCCCTCTTTAGCCAATGCAATGCATAACTTACCCGATAAGATGCCTCAGTGACTTTTTCATTTTAGTTTGAAAAGCAATGCATAACTTACCCGATAAGATGCCTCAGTGACTTTTTCATTTTAGTTTGAAAAGCTGTAGTAAAGAATTGTTGGCCTGAAGGGCTCATTGTGCCTTTATTTAAAATATTCAATTTCATTTTCTCAAACTCTGGGTGTTTAATTTCAGAATGGCATCTCAATTTAAAAGACACTGTAATACTATTAAAGAATGAATGTTGTGTTGCATAAGACATAATCAAGTAAAATACTTTCTGTCATGGTCTTATTTTTTATTTAGAGTTTTCTACATATTCTCAGGTTACATTTTTTTCCCAGATTCTTTGTTGTAGATTCTTCTCTTGCATGAGTCAGAAAACTCTCTGAGATGTCTTCATTTTTTTTCAGCATATGGAAATGTGGATGGTGCAGATGTGGGTTGAGAGAACAAGTCTTCTAATCTCTCTTTATAAGTCAAAGGTCTATCCTAAAGAACAGGTACAATACAGTGTACAATAAAGTGTATTTATATCTTGCTGTGTTTTTATGTAAATACAAGGGAAATTTATGAATTTCAAGCAAATGATTTTTGGTCAAAAATGAATTATGGATATTGTAGCAGGTGTGTCCAAAGAAAATGGGTAAGAGTACAGTAGAAGTATTAAGAATAAACCTGTGTTAATCTCTAAAAATGAACACTTTCATTCTCTAAAACTACACATTAGAAAATTCTGGAAAAAACATGATAATACACAAACAAACATTCTACCAGCCATCAGAATAATAATGTATGATATCATCATGTGTCAGAAAGAACCTGGAAATGTCCACTGTACAGTCATGAAAAACTAAGAGTAAAGTAGGCAAATAACTCTTGATATTATTATGAAAATAGCTTTTATTTATGGGTCCCTTGAAAGGGTCTTATAGAAAGTGGGGCCACACTATGAGAATTGCTGGTTATAGCATTGAAGCCTGAAGTATTTTTTATAGACTGAAGGAAGCATGATACATGAATAGGTTAGTGCTATAAGTTGAACTGTATCCTTCTCCCTCAAAAAAAAAAAAAAAGATACATTGAAGTGCTCACCCCTAGTTCCACAGAATATAATCTTACTAGGAAGTAGTCATTGCAGATAGAATTAGTTAAGAGGAGATAATTTTGGAGTGGGGTACGCCCTGAATTCAGTATGACTGGCATTCTTATAAAAAGAGGAGAGAGCCATGCAGGGAGAAGTTGGCCATGTGACAATGGAGGCAGAGACTGGAGTGCTTCAGCTGTAAGCCAGCTAATGCCAAGGATTGCTTGTCATCACCAGAAGCTAAAAGAGAGTCTTGCAACAAACTTTGTTGTTTTAAGCCACCCAGTTTGTGGTACTTTGTTACAGCAGCCCTAGAAAATTAATGAAACTAGCTTGTTCTAAAGAACCATTGTGATATAAACATTAATTTCTATTGTAAACCCAGGAAAAATAGTTTTCCTATAACTTAAAACTTTCTGCTAAAACAAAAAACAAAAACAAAAAAACTCAAAACCTCTTTGGCATGGATGGCATTTAGAAATCTGAAAGTTTATTCCCATCAATTAGGAGCTCTTCATAATCTACCACTATCAGATGTTACCATCGCTAGGGCTCCAGTAAATATTTTCATCCTTTGGGGTGCTAGGACTGTTTAAAAAAGACAAAACTTTCTCTTGCTCACAGAAACTTAAACTAGTGCATTGATGTCCTGATGCCTGCCTGGATAATATGTGATTAAGACAGTGAAACTAGGGCATGTTCAGTCTCCAGCTTAGCTTCAAAGTGGACATTCTGAATAACGCTTAAAATAGAAAGGGGAAAAATTAATATTAATCTTCATCCTTACATTGCGTCCTTCATCCTGCACTCAGATGTGCTTGTCTTAAAAGATCTCCCTTCTTATTCTCTTTAGGAATCTTTCATATCCTGTGATATCTAGTGACATTTGGGGTTTTTCCCCTTTGTCCAACATCCATTGATTACATCAAAATTTCATAGATACTCCTTATCACTAAAGGGAAAAGTGAAGGCAAATTCCTCTTAGGAAAAGTGGACTGCAGATTATCACAAATTGGCTCTGTTTAATAGATAAGAAAATTCAGATGACAGAGAAAGACAATTATATTGATTAATACTGGAGCACAAGGAAAAAGAAATATTAACCAGAAAGCTTTGACTTCCCATTCCTACTGCTTTTACAGACCACCCCCGCTCCCCCCAAAGCCTCATTTCTGTTGAAGCTGTCTTCAACACCAGACCTCCCAATGACTTTAGCTTCAGATGTTTGGGGCTTTTTTTCCCTTGTTTAACTAATTCATGGTCACTACATGTGGGTTAGTCTGGTTTTACTCTTCGGGACAGACACAAACTATTTTGCCACAATTAATGTTTTGGTCAACAATGTGCAGACTTAAAGCCCCGAGTTATATGACTAGGCAAATAAAACCAGACCGCAAAATTTGGTCTACGCTGGTTGGCTATGATTCACCCATATGGGCAAGCCAGCAGTCTTGCTGCTTTCCCCAAAACCCTAGGAAAATCAGACTGTCATATTATACTTTTCGGTCCCTTTATACAGATGCAGAGCCAGTCTGTAGAAATTGTGGGGCTCAAATATTTAATTTGTGTAATGCAGTGGAACAATTTCAACAGGTAGAGATTAGTCAAGTATCCAAACTGAAAATCATTCACACACTACTCAGAGAAAGTGTGAAATTCTGGCTATTATCGCAGGAAAGGTGCTGCCTAGGATTTACAAATTCCAAAAATTAGATACAATCGGTCTTTTTTTCTTTTTTTTTTCTTTATGGAGGGGCTCAAACTAAAAAATAAAAATTATTGATTTTATGAATAAATATATTTTCTTAAATGATTTAGAAAGTTCTGTTTATTCATTTACCGACAGTGTTTAGAATATATAGTAGCCAGTGTGTCTGCAGATATATTTATGTTGGACTGTTTGGCTTGGCTTCACCTCTGTAATAATTTATAACAGTTTTAATGTAAACCTACCACTGAACAGGTCATAAAGGTCCTGGATTTTAACCATCGTCGTTGCAGATAAACCCACAGCATTTGTTCCCACTGAGTTCCAGCTCATCCCTATCAGGCCTGTGGAAATTTTTCACGTAGAAAAGTTTAAATGCTAAGGAATTTTAATTCATTTTCTTATTTCTCAGCTTTGTGTTCCTTGTCAAAAGAATATTTTATTTATTTTTAACAAATAAGTCGTTAGAGGCAATTATTGAATTAAAAATTACATTTTCTCATATTTTTTAAAAATTGGTGATCAACTTTTATACATTTATTTTTGCTGTATTCATGTAGTTGACAGATACTGGCATAAAAATGGGAAAATAATTCTGATTCTTAGTTATTTTCTTAATATGTGTCAGTTTCAATCAGCTGACGAGAAGCATCGGTATTTGGGCTGTAGTTTTGCTTTCATTTTCTTTTCTAGATTTTCCAGGTATGTTAGATTAGGTTTAGGTCTCTTTCTAGGTATTATACTTACAGACTCTTAATGTCAAAGCATCCTTATGGTTAATGTATTATATTTCAGTTATTAAATCTTTAGAATACCTTTAATACAATTTTTAAAGTTAGTTTTAACTACCTATATAATATATTCATTATTTTGGCAAGTAGAGAAAGTAGTAGTATTTTTTGCGAGAAAAAAAATAACTTTTTAAAGAGTTTACAATATGCATTTGAGAAGGAATGAACATTGTCAAGAGAGATCAAACTAACAGAGAAAAGGACCACTTAGTGATGAGTAAAGTGCATATAGTATATATCTTATGATGAATAATTCCTGTAAAGGATGTTTCAAAATGAGGAAACTCTCACTCCAGTAGCATATTGGTAAAACTTCTCATAATACTCTGTTTAGCTAACATTTATTATTTGTATATACATGCATCTATTCATCCAAGAAATATGTATAAATCACATATTCTGGGTCATGCTCTTGGGCACTATTGTCTTTTCCTCACATGGTGTTGAAAACTGGGTGTAGTTCTCTCAGTTTTACAGATGATAGAAGCGAAATTCTGAGAGATTACTTATGTTGCTCTATAGCCACAAAAGATGTGACAGAGTCAAGATTTGAGCAATTTCTATATGTTTCCAGAACAATATTGGGTCATTTTAAAGCTAGTTGAGGAAGCAAACAGATCGGGATATGAATACTGATGCAATTTCTTACTAATAGTGTGACCTTGATCAAGTCGTTTAATCAATTTAAGACTTCAGTTTCCTTCTGTTTACATTGTAAGCATTTTTTCCCCCACCAGCTCGTTAAGATCCAAAGAACTACACTCAGAAAGTGGAGCTGGGTATTGGGAGCCTCTCTCCCTGGGCATTGAACTTCGGGCTAAAAGAGGCTCATAAATACTACTCATTTACCAAGGTGAGATACTCCTTAGGAGTCTGAAAGTTAAAAACAAAACCCCCAAAACTATATGGCTTTAACATATCAAATAGGTTCATTTTACTTTAAAATAATCAATTAAAAAGAAATTATAAAGACAATAATAATAATCCTTTATCCTGCCATTCTCCACTAACTACTGCTAATATTTTATTTAACATCTATATATGTATATAGATGTGTGTGTGTGTGTATGTGTTTACACACATAGGCTCATACTACATTTACCCAAGGAGGGCTATATTAAAATTTTTATATGAAAACTGTGAGATGGACATAATATTTCCAAGAACATAATTTTACTGACTGCATAATATTGAATGTATGGGTACAGCACTATTTATTTAACTAATCCCATACTGTATTGATAAACATTTAACTACAAGAAGCATCCTTGTACATTTTCTCACTATATGATAAGCATCATAGGAATAAATTCTAGAAATGAGATTGCTGAATCAAAGTGCCTTCCTCTATTAACTGTTATATAACACAAAATGCTCTCTAGAAAAGTTGCAGAATTTATACTTCCAGTATGTAAATACCCATTTTCTAACCAATACTGAATTTCTCTACTTTTAAAAAACCTTTGCCAGTATAATATGTAAAAAAGGATACCTTTTAAAAATGATTCATTTCTTACAATAAAATAAACACTTTTTAAAAAATAAAACATACTTTTAAAATTTTAGAACAGTTTTAAATTTACAGAAAGCTTGCAAAGATAGTGGAGGGTTCCCATACACCCCTTTTCCCTATTATTAACATATGGCATTAGTATGGTACATTTGTTAAGATTAGTGAATACTATTGATACATTAATATTACTGAAGTCCATGCTTTATTCAGGCTTTCTTAGTTTTTACCTAATGGCTTTTTTCTTTCCAAGATCCTATCCAGCATACCACATTACATTTAGCAGTGATGTCTCCACAGCCTCCTCTTGGCTATGACAGTTTCTCATGTTTTCTGTTTTTGATGACCTTGACAGTTTTGAAGTGTCCTACTCAGGTTTTTGTAGAATATGCCTTTATTGAGATTTGCCCGATGTTTCTTTCATCATTATACTAGGGTTATGTGGAAGATAACAGAGGTAAAGTGCCATTTTTATCACTTATATCCAAGGTACATGTTATCAACATGACTTATAAATGCTGATGTTGATCTCGATTACCTGATTGAAGTAGTGCTTATCAGATTCCTCTACTATAAAGTTACTCTTTTGTTCTCTCTTCCCATACTGTACTCATTCAAAGGAAGTCACTATGCATAGCCTACACTTAAGTAGTAAGAAGTTATCCTTCACCTGTTTAAGGACAGTTATCTACGTAAATTATTTGGAATTCTTCTGCATGGAAGATTTGTCTAGTCCTTACTTGGTTATGTTTAGTTCTCTTACTGCTTTAATCACCTGTGAACAGAGTGGCAGAGTTGTTTTCCTCAACAAGTGACATAAGCCATTATACTTGCAGTAGTGTTAGTTAAGCTTTCTCCTAAAAAAATGGGAACCTTGGGCATGGTAGTCTCCTGAGACCCTCTAGGACCCTCCTGTGGCTGGTCAAGTACACATATGTTCTCAGGCTGAGGTTGGAGAGTCAATAGAGGGAGAGAATACTTTCAAAAGAGGGGGGATGACTGAGAGAACAGCAGCCCAGGGGAGGCATGAAATGATGGAGACAAGATCTCAATGAGCAGGGTGGCTGGAGCACACATCTAATGAGAGTGCAGATGGTGTGGATGCCACATCCAATGATCTCCACCTCCTGATATGTCACTCTAGTGTTGTCTCTGTCCATGTGACACCAAGGTTGAGCTGTGTGGCATGAGGCAGAACTAATAGGATGTCACTTCCATGATTAGTTTGTAAAAGACAGTGGCTTCTGTCTTTTTTCTCTTAAGTGTGTTCTCTCTCTGATTACTTGTTTTGGGGAAAGCCAGATGCCATGTCCTGAGAACACTTGAGAAACCTATGGAGAGACCTGTGCAATAAAAAACAGAGGCTTTTGGCCAAGAAATGAGACTTGCCAACCACCCTGTGATAGAGCTTGGAAGTGGATCCCCCTACATCCCCACAAAATGA
This sequence comes from Balaenoptera musculus, assembly GCF_009873245.2. Taxonomy (NCBI): domain Eukaryota; kingdom Metazoa; phylum Chordata; class Mammalia; order Artiodactyla; family Balaenopteridae; genus Balaenoptera; species Balaenoptera musculus. Next base: position 99,893,820 of record NC_045789.1, read on the forward strand.
ACCTGCCTACAGTCTCAGTTGACAGCTTGGCTGCAACATTATGATAGACACTGAACTAGTACCACTCAGTTAAGACATTTGTGAATTCCTGACCCTCTGAAATTCTGTGATATAATACATGTTGTTTTAAGTTACTAAATTTGGGGGTAATTTGTCACACAGCAATGGTTAACCAATACAGGTAAGTATAGACAAAAATAGGCATAAGGATGAGAATAATGCTTGTTAGCTAATGCCTGTTGGCCCCCGATTTACTGCAAATAAGAGGATGGTGGTTTTAGTAGAAGGGCATGAATTCATTGATGAGTTTGGAGTTAGCGTAATGGAAAAGAACAGGGAAACAGAAGAGTTGAAAAGATCCCTTAGGGTCCAGCTGAGGTTGGAATCTATCCATCCGAGGTGTCCAGCCACCTGGATGGTGGGTTTTACTCTCCAGGTGTGGTAGACGGCAGGAGATTTAAGGGAACTGATGGTACTGGTGAGCAAAGGTAGTTCAGATAATGCACCATGGAATTCTTGCTTAAATATTGCTGAAGATTTCTCTGCAACTGGCCATGTGTTCATCTTGTGCATGCCTGTGTTACTTGGACACATGGATCTGGGCTCATCTGGACACTTGTCCCATCCTGAGGGCACTGTATCACTTTTTGGTCTGGTCCCTATCATCCTGGATTTAACACTGTTTCCTGAACTCCCATTTTAACAGCTCCCAACAACTATGTGAGGTCTGTAAATCATGGACTGTTTTCCTGAGCCAAGGTCCAGGAAGAACTAAGTGATTAATCCAGAGTCCCACAGCTAGCTAGTGACAGAGCCAGGCCTAGACTTGGACCTTCTGCCTCTCTGTCCTATGCTAATATGCTTTTATTCTTTTTTAGGTTTTCCTCAATATTACTATGGCAAATCAGACTCAACAGTTACATTGGGAGCAGGTTATTGAAGGATGAGCCAATTGAGCTGCATTTAGGATTTGTACATCTTAATATCTTAAAATATTTTTCTAGGGGCTTCCCTGGTGGCGCAGTGGTTGAGAATCTGCCTGCTAATGCAGGGGACACGGGTTCGAGCCCTGGCCTGGGAGGATCCCACATGCCACGGAGCGACTGGGCCCGTGAGCCACAACTACTGAGCCTGCGCGTCTGGAGCCTGTGCTCCGCAACAAGAGAGGTCGCAATAGTGAGAGGCCCGCGCACTACGATGAAGAGTGGCCCCCACTCGCCGCAACTAGAGAAAGCCCTCGCATAGAAATGAAGACCCAACACAGCCAAAAATAAATAAATAAATAATTAAAAAAAAAAAAACGCAAAATGAGTGGAAAAAAGAAATATTTTTCTAACATTTTGGGTTTGGCATAGCAAAGTGTGTCAAGATCCTTTTCCTTTCATTTTTAAACCCACATGTATTTTCAGGGAAATTAAGCTCATATATTTCTGATTCATTTACTGTGTAATTCATCAAAATATTGTTTTATAACAGTTCTTGGGAGTCCATGAAACCTTTAAAAATTTAGACTTTTCCCCTTTTACTACCAAGGAAGCCATGTTTTACTAAGAGCACAGCACCAATGAACTCCAAAGGGTTTTCTTAATAAGCTTCACATGACCTCTAAAGACTTAGCCAGGTTCTCTGTGATCAACAAAAATGAAAATCAACAAATGCACTATGTATTGGATGTGCTGGGACCTAGAGTTATAAAGACAAACGAGAAGTGGCCCCCAGGTTTCAAGTAGCTGCCATGATGTACATAAAAAATGGTGACAGCCAAAACATTTGTTGACCACTTGAATGTCTGCTATTGGGCAAAGACTTTTATAAACATCATGCCATATAATCTTTTCAACCACTCTATGTGTTGCTATATTTTAAAAAAGAAAACTGAGACTTAGAGAGTTTACTAAGTCATACAGTTGGTTGGTAGTGGATCCCAGACACAATCTCTGGCAGTTTGCTTGCAGAGCCCAGTCTTTTAAGCTGTTATATAGACTGGGAAGTGAAGATACAGTGAGGCAAAGCTAATGCCCATGTTTTTGGAGGTAGAGATGGAACCTCATTAATGGCATATAATTTATTTGTTTAAACTTTAATTATGACCACAAAATTATTTCCTTCTGGCTTCTCTGCTTGCATTTTGGATGTTCTTTGTCAAAGTTCATGGTCATGCAATAAATGGTCTTGCTAATGCCTTTTGGGTAGCTTACCAGAGATGTTGACCCCACGACCATGTAAGCCAGTGCTCCTGCTCATATAAGGGACCCTCTCAGAAAAAAACTCTGCCATATCCACACTGTACATAACAATCTCCATGCTGTGCTTTCTCTGAATTAATTTTTGTATAAGAATATCATTATTTATATTTGATAAGATAATAAAGAAGAGCTACTATATTTTGAATGTTTCTCTATGCCAGACATGGCTAAATGCTTTCCTTAAATTACCTGATTTAATCTTCACAAAACCCCTCCCTGCCCTGAGGTATATGATGTCAGCTCCTCAGTTTTCAGATGAGGAAACTGAGGCATAGAGCAGGTAAGTACTAACCACTGAGAGATAACAGTCTCTCACATTCAGTGGCATGGAATTTGAAATTAACCAAGGATAAAAGATGATAAAAAATAATGCATCTTTAGAATATTCAAGTTTTATAGCAGCAGTCCCCAACCTTTTTGGCCTCAGGGGCTGGTTTTGTGGAGGACAATTTTTCCACAGACCCGGGGGGGTATGGTTTTGGGATGATTCAAGTGCATTACATTTATTGTGCTCTTTATTTCTATTATTATTACATTTTAATATATAATGAAATAATTATACAACTCACCATATGGCAGAATCAGTGGGAGCCGTGAGCTTCTTTTCACTTGCCACTTACAGATAGGGTTTTGATATGAGTCTGCAAGCAATTGATTTATTACAGTCTCTGTGCAGTCAAACCTCTCTGCTAATGATAATCTGTATTTGCAACCGCTCCCCAGTGCTAGCATCACTGCCTCAGCTCCACCTCAGATCATCAGGCATTAGATTATCATAAGAACCGTGCAACCTAGATCCCTCGCACGTGCAGGGTTTGTACTCCTATGAGAATCTAATGCTGCCACTGATCTGACAGGAAGCAGAGCTCAGGCTTTAATGCGAGTGATGGGGAGCGGCTGTAAATACAGATGAAGCTTCTCTGGCTCTCCCACCACTCACCTCATTCTGTGCTGCCCAGTTCCTAACAGGCCATGGACCAGTGCCGGTCTGTGGCCTGGGGGTTGGGGACCCCTGTTTTATAGGATGATGAGCTATCTGGGATAGAAAAGACCTACTTTTAGAGAGTCAGTGTTTCCTGAATTCCAGTCTGAGAACTGGCAGTATAAAAATAAGACAAATGATCTGATATATATGAGAATTATATGAAATATGTATATATGTATATGTTTGTATAATTATGAAGCATAATAATTAAATGAATACCCATTAATCTGACATCCAGCTCAAGATCTAGGGCATTAGAAATACCATTGCTTTCACCTGTGGGTATCTGTCCTAACCCAGTACTATGTTATTTACTATATTTATCCTTCTTTTTTTATAAATAATATTATGACACATATGTTTACCATAAACAATATGTTGTTTAATTTTGCTTGTTTTTTAAGCTTTATATAAATGATATATATTCTTCCATGACTTTTTAACTCAAGATTATATTTCCAAGGGTAATCCATGTTTTCCATGGGAAGTTGTATCTCAGTCATTTTATCTGCTATAATAATCCACTTAGAGACAAAATAATATATATAATAATTTATCTTCTATACTATTATTAATGGTCATTTCAGATTATCTCCTTTATTTTCTTTCCTTTTCTTCTCTCTTTCTTTCTGTTACTCTTTCTTTTAAATATGCCAATTCTTGTACAGTCATTTGTTGCTCAATGGAGGCAAGAGTTTCTTTAATTAGGAGGTAGAGTGTTGGTTATGCAAACGTCCACAAATATAAGATAATGCTAAATTTTTTTAAATTTCAACTTGTTATTTCAATTTAAATTCCCAGCAGAATTATATGAGGGTTTAATTCTATCATCATGTCAACTACTTTTTATTTATCGTTAATTTGGTTGGCATATTGTTTTAATTTTCATTTCTTCTTGACACTATTGAAGTTGAACATCTTTTCAGTCTTATTGGCTTTTTGTGTTTTACTAAGGGTCTAGAGAAGAATACAAAAAAACTGCAAGGATTTAAACAGAGAAAGAATATTGCAAGGCTTTGGTTACACAGGTGATGGAGTTGCCAAGCGCTAAACAGGAGTTACCCAGAGACTATCAATATCTCAAAGCACTATTACCCCTGCACTGGTGGACAAAGGGAAGATGTCATGTTATTGTCCCAGTGACCTGAGACAACTTTAGTCCCCTTGATAATCTCTGGTTTAATGTGGAGTCTCATATTCAGCTCTCCCACTTGTACTGAAGAAAGGAAAAAGCTAAGGGATAGTGAGAAACAGTAAGATCAATAGATTGGAGGTCTAGTGAACCTGAACAGTGACATATAGGAGGGTCACTAGAGTAAGTGACCCCCAAAATGGAAGATGGAGATCAGAGAATTCTGTATTTAAATTTGAGATTTTGAAGGCAGTGCAGGTTCTGGTGATGAAAATGTAGGAGGTAAAGTCAAGTGAAAAAAAAGTCACTGGAGGTTAGAAAAGTGAGGGATGAAGAGGTTTATAGTGTTGCTGTATTACACAATTTTAGGGGCCCCATTCACATAGTCGTCTATGACAATGGTTAGGCTAAAGTATGAATAATTAATCCACATAGACTCCCTCATCCATACTCACACTAGTATATAAGAATAGGAGCTTTTTCCTGTCTTACTCAACACTGTATTCCTGGCAGCTGGAACATGGATGTCAGTAGGTGCTCAATAAATGTTTGCTGAATGAGTGAATAAAATACTAATGTCACTTAAAACGAGGACGAGAGTAAAGCTGTGGAAGAAGATTGAATTAGCAACTAAAGGCTTAAATGAATGAGAAGAAGTAACTTGGAGGTCAGTAGATGACAGCAACAAATTGGTAAAGATGGAGTTAAAACAGGATGGCATTACTCTTTTAAGCTATAAAGACTCCTTTGCTTTTGTTGTGTATGCAGACGGATAATGGCTTGAAGGATATAATGACAGTTAGTTCTGCTTCTAAGCCACATGAGTCATGAGATAAAACATCCTCCACTTGAAAAGGTTTTGGAAAAGTGCATTTGGAAAGAGTCAACCAGGTTTCTAGACAAGATGGTATGAATATTTTGTGAAAATGCCAGGCATCAAGAGGAGCTTGCTGACTGTAGATGGGCATGATCGATAGTAAAGGAGGGAGGACATATTGGTTAGAGCCCTTACAGAAAAAATGAATTCTTTTCAGATGGTTCAACTTTGGAGACTTTAACCAAGGGGGGCAATTTATCCAAGTGTAAGCAAGGTTAAGGGAACCAGCAAGTGACGTTAAGGCACCCAGAGACTAGGAATAATGGGCGACCATTATTACCCCTCGGTCTGAAGGAGCCAGGGAAAGAAGCAATATTAAAGAGCCAGTCAGAGCCAGATCGTAGAGGAAGAAATGCCTATGTTAACTGTGCTCCAGGAGGGATGCAGCTACTGCCAGACCTACATCAGCAAGTCAGGGAGGTAGCAGGAGAGAATAAATGCTCCCACCACTCTCTCCACATATCCTCTGATTTTCTGCTTGGCCCTCCTAATGGCTATACTGAACAGAAAGTCAGAGGGCAGTGGAGCCTGGGAGCTGCCATACATAGCAGCTTCATTCCAGGGCAAAAGTAGGGCAGAGAAGAGCAAAGCACGCATTTAGGGTGGTGGTGGTGGGTGAATATAGGCCAGCCAGTAAAGAGGAAATAAAAAACAAGGACTTTGTCAGAGAAGGGACAGATGGAGGAGTCTGGGATCAGAGTCTGGCTGATAATTTAGGACTGAGTTAAAAGTTGGATGACAGGTAATATGGTTTGTAGTTTATACTAATGCTCTAGAGAAAGCATGAATATTCCCTTCCTTGCCTTAGTGAAATCTGGCTCACATTTTGGACTCTGAATTTTGAGTTACTGTCTTTGTAATATGTTTACTGGGAGCTCATGCTTTCTTGGGTGCTCACTAGAAACATGTGCTATAGTGGAGGTTTTGGAGCTGCGACATGGTCATTTTGTGCCACTCATGTACAAGGGCAAAATGGATAAAAGTGGAGCCACACTTTTGCCACAGATGTCCGCAATTCTTTAGTGTAACCCCAGGGCTCTACAGAAATCTTAAGGTACTCTCTTAAGGTACTCCGAAATAACCCTTTGGTCCAGCTAAGTGCGTTCACTTCGAGAGCTTTCCAATGTCAAAGACTTTGCTTTGTTCTCCATCACAATACCCTTTCCAAACTATCAACCCCCTCTCAAATAAAATCTTAAATTTAATATTGAATATAAAATTAATATTCACCAGATCACCACCTACTTCATGAAGTCTTTCCTATTCAGACTCCCAAAGAGAAATTGACCAAGGGTTGTTTTGCTTTAATTAGAATCTTGTCTTTAGTCAAGTAAATAGAAAATTAACTTAGGCAGATTATTTGAGTACCTATCATGAGAAGAATGCTCTGCACAATGTAGAAGACTCACATCCTACTCTAGAAAGCAAATGATTTACGTGTGTGTCCACAAAATAACTCTTTAGGTAAAAGAAATGGTGGTCTTGGCAAGAAGAGAAACATCAAACTGATTCGAACAATGGTGTCATTGGGTTAAGAGAAAAACAGTTAGTGTCATTCATTCATAGGTTCCATTCCAAAAGTATGAACTTGAACTTAAAGTTTTCTCATCTGTAAAATGAGGATAATTATATCTGTAATTATTAGGATTATATTTCCCCTTCCTCTAAGCTGTGTTCTCAACTGCGGGAAGTGCTGCCCCCTTAGGGCACCTTTGGAAATGTATATGGTGTCTTTCTTTGTATCAGTGATAGAGGATGTTACTGGCATTAAGTGTATGAGGAGAGTGATTGGCAACATCCTGCAATATGGGGGCACTCCTGCCTGATGAAGAACTATCCCATCCAAAATGGCAGTAGTACTCCCACTGCGGTGTATATGAAACAGAGGTTTTTCTCACTTCTGTTCTGCATTTTCCATCTGGTAGATGCTTCTTGCTTCTCCCCTACTCAGGCTCTGCCCCTCTACCCTCAGTTCTATTATTGGTCACTGGTCACTTTGCTGATGATTACAGTCCTTATTGATGGTGTGATGGAAATAGCATGACCTTTGGAGTTGGGTCTATCGGAGTAAAATCCCCAGTTCTGCTACTCCTTAGTTGGATGCCCTTGAGAGAGTTATCTATATACTCTGAGTTTTAAATTACTCCTTCAGAGAATAAATTTAAGGACATCTTTATCTTGAGTCTTTTTTGGACTGCAGCAGAGTATAACGTTTATTTAAAATAATTCCCTCCTCACGGAATACTCATGAAAATTAAAAGAGATAAGGTCTGCAAAGAACTTTGTATGAAGTGTGGTATCGTAAAAGCATTTAATAAATGATGGCTACTATTTTTTTCTGTGGACTGAATGTATTTGATATTTCATGCAAAAGTGAGACAGTGGACAATTCGCTCTCTGAATATCTAGCAGATCCTAGCAATGGTTTGCAAACTTTTGGCAGCAAAAGGAGGCAAATAAGTTACATTTCATAAATCTGAATAATGAAATCATTTGAGAGGCAGCTGAAGGTTAAGAGGCCGGAGTGGGGAGGAAATGTTATTCTATCTGAATGCATTCATCTAATCATCTACATTTTAGGATAATACCAGGTTGTATTCTCCTGAATAGAGGATTTCATGTCCAATTTTCACCACTTGCTTCCAGAGAATGGCATCTTATGTAATGGACCCACTGTGCTGTCCGACATTGCCAAGAGCTCTAAGGTTGGAGTATGTAGCCTTTATTTTGAACTTCCTAGATTGGGCAAGCTTGCCAAGCCCAAAATGTTGTTGTAGCATATTTGAGTGTGGATTTCAACAAAGTACAACTCTTCTGAAATAATTGACCAGCACTAAAATGTTCACTCTCCAAGTTAGACTTTTGTCATTCTCAAAGCAGGAAATGGTTCTCTGCAAATATTTAGAAATGTTGTAGAAACCCTGAAGTTCAAATCCATGGCAACCCCTCAGGCTTGCAGGCTGTAAAGGCATCATGCCTTCCTTAACAGAGTTACTTAATTCCTAAATAGTTGTCATAAGTGAAAATATGGAGACTGACATCGAAGAGGCAAGCTCTTCCAGGCCATTTTAAGAAGACCCTGGTTGACATCTGAACCCTACAATCCTATAAAAAGCAGCAGAAATTCCCTTTCTACTTAAACTGCATCTGCTGGGCAAGGTTTCAATAAAGCAGCGATTCATGAAAAGGTTTCCCTTTATTGCAAGTGTCAAAGTTCTCCTTGTTTAAGCTAACTGTTGGCAAAGTGTGCCTGGCCTCAGCTGTGAACTTTGCCTTGTTGCCTCACCTTTCCTTGACAGAAATAGACTTCACAACCAATTGTAGTATGGATCAAAGCTCTATATTTATATGAAGATGATATGAAATGGAATGGAATGAAAATATACATTGTATCTGTCACTGAAATTAATCTCAACATACGATAGTAAGCAGTCTCTGAAAGTCCTTGAAAAGTTATATTAGCATATATTTACCTGAGTAAATATACAAAGAAAAGACATTTGGTTCGGAAACAGGAGTCTTGGATCTAAACTCTCCTTTTCCTTCCTTATTTGCTGGAAAATTTTGGATAAATGACTTAGGTCAGGGTAACGTCTAGGTTTTTTTTCACTGTGTAAGTGAAGAGATAGACGGTAGAGACATTTATTAAGTTGGGAAACACAGGAGGAGGAGAGCAAGAACACAGAAGAGGAGGAAGTCATTTTTGTGAGGAAGGCAATTATTTCAGCTTTGCACTTATTGAGTTTGAGACTCCTGTGAGGTGTTTTTATGTGATGCTGAATATGGTCACGTGATGCTCAAAGAGGAAATGAAGTTTGGGTACCACCCATGTTTAGATGAAAGCTGAAAAAAAATGATACAAATGAACTTATTTGTAAAAGAGAAATAAGAAACAGCCTTACAGACTGAGAGAAAGAACTTATGGTTACCAGGGGGGAAGGGTGGGGTGTGGAGGATTGTTGGGAAGTTTGGGATTGTCATGTACACACTGCTATATTTAAAATGGATAACCAACAAGGATCTATTATATAGCACAGGGAACTCTGCTCGATATTACATAACAACCTAAATGGGAAAATAATTTGAAAAAGAATAGATACATGTATATGTATAAATGTATAACTGAATCACTTTGCTGTACACCAGAAACTAACACAACATTGTTAATGAACTATACTCTAATATAAAATAAAAATTTTAAAAAATGTTCAGGTATAGGCATAGATGCATTTATTGAGGGCAGGTTCAGAAGGTGAGAAGAAAGGAGAGTTAAGATTAGAACCCAGAGGAATGTCAACAGTTACTGGGTGATTAAAGCAGGGAAGACCAGTGCAGGCGGGTGATCGGCCATGGTGAGTGGAAAACTGGGAAAAATTTGTGTCAAGAGATATATTCCAAGGAGGGAGTAATTATGTCTTCCAGATGCATCCAGGGGGGGTCAGTATAACAAGAACTAAAATTTGTCCATTATTTGGAAGTTCATTAGTGGCCACATGGAGCAGTTGCAGGGAGGGTGAAAACCACGCTAGATCAGGGTGAGGAATAAACTTATTTAGCCCAGAGAGAAGAAGGATTACAGCTGTGGGACTCCTATCTTCAAATATTTGAAGAGATATTATGAAAACTAAAGATGAATTCCCATATGTTTTGCCTTCACAGGGCAAAAGAATGGACAATGTGAGGTCACTTTGGGTTATTCTTTTTTTTAAGTTTTTTTTTTTTTTAAACATCTTTATTGGAGTATACTTGCTTTACATTGCTGTGTCAGTTGCTGCTGTATAACAAAGTGAATCAGCTATATGTATACATATACCCCATATCTCCTCCCTGTTGTGTCACCCTCCCACCCTGCCTATCTCACACCTCTAGGTGGTCACAAAGCACCAAGCTGATCTCCCTGTGCTATGCAACTGCTTCCCACTAGCTATCTATTTTACATTTGGTAGTGTATATATGTCCATGCCACTCTCTCACTTCGTCCCAGCTTACCCTTCCCCCTCACCATGTCCTCAAGCCCATTCTCTACATCTGTGTCTTTATTGCTGTCCTGCTGCTAAGTTCTTCAGAACCATTTTTTTTTTTTTTTAGATTCCATATATATGTGTTAACGTACGGTATTGGTTTTTCTCTTTCTGACTTACTTCACTCTGTATGACAGAATCTAGGTCCATCCACCTCACTACAAATAACTCAATTTCATTTCTTTTTATGGCTGAGTAATATTCCATTGTATATATGTGCCACATCTTCTTTATCCATTCATCTGTCGATGGACACTTAGGTTGCTTCCATGTCCTGGCTATTGTAAATAGAGCTACAATGAACATTGTGTACATGACTCTTTTTGAATTATGGTTTTCTCAGGGTATATGCCCAGTAGTGGGATTGCTGGGTCATATGGTAGTTCTATTTTTAGTTTTTTAAGGAACTTCCATACAGTTCTCCATAGTGGCTGTATCAATTTACATTCCCACCAACAGTGCCAGAGGGTTCCCTTTTCTCCACATCCTCTCCAGCATTTATTGTCTGTAGAATTTTTGATGATGGCCATTCTGACTGGTGTGAGGTTACACCTCACTGTAGTTTTGATTTGCATTTCTCTAATGATTAGTGATGTTGAGCATCCTTTCATGTGTTTGTTGGCAATCTGTATATCTTCTTTGGAAAAATGTCTATCTAGGTCTTCTGCCCATTTTTGGATTGGGTTGTTTGTTTTTTTGATATTGAGCCTCATGAGCTGCTTGTATATTTTGGAGATTAATCCTTTGTCAGTTGCTTCATTTGCAAATATTTTCTCCCATTCTGAGGGTTGTCTTTTGGTCTTGTTTATGGTTTCCTTTGCTGTGCAAAAGCTTTTAAGTTTCATTAGGTCCCATTTGTTTATTTTTGTTGTTATTTCCATTTCTCTAGGAGGTGGGTCAAAAAGGATCTTGCTGTGATTTATGTCATAGAGTGTTCTACCTATGTTTTCCTCTAAGAGTTTTATAGTGTCTGGACTTACATTTAGGTCTTTAATCCATTTTGAGTTTATTTTTGTGTATGGTATTAGGGAGTGTTCTAATTTCATTCTTTTTTTTTTTTTTTAAGCAATTCCTTTATTTTTATTATTTATTTATTTATTTTTGGCTGTGTTGGGTCTTCGTTTCTGTGCAAGGGCTTTCTCTAGTTGCGGCGAGCGGGGGCCACTCTTCATCGCGGTGCGCAGGCCTCTCACTATTGCGGCCTCTCTTGTTGCAGAGCACAAGCTCCAGACACGCAGGCTCAGTAGTTGTGGCTCACGGGCCTAGTTGCTCCGTGGCATGTGGGATCTTCCCAGACCAGGGCTCGAACCCGTGTCCCCTGCATTGGCAGGCGGACTCTCAACCACTGCGCCACCAGGGAAGCCCTAATTTCATTCTTTTACATGTAGCTGTCCAGTTTTCCCAGCACCACTTATTGAAGAGGCTGTCTTTTCTCCATTGTATATTTTTGCCTCCTTTATCAAAGATAAGGTGACCATGTGTGCGTTGGTTTATCTCTGGGCTTTCTATCCTGTTCCATTGATCTATATATCTGTTTTTGTGGCAGTACCATACTCTCTTGATTACTGTAGCTTTGTAGTATAGTCTGAAGTCAGGGAGCCTGATTCCTCCAGCTCCGTTTTTCTTTCTCAAGATTGCTTTTGGTATTCGGGGTCTTTTGTGTTTCCATACAAATTGTGAAAATTTTTGTTCTAGTTCTGTGAAAAATGCCTTTGGTAGTTTGATAAGGATTGCATTGAATCTGTAGATTGATTTGGACAGTACAGTCATTTTCACAATGTTGATTCTTCCAACCCAAGAACATGGTATATCTCTCCATCTGTTTGTATCATCTTTAATTTCTTTCATCAGTGTCTTATAGTTTTCTGCATACAAGTCTTTTGTCTCCTTAGGTGGGCTCATTTCTAGGTATTTTATTCTTTTTGTTGAAGTGGTAAATGGGAGTGTTATCTTAATTTCTCTTTCAGATTTTTTATCATTAGTGTATAGGAATGCAAGAGATTTCTGTGCATTAATTTTGTATCATGCTACCTTACCAAATTCATTGATTAGTCCCAGTAGTTTTCTGGTAATATCTTTAGGAAGTTTATAGCAATACAATTCTACCTCAAGAAACAGAAGAATAGAAAACAAACAACCTAACCTTACACCTAAAGCAGTTAGAGGAAGAAGAACAAAAAAAAACCAAAGTTAGCAGAAGGAAAGAAATCATAATGATCAGATCAGAAATAAATGAAAAAGAAATTTGGGTTATATTTTAGTAGATATGTCAAGCAATTGAAATTATTGAAGAAGTGAAGTGGCAGCCTTATAAAGGGGTAAGATCCCATTACAGGAGTCATTCAACGGTGGATAAAAAACCATCAGTGAAAGAGAATATAGAGATGGCTCATTCCATTCTACTTTTGCTTCTGTGAGTCTAATTCTGAGTCCATTTATTGCAAGGCCTCTATATCCTTGCAATATTGGCTAGACAGCAGCTCATATGCTTATCCATGTTTTACAGGCTACAGGGTCCGGGAAGACTGATTATTATCATTTCCTGTAATGTCCAATATCAACGGGACAGAGTTCACTGGGAAGGCCTTTGGGTGAGCTGTTGAGTGTTGAGCTCAGAGCTGAGAAAGCCCAGGGCTTTGCCAGGACTCACCAGGGGATCCTCCTGGCTTCTCTAAACTCACTCCGCTGGTGCTTTGGGAGAGGGCCCTCGGCATTTCTGTATGTCTGTGTTGCTTCACTAATTGATTAAAGAAAAATAAACACCTCTGGGGTAGAAGTCTGCCTCTTACTTGGGACCAGACTACATCTAGCTTCTGGGTTTCTCAGTTGGTATCTTAGAGGTAGCTAGTGGTGGTGCTTGCACAGAAATTTTCCTGGACATGAAAGCTGCTCTTAGTAGGCATCACAAGAGTCTAGATTAGGTGCCTTGACAGCAAAAAGAGCCCAAACACTCCAATTCAAAGGAAAAGGAAGCACGAGCTAGTGAAGAAAGAACATGGAGAAGGAGCCAGAATAAGAACTTCTGGGGCCATAATTACCAAAACATTATGGGTCCCCTTTCCCTTTCTCCCATATGTATCTTATAAACAACTTAAAGCCATACTATAATTTTAAGAACATCAAAGAAAAGTCTCATTTTCCTAACGATAATGATTCTGATTTAAAAAAAAAAGTTTCAAAATCTTTAAATGATGATATTTATGCAGTGTTAGCTTGTGCCTAAAGCAACACATTATTGGATGTACCTATGTACTTATATGCCTATGTGCACTTAGCACAAGCTTGTAAGTTTGGAGACTGAAAATGTAGGAGCAGTGCTGACAGTAAGGGATGGTATATTTTCTACAATTAATTAACTGGTTGATTGAAATATAATAACTCATTAAGCAATGATTAAGCAGTTATTATATACTAAGTTGTAGATGGAAGGATGAGAGGTGAACAAGACTGTCAACATCCCTGCTTCAAAAGACCCCAAGTCATTCTGTCTCTAAACGATTTTCTTTCTTTGTGTATAAAACAGATAAGAAAAGATCTCCATTTCTTCCTTCCTTGACTTACTGTGAGTCTCAGACATTCTTTTGGAAGAACTAAAAAAATATTAAATGTGGGGTACAGAGGACATTTCTAGTGTCTGTTTCAAATACAGTCAACTCATGGGTGTACAAACAAATCTGGAAAGTGAAGAGTTTCAGAAAATAGCTTATTTAATACAGTGAAATCTTGATGTTGATGTGGGATAAATACTCAATTTTCCATAAATCTCCAAGTTTGTCAAAACCACCATAACTTATAATGTCAATGATGACATTTAATTAAAATCAATCAATAAATAAAAAGAAAAATATATATGTCTATATATGTATATATATATATAAACATATATGTAAGTGTGAGTGTTTGTGTGTGTGTGAAGAAAACTCTGTGGCGAACAAAAAATCTTAACTAAACTGTGGACATCAGGCAACCCTCTTAAATTCTCTGTTAGGGACTGAATATGTTCCCCCCAAATTCATATATTCAAGACCTAATCCCTAATGTGATGGTGTTAGGAGTTAATTAGGTCATAAGTGTGGAGCCCTCATGAATGCGTCAGTGCCCTTGTAAGAAGAGACACAAGAGAGATGATCTCTGTCTCAGCCATGTGAGAATATAGAAAGAAAGTGACCATCTGCAAATCAGGAAAAGAGCTCTCATCAGACATTGAGTCTGCTGGCACCCTGATCTTGGACTTTCTAGTCTTCAGAACTGTGAGAAATAAAAGTCTATTGTTTAAGTTACCTAGTCTATGGTATCTTTTATAGTAGCCTGAGCTAAGACAATAATTGGATATGGAGAATGGGCTGCTGCTGTAACAAATATCTGAAATTGTGGAAATGGCTTTGGAACTGAGTAATAGGTAAAAGCTGGAAGAGTTTTGAGATGCATGCTAGAGAAAGCCAAGATTGTCATGAAGGTGATTCTGATGAAGATTCAGAAAAAAAAAAAGAGGAGAGCTGTAAAGAAAGCATACATCTTCTTAGAGAATGAATAAATTATCATGAACAAAATGTTGGTAGACATATGGCTGGTAAAGGCCATTCTGGTGAAGTCTCAGATGCAAATGATAATCATGTTATTGGGCAATGGAGAAAAGGTAATCCTTGTTATAAATTGGCAAATATCTTGGCTGAATTGTGTTTGTGTTCTAGTGGTTAGTGTAAGATAAAACCTGCAAGTGATGAAATTGGATATTTAACTGAGGAGCTTTCTAAACAAAACATTGAAGGAGTGTCTTGGTTTCTAATGACTCCTAATAGCAAAATTTGAGAAGAGAGAAATTAATTAAAAATGAAATCATCCAGCAAAAAGGAACCAGAATTTCAAGAGTTAGAAAATTATCAGCCTGTTCATATTACAAAAAAGTAAGAAAGCATGTTTGGAAGAGAACACTAAGGATATGGTGGACTGACCATTTGATAAAGAGACTAGTGTGGGTATGAACTAGAGATCTAACCAGCTACCACAGCAGGAACAGTTTAAACTGAAGGGGATGGAGGCAGGATGGAATGAAGGAAAGCTGCTGAACTTCCTGGACTTTACAGGAAAGACCACAGAGCTATTCTTCAGGACAAGGGAAGAATGGCCCTGAAGGCAATTCAGAGACCAGCAGGGCTACCTCTTCATTTTCAAAAGTGGGGGCATCATCTTGGTTTCAACAGGCTAGACCACCTCTACCCAAAGCTTTGGAACAGGGCCACCTGGAGCCATGAGGGTGAGACCTACACCTGGCAGAGCTGCAGATGTAGGACCTCCAGCCCAGTGTGTCTGGAAGGAAGAGTGTTGAGCCAAAAAAGATTATTCTTAAGACTTAATATCTCATAGAGTTTTCCTTGTTAGGTTTTGGACTTACTTGGGACCCATCACACTTTCCTTTTATCCAATTTCTCCCTTTTTGGAATGGGAATGTCTATCCTATGCCTGTCTCATCATTGTATTTTGAAAGTACCTGTATAGTTTCACAGGTCTACAGCTGGAGAGGAATTTTGCCTCAGGATAAATCACACCTTGTGTCTCACCCATATCTGATTTACATATTTAGAATTTAGATGAGACTTTGGACTTTTGACTTTAGAGTTGATGCTAGAATGAGTTAAGACTTTTGGGATTTAGGGATGAAATGAGTGCATTTTGCATGTGAGAAGGACACAAATTTTGAGAGGCCAAGAACAGAATGCTATCAACTGAATGTTTGTGTCCCTCCAAAATGCATATGTTAAAGTCCTAACTCTCAATGTGAAGGTATTTGGAGGTGGGGCCTTGGGAGTTAATTAGGTCATGAGTACGGACCTAACTGGAGATGGCCAACTACAAGGCAGGAAGTGGGATCTCATCAGATGGTGAATTTGCCGGTACCTTGATCTTAAACTTCCCAACCTCCAGGACTGTGAGAAATAAATGTTTGTTGCTTAAGACACTCAGTCTTTGATAATTTGTTATAGTAGCTAGAACTGACTAAGAGAAGTGTGTGAAAACACTATGAACAGAGGCTTGATATGATAAAAAGCAAGAAATAAACAGAGGACAGAGTTTAATTCAATTTGGTTGTTGCCTAAAAAGAAAGTAGAAGTTCCCTTGACACTTCCCACATCTTCCCAACTACCACCCCACAGAATTTTAAATTCAGTTTCTTGGGGTTCATCAGAGTATGGATACAAAAGAACATATAATTTAAGAACGGTTTTGAAACTGCAGCTGAATGAATTTTTTAAAATTTTAATTATTGAAACCATGCATGTTGACCATCATTTTGAAATTCATGCCTGACTTTTAGAAGATGGGGCAAGAAAATAACACAAGGCAATTGAAGACGACAGAACAAAAAGGGATCCGACCTGACTGCAAGGACATTGATCAAATTCAGCCTAATAGCCCACAGATTAGGAAATACTTAAGCCCTCTCTTTTCACTTCCTTTTTCTCCATGTCATGAAGACTCAACAGCCCAGCTGATAGCGTCATGGAGGTGCTGACAGGCGCCCCACTGTGGTGTGATTAACTCCGTGTGCTGCTGCAATTAGCCCATTAAAGTTGTCTGGGGACTAGCGTTTCTTCTAGGGTCACAAGGCAAAAATGACCTGAACTGTCATTCCTTGCCTGGCTGGGGCCCAGTGCTGGCATGGGGGATGTCACAAAGCAAACAGTCATTGCATTTTTAAGCAACAAGGATAAACAGGTCTCTACTTGTGAAACTGAGTGCATATTAAGCTAAGCTGTCCAGTACTTGACTTGGAGCAAGGCTCTCTTTCCAGTGTACATTCATTTTATTTTATGGACGTGTAAAAGCAACTCTTTGGCGCTGGCTGGAGTGGGAAAATCAACAACAACACTATAGAGCAACCCACAACCAAAAGCAACCCAAAAAGAAAACATCAGGAGAAAAATATGGAGGCAGATTCCCCAATAGCCTTGACAAGCATTGGCTGCATCAAAAGTGAGAATAATTGATTTTGACATAGAGGAAAGTAGTAATTGGAATGAAACTTGTTTGAATAACAGCTTAAATGATTCTTTTCTTGCTTTCCAGATTACATGCACTGTAAAGCCGGATTTCTTTCTCCTGGCTAGTTCACAGAGGACATTCTGTGTCCAGGGGCTTGTGAAAAGAGAAAAACAAAACAAAACAAAACTGTGAATTTGCCTCTTTCTGCATGATTGTTGAGCCTGGATTCCAGGCTCACATATACAATTTATTGATACTTAACCCCAAATCTTGTCTGTTGTGAACATCCCTTATAGACCACTGTTAAGATATTGAAAGGCTAGATAGTATCTGGGTGAGAGTACTGGTTAACAAAACTGAAGTTAGAATTTTTCCCAGTCTTGTTCCTTTTCACTAGTTTCCAGTTAAAGTGAGTACAATGGACTGAATGTTTATGTCCCCCTTACATTCATATGTTGAAGTTCTAAAACCCAAGGTGATGGTGTTAGGAGGTGGGGGCCCATGTCATGAGAACAGAGCCTTCGTGTATGAGATTAGTATATTTACAAAAGAGACCCCAGAAAGATCCCTCACCTCTTCCTCTGTGTGAAGTCACAGTGAGAAGACAGCCGTCAGTGAGGAAGCAGGTCCTCACCAAACACTGAACCCTCTGACACCTTGATCTTAGACTTCTCAGCCTCCAGAACTGTGAAAACACACATCTGTTACTTATACACCACCCAGTCCATTGTATTCTGTCATAACAGCCCACTTGGACTAGGGCAATAACTGAAAGCCCTAATTCCACAGTGGGGCAATTTTGGCCCTTGATGTTCTGCCCTGCTGACTACTGCTTCAGCTTCTCCCACCTTCTCTAGGCTCCCACCATGTCAAACATCTGTAGGTCTTACATTGTCTGGCCACTCCTGTTTCTTTCATCATCTCTCCTTCCATCCTTCCTTCTACTCACAAGCTTCAGCCCTGTGGGGCTTCCACCTATTTCTTGAATCTTCCAAGTTGATTTCATCTCTGTTCATTTGCTCTTTTTACTGCCTTCATCTGGAGTGTTCTTTCCCTCACCTCCACATGCCTGAATCTTTCTTAACGGTCATGACCAAAAGACTCTTTCCTATTGTAAACAGCACTGCAATGAACATTGGGGTGCATGTATCCTTTTGAACCATGTTTTTCTCTGGATATATGCCCAGGAATGGGATTGCTATACAAGTGAACTAATTTACAAAACAGAAACAGATTCGCAGACTTAGAGAATGAATTTATGGTTAGCAGGAGGGAAGGGTAGTGGGGAGGGATAGATTGGGAGCTTGGGATTAACATGTACACACTGCTATATTTAAAACAGATTACCAACAAGGACCTACTGTAAAAAAAATTAAGTTAAAAAAGACACTTTCCTGACCCCTTCCTCAAATACAATAGTTCTCCTGGAACTATCTCACTAGCCCATTTTATTGTTTAAGGAAATAAAAATATCTTGGTCATTTACTTATGTGTTTGTTGTCTGTGCTCTCCCTCCTCCATAACCACAATGAAATCTTCCTAACAGTGGTGACTTTTCTCTATTATGCACTCTTGTGTCCCCAACTATGGTAGGAGATCAGTAGATATAAATAAATGGTTCTCAGGACATGGTATGTTCTGCCATGCTTCCTTTCCTTTGGCCAAGTAACTGTCTCTTGCTTTGCTTAATCAGCTTGCTCAGTCAGCCCTTTCTCCTGCTTCAAAGACTCAGCTCACACATTGTCTCTTTGTGAAGCTTTCCTTCACATTCTGGGGCACAGCAAGATGTTCCTTCTGCATTTGCCTGGTTCCTGGCCTGCGCATCCCTTATGGCAATTACAGTGTTGTATTTCAGTTGTGTCTTTATGGATGTAGCCTGGCCTGAAAGTGTACATTTTTTGCACTTAGGGATTGTGTCTGTATCTATAAATCAATGTCTTGGTGTAGTGAATTTGCATAGTAGATGCTTAAAATGTTGAATATATTAATAGTCATTGCTTCAGTCGATTAGGCTGTAAAAATGTGACATCTTTTTGAGGCTTTGCTGCTGTTGTTCAGAAGCTCCATATTTATGTTTTTTTCTCATGCTATCTCTCCAAGATATACCCTCATCATTAACAGTATTAGCATTTCTTGGAGGCCCTCATGCCTGACCAATAACAATAGCTTTCTAATTCATTTTTCTGTCTCCTATTCTCTTTCCTCTAACACCTAAGGAAAGGAATGGCCTCAATTTTCCTTTCTATCACTGTTTCTCTCCTTCAGTTCTCAGATAAAGGAGGAGAAGTCCTTAATCTGATTGGTCAAATTAGCAAATACTCTTCTAGGCTTCCTCAATTACCTCTCAAATTTCTCTGCCATTCTCTTTTACTATGTTTCTCTGTCTGTCTCAATTTCACTCTCTCTCTCTCTGCTTTTCTGAAACTGAGTAAATGGACTCTGGCACTTCCACAAATGCTTCTCCCCTTGCTGTAGGCCAAAGGTGGTAACATCCCAAGGTTTAGATCTCATGGGGGCTGAGAGCTGCACTTCAGCTGCAGGCTCCAAATGGGATCTGTCATGAGTTATCAGTTGCTGACTTTGTTATTAATAAAGTAGTAACTTGACATTTATTTTCCTATTGACCCTTATGTTTGTAATAAGTGACTTTTCCATTCCTGAAAGAAAGAACCCTTGTTATATTCATCTTTATTTCTAGCAGATTACACACTGGGTCATCAACATGTTTGTTGAATTTGATGAAGGGTAGAAGAGCTAAGTAACTCCCCCTCTCCTTAGGGGCACAGTGATGGGCATCTAACAGATGCTTTAAAGTATCTATTGAGTAAATAGCTGGATTATTCCATAACTTTTTACTTTTTCTGAGTTTCCAAATCTACCTTCATCTCTACTCCAGGAACCAGTCTATTCTGGAGAACTCTGGTCTCTGCAGGTACACTCTTTAGCATCTGTCAGACAGTCCAAGTGGCTTGGCTGTGAGTATTAAGAATCCATTTGGATCTAACCATTTCTTGGAGAATCTGTAATGCCTTCAATCTGGCTCATCTGAAGTTAAAGGCATCTGCCTTTTCCTCTAGTAGCAGAAAATTTGGGGAGAGTTTTTGAGTTTATATTATAATCAACCAAAGCAGCATTTTAAACTCCTTCTTAAGAGTGAATTGTTATTGGCCAAGAATTAGGAGATGCTTGTTACTAGTAAATCACTTCTGACATATCCAAGACATCCCAGCCACCAAAGGGATATTAGAGGAGATGACAAACAATTTTAACACCAACGGACATCATGTTCTGGCAGGTCATGGTGATGTCCAGAAGATATCATTCTTGCTTTTTAAAATATCTTGGTAAGAAATAAACATGCAGGGTGACTGAAGTGATTTGTCTATGTATGTGAAATCTTGCTTGTCCTTTAGAAGTTAGTTCAAATTATGTTTTGAGATACTATCTGATCTAATCAAAATGGTTACAGGACTATCATTTCTGAGCTAAAATGAAAATAAAACCAACTTTTATTTGGATTCTTAAATGTGCCTAGTATTTTCACACATATTACCCTACCATGTCCTCATAGCCACACTGTGATTTCAGTAGTAAATAAAAGCTCAGGGAAGCTAAGGCACTGGCCTGATATCACATAGCTAGACAGTGACAGAGTCAGGACTTGGATTCAAAAATTTCTCCTCCAAGCTCAGTGTTCTCATAACCATAACACATTGTCTTAGAGAGCAACCTCCACTTTATAGATAAAATATGATGATCCAGGGAAGAAAATGTCTTTCTAATGGCCTCACAGGTGGCCGGAACACTGCCTCCAGAGACATTTGGCTGGCTAGCCTCAAAAAAAGGTTCAGTCTCTGTTAACAAAATACTTGTTTATGGGCTTCAGCACTCCTCTGGAAAGGCAGAATTTGAACAGAAGAAAAAAGCAGAAGTGGCTCAAAATTGCAACTCACTTTGCCTTGGAATGTGAACAGAGTATTTCCTGAAAATATGGGACAGAAGATAATATGATGTGTTTTTGTTACCTGACACATAAAAACTAACTTAAGTGATTCCATACGCTGCTATTACAAATATCGTACACTCACTTATAATAGTCTGATAGGGCTGCCATAACAAGATGTCACAGACTAGGGGGTTTAGCAACAAAAATTTATATTCTCATAGTTCTGGAGGCTAAAAGTCCAAGATCAAGGTGTTGGCAGTGTTGGTTCCTTCTGCAGGCTCTGAGGGAGGAATCTGTTCTAGGCCCTTCTCCTTGGCTTTAGATCGTTGTCTTCTCTCTGTGTTTTTACATAATTTTCCCTCTTTTGGTGTGTGTCCCTATTTCCTCTTCTTGTAAGGATACTCAGTCATATTGGATTAGGGCCCACCCTAATGACCTCATTTTAACTTAATTATCTCATTGAAGACCCTCTCTTCAAATATGGTTACATTCTGGGGCCCTGGGTATTAAGATATGACCATATAAATTTTTAGAGGGCACAATTTACCCCATCACACACATACACATACACATACACACACACACACAAACACACACAGTTAAAACTCAATAGAGAGATATTTCTGTGCTTATTGCTTAGGGAATATAAATTTGATTTTCCTGAGCACAATATGTAGTTTTGGTGATCTATGAACTTATTTTTTGAGGGTTCTTTTCATGAACCAAGACTTCGCAAGGAAAGTAGAAGTGGAAAGAAATAGAAAATATACCAGCAACTGTAGGCCATTTTTATACTTGCCAGGCTGCCAGGAAGAGACAAGTACAGGGAATCTAAGAGCTGGGCTGATTTCAGGATCCATCACTTACCAGCTGAGATCCTGACCACCATGCTAGCTTTCTCTCTCATCTATAAAATAGTAATCCCAACATCACGTGGTTGTAGTGAGTGTTAAGTGAGATAATGGATTCTAAACCACTTTGTATACTCTAGAGAAAAGTTGGAATTTTTTTTTTAATGGATACCTTACCTTAATAGCAATCTTAAAGCACAAACCAATACTTTAAAAAGGTGAAAGCAAATCTGCTTGGCTTGAAGTGGGTGTGAGGGATTAAAGCCTGACTGTGGTGCTGAAATCACTTGCCAAGCCTTATCTTCTGCCAATTCACGGGGCTACTAGTGAGCATATTTTAAAATCACTACTCTTAGAATATATACAAATGTTGGTTATTGTTTTTTAATTGTTTCAGCAGCACTGTGAGGTGGAATATCATATTGTTTTCAGTATTTTTAACTGAAGTATAGTTGCTTTACAATGTTGTGTTAGTTTCAGATGGACAGCAAAGAGATTCAGTTATACATACATACACATCTATTTTTTTTCAGATTCTTTTCCCTTATAGGTTATTACAAAATGTTGAGTATAGTTCCCTGGGCTATACAGTAGGTCCTTGTTGGTTATCTATTTTATATATAGTAGTGTGTTATGTTAACACCAAACTCATAATTTATCCCTCCCACCCCCTCCCTTTCCCCTTTGGTAACCATAAGTTTGTTTTCTATGTCTGTGGGTCTATTTCTGTTTTGTATATAAGTTCATTTGTATCATTTTTTTTTAGATTCCACATAGAAGCAATATCATATAATATTTGTCTTTCTCTGTCTGACTTACTTCACTTAGGGTGATAATCTCTAAGTCCATCCATGTTGCTGCAAATGGCATTATTTCCTTCTTTTTTCTGGCTGAGTGATATTCCATTGTATATATGTACCACATCTTCTTTATCCATCTGTCGATGGATATTTAGGTTGTTTCCATGTCTTGGCTGTTGGAGATAGAGTTCAGAGTAATGATCATAAAGATGATCCAAAAACTCAGGAAAAGAATGGATGCACAGAGTGAGATGTTTTCAGTTTTTAAGCACTTAATTAATTGCCTAATCATCTGGAGCCCAGTATTTCTCAAATGAGCTGTAGTAAAGGATTTATACTTAAAGTTTTTAATTTGTCATGGACCAATGTTTGTAAACTAAAAAAAAAACATGAATTACTAGAAAAACAAAATTAAAAAAATAAGAAAGGCTTATAAAATGTAAGCTTGATTTTTAAAATTAGCTTCAATAGACAAAAAATAATTCCACTGAATTATTATAAAAGTTTCCATAAGTCTACTTCCATTGCATGTGAGTTAAAGCATTTGTGACTCACACTTTGGGTAGCACTGCTATAAACAAAGCGACAGTGGACCAGTGCTCAAAGATGTGTTTTGTGACACTAGGATTAGTGGTCCTTCTACTTTACATCATTGCTTTTTTGATCTAATATCTCTGAGCTCCAATTTCCCTATCTACTAAATGCACATATTGACCCTTGCCCCTGTCTACCTCATAGGATTCTTACAAATTTCAGAAGACCCAAAGTAGAAATTTGAAAGCTGTAAGGAAAAACACACTAACGATTTTAGCATGAAAAAGTTTAAAGTAAGCATAACTAATCTTACTAAAAAACACTTAGACTTTGCACATTACACTGTCCTGGTGAAGTAGCCCAGAAAAACTAGTTGCAAAATACACTCCTAAGGGAAAGAAATACAATGACTGCTTGTATTTTGAGTTTTTAGTTATATCTCTGGTGACCTATGTCTGGTTCATCTGGTGACGTCCTGGACTATGGCTGTCAGCCCAGCTAACTATAAATAGTGCATCTTGGACTTCTCTGGTGGCACAGTGGTTAAGAATCTGCCTGCCAATGCAGGGTTCGATCCCTGGTCTGGGAAGATCCCACATGCCGCAGAGCAACTAAGCCCGTGAGCCACAACTACTGAAGCCCGTGCACCTAGATCCCATGCTCCACAACAAGAGAAGCCGCTGCAATGAGAAGTCTGTGCACCACAACAAAGAGTAGCCCCTGCGCGCCACAACTAGAGAAAACCTGCACGCAGCAATGAAGACACAACGCAGCCAAAAATAAATAAAATAAAAAATATAAAAATAAATAAATAAATAGTGCATCTTTCTCCTCTTAAAAAATGCCTTAATTTGTAGTAAAAATTATATGGTCATCTAGCCAGATGACAGATGTTGCAGAAAATTATGTTACTAGTAACAGAAGGGTTTGTTTTTACCCATTGTTTCTCATAATAATTAGATATCAGCAATCATTTTTCTACTGAAGTAACATCAAGTTCAAAACAAAAAGACACTTGTTTATATCAGTTTTGTATGGAAAAAAGTCTGATTAAAAAAACAATTTAGGCAAAGCAGATTAATAAAGAAAGATGATGGGGAATGGCCTAAGAATACAAAAGAGTAGGGAGGTGGGATCTCAGAGAGCTTGTGGAAGTGAAGTGGCTTGAAGAGCTTGAATGAGTGAAGTGGCTTCAGTCAGATCAGAAATCAGTACTCAGGTGGTTTTGTCTATTCCTTTCCATTTCATGTCTCTTCAATTTTCGTGTAAATCCAACCTGTCTCAGCTATGAGAAAAGGAATAAATTTTGAGTCCTTCCATGCTTGGGAAGAAAGTTAAAAAAGAAACACTGGTATCTACCCAGGAGACCAGATAGATCCAGTCATGCAGAAAGAATTCAGAAAGAGGCTGCAGAGAAAACCACGTCTGAGTGGGGCTGAGTCAGGACCTCTACCAACTAGCGGATTCTGGCTCTTACTATTTCTTGCCTGATGATACAATGACTTCTATGTTGTCCTCCGGCTTCCATTCTTCTCCCTTTGAATCCACTTGCTACAGATCATCAGAGGGATTTATCTGATCATGTCAATCTCCTACTTAAAACACATCAATGACTACTAATTTTTCATCAGCTCTATCCAAATACCTTAACATGCTAAGTAAGTCCATCCCAAACTTGGTCAATTCCTTTGTTTTCAACCTTAAGTGCTCTTGCCTTCCTGATTTCCTTTCCACACTCTATCAAATGCACTGTACAAAACCTCCATGAAAATCCATCAAAAGCAGTCCAGTCTCATACAGTTCAATCTGTTAAGGAGATAGAATAACTTGCAGTTTTCCAAGTGGACTATTGCTGAGTCATGTATCCTGCATCTGCACAGGTGGTTCCTTCAGCATTCATTCACCCCACAGATAGATATGAATTAAGTGTCTAGAATGTGTCAGAATCTAAGACTTGGGGAGGCAGTGGTGAACAAGTCAAATGGACTCCTTGCCTTTTTGCATTCTAGTGGGTGAGGTGGTCAAGAAGCACATGAGTATATACTGTAATATTGGGTAAGTGTTAAGAGTTACTAAGAGAAAAAAGCAGGGTGGGGGGGATGAAGAACAGAAAAGAGGGAGTATGGGTTATAGTTCCTGGAACTGTGCCTGTAAATCCCTTCCTCCCTACCCACACTCCCCAGCTTTGTTAATTCTTCAACATTCTGTGAGAGCTTTACCTTTTTCAGGTAGTGAATACACTTCCCTCCACAAGACACCACCCAAACACAAAGGGGTTTTATTACTACCATGTAGGAGATCATAGACTCCTTCTGGAAGCTAATGTCATGATGTCCTCTAGCCCCTAAATATGGTGCAATCAAAAGAATATGGATTTGAATTCTGACACGTGCTGAGTCCTCATTCTGTTGGAGTCTTGGTTTGCATCACCTTACAATTAAGACATGAATACTCTTTGCTACATGAGGTTGCTGAATCTCAAATGAATGAAAGCACTTTGAGAATTGAAAATTACATTGCTAATTTTAAAGTGCTATAAAATTTTTTTATTATCTCATTACAATGATCAACTGATGCTACTTTCAAGAGAAAGATCACCCCAAATGTAAAGATAGCTTTTAACTAAATAAGCCAGTCATTCATTCAAAAATGAATGTATTGCACATGTGTTATGTGGCAGGCATTGTTCTAGGTATGGGGTACAAGAGCACTTTTCTTTCAAGGAGTTCACTTAGTTTATTTTCAGGAAAAATAATCTGAAAAAATTCGGACTATTATAGTAGGCATTGTTAAACACCATGGTATGATAATTTCTAAACTATTTTAGCTTTCCCTGAGCCTTCTTCTTACATTAGCCATAATATATAAGGTTTTACACCAATTAAATCTATCTGAAATCACTGAGTATTAAATTATATGGCCTCAGGAGATATAAACATAAGTAATTAAATACAAAAGAAAGCATTGTAAAAAATAACAAAAAAATTATTCCCAGTGGTGTCAACTTTTCTACAAGGTTAATTAATCACTGCAAATGATTGTAACAGGAACAGGCTACAGACTGATGTTGACTGTAAAGTTACAACTTTGAAAATCCCAAGCAAATAACATAATTTAGTGGTCATAATGATAATCCATTCATAATTAATAAATCTTTAAGATAACATATGATATGAAAAAAGTAAAGCAAAATAAACAATTTATATGTTGAAAATCTTTGTTATCTGAACACATGACTCCATGTTGTATAAAGTTTGCTAAATTAAATAATATAAGATTTTCTTTTTTTCTTTTTTAGTTTTTAAAATTTTTATTTATTTATTTACTTTTTGGCTGAGTCAGGTCTTAGTTGTGGTAAGTGGGATCTTCGTTGAGGCATGCAGGATCATTTGTTGCAGGGCGGGCTATTCATTGTGAAGCGCGGTCTCCTCTCTAGTCGTGGCGTGTGGGTTTTCTCTCTCTAGTTGTGGCGCGTGGGCTCCAGGGTGCGTGGGCTCTGAAGTTGTGATGTGTGGGGTACAGAGCGCATGGGCTCTGTAGTTTGTGGCACACGGGCTCTCTCGTTGAGGTGCATGAGCTCAGTAGTTTTGGCGTGTGGGTTCAGTTGCCCAGCAGCATGTGGGATCTTAATTCCCTGATCAGGGATCGAACACCCGTCCCGTGTATTGGAAGGCAGATCTTTACCACTGGACCACCAGGGAAGTCCCTCTCATAAGATTTTCAACAGAGATTTTTATATTCTATTTCAGAAAAGTTATGGGGAAATGTATATCAAATGTTGTGGCCCAAAGTCCAGTTTCATTTTTAAATGATGCACAAAGACTTAGTCCAAGAGATTGGCCCTTTTATTCTAAAACATTAAGAAAATAAAAATGGTAATTGAAATGGAAATACATATGGACTATCATTGGTAATATTCTCCAGTACTGACGTATTTTTCTTCAATAGTCCAATCCAACTAAATACAATATTAATAAAACTTACCTAATAATATCTGTAACCAGCTGGCTTTGGCAATAAAGGAGGAGCATTTCATTGCTATATCTGAAAATCTATTAAATAATTGAGATATTTCTTTTTAGACACCATGCAAACAAGTAAATTTAGTCAATTTTGTATTTATTATGGACTTGATTCTGCAAGATATAGTGGTGAGAATAAGATATTTAAAATTAGAAGATGGGCTGTGAGTCCCTAACATTTCACATTCAAATCTGTAAAATATAGATGATGAGGATGATGATTATAGTCATCTATGCTTTTCCTACTTAGCAGGGATGCTCATTTATTTTTAAACAAAATACTTTTACCACCAAAAACTATATGTGACACCCTTCTCCTAAGCTGGATCATGTGATGGGAATGCAAAGATAAATAAAATGTAGTCTCTGAACTCAACAAGTTTATAGACAGGTGAGAAAGGCAGATAAAGAGAAACATGGCAGAGTTGGATAAGAGCTCTGTTTAAAGTTCTAAAAGACCCCAAAGAGGATCACTTAAAAATCAGATTTTGGGGTGAAGGCATCATGGAAATTCTCATAAAGGAAACCCATGCTTCTCCATTGGCTTTAGACTTTCCTCTGGATACCAGACTGTCTACTTAGTATCTATACTTCATTGACTAGTGGGCAACTCAACATGAGCAAAAGAGATTCCTCTTCCCCACTAATCCATCCTTCAGTCTTCTCCATCTTCATAAATAAAGCCTACATGTTTTCAATCAATTCAGCTGAAAAACGTAGCTGTAATTTTTTTCTATTTTTCTTATATTTTACATTCAATTAGGTAGCATGTAGTAGCTCTAAAACATATTTTGAATTTGATCACATCTTAGTATCTCTGAAACTCCAGCTCCAGAGTAAGCCACCCTTCTCTCTCTCCCAACCAACTGCAGGATCCTGGTAATCAATCTCCCTACTACCACTCTCCAACAATCCTTGTACCATATAACCAACAGAATGCTCTTTTTTAAAACTGAGGTAAAATTGGTATATAACTTTATATTAGTCTTGGTGTACAACATAACAATCTGATCTTTGTAGACACTACAAAGGGATCACCACAATAAGTCTAGTTACCATTCATCACTATGTAAATGACCCTCTTAATCTATTTCCTCACCCCAATCCCCTTCCCCTCTGATAACCACCAATCTGTTCTCTCTATGAGTTTTCTTTTGTTTATTCATTTGTTTTGTTTTTAATATTTGGCATACAAGTGAAATCACATGGTATTTGTTGTTCTCTGTCTGACTTATTTCACTTAGAATAATGTGCCTGAAGTCTATCCATGTTGTCACAAATGACAAGATATTCTTCTTTTTATGGCTGAGTAGTATTCCATTGAATATATATACCATATCTTCTTTATCCATTCATCCATCAATGTACATTTAGGTTGTTTACATATTTGGGCTATTGTAAATAATGCTGTAATAAACATAGGGTTGCATATATCTTTTAAAATTAGTGCTTTCATATTCTTCAGATAAATAGCCAGAAGTGGAATAGCTAGATCATATGGTAGTTCTACTTTTAATTTCTTTAGGAGAATACATACTATTTTCTGTAGTGGCTGGACGAATTTACATTCCCACCAACAGCGTACAAGAGTTCTCTTTTCTCCACATCCTTTCCAGCACTTACTAGTTCTTGTCTTTTCGATAATAGCCATTCTAACAGTTGTGCGATGATATCTCATTGTGGTTTTGATTTGCATTTCCTTAGTAATTAGTGATGTTGGACATCTTTTCATGTGCCTGCTGCCCATCTGTATGTCTTTGAAAAAGTGTCTATTTAGATCCTCTGCCCATTTTTCAATCAAGTTTTTTTTTTTTTTGCTGTTGAGTTCTTTATATATATTGATATTAACCTCTTATCAGATACATGATTTGCAATATTTTGTCCCATTTAGTAGGTTCCATTTTTATTTTGCTGATGAACTCCCTTTCTGTGAAGAAGCTTTTTAGTTTGCTTTAATCTCACTGGTTTATTTTTTCTTTTGTTGCCTTTGCTTTTGGGGTCAGATCCAAAAATTTCATGTCAAGACTGATGTCAAGGATATCTTCTAACTTTTCTTCTAGGAGTTTTATGATTTCAGGACTTGTCTTTAACACATTTTGAGTTAATTTTTGTGTATGGTATAAGATAATGGCCTAACTTCAATCCTTTCCTTGCATCAGTCCAGTTTTCCCAGTACCATTTATTGAAGAGATCATCCTTTCCCCATTGTATATTTTTAGTTCCTTCATAGTAAATTAATTTACTATATGTGTGTGGGTTAATTTCTATGTGTGGGATCTCTATTCTGTTCCATTGATCTATGTGTCTGTTTTTATACCAGTTCCATACTGTTTTTATCACTATAGATTTGCAGTATAGGTTAAAATCAGAGCAATACCTTCAGCTTTGTTCTTTTTCAAGATTGGTTTGGATAATTGTGTTTTTTTCTTTTTTGTGGTTTCATCCATGTTTTAGAATTATTTGTTCTAGTTTTGTGAAAAATGCAATTAGAATTTTGATAAGGATTGCATTAAATCTATAGATTGCTTTCGGTAGTATGGACATTTTAATGATATTAATTCTTCCAATCCATAGCATGGAATGTCTTTCCATTTCTCTGTGTCTTCTTTAGTTTCTTTCATCAACATCTTATAGTTTTCACCTCCTTGGTTAAATTTATATCTAGGTATTTTATTATCTTTGATGCAATTGTAAATGACATTGTTTTCTTAATTTCTCATTCTGATATTTTGTTACCATTGTGTAGAAATGCAACAGATTTCTGTATATTAATTTTGTATCCTGCAACTTTACTGAATTTATGTATTATATATAGCAATTTTATGGTAGAATATTTAGGGTTTTCTCTATATAGTATCATGTCATCTGAAAATGAAATTTTACTTCTTTCTTTCCAATTTGGATACATTTTATTTATTTTTCTTGACTAATTGCTCTGGGGAGGAGTTTCAGTACTATGCTGAATGAAAGTGGTGAGAATGGACATCCTTGTCTTGTTCTTGATCTTAGAGAGAAAGTTTTCAGCTCTTCACTGTTGAGTATGATGTTGGATACAGATTTGTCACATATGGCCTTTATTATGTTGAAGTACTTTCTTCCTATAACCACTTTGTTGAGATACTTTATAATAAATCGAAGTTGAATTTTGTCAAATTTTTACTCTGCATCTGTTGAGATGATCACATGATTTTTATCCTTTATGTTGTTAATGTGGTGTATAATGTTGATTGATTTATAGATATTGAACCAAGCTTGCATCCCTGGAATAAATCCCACTTGATTATGTTGTATGATCCTTTCAATGTATTGTTGAATTTGGTTTGCTAATATTTTTTTGAGGATGTTTGCATCTACGTTCATCAAGAATATTGACCTGTAATTTTTTTGTGTGTGTGTCTCGTGTCCTTGTCTGGTTTTAGTATCAGGGTAATGCTGGCCTCACAAAATGAGTTCAGAAGTGTTTTGTCTTCTTCAATTTTTTGGAAGAGTTTGAAAAGTGTAGATTTTAAATCTTCTTTGAATGTTTGGTATAATTCACCAGTGAAGCCATCTAATCCTGGACTTTCGTTTGTCGGGAGGTTCTTTTTTGATTACTTGTTTCATCTCCTTATTAGTAATTAGTCTATTCAGATTTTGTATTTCTTTATAATTCAGTCTTGGAAGATTGTATATTTCTACTGTTTTATACATTTCTTCTAAGTTGTCCGATTTGTTGGCTTATAATTGTTTATAGTAGTTTCTTATAATCCTTTGTATTTCTGTGGTAACAGTTGTAACTTCTTTTTCATTTCTAACATTTTTTATTTGAGTCTTCTCTTTTTTTCTTGATGAATGTAGCTAAAGGTTTGCCCATTTTGTTTATCTTTTTAAAGAACCAGCTCTTAGTTTCATTTATCTTTCCACTGTTTTTTAAAATTATCTATTTCTCTTATTTCCACACTAATCTTTATTATTTCTGTTCTTTATTATTTCCTTTGTTCTAACTTTAGGCTTTGTTTTTTATTCTTTTTTTCAGTTCCCTTAAGTGTAAAGTTAGATTGTTCATTTGAGATTTTTCTTGTTTCTTGAGGTAGTCTTGTATCACTATGAACTTCCCTCATAGAACTGCTTTCACTGCATCCCATTTTGGAATATCGTATTTCCATTTTCATTTGCCTTGAGATTTTTTTTTTTAATTTTCCCTTTGATTCCTTTGTTGACCTATTGGTTGTTCAGTAGCATGCTGTTTAATCTCCATGCATTTGTGATTTTTTCAGTTTTACTCTTATAATTGATGTCTAGTTTTATGCCATTGTGGTAAAAATAAAAGATGTTTGATATGACTTCAATCTTCTTAAATTTATTGTGGCTTGTTTTGTGGTCTAATATATGGTCTGTTCTGGAGAATGTTCCATGTGCACTTGAAAAAGTGGGCCTTCTGCTTTTGGATGGAATATTCTTTATCTACCCAGTAAGTCCATCTGGTCTAATATGTTGTTTATGGCTGATGTTTCCTTATTGATCTGAATGATATGTTCACTTCTGTAAGTAGGGTATTAAAGTCCCCTAATATTATTTTATTGCTGTCAATTTCTCCCTTCTGGTCTGTTAATATTTACTTTATATATTTAGGTTCTCTTATGTAGAGTGCATGCATATTTACAAGTGTTGTATCTTCTTGTTGGATTGACCCAACAATTATCCAATAATAATGATTGATCATAATATATTTCTTTGTATTTTATTACAGTCTTTGTTTTAAAGTGTATTTTGTCTTATATAATATAGTTGTTCCTGCTTTCATTTGGTTTCCATTTGCATGAAAACCCTTTTTCCATCCCTTCATTTTCAGTCTGTGTGTGTCTTTAGAACTGAAATTAGTCTTTTGCAGCCAATATATAGATGAGTCTTTATTTTTTATCCATTAGCCACGCTATGTCTTTTGATTGGAGAATTTAGTCCATTTACATTAAAGTAATTATTGATAGTTATGTACTTATTACCATCTTGTTACTTGATTTTTGGCTCTTCATGTAGATCCTCTCTGTTTTTCGCTGGCTTTCCTTCCTTGTGGTTTGATGACTTTCTTTAGTGTTATGATCCCTTCCTCATTTTGTTTGTGTATATACTATATGTTTTTGCTTTGTGGCTATAATAAGATTCACATATAACAGCATATAGATATACCAGTCTTTTTTAAGATGCTAGCAAGTTAGGTTTGAATGCATTCTAAATACTCTACATTTTTACTCTCCCCACGCACATTTTATGTTTTTCTTTGATGTCATATTTTGCATCTTTTTATTTGTGTATCTCATAACTAATTATTGTAGTTATAGTTAATTTTACTACTTTTATCTTTTAACTTTTATACTAGCTTTGTAAATAGTTATACTACCTTTACTATATATTTGTCTTTACAAGTGAGGTTTTTACTTTCTTTTTTGTTATCACTAGTTATTGCCTTTTCTTTTTAGCTTAAAGAAGTTCTTTTAATATTTCATATAAGGCTGGTTTAGTGGTGATGAACTCCTTTAGCTTTTGCTTATCTGGAAAACTATTTATCTCTCCTTCAATTCTGAATAATAACCTTGCTGGGTAGAGTATTCTTGGTTGGAAGGGGGTTTTTTGTTTTGTTTTGTTTTACTTTCAGCACTTTGAATATGTTCCTCTGGCCTGCAAATTTTCTGCTGAAAAATTTGCTGATAGTCTTATGGGGGCCACCTGTATGGAACTAGTTGAGTTTTTTCTTGCTGCTTTTAAGATCATCTCTTTATCTTTAAATTTTGACATTTTAATTATAATGTGTTTTGGTGTGGATCTCTTTGGGTTTATCTTGTTTGGAACTCTCTGTGATTCCTGAACCTAGATGTTGGTTTCCTTCCCTAAGTTAGGGAAGTTTAAAGCCATCACATCTTCAAATAAGTTTTCTGCACTTTCTCTTTCTCTTCTTTTTCTGGGACTCCTATAATGCAAATGTTAGTATGCTTAATGTTGTTTCATAGGTCCCTTAAGCTATCTCTAATTTTTAAAATTAATTAAAAAAGAATTTTTTTAAATTCATTTATTTATTTACAGCTCTCCTTGAGTGAATTCCATTTTCTTGTCTTCTCGGACACTGAATTGTTTTTCTGATTCACCTAGTCTAATGTTGAACCCCTCTAGATAGTTTTTGGTTCAGTTATTGTATTCTTCAGCTCTGTGACTTCTGCTTTATACTTTCTTGTATTTTTTATTTCTTTGTCGAAGTTCTCACTGTGTTCATCCATTCTTCTGCCAAGTTCAATAAGCATCTTTATGACCATTATTTTGAACTCTTTGTCAGGTAAATTACTTATCTCCATTTCATTAAGCCTCTCTCCTGAGGTTATATCTTGTTCTTTCCTTTGGAACAAGTTTTCTCTTTCCTCATTTAGCTTGTCTCTGTCTCTATATATTAGGTGAAACAGCTACGCTTCCTAGTCTTGAAAGAGTGGCCGTATATAGGTGATGAAACTTATTGTTCAATCTTTCCCTAGTTCTTTGTTGTCTGTCAAACCTTTGTGATTATCTAAGCAGCCTGATTTATTCTTGATAAGTCCCAGCTGTCGATGTTGTGCCAAGCCCTGTCAGTGTTCCAAAGGGAGAGATCTCAGTCAGCACTTAGTTTCAGGCTGATTGGAAGCCAGAGCCTCAGGCAGCAGCTTTTAAAGTATGCAGATATATACATCCTGTGGGACTAATGTTGTAACCCCTTCTGGTCTCCAGCCCAGGCAGTTTGGAGGTGTCCTTTTGGCAACAGTTGCAAAAGTTGGGGCTCCAGACAAGTGTATAAGCTTCTTTCTTGGGAGGTACTGGTGGGCTGTAGTGAGGCCAAAGTAGAGTGCAAAGTTGGCCTTCATTCCCTGAAAGCATCTTTGTGGTCTCTAGATTTCTGGTAAACCTGAAATCTGCCCCTCAGACTGAAGCTCCAGGACAAGTAAATAGGTCCTTTTCATAAGAAGAATGGGGTATGTGTCAGTCTGTTATGTTGTGTCCTGGGCGTGGTAGCCTAAGAACGGTCTCTCTGATTGTTTCAGTCCTTTGAGACCCAGAAATACAGGCTCCCAAGGCCACCAGAGCCAGGAACTCAAGGGGCATACCCTGTGTGGATTGCACATAACTGCTGGCTTTAGTGGGGCTGCATGGGATCCTAGGGCCAGGGCCAGCCCACTGGCTTCAACAGGACCATGGGGAAACGTATGATAGGTCAAGCCCACTGGCCGCAAGGGGAGCCCCATGTAAGAATGTGGGGGCAGGGCAAACCCATTGACTGCAGTGAGGCCATGGGAGGGCATGTGGATGGGGCAAACACTCCAATTTCAGTAGGACCTCAGTGGAACCTGGGACTGGATAAAGCACGCTGGCTATAGTGGGACCATGGAAGAGCATCAAGGCAGGGCAAGCCCACCAATGCTAGCAAGGTAGAGGGAATGCAAAAATGGTGCCTGCCACCATTGGCACTAGCTAGGTGGAATGAGAGTGTGAAAATGGCATCCACTAGTGCCCCTGTCCCTGGAGAAAATCCCAACAGACCTCTGTGCCCTTGGGAGATGCTTTAGGATTAGCTAATAAATCTCCTTCACAAATGGTTTAAGCACTTTCCAAATGGCTGCTTTTGTGCTGGATCCTTGGTTGAGTGGATCTGTGTACAAGCCCTTCAAGAGCTCACTTTCCATTCCTCACAGCCTTTTGGGCCTCCTAGACGTAAACCCTGGTGGTTTTCAAAGCCAGACATTTTGGGACCTCATCTCCCTGGTGTAGGTCCCAAAGGTTGGGGCACTTGATGTGGGCCATGAACCCCTCACTCCTTAGGGAGAAATTCCATATTTGTGAGATAACTCCCACTTGTGGGTCACTGCACTAGGTGTGTGGCTTTTGGTGAGACTGTGTCTCTGCCTCTCCTACCCATTTCAATGTGGTCCTTTTATCCTTTGTTATAGAGGAGCTGTTCAGCTGGTTTTCAGATATTTTTCAGAACTAATTGATTCATATATGGCTGTAGATTTGGTGTGTTCATGGGAGGTGAGTTCAGGATCCCCTATGCTACCATCTTGAACTGTGCCCTGTAGACTGCCCTTTTTAAAGGGTAAGTCAGATCACCTTGCTTTCCTGATTATAACTCCAAAGGTTGCTTTTCATGCAAAGTAAAAGAAACAAAATATCTGTAACCCAGACTTACCTGTTAAGCCCCTGTGCAGCTTTCCCAGGAAAGCTTCTCTGAATGCCATCAAGAGAACTGTGTTAGGTCCCCCTCCCCAATTCCCTGCTCCTGCAATGTTGTATGCACACCACACTTGTACTTTCCACACTGTACTGCAAAGATCTGTGTATTCCTAACAGAAGGCAAGCTCCTTGTGTTTCTAATACACTGGTAGATACATGAGGGCATATACCACACGACCCCTAGCACCAGCATAATTTAAGAAAAAAATGATGATGATTATTTCTGCCCCTATATATTTGTGGGAGTTTTAAATTATCTCTAACAGGTGACAATTTCCTTGAATTAAATTCAGTAGTTCCCTGGATCTCTGCAAAATCCTGGGATTGAAATTTTCATCTGATAAGAAAAATTATAGAAAATCTTTTCCACTACCTATGTGTTCATTATTTATTCCTTTTTGCTTGATTGTCTCCATTCTAGAAGAAGGAAATACTATATTTCCTGTCTATTTTGCAGTGAGGAGTAACCATCACACACAAGTCTAGCCATTAAAATGAAAGTTATAGCTTGCTGGGTGTGTCTACGTCCTCCATTCCTATTCCTTAGGAAGGTAATACATATATACACATACAGCAGAGGGTAATTCCATGACTAATTCTAAGTTCAAAATCATCTGTAAATCATTGAAGGTAGATGCCTCAGTAGATTGAACTAGAGAAATACTGGTTAAAGGACCGAGATTGAATGTTGGCCATGAGAGACGTGGGATGAGAGAAGGATGGAAGGCATTGGAATATGTTAAATTTTTGCTTTCACCTCCATAAGTAGGATAGAGGCTTCTCAGCGGGGACAATGCTTAATTAAAAAACAAATAGATGGCAACATATGTTCGAAACTAAAGGTTGAGGACACATACTTCTTCTAGAGTATTCATCATGTACTGTCCTACTATACAAAATTTCTCTGTTGAATGCTCCCTCTAGTTTCTGATCTTTTGAATTTTTGTCCCTTGCAGACACTGCCTTCTTTTGGGTCCCCTTAAGGCAGAACCTGGTCCAACGATTTGAGTGCAAGTAGTTTATTTGGGAAGTAATCCCAGGGAGTTGGAAAGAGGATGTGGGGAGACTGAGAGCAGGAAGAAAATCTGATAAGATGGGTGCTTCTGCTGTAGGCAGGGGGAAGGGGGCTTGGTTCTATGGGGACTTCTGAAGAGTCAATGCATCCCAGAA
The DNA here is from genome assembly GCF_009873245.2 of Balaenoptera musculus. Classification (NCBI taxonomy): domain Eukaryota; kingdom Metazoa; phylum Chordata; class Mammalia; order Artiodactyla; family Balaenopteridae; genus Balaenoptera; species Balaenoptera musculus. The sequence continues at coordinate 99,930,608 of NC_045789.1, forward strand.
TTCCTGCCCAAAGGACAGGAGTCTGGGGTAATTTATCCATTGGCTTTTATACTGTGTTGTTTGAGGGTTTCCATGGGAGCATCAACAAATCTACTTCTCTGGGCTGCACTTTCACAAGTTCATTGATACCACAGCTTCAGCAAAGGCCCTTTGCTAAGGCAGAAAGTGGCAAGATTGGCATTAGAAGTGGGACTTTGGAGTACTGTGAATGTAGGCTCATGTAGAACTGTTCATCACTGTGGGTGAACTCAGTGGTGGGCTAAGGGCTATGTTTCAGGAGACCAGCAACATCTGCTACAGGCAGCACTCCCTAGCCTTTGGATGCTACCAAACTCCTTTTCTAGGTTCTGGTTCCTGGCACTCCCTAACTCACAAGCAATTAGGAAAAGTATTCTGTCATTCCCACATGTGGCCCCATTCAATCTCAAAATGTCTTCTTCCCAATACTGATGCCCTCTGCAGCGGAGATACAACCAGAGGTTGAACACCATCAGTGCTGGACACTCAGCCCCTGTATTCCTCACAGATCAAGGACCAGTCACTAAAGTAAACTAGGGACTGGAGCTTTCCCTCTGCCTCACTTCTTGTCCCAGAGAGCCTCTGATTCATGATAAATATAATTTGCTTAGAACTTTCCATGTTCCAGGGGCTATACTAAGTGATTCATAGACATGGCCTTATTTAATCTTTATAACAGCGTTTACAGCATGGTCATCATGATCCCCATTTTATAGCCAAGGAAGGACATTGCATCCAGAAGGAAACTGTGTAAGTTAGTAGGTAGCAGAGTTAAGGTTTGAACCCAGTTCATGAAACCATTGAAACCATTGAAATCAGAAACAATTGTCTCAACGATTATACCATCCTGGCTCTGTGTGTATCTCCACCTACCACCACTACTCTCAGCCCCTTCCACATTCACACCGAACCTTTGATTGTGCTATTAAAGTTGAGGTCTGGTTACTCTGAGGTCACTGAGGTTTGTTAGAGTCCAGCCCCTCACTTTCCCCCTGGAATTTCTTTCCCTTGGACAGATGTATACCTGCTCTCTGCCTTGAATGTCCCAGTTAAAGTGACTTCATGGCTTCTCTTAATGGCTTGTTCCATTGCCTAACAGCTCCCAGGGGTCTAACATTTTCCCTCATATTTAGGTTCAATATTCCTCATTGCAGCTTACAGCTTGTTAATTCTCATTCTGCCTTTGTTGATTAATAAGAAGATTGATCCCTGCCCTTCTAACAATATCTTTTATGAATGTGTCGGCAGAATGATGGCTCCCTTCAGTGACCCTTCTTCAAGCCTGAGCTGTTCCAGTTCTATTAACCTCCCCACAAAGGTCTCACTCTCCAAGCCTGGGACTATTTGTGTCCCTCTCCTCTCAGCTGTGTCAATTAGCCTATGTCCTTGGATAATTTATAGTGTCCAAAAGGGAACCCAGGGCTGGAGAGGGAGCCAACTCCAGGCAGAGACAAGCACGATGCTGTTGAAATTCACTTACTCCTTTTGCAAAGTGATATCTTAATTATTTTTTTCTCTGAGGCAGACAGCCAAGATTTTTCCTTCTCAATGTCCTTTTTATAAACTTGAAATTATAGACTGTGGGAGCTGATTTAGACTCTGTGGATCATCTTCCTTATTTGGAAGGGGGCAAATGGAGGCATAGAGGAAATGAAGAGAGTACCCAAGGCCACTCAGTGGCTCAGTGATGGAATGAGAATGAGGACCAGCTCTGGAGTCTTCCAGGCCAATATTCCTTTCAGTGCACCCTGAAGACTGGACTTGTCAAGAAGTGGTATACCTGGCTCTACCAAAAGGAAGTGTGGTGTCATTGCAGGCAGTGGAGTGAAGAGGTGCATGGAAAGGAGAGCACCAAATGTCAAGTAAGGTGAGGACTTATAAGTGACTGCTGGAGTTGGCAATGGAGGATTACATGATGGCATGAAGAGCACTTTTCATGGAGAAATAAGGACATGAACAAATTGTGTTGATCTGAGAAGATAAGGAATACTAATGGAAAGTTATGCAGACTTATGTGAGGGTTTTTTGAGAAAACGTTTTAAGATGGTAATGTAATATTATATAATGGTTGAGAAAACAGACTTTGGAATAGACAGACAATGATTTGATTCCATGGACTGCCACCTACGGGTATATGTACTTGGTCAGTGTACCTAAACTCTTGGAGCCTGTTTGCTCATCTATAAAATAACAATAACAAATTAAAAATAAACATTATATTACATTAATTATATATTCTATAATATGCCTATATACTCACTTTTATTATGTTACACATAATATATGATGTTACTTGTGATGTATTGTTATATTTATAATGTAAAATGTAATACAAATTAAAATTAATAGTGGGATCCATTTCCTAGGGCTAATGTGATAATTCTATGCAATAATAACTACCAAAATTATCAGTTTTGTGTCTTGTGCATGGTAAATGCGCAATAAACTATTAGCTGCAGTTATTGGTATTTATTGGTCTTTTTATCTGTGTCATCTTCATTATCACCATTACTTCAATAAAGCTAATTAATTTTGACCTCATTTCTGGAGTTTTCTATATGGCCACTTATCTTTTTGCTTTTAGCAGATAATGTTCCCCATACCCCTTTCCCCTCATTTCACAAAGAAAACACAGATCATCAGATGTGTAATAATTCACTTTGCTATCCTTACCACTGACAAATTTACTAATTCTCATGCATCTTCTAACTTAAAAAAATTCTGTCCAGGGTTAAATCCTTCGATTTAATCCTTTAGTCTCAGTGCTTTTTTTTATGACATTCCTCTGCTTCCTTATAGCTTTTATCTTCAGTGTACTATCCTGCTGCAAGCTGTCTTTCTCTTCAGAGCATGCTTTTCTGACATCTTTTGTAATATGAATAGGCTGAGAATGTCACAAATTTTCAAATCCTGGTCTCTCTTTCTCTTTTTTTTTTTTGGCTTATCAGTTTCCCCCTCAAATTATCTTTTTTTCTCTTGCATTTCACAATAAGCAGCAGGAAGAAACCAGGCAACACATTCAATATATTGCTTGGAAATCTCCTCAGCTGAATATCCAAATTCTTCTGTTCATTATTTACAAGTTTTGCTTTTCACACAGCAGCAGAACATAATGTTACGGAGTTTTTTGTTCTGTGTAACGAGTGTCTTTGTCCAGTTTCCAATAACATATTCCTCATTGTCTTATTATCAGTGCTTTTACTTTTCGTATTTCTACCAATAGTATGTTTATGCACCCTAGGTCCTAGGTTTTTTCTGTCATACATTTCAGGCTTCTTACTGCATCTACCCATTTCCAATTCCAAAGCCAATTCCACATTTTTAGGTATTTGTTACAGTAATGCCCCACTTTTCTGTCGACATCTGTATTAGTCTTTGTGTGTGTGTGTGTGGCTGCTGTAACAAATTACCACAAACTTGATGGCTTAAAACAATAGAAATGTATACTCTCACAGTTCTAGAGGTCAGAAGTATGAAATCCATATCACTGAGCCCAAATCATGGCTCCAGTGTAGCGGCATTCCCTCCACATGCACTAGGGGAGAATGTGTTCCTTGTCTCCTTTAACCTGTCATGACTCCATTCCTTGGCTTGTGGCTCCATCTCTTCAATTTCTGCTTTTATGATCACATTGCCTTTTCCTCTTCTGTGTGTCACATCTCTCTGTCTCCCTCTTCTAAAGACATTTGTGATCACATTTAGAGCTTACCCAGATAATTTAGGATAATCTCTCCATCTCAAAAATCCTTAATTAATCACATCTGCAAAGGTGCTTTTTCCATATAAGGTAACATTTAAAAGTTCCAGATATTAAGACTTTGGGACAATTTTTTAGCCTACTTTACAACAGTACCCATCTCTAATGGATACAGCTTTGTAAGTGTTCACTTCACAGTATTCTTTTTTAAGTCGAGATAAATACATATATAGTAGTAAGACAACTATCGACATGAACACATAAAATTGCTAAGCACTGTGGTAGATATCAGACATGCATGATCTCATTTGCTCCTCATAATGGCATATCTTGGTTAGTATTTTTATACCCATTTCATGGTTAAAGAAAAAGATTGGTAAGTCATATAACAAGTACATACTGGGCCAGTAGTGACATCGGTACTTGTTTGATTCTAAAGCCTGAGGTCTCCTGTGCCTAATCTACTCTCCTCTATGATCATTGGTATTAGGGCATTTTGGAGCTTTGAGATATGTCATTCACTAAGTAAACAAAGAAGGCTTAGAGGTATAAGTCTAAAGAATGATGAGCATTTTGTATTTAGTTTCTTTTAACAGTGGTGCTGCTATCATTCATTCTTGGCAGTCCGTTATACATGTGTGGCCATGGGCATGCTTTCAGCTGACCACATTGGTCATTGGGCTGTGGCCACACAATTCACAGATGGAGTTATAAGCTCAAAGAAGTCTTCATACATACAGGGGCTTCTCAGAAATATTCTCAGTGGCCACACCCTATCTATCTTCCCAAGTTTAATGGTCTGAGTTTAGGAAATATCTTGGTCTGGCTCTAGCTTTCCATTCCTACTTAACCATCCACTTTTCCTATCCTAGTTGTCCTGAAAAACAGGACACATGGCTTGCTTATGTCTAGAAGGAAAGGTAAAATATGTTCATATTTAAATAACATAGGTAGAAAGTGCCAAGTATGCCAAGTTAGGTAGAGGTGAAGTGCTGGGGTATGCAGAAGTAACAGATGAGATTTTCAGTTCTCTGGGAGGCTTTCAGAAGAAAGTGGTGATCACTGTTGGTCTCTAAATATAAATAAGATTTGGCTGCATAACGATTGTAAGATATGGGAAGAGAAAAAGACATTTTGGCTAGGTTGAAGGGCAATAATGTATATTATGTTGAAGAGAACAACAAACGATTTCATTTGACTTGAATAACATGTCAGAAAGGAAAGAAGGGAGAGTTGAGATTAGATGTGTAGGTTTGGCATTGTCAGGTGTCTTTTGGATTTTGGACTTCATTGTGTTTGAAATGTGGAGTCATTTAAGGATATGGGACAGAATAGTCACATCATCAAGGATATTCTTAGTACAATAATAATGTGACAACGGTTGATGGAATGGATTAGATGGGAAGAGACTACAGGTAAGATCACAGTTTAGAAGGCCACTGTAATAGTTCATGAGGGAGGTGATGATGACTTGAAATAAGGCAGTAGCAGAAAGGAGAGAGGTAAGGAAATGAAGACCAAGAATACAGTATAAGGAAACCCCACAGGATATGACAACTGACTGATTATGTGGGTTAAGGAAAGGAACAGGAGTCCAGGGTTCTAGCTTTAGTTAATTGGAAGTACAGATGTGCCAGCTAAGGTTCTTTGCAAGTGACAAGGCAGGAACCGGTTCACTTTAGCAAAATGTCTTTTAAAAAGATATTTATTTAAAGCATTTGAAGAATTTGAAGATGACTCATAGACTGAAAGGACAGAGTAAAACGAGGCCTTAGAAAGGACAGAAATGAGAAAACTCTAAGAATTAAAGCACAGTCTACTGAGGCCACACCCTTCAGGGTGAGTCAGTTTGAACCATTTAGTACACTTGGTCATTCCATTAAAGATCCAAATTCCACAGAATTTGGGGGAGCAGGGGAGAGAGAAAGAGAGAGAGAGATAGTGAAGTCCAATTGGGTGGTTGCATGCCCATCTCCTGGCTAGGAAGAGGGCAGAATGTCTTGATTGATAGGCCCAACAAGATTGCATTTAATAGGTAAGAGATAATTTCCCAGATAATACTTGAAGTGTTGCTATTAGAAGGAGGGAAGGATACTGACTAGTAGAAAACCAAGGATGTGCAGTTCTGAGGGCTGAAAATCATATAAAAGGCTCAGAGTTTAGAGTCAAAATGTGTGAAAACCACTTAAGTTCTCTGGTATAGATTATCAAAAGCTAATACACATAATAATGGCATATTGTGGCTTGTCTCTTGTTTGATTTTAAGAGAAATGCCTCTATTGGTTGGGGTAAATTATATCAACATTAAGGAAGCATCTTTTTATTCCTAGTTTACTAAAAGTTGTTCTCTGGAATGATCATGACATATTGCCAAATAAATACCTGACAATGTTGTATTATTCTTTTACCACACTGTGGGCTAAATTTACTGGAATTTTATAAAGGATTTTGCATCACACTCATAGGTGACAGTATCTGTACTTCCATTATTTTCCTCTTTAATTATAGCCTCACTTTTTTATGTTTTCATATCATTCTTATTCTGGTTTAGCTGAATAAATTTAGCGGTGCTCCTCTTTGTAGTCTCTGAACCAGTTTAATTGTTCTACAAATAAGCTGTAACTTTAACTTAAGTGCCAGGGGACATAAAGCTATGTGAAATCAGAGCCTTTTGGGAAGTAATTTGTTTTATGTTTCTGGCTCTTATTTCATAGTTATTGGGCACTTTAGGCTTTCTAAATCTTCTTGTGTAAGTTTTGATAATTTATATTTTTCTTTGGAAAGGCATGCATTGTATCAAGGTGTACAAAAACTATTAGCATAGAGTTACTGAGACATAAAATAAGAAGAGGATTTGAGAAGAGAATTGAAAATGTATAAAATTTGTAAGGAGGTATCAAATTTGTAGAGTTTGGCTGAGAGTGGGAAAATCAAGGATGAAAAGGCAGATAGAGGAGGGTGATTGGGTTAAGTTAGAAGATTCCAGTATTTTGGGCTGATGCACTAGACCTGATAGGTTGTTTGGAATTAGAAAAGCTGTCAAAGAGTCAACATGGCAGTCAAAGAGAAACACAAAGAATAGAGTCAAGAATGGGGAGGTGAATATCAGTATTAAATGAGATAAAGGAGATCAGAAGCCAGGAAAACAGAACTGACTCTGGATGCGATGGGCAGAATGGCTGATGATCAAGAACCAAGATTCTGGATGCTGAGATGGTTCTGGAAAAAATATTTCAATGTCTTGTGGTTCTGTGAGATAGAGAGATGGACATAGAGAAATGGTTGTTAGTCAGGATTCTTTTGATTAAAAAAAAAATGCAAGCTTACTAAAGTAGTCAAAGGAGATGGATTGGCTCATGTGACTGAAAGTTATTCAAGGGTTAAGACTATCTGAGGAAAAATGCTTTTCCTCTTTCTTCATCTCTTGTCCCTGCTTTCCATTGTGTTGACTCCCTTCTCAGGTAGGCTATACCTTTGTGCATTAAAGATGACTCTGTAAGTTCTAGACTTTCTTGGTTCTTTCTCTGTGTAATCTTAGAGGTTACAATCATCCCTTTTCCAAATTGTTGTGCAAAATTCTCAGGGAAGATTTTGATTGGTTCTGCTTTAGTAATGTTACCATTCTTGAATCAATGCTGTGGCCAGGGAGATAGGTATACTCTGATTGGCCAGGTCTCGTTCACAGATACAACACTGAAGTGGAGAATGATTAACTCCAAGAATAAAGAGTAGGAGAGAGAGCCTCTCCAAAGAGATGAGCAGACCTAGTAGATGGAGAGATTGATAGATAGATAGATAGATAGATGATAGATAGATAGATAGATAGATAGATGATAGATAGATAGATAGATAAAAAGATAGATAAGAGATAAAAAGAGAGAGAGATTCATATATAAATAGGATGAGAGAATGAACAGAATAGATAAAGCAGTAGAGAAATTCTGTAAATTGATTAGTTGAGAAATTGACTGGAATAAAGTAATTCATGAATAATTTATGACTAGAAAGTTAAGCCCTATTGCAGAATTTCTTGAATGCCTGGCAAAGGTGTTTTGTTTTATTATTCAAGCAATAAAGAACCATTGGAAATATTTGAATAGACTAATATGTTGTGTTATAGGTTGGCTAAAAAGATGACCACGAGTAATTCCTCCCATTCCTTTATAGGCATGCTTTTCCTCCCATGAAAAGGTAGGGTCTACATCCCCACCACTTGACTCTATCTGCCCTTGGGATTTGCTCTAATCCATATAAGGTGGTGGAAATGAAGTTCTGGGACTTCTAAGCATAGTTCTTAAGAGGACTTATATATTTCAGCTTTGCATGGAGGGAGAACCACAGTGGTCCAGGCTATCTTGTTGCAGAAAGAAGCTATGGCAGAAAGAAAGACTAGGAGGAGGGGAACCAAGGCATTTCTTCCAACATCTAGCACAAAAACTACAGATGTAAAGGCAGCTGTCTTGGATCTTCCAGTCCCAGTCAAGTTACTTCAAATGACACCTCAAGAGACCCAGATTTCCCAGGCAGTCACAAGCCATTTGAACCATCCCAGCTAAAGCCCCAGTCGACATGGAACAGAGATGAGCCTTCTTGCTGAGTTCTGCTTGAATTCCTGACTCAGAATTATATATAAATAAAATGGCTGTTCTTTCAAGCCATTAAGTTTAGAGGTGGTTTTGTTATAGAGCAATAGATAAATGATATATCATGCAAATATAAACAACCTGATTAATAAGCTGATTAATTAGAATGGCATAGAATAAAGGTAGGGAAACAGTAGATTTTATTGTCATCACCCAATACAAGGTGATAAAATCTTGAACTGGGGTAATGTCATGGAAAAGTGAACTAAATGACCTTAGTTCTTCTTTTCTCTCTTGCTGTGAGTCTCTAACTAGGCTGTCTTATCCATTTTGGGATTTATAACACCACATCAGTGAGACAGTAGGTGACCTGTGTAGTTACACAAATTCATTAATAGAATTTGTTTTACTTTCTCTGTCCTTTTCATCATCCTCTAATAGAGGAGAACACAAAAGCAAAAGCTAAATACAAATGTACATACACATACACTTAACTTTGCTCTTTAAGAGTACAAATTATACTTGTAAATATTTTAGTAAGAATAAATTAAAATGTAGGCAAAAATAAGTATAGTAGCCAGATTTGTGGGCTATTTATCTCCAAATTTGTATCTTGTTCCTGGGAAGCATGGTGAACTATAGGGGCATTGGTGGGAGGATTTAGATCTGTGTCCACGGGTCTGCTCTCCATTAACTAGATATGTGACTTCAGATAAGTGACTTAACTTCTTCGTGCCTCATAGGCATGGTGATTGCTGAGAGAATCAAATGAAATGCATTGGATAATAAATGGCACCATTTATTTACCAATTGTGCCAGCAATGCTGGCAACCAAAATATATTAGTAGAATGAAATGGGGATTTAAAGATGACATTTGGTGTCCCTCTTTTGGTAATTACGTTGCTGATATATTCTTTCATTTGAGCTTTTTATTTTTTACTTAATGTTTTTTTCCTATATTAGGAAGTAGAGGAACCCATTTTTAATTAATTCTTCGGACTCCATTTCCATGGCTGCCTTAAGTAGCTGAGTAGAATCTTAGACATATGAAATAATGACCCAATTTAAGTTGCTGTATTTTTGTAAAGCCCTGGAAGAGAGGAAAGTACTTCAAAGTAATTAACATGAACATGCTCAATTACGTTTCTGTATAGCATGCCAACACCACTGCCTGGAAATTCTGAAATTAGGAATCTCAGAATCCCTAATTGTTAGCACAATAAGGTCCTAAGGTAGCCCCTATCTTCTCTCAAGATGGTCTTTTAGAGAATTATTAAGTATTAAAAGGTTAAAAACTAGAAAACAGTAGCAAAGAGGGGTAAAAATGTTCTCCCATAAGGCCAATGGGTGGAAGGGTAGGGTCACTGAATGTAGCCTTATTTCTGCTGGCCATGTTTCTTTCCTACCCAAGCTCCAAAGTAAGCGGACTGTGTAAGCGGGAATGAAATACACAACCCCCTTGTGACTGTGAGCAGCAAAGCATTCTCCGTTTGTGGTTTTCTTCAAATGAGGCTGCTTGGAATATGTGTTTGAAAACAGTGAGACTCTTTATTAATCAAGCACTTCACTTGCCCTGCCAGCATAACGTTTCATTGATGTCAAAACTCCCTTAAAAATGGTTTTGGAGCCACTTCTTGTACACAGACTTCAACAGAAGAAATATTTTTGGAATTGTAAATAGAATAATTGAAGCAAATATTTGCCCATTTGGAAAGCTTCTGTAATGGCTTTAATTTTCAGTTGCATTTTAAATATGTAGATCTGGGCATTGGTGCTAGGTACAAGCAGCAAGAATGAAGCATACCCCAAGATTTGGACTTCCCTCCGATAGACAGTTAAGTTGTAAAATGGATAGACAAGTGGGTCAGAGGAGAGATATGAAAAATTGTTTTGAGAAGATATATTAGATTCCAGCTGGGTGCAAGGAATAATTAAAGGGACATAGCCAAAAAAAAAAAAAAAAAAGATATGCCAATCAGAAAGGGGCTTGTGTACAGAAGCTAAGGAAAAGGAGAGTCAGAGAGACAAGCATTGAGGATGCCTTTCCAAGAGGTACACTGAATAGAGGATACTCAGGCCCAAAATACAACCTACCAGGACCTAGGAGCAGGTCCATCCTAATTATACAGATGGTCACATCAGGGTACTACTACCATATAAGCTGAGATATTTGAATTATATGAGAAATACCCCTATTTTGATTCTGTGTATTTGACAATCTGTTTTCCTATGGAAGACTTCTTGTTAGGAGGCAATATGCATCCAGGTTACTTGGAAATTCTGGAGTGAATTATGGTGGAACATCTCCTTGTAGATGAGCAGAGAGGCATCTTGTGTTTCATAAATCCCTGTGAGCTCATAAGTGTGTGCCTACCCAGAGGATGGATCTATTCTCCATGTGTTGGCAAATCAGAATTCTAGACCTGCAGATTCAGGGCTAGAGCTTGGGCACTGGTGACCCCATCCAGATAGCTGATTCTCTGCGAGGGGTACTGGGAGAAAGGAGGTGGGGTTTGATTTTTGTGGTTCTTGCTCCACAAAGTGTAACCTTGTGCAAGTTAACCTCTTCGAGGCTTATTTTTCTCATCCTATGAGGAAGAGGCACTCACTTTTCAAGGTCAATGTGAGTTTTTGAGACGTTATTCAGTGGCTGATATGTTCCTAAAGCCCCTTTCTGCCCTGAAGTTATATGATGATCTGCATGAACGTCTTTAGGATGTCTACCGACCCATCACCCTGTTCTGAGAACAGTCTACCTACCATTCACATGGTTGATTACTGTAGCCATATTTGCATTTTTTTTACTCCCTTTCTCTACAGATGAGGACACCTTATTCAAGGGAAATAACATTGGGTCCATCAGTTTCTTTCATCCAGAAATGTTGCATGGGTCACAATGGCTCTAGCCAAACTCAATGGAATATCTTAACTGGTAGGATGTGTAGGCTAGGGCGTCTGCTTCATAGTTACATGTAAGCCACATACAAAACAAATGAATAGCTCAAGAAGCAGAGAGTAAAAAAACAAAACAAAAATTAAACTGACAACAACAAACTATATGGTGACAGAATAAGGGGGATGGAGAGATTAGGGGTCTTGATCCTGAAAATTTCCCGTCTATTGACCACAGCAGCTTATGAGGCCCAGTTACATTCTCTGCCCTTATTTTCCATAAGACATTGCTGCTATTTTTCAATAATCCCAACAAGTTCCAAACCCCCATGAAATGAAGCTATTTTGAGTGGGGTTTTGTTACATGACAACCAACACATCTATGTACTTTGATCACAAGAAGCAAGGCAAAGATCATACTCTGCGTGGCAACTCATAGAGGGAAGACAGGGTCATCAGTTTGTAGAAAAGGGCTGGTAAGTAATCTCTCCTTCCTGGAAAGGCTGGAGACTTGCTTTCAGACTCTGCTTCTCAGAAGCCATCTCTCTTCAAACACATTTCTGAGGAGCTGCTGAAAAACCCAAGTGTTGGGCTCTTGGTGCCTTTGAAAAAGGCCAGTGTTGTTCTAACAGGTACAGTTGAAGCTTCCCTCCTCATGGCAGATGCATTTGTTATTTTTCTTCCAGCAAACACTTCACACCAGGGTAGGGAGACGTGTTCTCCTTCTCCTGATGCTGTTCAGGTGTGTTTTTGCAGAAGCAGACACTCTGAGACTGGTTGTGGCCTGATGACATGATGACACCAAGATCCCTGAATTGTCAGGGCCCTCTCAGGAGGGCCTGAGGCCACGAGCTTTGTGTGGAAAGGGATGAGCTTGTGGTAGGGAAGTCTGTGGAGTCCTATACCCAGCACTCTCCTATCTCAGGCAGCAGGAAAGAAAGTCCTCTGTAAGGGTAACAAACTCTCTTTCCAAGCTTTCTCAACCAACTTGGTGGGGACCCTGTTTAAGATCTTCCCTTCAGACATCTTTGTAAGGGGACAATCTGGTGAGATGGAGTGAGGACTGGGTAGAAGATCTGGGAACAGGATTGAGGTCCCTAACTTAGGGGGAATCTGATCTTGGGCAAGCTAATTAACACCTGTGAGCTCCAAAAGCCTCATCTATAAAATAAGAGTAAGGTAATGGAAAGAAGAAAAGGTGATATAAATTAAGACTGTGTAATGCTCTCCAAGTATCCTCTTAATTACTCTAATTTCCTATATTAGTAAATAGTCCACAACCGATTTTCTGCTGGAGAATAAGATGGTCTTTTGGTGAATCATTGCTGCTTCATAAATATGGTCTCAAAGGATTTCTGACTTTTTTGTTATGATAAACTTCAGATCTGACCCTAGGTTCTTTTATATACCTTTTGAGGGTACATCTACTCCCTTAATTCTAACACAATGTAGATGCTAGGATGAGATAATAATAATTACTATTTTTTGTTGAATTTCTATTAGATACTAGATATAATACATATATTGTTACTAATCCTTCCAGCAGCCCTTTGAGGTAGGTGTTGTTGTTATCTGCATTTATTTTCAATTTAATAAAAAAGGAAAACAAGCCACAGAGCAGGTCAGTAACTTGCTTGTAGTCACACAGATACTAAATAACAGAGATAAGCCTTAAATCAGCAAGGAGTAGGGGAAGAGGGATTTGGAGAAAGGTGGCAAGGTACAAACTTCTAGTTATGTTAGTAGAGATGTAATGTACAACATGATGACTATAGTTAACACTGCTGTATGATATATAGGAAAGTTGTGAAGAGAGTAGATCCTAACATTTCTCATCATGAGGAAAAAATTTTTTTTTCTTTTCATTGTATCTATATGAGCTGATGAATGTTAACAACTTATTGTGGTCATCTTTTCACTATATATATAATCAAACATTATGCTGTACACCTTAAACATATACAGTGATGTATGCCAATTATTTTTCAATAAAATGGTAAAAAAAACTTAAGCCAGGATTTCTCAGCTCCAAGTACAGAATTCACTTCACTGCTATATCAGATATGATGGAGCTTGTGTCACTATCAGATACCAGAAATAATGTCAGGGAAGCGTGATGCTGAGGGGGAATGGGATCAGGAGGAGGTAGGAGAACAAACTGTTGTTGACTGAGCTCAGAAATTGAGTGCTTCTTCAGTGCAATCATGTAGTTAGCTTTAAGAACAGGGTCCAAAGGCTGTCGCAAGTTCAGAGGTGGGATTGTGAGTGTCAGGTTCTAACTCAGGAGAGAGGTCATACAAGCAAAAAACTCCTGGTTGCCAGTGGTTAATGTTACATGGAAGAGCCATGTTGGGATACTGAGGGAAGTGTCCCAGCAGGGCAGCACCTGGCAGCTAGGCACGTGGAGACCATAATTTAATTCCTTGGGGAGGTAATAGGGCAACAGCAAAGATTTGATGGTCATGAAAGTCTCATATAGTAGAGGGACACTGGGTCCATGGCAGAGAACTTGAACAGATTAGAGGGTACCTATACCTATTGGCTCCATAAGAACTCTACTCTTGGAGAGATGTCTCACCACCATTGCTTCCCACCAATAGATAATGTCCTTACCACCACTGTTCCTTCTAACTCAGAGAAAGAGGGAGTCAGTGGAAAGTTTAGTTCAATTCAGTACAACAAATATTTATGGAGCACACCTCTGTGCCAGGCACCATGCTAGGCACAGGGATACAAAGATGAATAAGATACAGTCCTTACCAGAAATGGCAAGTACATGGCACATGTGCTGCCATTTCCTCCTCCTTCACCTAGGCAGACATCATTAATCAATCACCACACTCCTTCCTGCTGAGTCTGCACCTGGCCTCAACTCCTCCTCAACAGGCGGCCACTATCCATCAATAGGAGATGCTGTGTGGGTTGAGATGAATTAACACTCCTGCTTCAATAAGTTTTTAATCTTGGGAAAGGAGAGAGGCTATGTTTCCTTATGTATATTAGACTGCATGGTTCAAGTTCAAGGTAATAGAAAAGAAACTTGAGGAAGCCGCGGGTCTTGAAAAATGTTCACATTTCCTCTACATGTCTTATTGTAATTATTTTTAAAGGGAGGAGATTTCTGTTAATAAAGACATGGCATTTGGGGGGAAGCATTTTTCCCTAAGTTCAAAGTTATTCTCATCAGAAAGGACCTCTTTTAAAATACAGCTCGAGGCAAAATCAAAATCCAAAAACAGTTAAAAGGAGTATAAACTCTTGCTAGAACTGCAATGTATCTGCCCCAGGGGTTGTAAGAATGTGCTAACCCCTCACTGCCAGTTCTTCTGCAGCCAAAAAAATCAAGCAGCTAAGAACTCCTTGGGGAAGGCAGGGTGGTGAATGGGGACCTATTATAAAATACACACCTTCAAGAGAACAAGAATTACAGGTAACTTCCCTCTTCTCTAAAGTGACTGGTGGTAATAGAACTCCTCTCTGTGGACACTTAGAAGGCTTGCTTGTTCTGTGGCTTTGGCCATTTATACTTAATTTATGTTTTTAATTTTCTGGAAAGAGCCCAGAGGAGCCCACTGCCCAATGGAGTGCATGATACAGGTTTGGTAAACACAAATTAAAATAAAAATGTTCTAGTGCCTCTGGACACATCCAAAAATAGAATTAAGAGACTCTAAATTCTAGGGTAAGAATGATCCTTCAATTCATCTTAAAAGGCAAAGTGTAAGGGAAGAAAGTTGGGTAAAAGAAGAAATGGGAGAGGGCATTAAATGACAGGATATAGCATTAGGCATGGCTGAACTAGACTTAAATGTTGGCCCTGCCAGCCTTCCTGAAAAGGGAACATTATAGCCGTGCAAAATCTGGATTTCACAGTGAGAAGAAATCAAACATAACACTTCTCACTCTGAATCACTTTACCCAAAAGAGTGTTTTGAATTGAGACCTTCATTACTGCCAATAACTGAGTTTACCTAAATAATCTCCAGCACTTTGGAAATTGGGTAAGGCCACCACTGTTTGGTGCATTTAAAAAAAGGAGGAATGGTGTCCTAGAGAAATCTTTTCTTTCCTTGAACCTTAAAAAAATTTCTCCTACTTCACATCTTCATATCTTGAAAAATCCATCATGAAAAGTGTAAAATATGGAATCATGGAAATGTTGGCTTATTAACATGTATTTTTGCTTGTACTGCCTATGCACTAAATGCAGACTTTCATTCTCGGAAAGGGTAAGTCACAATACTTAAACCTACTCTATGTCAAGTAATATCCATAGAGACATCCCAGACCCTCAAGAACTTTGCATCTGTATTCAGAGAGCGGAATTTAAACAGAGCACATCTAGAATTCCATTTGAATGACTCCAAATGTACTGAGCAGCTGCTGAGAGCAAAGCATTATGCGTGATGTACTGTGAGATAATAAAGTTGGAAGTATTCCTGCAAAATCCTAGTCTATATGTGCCATTCTTCTAGTTGGGATTATGTGTGGGCTCCTAAAGTGATACTTTTACTCTGGTTGTACAATACTTACTCGATCAGCAATAAATAATATCAACCACCTCTGAGTGCATTTGTGTTTATACAATTCTAATGATTACAATGAAAGCAAACACTTTAAAAGTTTCCACTCTGCTCCAACCTCTGTCCCATATACTTTACTTGTGTTAACTCATTTAATTCTCACAACATTCTCACATGTTATTGTATTGGTTTCCTAATACAAATTATCAGAAACTGGGTGGCTTAAGATAACAAAAAATGCATTCTTTCACAATTGTGGAGGCTAGAAGTGCAAAATCAAGATATTACCAGTGTTGGTTCTTTCTGCAGTCTCAAAGGGAGGAGCCATTCCATGCCTCTCTCCTAGCTTTGGGTGCCTGCCAGCAATCCTTGGCATTCCTTGGCTTGTGGCTGCACTCCAATTCCTGTCTCTGTCTTCACATGGCCTCTGTGTCTCTGTCTCTTCTCTTTTTCTTTGTCTTAAAGAATAGTCATTATTGGATTTAGGGCCACACTAATCCAGGATGATCTCCTCCAGAGATTCTTAATTACATCTGAAGGATGTTAATTCCAAATAAGGTTACATTCTCAAATTCCAGGTAGATACATATTTTTGGGGGTCCACTCTTCAATTCACTACAATTAATGTCTTCATTTTGTAGATGAGAAAATAAAATCTGTTTAAGCAGGTCACAGAGGTTACAGAGGAGGTAAGAGAAAACTCAAGCTTTGAGGCCAACTATCAGAAGTCAGAGACAACGATCTTCAGGGTCACAATATCACATAACTCCATGATGTTATACTCTCTTTCTCCTCTACATTTCACCATGGGAAACAGACCAGCAGATATGGTGGCCAACCAAATTCTGCAGGTCCATGCAGGATTATGAAATGAACTTAATGTGAGAATTAAACGAATCTGGAGGATGAAAGCAGTAGACTGTAACATGTTGTTGGTGCCCTACCAGATACCCCAGGATCCCTTTAGCCAGTTTGGTAAGTGTGCTCATCTTTCAGATGCTGTAGGTGCTCCCGCCAATGGCTCACACCTGAAACCTTCTCTGGGACATTGTCCTTCAGTGATTGAAGCCACTTTGCCCAGAAGAGTTTGGATGTTAAGCCAAGGAGTCTGGATGTTAAGTCCTTATTGCTCACCATCCAATGGACACTGAACATCTGGGGCAGGGGTACAAAAGTCCCACTCTCTTGTCTTAAAGCAGGGCAGACTCTGTGGTGCAATTTACTTTCCAAAGTTCCCCTGAGGTTCAGGCTGAAGCTAGACTTCACATGTCCCACATTCTTGCATATCTCCATCTTCTTCCCTGTCCTGCTCCTATCCAAGTTCTTTCGAGGAGAACTCCGTGAGTAAATCACAGTGTATACAAATCCAAAATCAAGTTGTGCTGCTCGAATCAGATGCCATTTTCTACATGTCACTTCATTGAGGTCTCACAGTAACTTCAAGAATAGCTCTAATTATCTCTCCTTCGGGTATCAGGAAACTGAAGCTCAGAAAAGTTAGAGGATATGCCCATTGTTGCTCAGGAGATATATGATGGACCTGGGATTCAAAGTTAGGCTCTCTGCAACCTTCTAGTTTCTACCAGACTTGCCTGCCTGCTTACTAAAACACTCAGGCTCAAGACAAATGTGCCCTTGGGAATGGGTCTGGTCTAATTAAACTTTTGGGGGCTTTAGAATCAGACACAATTGGGTAATTAATAAACGGTAGGTATTTCTTGAGAAAAAATTGGCATTTTAAACTTTTTGTTATTTTTTGGATTTTTTTCTGACCATTTGTTTTTACTGACCATTTTCTAAGACTGTGAGATATACTAAGGATGATGTATATAAAGTGCTTAGCACCACACTTGGCACATTAGATACACTCAGAAAGGCTAGATATTAATTTCCCTCCTGTCCAGTACAGCAGCTCAGGAAGCTGAGATCTGTGGTCCACCAGGGCTGAGCTCCAGCACACTAATGGGGCACCTCAAGGTGATCTTTCAGCCTCCTAAGTCTGCCTGACCCTATGATACAGCCACTTTGGGGCAGTGATCCACTGAGGTGCCAATGGAAATGCAGATATGAGGGTAAGGGAGGTTTCTGTGGGAGCGAGAAACAACCCTGAGAAAGGGAGAGAAGTGGCTAAGGTTACAGGGTGAATTTCACTGTGTGTGACACCCTGGCTGAAATCCTATCCCACAGGGTCATCAGGTGAGCAATTAGAGAAAGTGACTGAAATTGCTTCCATGTTGTTTTTTTCCCCTTTTCCTTCTAAAAATATCTATGCTGAGAGTGTTGGCCTGTGTGTGTGTGTGTGTGTGTGTGTGTGTGTGTGTGTGTGTGTCTGTGTGTCTGTGTGTCTATGTGTAAATGTCTGTGTGTATATATGTGTGTATGTGCATATATGCATGTCTCTGTATGTGTATTGCATGATGTGTGTATGTGTGTCTCTGTGTGTATATTCATGTTTCTGTGCATATGTGTGTGTGTGCATGCCCACACTTGTGCATGCCCATATGCTAAAGTTGACACCCTCATTCTGACTTCACTTCATTATGATTTTTCTGGATGTCTCCCCTTCTTACATTTTTCTTCCTGCAACTCAAACTCCATACTCCAGCGAGAATGTCATTCCTCTGGGTTTTCATTTTTCTAGACACATACTCTGGTTACAACTTACTCATCTCCCTTCTTTTAGGAAACAACTCTTCTTCCTCAAAGACCCTGTTCTGACATCATCTCCATCATCTCCTCCACCTATGGAATCTTCCCAGCTCTGACAGGAAGATTGAGTTATCTGTCTCCTTTGCTAGCACCTTATTAAGATTTCTATTGTACAAACTGCTGTCCTTTGCTGTAATCATGCATCTCCAAGTTTGTCTCTCCTACATCATACACTGTGGAATTCTTTGAGACAGGGACGATGTCATGAATTTCAGGCTTGGCAGGTTTGGCAACATTACCTGAAATATTATAGTTCTTTAATAAAAGAAAAAAAATAAATAAACAAATAAATAAATGAAAAGAGGATGATGCACTAAGCTTAACATCTTTCTATACAGAATTCTATTTCTGTAAAATGAAAAAAGCTTAACATCTTTCTATACAGAATTATATTTCTGTAAAATGAAAATGATAAATGTAGCCAGTTGTGGTAGATTAAACAATTGACCTGAATTCTTTCCCTTTCCCTTCTGTGCCATTATGGGCTGAATCCTGGTCATGTTACTTGCTTTGGCCACTAGTGTGTGGGTGGAAGGGAGAGGGTACCAGTTCCAAGCCTATCATTCTTCCTAGGAACCTATTTTTACTGTCCATACAGCCTGGACTGCACGATGAAGATGTATGCAACAGAAGTGACCCTGCTGAACCCAGATCTTCAGGAAGAAGGGGAGCTGCCCAGAGAAGCTCAGACCAGAAAAATGGAGTCATCCCAGACAACCCACTGATCTGGGATGATAAATGATTGTGGTTTTAAGCCACTTAGTTTTGAGATGATTTGTTACATAGCATTACAGTAGCAATAGCTAACTGATACTTCAAACTCATTTACTTTTTGTGAGGATTACATTGGATAATTCATGTCAAGTGCTTAGCAAAGCCCCTAGAAAATGGTAAGCACAGATATTAGCACCTCGATTATTAAATGTCCCATTTCTACTATTTTATAAACTAAGACTTTTATGGAAAAGAATGGTTGGCAGCAAAGGAAAGCAAGAGTCTATTTATAAAATTCAACGAGGCTGTCACAGCTCAATTTGGCAATTTCTTTCATATTTGCTAAAAGCCGCTGGTAAATGTGAAGCAGGATGATGTTCCTTGGCTGGGAAGGTCTGAGAGGATTCACACTTAAGTAGAAAAAAGCCGACTTGGCACAATGGTGCTCCAGCATGGAGGCTTATATAACTGTCCCTGTCATCAGTGGGATCATCTGCTGGGTTTCCTAAAACATTTTCATTTTGTAAACCACTTTGTTTGACAACCCCTCATGTTAATCATTCCTTGGAGCCAGTCTGTACACAAAAACAGATAGCTAATTCCTGGAAAGTGCCAAAGAACTGGGTTTATGGGGCTCAAGCCAATAGCCTCTTATTTGTTGAGAGGGTCCCTTATTCCCATCTTCAGCCTAACTCCTTTTCTGATCTCCAGACTAAGACGTCTAACTGCTGCTGGACTTCCACATCATTAGGGCCCAGACTTGTGTCACACTTAAGATGTCAAAGTAGAGCTCATTATCGTTGTCCTTACCACCCCTTCCCCTACGCCTGCTGAAAATATGGCTCCATCTATACCTTGTTTCAGCGAAGCCACCCAATTTCCTAAACCAGTACCTGTGGCATCCATTATTCCTCTCTCACTCTCCCTTTGTTTGCTCCTTTTCCCCAGACTTCTTATAAGTTCTCATTATTTCTCAAATCACTCTACCCCACTTCATCTTCATTACCATCACCTCATCTCCGGGTTTATAGCAAAAACCTCTTTATATGTCTCCCTGCTTCAGCCTCTTCTCTATCATTTCTCTGTTCTCCAAGGTGAGCTTTTTCATCTGCGTGTGTGTGTGTTATGTGGGTGTGTGTGTGTGTGTATATGGGTGTATGTGTGTGTGTATTTTCCTGTATCTGCCTCACGCCTCCTACTGGACTGTAAGTTCCTTGCCTTTAGGAGTCATGCCTGGAATTTTGTTCATTCTCAAGAAATGTTTGGGGAGTCTAATCAGATTAATTCATTAATTCTTATTTGATTTAATTTTAACCAAGCTCTCTAGACAGAGGTCCCTACATCTCCTTTCCATCTATTAAGCAGAACTATTTCAACTGAGTCCACAACAAATATCAGCTTACCAGAGGTCAGTTGAACCCCAGTTCAGAGTAAAGCCTTTTATAAAACATTTTTCAGGGAGGGCTCTTTCAGACAGTCGTAGGACTGAAAAGGGCAGCAGACGATATGGCAAAGGAGGAGGAGAAGCAAATATTGCAAAGCAAATGCTAATTACCAGGTGCAGCTCTACTTATTTTAACCCCTCTGTATGATTCATCTTCAGAGGCTGCGAGGTAGGGAGAGGGGCCAGCAGGAATTTTAGTGCTGGAGTTTATCTTCAATGGTTCACATCTTATCCCACCACATGCTAGCTACATTTTTCAACATCTCTATAATTCAATTATATAATGGGTAATACATGTATGATTATAAGAGTATTTGCCTTTAGGGCTGTTGTGAGAAATAAATGAAATAAAACCTCATACATATCAATACTCATTTGACAGAGAAAAGAATCCCTCCAGAACAGTTTGGGAATTTGTCCAAGTTAGTGGTAAAAGTAGGTTAAGAATCCAATCCTTTCTGAGTCTAAATTCCAAGTACCTTCTACTTTCCTGAAATTCTTTCTTTCTAAGGGTGAAGTAGGGTGAACTGGGAAGATCTGTAAGAATTTCCCTATTGTTGCTCATGACCTTCCTTCTCCCTGAATATATTTTCCACACCTTTTCCTATTTTATCCTAAACATTTTCCTTCTTAAAAGATGAGCAGAAATATTGCTTCCATGATTATGTTGGCTAAGTTAGTAGTGCTGCCATATGAGCTCCAACTCAGACCCTGAGTTCATGGTCTTTCTAGTCCATGAGATGCCAGTAAATCTTACAATGGTGACTCTTTTTGAAACAGGAGGGAAGGGGCAGGGCATAACCTTTAAAAGAATGACATAGCCACATGACAGGACCTAGTTTGAACCAACTTGAACCAACTAGGTCCAAGATGGTGGAAGATTCAACTTCCAGTGGACCTTGAGCCTCATTATATGCTCATTGTAATGCATTAACATATGCTAAATGACACACCCACCAGTACCATGATAGTCTTGAGGCTAACCATAAAAGGCCAAAAAGTGGCAGTGGCCCAATTCCTGGAAATCTCCACACCTTCCCTGAAATAGTTGTAATAATCCTCCCACTTATTAGCCTGTGAAATTACCTAGCCTATAAAAACTAACCATGCCATATTTTAGAGCCTCTCGCCTTCTGAGATGTCCCACACTCTGTCTGTGGAGTGTGTTTCTCCCCTGGTCGCTCTGACTTTCCAAGACAACCCCATGCCTTGGGGCTGCTCTCACCTTTTGAGACGGACTGCATTCTGTCTATGGAATGTGTGTCTCTCTAAATAAATCCACTTCTTACCTATCACCTTGCCTCTCACTGAATTTTTCTGTGAGACATCAAGAAACTGAGCTTCATTAAGTCCTGAGATGAGGTATGCAATCTCAATTAAAAGACCATGGTTCAAGTCCCAATCTGGGTTCTGGCTGGGTTGGAGTCCTGGCCTGTGGGTTCAAATCCCAATCTGAGGTGCATGGTTTCATTTTTGATATGTCAGAAGTTAAGACACCATTTATCCCAAAGGGTTACCATAAAGGGTTGATATTTTTAGGACGAAATAATCTTTGCACACTTTCCACCACGTAATGTTTTTCAGAGGGGGTGTTAGGGCTTATAGTGATATTGCACATGAATGAAGAGACCTCAGTGCTTCTGGCAAAGAACTGGATCTGCTTTGAGTTTGAAGGGAGAAGACAAGGACACTTCCCAACATGTGAGCAGGCTGACTAAGGGAGAGAGTGGGATAGTCATAATATCTTTCGGGTATCTGATGCATTTCTTCTTCCAGGAAAGAAGATGTTTTGTTTATGCATGGCTTTGGGAGGATTACTTTGGGCAGGCAGAGTGCAAAAAGCTTTGTTAAGCCTTGTCCCCTCCAAGGGCCCCTGTCTTTCACTTTCTGACGGCACTCTCTGTGACCTCGCTCTTGTCACCTATCTGATCTTTCACTGTGAGACAGAAACAAATGTGATGAAATTGAGGGCTCAGCAAAGGAGTCTGGCTTTTCACCTCCCAGGTGTGAAGAAGAAAGGGCTAGTTTGGAGGAGGGCACCACAAAGAATGCCCCTACAACTCTGCAGGTCACTCTAGGGAAGACAACCAGCAAAAGTCCATGAGGAGTCACAGACGTTGCCCCACATGGCAGGTTTGTGGGTCAGCGAGGGGAAGGGACACTTTAATGAATGCAGCTGGTCGTCATTTTAGTTCTTAGTGGAAGAAGAAAAGGTGCAGACAAAATAAGCTGTCCAGACTAACCAGTAGGTGGATTAGTAATGCCTGAACTTGACAGAGAAGCCAGTGCTCAGGGTCAAAGGATAAACTGATTGGTGGGAACTTTTTGATGCCTGAATTTTAGTGAAGCTATTAGTGCCAATTAGAATGACACCAGAGAAGAGGCTGGAAGGCAGGGGGCCCCAGGAATATGTCAGGAGAAGGGTTTGACGGCTGAGATGCAAAGAAAGATGGGTGATTAGGAAGCATAATTTGCTCAATTACTTGTGATTTGGTAGAAGTTGGTTTTTAGGACTGTTTTTGTAACCTGAAAATGGGGGCCTTAGAAGCCTTTGAAATGAGGACAAGGCACGTAGAGTGAACTACTTTCAACTCAGGGCAGACTTTAAGAACATAAGAACTGCCATGCCAGATTGGGATCACCATGGGCCCAGGCCACCATTTTGTCCCTGATAGGGGCACTGACATAGGTGTGTGTGGACAGGATTGAACTGTCAAACACAAGAGTTAAGGAAGTACCTGAAGATTCTTTTAGCAGTCTGTCATGGATTTTCATCTAATTGAGCCTCTGGAACTATTCTGACACTATCAGTATGTTTGCCTTCCCAGTCTTTTGGAGTAAAATGGTGCTGTGTTGACCTAATTTCTTATTAGCCATGTGAACTCTGATAAGCTGCTTAATCTCTTAGAGTTTCAATGACCACATTTTAAAATATATATATAACTATTATCTATCTATCTATCTACCTACCTATATATTGGCTGCACCGCGTGGCATGTGGGATCGTACTTCCACTACCAGGGATCGAACTTGTGCCCCCTTCAGTGGAAGCGCAAAGTCTTACCAACTGGACCGCCAGGGAAGTCCCTCAATGCCCACATTTTAAATATAGGTCTAATAATAGGTACCCTCACAGAATCATTTTGAACATTAAGTAGAAAAATAATAAAAGACAGTTAATACTAATATAGCACTTACGACTTACACTGAACCAAACTGTATCTATATCTAAATATATCTGTATCTTTATATCCATACCTATATCTATATAACTCATTACTCCTCACACAAATTTATGAGCATAGTTTTTTATGATCTTCATTGTACAAAGGAGGAAATTGTTCATATTGTACTTGGGCTTAACTTGGGCACAGAGCTTGGTGGAGTTGGTGGCTGTAGGTCTTCCCTCAGACATTTGTGTCTCAAGATCTATTAAACCACAAGGTAGGGGGTGTTGGTGAATAAACTGTTGCTCACTTCAGTTTTAGTTATTTCAGAAAAGTGTATTTATTCAGTCTCTTAGAAGATTGGTCAACTCATTGAGACTGAGACTGAGACAGTTATATACATATTATCCAAAATATGGAAGAGTCCTTAAGAATCATAAGTAGAGATAGCTGGACTCCAATAGAACTGACAATCACTTTCTTCCAGAATTAACACACATAGTCCTAGAACCACATTAACAAAATTTTCCAACTTAAATTGTGATCATTGAATCTAACAGACTGAACATTGCCTTTTTAAAGATAACTTGAGGGCTTCCCTGGTGGCGCAGCGGTTGAGAATCTGCCTGCCAATGCAGGGCACACGGGTTCGAGCCGTGGTCTGGGAAGATCCCACATGCCACGGAGCAACTAGGCCCGTGAGCCACAATTACTGAGCCTGCGCGTCTGGAGCCTGTGCTCCGCAACAAGAGAGGTTGCGATAATGAGAGGCCCGCGCACCGCAATGAAGAGTGGCCCCCACTTGCCTCAACTAGAGAAAGCCCTCGCACAGAAATGAAGACCCAACACAGCCATAAAAATAATTAATTAATTAATTAATTAATTAATTAAAGGTAACTTAAAATGATACACCAGTGGTTACTTTGTTCTTTCAAAATACATATTTCAGCTTCCTTCAGAACAAGATGGGGGCCCAGAACATGTTCAGAGGGCTCTTTAAGTTTTAAATAGTTCTTTCCTCTACCTTTTCAAAATGCATGGAAGAAACCAATACGTATATTGTAGTAGTAACATTTTCTTTCTGGTGATTGCCTATTCCTAAAATAATTAATTTCCTCAGATCAGAAAGAACAGTTTAAATAGTGGCAATATACATGAGTAAAATATCCTTTAAAAAGGCACAAGGGGGCAAAAGACAAGTTCATTTGTCATCAACAAAGATGAAAAGTTCATCTCATGAAGGGATCTCAAAAGGGCTGGGTTGATGAAATCTCATAATCTGATGGAAATATTAAAATGGTTTACCTATCCACCTACATCAGAGTAGCTCAGACTCAGCGCTATTAACATTCTGGGCTGGACAATTCTTTGTTGTGGGGAGTTGTCCTGTGCATTGTAGGATGTTTAGCTGCATCACTGATCTCCATCCATTAGAAGACAGTAGCACCAACAACATTCCCAGTTATGACAACCAGAGTTATTTCCAGAAATTGACAAATGGCTCCTATAGGCTTGAAATCCCTCTTGCTGAGAATCACTGATTTACATTTATATCAGGAATCAGACTAGCAAACATTTTTCTAAGGGCCATACAGTACATGTTTTAGGCTTTGAGAGTCATATGGCCTCTGTGACCATTACTCAACTCTCATTGTTATCCAAAAGCAGATATAGACAATATGTAAATAAATGAGCATGGCTATGTTCCAATAAAACTTTATTTACAAAAACAGACCACCAGTTGTATTAGGACCATGGGCTGTGGTGTGTCTACCCCAGATTTATATCACTGTGAAATAACACGGCATACTACGATACAGTATGATGCTTAGTATTGAGTGAAAAAGAACATTTCCATTCAAGAATACAAGGCATATCACTGATAGCACCACCCAGAGATATCTGCTGTCATCTTCTTAATACATGAATAGACACACATGTGTAGACATATCATTTGTCAAGGACAAAAGTTTGAAATCTTACTATGTATATGTATAATTTTACATCCTTATTTTTTCATATGATATTATTTATAACATAAGTAATTTTTTGGTGTTGTATACCCTTGAAAAACATAATTTTAATGGTTGTGTAATTATCCATTTTATTGAGGTATCAAAATTTATTCATTACTTCCTGTAATTGGATATTTTCATTTTTCCCATTTTTCCTATAATGTGAATAATGGTGCAATGAATATATTTATACATGTATCTCTAATAACGTCTATAAGACAGATTTCTAACAGATTAGCTAATTTAAAGAATAAGAATATTTTTCAAGGCTCTTGGTCATGTGTGCGAATTGGCCTTCAAAAGTTTTCTGCTGGCTTCTATTCCTCTGAGAGAACTAGATATTTTTAATTGAATTGCTTTCTAGATAATAAGCTACCAGCAGGCAGGGTGCACAGCTTCTCCACTTTATTCATCCCCCAAAGTACCTTGCATGATGTCTGCTAGATAGACTCCCAGTTAACTGTCCCTACATAAAGTTGGACACAAAATTCTGAGACTGGGACACATGATATTGTAACATTTGAAATGTATATCCAAACCTTTGAAACATCTTTGGCATGCAGTAATACATGGAATGACCCCACAAGTTTAAGACAAGCAGTAAAGGCAACACTTTCAGCACCCAAATTGCATAAGTTGACATGTCACAAGTTGGGTGTAAAACAATGACATAGGACTCACATAGTTGAGTTATTGACATGAAAGGAAGACCAGAAGGGGTCCCTTTACTCTGCACAATTTTAGGGTTTGTGTCCTTTAAATGTGTGGAGTATTACCATTAGGAAAATATCATTTATGTGGATCATTGGATTTCCTGTTTTTAATCTCTGCAAGCATTCTGGCAATCTTCAGAGCTAGCAGAAACCACAATCGTGCTGTACAGAAACCCCAGCTTGCACAGGCCACCCAACCCTAAGGGGAAATTTCTTATAATCGGTTTTTTTCTCACAACTCCTCCAGGTCCAGGTGAGACATCTAACCAGACTGCAGAGCTGGGTTCTGCCGAAGGAAAGAGGAAACTGAAATCTATCATGTCTTGTGTTTTATCCTCCAGGGTTGAGTCTAATATGGGATGGGATGTTTAAGCCACACAAATTTTTCCAGAGAAAAACTGGAGAGAACTAGTGCTTATTTTCTGTGGCGCTTTGGCAGTGTAATCTGGGCGCATTTCACCAGAACAGATTGGCTATGTTAGAAAGGTCGTCAAAAACCTTCTAGGTTCCCAATCTCAGCAAGTTTTACGCAGATGGGTTTGAAAACCCTAAGATTATGATACTGTGAGGGATTAGCCTGATGTTTTCAACATTATCACTCTAATTGTGTGCTTTTAAATACTTCAGGTACAGATCCTGCAACCATGAAATGAGCACAGTCTTCAGAGATTTTTATCACTAGTAGCTCTCAATGATACTGGCCACTGGACGAACACAGAGCACAAGTTCTGAAAGGACCCTGACTGTTTTCTAGGTGTAACCCGGGCACTGTGAAGGGAACACCCCTCCTCCCCACATCAGGATCGCTATGGCTCTAAACTCTTGGCAGCATCCTAAGGCACTTGCTGCTTGTCATAGCCTGTCACCAAGAAGGTGACATGTGACCAAAGACCTCACTTCCTTCATACATTTACATAAATGCCATTTTGCTGGTGAGGCACCTCTGGCTGCTTCAGTTAAAATTGCAACCTGTAACGCACACCCAGCACTCTGTTCACTTTCTTGTCTTTATCACCTTAGCTCTGATCACTATTAATATGTTATATATCACTTATTTACCCTGTGTATATCTGTCTTCCCCACTGAACTGTAAGCTTTGCAAGGGTAGATTGTGTGTATGTATGTGTGTGTGTGTTTCTATTTTTATTTGCTGCTTGGACCCCATTGCCTAAAAAAGTGAACACACCTTTGAAGGCATTGCCCTGTACTTAAGCTTCCTTTTTGGCTAATTTAGGAGCTTCTGAGGGCAGCCACTACCTATAGTACATAGTGAGTACTTAATACATATTTGGGAATTTAGTCACGTAGTCACCACTGTTGTATCTAGAAAGAGAATAATGATTAATAAATAACATCCTTAGGTTTTTGCTTAACAGATCTGCTTTTAAATGGAGAGGGGGTAAAACATTCCAGTCTGCCATGTAAACCCCCCACTCAGTACCTGCCAGCTATTGTTTTATTCTCACAGTGGTCCTGTGAGGTGGATTTTATTAACGTTTCCATCTTACCAATTTAGAAAATGGAAACTGAGGCTGAGAGATGTAAAATAACACCTCCGAGTCACTTTAGTTGCCAAAACTGGCAACTAACTGAGCTGGGATGTGACCCCAGAGCTATTTAAGCACCAAACTCAAGACACTGTGTGAGACGAGTCTATAGGATCCTTAAACATACTGGGGGAAAATGTGGGATAGGAGTTACTCTGCATTTGTGATCAAGTTGTGAAGGCATAAAAGTGCCTTCTAAAGGCACTTTTTAAAAATTGAATCAGGACATACTAACCACATGAAATTTTTATGGGACTTTCATTTCAGAAATCTGTAGCACTTAAAACACATGAATTAATTCTTAGAACTCACAAAGTAGATAGTAAATTATTTTGATGAGAAATTAACTATAGTGAGAAAATAGCAACTCATACAGTGTCAGAGATTTGTCTTATAAAAGGCGTAAGGACCCCCATACATTCTGTGAGAAGGGAGGATACTTATTATAGCACAGTGGAGCAGGAACAAAATTTGAGAAGTTTTAGGATCACTTGCCATAGGTGGATGATTTTAGGGTAGCAATGATTTTTATGCTGATTAGTGAGGTTGATTATTAATTCTCAACAAACATATTGTCGTGTCTCCAAAAATAATTTTTTCTGAAAATATAGCTCAAGAATTATGTACATTTTTCAGTTCAACATTTATTTTACATCAGCTTTGTAAAATATATAGAATGCAATTTAGCTACTCCTTAAAACATTATTGTCTACTCTCATACAAGGCATCTGAGTAGAAAACACCGAGACAAATCATCCCTTCACTATGATTCTAGGACATCTCTTCTCTTCTGTAATAATAGTGATATTCATTGAAAGCCGAATTTGTCTTTTCACCTAACTCTGAATTGAAGTCTTGATAATAACTCCAAATAGAGTTTCAAAGTTCTACACATCTGTGGAAAACTTACAATTTACATAAATCAGTAACAATGAAACCAGTCACTGGAGCTGAATGTTCAGGGTTTATTAACTTGGTTCAGGTTGTTAAGGATGGCCTGGTGTGGAAGATAGGTGAATTTGCTGAGTAAAGTTGAAGCACATAAAAATAAATGACTATCAAAGTTCTCACAGCTAAATCCTGGTAAAGGTGGGGTTGGTTCACACTCTGACCCCTGACTCAAATTTGGCGATCTTTCTGATTCATCCCACTGATAGAGGAAATGGTTTGATTTTGCTTCCTCACGAAGAGGCTTATCCAACTAACTTCCAGAGTGCAATCATAGCTTCTCTTTGTTTGTGTCCTCTTGAAACTTGGGACATTATTTACCCCATCTTTCAAAGGGATGAATCTCATTACCTGAGGTTTGGGACTTATTTTTGGCTGTAAACTCAAACTTGGATGTATTAGTCTGCTAGGGCTGCCACAGACGGGGCGGTTTAAACTACATAAATTTATTGTCTCACAGTTCCGGAGGCCACAGGTCTGAGAAGGTGCTGGCGGTGTTGGTTTCTTCTGGGGGCTCTCTCCTTGGCTCGTAGATGGCCATCTTCTCCATGTGTCTTCACATGGTCTTTCCTCTGTGTGTATCTGTTCTAATCTCTTCTCATAAGGACACCAGTCATATTGTATTAGGGCCCCGGTAATAACCTCATTTTAACTTAATTACTTCTTTAAAGATCCCCATCTCCAAATACAGTCACATTTTGAGGTACCAGGGGTTAGGACTTCAATACATACATTTGGCGGGGGGTAGAGGATCATAACACTGAATGTGCAGAAGCTGTAAGCTTGGTAACCCAAGTAAGCAAAATGATGCTTATAAAATAAGAAATACTCTTAATTCCGTTTCCACCACATGCCAGGGAATTTACATGCTGTATTCTATGTTAGTGTCATAGCAGCCTAGCAAATTATGTCTTTAAGGGGCTTGTTTTCTAGGTCAAGTAGCTAAGAGAGGTCAAGTAATTTCCCTATGGTGACCTAGCTAATAAGTGGCATAGGCTAGGATTCATATTGACCTCCAAGCTCCTGCAGGCTGCTCCCCAGCTGGATGCAAATACTGTAGCACACTCAAGGGGGCACTTTTGTTGGAAGGCATCACAAAGCTGTTACTCAGAGTCTGTTCTTAATCTACAAGGGTAGAAGACCCGGTGGTGACGAGAAACAGCTGAGACCAGAGCCACTGTGACTCCCATTGTGGCTTCAGAAGTCCGTCATGAGGGGTCAGTTAGCCAGGCTCAAGAAGGCTGAAGGACATTTAAATACTGCACGTTCTCACATGCAGAAAGCAAGAAGTCTCCATCAGCCGGGCTTGAAATCAAAAGCCCAACCCCATTGCCTCTCTGAGGGGCAGCCTGTCTCCCAGGAATGTGGCCATGATAAACGAGAAATATGTATAAAGTGTGAGCCCTTGCCCCAAAGGGTGCTGAATAAATGCCGGGTATTATACTATTGTTTATTTGGGCTACCCAAGTGCACTGGACTGAACAAGAGTATTTCTTTCACTGACAACCGCGGTCATTGTGGTGAAAAGATTTATGTTACGACATATGAATGATGCCTCTGTGTACATGTGTGTGTTTATGTGTGTGTGTGTATGTGTGTGTGTTAATATTTGGTGTGCTGTGTAGGGAGATGGGGGCTGCATTTATCCTGGAAAATGAGCTGGAAATTTCGGGGAAGTTTTGGTTACCCACAATTCCCCTTTAACAGACTTTCCTGAAGTTTCCAACTTAATCATGGAATTTTTAATTTGAAAGGGAGCTCAGGGATTGCCCAATCCTAGTCTCTACTTGGTTTCAAGTGCTTCACTGTAACATTCTGGAGATGTGGTGAACCAACTTCTGCTTGAACACTTCTGCTGATGGGGAACTCACCACCTCTGGAGGGACATTTGTTCCTTTTATAGACAGCTTAAGGAAAAGAAGGGAATGACCTTTATAGGGAACTTTAGATGTTTTAGGCACTATGCCCAAAACTTGATATGCATTGTTTTATGTTCACCTCATCATAACACTTGGGGATAGGTTCTACTGCTGCTATTGGTACCACTCTCAAGGCTTACAGTGGACCAGGCACTCTTTCAAGTGCTTTAAATATATTGTCATTTAATCTTTCCAGACACCATAAGAGATAGGTACTCTTATTTCTCCATTTCATAGATAATGAAACTGAGGCTCAGAGAGGTTGAACAACTTGCTCAAGTTCACACAGCTACAAAGTGGATTTGCATACAGGCAGTAGGATCCAGAATCCATACTTCTTACTGTTATGTTCTGCTGCCTCTAATCATCCTGAATTTAATGACAAGAAAATAAAGTCCTGGAGAGCTGTAGTGACTGGTTACAGGTTGCACCATGGTGATTTGAACCTGACTGTCTGACTCCAAACCCTTGCTATTTCCATAACTCCACATGTCCCCCAATTATGGCAAAGTGCTATCATTATCATCTGAGACAAAATCGACCTCCATTCAGTTGTCTACTTGGAACCTGGCTCTGCTGTAGAGCCATTTGACAATTACCTTGTAGGTCTGTAAGCAGCTCTCCCTATCCTCATGCTTAAATATTAATATATGCAGTTCCTTTAGATAGTCTTTGCCCTTTGTAATTTCCACCTGCTCTACTCTTATTTAGATATTTTGTTCCCTTCCTTCTAAGGAAGGCATGTTAAAGTGGGATAGCCAAGCCTGAACTCCAATTATGAGGTCGGTCTAGATGAGCCACAATGAACAGAACTGTGATCATCCCGTGTTCATTTATTCAGTTAGTCAGTTAGTTAATAAGTAAACAAAATTTGTTCAATGCTCTGTTAAATATCAATGATCAGCTGCTTGTTATATGCCCAGTTACACGTATGCACATATACAACATAAGCACAAGCCTGTTACTGGACTGTGAAATATTGGTCTATTTAGCTATTTACTCTTACCTCATATTTTGACAGCTACATCTTTATAAAACTATTGATATCTAGTTGCTAAGTCTCCTTCCTTCTTTTTTTAAAAATCATCTTGTTTATCTTGACTATAAGTTTTCCTATTAATTTTAGGATTGATTTTTAAGTTTTGTGGAAGTTTCTGTTGATATTTTCATGTAATTACATTTAAAATAGCTTTATTTAAGGACAGCATACACATTCATTATATTTACTCTTTTAACCTGTGATCATGTTTTCTCTCTCCATTTAAGTTTTATTATTTTTATTTGCATAAATTTAACAAATATTCTCTATAAGGATCTCAGGCACATTTTTAAAGATTTATTCCAATGCATTTTACATTTTGATCTTGTGACTGTGTCTTGTGACTGTATCATTCTTTACCATAATTTTTAACATGTTAATAATTTTTACATCTTAGTTACATTTTGAAAATCAGGATTTTCACAGTATGTTCTGTGGAGTCTTGGGGATCTGGGAAGGTGCAGCAACTCTGGGCTCCTGGAGGTGGGGTGGATACTGCTGCCAGGGGAACAGTCCTCTGGACCCTCTCCCTGACACTGCTCCCCTACACCTCTAGGACTTTGGAATTTGTGTTTTATTCTATGAAAATTAGGAAGCCTTTGAAATGTTTTAAGAAGATTACATTGTCTGGCTGCACAATGGAAAACATGGTGGCAGAGGAGAAAGAGTCAACACAGAGAAACCAGTTTGGATTCTTTTTCAGTAACAAGGGAAAATTATTGTTTGAACCTCATGATTTTATGAAGTTTTAGTGGTTGTGGGAGATGGAATTAATATGGGACATGTTTCATAAATAAAACTGACAGGATTTACTGATAGATTAAATATTGGATGTGAGTGGAAAAGAGGGATCCGAGATGATGCCTAGATTTTTGCTTAATCATCTTGGTGGATTGCGGTGACTTTGGCTGTTTAGGGGAAGATTAGGAGAGAAATAGGTTTGTGTGTGTGTGTGTGTGTGTGTGTGTGTAGGAGAGAGAGAGAGAAAGTGAGAACAAGAGCATAGGGTTGGCTATTTACGTTGAGTGTAGGTAGATGTCAGAGGTAAAGGGAAATTTCTGGAAGGTAGACACATACACAGAGGCAAATATTATAAAATTTCCTGAGTGCAAAGTCTTTGCATGGGCAATAGGATGGAACGTGTGGGCTTGAAGAAGAGCATTTGATCTGTAGTAATAAGAGAAAAAAACAGGATGTATCAACAAAGATTAGATGGGCTTAGAGTCTTAGTGGTGAATTTTGTTGAGTAAATTAATTAACATATGTATGCGGTATTTACAAGGCTATGAACTAAATTATAGAGCATAGTCATAATTGTCTCAGTATGAGTAGAAGCAAATAAAAAAGATATCAGAGAGGAATTAAAAATTGGGCAAAGAATTTAAGTGATAATAACTATAACAATACTATTAATAATATAGGAGGAAGATGATGAATTAGAAGAATAAGGAGGGAGAGTAGAAGAGCTACATTTTGATGAGTATTTGTATTTATATTCTCTATCTCATTTAATCCTTATGACAACACTAAGAGGTAAGTATTATCCACGTTTTACACATGAAGAAAGTAAGGCACAGAGAGCCAGGTAAGTTGCCCAAGGACACACATATTTTAAGTGGAGGTGAACCCAAGACTGCCTAGCTTCAAAGACTACATTCTTAAATACTGTAATTACAGAGTATGCCTACAGGAATGGGGTAAAGTCTTCCTAGTTAGAGGAAACAGCATTAGCAAAGGCAAGGATACACAGGAATGCCTGAGCAATGGTGATTAGTACAGAATGACTGGCACATAGAAAATGTCTATGGCTTCCCTAAAAACAGACTCTGAGATGAGTAACTGTGTTTAAGTGATTTTTTTTTAAAGGATAAACAAGACAGGGGAGCAAAGAAAGCCAAACAAAGATGGGATCTGATAAAACTCTCACTTACTGTGCTAATCCTGAAGTGGAATTCTGGACTAGAGGCTACACCTCAGATTTGCCCCAATATAAGACCATGGAATCTTGACTGTCACCCTCTTGCACCCATTGGTTATTTGTTGGAGGTGGAGTAAGTAGAAGCACGGAAATGGGTAAAAAAGACAACAAGGTTTGGTTAGAGCATCAACATCATCTACCACCATGTGGTTGGGAAGGAGTGGGAAGAGTTGAGAATCAAGAGAAATGATGAGCAGTCTTCTGAGGGGGATCCAATGCCATACTAGAGAGTTTGGAATTTATCCTTGACTAATCAGTTACTACAGAAGGCATTATTATTATTATTTAAATTATTTAAATGAGGGATCTCTGTGGTTATGGAAAAATAAATGTCAACACATTATAACATGTGGGCCATCATAAATGAGGGGTGCTTAGCATCCCTCTTCTGGGTCGAGCTAGACAAATTTAAGTTTGAGTCTTAGTTAAGGTTGGACAAATTAGTAAAGGCACCATACTTTTTCTGTTAATCATTTTTATCTGTATGATGCTCCATAGACTAGTGTTTTAATTAGGATGTTTTGCTAGTAATAGGAAAGATGTAAGGCAGCTCCAATTTGGTAAAATTAAGCCATCAAACAACATCATCAAGATCATCAATAACATAATTCTCTTCTACATTTCCATGTTGACACTTTTAGTGTATTCTTTTAGCTCCTGTCATTAAGACTGGCTGCCCCATTTCTAAGCACCATATGCAGAAACAACAATGTCTAGTGGAAGAAAGGGAATTGTTACATCTCAGTTGTCTCTTTTTAGTTATAAAGAAAACTTTTTCCAGAAGTCCCCTGGTTGACTACCTCTCACACTTATTGGCCAGAATTGCACCCCCATCCCCTACATAATTCAATCACTGGCAAAGGGAAGGGTCTACATTGTTTTGCTTAAATAAAATAAAATTTATCTTCTGGAGAGGGTGTGGAGAAAAGGGAACACTCCTACACTGTTTGTGGTAATGTAAATTGGTGCAGCCACATGGAAAGCCGTAGTTTCCATGAAGTTTTCTGAAGTTTCCTCAAAAAATTAAAAATAGAACTACCATATGATCCAGCACTCCCACTTTTGTGTATTTATCCAAAGGAAATAAAAACAGGATCTCAAAGAGATCTCTGCACTTGCATGTTCATTGTGCTCTTATCCACAATAGCCAAGATAGAGAAACAACCTAAGTGTCTGTCAACTGATGAATGAATAAAGATGTGGTATATATATATATATATATATATATATATATACACATACATACATATATATATATATATATATATATATATATATATATACACACAATGGACTGTTACTCAGCCATAAAAAAGAATGGAATAATGTCACTTGCAGCGATGTGAATGGACCTAGAGATTATGATATTAAGTGAAGTAAGTCAGACAAAGACAAATATCATATGATATCACTTATATGTGGAATTTTAAAAAATGAACAATGCAAATGAACTTATTTACAAAGCAGAAACAGACTCACAGACATAGAAAACAACCTTATGGCTACCAAAGGGGAAAAGTGGGGGAAGGATAAATTAGGAGTTTGAGATTAACAGATACACACTAGTATATATAAAATAGATAACCAACAAGGACCTACTGTATAGAACAGGGAACTATATTCAATATCTTGTAATAACCTATATATATATCACTTTGCTGTATACCTGAAAGTAACACAACATTTTAAATCAACTATACTTCAATAAAAAATTATCCTCTGGGGCTGGTGATACTACTGATACTACTATTGGTCCCAAGAGTATCTAAGTTTAAGGATTTTTGTATGTATAGTTAGTTATTGGGAGCTGTAAATGCAAAGCAGGTAGGAAATAGCCTCTCTCTTTCTCTCTCTCTCTCTCTCTCTCTCTCTCTCACTCTCTCTCCATCTCTCTCTGTCTTCTTTTTCTCTCTCTCATCATGATCTCTCTCCCAAGGTCCCAAAGCATCTTGTTTCTCTATGTGTATTCACTATATCTTCCTTATAAACAAATTTCTTTTATTTGTATCAGGTAGGACAAACCCTTCTTGTCACTCTAGTCCCAACTGTATGTGGCCTTTTGGCTCCAGCTGCCTACACTTTCTCCATTTTCTAATTTCAAAATTCCTGAAAGCTTATGATGATTGGCTTAGCTCATATTTTTCTTTCCAGCCATAGGATGTTAGTCAGCCTTTGGTTAAGCTGAATTTGAGCAAATGCCCACCCTGATCCAATTGTCTGTGACAGCAGAGACTGTGGGTTAGGGCAATTCACCATTAACAAGGTTTATGGATGGGAAATATGAAGGATAGTCACTTGCAAAACATGTCTAATATAATCATGCTCTTTTAAGATTGTGCAGATTACATTAGAAAAAAATTTATAAAGTGAGCACTCAATAAATTTACATTCCTTTCTTTTTTTCTTCATTTATTCCACAGACCTTTATGAAACATCCACTTTCTTCCAGATACTGGAGATGCACAGATTTAAAAAAATACAAAAAAACAGTCCTTAAAAGAAGTCACAGCTAGTTAGATAAGCATTCTTAAACAGTCAGTCCACAACACTGAGAGTGTAAACAGAAGATGAACACCTAACTCAACCTCAAGCCAACACTTGATCTGAATCTTTAAGTCTAAAGAGTTAACCAGACAAACATGGATGAAGGAGGATGCGCATCAAAACCTGATGGAATTGTATGGCTTCTGTGTTTCACAATTTTAGGAAGTCCCATTAACATTTTATTCTAAGTGTCTCTGGATTTGTGCAATGTAGCAATAATGTAGGAAAAAGCAAGCTGTTTGATTTGATTGAAGTTTGGCAGAGATAAGAGCTGGAGAAGTAAGCAAAGGCTAGACATAAAAAGACATTCTGAAAGGCCTTAAAGGAAATACCTTTTTTAATTAAAAAAATAAAAACAAACAAACAAACAAAAAACAATGCAGGAATTTCAGATATGGGTAAGATGGAGTAAATATACAATACACACTCTTGGTATCCCATGGAATGCAGCTCTAAAGCCTGACAGAATGCATGGAGACGCCTTATTTTGCAGGCTCTAAAAAATAAATAGTTTCAGGAGGGTTGAGGAAGAAAACCATAATTCAAAGTACCACTGACCTATCATTGAGTCTTTCCTTTTTCAGTCTAGTATCCCCCAGGCTGGATGTAACACAGCCCAGAACTTGGAAGAGGGGACTGGTGTGGACAAAGACAACTCGAGGAAAAGCACTCTAGTTCTGGCTCAGGTAGTGGAAACTAACTTCTCAATGGCCAGAAAGAATGGAGTAAACACTCTATCAAAAATACCAATTCTTTCGTACTGCAGCAAACACCTAAAATTCTGAAGAAGTGGAATCTTCCTTTTTGATCAGAGAAGCTGTGCTTCTAAGACGGAGGAGAAACCCTCATTTTTATTGTCTCTTTCTGTCCTCCACATCTTGGCCCCAGACACGTGTGCTGCCACTAAGGACTGTAGGAGAGTGGAGTAAATAAAGTCTCAGCTTTCAGGTTGAAGGACTGAAACGGGAAGTTCTAGGAAATGGAGAAGTTCTGAGAAGATTTCAGAGAGGAGCACTTCCAGAAAATGACTCTGAAATTTGTTTGTGAATTCCTGGGCATGCCCCGTGTTATGCATAGATATGCTAAAACAAAAATATTCAAAATTTCCATATGATTTAAATAAAATCCAGCATCTCATAACATAATATTCAAAATATCCAGAATACAATCCAAAAATTACTCAGTATATGAAGAAGCAAGGTAATATGAACTCACAGGGGAACAGATGATCAACAGATGCTAAAGTAGACGTTGGAAGTATCTGACAGCTATTCTGAAAATGCTTCAATAAGTCAAGGTGAACACTGTTGGAACAAGTGGGAAGATGGAGAGTCTCAGCAAAGAAATAAAAGATATAAAGAAGAATCAAACAGAAATTTAAAACAGAAAAACATATTAACCAAAGTACAAGTGTAGAATGGGCTCAAAGGCAGAATAGAGATGATAGAGGAAAGAGTCAATAAACTTGAAGTTGAATAGAAATTATTTAGTCTGAAGAGCACAGAGAAGAAAGTTTTTTTTTTTTTTAATGTACAGTTTCTCAGGGACCTGTGGTACAATACCAAAATATCTAACATTTATGGGATAAAAGTCTCAGAAGGAGATGAGAAATAGTGTGCAGAAGAAATATTTGAAGAAACAATTGTAGAAAAACCTCTTGAATTTGGCAAAAACAATAAATGTACAGATTCAAAAGTTGAGTAAATCCAAAACAAGAAATAAACTAACAGCAACAACAAAAACAAAAAACAAAAATCACACAACAGGCACATCATAATCAAACTGCTGGAAACTAAAAACAAGGGAAAAATCTTGGAAACAGAGAAAAATG
The DNA here is from genome assembly GCF_009873245.2 of Balaenoptera musculus. NCBI lineage: Eukaryota > Metazoa > Chordata > Mammalia > Artiodactyla > Balaenopteridae > Balaenoptera > Balaenoptera musculus. The sequence goes on from NC_045789.1 coordinate 99,968,890, forward strand.
ATGCATTACTAAGGGAAACAACTATTTCAATAGCTATACATTTTTTATCAGAAAGCATGGAGGCCAGGAAGAAGTGAAATAACACTTTTAAAAGGCTGAAAGAAAAGAACAATTAATCCAGAATTCTCTATCTAGTAAAAAATTCCTGCAGAAATGATGGTGAAATAAAGTCATCTTCAGATGAAGGAGAACCAAGAGAATTTATTGCCAACAGACCTACTCTAAAATAATCACTTAAAGTTTTTCAGACAACCCACAACAACTATATTCTGTTTATATAAAACTCACTTCAAATACAATGAAAACGGTAAGATAAAAGTGGAAAGAGGAGAAAAGATATATCATGCAAACATTAATCAAAAGTTAGAGTTAATATCTAGCTATATTAACATCAGACAAAATAGACTTCAGAGCAAAGAACATTGCCAGGGATTACATAATGGAAACGAAGTCAATTCACCAAGAAGACATACAAATCTTGAATGTGTAAAAAAAAAGGTCCTCACAATAGAGCTTCAAATTTTAGGAAACAAAATTTGACAGCACTGAAAGGAGAAGTGTACAAATCAACAATTATATTTGTATATATAAACTCTTCTCTCCATAATTCAACCTCTGCTTTCATTAATCAACAGAATTAGTGGACACAAAGTTAACAAAGATATAGAAGAACTGAATAACAGCATCAATATACTGGATTATTTATTTATTTATTTATTTATTTATTTTTACATTTACAGAACTCTCCAGTCAATAAGAGAACACATATTCTTTTCAAGTGGACACAGAACATTCACTGAGATAGTGCATATCCTGGGTTACAAAACAGACTGAAAATTTTAAAATGCTTGAAATCATACAAAATTTGTTCCATAATAGATTAAACTAGAAATTAATATCAAAGATTATAGAAGAAAGTCTAAACAGTTGAAAATTAAACAATGTGCTTCTAAATAATTCATGGTCAAAGAAGAAGTCAAATAAATTAAGGCAATAGTTTGAACTGAGTAAAAATGAAAATACAATATATAAAAATTTGTGGGATGTAGTTAATCTAGTTCATAGAGAAAAATACATAACATTAGCTATTTAAAAATTAGGGAAGAAGGAAGACCTCAAATCAATAATCTAAGTTCCTACCTTAAGAAGCTAGAAAAGGAAAAGCAAAATGCAACCAAACAAGGAGAAGAAAGGGCATAATAAAAATAAGGGAAGAAATCAATGAAATTTTAAACAGGAAAACAGAAGATAAAAATCAAACAAAAAGGTGTGTTTTTTTTAAGATCAATAAAGTTGATATATTTCTCTCAAGACCAGAAAAGGAAAAATATAATTTACTAATCAAGAATGAAAAATGAGATATAATTACAAAGCTCACAAATATTAAAATGATAATAAAGGATTCTATTAACAATTCTGTGAATATAAATTCTATAACCTAGGTGAAATTGACCAATTCCTCAGAAACCACAAGCACTAAAACTCACCCAAGGTGACATAGATAACTCAAATTGTGTCATAATTATTAGTAAATTAAGTTTATAGTTTAAAACTTTACAAAAAAGAAATTTCCAGGTCCAGTTACATACACTGGAGAATTCTACTTAACACCTAAGGAAGAAATAATACCAATTCTAGATAATCTCTTCTAGAAAATAGAGGAGTGAACACTTCTTATTTTCTGAGGCAGGTATTACTCTGATACCAAAGGCAGACAAAGACAATACAAAAAAAAAAAAGAAAAAAGAAAAAACACTACAAAACAAAACCCTCATGTACATGGACACAATCAACAAAATATTAGCAAGTCAAATCTAGCAATATATAAAAATAACACATGATGATCAAATGGGATTTTCCAGGGAGTGAAAGCCTGATTCAACATTTGGAAATCAATCAATGTCATCTACCATACTAAAACATAAAGAAGAAAAAAAAATATGCTCATATCAATAGATGCAGAAAAAAATTTGATAAAGTATAGCATAATTCATGATAGAAATTCTCAGCCAACTAAGAATAGAAGGGAGTTTCCTTAAGCCTATAAAGAACATACACAAAAAATCTAGAAGTAGCATCATATTTAATGTTTCTAAAATTATTATAGAAAGACAAACTAGAATTGTCAAAATGGTAGAATAAAGTTGGAGTACTCATAATACCTGATTTTAAGACTTACTGTAAAGCTACACTGATCATGACCTTGTGGTATTGAAGGGGTTGACACATAAATCAATGGGACAGAAGAGAATCTATAAATAGACCCACACATAGTCAATTATATTTTGACAAAGATACAAAGACAATTCAATAGAGAAAGGATAGTTTTCTTAATAATTTTTTTTTGGAAAAAATTGAAATCCACATGCTAAATAGTAAACTTCAATCTAAATCTCACACTTTATACAAATATTAACTCAAAAGAGATCATAGATCTAAGTGTAAAACATTAAACAATAAAATGTTTTGAAAATCTCTGTGACCTAGGGTTAAGCAAGGAGTTATTAGACATTACCCCCAAACCACAATCCATAAAATTCTTTAAAAAGATAAATTGAACTTTGTCAAAAGTATTTTTTAAATTACTTTTTGAAAGATACTGTTAAGAGAATGAAAAGACATGTCACATGTTAGGAGAAAATATTTAAAAATCACGTCTGACAAATGACTTGTACAGAATATACATAAATTTTTTTTAAAACTCAACAACAAGAAAATAAAAACCTTTAAAAATAGGTGATATATTTGCATAGACACTTAGCCAAAGGGGGTATACGGAAGACAAGCACATTAAAAGATGCTCAATATCATAAGTCATGAGGGAAAAGTGAATTAACACCATCATGAGAAAACAGTACATAACTATTAGAATGCTTTAAAAAAAACTGATAATACCAAGCTATGGAGAGGATGCAGAGCAACTGGAATTCTCATATATTGCTGATGGGAATGCAATATGATACAGCTACTCTGGAAAACATTTTGGCAGTTTGTTATAAAGTTAAACATACACTTATCATATGACACAGCAGTCCTATTCCTAGGCATTTATCCTCGAGTCATGAAACCTTATGTTCACACAAAAAACCTGCATATGAATTTTTATAGCTATCTTTATAATTGCCCCAAACTGCAAACAAGTCAAATATGTTTCAGTGGGTGAAAGGACAAATTGTGATACATCCATACAATGGAATGGTTTTCAGTAATAAAAAAGAGAGTGAACAATAGATACACAAAATGATTTGAATGAATCTCAAAAGCATTACACTGAATGAAAGAAGCCAGTCTCAAAGTTTATGTGCTTTAGGATTACATTTATATGACTGTCTCAAAACAAAACAAATGATAGTGATGGAGAACAAATCAAAGTTTGCCAGAGGTTAGGGAAGAGGAGATGGTATGTCTATAAAGAAATAACAGTTTTGGGGGTGGTGGTGATGGAATCGTACTACCTCGATTGTGGTGATGGTTACAAGAATCTATATGTGTGTTACAATTCACAGAACTGTACACCAAAATGAAGGCGATATTTAAAAAAATGTGGAAGATGGATTAAAGGGAGGCCAGACAGGGGCATTTCAACTGCCCAAACTTCTGGAATTGCATTGAATGACTTCAAATCTTCCAGCAGGGCGTTTGAAAATCTATAGGGATTCTTCATGGGACACGCTTTCATTCTGTGCAGAGAGACGTCCGTCCAATCCTTGGGGGGAAATTTCTCTAGCTGTAAACTCCATCAGGAAACCCATCTCTTTGAACGTGGTTTCCATCTTTGCGCAGGCGCTCCCCCTCCCTCAGCCCCAGTGTCCTGAGGAATGGTGAGCTAAACCAGCTTGAAGTTCTGTGAACAGGGAGGATGAGGACTTGGCTGGCCCAGAGCAATAAATGATACAAACTCCAGGTGTTTTGTAAAGCGGTGACACATCAGCTCATGAAATGATACAATGCAGTGGGCTTAGGAGCCTGTCCATGTACACGGTGACATGATTGTGTTTTATGGACTGAGAAACTGTGCTACAAACTGGCAGGGATGTGGGGGGAGGGAATCAGGAAGAAGTAGACATTTGGTTGGATCAACTCCACGGTCTTAAGAGAGACGAAGAGGACAGTGATAGCTTTTGTGGAATTTTCTTAAACTCTGTGAATAATGAGATGTGATATGAATATGTTTTCTCCACAACTGATTTGTTTGTGACATAATTAGGATTGTATTTATTCACTCATCTAACATTTAATGAACCAGTCCTCTGAGCTAGGCTCTGAGACAGGCATTGGGAATGGAAGGAAATCAGACTCTGGAGCAGCTTACCAGGCTAGAATCTTGAAGTATCTCTGGGGTCAATGGGACAAAACATCTCATCTAAGCAAAAAGTGAAGTGAGACCACTTCCCCGGAGAGAAAGAGGTAGCTTGTTCCATTTTAACCAATAAATGCCGTGTCTTCCATGGATAGTCAGTAAACATTATGGTTATGATCATGAACTCGCTGCTCTGCTATTTACTACCTCTGTGATTTTGGGCAGGTAACTTAACCTCTCTGTGCCTTAGTTTCCTCATCTAAAGAATGGGGATAATGATTGCTCCTACTTCACAGGATAAGAATGAAGGATAAAGAATCTAAAGTCCCAACACATGGTAATCATTCAACAGATGTTAATATTTATTAGCATACCACAGCTCAATAATCTTGCACTAAAAAGCATTCTTTTGAGTTGCTCTCTTGTTGAATTCCTGATTTGCCCATTTGTACTAAAGGAAACTGGCTTTAGCACTGACTTTCTCACATCCTTATCCTATGATCTAAGAAAGCACCATTCATCTCTGGATCTCAGTTTCTTTAAGCGTAGAAAGGAAGAGGTCAGAAACTTGACCTAGATGGACTCCAAGGGCCTCTCAAGCTCAGGTATTTTACACTCTAAGAAGGGAAAAAATGACACAGGCCATGACTTTATAATGAGTATCCATTGCCTTAAGAAGCTGTTCCCCATTGGAGCATATTTAGTAAAAAGACCAATATTTCCCTCTAGTGGTGAGCAGACAGCAGTGACTTGCCTTTCATGAGTGTTCTGTTCAAAGTGCTTTCAGTGTGGAGGGCACAGGTGGACAACTAAAATAGGCGATTCTAGGTGGTACATCGATGAACATTTCTTAATTTTATTATTGAGGATTTAAATTCAACATGTATTGGAAGAAACAGATGAAACAGTGCATCAAACTTAGTGATTAGATGGATATTTTTGTTTGTTCTTGAAAAGAAAGGTGGCAATATACAAAAGGTTACTAATATATGACAGTTAATAGAGGTGGCAAAAGTCTTGGAGAGGAAGTTGAGAAAACAACTTTTAATATAATTTTTACTTTTATCAAAAGTAAATATGCATGTGTTTGAAAGGGATCAAATATTTATATGACTTATTAAGAAAAATAGTGGTCCTGCCTCACCTTAGACACTATCTTCTTCTTAGAGGCAACTGCTTATAATTTTTTTAGCTAATTATTTGCATCCATATTTTCAAATGGCATGATTATGATTTTAGATCTTTCTGGATTAGACATTATACATTGACTTCCCAGTATAAGGAAATTTGCTTTCTTTTATCCACCACCCCCATCACTATCCCCTTCTTTTTTTTCTCTTCCTCTTTTGCATATTTCCTATTGTTTACCTTCCCCACATACTTACCAAGCAACCTTGTTTAGTTAACACTCAGGGTTACATCATTACTGTGTATATGCTATTTTTTGTTGACCCATATAATACAATGTGATTGTCTTTACTTTCCTGCAAAATATTTATCCATGAAGTTGATTTTTTCTTTTTGTTCCATTTGCTTATTTTCTATGTACTTATGATTAATTCAGCTCTGGACTCCTGCCAGTTGTGTAAATCTCCTTTGAATACACACATATACCTTAGACATTTAAAAAAATGTCATCTTGTTAGAGTATTCCCTTCTTGCCAGCCCCTCCCTAGCCTGCTCCCTTTCTGGGTCTGCTGCACAGACAACCCTATTATCTCCTTTCACTCTGGGGATTGATTTTTCCTCTCTCTTGTGTTGGGGTCACTTACTTGGATCCTTGATCTCATGGTACCCTCTTTCATGGTTTATGTCCTTTTTCAGATAAAGCAAATCAAATCTGCCAGGTGATTTCTGAGAAAGAATACATGATTGGAAATTTTAAGACCTAGCCTGACTGAACATATATTTGTTGTATCTTCATATGCATAAGAGTCTTAGGGGACAAACCATTTTCTCTTAGAATTTTTAATGTGTTTCTCCATTTTCTTCTAGCTTTCTGTGTTGCTGTTGAGAAGTACAGTATTATACTGATTCTTGATGCTGTATCTAAAGTTTATCCCCTGCTCTGTAATATCTGGCTCCTTGTCTGGAAGCTTGTGAAGATTTTTTTTTTTCTCCAATGTTTTGAAACTTCTTGGTGGTGTGTCTTGGTGTAGGTTTGTTTCTATGCACTACACCAAGCCCTTTGAAACAGAAACTCAGATTTATGAAGGTGTTTCATTATTTCTTTGGTTCGTTCTTTATCTCCAAATTTTCTACTTTCCTTGACTGGAATTCCTAATATTTGCATTGAATCGCTTTGATTTGGAACTTTTTTTTTCATCCATTTTCTATTCTTTATTCTGTTCTACTTTTTATGTGACATTGAATTTTATCTTCAAAGCCTTCTGTTGGTTTTCTTCATTTCTTCTCTCATATTTTCTCATATTTCTCTATATTCTTTCATATTTCTCATAATTGTAAGAACTTTTTTTGTTGCTCTTTGAGAGCTCCTGTTTCACAGCTTCCTGTTCTTGTTTTGTAGATTTCATATATTGTTTCATACCTTCAAAGATAACAATGATACTATTTTAAGTTTTTCATGTGTGGTTTCTCTTTCTTCTAATTTCTTTTTTCTCTTTCTCTCTTTAGTCTCTTTTATATTAGATACTTTTTCAATGTCAAGTGGCCTTGGCTGATTTCCAATTTATAAGAATGCACACTAATATCTGATTAGAATTTCATGTGTGTCAGTAGGCTCTTTCACCATAGCAAGATTTAGCTGGCTGTTTCCATTGTCCAACCCCTGAAGCCAGTACTACTAGGTCTTTTCTCTTGAGCTTGTCCAATTGTCCAGAGAGGATTCTTTTGATCTCCAGAACATACGTCCAGCTGCCAAGCACTCTGAAATCTCAGAGCAACGAGGAGGAAGGGAAGTCTCCATGTCTCAACACTGAGTATGCAAAATTTTACTTGTTTTCCCTATTTTCACTATGGCACCCCCATCTTTGTACTCAGTGGTGCCTGGTGTTTATCTTCTCAGAGACCCTTTGTTTAACCTTCTTTAGGGAGTAAGCCCCCCTTTTCTACCTGGATGAGTAGAATTCTATTTGAACAAAGGAAAGAGATCTAGTAATCTGATGGCTTTTCAGTGGTGTTTCAATCATTCCTTTCACATTTTGTCTCACCTTCTCTTCCATCCTCAGAGGTATATGATGCTGCCAGTTTCTGAGGCTTCGGGGAGTTCTGTAGTGTAAATCAAGTTGCTTCTTGGCTTCCTTCACTGCCAGCTTAAGAGTCTACTTTTGTGGGTCTGCTAAGTTAGTTACTACAACTCAGGCATCTGCTTTCCAGCTTCCAATATTCTCACGGTCCTTATGAATTTATGCCTTTAAAAATAATTTACCTATGCTTTTAGTGTTTTGGTTTTTTTTGAGGGGGATGAGTGGTTTTGGAGAAGGGGATGAAAGTAAAAGTGTATGCAGTGTGTGTTTGTGGGTACACATGTGTGTTCTATCTATTCCCTTTAGCTGGAAGTCTCATAATAATTATTTTTTAGAATTCCTTTTTCATTTCCTGGCAAAGCGTTTTTAGCAGGAATCCTTCTACAACGTGACTGAAAAAAGAAATATTTGAAAAATAGCATTTGCATGAAATATCTCTGGGTGTTCTGTGAAAAACTCCTGAATATTGGGGATTGAGATGTGATTATTATAACCTCAGTGGAGTAATAGGAGGAGAAAAGGATTTTCCTAGAGTCCCCGCTATTTGTCAGGCACTGTGCTCTACTTCTTAGGATATGTTATCACATTTCCTTTTAATGCAGCAACAATTCCATGAACTAGATATTATTACCCTTGCCTTGCAAGGAAGGAAACAGAGGGAAACGCATAAGCTAAAAGCAAACAAAAAAAACCCACACAGCTACTGAATAAAAAATAAAGGATTCAGCTAAGCTTTTCTTGAAAGTGAAGCCCATAATCTCTCCTCTCCAGCAAACTAAATTCATTGTGTGACTGAAGCACGGCAAGGTGACTGAATAGTGCTGTTATTTACAATTATCGAAATTCTTCCTTGTCACAAATTCATACTTGACTTAAAAGAAGGAAAAGGATCTCTGAGAGTGTGGTCTCTGATTGGGAACAATGTTAACTCATTCTGTGACCTTGAGCACATTACTTCACGTTCAGGGCCCCAATTTCTACATCAGTAAAGCAAGGTCATCAGAATAAATGGTCTGTTACATTCTGATGATCTATCTTGCAGATGGTGAGCTGGAGGTGCTGAGAGCTTCAAGTCAGAGGGGAAGTCAAATACTCGGCCACCCTCTAACTCTCTGTTTATACTTTTTGCAAGAAACTTCCCAAATGATAGTTCGACGGTCTTCCAAATGCCAATGGGCATGAAATATGGTTTTCTCCCAAGTCCCTCTTCAGAACTGAATCTCTCCACATTCCCTTCGGGGACTGCAGGGTCTTGTCTAAGCTCAAGGTAAATAAATACTACTCCAAAATGTGGAATAGAAATGGAAGTCAAAGGAGAGATTGGAGAAAGGAGGCAGCAAACCTTGGACCTTTTACCATATGGCCTCAACACTTTTGATTATTTTATGAATGCATGAGGTGACATGTTGGTTTCTTCAAAGCCATTCTTGTACATGCCTTTCAGGGTTATAATCCATGTGAATTTAGATAATGAGGTAATTGGGTTTAATGACTGAAGCAGTGATCCAGGAAGGAGTAGACCTCAAATTATTTATAATAATAATTGTTACTAGTACTTGTATGATATTACTAAAGCAACATTAAAATGATAATAATTTCCATTTGAGAAATGGAAGCAACTATACATATAATTTTTCCCAAGCCACTTGTGTCCAAATGAGGAATCTAAGATTCAGAGAGACAATGTAACTTGAGTGAAAATTTGACCAAAATTATGCTAATTCTTAATTCAATGTTTTTCATGTAATCCTTCATTGCTCCATTGCTGGTGGTATCAACCCATATCCCTCTTCAAATGTTCTAGGTACTGATTTATAACTATGATTGATGTCTATATTGGATATTTATAGGTTTACTGGTTACTTTGATTAATAATGATGTTCTAGGCAAAGTAAGTTTAGGTAATTAATAGGGAAAATAGATCAAAGAAAGCAAGATGACATAATCATAATTTCAACATCAGAAGTCATCTACCACAATTATGATGGTATTAGTAAAATGAAATAAGAACATTTTATGTCATGGTATAAATATATTCTTTTTTAAAAGTTTGTTTTCATTTAGTAATTTTATTCTCTCAGTTTATTCCAGGAATATTATACATCAGGTATTGTCTATGTGCTTTGGAAGAATTATCTCATTAGATTGTCATAACATTAAATGAAGTAGGTATAATTATTATCTCCATTCCCTGGAGCTCAGAGAGGCAGGTGAGTTTTTCAAAGTCTACACATGGTATTTGGCAGAGTTGGAATACAAACTTAGGCAGATCTATTCTGTGATTTGGGGTCTTTACTGCTGAGCCACACTTTCAAAATGTTCCCTTAAACTGATAAACTTTACGTGAAGCACTCTGAAAAAAGATTTTACAGATATATAAGTGTGTCCTATTATTGCAATTTTTCCAATTTTATCACCACTATTTAATCCAAACCAAATGTTCCATTTATTTTGGTGGCTATTTGTTTAGCAGTATCTTCCTCAGCATCTTGATCTCTACTTTTATCTTTCTGTCAATGAGCAGTCTGTTGACACCACAGTGGTCTGTGATTTCTTAGGAGAGTCTTTTATAAATACTTTAAGAAACATCATTTTTTTGGCCCTGAACCAACTTATCTCAACAGGGGTACATTGTAATATTTTACTGACACCTCATCCTCATCATATTAGTTTATATCTTAAAACCTGACTTCTCTCATCCTTCAATGTCTTTACAGGAAAGAAAAGGTCTAAACTCCATTTTTTGAGACTTGTGAAAATAAGTATGTTCTTCAACCTTTCTGTATTTCAGTTTCATTTGTTCAAAAATAGATAAAATAAGATCAAATAAGGTAACTCACTCATTCTTTTGTTCAAAGTTATTAACCATTAACATAGCTAATTACAATTAATTGTTCACTGAGTTAATAAATTAATTATTTAGAGTCAAAGAGACAGGGATTCAAATGCTGACTTTGCACCTTTATTAAATGATTTTGGGAGTACTTTCTCATCACAATATATGGAAAGTAGCACCATTGTCACTTCCACCCAGGGTGGCTGGACAAAATGGGATCACATGTGGGGAGGAATAAACCACAATGCCTCCTATGTGTTTGGTGTTAAATAATTGTTTCTCATTCATTTATCCAAACCTATTCACCCCCAAGACTGCTTCTTTCCAGTATAAGACCTTGTTCGTGGAGCAAGCAGGTTGGTTATACAAGGTAAGCAGTTCCAACTGTATTGAAATCATTTGCCTGAAATGTTTTCTTTCCCATTCAACACTGCGTGTTTACATGGGGTTGGATCAAATGGAAGAGAGAAGAACAAGGTGATTCATGATCTTCCTCTAAGGAGGCAGCTGCAACATAAACGATGTCTCAGGAAACAGAATAATCTGTTTGTGTGGCCACAACTCTGTGATCCCTGACCTGTCTTAATCTTCAGGGGTGGATATGTGTGGCACTTTTGTCCCCAGGTGGAACTGAATGTTGAAAAAAAATAAAAACACCATTCATTTCTGTATTTTTCTTATATCATTGCAGATAGCTTGAAAACCCTTGGTATATGTTTCAAATTTTTCTTCATTGAGCTCAAGAGTTCGTATCTCCTGCTTTGCAAAAGTAACAAGGATTTTCATGAAATCCCATCTCTCTTGAGGATTTGGGATGCTCTTGGGTATCTGCCACAGTAAGAAAACAAGCTGAAGGAATGTGGAAACATGAAGCCATCTGGCTGCTGGTCCACTTTCACACCGGCTCTAGGGGTCACTGAGAGCCCTCCAAGGGCTGTTGAGACCCAAATCCAACAGGAAACGTTTGATCTCATCCCAGCAGTGCCCGGACATGTGTACTCAGATAGGTGGATTGCCTCCAAACTGGGTGAAGTCTTAGAGAAGATTTGAATTGGGAAACTTGAAGGAGGTGTTTGTAAACTGATTTCAGTCCCCTTAGAACTATCAAAATCCTAAGTCCTAAGCACTTTGAATAATATCACATTTTATTATATGCCAGTTTTCTTAATTGAAGTATAGTTGATTCACGATGTTGTGTTAGTTTCAGGTGTACAGCAAAGTTATTCAGATATATATATATGTACATATATATATTCTTTTTTCAGATTCTTTTCCATTATAGGTTATTACAAGATACTGAATATAGCCAATTTTTTTTTTGAGTGTGTGCCATTGGAAATTGTGAGAATTCAATGTGGGAGGGTCCTTGCTTAATGTTAGAGGCATGACAATGGGTGGATGACATATAATCCTTGTCTTCCAGGATCCCTGTGGTAGGCAAACAAATGAGCGGGCATTGGCAATATAGGGTGATATGTTATGACAGGTTCCAGTAGAGACAGGTAAAGACCGATTCATTCTTAGAAGAGAAGGTGTTTTCATCATGAAATGGGAAGCTGTTTCTGTTTAGCTCAGAAAGATCCAAAATGACTAGACCTGTCATTCATTCAACAAGTAATGAACACATAACTATGTGTTTTACTCTGTGTACTAGTCCCAGGTGAGCTGTCTTAAGGGGTGTGTTAGTCTGTTAGGGCTGCATAACAAAATATCACAGACTAAGTGGCTTAAACAACAGAAATTTATTTTCTCACATTTCTGGAGGCTAGGAAGTTCAATATCAAGGTGGTGACAAGGTAGGTTTCTTTCTGAGCCCTCTTCTTCTGGTTTCTTGGATTGTAGCCCATCTCCCTGTGTGCTTACATGACCACCTTTTTGAGCACAGGTGGAGAAACAGGGAGAGAGTGAACTTTCTGGAGTCTCTTCTTAAAAGGACACTATTCCTACCAGAGTAGGGCCCCACTCTTATGACCTTATTTAACTTTAATTACTTCCTTAGAGGCCTCATCTCTAAATACAGCCACCTTGGGTGTTAGGTCTTCAACATAAGAATTTGGGAGTGGGGTACAAACATCCAGCCCATAATAAGAGGTGATGATAATTGGTCAATGTAAAGTGCATGGAGGTGATGAGTGAGAACCCTAAGCATAGTAGCATGTGTATATCAATGAGGAATTGGTAGCATTGCCAGATAAAATATAGGGCACTCAGTTAAGTTTATATTTCAGATTAACAACAAATAATTTGTTTTAGTATAAGTATGTCTCAAATATTGCATGTGACATTTGAATTCAGGCAAATGATTTCAAAGGGCTTTTATAACTCATCCAGTTATTCTAAAAAAACCTATCTGAAATTCAAATGTAATTGGGTATAATGTATTTTGATTTGCTAAACTGTGCACCCCTTGATTGGAGAGATGTTACATTCAGGGCACTGCGTATGACATGGTAAAACTGGGCAGGAGATGTGAGGAGTTGTGAGGCAGTTGGAAGGGCCTTGTTACAGGTTAAGGAAGCTTGGGCTCTGAGTCATCACAGCAACTAAGACCATTAACCTCTTCTATCAGAGGATATGATGATGTGGACCCATCTCTTTCAGCAGTTGCTTAGACAGTCACAAAGACCATGCACAATCCAAAACAAAGTGGCATACTCATTTGTATTGAATCCTACTGTTACGGGCTGAACCATGTCACCCCAAAAGTTCAGATGTGAAATCCTAACCCCCAGTACCACAGAATGAGACTGTATTTGGGGCTAAGGTCTTTAAAGAGGCACTTAAATGTGTTTATTAGTGTGAGCCCTTGTCCAATATGACTGGTGCCCTTACAAGAAGAGGATATTGGGATACAGACACCAACAGAAGGAAAATGATGTAAAGACACAGAGAGAAGAGAGCCATCTATTAGCCAATGAGAGAAGCCTAGAAGAGATCCTTCCCTCATGGCCCACAGAAGGATTCAACCCTGCTAACACCTTGATCTTGGACTTCTAGCCTCCAGAACTGTGAGAAAAGAAATTTCTGTTGTTTAAGCCATCCAGGCTGTGGTATTTTGTTTTGGCAGCCCTAACAACCTAATACACATACCTTTAAAAAAAAAAAGAGGGGCTTCCCTGGTGGCGCAGTGGTTGAGAATCTGCCTGCCAATGCAGGGGACATGGGTTCGAGCCCTGGTCTGGGAAGATCCCACATGCCGCGGAGCAACTAAGCCCGTGAGCCACAACTACTGAGCCTGCGCGTCTGGAGCCTGTGCTCTGAAACAAGAGAGGCCGCGATAGTGAGAGGCCCGCGCACCGCGATGAAGAGTGGCCCCCGCTTGCCGCAACTAGAGAAAGCCCTCGCACAGAAACGAAGACCCAACACAGCCAAAAATTAAAAAATAAATAAATTTTAAAAAAATTTTAAAAAAAGAAAAAGAAAAATTGAAGATCATTTAGTGTTTGTATAAAGTACTATGTGAACCCATAGTGGATCTAAAGTATCAGATCCCAGAGCTGAAAAGGCTTTTATAAACCCATCCAGCATGCCCTCTACTTGAGCTTCCATTTAATGACGAGAAATCTGAGGACCACAGTGTTAGGGATTAGTCTATGAGTGTGTTCTACATTCAAAAGAGAACCTGAAAAACAGACACAATTATAGGTAGGGAATATTGGAATGAATGTGTAAATGATGGTGAAACTGTTTACTCATGGGTAGGGAAGTGAAGTAGATTAGACCTCTAAAGACAGGACTGAATTTGCATGTGTATAGACCAAGCAATAGACAAGTTTACCTTGCTTTAGATTACCCATACTTTACAGAGTTGTAAAAGAGCTTAAAGACTAGGACAAGCTAGAATCAAAGTCTGGGAAGGTATGCTGTAAGTAGACAATGCATTTTGGTTTTCCATTGAAATACACATTTTTCTCTACACCAGAATTCCTAGGTATCAAATAACGTTTGGAAGCCGAAACTCATTACTTTGTGTTTCAGGGCTAAATATCAACGTGTATATTCAAGTGTTAGGAAACAGGCCATGCAGGAATCTAAAGAGACAAGGGTGTGCAGGAATCCAAAGGGACAGGGGAAAGCCAGGGAGAAAGATGTCTTCTCTCTGGCCAGTTTGTATTGGAGAATTTACAGAATCAAACACTATTAGGGCTGGCAGAGTCTGGAATATTATCCAACCCATTTGTTTTGTGGATGAGGAAACAGAGGTGCCTGTTGTTGAGGTGATGTGGTCCAGTCACGCAGCACTGGGCTGAGATACATGGGCTGCTGAAGCCAGTACAATGCTTCTACCATGACATTCTGCTGCTTTGGTGCCTTTGTTCTCTTCAAAGTGGTACTTTAACCTGGAAAATCAAATGCAAAAATGGAGTGAAAGTTGAAATCAAGTGGCTTGCGTTCTGTTCACTGAACCCAGAAAGCTATTTCAGAAGCTCTACTCCCTGTGCTTATTGTTTTCTGGGCACTTTCTACTCTCCTGTACCTTTGCTCATGCCCTTTTTCTACCTCGAATGTGGTGGTTTCCACTGTCCCAGCCATCTTCTATCCAAATCTGCCATTCTCCCCCAAACTCCAGGGGTTGTTACCAGTAGTTTTATTTGTGCCCAAGCTTTCTCTTCCTCTGTTAGACTCAAGCAAATTCCTTAAGGGAAGGATCCATATCTGATTAATCTTTTCTTACTTTTTAAGCCTGAGGAAAGCTATCTCTTTATTTAATCTCTGTGTGTGCTTTGGGGGACTGTGGCTATGTCCTGAGCAGCTAACATGGAGCCTAGAATATAGGAGGTGCTTATTAAATGTTGCTAGAGTGAATGACACTCATGAGTATTTCACTACACATCTTTGTTTAAAATTTTTGAAGAATTTGGGATCCTATTGGTGACTGATGGTGGTCTTGAAGATGGAGATAGGAGATAATAGTGAAAGAATTGGGACATAATTCAAGAGCTAGGTGAAACCTCTTCCTCCTCTGACAACCTCATCCTTTAGCTCTTCTTCTGTAGCAGGGCTCATCTAAGCATTTTAGTTTGTACTTAATATGAATCAGTTTACTTAAACCGAATCAGAAGCAGACTCACAGGTATGGAGAGCAAACTAGTGGTTACTAGTGAGAAGAGGGAAGGGGAGAGGGGCAATAGAAGGGTAGGGGAGTAAGTGGTACAAACTATTAGGTAAAAAAAGAAGCTACAAGAATATATTGTATAACACAGGGAATATAGCCAATATTCTACAATAACTATAAATGGAGTATAACCTTTAAAATTGTGAATCACTATATTGTACACCTGTAACTTGTACAATATTGTATAGCAAATATACTTCAATAAAAACAAAAAAACTTATACTGAATACTTAAATTTATACTCTACCTGAATGAAATCAGTATTTAACTTAAGCTGAATCAGTACTACAGTTCTAATATACTTAAATTATTCACTATATATATATATATATATATATATATATATACATTTTCTTTTTTCCAAATGGAAAAATCCAGGCCCAAAGCTCTTTAATACTGGGAAACTGTAGATTTGGTCTGACGCTCAGGATCTGGTGAAATGAAGCTGGATAGCTAACCATTCTCCTGTGTGCTTTGCAAATGTTACATTTAGGATGTGTCATGATAGCCCATGAGAATGGTGCCATTACCCTCATTTTAAAGATATTGGACCAGACTCTGAGGATGTGAGAGGCATGCCCAAGGTCAGCCTTCTGATTGTAGGAGACAGACTGATTGTAGAAGTGAGGACCTACAGATCCATATCTCTGCTGCTTCTACTATCCTTCTTGTCTCCCCAGCTCTGAGAGATTGTCCGTATCTTTGTCCTGTGTGAAGAGACTGTGGATGAGCCAAGTCAGCAAATGACCCAGAGCAAAAACAATCAGAAACAAAGCAGATACAGGTCCTGGATCCCAGAACAATATTCCCATCAAACCTCTCTCTAAAAGTTACTTACGATGTTCAGTGACTTCTTCTCCAAAGTATCTACCAAAGCAGAAGGATAGAAAGGCATGCTGTTGGATAATTTTGATTACATTAACTTATTTGTTCCCACCACACTCTGATGAGGCCGATTTGATGTTCTTGTTCAACAGATGAGGGCACTGATTCTAATCTATAACAATAGTACTAGCTACTATTTGTTAACTGTTTACTCTGGGCCAGGCACCGTTATAAAGATCTTACCTTTATCAGCACACTTAATCTTCTACAGAAATAGATACCTTGCTGTTATCCTTGCTTTATAAGTGAGGAAACGGAAGCACAGAATGGTTACATCAACTGTCCAAGTTTTCACATATGGTGAAATGGAGGCAGCTCAGATAGGTCGGCTCCCAAGCTCATGCACATAACCAATATGCAAAGATGTTGAATGGCTTGCTTGGGGTGGGGAGGTTGGTGCACAAGAAGTGGTAGATAGTGGTCTGAGTCAAAGCCCTGGCTTCAAAGTTCGCATACTTTTTAATATCCTACTACTCTAGGCCACATAAGAACATGAGTTTAGCATTAGACTTTGGATTATTACTTGGCCCCTATGTGGTCCTAGACAAATCTCTTGATGCCTCTCTGCCTCAGTTTCCTCATCTGTTAAATGAAAAGACCATAACCCCTATTTCATTATGTTTTTAAAGTATTAGATATGATACTATCTGTGAATTGGTAAATTATCTGTCATATAGAAAACAGTAAATGTTGGTTGCAATTTTTGAAAAATTTCAATTCATGTTGCAACACTGGTGTCTATTAAGTCATAGTTATTTCCATTAAAATATGAGGATCAATGTAGT
Organism: Balaenoptera musculus; assembly: GCF_009873245.2. NCBI lineage: Eukaryota > Metazoa > Chordata > Mammalia > Artiodactyla > Balaenopteridae > Balaenoptera > Balaenoptera musculus. The sequence continues at coordinate 99,986,018 of NC_045789.1, forward strand.
GGAAAGGGAACTAGCAATCCTGGGTTTGTTCCTGGCTCTGAGAAGTGTATGTGAAAAAGCCACATTTTTTTAATCTAAAGAAATGGGAAACTTCAAGAAGCTATGTTTCTGGAGGAAGGTAAAACAAAAGCTAAGCAGACTGTCCAAGGCACTTGCTAAATGGCAGAAGATAGATAGAGAGGATGCATCCAGAGGCTAGGGGATGCTGTGAGGTATCCAGGTGAGAGTGGGATGCTCAGAGCAGAGGAGAGAAGAAGGGAAGTGAGATGGAGAATCTGCTCTGCTCAGTCTGCTCTGATTGAGGCAGATAGCCCTAGCTTCTTTGTCTGGGGCAGCTATGATGGCTGACATAGGTAGTGAAGTCAATGCTAAAGAAACCTAGCTTGAAGAGAAGTATTTCTTGAGAGTTATAAGCTTTCCATGAAAAAAAAAACACTGTGTAGACATGTGAGCAAAAATGTTGTCAGCAATAACAAATAGGCATTGGCTATCAAGTCCCTTAAGTGTACATTTTTTTGAGGCACTAAGAAAGGTGCTTATATAAGTCGCTGCTTCTGATACAGTATTCATTACTGTATTTATTAATACCAAAAACAACACATCTATGATGTGCCAATTTACTTAAGCCCTAATTGCATCATTTGCAAAGCAATAAATGTAACACTTATTTGTGGATTGTCAGTTGAGATAATAAATAAAAGCACCGTCTCAGGTCTGTAGTAGATGCTCAAAAATGTAGTGTCTTTCTTATTATAATGATTGTTTCCTAAAAGTTAACCATCCCCAGTGTCCACCAAGTGGTTTGCCATGATGAAACCTGCTGCATTGTGGAGAGATGGAGAACCCAATCAACTCTTGTCAACAAAGCCCAGGATGATAAATTAAGATGAAGCCAGTGGGTCTGGTGTGATGGCTTCTTGGGACTCATCTTGAAGTGCTTCGGTGAGGTCTGTTTTGTTTTGCTCTGTTTGGGATCATTTCTTTTGCCACTCCAGCTATGTAAAGATAATAATCGCACCAATAGAACTGGTGACCTTTCACCCTGTCTCCCTTTGATAAAGTCTCATTTTCTAGCAAAACTATGACAAATGTCTCTTCCTTCACCTTCAGTAAACTAGCAGATAATCTGTCTATTATGCTTAATATCCTCTTACCCCCACAAGCCATTGGTATTTGGTTTGGATTCCTCTGAATGGGGTGAACATTATATCTCTAACCTATGAAAAAGCTTTGCTCCTTTGCAATGTTGGTGGAGCTAAATTTGTTTTCACAGCTGGTTGTACTTGGAGAAGGGTTAGCCGCCGTCTTGAAGGTTCTACCACACCAGTTCATCACTGAGCCTGCTGTGTGGTGGGGACTTTGAGCTGTTAACGGGAGGCGTGGAGGGAAGTCTAAATTAATCATTTATGATTTATTTATTCTTTTTCCATCATGGAGTAAAATGAGTAGATGCCAACATTTCTAGGGCCAGGGCTGTCTAGATGATGTGATGTTTGATAACCGACTCCTAATATTTATCTGCCAACAGGACCAACCTGTGGGACAAATAACAGAACCATATACTTACAGACCACTTCACACTTTACAGCTAGGTTTTCCTATTCTTGGCCTCAGTCGATACCTATAAAAATCCAGTGAGTTAGAGGCTACATTCTTTTATGTCATCATTTCACAGGTGAGGAAAAAAGAAACTCAGAGGTGGTTATGTGGCTTGCTGAGGTCACACAGCTTGTATAATTCAGGTGAGCATCTTGAATTTCTAAATTTCTAAAACCTGTACTATTTTCATGGCTACATTGAAGGAAAGACACCATATGGGGCTTTCTCTCCCACAGAGACATCACTTCGGTTCCCTGCCCCTTCTCTAGCAAGGCCTCAAATTCTCACTATCTTGCCTTTGACTCAAGAATTTTAACCAGCCTTAATGATCATCTGTGTTACATCAGAAACTTGCTTGGTACTCAGGGTATGGAGAAGAACTAAAACATAGAAACTGCCTTGCAGGAGCTTTCACTCTAGAGCAGCTCTACCTGATACGACAGACATTAGCCACATGCGGCTTTTTAAATTTAAATTAAATAAATTTAAGTATTCAGCTACTCAGTTGAACTAGTCACATTTCAAGTACCCAATAGCTACATGTGACTAATAGCTACTATATTGAACATCACAGAAAGTTATTTGGGACAAAATTGGTCTAGAGTGAAAACAAGTAGATGGGCCCAAGGAGGTGAATATCTACTAGAGTAGACAGACTTGAAAACACAGCATAAAGTTTATTATGAAACCTGATATCTTTCCCCAATAGCACTGATTTCTCAGCTTCTTTGCCCTGTGCTGGTGAATAAGACAATGCAATTAAATATTTATCTAATCAACAAATATTTGAATGTCCAGTGTGTGCACTGCTCTAGGCACTAGGCATATACTGGTGAATAAGAAAGACAAGATCCTGCCTTACACCAAGGAGAGTCAAATAATTAAAGGAAAATGAACAAGAAAATGTTATGTGGTAATGATTAGGGATAAGTAGAAGTTAAAATATGCTGCTATTTTAAAGAGTGACCAGGTATGATTGAGATGGGGTGGTTCGGAAGATGTCTCTGGTCAGATGATATTTAAGTGGAGATGTAAGGGCAAGAAGGAACCAGCCATGAAAAGATTAGGGAAGAGCAATATAAACAGTGGGAACAGCCAGAAAGAACATTCTTGGTGTGTTCAAGGAACTTTCAGAAGGAAAGCTTGTTTGGAGCACAGTTTAAAAGTTAGAAAATACCCTATGTTCATAGTAGCACTATTTACAATAGCTAAGACATGGAAACAACCTAAACGTCCATTGACAGAGGAACAGACAAAGAAAATGTGGTACATATATACAATGGACTACTACTTAGCCATAAAAAGGAACGAAATAATGCCATTTACAGCAACATGGATGGACCTAGAGATTATCATACTAAGTAAAGTAAGCCAGACAGAGAAAGACAAATTCCATATGATATCACTTATATGTGGAATCTAAAATATGACACAAATGAACTTATCTACGAAACAGAAATAGACTCACGGACATAGAGAACAGACTTGAGGTAGGGGAGGGATGGATTGGGAGTTTGGGATCAGCAGTTGCAAACTATTATATATAGAATGGATAAACAACAAGGTCCTACTGTATAGCACAAGAAACTATATTCAGTGTCTTGTGATAAACTATAATAGAAAAGAATATGAAAAAAGAATATATATAATTTTATATAATTATAATATTTATAATTTTATATATATATAAAACTGAATCACTTTGCTATGCAGCAGAAGTTAACACAACATTGTAAATCAACTATACTTAAATTAAATAATTTTTTTTAAAAGTTGGAAAATAGCTCTAGATGTTGAAGAAGCAAGCAGGGACAAGCCAGAGTTAGGAGTTTGAATTTATCCTAAAGCAGTGGGAAAATTTTAAGGTAAAAACTTTAAAGTAGGAGTATGCTATGACCTAAATGATAACATAAGCGATGACTCTGCCCACGATACCTAGATTGGATCATAGTGGAGTAAGAGTGGAAACAGGAAAACTAGTTGGTAGACTATTAAAACAGTTCAGGTGATAGAAGATGGTAGCTTGGACCAGGGAGCAGCCAAGGAAGATAAGATGTACTTCAGAGGTAAAGTCAATCAGATACACTGATGCATCTAATCTAAGAGAAAGAGGGAATAGACCCTAGATATGAAGCTTAAGCAATGGGGCAGATGGTGGTGCCATCTACCAAGAGTGAGAAATTTGGTAGGTGTACTAAAAGGAAGAGCCAAGGGAGAATGAGAGAGAACTGGGATAAGTTTGAGGTGTGTAGTAAGCAACCAGGTAAAGATACCAAATGATAGTTGTTGTTTATATGAATCTGGGAAATAAGTCAGGGCTGGAGGAAACATTTTAGATTCTTTGATATGCCAGTGGTGTTTAAAACTAAAACACTGGGTGAGTGAGAGAGTGAATGTTGAGGATAAGTGAAGTCCCAGAACTGAGCTTAGGGTCACTCCAATATTTAGAGGTCAAAGAGAAGGAAAGGAATCAATGAAGAAAAGCCCCATTGAGGTAAAAGGGAAAACCATAAGCATATATGGTCACTGAAGCCAAGAGAAGAGAGGGTTTCAGAGAGAATGGTGTCATCAACTGTGCCAAATAATGCTGAGATCAAATTCATTAAAAATGGGTTCTGACTATACAATTCTGTAATACAGAGGTCATTTGAAACCTTGGTAATTGAGGTCTTGGTGTATTTTTGTGAAATGATTGGAGCTTATAGAGGAGAGAGTGTAAGGTAAGAGGAGACAAAAATAGGCAATGTTTTCAAGACTTTTCTTATAAAAGAGAGCAGAAAATAAATGGCAACTGAAAATATATTTTATTATGACCCATATATCCAAAACATCATTTTAACACACAGTTGATTTTTAAAATTAATAATAAGATAATTTACATTTATATTAATTGAACCAAGTCTTCAAAATCTGGTGTGTATTTTACAGCATATCTCAATTCAGACCATCCACATTTCAAGCACTCAGTAATCACATATGGCTAGTGGCTATTGTATTAGACATCACAGGTATAGGGAGACCTGGAATCCCTGTTCCAGATGTTGTTGTGGTCAAGGGAAGAGCAGAAATTCCTCAGGAATCATCTCTTGCTGGGAATATCTTTCTCTTCTAGATGGGAATATGCTGTCTCATATAATTGCTTCAGAATTATTTTATTATTTAATATCTTTATTTTATATAATATTGTTCTCTCTCTCAGATATGTACACAAAAACCTCTGATAATAAAATTTTAAGAGATTTGAGGTCTGTGAGAATTTAATGCTAAAATTGACTTAAACAGTTAAAAGTGGTGTCTAGAACTTGGTTTATAGATGGGAAAAACAAGATCACCACCAAGGACTGCTTTTTCTGGTTCTCATAATTTAAAAAAATGTGGATTATCAGGATATGAGGGTGAATAGATTTTGGAGAACTCTGGAAAAATCATTAATATGGTGGTTTTGTACAGTTTTTGTAAAAATTGGTCTTTCTGAGTCCAACTCCAACCAGGATATTGGAGGTAGATAAAATCTCCATTTCTGAGTCAAGTGTCTGGTCTCTTCGAGTTTGAAGAGTCATCACAAATAGGAAAACGAGTTCAGGTTGCAGTTACAAACACAGAGCCTTATTCAGAGAAGATGTTCTTTAGAGGCTTATTGAAATGTATTGAAGAACTGTAAAAAAGAGGAAAACAACCAAAACATTCTTGAAAATAAAAAAAAAATAGGTAAACATTTTAGAACATTCAATGTTTGTATTTGTTCATTTTGACTAATGCCATTATTTAGTCATTAAATAACTCAGTGATTCTGAAAATATTTATCAAACACCAGTGTGTTGGCCCCTAGGCTAAGCTCTGGGGTTATGGAAATGAATGACAGTCCTTGCCTTCAAAGAGTTCCAAAGCTGATTGGAGAAACTGACAGATGTTTAGGTAGAAGGTGACGCGTACCTGAACAAAAGTAGGCACCAGTGATAGTAGTATATAAAATGATGCAGGTTTTAAATATGGAAGGTTTGGGAAAATGTCCATGGTATAATGTTTAGCAATGTTTCACTGGTGAAAAAAAAATAGTAAGATTTGAACAAATATTTTGATAATTTGTGAGTGCTCTTATTTTTCTACCCATTAATCTATGTGCCGTTCATCTGATGGGTCAATCAGTTTATTTCTGTGGATTTGTGCCAAAGTAGTTCTAAAAAACAAGCAAAAAGTGACCAATGCACTGGGGTAGGGGAAGGTCAACAAGAAGGCTATGGTGTAGTCATGACTGAGCCAGAAGGTGATACTATAGTCAAGGTCAAGAACTAGTCTTGCTGGGAGATTGGTTATATAAAAGAGACTAGAGCAAATAAATTAGTATGTCAAGGATAATGGGAGCCATGATTATTCTCACTGTTGGAGAAGGGAGTTAGAAATATGGAAAAGGGGGAAAGCTAGACCACCTTAAAGTTTAGATTAGAATTGAAGGTGCTAGAGTAAATTCATGGTTTTATATATATATATCTATATATATATATATATATAGATATAGATATATACACACACACACACACAAATATAAAAGTAAATGTGCATATATAAATATATAGGTATATTCATACATATTTCTTAGCTCTGTCTACTAAGAAGGCTTGCAAGCAATGAGACCCAAGAAGCATTGAGTACATTCTGATGCAGAGACTTACTGAAAGGAATGAGGATCCCATAGAGAAATGGATGATTTTGAGATTGGTCTACAAAAATACATGTTGAACATGAAACAACTTATTTTGACAGATGGTAAAGAGGTGTTCAAGGAATCATAATGGCACATCAAAGGGATACAGAAGTCTGTTGGAAGGGGCTTCCATTAGCCAAATTTAGGAAAAACTGAGCATCAAATTAATACTATTGAATTTCAATCTACTGAATAAAGTAGGAATCCATGTCTCTACTGATAAAAGGAATTAATGCAAAGAAGAGAAAGCTTTTCCTTAAGAGTAGAATTCCAAGTAATAAATGGATAAAATCACCATTTGATAACCATTATAACAATAACTGTTTAAAGTAAAAATCATCAATGGATGCAAAAACTAAAAAATGAAAGTTTAATGAGAAATAGGATAATTTCATACTCTCAAAGTATGCCCTAACAAAATACTTACTACTTACAAAGAAAAACATAATTACTTTACAGGCACCTAGCAGATACCAATTTAACCATATATGGTCATAGTTTCCTTTGTCAACACTAGGACAAATCAATATTTTATACCACCCATCAGGATACAGAGAGCATAGCATTATTTCTGTGATATTGCAGCTCCAAACCTAATTATGAGGAATTATTGTGTTAATTTGAACTTTCCGATTTTGAGGGCAATAATATGCTTATGTAAGAGATTTTGCTTGTTCGTTTTTAGAAAATATATACTGGAGTATTTGGTATAACAGGGAATCATGTCTACAAATTAATCTCAACTGTTTCATAAAAATTCAATATGTATGCATAGGTGATGAAAGAGAGAGAGAAAATGAAAAAGTAAATGTGGTAAATATTAGCGGTCGGAGAATCTGAAAGATCTCTTGTATTATAGTTGAAATTATTCTATTGTTTTGAATTCTTCATTAAGTAAAACTAGAAAAAATTACAAACAAAAAAACCAACATGGCCAACTCTGGTGCTTGTCTAACTCCAAATTAACACCAATTGTGGTTTTATTCAGATATCAGAAAAGGTAACTCAACTACTTAATCTAGACAATAGTTAATATGTCACCCAGTTCTGGACAATGAGACATAAGAGCAATGACTGGGAAGCCTTTGGGGAAGGATTCTCTTCCATGAAAACAAGAAACTTATGAAGAGAAATTCCCTGTCCCATGATCTACTTGTCCCTGCCCACCCATCCACAATGCTGCCTCTGAATGTATTTGTATAAGTATGTGATACTTGGAGCATTTGAAGCTATTGGGTAGTCATGAGATCAAGTTAATCTTAGAGATGCTAAACCTGAGCTCTAATGTCATTTGCCACTAAGGCAATACCAATAACAGTGATCTATTTCCAGACTTCTTGCTATTGGAGAACAATAAATGAGTTTAGGCTATTTCTAGTCAGATACTGTTATTTGTAGCTGCATGCATTCCTAACAGATACAGACAATAGCAACAACACAAATGACTTCCACAAAAGAGCTGGTAGAAAGATGTGTGCCATCGCTTTGGAAAAGCATAACCTAGGATAATATCAATTAAACACTGTGTTAGATTTCCTGTGGAAAATGATCAGTTTGCTTATTAATATGTGGCTTCACAACCACAAGGATTGGTTAGAATTTTTAAGAAAACAGGAAGACATTTTGTCTACTTAACATCTCCTTGTTTTAAGATATTGCAGGCATTCTGAGGACTTTAAAAATGCTGAATCTTAAGAACCCACTACGAACACTTGCACAAAGCCAAGCTCAATTTTATGTCTGTACTGCATCTACCATGTGCAGGGATTTTCAAGAAACACTCCAGCATTTTTGTAAAAGGACCCCTGATGCCTGAATATTAAGAATGCATTTATGTACCAGGATGTGGTCATTTGTAAAGACAAAAATGTTTTTACTGAATTTTTGTGTATTCATTTATAAATTTTATTAAACTTTTCAGAGGACCAATTTTAGTTTTGGTGATAGTTCCTATTGTATTTTTTTCAGCTCTTCTCTTTCTTTATTATTTCCTTCTCTTTTCTTTCTGTTTATTTTGCTGTTGTTTTACCAATATGTGCATTAGAAGCTATACATTTCCCTATGAATACTGTTTTGCCTGAATCCCACAAGTCTTGATATGTATTATTATCACTGAGTTCAAAATATAATCTAAATTTCCTCATGATTTTGTTTTCATTTTTTTACTGATATATAATTGACATATAACATTATATTAGTTTCAGATGTACAACATAATGATTCAATACGTGTGTATATTGCAAAGTGATCACCACAATAAGTTTAGTTCACATGCAACACCACACCGAGTTACAATCTTTTGATAAGAACTTTAAGATTTACTCTCTTAGAAAATTTTAAATATACAATACAGGATTTTTAAATTGTTATTGTTTTATCCAATTTGTTTTATTTTTTAATTGAAGTATAGTTGACTTACAATATTATATTAGTTTCAGGTATACAGCCTAGCAATTCAGTATTTTTTATCAATTATACCCCATTAAAAGTTATTACAAAATAATAGCTATAATTCCCTGTGCTGTATAATATATCATTGTTGCTTATTTATTTTATACATAGTAGTTTTTTATCTCTTAATCTCATAACCCTATCTTGCCCCTCCCCCCCTCCTTCTCCCCACTGGCAACCACTAGTTTGCTTTCTATATCTGTGAGCCTGTTACTGTTTTGCTATATATAATACACTTGTTAGCTTTATTTTTTAGATTCCACACAAAAGTGATATCATACAGTATTTGTCTTTCTCTGTCTTATTTCACTAAAAATAGTATTCTCTAGATCCATCCACATTGCTGCAAATTGCATAGTCCCATTCTTTTTTATGGCTGAGTAACATTATGTTGTGTATATATACCACATGTTCTTTATCCATTTGTCTATTGATGGACACATGCGTTGCTTCCATTTCTTGGCTATTGTAAACAGTGCTCTATGAACACTGTTGGTGGGAATGTAAATTGGTGCAGCCACTATGGAAAACAGTATGGTGGTTTCTCAAAACACTGAAAATAGAACTATTACATAATTGAAAATCCTACTCCTGGGTGTATATCTGGGAAAAAATGAAAACATGAATTCTATAAGATACATACAATTCAGTATTATTCATAGTTGCCACACTACACATTACATCCCTAGGACTTTTTTTTTAAGTTTATAACTGGAAGTTTATACATTTTGACCACCTTCACCCATTTCACCCACTCTCCACCCCCACCTCTGGCAACCACCAATCTGTTCTCTGTATCTATGAGTTTGGTTTCTATTTTTTAGATTCCACATATAAGTAAGATCATCCAGCATTTGTCTTCCTCTGTGTGACTTATTTCACTTAGCATAATGCCCTCAAGTTGCATCTTTCTTGCCACAAATGGCAAGATAGCCTTCTTTTTCATGACAGAATATTTCATTTTATATTACATATTATTATATACGATATATTATAATATATATATTCTTGGCTATTCTAAATAATGCTGTAATGAACATGGGAGTGCATATATCTTTTTGAGTTAGTGTTTTCATTTCCTTTGGAGAAATATCCAAAAGTGGAATTGCTGGATCATATGGTAGTTCTAATTTTAATTTTTTGAAAAAACTCCATCCCGTTTTCCATAGTGGCTGCACCACTCTTGGTGGGTGCACTGTTGGTGTACACACACAAATAGTGCATGAGCGTTCCCAAGATTCTTTACTTAAGCTAAAGATATTTCCTATCAACGCACCTGTCTTTTGTTCAGCACTTTGCAGTTTACAAAGATCTTTCAAACGTACTATCTGATTTGACTTTCATAGCACCCTCATGAAAGATGTGGGGCAGGAAGTTATCCATTCTGTGGATAGAGAAACAGATCCACCCAGAGGATGTGGTAAACCCTATACCATACAGCAGGCATGTGGATGGGCTAACACTCAAAGCCAGTGCTTTATGATGGTGATTCTGATAATCCTTCTACATGGAATTAATGAGCTTTTATCACTTATTCATGATCTTTTCCTTGTTTTTAAATAAAAACAGTAGTTACTATATGTCATATAATGTACCATTTAATGTTCTATGCATTTATAAATATCAATTTATCTGGTTCTCCCCAAAAAACGTTGTGTGGTTGCTATCATCATCTACATTTTATTGATGAAGACATTGATGCATAAAGAGTTTAAATGATGTAAACAAGTTAAATGAATTATTAAATGGCAAATTTGGGATTCAAACCCAGGATGTTTGGCTCTCTAGTCAATGCTTTTAGTCATTACACCACATAGTTTTCTCAACAACTAGATGCCAATTTTAGGCTTAAAGATGCCCTACTCTATATAAAGAATGCCATTCTCTGTTCTCTACAGTCATACTCTCTTTATGTTCTAGAATACTAAAGCATAATACCCGCTAGGTCTATCCATGTTGTTGAAAATAATTCAAGTCCTGCTATTATTTTTTTAAAATACACCCTGGGGGAATGAGCCAGCATTGCTGTCATTTTCTGACAAAGCAGAGAGCTTATGGTATGGCAATAAAATGAAGTGCTCACAGGAATCCTTCTGCAGATCACTGGTACAAAGTCTAGACACAGTATAAAAAAACAGATATTTAAAGGCACTGGAAAGTATCCAAAATCAGACAGAAGCCAGAAGATAGTTTATTCTTAAGAAAAAACTTCAACAGGAAATGTAAATGATTGCAAGTTTGTGGCTTTGTTGTTGCAGGGCACTCATCATGAGTTGGCAGCAGAAACTCACAACCTTATTACTCAAGGTGTAAAAAACAGAATCTAGTTCCAGAAGAGAACTGCATCCAATATATGACTATATGCTATGTGTAAATCCTTGTTTGATTATGCATGCTAGTGGATAGACTGAGGGAACTCAGTGAAAATGCAAGCAGAGACCTAATAGAACCTATCCTTAAAAGACAGAGATTTACTGGATGAGATCCATGAATGTCCTGTTCTGTTTGTTTGTTTGTTTTAATGAATGCATTTTCCAAATCTGTAGGTCACATGGCAAGAAGCTAAAGCCTTTTTGGCTTTAGAGATCAGAGGACAGACTGCGGCAAACAGAGCAACTAGAAGAGGAATTTCCAGAGTTAAGCAAACCAAGAGAGGATAAACCCAAAAACCAGAGTACAAGCACTGCCTAAATCTTTGAAAATTACCAAATATAAATATAAGGGGGAAATACAAGGAGATTGGGCTAAAATAACCACAGTTTGAAGCTGTAAGAAGTGTGCAGAGATTTGAGATGCCACATATCATGGAAGAGACAAACATCACAGTTTGGGTCCAAGAAAGTTAACTACCTTCTTACTAAAACAAAAAATAAAAGTATAACAATAGTCAGAACAATACAATGGAGTGCTAAGTAGCTATACTATAGTATCTGAACTATCCAGTTTTAAATAAAAAACTCTAAGACATACACAGAGACAGTACTTGTGATCCATACTCAGGAAAAAGACAGTCAATAGAATGGACACTAAGCATGTCCTTATGTTATATTTGGCAGACAAAGACTTCAAAGTATATATTATGAATGCATTCAAAAAATAAAGAAAAAAATGTTCAAAGCATTAAAGGAAAGAGTATATTTATTCTCATGAATAAATGAGAAAATTTGAACAGAGAAATCAAATCTATATAAATAAATGAATAAAAATCTACAGCTGAAAAGTATAAAAACAGAATGAAAAATTCACTAGACAGGTTAAAGAAAAGAAAATTCAGTGAACTTAAAGATAGATCAATAGAAATTACTTATTCCAAAGAACAGAGAGAAAAAAGGCTAAGGTAGTTGAGTGAGCCATGAAAAAAATGCCAAGCATTTAAAAAGAGAATAAGCTGAAAGGAAGGCACCTGAAAGTGAGATAATGAGAGATGTGTTGTTGAATTTCCCACTTCTGATGGGTTGGAAAGAGCATAGCTTCACCAAGAAGTTGGATACTGTCTATACCACTCATAAAGCTTCAAATTACCTTAGTTAGATACAGTCTGAACAAGTACTATGTGCAATTCAACAGGTTAGGAAGAAATAAGGCATTTTATGTGCAGAGATTTGAGAAGTAAATGATAGACCTAATATTACTCCGTGATGTACAATCAAATGTTTGTAAGACTGTGGTATCAGCTCTAACTTGTCTCCTTTCCCTGTATCCATGCCCTTTGCTTTTTAACTTTGCAGCACACCCATACGAAGGGAAGTGGGCTGGAGGGATACTTTCTACTCCTTATCTTGTCATGAGACTTGATTTGGCCAAGCAGATGTTTGCAGAAATGAAGCAAGCAAAGCTGTGAAAGGTGTTTGCATATTAGGCTTGCTTGCTCTTTGATTCCACCATTTCCTTGAGAAGAACATGCCTGGGTTAACCAGCCTGGGTTAATATTGGGAACAGGATGAAGGACCTGTGAGCAGAGCTGCGTCAACTAAATTGCCCCAGCCAAGTCTAAGCTTAGAGCAGAGTGCCACGTCCAACCTTCAGATGTATGCATTAGCCCAGCCAAGATCAACAGTTACCATGATGAGTCCAGGTCAGCCAACACTGTGCAATCCCACAGACCTGTAAACTGTAATAATAAATGCCTATTGTTTTAAGCCACTAAGTTTTGAGGTAATTTGTTCCACACAAGTAACTAACTGATAGAATATTTGAAAGTTTCAAGCACTGTGCTAGATGCTTTCCATATACTATCTTGTTAAACACTCAAATGATGAGATACTGTATTTTTAAAAAAATTCAACAGTACATTTTCAGATAAGAAACAAGGACCCCAAATGTTATTTCACTGTTCAAAGCCACACAACTATGGAATGAAGCCAAGATTCAAATATAGGCAGCCCATATCTCATATTCTATGTACCTAAGAATTTGTGTCTGTTAGAGATTTTTCTATCTCCAAATTGTCAGAATTGCATGCTGAGAAAGGGAACTAAAAATAAACCATGCTGTAGGAATATAGAACATTTCAAAATATGTAATAACAAGAAATTTCTTTTTAATCTTTCTGCCTACACACCACTGACATATACAAACGTCATTAATACAAATGCTTAAAGTAATGAAATACCAACTTCTGTGCTTGCTTACATTCAAAGTGTGCCAGGAAAAACATATGCTTGCTGCCATGCATGGATATTAGTTCCTGGACCTTCAGGATGCCTCCTTCTAATTTATTTTCATCACTGGCAGTTTGAATTGTATCCCCCTTCCCCCCCACCCCAACTTCTTTTCATCATTCAGCACCACTTACAAAAAGTGAGAGAAAAAAGAAGCTCTCACTCCTAAAATTTCAGACATATGGTGGGAATTAAATAGATTCTATGGGGTTGAGGAGAAGGGGGCTTGAACTCTTGACTTGCTTCTACCTCCAAGTAGCTACAGGTTGTCAGGCAAACTTTTTACATCTCGGAGCCTTGATTTTCTTCCCAGTATAATGGGGTCACTACCAGATCTGGAAGCCTATGAAACCCATTTATTTATTCATTCTTTCAAAACTTTATTGTACACTACCTATGTGTCAGGTACAACACCACTCATGGGAGATACACTACCTATGTGTCAGGTACAACACCACTCATGGGAGATAGAAAAAGAAACAAAATAAAATCCTTGCAAGATTTCTCAGTCTGGGAAACAGGAAAGGAGCAAATAAGCAAATAGTTACAGAAAAATGTAATAAGTGATCATTGTTCTTTTTGTTACAAAAACAATATATTTACCACACATTTAAAATAATATGTTATTGAAATTTCAATTAAAGAATTTATTCTAAAATACAGTCTCTTTACATTAAGAGAATAGAACCAAAAATTTTTCACTAAAAGAAAGTGTCTTTGACCATATTTTTATCACAATCTATGACTTCTGCTTTTTTCTCTCCTTTTTTAAACTCTAAGTGTTGAAGGCCAAGTAATGCCTTGACAGTATCTACATGTATGTATACATGCATACACATACATTCTTGTAAACGTGTGTGTATACATACATGTATGTGTGTACATAAGGCACTTAATAGGGGGAAAGTGACTTAGAAAAAGGCCAACAGCAGCTTTGGCTCTCAGGAGGAATGGAGAAATAAAACATGGCATGACAAAGTTATTGTTTCTCTGATAGCAACACAAGTCTACAAATACTAAATATGCTAATTTTCCTTTCCTTTCTCTCTCAGTATTTTCTTTGTGGTATCCTTGGAGAAGTTGGAAAGACTATGGACTTAGTCTTTGATGAAAACCTACATTTTATTATAACTGCAAGTGATGTCTGCATGATATTTTAGTTAAAAGTAAGTTTAGCTGTGACTAATAGAAAAAACTAAATGGCAATATTTTTAACAAGATAGAAGTTTGTTCTCTCAAGTGGACAAGAATGGCTGATAGTTTTTAGCTTCAGCTATGTATCAGACATTATTCTGAGTACTTGCCATTTGCTGATTGTTTTAATTGTTACAGAACTCTATGGGATCTTATTATCTCCAGTTTGTAAATGAGGAAACTGAGCCACAAAGGAATTAACTTTTCCAAGATTTCGCAGCTGGTGAGTGGAGGAGCCAGAACTTGAACATGGGCTATCCAGCTGCAGAACCTGTGTTTCCACTTGTTCTCACTCAATGCCTGGAGGTCAACCATCCCCAGTGAAGTTGGGAGTCCACAGATTCTTTCTAGAGCGGCCCTTATTTTCCTGAAGCAGCATGGTTTCCACATTCCAGAAGCAGTACAGAGCAAGAGGTGAAGAAGAATATCTGTGAGAGCAGTTTTACTTGTAAAATGACTTACACTTCCCTTGTTACACTTCTGCTGACATGTCTCTTTCACACAGCCACATCCAGCTGCAGGATAGCTTGGAAATGTAGTCTCCATTCTGGATCCTGGCCCTCAGGCTGCAAATGTCTCGTGTCCGTGGAAGGAATAGAAATGGATATTGGGTGACAATGTCTTTTTATTGTCTTTACTTCAGAAATACTTTTTATAAAGGTTATACATTTGTATTAATGACTCTAAATTGTTTCTAGGTGGTCTGTTTAAAAAAACATTCTTTTTCTTGTATGCTGAACGAGACAACCATTGTTTTAAGAACTGGCAAATACTGTTCAACAGTAGGTGGGTCATCTAATTTATTTATGCTATTTTCTATTTTGTTAATGGGAAAACTGAGTTGTGAAAGTCCAAACTCATATATAATCCTTGCTGTGAACCAAGAACTGAAGTGTCAGTGAGAGCCAGTGAGTTGACCACCCCAGATTTCTGTGAAAACCATCATAAAATAGTCAAATTGACAACAAACTATTATGAGATGGGCATGATATAAAATTTCCATGAAAATGACTCTTTTAAGAGTGTCTGTCATCATTTTCATGGGAAATTCTAATTATTTACCCTTCATTCCCAACTGACTAGCAGCTTGCAATAAATGTATTTGATGCATATCCTCAGTAGCTGTTTCCACAGCCAGTAAAATTTTAGGAGATTATAAATTAAAAAAAAATGAAATAACCCTTTTTGTTTATTTGTCTTTTCTAAATTTGTTTCCACTTACACAATAGAGTAAAAATAAAATTTCAAGTCATGTGAAAATTTTAACTTCCATTCCTAAAATGCATGGTATAAAGGATTATCAGGGAAGCAAAAATAGCATAACATAGAATGACCTTACAGATAACAAATAAAAATCACAATAATAAACATTATTAATCAAAGTTATCCTGTCAATGGGCATTAATTTCTAGGATGGATTAAAATATAAAATCAAACAATATCTGCTTAGAAAAATAGATATGATCAAAGTGGTTCAGAAAAATATTTAAAAAATGAACAAAGTTCTATTTTCACTCAAGTTTAAAACAAAAGGAAAGTTAAATTAACAATATTAATAGGTATTGTTATTAAGTCAAGATGAAAGATATTCAGTAATGAAGTTTTGACATCAGTTATAAGTTAAATAGCACATAATCTAAATACATGAGTAAACCATTTTAAACAACTGAGAAGAAATGGACAGGGTAGAATTGCAAAAGGAGATTTTTGCTTTAACGTGATTGGATAAAAATGGCTAATAATACTGAATTTTTTCTACATGTCAGTCTTTTTTCCCCCAAGCCATATATGAGCTAGTGCATATATCTTCCCAATAAACTTATGAATAGATAGTAAATATGATATGTGGGAGAATAAATTATACTGTTAATAATACTGAGCTAATAGTTTTCTAAGAAACTCTGTGGCTCATTAAGAAGAATTACATTCACTTTTCCAATATGTAGATTGGATTATTTACCAAAATTGACCACAACAAAATCTCAATATATTCAAAGGGTAGATATTTTATGTCACTTTGACCATCGACTATTACGTTTAAGCCCCAAACAATGAATATTTAAAAAAGAAAAATTATCTCAAAAATGAAAGCTGGATCATAGTGGGTAACTAAAGACACAATAAAGAAAAAATTGAAAATAATAAGTAAGATATTATATTTTAAAACCCATATCAGAGTAATTGAAGGTTTGTCAGAGTAATTGGAGGTCAGTTAATAAATTTATTTTATTTTGAAATAAGGATAGGTACATTTTATTATTTAACTTATAACATTAGATTAAATAACAGGTCATACATTGTTGATGAGAATATAAAATAGTGTAATGTCTTTGAAACACAGTTCGGCAGTTCTTTAAAATGTTACCATATGATCCAACAATTCTACTCCTAGGTATATACCCAAGATAATAGAAAATATGTCACTTAAACTTTGTACATGAATGTTTATAGCAACGTTATACAGAATAGTGGAAACAACTCAAATGTCCATTAAATGATGAGTTGAATAAACACAATGTTCTATATCAACACAGTGGAATACTATTTAGCTATACAGAGGAATGAAGTACTAATGTATGCTACAACATGGATGAACCTTGAAAACATGCTACATGAAAGAAGCCAGTCACAAAAGACCACTTGTTGAATGGTTCCATTTATATGAAATGTCCAGAACTGGCAAATCCATGAGACAGAAAATAGATGGGTGTTTTCCCTGAGGTGGATGAGGAAGAGTAGAGAGAGAATGAGGAATGACTGCTAACATGTAGAGGGTTTCTTTTGGGGGTGAGGAAAATGTTCTAAAATTAGATTGTAGTGATGGTTGCACAACTCTGCAAATATACTAAAAAGCATTGAATTATACACGTTACATGGGTAAATTCTATGGCATGTGAATTATATCTCAGTAGAGCTGTCATAATAGAGAGAAAAAAAACAGGAAAACTGAAACATAGAAGTTTTGTATCTGTGATTTCCATTTTTCTTATAGAAATTGCCAAAATAAGCCTTAGTTCTTTTTTTTTGTTTTGTTTTGTTTTGTTTTTCACTGTTGTTATTTTTTGTTTTTGTTTTTTGGTCATGCTGCACAGCTTGTGGGATCTTAGATTCCTGACCAAATATTGAACCCCAGCCCTTGGCAGCATGGATCACCAGGGAATTCCCAGTCCTTAGTTTTAATCCAGTTTATGCTTTGATCCACCTCTCTAAAAGGGCTTCATCCCAGGCCTTTCCCAGAGTAGATGCTTGGTGAGTGTGTACTGTTGACGTGTATTAACTGATAACAACTTACTTTAAAATGATTTGAGGATGCAAAATTACGCACTGAAGGGCATTTTCTTTTGGTAAGCATTTAAAGGCTTGGTGATAAGAGCTTGAAATGGAAACTATGCCAGCCTCTGATGGCTTAAAGTTCTGGCAAAGTTTTATTATATTCCTGAATCCATACTTTGTGTTCCAAGAAGTTTCAGGATAAAAAAAAAAAAAAGAGCAGGAACTCACGTTTTACATGATAGGAATCTTTTTGTGAAACAAGAACAAAACTGATTCTTTGGAAGAGACAGTTTTATAAGCCTTTTCTTGTTTTGTGTAAACACTAAAAGGACTGCTTGGTAATATATGTGAAGGGGAAAACAACAGCAGAAAAGCAAACAAAACAAACAGGTAATTAACAGAGTCCCAGATTGTTGGTAGATCAGAGATGCTTTCAGCCTCAGGTCAACAATTAAAAATTTCTTTACCAAATGCCATCCCAGCTAAACCCTGCTTATGCAATTCATATGATGATCAAATAATGTAACACATATGGAAATCTTTGGTGAGCTCTAAGGTGCACTAAAAATACAAAAGTCTGTTGGCTGTTTTGTCAATTACAGCTTATGATTAAGTGGTTCATGGACTGAAATTTATTTTCATATGGATTAGACCAACTGAAGTTCAATTCTCCTAGTTTATGAGCATGTTTGTCCCAGTTTCTTAAGTATTTATATAGGTACTGATACATAGACACGTACATGTGTGTGTAATATAAGGATATACACTTATTTAATCCTCCCAACAATTATAATAATGAGATATGGACAGGGAAGTGATTGATTTTGTGCTAAAGTTGAGACAAGTTGCTTTCTTATGCTGGGGCACAAATCTTGGATTTCTTACTCTTATCTTGGCCTTTTACTCAATGTCACATTGCTTCCTTGTATCTATGGCACATCCCTATTTTCTCACTCCCCACCCCTCTGCCACCCTTCCTATTCCCCTCTATACATACCCATATACATAAGGAAATAAATATAAATATTTAATGCTTTGCTTCCTGTGTCACCCTCCCACTGTACATCCAAGCACACACACAGGAAAATCACAGTTCAAAAAAGTTTATTACTTTGTTATGCAGAGATGCGAAGTTGAATAGGACAAACTCCTCGTCCTCAGTTAAGTTGATGCCTCCACTTTCACAGGGGAGAAGAGACAAGGCCATGAAAAAAGAAAAACAGAAGATTCTTTCTTCTTGGATTCTTTATTTTTTTGTGCACACTTCTATGAAATCATGTTTTACTGTGTTTCAATGAGAGTGTATCAACCTGTGTTGTCTGCAAGGCCATTACTTATCTTTCATATTACTTATCTACAAATGCACCCAAGTGCCTGACACTTAGTAGCATTTTAGTAACATTGGTCTAATGGCGTTTGTAGGTGTCTATTTTCTGAATTAATAGATGGATGAAGTCGTCATTTAACAAATAACACCAGTACAGGGACTTCCCTGGCAGTTAAGACCCTGTGCTTCCACTGCAGGGGGCTTGGGTTCGATTCCTGGTTGGTTGCCTCACAGTGTGGCCAAAAAAATAAATAAATAAAAATAAACAAGCAAATAAATTAGCAGTCATACCTTATTGTCTAATAGGGGAACTCTTTCAAGAGATATCTCATTATAAAAAAAAAACAGAAAAACCAAAAACAAATAACACCAGTACATTCTATTGCTTCCTCAACATCTCTTAATATACAGTCCAATTTAATTATAATGTAATCAATTTAGTAGATGTATATAGGCATAAGGATGAAGAGTGTGGCAAATATTGCAGTGGAGACAGAAACTCAGATATAATCTGGAGCAATACACATACACAATGAATATATCTTTATAACTGAATATGAATAGAACAATAACAGGGAGGAACTATCATGCCCAGGACTGCAATGACTTTCACCTTACTAAAACTTTCCTTGCATTAGAGAGTAGCATTTAAGTAATGTTTTCTTGTATACCACACCTGGATGGATGAAAGTCTGGCTATGAAAGAAGTCTACATGAGGTATTTCTTGACTCCCAGCTCCAAATTCTTGTCTGAAATCATTAGGTAGGGGCTAGCTAGTCTAAGATGACTTTCCAGAACATTTTTTTTAGCTTGGGATTTATGTTAGCAATTACAAAAGGAAGTTTAAAGAATGTGTGAAGCTATAATACGAAGAAAGTATTATACATAGTTTTTACACTTTAGCTAATAAGGATGACATCTGCATCAAATTATGAATGTGACATCACGGGACTTTATCAACAGTACTGGGAGCTGGTGAAATGCAAATCAGGACAATCCATAGAACATTTCTTTCTAGTTCTAAATCAAAAAATAATGCTATTTTTCTATCATCTGTTGATGCTTCTTTAGTTCTCACCTCTATTTTTCTAGGTCAGTCTGCATTAGTAGGTCACAAATTTTGTTCTTGTCATTTGTACAACAAAATCCACCCCAAACATCTACTTAAAAAATTTAGTTCAACTAAAAATAATTATTTATCTTTGGCTGCAAATTATTTACCACATCATCCCTTTGTGTAAGATGCCTGAAACATGATAGATCTAGAGAGATGGGTACCAAACAATTGCAATCCAATCAAAGTGCCCTGGTGGAGATTGTATGGGGGTGAGAGAGTGCAGAAGAAAAGCAGTTAAGCCTGCAGTTATCCAACTGTTTGAACCTTAGCTAAGGTATACATAAAAAACCTTTTTTTATCATGTTGTGAAGATTACAGACAACGTGTATAAAATACCTAGAACAGTCTTGCTATATAAAAGGTACCCAATAAAGGCTTATTATTATTATTATTATTTTGAAAGCAGGTTATGACCCCCTCCTCCTTCCCCTAGTACTCAGACATAGCCACTCTTGCCAGGTATTGAAGGTGTTAATTAATCTCCCCTGATTCTAAACCAGCTGTGACTGAACTCATGTACTTAGAACACAATAAAATGTACACTATCAGCTTTCTTACTGGTGAAGCTTGATTAGGGACTGTGGGGCTTTCTCTACTTTCTCCTATCTGCCCTTCAGTCAGGCACCTGGGAGCTGCCTATAAGGGGAGCAGACCCCTGCGCAGGCAGTATCATACAGCAGCATGGGGAGTGGAGGTCTCCCCTCCCCCCATCAGTGTAGAAGAGATCAAGAGCTCTCCAGATCTGGACGTTCACTCATGCTAACTATCCACTCAGATAATCATTGCTCCTCTTATGCAGAGGAGTCAATGGGGGGAAGGAATAGCGTAGAATTCTTCTCCATATTTTCCAGAGAAGGCTGAAATCTTGGCAGCTTTTGCCATTTTATGGTTTGATGTAAAAATACAGTGAGAGGAAAAGAAAGACAATCTATTGGGAAGCTTATGTCAGCAAGTAATAGAAATTTAAAGTTGAACAGACTTGAAAATTATGGAAACATAAATTCAGATGAGAAGGATTTCAGAGGTGGGTGAGCTTCAAGCCTGGTTATCCAGCAGTCCTTAACGATATCATCAAGGTCACTTATTAGTCCTGTCCTAAGGTAAGTTCTCCCATGATTATAATATGCCTGTCAGTAGCCTAGAGTGCAGTTTTCTCATTCGTGACTTGGAAAAGAGAATAAACTTGGCTTATATTCATAAAAGTCAGAAAACATTTCTCTTAGAAGCCCCAAACAAGACTCTGCTCATCTGCCCAAAATGGTTTAGGCTGTCTTATCACAAAATGATTTATGAGTAAGGGACTTTAGACTAATCAGCTAGAGTGGAACAGATATTGGGAAAGTAGCACTTTGTTACAGAAGAATTCTTCTAAATCTTGAATCTTATTTTCTGGATTCTGGTATGTATGGCTTATCTCCCTGGCATAGCAATATTCAACTCAGGTGTGCCAACAATTTGTGTAGCTGCATTATCTATATTCACCCTATTGTATGTTATAATTGGTATTCTAGAGAAGCAGATGAAAGCTAAAAGTGGACATGTTCTTGAGTCTTTATTTGAAAGGAAAATCTGCTTTCAAATATTGAAGCAACTGAAAAATAGACTGTCACTTATACTGTATATGATCTTTTTATTTATATCAAATAAACTCAAGTGTGCATTTTCTGAGGAAATTTTATTTTTCTACAACCTATGTAGTATTTAGAAAAAGACTTATTATATCCCTTTAATCACCCCTGACTACACTCTTCCACTTGATATTTTGGTTAACAGAAATGCTGATGTATTTTTGCAGGTTTATGATACACTTGAACATTAGCCCCCTGGGGAGCTTAACGGTTGTGTTCCATTTCAGCAATACTTAAGTGGGATTTTTTTGACGCAAAAAAAAATGTTTTTGCTAAAGTGGGAAAGCTTTTTGGACATAAAACAATACTCAAAATACATGAAAGACTATAGTGCAAATGATTCTGAAAAACAGGGATTGGGTTTTCTTGGAAATTCACATGGTTTCAAAATTAAGAGACATATTGCACACAATGTACTTGGTCAGCTCTAAATTGTTACTTAGGGAATAAAGGGTTATATATTTTTAAATACACTGTTTCAAAAACAATTTACCAAATTGTATTAATATTTTCTTTCCGAAGTTGAGTCATTTGTTAAGCAAAGAATGTGGTTGGCAATAATTTTATTTGTAAAGAGTTGGGAACTGCAGTTTCCAAAACATAAGTTAATTTTGAGTCAATTAAAGGGAAAGTTGTTCTGGATGAACTTCTGAGGCAGTTCTTGATGAAAATTACATTATTTTGTGAGACATCTAAAGGAAACACAATGCTATCCTCCATCACACCTAGGAAGATATTACTGAGCTCTCCAAGAACGCTTAAGCAGGATTTAAGGACTTGGTGCCTCCAATGAACTTAGCGTGCAGGCCTCACAGGTTGGTTTGTTTGAGTTTAGAGCATTTTGTCCTTTGTGCTGAGAGAGACTGGGTGTGCTAGTCTGACCGCAGCTGATGCACTGTGTTCAGCATGAAAACTGAAGGTAGTACCAGTGGAAAAGTAGGGCATCTGTATTATCTGAGCTGGCTT
Source organism: Balaenoptera musculus (assembly GCF_009873245.2). NCBI lineage: Eukaryota > Metazoa > Chordata > Mammalia > Artiodactyla > Balaenopteridae > Balaenoptera > Balaenoptera musculus. The sequence goes on from NC_045789.1 coordinate 100,008,937, forward strand.
GTTGAGGATGCTATGTATTAGGTGTTTGGGTTTATAAGATGATAAGGAATGAGACCTTCCTCTGGAGTGATCAAAGGGAAGGCTGCCCCCTTGAGATCAGGTGGTTGTTGTTTCCAACAATGCTAAATTGTTCCATTCTCTGTGAAGAACTCCTATATGTGCCAGTTTTGCTAAGACTGAAATCCGAGTTACTGTTACCAGTGAAATGATGTATCTAACCACCAGTCTTTCCATGTATTCCTGATACAAATTTTTATGCACATTTTTGAAAATCTAATAAAACTGATCATTTCCAATTTTGTAAGAATTTTTCCTAATGTAGAATAGTTTTAGATTACTGATGTATTATAAAATAATATAAGTTAAAAAAAATTAAAACAAGGCTAGTTCATCTCTAAGAATGCCATAATGGGCATGTGGTAAGTTTTAAAATGCTGGTTAATATTGCAGGATTTTCTTTTTTTAATGTTCTTTTAAAAAATCATATGATTAATTTAGAGTGATACTAGAGGCTTTTTTTTATTGAATGTAAACTCCTAATGCATGGAAATCTTCTATAATGGCCTTTTCCACTTTTGAATGTATTCAGGTCTGAGATGCACTTCAAGTTGTTGCTCAATTCCAGATCTTCCATAACACTTTTCCAAGCCTATTCCAGAGCAAATAACTTTTCTAGAAGAGAAGGCTAGAATGGATGATGACTAAAGTCATGGCCAGCTGAAAGACCACGTGGTATTATGATCTTTTATGACACTCTTATCTAACATAGGTAAATGCAAGCATTGAATATTCTATCCCTAAGACACACACACACATCTTTGCATTTGTTTATATTTTGCTCCTCATGGCTCTCTTTTCTGTGTTCCTACTTCATATAACACTACACTGCACTGATATTTCTTCATGAGTTGGTTTCCCCCAACCAACTCATGTACAATGCCACATGGTAGTTAATGCATTTATATTCCAGAAACTTAATAGTGCCCAAAACAGAGCTCAAACTTTTTGGAATAAATAGTACTATAGGCTGAATGTCTCCCCCACCCCCAAACCAAATTCATATGTTGAAATTCTAACCATCAATATGTTGATTTGAGGAGCTGGGGCCTCTGGAAGGTAATTAGATAATGAAAGCATAGCCTTCAAGAATATGATTAGTTCCCTTAAAAAGGGGACTCCAGAAAGATCCCTTGCCCCTTTGACCATGTGAAGACATAGCAAAAATACTGCCATCTGAATGTGAGCAACCTGGCTCTCACCAGACATCTAATCTACAGGTGCCTTGCTCTCAGACTTCCCAGCCTCCAGAACTGTGAGTAATAAATTTCTGTTGTTTAAGCTACTTAATCTATGGTATTCTTTTATAGCAGCCTGAATAGACTGAGAGAGAAATTGATATCAAGAAGTGAGGAGCTGCTATAACAAATAGTAAAAATGTGGAAGTGGCTTTGGAACTGAGTAATGGGTAGAAGTTGAAAGAATCTTAGGGTGCATTCTAGAAAAAGCATTCATTGCTGTCAATGCACCATTAAGGATGGTTCTGACAAAGGTCCAGAAAGAAAAGAGGAGAGCTGTAGAGAAAGCCTCAGTCTTTTCATAGAATACCTAAGTAATCTTGAACAGACAGTTGTAGACTGTACAATCAAGGCCATTCTGATGAGGGCTCAGACAGAAATAAGGAACACGTTGTTGAATAAGGAGGAAAGACCAACCTTGTTATAAAATGGCAGAGAACTTGTCTGAATTGTGCTCATGTGCTTTTGTTTTGTGCAAGGTCGAACAATGAAATTGGATATTGGCTGAGGAACTATCTAAGCAAAGTATTGAAGGAGCAGGCTGGTTCCTTCTGACTGCTTATGGTAAAATGCAGGAAGATATAAATGATTTAAAGTTCAAATTGTTCATCAAAAGGGAAGCAGAACTTAAAGCTTTGGAACATTCTCAGCTTATCCATATTGAAAAGAATGAGAAAGCCTGTTCAGGAAAGACCTTTAAGGGTGTGGCCAAAGGACCACTTGATAAGATTAGTCAACAAATAGATGGTCATTGAAGACATCCCATAGATGAAATTGATTAAGAAAAGTACGTAGAGCAGAATTTGAAGAGGACAGAGGTCAGAACTCTCTGTCCTATGAACAGATAAAGGTAGGGTAGAAGAAATAGAGTCCACAAAGGGACTTAAGAAGAAATGAGCATAAAGGCAGAAGGAGTAAAAGTGGTGTCACAGAAGCCAAGGGAAAGTCAATCCCAATATACACTAATATGTATAAAATGGATAACTAATAAGAAACTGCTGTATAAAAAATAAATAAAAATTCAATAATTAAAAAAAAAAAAAAAAAGAATCCAAGGGAAAGTGCTATGGTCTGAGTGCTTTTGTCTCCCCAAATTCATATGTTGAAATCCTAACCTGCAATAATGATGGTATTAATATGTGGGGTCTTTGGGAGGTAATTAGGTCATGAGGATGGAACCCTCGTGAAAGGGATTAGAGCTTTTATAAAAAAAGACCCCACAGAGCTCCCTCGTCCCTTCCACCATGTGAGCATACAAGAAGTCTGCAACTGGAAAGAGGGTCCTCATATGACCATGCTGGTACTCTGCTCTCAGAATTTCAGCCTCTAGAACTGTGAGAAATAAATTTCTGTTGTTTATAACCTACTCACTCTGTAGTAGTTTGCTATAGCAGCCCAAATGGACTAAGACAGTAGGAGAGATGGGTAGATTTTACCCAAAGCAGCAAAGTAAGGCAAAGGTTAAAAAGAAACTATAGACTTAGAGGCACGGACATAGATACACTACCAAACGTAAATTAGATAGCTAGTGGGAAGCAGCCTCATAGCACAGGGAGATGAGCTCGGTGCTTTGTGACCACCTAGAGGGGTGGGATAGGGAGGGTGGGAGGGAGGGAGACACAAGAGGGAAGAGATATGGGAACATATGTATATATATATAACTGATTCACTTTGTTATAAAACAGAAACTAACACATCATTGTAAAGTAATTATACTCCAATAAAGATGTTAAAAAAAACTATAGAGTTTTGTAATTCATGACTTTTGCAGAGTGATTTTAATGTAGAAGTGGGGACAAATTTTGATTTTAGTAGGATAAAGAATATATGGGATTTGACGACTGGAGACAGCAAGAGCAGACTCATACTGAGGAATTTAGCTGTGAGGAAAGGAGGGACTTAGAGGCCCAGAAAGGCACTGCTGCTGTTGTTTTAAATGTGGGAGCCTGGAGCATTTACATTAGCTACAGAGTAGGAACTCGTAGAAAGGGAAATGTTAAGTCTGATTCTGGTCCTAGATCCCAAAGGAAAGATAAGAAGGATCAAAAGGTCAGTCAAATCAAAAGGAGTGAAGAGGGATTTACATTTGCATTAGTTTCCTAGATTGCCATAAACTGGGTGACTTAAAACAACAGAAAATGATTCTTTCATAGTTTTGGAGGCTAGGAGTCTGAAATCAAGGTATTGGCAAGACCACGCTCTTCTGAAGGCTCTAGAAAATAATCCTTCCTTACCTCTTCCTACCTTGGTTGCTAGCAATCCTTGGGAATGCTTGGCTTGTAGCTACATCACTCCAATTTCTACCACTAACTAGACATGTCTTTCTTCCCTCTGTGTATGTCTCTGTGTCTCTGCCTTGGTCAGTCCAGGCTGCTTTAACAAAATACCATAGGTTGGGTGGTTTCAACAATAGAAATTATTTCTTATAGTTCTGAAGTCTGGGAATTTCAAGATCAAGGTGCCAGCAAGGAAGGTTTCATTTTAAGGACTCTTCTCTTGGCTTGTAGGTGGCCACCATTTGGCTGTGTGCTCAGATGACCTCTTCTTTGTGTTTACAGGGAGAAAGAGAGAGAAAGCTCTCTGGTGCCTCTTCTTAGGAGGAAACTAATCCCATCATGAGGACACCCTAATTACCTTCCAAAGGCCCCATCTTCAAATAGCATCCCATCTGAAATTAGGATTTCAACATATGAATTGGGGGAGGACACATTTCAGTCCATAGCAGTCTCCAAATCTCTTTCTCCTTATAAGAATACAATTCACTGGATTTAGGGCCCATCCTAGCCTTGTATCACCTCCTCACAACCAGATTGCTTCTGCAAAGACTTGATATCTGAACAAAGTCATGTTCATAGGTACCAGGGGTTAAGACTCCAACATATCTTTTGGGGGGACAGAATTCAACCTACAACAGCGGCAAACACAATGAGCGTTTGTGTAGAGCTACTTTTGCAGAGATTAAGGTGAGAAACTAGGGAATTCATATCCCATAGTCTCCATTATCTCAGAAAATTGAAATACATGGTCATCTACTGAGAAGCAGAGGGGAAATGCAGGCATATACATTCCAACACACCATGAAAAGCCCTTTAATAAAAGTGTGATTATGGCATGCTGTGGGTACACAGAAGGGGGAGTGAATAACTCAGCATAGGCTGAGAGAATAAAAGGGCTTCTCTGAGGACAGGGTATAGGACTAGAAAGATAAGTAAGAATATCCCCAGAGAAAACATGTGTGGCCGGAAGAGAACATCCCAGGCAGACAGAGCAATGGGCAAAGGAGGAGGGTTTCACAAAGGCCAAAGACCTTTCTCAACCTCCCACAGTGCCACCACTGTCTATGCTAGGACCCTGTGTTGGAGCCCACTATCTTGTACTCTAACTTCCTTTTGTTCCCCTCTGCCAGCTTGGAGAAGAAAAGAGGGATGTTCATTCCTTGGTCCAAGAGTGTTTATTTTCTGATGGGCTATCCTCTTACCTGTGGTCCCATCATCAATCCCAAAAGGCCTTGAGGTGTACTGAAATGCACAAGGTGGGAATAATGATTAATGCATCCTGGGACAAGGAGCTGCAGGACCGGGATGCCTGCCTCCTCACAGAGATGCCATTGTTCTTCCCTGAGACATCGTCCCTCCCCTCTCACACCCTGACCACGGCTTCCCCAAGCAGAGTGTTTATGTGTTGAGTGCAACACTCCATGGACTTCAGGGCCTAATGGGGTGTGAGAGGGGGCCTGGGGTTTTTCATCTTGTTTTCAGCTGTACAAACAGCACACACTTTCCCCTTCCACTCAGGGTCTAAGTTCAGGTCTTCTTAAATACTGGGGGCTACAAGGTGGCAGCAGTGACTCCACAAGTCGAAAGAGAGGGACCTGGTGCCTCCCACCTTAACCCCAAACACATTCAAAGTGTTTGTTTTCTCAGCCCCCCGCTGCCTAAACTCTCAGATAAACATCTCGCTGGTGGTGGATATTTTAGGATTCCTCAGAAGCTCTGTTTAAAGGCAGCAGGATGAGCTCTACCTTATCCAAAGCAAGTAGAACCTGCTTCCCAAAAAGGCAACCACAATGAGTGAATGAAGAGATTTTTCTCTCCCACCTAATGTGGGCTTTCTTTCTTTCTTTCCTCCTTCTTTCTTCCCTTCCTTCTTCCCTTCTTTCCTTCCTTCCTTCCTTCCTTCTTTCTTTTCTTTCTTTCTTTCTTTCTTTCTTTCTTTCTTTCTTTCTTTCTTTCTTTCTTTCTTTCTTTCTCTTTCTTTCTTTCTTTCTTCCTTTCTTTCCTTCTTCCCTCCCTCTCTCCTTCCCTCCTCCCTCCCTCCCTCCCTCCCTTCCTTCCTTCTTTCTTTCTTTGTTTCTTTGTTTCTTTCTTTCTTTCTTTCTTTCTTCCTTCCTTTCTTTCTTTCCTTCTTCCCTCCCTCCCTCCCTTTCTCCTTCCCTCCTCCCTCCCACCCTCCCTTCCTTCCTTCCTTCCTTCCATCTTTTTTTCCTTCCTTCCTTTCTTCTCTCTCTCTCTCTCTCTCTTTTAAGCTTTTTAACATTTACTTAAACACATTTTCTCCACAGGTAGAAACTTTCAAAATTCTTTGCACTGACAGTTTAGGAAGTCCATCCTCCCTGGAACAAAAGTAGATTCAAAGGAAAAGAAGTGCAGAAGAAACAAACAAGCATATGCTGAACTCCTGTTATGCATCTGTTACTGTGACACACACTTACCGTGTTATCCCACTTAATTCCCACAATGACAAGGGAGGAAAATTCTATTATCCCCTACTGAGATTGAGAAAACTGAAGAAGACAACCTAAGATTTCAAACAAAGTCCGTCTAGTTCCAAGGCCCATGTTATTTTCTCCCTCTACCCTGCTGTTTTAACACCTGCTTCATACAACATTTTTTTCTGAAAGAAAGGGAATGTGTGTATCATCATGAAATAGCTATGGTTTTGATCAAACACCACTACTATTTCCTATTCAGATATAAAATATAACATGTTTTAGTGGAAATAGCCAAGAGTTGGTTACAGAAGAGATAGCTTTAAGTCACATTGTTGTTACTCAATATTGAAATTAATTATGGACTAAGCTATATTGACGGCTGCAATTAGAAATCAATACTATCTTGCATCTGCTAAACATTAAGAAAATAGGAAGATGAACAATTATCTGTTGACTTTGGGCAGCAGACATAGAACATTTGTATAATTATCATAATGTATTGAGCATTAGTGTTTGCCAAGCACTTGGCTAAAGGCTAGTGCATTCTCACTACATCCTATAAGATACAAATGTGATTATTTTCCTCCACCTATTTTTTTTAGGTGTGTTTTACAGTTTAAGAAACTGAGACTCAAGGAGATTAAATAATTTGCCCAAGGTCACATCACTGGAATACAACAGAACTAGGCTCTTTACCCAGATTTTCTGACTCTGTCTGTTTGTTTAACCACCGCTGGGCAAACTGCCCAATTCAATTCCCTCCTCCATCCCTGAGCCTTTAACTTAGATATTTATTTATGGGGAAAAACTGTAGGCTCCAAGGCAAGAGCTGCCCTGAATTATCTTAGTCACTGTTGAATTTTCTTTTTTCTTAACCCATATAGATATGCACTGTGAAGTTTTTTTCAGATTTGGGTTCAAATTCTGGTTCAGACACTGACTAGATGGAATGACTTTGTTCACCTTACTGAACCTCCAATACCTAGCTTCCCCATTTGATTAAAAGAGTTGATAGGACCCAAAGAGCAGAGTGGTTGCATATAATGTGAAATCATGTCATGTGAACCTCCTGACATAGAACCTCGTAGACCGAAATCAATATATACCAAATGCATATAAATACATAAACACCCAATAAATATCAAATCATCCCTGTCCCTTCCTCTGAGTTCTAGCTTTAAGAATAAGAATCAAGTATAGACCAAATAAGAGAGAGAAAAAGAAATCAATATCATCTTTTCTCATTTGTCTAACAAACTCTTCTGCAATGATTTCTTCCACTCTGTAGTGCAAAATCCCAGGAAGATTTCAGGGTATTTAGGTATAATAGTGGTCAACTATTGCTAAAATAATGCTGCATAACAAATTGTCCCAAGAGTCGGTAGCTTAACACTACATTTATTACTGCTTGTAATTCTGTGGGTCCAGTGGAAGGTGGCTGATCTAGGCTGTACTTGGCTCTAAGATGCAGTTTGTGTCCTAGTCTGCTCCATGTGTTTCTCAGTTTCTTGGACAAGTGGCTGCTCAGGAAACCAATTTGCATGCTGATGGTAGACATACAGGTGAGGGCAGTGAACACACAAGATATCTCTTAGTAGCTAGTCTTGGAGCTGACATTCTAATACTTCTGTCCACCTCCCATTGGCCAAAGTAATTCATAGGGCAAAATTCAAAGATAATAAGTCCTGTGGCAGACAGACCTAAAAGTGATGCCAAGGATTAACTACTACTAGTGTTCACACCTTTATATAAGCCCCTCCTCTTGAGTGTCAGAAGTAGCCAAGATTTGTTTATAACCAATATACTATAGTGAAGGTGATGGGATGTGACTTCTGTGATTATATTACATTATATGGACTTTGTACAGCTAGTAGACTTGCTTTTGAGACTCTCTCTCTAGCCAACCTTGAAGGAGCAAGTAGCCAAGTTGGGAGTTCCATGTCACAAGGATGAGGGTGGCTTTCAACCGACAAGGAAAAAGAAGTGGGAGCCCTCGGTACTACAACTGCAAGGAACTAAATTCTGACAATTCTGCACAATGGAAAAACACATCTGGAAAATTATCCAAAATCTGGATGTGCAGACATTCTCAATGGAGCCCTCTCTCTTTGTTCTGAGGTTAGAAGGTATATCCAGTCAGATTCTTCTCTTTTAGAGTGTTATTTTGTTTTTCTTTAGGCATGATTAAGATATGGGTTCCTTTGTCACTCAAGACATGTGTTGAGCTGTCCAACTGGTTTTCTGAAGCCTCCCTAACTTTATTCAACTTTTAGGCTGGACATGTGAGAAGGAGAACACACCCTACTCCTTAGAAAAAGGAAAGGAAATGCATTATACTCCAAAAATAGCACTCTCTTAGAAGTTCCCATCACCAAGCTGCCTCCTAATGAATTCTTCTCTATCTGGCCTTATATATCCTGGAGGTAGGTAATGGGCCAAAGTTGGGAAGACCAGTTTAGTGGCACCATTTTTGCAAGTTCTGCATACATAGTTTCCTGAAACTCAGGAATGCAGCAAATCCATTTTACTGTTTTCTTTCTCTAATATGAATTTTAGGGCAAGTTGTTTTCCTCTCATCATCAGTTGCATCATCCACACAATGGGAGTGATAATAATACCAGCCTGTCAGTGTTGTTATGAGAGTTACTGAGATAGTGAACCTGGAAATGAACAAGTGTACAATAATTCCTTTATTCTCAGACTTGGTCAGTCTTGCCCTTGGGTTGCTGTAGCGAAGAAGATAAAAGGTTAGATTAAAAAGGCAAACAATCCTGAGTTCAAATCTCAACTCTGCTACTTACCAGCTTATTAACTTTGTACAATTTATAACTTCTCCATTTTCTCACCTGTAAGATGGAGATAATAATAGTATTTCCCTCATAGGGTTATTGTAATGTTTAAATGAGAAAGTGTATGTTAAGTGCTTAGTCAGTGGCTGCCAAATATAAAATATTCATCAATATTAGCTGCTATATGAATATAATAATAGTTATTATTATGTAAATATTAACAAGTTACATTCTGGGATATTTTATACAGAATGACCATTCACTTTCTCAGTGATACAATGTATGATAATACAATTTTTATGCAGAAACTATTTATTTTAAAATACCATAGACTGGGTGGCTTATAAATAACAAAAATTTATTTCTAACACTTCTGTAGGCTGGGAAGTCTAAGACTGAAACACTGGCAGATTACATGTTTGGTGAGGATCCGCTTCCTTGTTCATAGATGGCTGTCTTTTGCTGTGTCCTCACATGGCAGAAGGGACAAGAGACCTTTCTGAGGTTTCTTTTATAAGGATACTAATCTCATTCATAATGGCTATGCCCTTATGAGCTAATCACCTCCCAAAGGCCCCACATCCTAATAGCATCACATTTGGGGGTTAGCATTTCAACATATAAATATGGAGGGAGGATACAGACATTTAGTCTACAGCGTTCCTCCCCAGCTTCCCAAAATTAATGTCCTTCTCACATGCAAAATACATTAATTCTATCCCAACAGCCCTAAAACAATTATTTCAGCATCAACTCTGAAGTCTACGATCCACAGTCTTATTGGTGAACCACCAAGATAACTTTTTAATCCTTAACTGTCCCCAAATATGGACCACCTCATTAAATAGTGAGTGCAAATTTCCATGGACAATTCAAACTCAAGATGTCTACATTTTACGTTACTCTCTTTGCTGCAGGCTGTTTTTCATCTTAAAGTCACAATATAAGGCAATGATAACACCACACACTCAGCCATCCAAGCCATAGACATAGAGCTATGCCGGCTTCTCCTTCGGCTCATCCTCCACATGTCATCAGTGACTGAGCACAAGAATTCCATCCCTTTAGCATATCTAGCATCCATTCCTCCCCATCCTATTTGCACTTCCTTAATTCCTGCCTTCATAATATCTCTCCTGCATAACTATGATGCTCACCTCCGGTCTTTCTCATGAGTTCATCTTTCCTTCTACAGCCACAGTGAACTGTGTAAAATGAAGATCAGAATGTTTCCTGCTTTGTACATGTTATAGTCCCTCTTTAACCAGTTATAGAATAACCACTGTAAGCTGTTCTTATTTACCTCTTCAGTCTATTCTCTACCACCTTTCTTATCTCCTCCTTTCCTTGCACAGTATGAGTCAGGCATATGCTAGTACTTTGGGTTCCCGAATAATGAATTTTCCATCTCTCTATGTCTTTGTTCACGCTGTACTCTTGGTCAATAATGCCCTAGTGAAAAACTCTTATCTCCCAAGGCTGAGCAAGCATCATTCTTTTACGAAGGTTTTCCTGCCCACACTATCCTCATGTAGAATTACCTCCTTTGTATGCTGGAGACATCTCATAGCTGTTTTGGCCATAGCATCTGTGTTGCACTTTATCTGTTTGCATGCCCATTTTTCCCATTAAACTGGGAAGACTTTCAGGGCAAGGGCTATGACTGGCTCATCCATGTATCTTCGTCATTGCCCATCACAATTTTAGATACATAGTGGACACACAGTGAGTTAATAGACAAGTGAATGAATAAATAAAATTAGTGTATCAGTGGATAAATCTACTAAATGAAGATAGAAACCCTCATCATGTGTTCCTCTCAGGGTTTATGTGCTGATGAAATAAGATGATGGATATAAAAAATGCCTTGTAAGCCATAAAGAATTTCAGACTGTATAGGATAAATGACTTTATGTCTAGTCTTGAAAGGAAGGGAGAAGTTATTCATGTTGCCATTATGACTCTAGAATTTTGCACTTTAAGATATTCTTTGGGGACTCCCTAACAAGATACAGATTGAACAGATATTCCTAGATGACTCTTCATCTCTTCTCTTTGGTGTCTGCCAGGCTGGAGCAAAAACATGATTGAACTGGGAGGCAGGAGATCTGAGATCTTGTGGGACCTGGAACAATTCATTCCCACTTCCTCTGCCTCAGTTAAAAGGTGAGTCTTAGAACTGATTGAAATATAATATTTTTTTGTTTGTTTGTTTTTCCATTTCACAGATGAAGAAACTGAAACTTAAAGAGGTTAAATAAGCTTAAGGGGTAGAGCCAAGATTGGAACAGGCTGCTTAGATTTGGGGGCCATGCTCTCAACTGTATACTACACTGCCTTTCATGGGGGGTATATTTGTTACAAAAAGAATAGTAAGATAAACAGTGAGATGATAATCTAATTTTTGAATAAAAATTGAATTATGTAGAAAACTAGCATTTTAAGCCAGGTTATTTTCTTGGAAATAGATTTATTATGTTTCTATAGGTCTATAGGTCTTAGACTGGGTTACTCCAAAAGGAGCCTGAGATAAGAACTTGAGATAGGGGGGTTATTTTGGGAAGTGGGGACCGAGAAGTGTGAAACAGAGAAGGAAGAAAGCGCACTCAAGGGTGAATCACTGGCAACTGGGGCTCAGCCCCACTGGGTACCTTCTGATTAGCCTTATCCCCAGCTCTCAGGTCCCTTTAAGAAGAATTTCCCCAGGGAATGGTAGCTTCTCCAGCAATTCTAGGGTGATGGCCGAGTGTGTTTTGGGGGCTTCCCCTGCTGCAGAGGCTTAGAAGTCCCAGGGAAAGACTTACACATTACAACAGAAGTAAGGTGCAGTCAGGTCACACCTGTCCACAGCTGATTGTTAATACATCTAGTGTAAAAAGGTAGGCAAAAGAGGATGTGTGATGGAACACACAGATATGTGCTGCACTCCCTTTTAACATAGTAACAGTGGAGTCTGGAGGATTCCAAAGGGATGCCCCATTTGCCTGTGAAGTGTGGATTGTTCCATACAGTGTAGGTAGAAGAAGTAACAGCAAAGTTAGACACTAAGTGATACAACCAGACTGTGTCTACTCATTTACCATGCCCAGGCTTTAGCCCAGAGAGTGTAAAATGTATTCAATAAATTGAGAGCCTCTGGTGAAGTTGTTTAAAGAGGACTAAATTAGCTGAGAAGTGAACTCTGTCCACTACACATTTTCTCCTTCCTGCTACCTGGCATGCAGATGTAACAGGTGGGGCTGCAGCTGTCATTTTGTGACCATGAAGAAACATTGAGGGTGAAACTCGCTTGCTAAGGATAGTATAGCAGAATGATAGAAGTTGTTTTGGTTTCTGATGCTATCTCTGATGTGCCATGGTACAAGCCTGGTCTAACTATTCATGGACTTATTTTACCCAAGAGAAAAACTGAACCCTTATCTTAATTAAGACTCTCCTATATGCAAACAAACTGAATCCTCAGTGATATAAGTGATATAGCTCTGCTCTTAGTATTTGATCCATTCTTCAACAATGATGGTGGACTTACCTTCTTATGGTGTTTGTTTAAAACAAAATAAGCAGGCCCAATCATCTTCGAATAAATTAGAAGCAAGGTAATATCCCAAACTAAAATATGTACAGAGTTACAAAAGAGATATTACCCACATGAAATGAAAATTTGCCAGCTGCTATGGGCAAGATATATCCAGAGTCTCCCCAACAGGGCACCTTTCTTGTCATATGTGTCCAGTTATGCTGAGCCTGACTGAGACTTGTGAAAAGATGGGAATTCAGAACTAGCTCTCAGAATTGGAAATGAGAGTGACCTAAGGCCCCTGACCCTGAAGAAAAACCTGATTTCTTTGCTTGGCTCAGTTACTGTAGTGCTGGAAATAACTGAGAAGCTCAAAGCAACTTCTGGCTAGAAGTCTTTTAACAGAAAGTAAATAAGAAAGGGGTGGAGATATAATTCCATAGCCAGACTGAAGTGGAAATTCTGGGATGGCCACTGGCTTTGCAAATCTATTTGCCATCATAAGAGGGCAAACGTTCACTAAAACTGCCTTTACGTTCCAGGAATAGAGGGATCAAGAGGGACTATATACTGCCAATATTGGATTGGGAGGGGTCTGAGAATCAAATTATCTCTGGTTATGAAATCTTTAGGAATATAATTTTCAAAATGACAAATAGCAAGTTGGCATATGTGTGTTTACATGAGAGTGCTGACAATTAGAAAGCGCTTCATGGAACACTGCAAACATAAAGTGGATTGGTATGTAGAATTAATTTTATAAGTTAGGAAATGCATCCCAGGGACATTTTTTAAGCTACAGCATAAAATCACTATTTGATATAAAAAAAAATCAGTTGACAAAAAACAAAATTTAAAATAGGTAATATTTATTACATGCTGAAGTTATGCCAGGCCCTGGGGTATTTTATGTTTATTATTTCATTTAAGCTTCACCCTAACCCTGTAAGATGGGCACTATAATCATACCAGTTTTACAGATTAGGGGGTAAAGAGAGACTTGACCAGTTTCTGCAAAGTCATACAGCTAGGAATCTGGGAGCCCGGTTTTGAACTTGGGTAGTAAGGAGTTTGACGAACAGTATGCATGGCCACCACTGTGAGCACAAACGTATGGAGAGTGCTACCACCGTCACATCTTAAGATGTCTTCCCAGGTGCAGTACCTTGGAATGAGACCTGTGCAGTAAGTATAAGGTGGGTGGTGTGTTATGATGCTTCTGACACTTCGACCCTTCGCTATTCTCACAAAGCTTGTCCTGCTTGGTACTAGCAGACTTCTTCCCATACTTCCTCCCTCTCTCTCTTTCTTCCTTTTTCCCTTCCTTCATTTTCCTTCTTTGTCCCCTCCCTCCCTCCTTCCCTCCCTTCTTTCCTCTCTTCCTTCTTTCCTTTCTTCCTTCTTTCCTTTCTTCCTTCCTTCCTTTCTTCCTTCCTTCTTCCCTCCCTCTCTTCTAAATTTATTGAGCCTATAAGTTGATTTTCAATATTCACTGTAGTTATGTTCTATAAAGGCACCACAAATACCGAATTAACAAATACTGAGCCATTGCTCCCAGAGGAAATACAGAATTAGGTTCCTGCAAGTCTCTGGTCACAACATTTTCACCAATCAATCAACACGTAATCTTGTTTTCTGTGCCATTCCATTTAAGGACATCTTATTTAACATACATCGTTGATTCATTTACATTGAACTCACAGTCAACAGCACTATAAGTCATGCCTGAATGAAGCTTAACTAATACACGGGTTTTGTCTGTAAAGCCCATCACAGCCTTCTTGCACTTAGGAAGACTAGACAGCACTTCAGAGCTACACTAGAAGGCCATTTAAACAGTGAAATCACCAATAAAACATGCAAAATTGTGAAATCTGGGAATTAAATAGACTGTGAAAAGGATACTTGTTTACAGGATGAAAGTTGAAACAAGAAGGCAAGGTATCACCTTGTCTGACCTCAACTGGGAACTTGTGTGTCAGGCAGCTCAATTTGTTTTGCTATTTCGTGTATGTCTGCGACTGACCAAAGTGCCATGAATATTGGTTTCTGGATTACAAATAAATTTTATTGAGTAGGTAAATTTGCAAGTACAGTATCTATTAATAATGAGCATCAGCTGTTCTGTGTACCATGTACTGTATGAAATATCAGGATCCAATAGTAAGCAAATAACAGAAACTATATCTTCTTCTCATCAACTTAATATCTAGATGAGGGAAACAGTTATTAATCATAGTCACATAAAGATAAAGAAAAACTTATAAGTACTGTATTATATTGCATTCTTTAACTGATTTATTAGTTAATTTATTCATCTAATCATTCATTTATTTGAGGACATTATTTTGTGCTTACTACATACCAAGTACCATGTTAGGCAGTCAAAATATGTTATTACTGCCCATTTACTTGCTTGACTTCCTTCTCCCCTAAATATGTTAGCCTGTTGAAGACAGGGAGAGCATATTACACATTTTTATATCCATGCATAGAAAATTATTTAATGGATTTGAGATCAGGAGTCTACCAGGGTTCTGTGATTTTCTTGGTAAAATAAGGTAGTTTGACTAGACAGTCTCTCTAGGCCCATTAAGTTTGAGACTGTATGAGTCACTCAATAAATATTTGCTGAATTGATTTATGGGAAATTGTTTCCCAGTGGGTTCAGATAAGAAATATAGTGGCAAAGCTCTCTGATACCTCAAGTAGAAAAAGGCATGTTTAAGCAGCAATAGAGTCAAATATCGGCTCTGAAGAGCAAACCTCCAGCTTTTCCTGACATGGGGCTCCATGACTCCACATATATAATAAAGATCTTATGTAAGCAGAGCAGGCAGTTCTCATGGTGAACATGAAAGCCCGGGAGCCACATTCTAGCACATTATGGGTAGTTTATGGAGCACATCATTTCATAATGTGAGACAAATTGGCACCGGGACTTCCAATGGCTGAGGTCCAAGTGGACCACCAAGAAAGAAAAATGAAGAGAATGCCAGCAAGAGAAGACCTAGTCTCTTCTCCTTAGAGCTTGAGTTTCTAATTCCTCAAAGTGTTCCTTTAGCAAAAGGTTTTTACAGTAATCATTTTATAGTTTATGACCCTTGAAATAAGACTTGTAGGCATTCATTTGTTCATTCAGTCATTTATTCATTCATGCATTTAACAAGCAAGGATTTGAGTCCTTACAAAATGCCACGCAATGTGGCAGGCATGGGAATTACAGGGGTGAGGAAAACTCTATATGGTCGTTGCAAAAATGGAGTTTAAAGTCCAGTCGGAATGATACACAGTGAGTGAGAGCATGATGCAGTGGGAGCTCAAACTGCGGGAACTAACCTTCTCCTAGGGGGCCTCCCTCATGACGTTAAGTTAGTCAAAACTGGTATGAGGGGTAGACTATATCAAGGTGGAGAGGGCTGGTTGGGTAGAAAAGACCCTAGGCACAGAATACATCTCTATAAAGAGAGCACTTGACCCTGCAGTGTATTAAAAGACTAAAAGTCAGAGAGGTAGTAGGAGTCTGTGATGATGCTGAGGAAGGAGATGGAGTCTAGGTCTTCAAAAGCCTTATAAGCAATGGCAGTGGGAAATATACATCTTGCATTTACCATACAATAAGAAGCTACTGGGAGATTTTAAGCCAGGAAGGGTCATGAACAGATTTACATCTTAGGATGAGCCTTGCTATTTACTAGGTGAAAATAGATTGTTACCAGATCAGAGTGTAAGAGTAAATCATCATAATCTGGGTAAGAGGTGTCCCTGGCTGGTGCTTAGATGGTGGTGGAGAAACTGGAGAGATGTGCATAGGTTTATAACAAGAGGTAAAATTGGTAGAATTTGACAATGACTAGCTATAGGAGCAAGAAAGAAGAAGAAAAAAAAAAAGACAGGTACCTCCTAAGTATCTATGTTGAGCAACTGGATGGATGGGATGATTTTTTTTTAGGTGGAATGATTACTTACTATGCTATGGAACACTGTATGACAAAGTCCCTTAGAAGGGAAATCAGTATTTCAGATTTGAAATGACTTTGAGGTGACTGTGAGAAATCAATACAGAAATGCCACAGAAGACTGCTGGTGAAAGGATTTTGGAATTTAGGCAAGAAGTCTGGGCTGGAGATGGAGATTAGAGTTAATAATGAAGCATTTGGAAAGCCTGTGATCTTTCAGGGAAAGTGAGTGAAGAGCAAAGGAAATGAGACCAATAGAGAACTCCCAATTTTTAAGGGCCAGGTAAGGGAAGAAGAAATGTTAAGAAGCTATGGAAGAATATCTCAGGAGACTGTTGGAAAATCAGAATTATATCTTCTGTTTGCATGGATACCTGTGACAAGAAATGTCTACATGAGTCTATTCTTATTGGGACAATGTCATTCATGTCATAGTTTTACCCACCACATTACCCCAAATTTCCAAATTAGAAATGCTCTGCCTTGGTAACTAGGAAAACTGTACTTCTAAGCAACTGGTTTATTTCTATTTTACAGAGGATATGCATATTATAGCACATGTATTGCCTTTTTTCTATGGATGTCAGGAGGCCTTGAGATACAATTTCAGTCAATGTTTTATTTTTATGAAGAACTGTAAGACCTTCGGGCATGTATTTCTGTTCATAGCTCTCTATTGCTTCATTTTTTCCATTCAACTCTTATTTTTTTCTCACTTACATTTATTTTTAAACTATTTTTCCTCCTACTCCTACAAAATACATTACATTTTTGTAACCCACCTAATGCCATTTTGAAAAGCAGTAGGATATATATTCATTATATTAAAATATTCTCACTTAATAACAATGTTTTTGACTGTCATTGGATTTATATTATGTTCAATTGAGAGAAAAAGAACAGAAAAAAGACCCGTAAAACCTAATTTTATTGGACAATTAAAAAATATTCAGTTGTCCCATAAAACCCTTCTTTATTCCGTCACCATTGGAAATGGAATCAAATGACTAATAACTCATTCTACATAGAAACTTGTAATAAAATTTTACTATAGGTGCATATTTATATCAGTATTTATTACTTGCTGCTGAAGTGTCATTTGGGCCATAGACAAGACTCATATTCATTTGCTATATGAAACTCATGAAATATAGTGATTGAAAATTCAAAAGGAGAAAAAGATAGGTAACAGAGGGCTGTATTGAAGGACGCTATTCTCTTGGTCTGAAACACCTAGGGTAGAAGAGTCAAGGGGATTGAAAGTGATGCCACGGGACCCTTGGCATAGAGATCTATGTCTAAAGCCCACCATATTTAAACAGGAATCCCTGTTTCTCCTTTTTGTCTCATGGTGAAGTGGCAGGAGGGATGGAAGTGGTGGGGGGTGGGTAGGGAGTGCAGCAGTGGCTCAGAAGCTTTCCTTACTGCAGCTGTTCTTCCTGTAAAACACTCTTATACCAGCCAATGTTCCTCTATGCACTAAGCAGCTCTGCCCCAGGTTTAGTGACAGCATTGAGTAACAGTTCTGAGAGCTGTAGTCAACGGATAATAGATATGAAAGATTTCTTGACTCATCCTATATGAAATTATAGGAGACTTATCAGCACAAAGAGGTAAGTCATGTGTATGGTAGCTCTAGACCAGAGCATGTGGCACTAAGCCACTGGAGAGATCATCCCAACAAGCTTCTATTCAAACTTCAACACCCAGATATGCCCTTCCTCTCTGAAGACTTTCCCAACTTTCCCCAAACTCACAGTACTTATTCATCCTAGAATCTAATACGAGGTGGGGTTAAAGGGTTGACTAAGGGGTCATTTGTCCATGGACTTAAGTTTAAACTTTTTACATAATCTCCAAGTGAATTTCTTTACATTTTCATAGGAATACACTAACAAGATTGAATAAAAAAAAAACAGTCAAAAGTTTTAAATTTTCACTGTATTCAAGTTCAAACTGCTTATCAGTAGGTTTAAATTTATTATTCTTAATAAATCCTGAATAAATCTTAGATTTATTTGTGAATAGTACAATTATGTGACATTATACTTTTTGTAATTCTGATTTAGCATATTTTAATTTGTAGTATACTGAGAACCCCAAATACACAGAGAGATATGACCTTGGACCCCTCTAGATTTTTTGATAGATCTTGATTCATTCTTCTATTATAGGCTTTATTATCATAGTATAGTGACGTCTGTTCTTATTTTCTCCTTCAGTACCCTATAAGCTTCTACATGGCAGGGTCTATGTCTTATATTCACTTGACAATGATGCATAAACCATAATGTGAATAATAATAACCTTGGAAAGTTGTCAAAAATCCACATTTCTGAATCTTAACCCCAGAAACTTAGGTTCACAAAGATTGAACTGGAATTCGAGAATTTAATTTTTAGTAGATCTACAGTTACCCTAATGCAGTGATCTATGGACTGCACTTTCATAATTTGGACATAGGTATTAGACATACTTGACACCTTTTGCCAATGCTGATCAATTGGTCATGGTTATCCAGGGAATTTTTGAGAAGAATTGTAGGGCTTCATTAGATTTCAATGGGATCGAATTCTAAACCAGTGGAATAGGTTGGAGTCAGAATGAATATTTGCTATGTATTGTCAGCATTGGTTTAAACAAAGAAGCAAGAAGGGAACTAACACTTATTTAATGTCCTCTATCAGTCAGAATCTATGCTACCTACAAAATCACTTGTTATCTTCTCCTAGTCCTCTGAATCAGGAAGGAACAGAGAAGTTAAATCTTTTGGTTAAAATCTTACAGGTAAGGAAGCAGCACTATTTACAATAGCCAAGGTATAGAAAAAAACCCAAGTGCCTATCAACAGATGAATGGAAAAAGAGGATGTGGTATATATATACAGTGGAATGTTACTCAGACATAAAAAGAATGAAATATTGCCATTTGCAGCAACATAGATGGACCTAGAGATTATCATACTAAGTGAAGTAAGTCAGACAAAGACAAATATTATATAATATCATTTATATATGGAATCTAAAAAATAATACAAATGAATCTATACACGAAACAGAAACAGACTCACAGACAGAAAACAAACTTATGGTTCCCAAAGAGGAAAGGGAGTGGGGGAGGGATAGAGTATGGGATTGACAGATACAAGTACTATATATAAAATAGATAAGCAAGAATAATTTACTGTGTAGCACAGGGAACTATATTCCATATCTTGTAATAACCTATAATGGAAAATAATCTGAAAAAATGTATTTATATAACTGAATCACTTTGCTCTACACCTGAAATTAACACAATATTGTACATCAACTATACTTCAATTAAAAAGTAAATTGGTGAAAAAAACATCTCACAGGCAGGTAGTGGTTCTGAGATTTAACTGGCCTTTATTATTAGTCTAAGTCCTTTCCACTTTACAGCAAAATTGAGAAGCTTCTCAATGGCAACCTTATTACAAATTATTTCTGGACTAAGAATTCTGATATGCAAAGTCAGGTTGACAAGATACTAGGTACAAATACTAGGTATTTTATGGATTTCTTAATGAATTTGTCAAGAACTCTCCATGTTGTTATTCTGGTTAAATGATGAACTACCTGCCTGGGGCTGGAAGTCTGAACTGATAGATGGTTTTGCTGGGAGCCTCTGCACTGGTAGGGCTCAGAAGCACTTTTATTTTATTTTGGATTTCAGTGTCAATGCAAAAACTTAACATATTTTCAAGTACCCTGTGTCAGCCTGTGCAATATAACTTTAGAAAATTTGATGTTGAATTTAACTATTCTGTTTTTTAATTCATACGATTAAAATTATTTCAAAATATAAAAAAAAGGTAAATGTGGTCTTTATGACCAGCTGCATGAACTCTATGAGCATGCTTGACATTATTTCCTTCTGTTGGCTATTTGTTGGGTAAAGAAAACAAGCATAACGTATACTTGAGAAATCATTTTCACATTTGTTAAACCTATCTGATGGTTAAGATAAAACTTGAAATAATGCAATAACAATGAGAAATACACACATGCATTCATACAAATAAACACAAAACAGACTAGCTTATAAATATGGCAAGAAATGGGGATAAATTTCAATCATTCTCTGAAAGTCAGAAGATAGACATGTAGAAAGTTATTCATTCGACTGAGTGTACTGCATGCCAAGAATGGTGCCAGGCATTGTGAATAATCAATTATATAAGACACCATCCTCTGCCTTCACAGAGAATATTGTCTTATATAGAAAATAAGTTAACGTATGGGTCACACTCCATACTTTGGGAGTACAGAGGCTGAGAGATGAAGAATCTAAATCAGATTTAGATGTGTGGGAATAACTTCCAGTAGAGTTAATACTTGACGATAAAAGGAGAAAGGTAAGTGCATTTCAGATAAAAGTACCAGACTGTGGGATAATGAAAGTCGTGGTATAGAGGACACATTGGCAAAGCCGTGAACAGTTCAATATTACTTGGATGAGAGGCAGTAGGGTTGAAAGTGAGGCTCAGAGATTAAGTAGGGACCCCCTGATTACATAGCTGGGTGAGCACTGACTTTATATTTCTGCCTCTATTTCTTCATTTTAATAATAATAATTTACTAATGTACATGGAGATTGGATGAAGTGGACTCTAAGATATTTCTCAGCCTTTAAAAGGTCTGATTCTATATTCACTCATTCAACAAATAGATATGTAAAACTTATTATGTACTAAACAGTGTTCTAAGCACTTGGGCTCTATCAGTAATTAGAATATCAATAAAATGTAAAAAGTCCCTTCCTTCATTGAGCTGACATTCTGGTAGGGGCTTTACATATTAAATACATAAATCACATAATACATTAAAAGGTATTATGTGCAGCATATAAAAGAAAAAAATAGAGCAGGAGGGAGGGTAGTGCAGATCTTAATTTTAAAAGGGTGGTCATGAAGTATAAGTTGAACCAACACAACCTAATTTCAAGACTTAGAAAGCTATTGTCATCAGGTAAATGTGGCATTGACACAAAGACAGAAAATATGTAACGGAATGGAGTCCAGAAATAGACCCACACGAAAATGGACAACTGATTCTTGACATAGATACAAAAGAACTTTATGGAGAAAAGATTTCCTTTTCAGCAAATTGTGCTGAAAACAAATAGTTATCCATGTACAAAAAAGTAAAATTTAATCCATACTAGTATCATATTAAAAAATAAAAGCTCAAAATAGATCATATACTTAAGTCTAAAACCTAAAACTATAAAACAAGAGAAAATTGTTGTTATTTTGAAATTAGGAAAGATTTCTTAGATATGATACCAAAAGCATGATCCATAGAATAACTAACTGATAAATTGGATTTATCAAAACTGGAAAAAAAAACCAAAACTCACTTCTCTTTCAAAAGACACTTTAAAGAGAATGAAAACCAGGGACTGGGAGAAATTTTTGCAAATCGTATATCTAGTAAAGGGCTTGTGGCCAGAATATATAAAGAACTCTCAAAACTCAATAACAAGAAATGACACAATTAAATAACACAATTTAAAAAACCCAACTAACCCAATTAAAAAAAAAAAGCTCTGAACAAAAATATTACCGAGTAGATATGCAGATGGCAAATAAGCACATGAACAAATACTCAGCATCATTAGTTATTAGGGAAATGTAAATTAAAACGACAATGAGGTAATAGTGCACCTCTATTAGAATGGCTAAAATTAAAAAGACTAAATAAACATACCAAATGTTGGCAAGGAAGTAGTAAAACTGGAACTCATACACTACTGGTAATACTGGACTGTGAAATAGTATAACCACTTTGGAGGACAATTTAACAGTTTCTTAAAAAGTTAAACATCCATATACCATATGATTCAGCCATTCTACTCCTACGTATTTGCCCAAAAGAAAAGAAAACATATGTACATACAAGACTTGCACACAATGTTTATAGCAGCTTTTGCTTTCTTTCTTTTTTGGTAATAGTCAAAAGCTGACAAGAACTTAAATGTTCATCAACAGGTCAATGGCATAACAATACAATGGGATATTATACAGCAAAGTAAAGAGATTTATACACACAATAACATGGATTAGTCTCAAAATAATTAAGCTTAGTAAAAGCAGTCAGGCATTAAAGAGTACATACTGTATGATTCATTTATGTACAATTCCAGAAAATGCAAACTAATTTATTGTTAGAGAAAGCAGAGCAATACTTCCCTGGTGATGGAAAGAGCAATCAGAATGGGGTGAGAGGAGTGGACAAGAGAGATTAGAAAGGGGCATGAGGAAACTTTGCAGTGTGATGAATGTGTTCCCTATTTTGTTTGTGGTGATGATTTCCCAGGTCTATGCATGTCAAAACTTATAGAGTTATACACTTTAAATATGTGCAGTTTATTATACGTCAATTATATTTCAATGAAACTGTAAAAATAAAAAACCTGATCAGGCTAGATTTCATTAAGAAGCTGACATCTGAGCAAAATCTTGGTGCAATGAGGGCACTAGTTATGTGGATATTTGGGGGGAAGGACATTCTAGTCAGAGAGAACAGTAAGTGCCAAACAGCACATCAGAGATATGCCTGGCAAGCTTGAAGACTAGAAAAGGATCAGTAATGCTGAGCAGAGTGAGCAAGAAGGAAAAAAAGGGCATAAGATCAAAAAAGTCATGGGGCTCAGATATTGGAGGACCTGGGTGGTCATTTTAATGATGTCAGCTCTTATTCTGAATGAAATGGGGTCCATTGCACGTTTTCAGTAGATATGCTTTCTTGTTTGTTAAGAGGACAGCTTACATTGTAAAAGGACAGCTCTAGCTGCTGTGCTGAAAATAGAATGTGAGGGGCAAGAGTTGAACTTGGAGGCCAGAAAGGAGACTATTTTAATAATCTAGGAGGGAGATGACAGTGGCTAGAACCAGAGGGTAGTCATGAATGTGGGAAGAAGTGTCCAGATTATGTACATCTTTTGAAGATAGAGCTTAGAGATTTTCTGATGGATTTGGCTGATGAATGAGGGAAAAAGAAGTGGTTAAAAATGACTCCATGTTTTTATACCTGAACAACTGAAAATATGGTGTGGCCATAACTACAATGAGCACAGCTCTAGGTAGAGCAGGTATGGGGATGAGGTAGATGGGATACAGCAGTAAATCCAATCAACCAAGCCTCTGCCTTCATGGGGCTTACATAGTTAGGGGAGAAATCAGATAATAAACATAAATATGTGCTTGTTTCCTAGATCCCAGGTTTGATGTGAGACAAAGTGACTGGGAAAGAAGCAATTCATTTCTGGAATCACCTTCTTTATAACGCAAGCTTTTGGTGAACTCTGGGAAGATGATGAACTGAACGCATTTTCATTTGCTCCGCTCCCAACCTGATCCATGTGCCTGCCCTGAGTCAGAGAGTCTAGGCGCAACTGGGCACGAGAAAATTCTTACATTTGCTGATAACCTGTGGGGATTGCTGGAGCAAAATGTTTTAAACTAGATCAGATAAAGCCTGAGGACCAGTGGGAAGCCCTAGAGCAAGGATTGAAATGCTGAAAATCCTGGGGAAAACCTGGACCATAGCGATCTAAGGAATGCTGTGGAGAAAATAAACATCTGCCTCATGTTAGTGTGCTTTGTCTTTCCCTTACCATGACATGGGAAAGAAGCTCATTAGGTGGGTTGAGCCTTCTGATCCTGAGGCCGGGAGGGTTCAAGAAGACCAGAGAGCAGGAAGATTTCTTTCTGGGGTCCCAACAGGAGACTGGTTGCAGGCTTGCTGCTACCCACTCCAGCCATGGAGGTGGGGAATATTTACCTCTCCTTGATGCTACTTAGGACCAGTAGCAAGCTCCAATAAATGCCACACAAACAAAAATACACTTTTAAGGAGGTCCAACTACCAGAGAAGAGGAACCTCTGATCCACCAAATCAGCATGTCATGCTTTTGAACAACAAAAGTTAATAGGCAAATTGAAAAATAGAACAGATGCTGTCAAAATCTGAACTTGTGACCTAGATAATCAGATGAAAGAACCACCTGAAAGCACATAAGAAAACTCAAAGAGATGGAAATCATAAGGGTAATGATAAGAGATATGAAGAACCTAAGATGCAGATAATAGGACTTCCACAAAGTATCAAATAAACATGTGGAGAATAGGGAATAATCACACACACAACATAAAGGAATTATCTCGAGGTGATAAAACAACTGAATCTTTAGAATAAAAGGGAGGTTTGATGATAAAAACATACCTCGACATAGCCTGATAAAATTTATGAATTTCAAAGATAAGGATGAGAAGATTCTCCAGACACAAAGAGCAATTTAGCTTCAAAGAAAAACACATCTGTTTGATAATTGGACAGCTTATGTGAAAGAGTGGAAAATAGTAGCTGGTGAGATAACATCTACATATACTGATGAGAAAAGAACTGATACCATCAGTCATATACCCAAAACTTCCTGAGGAGATAAAGGTGAGATATTTGAAGCTATTGAAAGATTCGGAGACTACGCCCATTCATACCACGGAAGAAATTACTAAAAGAAGGATTCTGACCAAATAACGGAGTTAGAACAAGATCTAAAAATTATAGTAGATGAAGAGGACAGGGAAAAAGGGTGAGTTAATCTTATATTCTCTCTACTTCTATTCTTATCTTTGATAATTTGTAGGAGACTTCAACTGAATTCCCATATTCCCTAAACATCTAAGATAATATGAATCATGGACAAATCCCTAGGTAATTTTATGAAGTTAGCAACCTAATAGCAAAATCTGATAAACATAATTCAAAAAAAAAAGAGAAAAGAATAAAAGAACAATTTCACATAATTCAAACACAGACAATGTAACTCAGAGCCTGCATTCTTAAATACTTTGTTAAACCAATTAATATACAAAAGCAATAGCAGGTCCAGATGATCAGCAGACATATGTAAAGATGCTCAAATTCCCTTATGGTTGAGTAAATGCAGACTAGAGTACACAGATATTACTTTCCATTTGTTAGTCCAATATATATTTTATATATATATGATAATGTTTATTTTTTCAAGGATACAAAGTATATTCACATAATTGATGGATGTGCATTATTATGCTTTTGGGGAAATGATTTAGACAACATTTATTAAAAATAAATATACATATAACTTTTAATCCAGCAATGCCACTTCTTGGAATACACCCTATAAAAACTAAATACCAATGCATATAAAGATGTGCATGTAAAGAAATCTATTGCAGACTCTTCAGAGTAGGAAAAATAGAACCATTAAATGTTTATTAAAAGTTGAAGACTTGATTAAAGTTATCTATACCATAGGACACAATACTCCAACAAAAGGAGTAAATGAAGGCTATCCTAGTTTACTAGGAGGCATTTCACAATATTTTTTTTGAATGAAAAGCAAAAGTCTGTGTAACATGAATAATATGGTCCTGTTTTTATAAAACAGTGACAACATTGCCCTATATGTTTGTAAGTGCATGCATATATACGTATTTATATATGCATGCCTATATCTGTCTCCATATGATTACATGACCCTGGAGACAATACAGAAGGATATATAAATTATTTACATGAGGCAACTGAAGAAATGAAAACTGTAGAAGAAGAAGGATGATGCAGAGCATCATATGTGGTTAATCCAACCATATGCACCCTGTCAACAGGGTTCCAGTTTAGATTCTGAAAATGAGAAACATTTGCACACTATTTGGAAAAAAAAGAGAAAAGCCATTATTCTCCTCTGGAGGACCTGTTAAGTATGTGGAGAGATTGCATTGTAAATTTTGCTGTGGCTTCTTATAAAGTTCCTGAATATCATTTACTTTGGAGGGCAAGCAGCTAAGATGATTAACAAATTGTTCCTATGATTCCTGCATTTGCTTATTTCCTAAAAGCCAGTCATGGTTCTACTCAGCTTTCACTCTCCAGTGGTTTTGGAAACATCTAACTCCTTGTGATAAATCTCCTCCTGGTAAGATACCTAGAGTGGTTTCCCTTTACCTGAGTGAATCAGTTTTCTATCGTCACAATAAGAGTGTATTATAAATGATCTCAAAAACTAATGGCTAAACTAATAAATAAAAACTGAATGGCTTAAAACAATAAATATTTATTACTGCTCGTGAGTTCATAGATTCACTGGCTCTTCAGGTATATCCTGGGCTAGGCTGATCTCAAGTGAGCTCATTCATGTATCTGAGGTCAACAGGTGTGTCAGCTGGTTCTAGATGGTCCAGGATAGCTGGTCTAGGGTGATTCTTTTCCATGTGGTCTCTCTTTGTCCATTAGATTACCTCAGGCTTTTCATACGGCAGCCACATGAGACCAAGAGAGCAAAAGGAAGTACAGCCTCTTGAGACATAAGTAGAATTTGTACACCATCACTTCTGCCATATTCTGTTAGTCAAAGTAAGTCACAAGGCCAACCCGAATTCAAAGCATAGGAAACAAATTCCACCTAGTGAAGAGAGAGGCTGCAAAGACATACTGCAAAAAGTGTGGATACAGAGAAGAATGAAGAATTGTGCTACTTTTGTTATCAATTAATCACATTGCCCAAACTTTCTGATAGGGCGGTAAGATGCAAGAAAACAAACATGTAGAAAAAACTCGACACCTATGATATAATCTCATTTATTTATTTATATTAAATTATACATGCTTATATGTGTATGCATAAAAAAAAACTTTAAACTTAAATGTTTTAAGAGGAAAGAAAATGTAAAATCTTTCAATCCAGGTCGTTTCTGTACAGGGGTGTGAATGCAATCATAAGGCAAAGGTTCTAAGGAATGAGTGAGTTTAGAATTCAAGATAAAACAGAGAGAAGACAATTTAACTCACACTGGAGTATTAGAGAATAATGTTATGAAATAAGATGAAGTAGGCAGAACTCAGATAATACAGGGTGTTGTGAGTTAGAATAAAGTAGGGATTCATGGGAAAGTTTTAGTAGGGGAATATTAAATTTACATTTAAATATGTAAAGTATCATTTTGCTCACTGTCTCAGTAACAAAATGTAAGGGGGTGTGAGAAAAGATAAGACATGGGTTAGAACACTATTTTAGTAGTCAGGTGAGAGATAATGATGGCCAGAAAATTACTGTTATTAATAGAGATAGTGATGACTTCATGGACTGGGATATGTTTTGAAGTAGTAAATTTGACAAGACTTGCTGATATTGTACTTGGAAAGAGAGGAATCAAATCTAACTCCTAGACTTTTGGCTTGAAAAATATGGAGCTCCTGCAGCCATTCAGTCAGATGAGAAAGTTTGAGGAATCAGCAGATTTAAAGGAAAGAAAATCATGTTTTCTCTTTTGATCATGGTGAGTTTGAAATTATTAGGCATCTAAATGGAAAATAAAAAAAGGAAGTAAGGCTTATAGGGGTGAAGTTTCCAGAAGAGGTAGGGCTAGGTATTTATTCTATAGATGCTATTTAATGGCACAGGAGTGGTTGAGATAACCTATGTAGAATACAGGACAGAGAAAAGAGAAGGCAACATGTAGAGTTCCATCAAAAGAAGCTTAAAAGAGGCAAGTGAATTAGTAAAACTAGGATAGTGAAGTGTCACAAAATCCAAGAGAAGTAAAATGAAGATGGTGTCGTCAAATATATTAACAATTGATGAGGCATCAAATTCAATAATAATGAAGAGGAGACCATTGGACTTGACACTGGGGGTCACCTAGGCAAGAATAATTTGTTCAACTGGTGAAAATAGAAGCGGAGATTGTGGAAATATTGTATGTTGTGGTTACGGAAACAGCTACCAGAGACTGATTTGCAGAAGTTTGGCGATGAAATTTTGCAGAAATATGGTGTCATATTGGGAGGAGGATGTGTGTGTTAACATATAACATACTAAATCATGTTTACTTGCTCATAGAGATGACCCAAAAGAAATGACAAAGCATGATGCAGGAGATAAAGAGAGAATAAGAAAATAAAGAGAATGAGAAGGAGAAAAGAGATGAGATCCAGAGGAAAAATGGGTCCATTGGCCTTTGATAGAAACAGGGACTCTTTCTATAGCAAGGGAGGACAGTAATAATGACTTTGCTGTAGGCAAAATGAAGGAGTTCCTCTTTGTATCAATAAGGAAGAGGCACGTTTATCAGGTAAGAATGAGGACAGAAATGCATGTAGGAGTTTTGAGAAAAGAAAGGAACTATGAAATAATAATTTATTGAAGATTGAGAAAGCAAACATACTTGGGATATTTTAGGTTTCTGGAGCAATATTGAGAATTTCATAATTTTGATTATTAATGGAATATAAGACCAAACAGCATGATTTTGTCATTTTCTCCAGCAATCATCCACTACTTAGGTGCATGAAGAAGAATAGACTATTTTTTCTTTACCCAGAATTCAAATTTTTTCAGGAGGAAAGGAAAAGCAAGAGGGAAAAGCAATATGTTTACACCTAAAATTATAAATAATAATTATAAGACAGACAATGGAATCCAGGGGCAAAGAGGGAAGTGAAAGAGAGGTGGAGATAGAAGATGGATCATAGGAGAAGCAAATCGGGAATGATGGTAAGTGGTAGTCATGGAGTAGTGTGCTTGGATTTTATATTTCAGAGATGGTGTGATTATTGTAACCATGAAAATGAGTGGTAGTGGCATAGGGAGACATTGGTGTGGGGTCATCTATGTAAATGAAGAAGTCACTAAGAAAAGAGTGGAAAAGAGTACAGTGAGTCGTGTGCTACAATAAACAATAAACATGAGGAGTAAATGGGGATCCTTTGAGGGTAATGATGGTAAAAGGAAGTGGGTGTTAAAATCTGGTGTCACAACACTCAGAATGGGAGAAAATATTTGCAAGTGAAGCAACTGACAAAGGATTAATCTGCAAAATATACAAGCAGCTCATGCAGCTCAACATCAAAAAAAACAACCCAAATGAAAAATGGGCAGAAGACCTAAATAGACATTTCTCCAAAGAAGATATACAGATTGCCAACAAACACATGAAAGGATGCTCAACATCACTAATCATTAGAGAAATGCAAATCAAAACCACAGTGAGATATCACCTCACACCAGTCAGAATGGCCATCAACAAAAAATCTACAAACAATAAATGCTGGAGAGGGTTTGGAGAAAAGGGAACCATCTTGCATTGTTGGTGGGACTGTAAATTGATACAGCCACTATGGAGAACAGTATGGATGTTCCTTAAAAAACTAAAAATAGAACTACCATATGACCCAGCAATTTCACTACTGGGCATATACCCTGAGAAAATCATAATTCAAGAAGAGTCATGTACCACAATGTTCATCGCAGCACTATTTACAATTGCCAGGACATGAAAGTAACCTAAGTGTCCATCAACAGATGAATGGATAAGGAAGATGTGGCACATATATACAATGGAATATTACTCAGCCATAAAAAGAAACGAAATTGAGTTATTTATGGTGAGGTGGATGGACGTAGGGTCTGTCATACAGAGTGAAGTAAGTCAGAAAGAGAAAAACAAATACCGTATGCTAACACATATATATGGAATTTAAAAAATGGTTCTGATGAACCTAGGGGCAGGACAGGAATAAAGATGCAGACACAGACGTAGAGAATGGACTTGAGGACACGGTGAGGGGGAAGGGGAAGCTGGGAGGAAGTGAGAGAGTAGTGCTGACATATATACACTACCAAATGTAAAATAGATAGCTAGTGGAAAGCATGGCAGAGGCAGGATTCAGACCCACTCTGTCTGGCTCTGAAATTCATGCTCTTAAACAGCATCCTATGCTAGTGTAAGAGAAAGAATAAAGAAATGAATGAATGTTAAAAATTTTTTTTTAAATTTTGTTAAAAGTTCAAATGCCATCAAGAGTAAAATGCACAGGAAAAGTAAACTGGGGAATAGTCACACAATGGAATACTATACAGTGATGAAAATGAACATAAAAAAATTACACTGGACAATATGAATGAATCTCACAAACATGATGAAAGAAGCCAGACCCAAAAGAGTATATACTATGTGAGTCCATGCTCTTTCAAGCCCTATTGAAAACCAGACCAAACTAATCTACAGTATTAGAAGTCAGGTTAATGGGTACTCTGGGGTCTGCAGTGACTGAAAGAGAAGGCAGGGAGCTTGTTTTACATGGGTGTGTTC
Organism: Balaenoptera musculus; assembly: GCF_009873245.2. Taxonomy (NCBI): domain Eukaryota; kingdom Metazoa; phylum Chordata; class Mammalia; order Artiodactyla; family Balaenopteridae; genus Balaenoptera; species Balaenoptera musculus. The sequence goes on from NC_045789.1 coordinate 100,039,369, forward strand.
AGTTTTTGAAAATTAATTGAGCTTATGATTTATATACTTTTCTTTTTGCAATACTTCAATAAAATCTTCAAAAACAAAACAAACAAAACAAAACAAAAGTCCTCTTGGTTGAAAGGGATGGGCCACACATACCCAGTTTCTCATTCTGAAATCACCAATTAAGTAGTCACTTCTTCTTCTTAGAGGTTTAGAGAAGAGAGGAGGGTTGTATTAAGGTAGCTCCTTCCACATGAAGGGAACATTGGAAGAGGGGTAAACTCTGCCCGACTTGACACAGGGAAACAACAGGGCATAGCAGTTTTCAGTGAAAGCCAGCTTCAATGGCTAATTGAGACTTCTACATTATATTGTGACTTCTGTGGAGTTTAAATGGTCTACTTAATCGAAACATAAGAAGGAACTTCCAGTTTTGGTAATTAGAGTTATCATGACCTTTCTCCCTTGTTCACTTGGCAAATTACTGTTCATCCTTACAACTTCTGCACTATTCCTGCATTTACTCCAAGAGAACTTTGATCACTGTGTGCTGTCTATGCTCCATCCTCCATCCTTCCCTGGACCCATTACACTTCATCTCTCACTGCTCTGTATTACCTCTGAACCAAATGTATGCTCTGCACCCTGCATGTGCACACACAACTCTGCATTCTAAATTATTTCTTTGACTTTCTGGCTCTGAGATCCCTGATGGTATTGATAAGAGATAAGAGCCTATTTGTGTCCATATGCCAGGCATCTAGCAGAGTTCCCAGCGTATATTAGGCTCCTATACTGGGACTCTTGATCAAATGATTGAATTATGAAGTTTACCTCAAGTTCAAGTCTCAGAGGAAGCACACAATTATCCAATTCTTTCAAACTAAAGGGAGAGAATAGTGATAAATTATAAGCAAATGAATGAAACAATTAGCAACACCTCTTCAAAGAGCAGCTACATTTCTCCTTTAAAGGAAAAAAATCATTTATATGAAATGAAATCTTAGATTTCACACTTTCACATTTGAGAATTTAGTGGCACCAGGTAAGGAGTATAGTGGATACACACAGAATGATTGATCAATTTGTTGGAATGTCTAATGTGTTCAGTTATCTGTAAAATGTCAAGAAATGAGTGACATCTGTTGATTTAAAAGACAACATTCTATAACTCTTCCCTCATCTTTTTTCTTCATCCATATTCACATTAAGGAAAAACTTCTCTCTTTTTCCAGATGGTAGCATAAATTTTCAGGTCAAGTGATATTAAAAATAGATAATAGCCAGGACCCCATGAGTCTCTACAGAAAGACTAAACAGTCACAATGGGGAATATCATTGTTTTGGTTTTCTTTATGAGCTTTTATGTACTCAGCTGCTTCTCAGGCAGACTTTTACTGCAGTGGGACCTGGATCATTCTGAATTCCGGTTCCACACCACTTCCCATCCTTTACACTCAGCTCCATGCCACACAAGTCAAGGGAAAAAACCTTACAGCTGCACTCAGGTTCTGAATGTGCTCTCCCCCAAGGAGCTAGCTTGGTTTGGCTTCTGGAGTCAGAATTCTATACATTTTGTCTCTCGGTGCTGATGTGTATAAGTATTCTGCTGTCTTGTGGAAATTGGGCTGATAGAAAAAATGTAAAGGGAAAACCAAATTATTTCAAATCAAGTTAAAAGGTTCAGCTAGTCTTGTTTATAGATTAGAGTGAATACTTTTGATTCAGATTAATAATTATTCTTGGTTATTGTGCTCAGTACATATCTCAAATGCTCTTTTTTTTCAGGAAGATTTCCCAAATCCTCTAACTCTTAAGTGATCTCATTGTTTGAACTTTCTAGAGTCCCATCTTTTCAAATGTTTTTACCTACAAGTCCATGAAACACTTGCTCAATAAAGCATTTTACACCTAATTCTTCTTAGTGTCTCTTTCAGTTGCTGACCATGAAGAAAGGAGGCACTCTATTTATGTTTGCTAAATTTTATTGAAGTAATCTGTGATATGTTCTAGCTATGATGCCATATATCTAAAAACCTTGAGAGATTAACGTTGAGTTCAGAACTGCCTTTTAATCATTTTAATTAAGATCACCTTTCCTTTTATTATCAATATTTATTTGTTGTGCTTATACTCAGAAGTACTACTAAAATCAAAGGATGTCAACAAAGATTATAAATAGAATAAAACCAAATAATAAGTAAAACATTATTAAAACTTCATAAAAGTCAAAACTGAAAGAGACCCTAGAGATATCTTGAAGAATATTCTTACTTCATACATAAGAAATATGAGGCCTGACGAGTGTGACTTATGCCAGATCCTACAGTGAATCACTGGTCGACTCTAGGCTAAACTGAGGTTTTAAGAGAAGCATTACCTAATGCGGTCAGACAGGTGTGGGTTTTCTTGAAACTTCATTCCAATTGTGTATCCTTGGGCAAATTACTCAAAATCCCAAAGATTAACTGTGATAGTGTGGTTTATAGTAAGAAATATATGTTTGGTTTTTTGTTCTCCTTTCTGGTACAGAGCTCCTAAAACCCTTGAAATTTAAGTCAGGAGAGCAAAAAAGGTGTCTTTTGTTATGTTAATGAAATGACTTTTTGGAAAGCAACTGAGGTTGGGAGCTGGTTGCCAAGGGAAACAACCATATCAGAAGATCAGAACTTTCAGTCCCACACCCCTGACCTCTAGGGAGATGTGAGGAGATGGAGGTCGAATTGATGGCCAGTGGCCAATGACTTAATCAATCCTGCCTATGTAATGATACTTCCATAAAAACCCCAAAAGACAGGGTTCAGAGAGCTTCTGGGTTGGCCAATGCATGAAGATTTGGGGAGATTGGCCAGCTTGAAGTGAGCTGTGCCCTTTTTCCATACGCTGCCCTATGTATCTCCTCCATCTGACTGTTCCTGAGTTTTATCTTTCATAATAAACCAGTGATCTAATAAGTAAAATGTTTCTTTGAGTTCTGTGAGCCACTCTAGCAAATTAATTGAACCCAAGGAGGGGGTCATTGGAACCTCTGATCTATAGCATGTCTGCCAGAAGCAGAGGTGACAATCTGCTATTGCAAATGCGTCTGAAGTATGTGTAAGAAACAGTCTTGTGGGATTTAGCCCTTAACCTGTGTGATCTGACCCTCTCTTTCCAGGTATATAGTGTCAGAATTGAGTTGGATTGTAAGGCACCCAGCTGGTGTCAGAGAATTGCCCAGTGGTGTGGGAAACACCCTCACCGCCCCGCCCCCCCAATCAGAATTGGTGAGCAGAATCCTTGTTAACTTTTCTCATTTGTAACATGTCAATAATGCTAACTCTCCAACATCTGTATGGAGATGAAATGACACAACATATAGGAAAGCATCTGGTTCTCAGTAGTAAGTGCTCAATAACTACTAACTACTGTTAGAAGAAGAATATCTCACATAATTAAGTGGGCTGCCATATATATAAGTTCTGATGCTTAATAAATATTTCCCTCTCTAATCCTTTCTTAGTGTTTGATACCTTATGGTCAAACACCAATGTTTAGTAAAGCAATCGTGGCTTTTTTTCCCTAAGAAGTGCATGCAGCAGTCATGCCAATTGCTAATTCTAGTACTGAGACAACTTCACCCACAGTTCTCAGGAGGGATCGCCCTAAATACACATACAGCTTATATTGCTGTTAATTGTACCATGGGCTTCATTGGCTCAACCTGGCCAATGCGATTTTCTCCAAAGAATTAAGAATGATGACACGGAGAGAACGAGTTAGTGAGAATTGTGGACTCGAACTAAGAAGTCATATAGAGTTGGGTCAAGTGCCAGTGATATGGCAAGTTAAAGGCTCAGAGAGGACTTTGGGAGAAAAGCTGTGAGTGAAACAGAGAAAGCCAGTTGCAGACCAAGGCAGGAAAATAGAGGACTAGAAGGAGAGACACAAGTAACAGTTTAGCCCTTGGAAAACTGAGGTTGGCTTTGACTTGTGAGATGAATCGGTAGTGCCCTTACAATAAAGCATGCTTCACTTATGCTAGCTTGAGCAGATTCTCTTTCTGGTGATCAAAATTTTATGTCAAGAACTGTGTATTAGTGGTACACATAACTTGTCAATGGCAAAGGGGAAAATAAATCACTCATTCCAAATACCAGAAATATATTGGCACCACTCACTGTAACTCAGGAATGTTTACTTCAGTCTCTTTCAAATGTGACATCACTTAGCTTCTTTATGTGCTTACAGGGTTTTGGCACAGGAAACAGCTCTTCCACCCTTCCCCCACCCCAATTCCGGCCCCTTCTTGTTCCTCCTCTGAATTCTTGAATGGTGACCATGTGAGCTGCAACCCGAATGTGTGGTCTGAGCTGGCCTTTGAAGATTGCTATAATGATCTTTGCTGACTTCTGCCCTGTGCTTTTATTTGGAACCCCTGGTTGGCTGTTTGCTTTCCTAAATGTTAGCAGACTCTGAGCTGATGAGTTTTAAGTGCCTGCAGTGATCAACACCAGATCCTTCTTGATCAGTGACTTGCAGTTTTGCATTTACTTTATATATCGAAAAATGAAATGAAAAATTCCAAGATAGAGAGCCTTTCATGTTCCTTCCTCCCTCCCTTCCTTCTTTCTCCTTTTTCTCCTTCCCTTTCATTCTCCCTCTCCTAACTATCATTTCTCAGTTTTGAACATAGCTATCTGATAATAGACATTTACCTTTTCTCCATGGTTCAGTGTTATATTCACTATAGAAAATAAGAAAAATAAAGGGAATTCAAAGAAAAATACCAGAATTATACCATGTAGAACAATTAGGATTAACTTTTTGGTTTATCTTTTTTTCTTCCTAGTTTTGTCTCAGATATATAGATAAATCAATAGACGAATAGATAGATAGATAGATAGATAGATAGATAGGTAAATGATAGATAGACAGAGACAGAGAAGGAACTGGTATAATAGTCTACCAGTCTATATATTTTTTTGTTTTCTGTGTTTACACACTTTACATATCATAAGCATTTTTTCAAAGTTAAATATTCTTGGAAATCATCTTTAATGCCTGAATATTTTATCATACAGATATACCATAATTTATTTTTAATAATAATTACACAATTAATTCTGTACTTCAGCCACTAATGTTGTCTTATTTTTTTCAGATATATTAAATGTTACAATGAATAGTCTTCATATCTTTGTAAACAAAATTTCAATGCACGATAGTTCTCTAGGATAAAATAATATAAGCAAATTTATAGGGTTGTATAGTATAAACTTTTTAAGAGATCTTGATGTACATTTCCAGACTACCTTTGAGAAAGTTTATTCCAAGGTAAATTTAAGGATACCATTTAAAATTTACATAGCTCAAATGTAAGATAATTAAGTGTGATCATTATTTATTAATTTGTCTGATAAATTATTAAGGAGCATTAAAAATTTGTGATCCTATGTAATGCAATTGAAATATGCCCTGAAGACATTTATAGAAAGATAATAGAGAGCTTTGCTAGAAAGGATTTTATTCTTGAATAATAATTTCAAGATACAAGAGGTGATCAGTGCTATGGGCTTAATGACCTATACCAAATCATGAAATACTAAATTTTAAAACAATTTTGTCAGTAAAAGATGTGGAACAATAATATTCATACCTTTGCGTGGTAATAGTGAATAAGCACAGACTTTAAAGTCAGATAGACAGGAAGAGATCAACAGTGTTTGAGGGTAAAGAAAGAATATTGCCTTCCAGTTAACAATGACAGCATAAGCATATGAATGACCTTACTATTCTTACTTTTCAAAAGCGCTCACTAATGTTTTTTTACTATATTAAACATATACATCACCATTTGTACAAATGAGAGCAAAATCCTTGTGGACTAAGAGAAAATCCATAGTGGTGTGTAAGAGCTAAAAACCACATCTGTACAGAGCCTGCAAGAGCCCTGAACTCCTTACAGATAGCTTGATACAGACTGAACACAAGAAAACAAGGTTGAGACAATTGCTGAAAGAGAGAGGCATGAGTAGAGAAAAAATTCCACAGAGGCTGAGCTCTCAGCCTAAATCAAAAAGTATATGAGCACATTCATCACCACACATGGAAAGTTTGAATGAGAAATTTGCCTTATTTAATACCCTGTAAATTAGTGACTACAAGATAGATAACTCTTGGGTTAAGGGTTTGAATTCATGCTACCTACATATCTAAACTTCAAATGGAGAATTTAAAGTGTAATGACATGATCTTGTTCAGAAGTTTCTGGGAGGAGCAAACAAAATTTATCTCTAGAGACATATGACTTCAATTCCAGGCTCAAATTGTCCCCCAGGTAAAGATCAAAGTAAAATTAGCAGCTTCCAAAAAATTTTTTAAAAATCACAAAACATGCAAATAAGAGAGCCAAACTAAATGACAGCCAGGGGTCAGGGGAGGGGTCTCAGAAAACAGAATTTCACTTACAAATACTTCAGATACTTCAATTATTAAAACAACATATAAATTAACCTTGCTTAATATGTTTAAAGAAATAAAAGAGAAGCTTGACAACATAGACAAGGCAGGTTTATTGTTATTATTATTATAAAATTAATAAAGAAGTTTTAAAATTGAGTGAAATAAAACATGTATAAATGAAAATGTAATAATTGAAATTGAAAGCTCAATGCATAGATTAAGAACAGATTACAATATACTGTACATCTGAAACTAGTGTAACGTTATATGTCAATTATGCCTCAATTTTTAAAAGTCACAGTTCAAATGTTTTTTAACAAATGGAATAAATACCTGCTCCCTCCAGAAAACACAGATTACAGAAGAGATAAATTGCACACCACATTCATAGCAGCATTATTCACAAGAGCTAAAACATGGAAGCAACCCAAGAGTCCACTGATGAATGAATTGATAAACAAAACATGTTCTGTCCATACAATGGAATATTATTCAGCCTTAAAAAGGAAGGAAATTCTGACACATGATACAATATGGTTGAATCTGGAGGACATTATACTAAGTGAAAGAAGACAGTCACAAGAAGACAAATATATGATTCCACTTACAGGGGTTACCAAGAGTTGTCAAGTTCATAGAGATAGAAAGTAGAATGATTGTTGCTAGGAATAGGGGGAGGGAGGAATGGGGAGTTGTTTAATGGGTACAAGGTTTCAGTTTTGCAAGGAAAACAGTTCTGCAGAGTGGTTGTGCAACAATGTGAATGCACTTAACATTAGTGAACTGTGCACTTAAAAATGGCTAAGATGGTAAGTTTTATGTTATATATTTTTTACCACAATTAAAAAAAATTAAAATGAAAATATTACATACAGTTGAAGAGAGAAATATTAAAGTGGAATATGGAGGTAAAGAAATTACCTTCAATGTCTCTCAGAGAACAAAGAGAGAGAGAGAGAGAGAGAGAGAGAGAGATGAATATTAGGAAGAGAAGATGAGACAAAGAGGAATAACATGAGAAGTTTTAACTTGTTCTTATCGAGGTTATTGAAGGACATGATGAAGAGAACACGAAAGAGGCAACAGTCAAAATGGTAGAGGCTGAAAACATTACAAAGTTATTTTAAAACACCAGTCTTTAGATCCCAAAAAGCACAATTAACACCAAGCAGGAAAAATGGAAGGGAATCCTCACCTAGAAACCTTTAAACACCATGAAAAAGAGATCTTAAAGCAGCCAGAGGAAAAGAGACTACAAAAGGATGACTGGGAGACAGTTGATAGACTTGTTAACAGCAATAATTAAAGACAGAAGACTAGAATAGTTTTTGAAAATGCCGAAAAAAATAATACTTGTCAACCCAGAATTGTATACATGTATACAATTTAATACCTGGTCAAATAATTCCACTAACCACTAAAATGCCATACATAGAGTATACTATTTCCAAACGAGTAGAGGGGAAGAATGGAGGGAGAAAAAGGAAAAAAAAAAGTCAATCAATCCAAAAGATGGCAAGAAAGAAATGAGAATAAGAAAAAAATGGGACAGAAAGAAAATACATAATGAAATAATCAATATAAATCCAGGTAAAAGAGTGACCACAAAAAATGTGCAGGGTCTCAACTATCTAGTTAAGGGTGAAATTGTCATTGTGGATTAAAAACATAATCCACTTTTATGTTATTTAGGGGTGACATGCAGAATATGCAGAAATAAAAAGGTTTGAATTCAAAATATGAAAAAAATATTTGCCACGTAAATATGAAACAAAAAAGTTGATTGAACCTCTTATATCAAACAAAATATATTTAGACACAAAGGATGAGAGATTACAAAATGTATAAAGTTTAATAATTCTAGATAATATAACAATATATTATTTAAGATATTGTATATTACATAGATTTTATATATATATATATATATATATATATATATATATATATATATATATTCCACTAAGGAAAAGCAAGAATTTATTAGAATGAAATTTACATTAGGTGTTAAATCAACAGGGGGAAAATCCAACTGGGAAGGGATGAGAAAAAGACTTCTAGGGTACTGGCAATCTACTTTTTGGTCAACATAGTGTGTGTAAATGAGAATTTATCATTTTTATTCAAATTTATGTTACATTTTATTCATGTTTATGTGTGTTTAAGCATAAAATATTAATTTGCTAAAGGATAAGAAAGTTTTCTTTATAATGATTCAAGGAAACTGTCAAGTATATATTGGTACATTTGGGAAAAAAGGCAATTGACAGCCTTGCAAATGGGAAACATACCTAGTGAAATATTAAAAAGAGGGTTAGATAAACCTGAGAAAGACATAGCTGATGGTAGAATGAATGTATTTGACACTAGATCTGAACACATAAATGCAACACAGATTCATAAGAAGATGAAAAATAGTAAAAAGAATTCAAGAACATGTGATATACTTTGAGAAGCTCTATCACACATCTACTAGATGGTTTGAAGAGAGACAAATTTCAAGTCCACGCAGTGAAAAGTTTTGTCAAGTATGAAAAGAAATAATTTTTTAGAAATATATATTTGAATGCATTGTATTAGACTGTAGAACAACAAAAATAGCGGGGGAATCTGGAACATAACCTAAGAGAATAGACTCATAAATTGTTTACAGAGGAGTAAATTCAGATTGACAATAGACTTCCCAGGAGCAGCGATAGTTACCTGAAGACGTGAATTAATCTGAACCAAGTAATCAGGGTAAATAACTACCGAGCTATGATTCTAAACTCCCTCAAGAATGAAGGTAAAATAAAACCATGTTTAGATGTACAAATAACAGAGAATAATTATCCACAGATCTTTGTTGAAAAAATTGCTCAAGGATGGTCTTTAGCAAGAATAAAAATGGGGGCATTTTATATTTAAGAGGCTAATCCATCAGAAAGTCATAATTCTAAATCTGTATGCTAATAGCATAGCTTCATAATGTGTAAAGCAGAAGTTAGCAAAACAAAAAGGAGAAATAGATAAATCATGATCAAGTTTGCTAGTTGTGTCATGTAAATCTTCAATATGCTTATTGGATTTGACTGCTTTCCCTATCATGTACTAAAAGAAATGGATTAAAATCTCTCTTTATAATGGGAATTTGTGTTCCACGTATATGAATTCCACGTCTTTTAATTCCCACTATAGGCACACCCTATGACCCCACAATTTCAATTGCCAACAGAAATACTTGCTTATATACACCAAAAAAACATGTTCAAGACTGTTCATAGCAGTGTTATTTATACAGTCTCCAGACTGGACACAACCCTAGTGTCTAACCACAGTAGATTGGATGAATTAATTCTGGCATATTCATGTAATGAAATTCTATACACCAGTAAAAATAAATGAAGCTCACATACATAATGTTGAACAAAAAAGCTAAATAGTGTATGATTTCATTTATATTCAGACACCAGGTCAACTAATTTCTGGTATCAGAAGTCAGAAATCATATTTTGGAAAGAAGAATTAGTAACTAGCTGAGAGAAAGAAGGGGGTCTCTGGGAGTCAACAAGTATTTCTTCATCTGACTAGCGGTTATTTTGTCATGTTCGCTTTGTGAAAATTCAAGTTGTCACAGGGGGTTTGAGTCATTTTCTACATGTTTGATATACTCAAAGTAAAATCTTTAATTAAAAAAAATATGTGTACATGGTTTAAACAGTCAAATAATTTTGTAAGTTTATTCTTCTTATTTATTTATTTATTTACAAATGATAGTCTAAATTCCCTCACTTCTAGTTTCATCCTCTCATCCACTCTGCCTCTGTAATACCTACATGCCTCTAAATAACATATCTTTATCTCTACTTCTCATTTTTGTATTAAGTACTTTATTTACTTTTCCAAAAATATTTGTTCATTGAATGAAATCCAGGCTTTGTTTATTGCTTTCTCTTTTTTTACTTTGCTGTTTGTAATTGAAACATATAGGGAAAGATTTGTAAGCATATTATCACAATATATGTATTGGGTGTGTCACAGCTTATTAAAAGATTTAGTTATATTTTAAACTATTCAGTATTTTTTTTGTTGTTGTTGTTGTTGTTGTTGGGAATCCGCCTGCCAATGCAGGGAACACGGGTTCGAGCCCTGGTCCAGGAAGATTCCACATGCCACGGAGCAACTAAGCCCGTGCGTCGCAACTACTGAGCCTGCGCTCTAGAGCTCGCGAGCCACAACTACTGAGCCCGCGCGCCTAGAGCCCGAAAACTATTCATATTGAAGACATACACATATAACCACATCCTCATATTTTGTGGATGTCACTGTAACACATACACACTCACATGAACAGACACTACATGGAACCAACTGCACTGTGATTTTGTAGAAGTATCTCCATTGGGCATATTTAAATACATTTTCCCAAACATTTCTTGAGTAACGGATGCATGATAGCGACCTGAGAGGTACTAAAGGATATCCCAGAGGTGAAGACAAAGCCCTGCCCTTGTGAAATAACAAGAAAGGATGGGGCAAGGAATAGACAACTAAGCAATCAGTGGAAATGCAGTGCTTTACGAAGTGAAGTGACAGAACCACAGTGAGCCTGCTTAAAGTACAGAAGTGAGGCTTCTTAATGGGCAGGGTGAGCTGTGTTCTGGTCCAGGAAAGATGAATTCAGTATCTGCGGGTTCCGCATTCGCTGATACAGAGGGCTGTCTGTACGCGTAAGAGAGGAGCATCCGCGGATTTTGGTATCCGAGGGGATTCTGGAACCAACCCCCACAATTCAGCTAGGACAGAAAAAAGGAAGGGATTTCGGGTTGATGAAGCCTACGCAGATATCGCGTGGTGGATGCTTTATCAATTTGGAGATCCGAGTGGAGAGAGGAGAGCCTTCTGGAGGTAGATGAGAGGCAGGAACCACGCCCCAGGTGCTTGCAGCGCCCCCACGAGGCTCCCTTTTAGCCCATCTTGCCTCTCCAATGAGGCTGACTTCTCCTTGCTGGCTTGGTCTGGTTCCAGGTTGTGCAGAATAGGAAACAAGTCTTACGGTAATATTGGCAGGTTTTGACCAGCATGCCGTGCTGGGAAACTAGTTTTGCTCTCTGAGGCTGAGGTACTTCGAACGCAGTTTTCAGGCTGTGCAAGGTAAGAAATATAAAACAGAAACCAGAAGGGAGGACTCCCCTTCACTGCTCGTCTGCTGTATGCAAGACACCAGGAGGAAATCTTGTGCGTGTATTGTCTCCTTTCCCCTTTGCACAAACACGCAGGTGCGCTCAAGTCTCCCCATTTTACAGACGGGGACACTGAGGCTCACAAAAGTTGATCAAGATCACACAGCTAATTAAATGGGCTGGCGCCGATGTCTGGGGGTGTTCCAAAGTGAGACTGGTTTGGCTTAATTAGTTCTGGGGTTCTGGGGATGAACATCAGTTGCTGCTGGTAGTGCAGCAAGATTTAATACTTTCCCGACATCTTAACTGGAGTCTATGCACGGGGGCGGGGAGGGGGGATGGCTAAACATTTAAGTCGTCGTCTGCTATTAACTCTCTGGGCAAGGAAACACGCGTCTCCATTTATACTGCGAGCCTTGGCGGTCATGCCAAGGCGGCACTGGAGTATGTGTTTCTCCGTGTCCGTGGCAGGAGGCCACACGCCATGCCTAGGTGCGCGTTAACATGACATAAATGTTAATGTCCTGTTCGAAAACCAAAGCCTGCGGGAGAGAGGAAATACCACCCCCGCCGTACCCAGGGCCCGTGTTTGGATACTGCAGTCTATATTTTGACTCCAGAGTGTGATGACTATGTAACTTTTCACAAGGATTTCATTTTTTCCCTGTCAAGCCACATTATTTTAAGGGTGACAATAACTTGGCTGCAAATGAGCTGAAACCATCAAGGTGATAAATGAGTTTCTGGGGCAGGGAGGCATCAGCCTGGCCTACGCTTTGCAGGACCACACACCTCTGTCCTCTTCCACCTTCTTAGCAGAACAATGTGTCACAGATCTCCCCTCTCTGCAGCCCCCAAGGCCCCTGCCCTCCCAGCCTCCTGCTTCTTAAGGCGATAGAGAACCGTGAACACTTGACTTTGGAAAATATACCGTATTTCCCAGAGTTTGGGAAGGAGGGAGAAAGATTTGATATTTTCCTCTGGATGTTCGCAAGGATCTGATTTATAAAACTGCCTCTGAGACGACCCCTCACTCGGTTTATTTTCTCTGTCAGCCAGGTCCGTCTCTGAAGTGGGGTCGCCCATGGTCAGCTCAGTGGTCAGCCTGCTTTTTGGAATTGAAACTTAAGAGTTATGTCCGGAAGGGCCTGGTGAGCTGGTGTGCTGGATTTCTGGTCAAGAAAGATGACTTTCATTATTATTTTACTAAGGAAAGTAGGGGGTAGGGGACAGGTTATGCCCAAGTTTTACATACATAATCTTATTTAAGTTATTCTCTTTTAAATGATTGAAATCATAGCTGGATTTACTAAAGGCTTCTCCCTGAGACTTAGCTGCCAGGCTTTGAGCCACAAGCTGTTATACTCTGAAGCTTCTTTCCTTGCCTCCTACTTTATTTTTGTCCAGTCCTCTGTGGGAGATAACACCCATATCATCAGGAAGTGCGGCAAAAGTACACTCACTGTCTTGCATATTCAATAGCAAGGAAACACTCAGGAGCAAAGCTTTGTGGTGATAAGTGAGTGTAAGGCCTTTTAACAGTGCCTGACTTGGAGCTATAAGCTTTCTCTTTGCTATTATTATATTGTTCATGCTATGTAAACTGTGGACTTTGGGTGATAATGATGTGTCAGTGTAGGTCCATCAGTTGTAAAAAATGTACCACTCTGGTTGGGGATGTTGATAGTTCGGAGGCTATGCATGTGTTGGGGGCAGGGGACATAAGGTTACTCAGTTTTGCTGTGAACCTACAACTGCTCTAGAAAATGGTCTGTTAAAAATTTAGATAGTATTCAAAAACAATATTTAACCTTATTACACAGAGATAATATACATATATAAATCCACGAGTGCATACATTCAACAAGCATTTGCTGATTCCCTTCTATGTTTTATCCACAATTGCACACACTAGGCTAATTCAATCTGAGAGATGCTAACATTTCAGTGACAACAGCGGAGGTAAATTAATAGTTATAGCACACCCTGATAAGCACTATGAGAGAAGTAAGCATTCTCTCCTCTTTTAACCTTTCTGTTCCTGGCTTTCTGTAAGTTCACACAATAAAGGCTTAGAAGACAAAAGCTGACGTGTTAGTTATTTGTTTTGATTTCTCTTCAGTGCTGCACCTGTGACCTTAAAGCTCTAGATGACTAACTTCGGCCACTGGGGAAGCTGAAATGACTTGCCCTGACCTTTCATGACCTACCTTGAGGCTAAATCCAAGCCTGGAGGAACAGACACTGGTGTGGACAGAGCCCTCGTTCAGCTGTGTTTATCAAGAGAGGATCACAGGGGTGTGTTTCAGCAATGCAACCTTCTTTCTGTGCACTTCATTTTTCAAGATGCTTGGAATCATTGGTGCATTTATTGCTTTTACCTTAATCCATCATTTAAAATAATACATGTCTTAGTGTTGAATGGTATGAAGTGACTCAGCTCTAATAATTTTCTTACAGTAAATGAGAGTGGGAAACAGAATATAATTAGTCACCAATATTTACCAAACTCACTTGGTGAGGGGAGCAGGCTGGATCAAAGTGGACAGGCACCAGTTCTGATCCCAGGTTTCTGGAAGGGAAAGGAGCAGAAGGTTTGAAAGTCTACTTTTTTTTTTTTTTTTAATATTAGCAATTTAAAATCTTTATTTAGTTTTTACTCTTTCTTTAATAAAGGTTATATATAAGATGTGAATTTACTTCTTTAAAAAATTAATTTTATTGGAGTATAGTTGCTTTACCATGTTGTGTTAGTTTCTGCTGTACAGCAAAGTGAATCAGCTATATGTATACGTATACCCCCTCATTTTTGGATTTCCTTCCCATTTAGGTCACCACAGAACACTGAGTGGAGATCCCTGTGTGATGCAGTAGGTTCTCTTTAATTATGAGATTAGGATTGACAAACATACATGAAAGTCTACTTTCTAATTCAGCACTGACTCATAGGCCACAGTTTACAATTACTATTGATCTGTCCGTGGTGCTTAGTATTGCCTTGGAGACACCAGTTCCTTTGGAAAATCCTTATTTCCTTGATTGTAAAATGAAAATATTAGCCTACATCAATTGTCTTCAACTCTAGTTCACGTTAGAACCCCCTAAGGGGCTTTTAAGAATGATGATCCCCAGGATCCCTCTCAGATCAATTGAATTCAAACATCTGGCGGGCTGGGCTTGGTTACGGGCATTGGTGGGTTTTGACCTGCTTCAGGGAACTCTAATATGCAGCCTACATGGAGAAATGGTTGGAACAAGCATCCTAAAGGTCCTTCTATCTCCCAGAGTCTTTGAATCGATGAGATTTTTCAAAGGCTAACTCCACTCATGAGAATGATGTTTCCCTGGAGCAAATTAAAAAATAAAATCAATTTATTTTAAACTTTTTAATTCATTTACACAGGTACAGATTGAGGTTGTGTTGTGTGTTAGATCCTGTGGCAGTTGTTGTAGGAAAAATGTTGATTCCCCAGGCTGGCCACAGAGCCTCTGAATCAGAATCTAAAAACTGAGGCCCTGGAGCCAGACCAACTACATAAGTTGTAGGGCTCAGTGCAAAATGAACATGGGGTCCCCTGGCTAAAATTATTAAGAAGTTTGAGATGGTGGCAGCAGAACATTAAACCAAACGCAGGGCCCATCTGAGCATGGGGCTCTGGGAGACTACATGGATTAAACACCCATGAAGCTGATCCTGCAGAGGAGTTTGTTGTTAAAAAATTCCCCACGTCATTCTGATAGGTCTCCAGAGCTTTGGAAAACTCTGTGGTAAGGAATTAAAAGATGCATAATTCGTAGTAAATCCTAATGCAGTGGGGAGAACAGGCCAACACAAGTCAATGGGCTAATCAGGCACCTTTGCAGATAAGGATCAGAGGCTTATTCAAGATTTCTTAAATTTCATTTTATTTAAAATGTTCAAGAGGAAATTGGATAGAAGTGATTCCTAGAGGGATAAGAAAACTCTAGTGTGAAAGTCCAATACTCCCTAAAACCGGCCATGTGAAACCATTTGGGATCCAAAGAGCTCTACGAACTGCACTGGTTAGAACTCTGCTGCTTGCAAGAGACAGAAAACCCAACCCACTCACCTATAAGGAAAATTGCATTGGCTCACATATCAGAAAAGCCTGCTCGCAGGGCTGATTCCAAACATACTTCGCATAGGACTTGGTTCTCTCCGTTCTTGACTTGGCTTTGGTCTCCTTTTATTGGCTTCTTTCTGAGACAGATTATCTCTTTGGTATTAAAATGCTGTTGCTGCCACTTGAGACTTTTTGGCTGGTGGTGAGGAGGGCAGCTTCCTTCCGCTAGAGTCAAACTGTCTTCTCCTAGTTAGCAGTGACCCAAATTGTTCCCCATGCTAATATCTCACCCAGTTAAGCTGGACTGGGGATGGGATGTATTGACTAGTATATCCCACTAAGAACCTGATGAGGGGAAGCTATTCTCTCCTTTTTCTAGACAAGGGAATTGAAGTAGAGAGGCTTATACTTTGCTGAGGTCATAAATCTGGTAAGAGTGAGGCCTGGACTTTAAACCTAGGTATCTAACTTCAGGACCCACATTATTATCCACTTAGCCATCTTAAAATTTCTGATTAAACAGACATTTTGTTTTTCATGGTTTCTTCTTATTCATATATTTAGCGATCTCATAATTTTAGCACATCTGTAGCCTCACATGACTTATTCTCTACCCTCTGATATTTTGGTGGAAATACCACTGATGCCAACTCCGTAATTTTTTGTTTTTCCTGTTTCAGATTCCTGATTGAAATAATATAACTGACCTGGTTTGACCTTGTTTGAGAAGAGCTTTAAATGCCAGGCCTCTTCATCAGCCACTGGCCAGCTTATTACAGTAAGTCGGGGTCTTCTCCTGGGCTAATGCCCTTTGTCAGATGAAGCCGGTCATGATGACCTAATATGTAGGCTGTGTCTCCTTCCTTTCCTCCTTGCCTACCATTTCTCCACTCCAAGCTGGAGCTTGGGGCATGGCTATTTCCCTTAGAAGTAGATACTAGTGTATGATGTATACACACGTGTGCTGAAAATTATGCTAGGGGACAAAGTAAAATGCATTGCCTAAAGCTGGCCCAAACACAACACTGTGAAGATTAAAGAAGGGAGAGGTCTCATTTGGCATGCTCTTTAGAGTTGTGGCCATAGTGTGGGTCTTGAAAATGAGTAGGGAAGGTGAATCAGGTAAAGGGGACTTCAGGAACAGGGCTGGAGTCTGAATAGCTTGGCATGTGATTGTTATAGACATTGGGATTTGTCACTTCACTAAAGAGACATATATTGAGCAACCACTGTATGCCCAAGGATATAGATGATAAATAGATAGATACATAGATAAATAGATAGATAGCCTCAGACTTCTAGAAGCTGACAGTTTAGTTAGAAAAGGAGGGAGAGTTATTGTGTACAGACTGTTTACTGCTATGGGTGGGGCAGAAGGGGCTTTACATTAGTTCTGAAGTCCTACAATTTAAGCTCAAGCACCCCTTGTAAGAATTTCTTTGTCTTTCCCCAAAGACATTTGGCCAGCCCCCCTCCATGTCAGTTCAGGCCCTCTGAGAAGCAGATACCATGATGGAATTCAAGATATTTATTGAGGAAATGTTGTTGAAGAATAAGGGGAGAGGACGCAGGAAAAATTTGAGGACCTTAAGATCATGGTGCGGGTCTGACATTTGTAAAAGGAGAGGGAGAAGAATGAATTGGGAAGAAAGAGCTTCAGGCCAAGGGGAGTAGGGAGCAGACACTGCCCACCAGAGCAGTCCTGCACTTGGCAGGAACGCCTGGTCCAGCACAGCCTGAGGAGAGTGTAACTTTGCTCGGAACATCATGGGTGATTCTGAAGTTGTAGCTGGAGCAAACTACATTCCTCATGGCAGCTTCTCTCTTAAAAAGAGAAATCTCCATGGCCCAGCCCCACTGCTGTCCTATACCTCTAGAACAATAACTCATGTTTTATTTTATACTGTATGCCATAATATTTTAATTATTAATACATTTTGTCCTTTTTGCATGCCTGCCTAACTATTGTTTATAACTTTCACCTTACTCAATTTAGCTCCTGGAGTACAAATACCATGTATTATTATTCATTTCTCATATTTCAACATCTAGCAAAAATACAGTAGATTTAAATTAGATATTCAGTAAATATTCAGAAATGAAAGAATGAGTGATCCAGTCAATTAATCAATGAAGGACTTTGAGTAATGAAATTAAATGATTGAAGTCAATCTTTTGAAAGGTTATTCTGCTGTTGCCATAGTTTGAGTGGTGCATGGAAAGACCATGGACTCTCACATCTAACAATCTTAGATTTGAATCATATTTCAAACTGCTTATTAAGTTTGTATCTTTAGCCAAGTAACCTGGCTTTTCTGAGTCTCAGCTTTCTCATGTATCAAATGAAAATAGCACCAAACCTCATGGCTTTTTTGGGGGGTTAAAAGAGATGATGCCCATAAACGGCTGGTACAGAGCCTGGCATCCAGAAGAACATCTATCAGTGTTGCTTGCTTTCTTCCTTTCTTTCTAAGATCGAATCACTCAATCGCCTACTAAAGAGAGTGAATGTATTTGCCTGCTCTTCATTACGAGGAGAAAGGCAGCAAGGGGTAATCCCAAAAGTGACTTCCATAGTCCAGTATTTGACATAATAATAATCTGATGGAGTATTTACTGGATATATTATCTTTTAATCCTCTTAATAGCCTCCGAGTAACTGATGTAACAAACTATGCAGTAGTGCTATACCCATTTTACAGAGGGGGAAACTGAAGTTTAGGAGGTTAAATAGCCTTAAGCTACATTTCAGTAAGTGGAAATTTTAGGATTCTGATCCAAGTTTGTGCTGAGTCTGAGTTCCTAACCAGGATACTGGCTCTCTAGTGATGGACAAGCAGTTAGAAGACCCCCGAGGACAATCCCTAGAGGTGCTCCTAAGATCCCAAGAAGCTGCTTGAGGGCGCTCTAACACTGCTAGCACAATACCAGGCAATACCATCCAAAGAGAGAGGAGGGATAGGAATGTGGGATATGTTCCCCTTTTGTTAGGGTGCTCTGCCCTCTGCTGGTTGCTTTTAATCCTTTTATATACTTGGGTCATTTAAAATGCCAAGTAATCGCTTTTTTATTTAGGTCCCCTTGGTGGTAATCAAATTCTTTTAAATAAGAACACTGCATAATATGTGTTTATGGTTTATAAACATATGACTATTTTCAGGTATATGTGTGTGCTCACTCACAAAACTATGAAGCATAAACACAATGCCTGTCCCACAGCAGATGATAAGTAAATACTGCATGAATGAATGACTGAAAACTCACATGCAGGAAAAACACGAAACAATTAAAGAGTTGGATTGAGTATAGAATTAAGGTGATAGGAAAAAATAATAGCATAGCTAGAAAGGAAACTTAATAGTGTGGTGCAGTGAAAAATAACTATTAATACCACCACTTTGCAATTAAGGGAATAAAGGCACAGCAAGATTTCATACTTTGATCAAGGTCTCAGCCAAATGAGTAGCCAGATACCTGAATTCAACTTGGCTTCCAGGGAAAATCAACACAGCCCTGCCCTCAGGCTCTAGGCTGGTAAAGACCTTGACCCCAAAGTCTAAAATGAGTAGTGGGGTCGTTGAAGGTCCAGAAAGTATGAAGAGGAAGTGAGGGTGTGTGTCCCCTCCAGAGTTACCATGTGCAAGTGTAGATGGGGGTGAGGCACTTCAGTAAGGAGAGCTACAGATATGTGGCTTGTAAATATTGTTCACGTAAGTCTCAGAAATACCAGAAGGGATAGAGTTTTCTGCAATGTCTTCAGATGAAGACACCAAGGTTCAAAAAGCGCTCATAGGTTGAAACTTGATGGTCACTTTTGTCTCAGAAACTGAGAAGTGGTGGCCCCTATGTGCCAGACGTGGGAGCCAATAACAGAAGCATCTGAAAAAAAGGCAGGAACCACAACACTGAGATGGTGAGCTTGCTGGATGCTAGGACCTGATCTAGCTCAGCGTTCTTCAAAGTCTGAGGTGTACACAAAAACCTGGCCGTTTGGATAAAATGCAGGCTTGGACGCATTAGGTCTGGATGGCGGCTTGTGATTGTGCTATTCTAACAAACTCCCAGGTGACACCCATTCTGCTGACCCATGGACCACACTCTAGTAGTGAGACTCTAAGCCCTCAGCCTGACATCTGGCAAAAAGTTGATGCTCCCCGTTTCTTGAACGAACGGACAAATTAATTAATTGATTGGTCAATCAGCCAATGTTGACATTTCTGCAATTATAATAAAAATCAGGAGTCAACAATCTGTGTCTTCTTTCAAGCCTAAATCTCTTTCGTTAACAAATGATTGCTTTCTCTTATTTTGCTCTCTGGATGGTCACATTGAGATCTTTTCATCTCTTTTCTAGTTAATAAAAGTCATTGGCACGGTGACAGGAAGCACTGCTTCCCAGGCTGGGATATTTTAGAGACAACACTTGTAAGTAAGGATATCTTGAAATATTGCTGAAAAATTCTGACACTCGGGCATTAGGAATTTTCTCACTCATTTTTCTCCTTTCCTCCCTTCCTCTTCACTTTCTTTCTTTCTAACAAAAATGAATGTGAAGCACCTGGATTTTTGTGATTTCTATTGTCTCTTGTTTCCAATCTCCATATGTGGCACTCCAGAGGACAGGATTGCTCTTCTGAATGCAGCAGACCTCTTCCCCCCAACCTCATTCCACCCAAAACCCTAACATAGAGAAATTACTCTGGAAGCAATTCTGGCAATTTCCCCACTCAGTGTCAGCTAACCCACTATTTCTGGATTAGGTATGCAAATTCATGACCCAAATCAGCAAAAGCGGGAGGCCATCCGTGGGTGCAGGGACTTAATGAGCATTTTATTACCTTCAACACAGTGCTTCCTGGCCTGCCCAGTTAGCATTTTGTGAACACTGCTTGGAACTAATGAGATCATCCCAAATCTCTTTGCTCTCCAGTTCCTCTAGGGAAAACAAAAAAGTGCTGGAGGAAAGGGAAGCGAGGGCCCTGTCAGGACGGATGGCATCTGCTTTTCTGAGTTTTATTATTTGTGCCATATCTTTTGAATTCTAAGTAAAAGGCTTGGAGAAGCTAGGAAAATGTCTCAATGCCATCCTGAGGATGTTTTTCTCTAAATTCAAATAATAAAGTGAAAAATAGGTATATAATTGGTACATACATATATACATATGCATATAAATGCCATACGTATACAATGAGTTTAATAAAACCAATGATCTGATTGAGTGCATTGAATCACAGTTGACAACAACAGTGAAATTAGCTGCCCTTCCATACTTCTAATCAGTCACAAAGGGGAATTGGGTGCTTCCCACTATAATAACAATAATAATTTCTATATCATAGTATTTATTAATATAAGATACTATAGAATTATATATTATTATTTATTAATAATAATGATTATATTATTCTAAAAGTTATTTTAAAGGTTATAAAGCTATGGAATTACAGCAATTCAGAGAAGGAAAGGAAAAAGAAAAATCATTCCCACTCCTATCATTTTAACACAATCGTAGTGAGTGTTAAATTTTATTTTCTTCCTACCATTTCATTATGTGCATCCTATTTCACAGGTATGTACATAGTAACCTTGTAATTTTGTGTCCAGATGTTTTTCACTTACTGTTTTCACATACCTTTATAAGCATTTTTCTATACTATGATCTGATATTTATGCTGATTAACTTTTCATAGCTCTGTGATTTTTTTTATCAAGTAAATATAAACAGTTTTTACTAGCAAATTACTCTGGTGTCTCCCATTAATAATCAAAAGTTTTCAAAGGTAGAGAAATGCCTCTGAAATAGTGCCTAGACTTCGACTCCAAGATTCAAAAGTTGGTGGTCTCTTGTACACATTTTAAAACCGCAGGTAAGTCAGAGTGAAAAGAGGGTGTCAGTTGACTCGGATTCTTTGACTGGCTCAACCAGTCATACTGCTTTCAACACCCTGCTTCATGTTAATCTTCAGTGCCTATGAAATCAGTGACAACTATTTCTCTTACCTTAAAGTGCTGTGGGGAGGACTCCACATGGAGAAGCACATTTAGATCTTGAAAGCACGTGTGCAACATATTGCAATGTCATTTGATTATTGTCATTTTATGCTATTCTGTAAGGCTCTTGCAATGCCCTTCGTCTTGAAAAGGCAGGGAAGCCTAGGCAGCTACTGGAAAGTACCATTATCAACAATAAAATTCAAAAGCAAGCAAACAAACAACTTGGCTAGCTGAGTTCCAGAAGAATGTCAGCATAAGCCATGGTGGGCTTTGACTGCAACTTTTGGGGCTGCACAAAAGGTCACCTTCTCTTGGACCCTCAGATACTCTCTGCCCCAGAGTCCATCTTTCCCTCTCACTCACGTTGTCAACTGGGACTCCATGATCTTTTTCTAGCTGGGGTCCTGTGTCTCTCTTTATCATAGGCTTGACTGTCATTTAATTTCATCTGTTTTTCTTCTGGTTTAGGCTAGAGAGGATTTCAGATTCACGAGGGCTGTGTAGAAAGCGAAGGCAAGCCAAGCTACATGGCTTTAGAAGCAATCGCTTGTAAAATTAAAGAATCAGATTTTACACTGCTGATAAATTCTGACATTATTATTTTGACATTATTATGTACAAAATATCTCTCTGTCTCTCTCTGATCTCAGCAAGTATGTGAGAGTCAGAAGTCTTACCACTTACACATAACCACAAACCACCAGACTCAATTAAGTGTGACATACCAGTGAATAATTTTATAACAAGAGCCACAAAGGGATAAAACATAGAGAAGAAACCATCGATGAAAGTAATATACATGACGATTTGATCTCAAAAATAACAGCAAGGTAGTTACTATCTAACAGCACTTTGTGTTACATCTTTCTTCTGCAAATGGGCACAGCACAATCTGGATCATCAAAGGAAGAATTAATACAAGTGGAAAACTGCCACTCATAACTAGTTTTTCCCAGTAAGACATTATTCCTTTTTTTCCATTTGTTGACTTTCAAAATTATTTTGCCAATGTTTTCAGAGAATTACTTGTCTCACAAATGCCTTCCAGTAAGTCAAGTTTCTTTTCTTGAAACTTGAAACTTCTTCCCCATTCATACAAATTCATAGGCCAACTGTCACTTGTGTTGCTTTTGGCCCCAGGTGCCTGCCTGGGCTCCCTGCATCTCTATGTGCTCCTCTTATTCCCAGTCTGCCTTGCAGTTAGTTTGGGCCATGTGACCATTTTTGGTCAATGGACTGAGAATAGAAGTGACTGTTAAACCCTGCGTGCCTCATCCATCCTTTTTCTCCCCCTGCTGCAGTACATTGTTGGGGAGGCATTCTTTCCTGATGGAGATTCCGTACTAAAAGAGGTATAAGATAAGAGATAGCTGTTGAACCCACATGCAACTGTGATACAAGTGAAAAATAAACTTTTAATGTATCAAGCCACTGAGATTTCAGAGCTTCTCTGTTGCACACGTTAGTATTCAGTAACCCGACTAATACAGCTTTGCAACAAAGCAGATTCAAATGCCCAAATGGTTTGGGTAAAGGACACATCTGCATATCTTGCCAGTATTTCACACATCTCATTAGAGAACTGTGTCTGCTGCATAGATAATTTAAATTCACTGCTCAATTATTTTCAAAAGATTGTTTTTGTAACATGAATTTTCCTCAGTTGCCATAATTATCTCTTTTCCTCATCTTAGAATGTTTTAGTTCTGTATGTGGTCATCTTTACTAGGCTGTTAGATGCTGAATAACTGACACTCTGTGATTAGTTTTTATCTCTGATGTGACATGACCTATTAAAGTGTTCTGGCAATGTGTGGTTGATACCAAATATATGGCTTATAAATGAATGAATGAATACACTCATTTTCAATATCTATCTCATTTTCAGAAATGGCAATTTAATGATTTAATTTGTTGTAAGATACATAGAGGAGTATTATTTAGGCTATCATGTACAATCGAAAGAGAAGAGGCAGCAGAATCATAAGTTCTGAGTCTAAATCTCACCTCCACAAGACCAGCTGCAAGACTTTCTGCAGGATATGTGTGTTCTCTCAGCCTGTAACTCCACTCCCCCTAAAAGAGAAAATGAGGGAATATTTCATTGGGTTGTTATGAAAATTAAATGTATGAAAGTACCTGAGATCTCATAAGACACACAGTAAAGGAATTTCTCAATAAACACTAGTTATTCTCGATAAACACATTCTTTAGCGGAATCACAGCCTCACCTAAGAGATTAAAAAAAAAAAAAAATCCTCCAGTTCAGACTATTTATGGCATATGACCACCAGATGGCACCGTTGAGTCAATAGCAAAGACTTTCCTGGAAGAAAGGGGAGAAAATGTCAATTCTGAAAGTCTAAAAATGTATATCCAGTGTGATCACAACACAGATAGTTGCTAAATCTTATGAGATCTGTGCTGTATGTTTTCATTTTTATTGACTTCTAATACTTAGAAAATACTTAGAACATAATTCACCATTGGCAGATTATTATTATTATTATCATCATCATTATTATGAGCAATGGAAATGGAGACATACTTTATTTTTTTAGCCCAGGGTTGTTTATCAGAGAATTATCAGGCTTTCACAAAGAGAAAAGTTTCAAATTCCTTTTCTGGAGGACACATAGATATGGCCAGGGCAGAAGAAATGTCCTTCTCATAAAGATTGGTCCCCGAATGACAGGAAGGAGAGTGAACCCCGTTCCTCTGGGCAGCCGCACAATATGAAATGAGCTGATATAGTCCTAAGGCATGCCTGTCATTTGTCCTCAACTCTGGGTCTTCCCAAGAAGGGACCTTCTCTTAGTCCCTTGGAAACTCCCCTGAAAGCCCTGGCCTCTGAACTCCTGTGCTCCACAGACCCTGTTCTATCTCCTCTATCTCCTTGCCCTTTGATTCAGGTTGACAATCACTTAGCTCCATCTGCCTCTCTGCCCTGTGAGCTAGTGAGGGCTTCACATACCTGTGGGCTGAGGAGGAAAAGGAGGAGAGTGTCACTTCATTAAAAAAAAATAATAATAATTGAAATATTTTAAACATTTAGAAAAGTACAGAACACACGACATCTGTGTACTCACCACCTTCATCTAGCAAATGTTATCATTCCATCATATTTATTTCAGCTCTTTAAAAAAACTATAGACAGCTAAAATCTCCACCCACCATCCTATTTTCTTCTTTCTCTCTACACAGAGAACTATTACCAGGGAATTGGTAAGTGTCTTGTAACGCACTTATTGATTCTTTGGCTATTTATTTATATAATGGCTCTGAAGGTAATTCTGTGAGGTGTACCTGCTTTTTCTGCTTTGGAAAACTAGAGAATGAGACAGGCAGAGGTAGAATCATTCAGTGTTCATTTACCCTTCCTCCCTCCCTGCACCCAGATGCCTATGCTGTGTCTGTCTGACCCCATCTTTCTTTCATGTTCTCATTTCTCAGGATGCTGCATGGAAAAGTGCATGCTATTTAATCTCAAAGGGCATAGATTTAGTTCCAGCTCTGCTATGAATACACTGGAAGACCTTGGGCAAATTGCATCATTTCACTGAGCTACATCAAGTTATCAATATATAATGTCTGAAATATAACACTGCTTTTATGGGGATCATTAATTTAGTCTACAATTATGTATTACAGATTTTTATTGCAATGGAAAATTATGCATTTCCAGTGCTTGGAACTCAAAACTCAAATAACACAGTATCTCTAGGAAAAAAAATCCCCTTCTTGAGTGGAAAACTGGAGTATTAAAAACAATTACCATCTGATGTGATCAGTATTATAATTTAGGTACTTATTAATTGCTGTGGGAACCCAGGAGAGGAGAATATTAGTTGTGCCCTTAGGCATCAAATGGAGCTTTATTGTTGTTTGGTTTTGATTTTGATTATTTTAAGGTGACAATCTGAGTTGTGCTACACAGATGTGTTGGGGGGAAAAAAGAGAGTGAAATCAACATAGATATGGCACTTATTAATGCCTGGCACCAAACATATCCAATCTCACTTCCTTTCTCATCTATCCATTTGTATTTTGTTTTTCCTTTCTTTATCCAGTGCTTATACTGTGCTTGGTATTAAGAAAATGACATTTTGTTCCTGTTTTCCAGATAAGGAAGCTGAGACTCAGAGAGGAGAAACAAAGCATCCAAGATCACAGGACATGTAAGGACTGCAAGCAAGTCCACACACCCTCTCATGGCACCGCCTGGGTCAGGAGGTGTGAGTGGGTATGGGGGGGTGGAGGTATAGGCTCAACCTCCACTCAGTCCCCTCTGAATCAGAGTTATTTGGGGAAAACTCTTCAAGTCAAAGCTGGCCTTATGCTAGTGGTCTTCTTTGCCATCATCTCACGGTGTACCTCCTCCGTCCTTCTTGAAGCTCTCAGCTCCCCTGGCTTCTAAGAGCCCACCTCTCTTGACATTTCTGTACCTCCTCCCACATGCTCTCAGCCTCCCCAGAGGCGCACACCTTGAAGGTGGCTACGTCCAGGTCCCATCTGCAGTCCACGTTTCTTTTACTTTACACCTTGCACGGCTGCTCTCACGGTTTCAACCCCAACCTCTACGCCAAGCCCTGGAGCCAGCTCTCTGTCTCATCGTCGGGTCACAATTTGAGCTTCTTAATTACAGAAACGTTCCTGACTGTCAGAGAGTCAGGTCTCAATCTCATATCCTTCATAACACTAATTATAATGTTAAATTATCTAACTTGATGTGGTTATTTGTTTAAGAGCTTTCTCCTCTTCCAAACTCTAAGTTCTATGAAAATAGACTGTATCTGTTTAGCTTGAAACTGCATATCCATTGCCCAGCATGACAACTGTACATAGTAAGTGCTAAATAAGTGTTTGTTGAAACACTCGCAGTGAAAGAAAAGCAAGTTCCCAGATATTCATCTTTAGTTTATACCATATCACTTTTGTGAACTCCTAACCCATGCATCTGACTTACCCCTTAATGCCGGACAGACGCTTCACACACTCACAGGAGGAAAGCTTACATTTAAATCGGCCTTCCTGTATATTCTCTCAGTGGCTAAATGGCTTTGGGCCCCATGGTCCACTTGGACAACCACCAGCCTAGGTTTCTACTTCATCAGAGACTTCTCCGTATCTCTCTTCTCCTCCATTCAAATAATCATCCATTCACGCTGACTGTCCTACTAAATATTTTGCAAATCTCTCCCCTTCCTTTCATCACATCCATATGATTATGAACCTACTTCAAACCCCTATGTTCTCCCACCAGTAGCAATAGCCTTTATTTAAAGCTACCCTTTTGAGTCTGGTTTCCCAAACTTCATACTTCTGTGTACCACCTTCAGAATACCTTTTGCTGTATTCATCACATCTCCGTAGCAACTCTACTGTTATTTAGGTTATTAAAAATAGAGTTGGATCTTCTTTTTAAATTTAGCTAAATGTTTGCCAAGCCATAATATAAATGAATACAGTTTTCATATACTAGTCATCATTTTTCTGATTAAAATGATGACTAGTATATTTCTAAACATTTCATATATGTTTAGAAATTTCTAAACATTTCATATACATTTATGTGATAAACATATAATCATTAACATTAAAAATATTAATTCAAATGCTACCTAAAGTCATGTCACTTCACACATCCCTTGTGGAGCATGTGACACATTCCCCAAATGCTGACTTGGTTTACTACGTACGGTTCATGTTATAAGGGCCTCCCCCCTGTATCTAGTTGAACATTCTATGTCCTATCTAACTGAGTCATTATAGCAACATCTGTCATAAGTATGGTTATCTCTATTTTACAAAAGACAATATGGGAGGTTAGGGAGGTTAAGTAGTGAGCCCAGTGGTAAGTAAGGGACCCGGATAAGAAGTTAGTTCTGAATGATGGATCCCTATTTGGCTCAGGACACTGCTGTCCCTACTTTAGCTGTTGGTCATGTTCCCTTCAGTCCTGAACACTTGGATCCCTTGTGTCACACCCTTCAATGTCACCCTATTGCTTACAGAAAAAAACCTGTACACCTCAGCACAATAGATCAGACCCCATAGGCACAGTGCTTTACTACCTGTCCTGTCTCATCTTCCACTTTGCCCTGCCTTGTGCTCTGTGCTCCAGGAACTCTGACCTGCTGGCCGGAGGTCACACCTCTGTGTGATTTTTGGCTTCCAGCCTCTCTTAGTTCTGTCCCCTGCGGGTGGAAGGCTCCTCTCTCCACTGCTCTGCGCATCCTTATGTGCCCTCTCTTCCCTCTTCTCCTCTGTTCACACTTATAGGCAGCCTCACCTCATTTATTTTTTTATTTTTATATTTTTTACATCTTTATTGGAGTATAATTGCTTTACAATGGTGTATTAGTTTCTGCTGTATAACAAAGTGAATCAGTTATACATATACTATATCCCCATATCTCCTCCCTCTTGCGTCTCCCTCCCCCGCTCCCTATCCCACCCCTCTAGGTGGTCACAAAACACCGAGCTGATCTCCCTGTGCTATGCGGCTGCTTCCCACTAGCTATCTATTTTACATTTGGTAGCGTATATATGTCCATGCCACTCTCTCACTTCGTCGCAGCTTACCCTTCCCCCTCCCCGTGTCCTCAAGTCCATTCTCTATGTCTGCATCTTTATTCCTGTCCTGCCCCTAGGTTCTTCATAATCTTTTTTTTTTAATTCCATATATATGTGTTAGCATATGGTATTTGTTTTTCTCTTTCTGACTTACTTCACTCTGTAAGACAGTCTCTAGGTCCATCCACCTCACTACAAATAACTCAATTTTGTTTCCTTTTATGGTTGAGTAATATTCCATTGTATATATGTACCACATCTTCTTTACCCATTCATCTGTCGATGGACACTTAGGTTGCTTCCATGTCCTGGCTATTGTACATAGAGCTGCAATGAACATTGTGGTACATAACTTTTTTTGAATTATGGTTTTCTCAGGGTATATGCCCAGTAGTGGGATTGCCGGGTCGTATGGTAGTTCTATTTTTAATTTTCTGAGGAACCTCCATACTGTTCTCCATAGTGGCTGTATCAATTTACGTTCTCACCAACAGTGGAAGAGGGTTCCCTTTTCTCCATACCCTCTCCAGCATTTATTGTTTGTAGATTTTTTGATGATGGCCATTCTGACTGGTGTGAGATGATACTTCATTGTAGTTTTGACTTGCATTTCTCTAATGATTAGTGATGTTGAGCATCCTTTCATGTGTTTGTTGGCAATCTGTATATCTTCTTTGGATAAACGTCTATTTAGGTCTTCTGCCCATTTTTGGATTGGGTTGTTTGTTTTTCTGATATTGAGCTGCCTGAGCTGCTTGTAAATTTCAGAGATTAACCCTTTGTCAGTTGCTTCATTTGCAAATATTTTCTCCCATTTGGAGGGTTGTTTTTTTGTCTTGTTTATGTTTTCCTTTGCTGTGCAAAAGCTTTTAAGGTTCATTAGGTCCCATTTGTTTATTTTTGTTTTTATTTCCATTTCTCTAGGAGGAGCCTCACCTCATTTATGATGCCCTCCTGAGAGCTCCTTCTCCAGTTCCCAGGGTGGGTTGCTGTGTTTCTCCTAACACTGCCTGCATCTGTATCTCACCTTACCACATTATAATACAACTACCTGCTGTGTTTCCAATTTCCTCCCAAAGGCGATGTCCCCTGCAGAGAAGACTTGTGTTTGTTGTTTACTTACTTCTGTGTCCAGCAAACCTAATCTAACATGTCTAGGTTCAATAAATCAGAATTAAGTGCATGAACCAATTCTCTCTATTTAATGAAAATTTTCATGAGAATAGGTACTCAGCTCCATTTTTGTGTTAGTTGCCCACGTAAGTATTTGTTGAAATAAAATATGGAAACATCTATTGCACTTAGGACATTCTCCTGTTATTCTGATCTAATTTAAAACCAGATTCTTTTTTGAAGAATTTTAGTTGGCTTTCAGAGACAATATTAAACCATGTGGTCATCTGGTTGTCCTTTTTTGTAGAAAGAGGGCACTCTTTAGGCCTCTGTGGTTTGTTCCTTTAAGAACCTGACTGTTCAGCCTTCCAAGAAGCAGGGCTTCTGTTTCTGTTGATGAAGAGATTGCCCCGGGAAGCACCTTCCCAAATTCTGCCTGCTCAACTTTTGGATTCTGGCCCGGTGCTTGATAACTCTTTTTAATTAGCCCCTTGGTGATCTTCCCTCTCTCCAAAACTACCATTTTGTTGTAGAGAGACAAGGACAATCTCTTTTCCCCGAGAGATAATCCTGGATCCCCGCTGCAGAATCAGATGACTGTTGTAATGGGTTTCAGAGGCTCTTGTTGTCGAAATGTGTATGCTAAACCATCATTGTCCATCTCTGCACAGTGAGTGCCGTTCATTGTCTGGTGACACGTGTGGGTCACGCGTTCTTTATTTTGAATCAGACTATTTTTGCAATCATTTTCATCATCAGTTCATCCCCTGCTCTTTTTTGTTCCCAGTAGATTTATGTTTCCTCTGCTGGATGAAATGTTACCCCAACCTGGGGATTTAGCAAACGTCGATTCCACTTTAGCCTCACTTAAAGCATCAAACTACCTCAGGCAGAACTAGTTCCTTCTCCCAAATGGGGCAAAGAGGGCATCATTTCATTCCTATTTCTATGAAAAGAAATAAAGATTGAGCTAGAATTGAGCTTGCTGTGTAAGTTTCTCTCCTGTTAAGAAGCTTGTTCAGGAGGACACAGGACATGGCTCCCTTACCTTTGCATTTTCCGTGCTTGCACCCAGTGGGCTGTTTAAGTATTTGTTGAGAGGAATGAAAGCAAAGTGGTTGATCTTTCTGTCTCCAGATTTTCCCATCTTTGGCAGAGGGACCTTCATGAAACAAAGATCTGACCCATCTGCTGGGCCTGACAGTGGAAATCCCCTGGGATCTGGCATTGTGTGCTGTTCCATTTTCATCTTTTCTTGCTCCTTACTTGGCATCTGAACCCTTTGGAGCCCATATGGGGCTGCTTGAGCCCGATCTCCAAGCCCATCCTGCCCACCTTCTGACTCTGCTCTGTGTTCTGAGCATGACTTGTGTTTATCATATCCTAAGACGTCAAAGATCTTACTGCCACGTGGTCAAGTGTTAGGACCACTTCGAGGGGTGGGAAGGATCTGGTTTCTCTTATTCAGAGTCATATTCTGGGGAATTCCCTGGTGGTCCAGTGGTTAAGACTCCCAGCTTCCACTGCAGGGGGTGTGTGTTCCATCCCTGGTTGGGGCACTAAGATCCCACAAGCCACGTGGTGCAGCCAAAAATTAAAAAAAACAACAAAAAGTTGTGTTCTGGGTGCCTGGTAGAGTGTATGGCACAGAGTAGGTGTTGAACCAGCCAAGTATCTATTAAATGCATGAGGAGTGAATGAAGGGGTCCACACTCTTTTTACAATGCCCTCCCTTGCCCTTCTACCTACTCCTCTCCTTCATCTGCTGACTCAAACTCGTGGTCTGCTTTTCAGTTCAGATACATATTGCTATGGCAGCCTTCTCAGATCAACCCCCTGACACTTGGATGAAATCTTCCTTCTCTGTGACCCCATAATGCCTTTGCAGACATTTCTCATTGCCTTTCACACCACATTGTAAATCTCTCTTTATTGGTCTCTCTCCTTATCCTATAGGATTGCGGATGTCTAAAAGTGGAAGTTTTAACTGAGTCATGCTAGTTTTCCTGACTTTAGGGTCTCTACTGTAGGAGGCACTGAAGATATATCGATTGAAGAGGTGACCAAGAAAATATGTAATGTTTTGCAGCAATACTATATCCTGTGAAAGTGGGAAGTCAGCCCAAACAACAGGGATCAATTGAAATACCACTATCTGTCTGGTGAGATGAAACTCGGAAGAAAAGAAGCAACACAAGTAAAAGAACAGATCATAGATCTGCTGGTCCTTGGGGTCTAGGAAATGCTTTTGCAAGTCCTCCATTGATTCCCAGAGGCCTGCTGGGACTCAGGTGATAATTAACAATGTGCAGACAAAGACAACAAGGGAAATGAAGCATCTTTTAAATATATTCAAAGCCAAATGTCTTCAGCAGGGATATCGGCAAGTAATTCCCCAGAAGAGATGACAGCTACTGCTAAAGGGTGCTGGGACGAGGAAGTGAACAAAAGGATATGTTTTAGTTACAGAAGGCTGCACAATATCTGACTGAAAGCTATTGTTCCTGAGAAAACATGGACATTTATAATACCTGATTATTTTGGTGTTCTGGAGACCAATTTCAATGTGTGTGTGTGGTGATTCCCACACCAACAATCAATTCTCCAGGCACCAGCTAGTGTCCTACAATTCAACTCAATTTTGACAGTATCTACCTGAAAATAGCATCAGATCCCATAGGTTAAGGGCTCAGTCCTACAAGACTGCCCCCACTCCCCACTTCAGATGCTAGTTGCTAGCCCAGGTTGTTACCTGTACTTCTGTTCCACTGGCTATGAATCATGGGTTCCCACAACTTCCTCCTCAGGTTTGATTAATTTGTTAGAAAGGCTCACAGGACTCAAAGAAATATTTTACTTACTAGATCACCAGTTTATTATAAAAGGATATAACTCAAGAACAGCCAGATGGAGGAGATGCATAAGGCAAGGTAGGATCCAAGAGCATGAAGCTCCCTTGTCCTCTCCAGGTGCGTCAGTGTCCCAGAACCGCCATACATTCACCAACCCAGAAGCTTTCCAAACCCCGTCCTTTTAGGTTTTGATGGTGCATTCATTACATAGCCATGATTGATTAAATCATTGGCCATTAACAATTGATTCAACTTTCAGTTTCTCTCCTTTCCCTGGAGGTTGGGGGAGGAAGCTACTGAAAGTTCCAACCCTTTAATCACGTGGTTGGTTCCCTTGGCAAGCAACCCCCAACCTTAAGTTACCTAAAGGCTTTCCAAAAATCACCTCATTAACAAAAGATACCTTTATATCTCTTATAAGAAATTCCAAGCATTTTAGGATCTCTGTGTGAGGAACAGGGTCAAAGAACAAATATTGTTCTTATTATAAATCACAGTATTACACTGACTATGGACATTTATAATACCAAGAGCTTTAAAAACTGTTCCTTTATCATTGTTTTATAGATGAGGAAAATGAGACTTAATGGCTGGAATTGTTAATTTTGCCTATTTTGCTGTAGAAACATGGAATCCATGGCAATATAAGGTAGTGGTTACGGGTATGCACTTGAAGTCAGGTTAACCTCAACTGCAATCGATTTTCTGCCCACAATTGACTGTGTCACTTTAGTCAAATTATTTCATGTCTCTAATCCTCATTTTTTTTCCCTGCAAAACAGGACAAGTTATGGTATCTTCCTCATGGAGCTGTTGAAAGAGTGAAATGAGCCAATGCAAGTAAAGCACAATAGAGTTAGTTATTATTTTGATGGAAAAAATGATAGATAAGAGCTCTTCAAACTTGTTTTGACAGAGCTAATGGGAAATCTTCAAACCCTTATTGGGGTATTTGTCCAAATTGTTTGCCTGTGCAGGAGTGTGCATGCCTGTCCTCTGTGCCAGTCTGATGGTGAATTTGTCGTTTTTCTGCTCCGACAGTCCTGACCCCTACTGGTCATCTGACCCCCAGCCCACCCTACTTAACATTCACACAATTCCAGAGCAATCACACCTAATCAAGCGGTTTAAGGGAAGGACAGGAAGGGAGGAGAGGGATAATTTATTTTCCCACTTTTTCAAAGTGGCTAGAGAAAAATCCCAAGTCTGTTTTCTTCAGCCATTTCCCTGGCTTTGTGCCATTGTCTTAATACCTTCTATACACACAATTCATATGCTGTTAAACTTGGTACAGTGATCACTGAAACAGAGCCTTGCTTCAACATCTGTAACTTGATCAAGGTTACCTGGTAATAAATGTTAGATTTAGGAATCATC
The DNA here is from genome assembly GCF_009873245.2 of Balaenoptera musculus. Taxonomy (NCBI): domain Eukaryota; kingdom Metazoa; phylum Chordata; class Mammalia; order Artiodactyla; family Balaenopteridae; genus Balaenoptera; species Balaenoptera musculus. The sequence goes on from NC_045789.1 coordinate 100,072,948, forward strand.
CAGGAATGTCATTATGTGTCTCAGGTTATCAAATTAATTAATTCATTCTAAATCAGTTAAGAAACACCTACCATATGCCAGGTATTTTACAAGGTGCTTGGGGACAGGATGTCACCCCTGATCTTAAATATTTATAGTCCAGTAAGTCATATCAAAGGAGTTATAATGTATGTACATAAAATGTAATAGGAGCTCAAAATGCGGGCACTTCCAGATGTGGGATTCAGGTGTCTTTCCATCCCTACCACCCAATACATAGCTGTGAAATTGAATTGAAATAGTGTTCCTAATTATGTAATATTACATTATCTTATATTGAGTTTCATCCAATAGACATGGTATAGGCAAATGAGTCAAATGAAGCTCAAATAACCAAACTTACAGGTTTAGCTCTACTTACAAACAGGTTAAGTTATAGGAAGCTAAAAATTTTAAGTTTTAAAAACAAAGTTCTCAGTTCATAAATTCAAAAGTGAACCTTACATTAGACTTCACTAAATCCTAGTGTTGGTGAAGTGTTGTCGGCAAGCTTCAACTCTGCTGTTTGCAGACCCCAAATGGAAAGAGACATATCTTGAATCTCCAACAAGGAGAAGGAGAAATGGGTAAACTTTTGGATAATTTGAAATTGTAATGGCCATTCTGGAGAAACTTTGTTTTATATAAGTCGACCTTAAGGGCCACCCTTAACAGCAGAGTATCTTAAACATCTCAGAGATAATGAATTGCATTCTTTGGTATGCAGAAACTTCTAAAAGACAAAATGACTCCAATAAATAGCTCTAAAAGGATTCTTACAACAGGCAAAAGAAAAAAAAAGGCTTTAGCCATCTCAGTAAGTAGTAGGTAACCTTAATTTATTCTGTTTATATATGATTTGGATCCAACTATTCTTTTATAAATTGGTGAGTTGTGCATTATTGCACCTATCTCATGGCTAAAAGATCTCTGTTTGCATCTGTCTATATGTTTGCTTTTGTATCTACACATGTATGTTATAGATGCAAGATATTTTTCCACATCTGGATGGCAAAATTAATTTATAAAGTGCTCCATTTCGGTGGTTTAAAAGCAAGTACTTGTAAAGATTGGTTATTCTAAAGCTCTCAGAAATGTAGAAACAAACCCAAATGTTTTTCAAGTTCACATGATCTGGGACAATCTTTGGTAAATAAAAACTAGTTGAATTTGTTGGTTTAATTAAAATAGGCCTGGCTTTAGAGTTATCAGCATTAAATATAATGTAAATAAACAACTATTATTCTACCTGGACTTATTAGTCAAATGAGTTCACGTTAACTCTTACAGAATTTGTCAGCAGGAAAAATAGCTTGGGATGATGGCTGACCTTATCTAATGTCTCATGAAGTTTGCATGAGTAATATAAACATAATTGTTGGGAGCAAGTGATAGATACAAATGAAATAAGAGTTTTATGTGAACCCTTTAACAAATTATGTTTTATAGTGTGTGTAGTTAAAACGTTTCTCATATCTCTTTGGTAAATTGAAACAGAGTTTTGCTAAGTTTAATTAAATGATGGGAAATTCTTGAATATATAGATAATTTCCAAATATGATAAAATACTAAAATATTCATTACTGAACATAGGTTATCTACTTTGGATTTCTTATTACTAAGGAACTAGATATTTGGGTCTATTAGTAAATATGTCTTAATATATTGAGAAACTACACTATGAGGAAGCATAAGCTTCTGGAAAGTATGGAAGGCATTTTTAATTTTACACAGAATGCTAGTGTAAGACATTCTACTATTGTTTACTTCCTAAACTTTAACTTGAAATTAAAGTTTTGAGATTTAAAGATTCTAATATATATAATTAAAATACAGAAATAATAAGGAAAATACCTCCATATGCAAGGAAAATAGAACGTGTTTTTGGTTAAGAAAAGTTATGAGGAATGAAAATGCCTTTTCCTTAAGGGAAATGAGAGTAACTTTGTCTAAACTAGAACTTCTGATTATTTCAGAATGAGAAGGAAGGAAATGAAGGACAAACAATATATACAGAAAGAAAGAGAGAAAGAGGGAAAGAGAATTAATCAAGCTGGCTAAAACTGAATTGTTATTATAAATGTTTTTAAGAATTAAGCTTTAACATAAATGGTGTACTTATGTAAAACTAAAACTCAACTTTCCTTCACTTGCTAGAAGAACAAAGTTTTATTGGACCGTTGGTCTGTTCCTGATAAGAAATTGTAAGGGTTTTTCTTTTTAAGTAATTTGCCTAGAAAGCAAAGATTCTGTGCTTTAGAAAAATAATTTCCTGTTTTAATGTTGTATCAATCAGGTCTTTGATTATTTTAAGAAAACTGAATTTTTTTCAATAGTAAGAACTAAGTATTGCTAACAACTATGTAACCTTCTGTATTTGTCTTCGATATCTTTTATTAACACTTTGGTCAGAGAGGTAATTAAATCTTGTGTTATAATAAATATGTGATTGTATTTAGTCAAGTGTTTTGAAATCTTTTGATATTTTTGACAAACTCCCCAAATTGTACATAAATTCTTTTTGACCTTGAATTAACTTTGAAATCTTATAGAGGGCCCCTGCAACATTTCAAAAGATGTGTTCTCTTGCCTTATAAAAAGAGAGATGTTATACTAATTAGGCTTCTTTGGACTAAATTACATGGGAAGTGTTGCCAAATAAGTGACGATAAAACTTCTTAGGTTATATTGTATAGGTGAATGTTATTAATATAAGTTGTTTTAGAAATTGTATAAAATTCCTAAAAATCTGATACATCCCAGTATAATGTTATCACTTGTAATTCTAGTTAGAATGTTGTGTGTTACAGAAAAAAAAAAAAAATTTCTTTGTCAATTCCATTGTAGTGAATTCTCATTTGATCTTTGACAATGGGCAACTAGTAAATGGGCAACTAAAAAATGACCTTCTTACTACTAATCTCTTACCTTCTGAAATTGCTGTCTTCAAAATTGAGGCTTTCATTAAACAGACTGAATGTGAGTATCAAGGGAATGCCCTAGCTTACTATCACACGAAGACAGAAGCAACAGGATCTATAAAGATTGTGATACATGTGGATGAAGTCCATTCTGCTTCTGCAAAAAAAAAAAAAAAATACCCCCTTACTGTCAGACTTTTGTCACCCTGATGTTCTTGTAACATGGAAGTCCAACCACTTACTGCTGTCTGCAGACCTCAAACAGGAAGAGATGTATCTGACATCTCTGACAGGAAAAAAGTTACTACTTTACTACCTCAGCAAGAGAAAGGACAGATTTCCTTCTTGCCTGGCAACAGCCGAGCCAATGAGAGACTGTCACAACTCAACCAATGAAAAGTCACTACACTTCGAACTCCCAGCTTCCACCAATGGACTCTTGTTTATAACACCTCTCCCAACTTCCCCTTTTCCTCTATGAACAAAAGTTCCTCTCCCTTGTTTTTCCAGACTTACCTGTAGTTTTTGCTATAAAATGCTTGTCCTGAATTTCAATTCTCTGCTACTCCTGAATAAACTCATATTGCTGGTAAAATAACTGGTTGTTTTAAGGTCAACAAAGTTCATGAGTAAAAAGACCATAACTAGCAAATTTATAAATGAAGGGCTTCTTGTATTTAATCTTACAGTTACAAAGAGTGGTAAAAACCTGAAACCCAAGCTTCAGATTTCCCGTCTCACAATGCATATACCTACGGTCCTTGTGCCTTAAATCAAAACAATTACTTTAAATCAACAATTATCCATAACAATTACTGAGTGAAATGAGTCATAGATTTTCAGAGCTGTAAGGTAGTATTGATGGTGATGATGATAATGTTGATGAAAGTAATTATAATAGGAGCTAATAATTATTGAGTGCATGTTAAGTCAAGACATCAGGCTACAGTACATATACCATTTCATATAATCCTTACAAAAATCCAAATAGCATCCTGGGTTTCAGATAAGGAAGCCGAAGCTTTGAGACTTTCCAATCATCAAAAAAATAGCAAGCAGCACATCTGGGACTTGACCCCAGGTGCATTTGGGTTCAAAGTCAAGCCCCTAATAGCACACATTCTCAGCTTCATTAACTAAATCTCTTTCACTTCACAGTTGTAGTAGTTAAAAACTAAGAGGTTATACCTTATGCCTGAGGTCAGTCAGTGAGTGACAAAAGGTAACAGGAACATAAATGTTCCAACTCTAAGGTCCTACTTGGGGGGACTTTTTTTAAACAGTTTATCAGATACAATTTCAGTGCAGTTCTCAGGAAAAATGCTTTCCCCCTTACCACAATTAAGTTAATAAAATCCATCGCATGGCTCATTCTCATTCTTCAAGTCTCATTTAAATATTTCTCTATCAGTCATGACAGGCTAGGTTACATTATGGTCAAAGAGTCTCAGTGGCTTAAAGCCACAAAGCCTTAGTTCTTTCTCATGCATCATGCCCATTAAGGGAGAGCTCAGGACTGTGCTCTGAGCACCCTTGCTCCAGGACCCAGGCTGATAAATAAACTGTGATCTGGGAGGTGCCTGGTCTCTATGCAGAAGGAAAGAGATCACTGAGCCCTGGGACCAGCATTCAGTCCTGTGTCCATTTATAACCCTTTAGCTGGAAATAATGGCAGGGTCCCAGTCAACAACAAGGGGGCCGGGAAGAGGGGTCCCACTATTTGTTTGGAAGGCAGAGAGCCAGAAATACTCTCTGAATATCCTTGAGGACCTCCACAGTGACTTCCTCAGATCCCCCTCCTCCTTATTCTCAACAGTGGCTGCATTCCTCCACTTAAGGCCACAGCTCCTTGATTATACTTTTGTCACGTTCTGGCGATAGTTCTTCCTTTCCTTACTGTGGCTTGTCTTTCAGTACTTCCTAATCCTGTGCTGGTTTCCTTAACCCCAACAGCAACCTTGTAGATAGTCCCTTTGAAAGGCTTTACTTACCACTTTGAGTGACATTGCTTTCTTCCTGCATCCTGAGTGTCCCCAAACCAGTAAGCTCAGGTCTAAGCTTAGATCCATCCTACTACTCCTTCCCCAAAGGAATTGATCTCCATAGTGAAACTTTCACTCTCTCCTTAATGCACTGCAGCAGGTTTTCTGCCTATTCTGCTCTCTCATGATGGTTCTCTCTAAAGTTACAAGTACTCTTCAAATGACAAAGTAAATAGATGATATAATTTTCTTATCTCACCCCAATTCTCTTTCTACATGCAGAGGTAGGGGCAGGGCAGATCAACAAGCCTGTTGCCTAAAAGCAAAAACCCAACTAACGACATAGATATTAGGGTTCACTTGACCTTTGGACCGTTAGGATTAGGGTAGAGGTTGGATCTAGCACCGTGGAGGGAACACCACACTCACAAAACTTTCCCTGACCCTTTTTCTCCCCTTGGTCATCTTCTTATATTTATGGGGATACAAGGAGCTGGATGCTGACTGAGAAGTTGGCTTTTCACTGCCTTGAAGAACGATTCTCCCTCAAATGTTCACAGCTGTTCTTAGAATCTGTAAGCACTTTACACATCTTTGTCCTCAGGGTTGGCTCCCAATCCCTGACTTGGGGACGATAGGGTAGTCTCATTCAATGTACTGTCACACCTTTTATTTCAGTTATCTATCACTATATAAAAATGACTCAAAACTTAGTGCCTTAAAACAGCAAACATTTTATTATATCTTATGATGTTGTGGCTCAGGAATTCAAACAAGGCTCAGCTAAGGATTCTTCTATGATGTGCCAGGGCTGGCTTGCATCGGTTCACTAGAGCCAATTGCTAAATATTCAGGAATTTTGTAAACTCTATGGCTAAACCTTTAATATCTTGGAACCAGCCATGGTGTAGATATTTACATCACAGAAACCAGGAAACACTAAAATCTTTTTTATTTTTTCCCCAGAGGGCCAGTTAACCCACATCCCACTGCTTCCTTGACAGTGGTTAGTATTCAGCTGGTGATGGACTGGTCTGGAGGATATAAGAAGACTGGCATATGTCTGGCACTTTAGTGGAGATGGCTAGAAGGTTCAGCTGAGACTGTCAATCAGAGCACCTACCTGTGGCTGCTTCAGCATGATAGTCTCAGGGTATTTAGTCATGTTATATGACCACTCAGAGCTCTTGGAGCCAGTGTTGCAAGAGCCCAGACAGAAGCTGCAACACTTTTTATGACTTAGCTCACAGGCCACATTAATTTATCAATCAAGTTACTATGTCCCATCCAAATCCAAAGGGATTAGACTTCATCCCTCAATGGAGAAAGTAGTAATGAGTTAGTAGTCCCTTAGACATCTTTCCTAGATGGTAAACACACTCCCAAATATATATAATTGCCTTATTAATATCTCAGTCACAATGTTTTATAGGCATCTCTAACTCACGTTCAAAACTGAATTCATATCCTTTCCCCTTATATTAGTCAGAATAAATCCTGCTAGTTGCTATAACATACAAATGCTGGAAAGTTAATTGCTCACCCTGGGCAATGTGGTTATGAGTGGGCCAGTTCTCCATGCAGGCATTCAGGGACCCAGGCTCTTTGAATTCTATGGCTCTGCTATCTTTCACAGGTGGCTTCAAGTTTTCCAGTTCCCACTTAATCCATGTTGGTTGCAGAAAGGAAAGGAGCATGAAGATCACTTGGGAGTTTTCAGGGACTTGGCCCTTTCTTCCACACTTCGGGCCAAATTTATCTTCTTCCTAAGGGAGATGACTCAGAGCCTTATTTAGAAATTGCAACAATTTCAAAGCCCAGATCCATGGCTAATGTATAGTCCTCTTCATCAGACTAGATAGTACTGATGTAGTACAATTGCAATAATAATTCCATTAGGGCAGGGAAAAGGAGCTCCTGGATCATAGTAATTCATGTCCAATTCTTGCTGAATATAAATTTTGAAAGTTTTCTACCTTGAGGGAGGGGAGAAGTTCCGACTTGGGCTTCCATTCTGACCTCAGGTAGGAGATTTCCTGCCCATTATACTCTAAGATCCCACCTTTTAGGGGATTCCTTCACATGTATAATCTCTGTTGGCCACAACTGAAAGGTTAAGGAGAGTATTTCCTTCCTGTACTGTATCTTCAGCTTCATTCCTGCTCATGAAAGATTGGTGATTGTACAGTTATTCTGAGTCTTGAACAAAGTATTTCTTCCCCTTCTATTATTATTTTTATTCCAGTTTCATGTTTTCTTTGGAAAAACACTTTCCTCACAAATTGTGCAAGCTTCTGATTTATTTCTTGTTAGTCAGTCTCATGCGTCCGTTACCATCCCCAAAGTTCTTTCCTAAGCCGTGATTCTCAAGTCTGATTTATTTCTTTGCTTCTTCGCTGTGAGGCCTCCTTCTTTCTCTAGTGGAGGGTAACGCCTACCTTGGGGTATTCTGAAACAATATCTGTGAAGGCTACATCCTTATTCTGGCCTTTGCCATAGGGCTGAGTCCTTTTATTCAAATGAGAAGATGTACTAGGTCTTTCACACAAAGCTTTTGAAAATTACATCTTTTACATTTGGAACCTAGGAATAGTTAGTTTTTCCAACCTGAACAACTCTGAATTTCTGGACTTTGGCATTCTGATTATTTTCTTCTTTCCAACCAGCCAATTCTTTCCTGAGGTATTTTTTCCTTTTATTTAATCCTTGCCAAATGCACCCCATACCAATTAATACATACTAGTAAAATCTGTTTACAGTCTCTTTTTCAGCTCACAGGGAGCATGATCTGCTGTCCCAGTTATCACAACAATTTGACCAAGTGATTTGCTACTGAATAGCCTGGATCTCTAGCCATCCAGTGACCACTCTGTCACCCAATCAACTGCTTCCTTATCACCTACCAATCAACTAAGGAAATGACACCCAAGTTAAGTTTACTTTGTTTTGTTTAGTTTCTGTTGTTTGTTTGGTTTTGTTTTTATAGCAACGCCTTACTTCGAGGTACCAATTTCTGATTTAGTCAGGGTAGGCTAACTTCTGTGAGAAGCAACAACAGATCTCACTGGTTTAACATTGCAGAGAACCATTCCTTACCCACATGTTGGTGTAATGAGTGCATGGTGTTTTTTCTTTCAGCAGTGTCTCACAAGCCCAGGCTACTTCTATTCTGTGGCTCCAAAATCACCCTGGAGGCCCCAATTGGCAGACAGAGGAAGGAACATGGAGGTTCATATGGGAGACTTTAAGGGCTGGGACTGGAAGTGCCCACATTTCATATATACCCACGTTTCACTGGCTAGAACTCAACCATGTAGGTCTACAATGCAATCTTCCTAGTGGACTGGCAGAAAAAGTAAATAGATTTGCTGAATATATAGCATTGTCTCAATCACAGCCCCAAATGGCTCCCTTTCTACATTGTGTATTTAGTTGAAAAATGACATCATCATACTTGGCCCCAAGACAAAGGCCAAGGAGTAAGTCTTCCATATGCAGTCTTTCACTAAGTTTTATCCCCTTGCTATCGCTCTCCATCATGTCCTTTTTTCTACTGTGACAAACACTGTTTTAGTGTAGACATTCATTTTTTGCCCTGTGGGAATTTTTTTAGTCACCACCTACCTGGTCTGCCTACCTTCCATCAAGACTTTGCCAGCCTAAGGCCCACTCTGCTGCTAGACTTGTTTTAATGAAGGAAAAATCTGACCATCTTTCTCCAGGGCTTTAAATTGTTCAGTTGCTCCCAGTGTCTTAATTTAGGATAAGCATTAAATTTCTTAAAAACACAAAGCCCCCTTAATCAATCACCCATCTCTGTCTGCACATCTTGTTTTAGTTTTACCTTTAGCCTCTTTTCTCACTCTTTGCTCCAGCCAACACCGACCACTTTTTTATTTATTTATTTTTTAAAGCTTTTTAAAAATTTTTTATTTATTTTATTTTATTTATTTTTGGCTGTGTTGGGTCTTCGTTGCTGCCCACGGGCTTTCTCTAGTTGTGGCGAGCGGGGGCTACTCTTCGTTGCGGTGCGCGGGCTTCTCATTACGGTAGCTTCTTTTGTTGCAGAGCACAGGCTCTAGGCACGCAGGTTTCAGTAGTTGTGACCTGGGGCTCTAGAGCACAGGCTCAGTAGTTGTGGTGCATGGGCTTATTTGCTCTGCAGCATGTGGGATCTTGCCAGACAAGGGCTCGAACCTGTGTCCCGTGCATTGGCAGTCGGATTCTTAAGCACTGCTCCACCAGGGAAGCCCACCAACCACTTTTTTAAATTAATTTTTTTTTATTTTGAGATAATAGTAGATTCACATGCAGTTGTCAGAAATAAATACCCCAATCACTTTTCACTCCTGAAATCTATCACGCCTCTACATCCCTCACAAGCCTCCAGAGAAACTTTTCTGACTCTCACCGACAATTTAATTCTTGTTTCAACTCTCCACTTCAAAGGGAATTCTTATTCTTTCGCCCTTCAGTGTTGCCCTCCTACCTCACTGTGTACATATACTCACATTTGCACAGAATTTTCAAAGTGTGTGTGCTGGACAGTCCACTTACCATAGGCAGGGACCATTTATTTTTCAACTTCATAACCCTTAGTTATGGTTCAGATCTTGGCCCACAGAAGGTACTCAGCAAAAGACTGTGGATTATTGCTAAGCAAAATTCATAATGGCTAAGCATTCAGGCTCTGGATTCTGTCTAATTGGTATTTGCACAGTGAAGTGTTAACTCAGCATCTGGGATGTTCAAACTCTGCACATTCCAAAGAGAAGATTGGCCTTTAACAGGCTTCTTGAAGATAACTTCTAAACCCTTGGAAAATCCTGCCTGATAAGAGTGTCTTCTTATTCCTGGAGCCTTGAGCTACTCCAGATAGTTTATGCTAACAATGTTATTTATAATGGGGGCCTAGGGCCACGCTGTATCAGTTTCATATCTGGAGGAATTAGAGACTGAGACACTAAGATCAAATGGGGGTCCATGCCTACATGACTGACCACAACAGAAACCCTGGACACCAGGGCTCAGGTGAGCCTCCTTGGTTGTCAATACTCTATATGTGGCACACATGGTTGCAGGGAGAATTAAACGCTGTCTGTATTACGCCACTGGGAGAGGACAACTGGAAGACTGATTATACCTGGACTCTCCTGAACTCTGCTCTATTTGCCTTTTTTTTTTAAATTGGGATATAGTTGCTTTACAATAATGTGTTAGTTTCTGCTGTGCAAAGAAGTGAATCAGCTATATGTATACATATATCCCCTCCCTCTCTGACCTCCCTCCCCCTTCCTTCCCACCCATCTTGGTCACCACAGAGCACTGAGCTGAGCTCCCTGCACTATACAGCAGGTTCCCACTAGATACCTGTTTTACACATGGTAGCTTTGATGACTTTAATCTCTATCTTTTTGCCGTAGTAAACTATAACTATGATCATAACAGCTATTCAGAACTCTGTGAGTCCCACTAGCAAATTGTTGACCTAAGAGTGGTCTTGGGGACTTGGCATGGCACAGACTCCGGTTTCAAAACTAATTAGCTGTGTGACCATAGACAGATAACTCAAACTCTATAGGCTTAATTTTATGATGCGATAAGTGGGACAATAATAATAGTGCTTGTCTCATTGGGATCTTGTGAGGATTCAATATTGCATGTAAAGCACTGGACTTATACATAGTAATCAATAAATATTAGCTGTCCTCACTGTCATAATTATCATACCATGAGAATTTCCACGTTTTACAAATTTTATAGTGTTTATAAATGTCATCTTAAAATATCTGTACACTCTTCCATTAAAAGCAAACACCCTTGGTTTATTTAGCTACTCCTTTTTTATAGAACATCTAAGTGTTTTCTAATTTTTTTTATTATTATAAATAACATGGTACTGATTCTACAGAGTATGATTTCTAAATTTAGGATTATGTCCTTAAGACACATTCCAGAGATGAAATTCCTGGGTCAAAAGATTAAACATATTAACACTCCTTGATGCATGCTGACTGACTGCTTTCCAAAATATTTGTACTATTTTGCACTTTTAAGAGCAAAGTAAAATTTTGTCCATCTTTTTAGACCCATGAAGGCATAAGAAAGAAATGATTTCTTTGGATCAAGCATCTCAGAGAAACCAGTCATCCTAACATGACCATAAATTTCCTGAGAATAAACTGAAAAAAATAATTTTTGCTCTTTCTGGTTCTGAAAATGGAAGGTTCATATTTGCACAGACTGCAGTTAAGTATATTTGCTATTCACTCATCTATGCATAAGGTGAGAATGCATCATAATGTAGAAAAAAATAACTTCTATTAGCAAATCTGCATCTATTAGAGAGGATTAAGGGGGAAGAAAAACATTTTTACCTTTAGTTTCACAGAAGAAATTAATTCATTAGGCAGAGTTATGCTAATCATATTCATGTGTAATGTGATAGTCTTGTCATTAATGTTTGCACAAATCTAAAGCAGGAATGAATATTTTTCCAGAGGTGAATTTTAATTTTGGCTTCTCCAAGTGTATCACTGGCATTATTGCATTTTCACCTTTCCCATACACCTCTTATAATAAAATGAGGGTGACAAGCCAAATAAAACTTGTAGCAACATACTAAACTTTTATCCTTGTGTCTTTATATTGCAACTTTCTAATGATTCAGCTCTCACTGATTATTGGCATGTAAGAATACAGCACAGACATCTTGAGAACTCCAACTGGAAGGGGAAGCCAGATGTTTTGCTGAATGTCTTGAGATTACAAAATGGTACCCTGGCCACCTACGAATGCTCTTAAAGAGTGAACACTTTGAAAGTTCATTTTGCCCTCCCCCTTAAAACTTAGCTACAGAGGATACCTGTTGTAAGCTTACTGCGGGCCTCTCTAAGGTGAGGGCTTTTAAGGGTGCTGTACAGAGGCTGTGGCCACCAAATGGATGCAGAACCCTGTGAGTTTATCCTATTCACCTCACCAAATTTTAAACTACCCACTGATCCTTTACCCTGTCCCCTGAACTTGCATTAAATGCAGCCCATGTTCAGATTGTTCCTCCCGCCCAGTGGTCCTCTTCCCACCCCTGCACAGCCAAGTTCTAAACATCCCTGCAGACTCAGCTGAAATGTGTCTACCCAAGATTCTTTTTCTCTCTCCCTTCTAGAATAATCCATTTGCTCAACGCATTCAGACTTGTGTCATAGTAACTTCTGTAATTGTCCACTTTCTTCTATTAACTATCAAACTCTCAAGGAAAGACATTTTATCTGATGTACCTTTATATTTCCAACAAAGACTTGGGTATAGAAGTTATTAAAGGGGATCTTGTTGAATGAATAAAGACCACTAATAGATAAAATTAAGGGCTATTTTGTAAATGTGCACCGTAGTAAGAAAAAATTCTGATTTTAAGGACATTTATTCCTTTTTTAATTAAAGGTATATATATTTGATGAACACCTGCTATGTGCCAGGTACTGCTCAAATCCTGGCTCTTCTTCTAATAAGCTGTGTAATTTTTAGACAAAGTCTTTAACATTTCTGAGTCTCATTTTCTTCATCAGTAAAGTGGAAATGATAGTCTTCAACTTGCAAGTGTTTTGTGAACACTGAATGTGAAAAATTACATAAAACTCTAAGCATAGTATTTGCTTAATAATTTATATTTGCCCTCTTCCTCGCCAGTCTCTCTGAAAAGAAATATAAATCAGTCAAAAAATAAAATCCCTTTCCTAGTTCACACTATGTGGTTTCCCATGCTTCAGATGAAAACAACAACAGCAGCAACAACAACAAAAAAAAACAGAAGTAAGGAAATTATTTCTCAACAATAGTCTAGTATTAACTTCTGGAATGTATGAAGAATTTTTCTAATACTAGAACATGTAAGAATATATCCTTATAGTTCTACCAGGTGACATGTCCCAATGATCCTGTGAGTTGAAAAGGACTTAACCCTATTTATCCTAATGTGGAAACTGAGGCTTAGAGGAGTCAAGTGACTACCTCATAGCTATACAGGCAGGAAGCACCAGAGTGAGAAGGTTACCCACTTCCCTGACCCCCAGAGAGTCAGGATCTCTGAAATCCCTGCCCCTCAGAGGTGCTACTGCCTCAACATGAATGTCAGCAGAGACTTCTCTCATCAGTGGCCTCCTACCTATCATTTTTCCCAGCCGGCTCAATTTCCAGCAGGTCTCTCCTTTTCGAGCTCCCAGCCTCCTGCCCCTGGAATCCTGCAAGCCAGGCTTGGTAAATGTGTCATCAAGGCAGTGTGTCATAAATCCATCAGCCTTCCCCAGCTCTGTCATGACACTGCCAGAACCCTGCAAACAAAGCCCAGGTAGATGCTGGTGAGCTGTAATGGGAAAAAAAAAAAAAAAAAAAATGAGCCTGCTTTAAATGAGCTGGAACCTTCTGCCTGAGTTAATGTTTCAGTGGATTTGTTTGCTTCCTGCAGCTGGCTAAGCAGTTTTGGTGACTGTGACAACAGTTGCCACAGATTTGTTTTTACCCCTCATGAGGCTTGACACGCAGCCATTCTGTTCTACAATTTCCAGGCTGGAAGTGCTTTGTGATGTGTTTTAAACAGTGTGCCCTGACCACAGCTCTGAGAATGAGCTGAGGACACCTGAAATAGCTGCAGAAAGAAGCTCCACATACACTTTACCCTTTTCCAAATTGGGGCAGTACAATAACCTAGGCTGATTCCACCAATATTTTTTTCAAGGAGAAAGTGCATTGAAAGACCTCTGGCCTGGGAGCCTGGGGAACTGGGCTTTCATTCTCCTTCTGATGGGATGTTACTAGGTAACCACAGACAATTCACTTAAGCTACTACAAAATTGCCTGACCATAAGAATCACTTGGGACAACAATTGCTTGTAAAAAAAAATACAGATTTTGAGTTTGTCCTCAGATTATTGCATCAAAACCTCCAAGGGATAAGTCCAGGGTCCTATATTATTAACAAGTGTTTCAAGTGGTGCTGGCAGTCAGATTTTTTTTTTTTTTTTTTTTACTGGGGGATACTGGCTTCCAAGATCTCAATGTCCCCTGGTATCTCATATTTAATAATACGTGGAAGTGCTTCTGTGTTAGTGGTCCATAATCCACCTGCTTCAGATTACCTGGAGACTTTGCTACAAATGCGAATTCCCAAGCTCTACTGAAGATGTGTTGAATCAGGATCTTGGGAGTACGACATATACTTTCTTGACGGTTCTCTAAGTGATTTTATCCACACCAAAATTTGGGAACCACTAATAAAATTTCTTTATACAGTTGATTATGTTTGGAGATATTATCACTATCCTTAAGGCAGCTGTGAGGATTGCAGGAGGTAAAGTATTTAGCATAGTTTCTGTCATGGGTTAGTCCTTGATAAATGTTAGCTTTTTTATTGCACAAATGCAATAAAGTGTATAGTGCTTTTCGTGGGCAGAAATTTCACCTTCTTCTCTTCTCTTGATTTCCACAACATACTAGGAGGGGACGTGGTGGTTGGTCAATATGTTCTTATTGATCTAAGCTGCTTTAGTATTTCAAATTTTATGCTTTGTATTTTCTATTTCTTCTCACGTCTATTCTTGTACTGGAAGAAGCTCAGGGGAGTGAGAACTGCACCTTGACTAGAGCTATTCTGGTCACCATAAAATGTTACATTTGGAAGGTTCCTATGGGGCTGCTTATGCAACATCTTTAGAGGTGAGCAGAGTGGTTATTATTAGTCTCATTCCATGTACGAAAAAAAAAAAAAACACAGAAAAAGTGACCTTGTACAAGGTTACTCTGTCGGTGAAAAAGCCGAAACCAGAGCTTGCGAATTACAGGACCATCACTAACATCACCTCTGTTTCCTAAAACTTCATTTTTCCTGCCTTTGTCTTCATTCTCCACACTCACCCCTCTCCCCTTTTGTGATCCCAACTTTCCATATCTATCCTATCTTCAACTAATGTGTGATAAATAAATCATGATGCCAGGCACAAAGGAAGTTGATTCCTTTGGTTGTGATTGTTTTTGACCAAAGAGCAATATGCCCAGGAGGTGCCTGACCCCAGCCTGTAACATGATGGTGGAAATTCAAACACCATGGTACTGAACAGGTGAAAGAGATTCAGGTAGGAAGTTCTTCCTGTGTTCCCTCAAATCTTAATTCTGAAGGCAGCTTCCTCCTCCCATGTCTAAGACTGCTACTGACATCAGGATTATAGCACTATCTTTTTCTGTGATAAGATAAGAGATTCCCCAACCTCTAGGATGTTAATATCATTTAGGGAAAAGCACGGATTCCATGGATCATTGAATATCTTGATATTCACTTGAGACAAATATTCCTTTCTAGGTACCAATGTGGGGACAATACTGGACTCTACCAGGATAAAGGTCACATGGGGAGATCCAATCCAGCTCAGATTCCAGTATTTTGAGATCAGGCCTGCCAACTTGACCATGGGCCTCTAGATAGAAAGGTCCACTCATTGGCTGAAATGATACAACTTTATTCCAATGTTTCATGAGAGCGGCATGTGATATTTTAATACATGCTTCTCTGGGACATTATTGAAACAACACATAAGACACTTACCAGCTTAAACTGGTTTTGCTTCTTACTTAAAACAGGTTGTTGATTAATCAAACATGGAGTTATTTTACAGAGACAGCACTGCACATGTGCAATACGGGAACCCATGTCTCCAGAGTGACCCCAGAACCAAGAATCTTCAGTCTATAGAACTCAAAGAATAGAAATGTTGTTACTGGAGTCCTTTACAAAGCAAGGAAGTCCTTCAATAAGGAAAATCTGGCTTCCAGAAGTTGATTACCATATATGGACTGATTTGAGACTAGCCAATCAGCTTATTCTTCCAAACCCTTAAATTTCACTTGAACCCGGGATCAGGGAGACATATTTGAGAACCTAGCCTCCTTTCTCCTTGCTGGTCAACCTCAAAATAAAGCTGTTTCTTTTCTCAAAAGCAAGTGCCATAGCACTGGCTTCTATGTGTGTCTAGTAGCAAAACCCTAGCTTGGTGACATTATTTCTACTTGGAATTTTGCAATATTATTTAGTTTATCCTTTACATTTACCTATATAAATGAATTGCTATTCAGCTGCACTTAGCGCTCAGATTAATTAAAACATATTTCTTCATTACACCGTATAAACTAGTCTCAATTTTTTTCTCACTAGTACTAATAATCCCTTGAGGGAAGTACCCCTCCCTACCAACACACAGGCTGACTCTATTATTTTTGTTTCAATTGTTTTCTGGAAGTTATCATCGATGTTGTACAGAGTGATGTACTGAAAACAAACCAGGTATTGAACATGGGAATTCAACTATTTTTAACATATAAGAATATGGAGACTGCAGATGGCCATTGGTGCTTGATTGAACCTCCTCAACTTCCAAACTTATATATTCATATGTAACCCATGCTATGCTATCTGAGGCAACTAATGTTATTTTATCTCCCACACTATCTGCTCTTTGACACCTCTCATTCTACATGCAGACCAGGACTATAGTTAGCAGATAAATTATACTTTTTTTAAAAAAAAACCCCAAAGTAAGCAATAGTTCCATGAGCTCAGACTGCTGTTTGCAGATGCAGTTAGAATCTTTGCATATTCTAAATGAATGTTCTAAGGAATGTTGTAATGCTGTCTCTTCATTCTGTGGTGGAGGATTCTGCAGATTTAGATAGACTAGGTTTGGAGGGCCAGTGAGATTTCCCCAAGAAACCTCCAGGGAAAGCAGCTACTTAGGAGATGAGATATTCCAGGTGCAAATGCTGTGTCTGCAGACTAATCAGTGTCAGAGAGGAGATTATTTTGCATGTAGCAAGGCTTATGCTGGCCATTGTGCTAGCTTTGGTACTTCTTGGTTATTGGCACATACTGGCTCTGGTTGTAACTCTCATTAATATTTGTGTAATTCCTCAAAATATTCCAACAGTGATCTCAAAACACATATTGAATGACAAAAGGAAGGTGTTATTGTACTCATGATGCAGGAGAAGTACAATTTAAAGAAGACTCTGTACATGAAAGAAAAGAAACGTTTAAAAGCATCTGATTTGTGCTCTGAATGAAGAGCAAGAGAATATTAACTCTGAAAGAAACTTTGAAAAATGTAAGAGAAAGAACACACTGCATTAAAAAGAAAGGTGGCTCATAAGCAAGCTGAGTAGAAAAGAGAGCTGAGTAAGCAAAAGAAAGCTTGAACATAAATACTGAGTAGTTAAATTTGAATTGGCATTGGGAACAGCAAGGATAAAAACTGATAATGCAGAAAACAAAATAATCATTTTTGGATAATAAAGTTGCCTAGAGGAAAATGGATAAGAAGATGAAACTCATGACTAAGAAAGTGATAAATGCAGAAGACAATAATCAAGGTGCAATCTACACATAATCAAAGACATGACCAGAACAAATGGAGGAGAGTAAGCATTAAGGTATAAGTGAAGAAAACTTTTCTGTGCACAGAGTGCTTGCATTTATTGATCAAAGCCTTTGCTGAATATCAGAAAATAAATAAGCAAACACTGAAAAAAACTTGTTGGACTTTTTTTCAACATTTTGTTATAAAAATTTTTAACATAAAAAAATTGATCAAACTACAGTGAACACAAAATGTCATCTTGATTCTGGCACCAGAATTTTACTATATTTGTTTACCACATTTCTATGCATTTATCTCCCCATTCAAACATCAATCTTTCTTATTTTTGATGCATATCAATGTAAATGGCAAACATTTGTGTACTACTCCCCTAAATACTTCAGAATGAATATTATTAACTAGTGTTTAATATATTTGCTTAGAGTGTTTTTGTCTTTAGATATATGATTTATCTTCAATAAAATGAATAAATGTTGCTATACTTTCACTGATTTTTCACAAGGGACATTCTTTTTTTTTCCATATAAATATCTAGGTATTCCAGTACTATTTGCTAGAATGTTTTTCTTTTACCCATTTGATTGCTTTAGCACTTTTTCCAGAAACCAAAAATGATTCATACATGTGGGTCTATTTCTGGGTTTCCTGTAATGTAACATTGATACATTTTTCAATTTATGTGCCAATATCACACTGTTTTTATTGAAATGGAATTGACATATAACATTATATTAATGTCAAGTGTACAATATAAGGATTCAATATTTGTATATATTGCAAAATGATCATCATCGTAAATCTTGTTGACATCCATCACCACACATAGCTACAATTTTTTTTCTTGTGATGAGAACTTTTAAGATGTACTTTCTTAGCAACTTTTGGAAATATAGTACAGTATTACTAACTATAGACATCATGTTTGTACATTAAATTTGTAAACTTATTCATCTTGTGTAGCTACAACTTTGTAACCCTTGACCAGACCAACTTCTCTCTATTTACCCCACTCTAACCCTAACCCCTGGTAACCACTGTTCTACTCTCAGTTTTTATGAGTTCAACTTTTTGTTTTTATATAGATTTCACATATAAGTGAAGCCACACAGTATTTGGCTTTCTCTGGCTTATTTTACTTAGCAAAATGTCCTCCAGTTTCATCTATGCTGTCACAAAGGGCAGGATTTCCTTCTTCCTCACAGGTGAATAATATATATCATATCTTCTTTATCCATTCATCTGTCAATGGACATTTGGCTGTTTCCATATCTTGGCTATTGTGAATAATACTGTAATGAACGTGAGAGTGCAGATAGCAGGTACGTCTTAGAGATAATGATTTCATTTCCTTTGAATGTGTACACAGAAGTGAGTTGTTGAATCATACGGTAGTTCTAGTTTTAATTTTCTAAGAAGCTTCCATACTGTTTTCCATAATGGCTGTGCCAATTTACATTCCCACCAACAGAGCACAAGGGTTTCCTTTCTCCACCTCCTCTCTAACAATTATCTTTTTTTTTTTTTTTGATACAACCATTTGAGCAGTTGTGAGGTGATATCTCATTATGGTTTTGATTTGCATTTCCTTGAACATCTTTCCATGTACCTGCTGGCCATTTGTATGTCTTCTTTTGAGAAATGTCTAATCACATCCTTTTCCCATTTTAAATCAGGTTATTTGTTTTCTTGTTGAGTTGTTTGTGTTCCTTCTATATTGTGGATATTAACCCCATATCAGATGTTTCGTTTGCAAAAATTCTCTCATTCCGTTGGTTGTTTTTTCACTCTGCTGAATATTTCCTTTGAAGTGAAGAAGCTTTTTATTTTGGTGCAATTCCATTTTTCTATTTCTGTTTTTGTTGCATGTGCTTTTGGGGTCATATCAAAAAAATCATTGCACAGATCAATGTCAAGGAACTTTTTCTCTATGTCTTCTTCTAATAGTTTTATGGTTCCAGGTCTTGGATTTAAGTCTTTAGTCTATTTTCATTTGTTTTTTGTATGTGGGATGAAATAAGGTTCCAATTTCATTCTTTTGCATGTGGAAAGCCAGTTTTATCAGTACCATTTATTGAAGCTACTCTCCTTTCCCCATTGTGTATTGTTGGCCCTTTTGTCAAGGATCAATTGACTATAAATTTATGGATTTATTTCTGGTAGGAAATCATAAAAAATAGTCAAAATTACAAAATCAAAAATAGTTTAAAGGAACTGATGTTATATATTGAAATGTTTATTGATTGGATCCTAAATGTAAATGCAAATTATAGCAATGTAATATAAAAATAAGATTAAAATAAATATATTAAAACATAGATTTATTATATAGTTTCTAAAATAATTTTTTAATTCATAATTTAAAATGAAATTAATGAAGTCAAAATTATTTTCAGCTCTTAACTCCACATTATATTAACAATGACTAGATTAGGTACTGAGATCATTTCTTTCTGGACTTGATATCAGACAAATAAAGACTGAAGGATGTTTTAGAGCTAAGCTCATACACTAGCAGAGGTTAAAACAGGCTGTGTACTTTTGAAATTATTACAAGAAGGACAAATGAGCAAAGGCATGAGAAAATATAGATTCTATAAAACCCAGAAAAATATAATTTTGAATGTTGCTGTGGTTATTTCCTGGTGGTATGGGGGGAAAATAATCATGTGGGATTTTTTTTGAATTTTATTTAATTTATTTTTTTATACAGCAGGTTATTATTAGTTATCTATTTTATACATATTAGTGTATACATGTCAACCCCAATCTCCCAATTCATCCCACCACCACCACCCCCTGCCACTTTCCCCCCTTGGTGTCCATACGTTTGTTCTCTACATTTGTGTCTCTATTTCTGCCCTGCAAACCAGTTCACCTGTACCATTTTCCTAGGTTCCACATATATGCGTTAATATACGATATTTGTTTTTCTCTTTCTGACTTACTTCACTCTGTATGACAGTCTTCTAGATCCATCCACATCTCTACAAATGACCCAATTTCATTCCTTTTTGGGCTGAGTAATATTCCATTGTATATATGTAACACATCTTCTTTATCCATTCATCTGTTGATGGGCATTTAGATTTCTTCCATGACCTGGCTATTGTAAATAGTGCTGCAATGAACAATGGGGTGCATGTGTCTTTTGGAATTATGGTTTTCTCTGGGTATATGCCCAGTAGTGGGATTGCTCGGTCATAGTCATGTGGGATTCTTGTCTTTATTGTATCTTTTTATGTTTTTTAAATTCTTGCCTTTGAGCATCTGTTGCATTTGTAATTGAAATAAAAATGTAAAATTCAATTTAAAAACACTTGGAAAAATCTTAAAAATGTAATAATTCATGTTTTGAACCAACTCTGCACCACAATTTGATTCACTTTTCAAGTTAAAAAATTCTTTTTATAGACAGTATTTCACTTAATACTGTGGAAAAATGTACAGTGTACTTCACAATTGCCTCTAGAGAATTCATTGTAAACCTCTTGGTGTTTCTTATATTTACTTATGTTGCTGTTTTACAGAATAAACATTGTACCTAATGAATATCAAAAGCATAACATACTATTAATTCATTTGAAAATGCAAATCTTCTAAGCATTAAAAAATAAAATTCTTCAGATATATACAATTAATTCAACGACTTGGGGAAAATATATATTCATATATAGATATATATATGCAGAATTCAAGGAAATGCATTGCTAACGACTAAATGTTTGCGTCCTCCCAGCCCCCTCCAATTCATATGTTAGCATCCTACTCCCAAGATGGTAGCATTCAGAGGTGGGGCCCTTGGGAGGTGATAGTTCACGAGGGCAGAGCCCTCACGGATGGAATATTAACATCTTTATAAGAGAGACCACAGAGGGATCCCTCCCTCCTTCTGCCATGTGAAGACACAACAAAAGACTATAAACCAGGAAGTAGGTTCTCACCAAGACACCTAGTCTGCCCAAACCTTAATCTTGGACTTCCCAGCCTCCAAAGCTGTCAGAACTAAATTTATGTTTTTTATAAACCACCCAATCTATGGTATTTTGTTATAGTAGTCTGAATGAACTAACACATGCATTTAGAATCATCTCTTTAGAATCTTGGTTTCAACTTCAGACTAAATTGGGATGGCAATTTTTGAATGCAGAACCCAGTTACCAGGGAGGCAAAACTACCTTGTTAAAAACTGAAAGTGAATGATAGTTACATGAGCCCTGACTGCTGTTCTCAAGATGCAGTTAGAACCTTTTTCCAAAACATGTCCTAGTGCTGTCTTTTCACTCTATGGTGGAAGACTGCTGCAAATTTAGATAAGCTTTAGGAGCAAAAGGCAAAACTGATTCTTTGACAATGTAATAAGTAAAACAAGTAAACTGAAGGAAGGATGTGCACTTTACTGGATGATATTTGGGGCACACTGGCTTATGCCATAGTTTGCATGTTAAGTGCAAACTTAACATTGGCTTGCATTGTGATGGGAACCAGATTGTTTTGGGGGATGAGACCAGGTGGAATAGTGTTTCTCAACATTTTGCATCTGATACAAGGGTTCCTTGAAGTAATTCAGGTAGACTGCTTTGGAGGGAAAAGGAAAGACACCAATGAGAATATCCTGAACTAGTTGAAAAGAAGTTAATGGAGAGGTGGGGTTAGGAGTTCTTCAATCATTTAAGATAAAAGTCAATGTCAAAAATACATTTAGGGGAAACCTTTCTCCTCTCCTGTATCTCTACATCATAACGCAGAAGAAGGAAATTTTGGCAATCCATCTGCCTTACAGGGAAGGCTGTGGGAGGCATATTGCTTCTCTCTGGAGGAGTAAGTAGCCTGGGTTGCATTGGAATGCACTTCAATAGAGAATAGAGATAGTGTGGAAAGGCCATGCTTCTGCTTCCTGATCTCTCTCTCATACCACCCTGAACTTGGACTTAGTATATGTCCACACTTTCTTGGCTTCTTGCTTGGCCTTACAGTCTTTTTTCTCTGTCTGTTACACTGATCAGCCCTCTGTCAGAACATCCAGAGTCTCTGCAGTTTGGTAATATTTCACCCATGTAGAAGCTATGTAAGTCCTGCACAATGCACCCAGAGGCTTCAGAGCTAGGAGTGAAAATACCTTTTTGTTTTCATATTACAGGCTTGTCCTCTGATAAAGTTTAACAGAATCTCTGCATTTGGCAGTGATTAAATTCTTGTTAAACCATTAATAAACATGAGACCTTGAACTCTACCTTTTGAACTCAATTCAAAAATCAATTGATAGTGATTCTTATCTCTTCTTATTGGTTAGAATTTCAGTGGGGAACAGGGGCAAGCTCAGCCTGTTTCCATCCCAAAATTCCAACATTTTTTAAAATAATAGAGTATTGATAGCCCTTTATTAATAAAGATATCTGTTGATATTTAATCGGCTTAGGTATGATAAATGTACTGACATCAGAGCAAGGACCACTAATCAGGGTCTTAATAATTTAATAAGATCATGAAGTCCTCAAAACATTGCATACATTTTGACACTAACTGTTGAGCATCAACAATATATTCTAGGTGAGTGAACACTAACTAATTCGTCTTTCTTGAGTGGCATCTACTTCTTCTGTGAATTGCTTCTTTAAAATATATTTCGAAAATGATCTGCCCTGTCTCACCTCCTTGTCCAGCATGACTGCATCTGATTCAAAGTAGGTCAATGAAAAATCTTTCCTAGAGTTATTGACATGAGGGCTGCAACAGAGGAGACATTTCCATTGGTACGATGACATCATGATGATGTAAGACTGGGCGCTCCCTGTGACCATATACACCTTGCTACAAGGAAAAGCCAGCTGTGGTAAGAGACATGGAGTCAACATACCTAAAAAAGCATTGTGAAAATAGTGAAAGTGGAGAGTGAATAGTGACTCTAGTCACGTGGTCTCCAGTTTGCTCTGTCTCCTATGTTTTGGAAGCTTGGTTGTTCAGCTCATCTTGGAGATTCACATGTTTCCTTATAATAAATCCTCTTTTGTGTAAGCTTGTTGGAACTGTGCTTCTGTCAATTACAGCCAGCTGTCACGATTAATATACCAGATCTTTTAAACTAATTTTTTCTGTATTTGTGACAACCCTACAAATAGATATAGATCCCATCTACAGATGAAAAAAGTTAGGCTAAATCACCTGTCTCATTCCAAAGTCCACATTTTTTTCTTAACCCCATCTCAAATATTTTTGGAAATATTTAAACTAAAGTTAACATGATAATAATGCAACCAGTTGATCACAGGCTAAGATGGCTGGTTGTCCTAAAGCTCCACTGTAGGTGAGATGGAGGAATTTATTTGTAGAAGAAGTTTGTGAAGTCCCCCAACTGGCTGAGTCATGTCAGGTGCTCTTCTCTCCTTAATGGCTGACATTCTGGTACAAGACCATGGAGAAAATAAGACAGCTGCAATGGAGCTCCAGGCTCCAGATTCTCAGGCTGCTCCTCTTTTTATTGCGACGTATTATGCTCTGGGAGTTTCCTTTTGGCACAATGAGAATTCGGAAGACTATGCTATTCTCTTAGTAAACAGTAAGTCAGATGAAGGAGTGAAGTTATGCAACAAGAAAAGAGCATTCAGAGACCGATGTGATGGGGAGCAAAGAGCAGTGTTAGGTTGGGTGTAAGGGTCTAAGGCAGGCAAGTATAGCCAATGAGTAATTAACTGGCGAAGTTCAAGGTTAGCAGATGGTCGGTGCTAGAGAGACTGGATGGAGTTGTTGGGATGCTATGCTGAGTCATGGGTAGAGGAGGACAATATTCACAAAGAAGACTGGCCAGAGCAATGTAGGGTCTCCACCTTGGAGAAAACAGGATATTGGTTAGATTGTGAAGACTCAGACCAGGACATGGGAAAATAAGGTATCTGATAGAGTTATTAGGGCTAAGAAACAAACATGGTTTTATTGCTAATAGTTAAGATCCTAATTTAATTTAAATGGTTGGATTCCTAGGGGTTAAATTGCTAGCCCTTTTCCCTATTTGTTGCCCTCAGGAGATCTAATCCAGTGCTGTCCAGTCACACTTTCTTTGATAATGGAAATGTTCTGTTTTGTTCAATATGGCAGCCACTGGCCATGTGTGACAAATGAAATATAAATTAATTTAATTAAATAAAATGTAGAATTCTGCTTCTCAGCTCTACTAGGTATGTTTCAGCTGCTCCATAGCCACACGTGGTTAGTGGCTGCTGTATTAGAAGCCATGGAATTCAATGCCCATAGCTTCTTCTGATACTGATAATCTTCAGTTTTATTTCTGAGAACCCAATTCATATCTTCATTCCTCTGTATTAAATTGCCTACCAGGCATTTTTCTCCTCGAGTTCACAGGACCCTCTTACATTCTTACATTTCAAAATCTAACTCATTTCAGTACCCCAAATTTATCTTTCCCTTGCCTTGGTAAGAGTTACCATTGAGAGGTTAGTTGTTTGAGCTAGGTATTAAATTGAGATGATTCTCCTTCTAATTTCCTAAAACCAGTAATTTATCAAAACCCATTTATTTTCTCTACTAACTCCTTTCCTGAATTCTGTCTCTGCTACACATTCTTGCTGTCACTGCCCTGATATTTAGTTCCTCAAAATATCTTGTCCCTAATTCCTTGAAAACAAACCTCCTAACTTGAGTCCTTCCTCACAGTTTTGCTCCTATTCAGGCAATCTTCTCTCATGGTTAATCATTCCATTATGGTACATATTCTGAAAAGCAGATCCAGACCTCTTGTGGTAGTATTTTTGAATAAAGTTCCTCTTTATACAAGTCTGAATTTATTTTTATTCGACATCAGGCACACAGGTTATTTGATATTTAGTAATAGGAGCTACAAATATGAGACCCTTTTAATCCCTACAACTAGGGTAATTACAAGATTTTGAGACAGGAAGAGTCTAAGGTCCCAAGATATTGGTGGAAACCAGAGTGGAGACCAGGGAGCAAGTCAGATGAGTACACAGCAAATTAATTTATAACTGTGATCTTCAGAAACCCTTGGGGGCTTTTATCAATGCCCCTACCCCAGATTACTGAATCCAAATCTTCAGAATGGGGGCCAGGAATCTGCATTATTAAAGAACTTCCCAAGAGATTTATATTCACAATCAGTTAAAGGAAATTTTAAAACTTTGACTCCTTCATCTGAATCCTCTTTATTGAATCCGCCAGTGTTTCAAATTATGCATTTCAATATTAACAGAATTGAGCTGTGCAATTTAAAATTTTAATCCCTAAACATTTAAAACCAGGCATTTATTTCCATCTCATGCCCCCCCCCTTCTTTGAATGTGACCTTTATTTTAATAGTAATGAAATTTATGAAGCATGCTTCATTTCCCTGATTTACTATAACGTAGCTAAATTCATGTCGGAAATGATTAGACTGTGGCTACATATTAAATCCTTAATAAACACACGAAAGTGAAATTACTGGGTTCTCTTAAGCCAGTCAGTTAAAAAACGTAGATAATGGAAATAAAATTTCCCGTCAAATCTCTCCTTATTATGACTCAACGGAGTTTGTCATCACCATACAAAATCCAGACACAGATAAAAGGAAGATTATTTAAAAAATGAAGGCCATGTCTTCATTGAATCAGGTTAATTGTTAGAGACCTGATGGCAAATGAGCAGCTTGAAAGATTTTCTTTCTGAATAGATTGGTTGTTTTGGCACATTATAGATGCAGCCTCAGGCTACCTAAAATGAGTGATGAATTCCAGTATATGCTTTGGCCCCAGATTTATTTTTTCCTTATTCCATATCACTTGCCAACACGGTAGGCAGTGAAATACAGTGGGGAAAATATGAAGCCAAATAACACAACAAAATACTGGAACACCTCTTGGGGTCAATTTTGAATCCATAAAGTGGCTGTTAATATTTTCCAATAGTCACTCCAAAGAATACTAGTAATCTGTATGGTATTTCTGAGTAACCTCTAGACTAGATAGGGAAAGACAAAAGTAAAACACAAAACAAATATTTGCGGAGACATTTTCTTGTAGGAAGATGAAGTCCAGAAATGCAATCCCAAATAATTATACAGAGGAGACAGGACAGTAAAATGATGGAGCATGATCTATATACCAGACATTTTACATCAATTCTTTCATTTAATCCTCATAAAACCCTGCAAAAAAGCTGCTATGACTCTCATTTTACAGATGAGGAAACAGAGGTCTAGAGACCCTAAGAAACTTGCCCATAACTACAGATTTAGGTTGTATGGCTCAGATGCCCAGCCAGGATCATAAGACTCCAAAGTCCAGTCATTACATTCAATTCCAATATTTCCTAAAATAAAGTGGTGCACTTTTGCATGCTTTGTTTTCTCATTTAAACCTGGTAACAATCTTGTGGGAAAGGGAAGGGTAATTTTTATACTCACTTAACTGTAAGAAAAAGGAACAAATAAAAATCTTTCACTCTTCCTTGCTACTTCTCTAAGAAGGAAGCTTTCATACTGAATTTATTTTTATTTCCCTCAAGCTTACACATTCCAGATATATATTTTATATGTCTCATCATCCTCACACTATTGTAGTAGCCTGCCACAAAAGGGAGCAGAATTTGGAATTAAAAGACCTGGACGGCTGTACACCTGAAACTAATACAACATTGTAAATCAACTATAATTCAATAACATATATGTATGTAATAATGAATATATATATATATATATATATATATATATATATATACACAAAAAGAAATGCAGACAAACAAGAGATCTGGATGTGACTCTCAGTTCTGCTTCCTACTATATTTGGTTTAGCACTATTTTGTTTCTCTCTGAGATTCAGGAGTGCATTTCATGGTTCCTGGTGCACTGTGGGTGCCTTCAAAATGCCAAAATGCACATCTTAAACTACATGACAGGGACCTTGGTCAGGCACAAACTGGCCGTGGGTCATAGTGATGAGACCTGGAGCTGCAGTCTTGACTGAACTCTAATTTCTCGTGGGGAACTACGCTGGAAGAACCTCCGTTTAGCCAAGGGTGTGGTAGAAGCTGTGTCTTAGCAAGGACTGCCTCTTCTGAATTGTTTTTTCTGAGGCAATGTTTTTCTTTGACATGCCTTTGGACCTATCCATTATAGCTTCTTCACTCAATGTACTGACCTGGCTACTCTATCCATCACTTTTGTTGACAGAGCAGCACTGGCTTCTTCTGACAGGAAGAGCTTGGCACTGCTTTTACCTTCATACCTGGCTGGGGTTCTTGGCTTTGGAGACCTTCCCAAGTTTTTATTAAAAAAAAAAAAAGGTTCAGTAAAATACGTTCCATTGCCATGGCAATATTTTGAACCAAATATTCAATGTAAATGCATGTGTTACTCCTTTAACTGGTTAATTTGAGAAGAATTTTATCCAGAGCATTTTAAGCAAGAAACCTTATCTAGCTATTTATCATATAAATAATATTTTTAAAATTATTTTTTCATGTTAGATTATAAACATTAATAATTAATGAAAATAACTGACTTGTATTAGAAGCCTACTGTGTGCATTTTACTGTGCTTAAGGTATAGTTTCCTAGGACTGCCACAACTAAGTTCCACAGCCTGGTTGGCTTTAACAACAGAAATGTATTTTCTCACAATTCTGGAGGCTAGAAGCCCTAGATCCAGATGTTGGCAGGGTTGGTTTCCTCTGAGGCTTCTTTCCTTGGCTTTTTGATGGCCATCTTCTCCCTTTGTCTTCAAGTGGTCTTTCCTTTGAATGTGTCTGTGTCCTAATCTCTTCTTATAAGCACACAAATCAGATTGGATTAGGGCCCACCCTAACAACCTCATTTTAACTTAATTACATCCTTAAAGACCTTACAAATACAGACACAATTAGAGGTGCTGGGGGTTAGGAATTCAACATAACGAATTTTGGGGGAACACAATTCAACCCATAACAGTCATTTATATGAATTATTTTATACAATTAATTGAGAATTTTGCATAATTATTCACATTTTAGAATGAGAGCAAATATGTTGAGTGTCCTTCCCAAGGTCAAAGAGCTGACAGGTGACAGAAACAGGATTTAAAGCTAGGTCTGGGAAACTTCAAAGTTCTTAATAATGAGTCTAGTGCCTTTTCCACCCTCTGCCATATCTTCTTTCCAGTTGTCCTATCTGCCATATATTAATATTCATATCCCTCTGAGCATGGACATCAGCTGACACATTGCAATTTTTGCTGCAGGCCAATAACATCTTGCCCTAGTGATGTTAAATTTTGCCTGAAGAATGGACATCTCCTTTCAGGCACTATGCAGCAGCTGTCTTGACTAGTTTGATAGAATTTGATTCAAGTGGAGATTAGGAGTGTGTTTTGTTCAATTTCACAGAATTTTAAGTAGCTTCATGTGAGATAACACTTTCCTGTTTAAATGATATTGAGTTGTGGAGTGGCTCCACATCTTAGTCACTTTTGGTTGCTATAACAAAAAAACCTAGACTAGGTGGCTTAAACAACAGAATTTTTTTTCTTACAGTTCTGGAGGCTGAAGTCCAAGATGAAGGTGCTGGCATATCTGATGTCTGGTGGGGGCTCTCTTCCTGGTTTGCAGATGGCCGTCTTCTCATTGTATCCTCACATGGCCTAAAGAGAGAGGAAGCAAGCTCTTCTTATAAGGGCACTAATCTCATCATGAGGGCTCTACCCTCATGACCTAATTACCTCCCCACTGCCCCTCATCCAAATATTATCACATTGGGATTAGGGTTTCAATATATTAATTTTGAGTGGACACAAACGTTCAGTCCATAACACTCATGAAGAAAGAATGTCTTTTACAGACATGTGATATCACACTTTCATGTGGGCTATCTTATCCGATCTCATCACAAAAACCTTCTGAGGTAGAAAACACCAGTGTCTGTATGACTTTGTCAATTTGCACTATTCTCAATGCAAGGGTCAGACCAGACTTGAAAGTGGTTATAGGACAAGTCAGAAGATGATTGTACTAGGACTTAAAAACTAGTAGTGATGAGCCAGATTAATTGGGGATGGGGGAGGCAGAGAAGAGCTGCAAAGAACAGCAGGAAAGCAGGTAGAAGAATTGATTACAGAACTTATGGAAGAGAGCTTTCAAAAGTATCTTTTGGCCACATTTTTGGGCACATCTCACTTGTGTGGGGTTCTGTTGACTTCCATTAAGATGAATTATAAAGGCATAAATCACAACCTCAGAGAGAACTCTATCAGGGAAGGTAAGATAAATGTGCACATACCTATAGTACAGGTAAGCATGCAATTAAATTATAATGAGTGTTTAAATTGTTTTCTGTAGGAATGCTTTAATAGTTTTCTGCTTTTCTATCAGAAGAGGGGTCAATTTTATCTAAAATGATCAGTTACGACAAAGTGAGATTTGACTGAAATTGGAAGGATATGAGAGGAAGGTTATGAATTCAAGAATGAGAATGGGACAGGAAGATTATGAGCTGACTGGTAGACATAATGTGCATAAGAAAATGGCAAACTGTAGAGAAAGAAGGAAGATAAAGCAGTAATTAAACAGTAATAGGAGAACTGGTTATAGATATGATTTGGTCCCAGTTTATGATGAAATATGGGAGGGGCTGCCTTGACAGATTAAAGGATTAGGGCTTTATCCACCAGGCAGTGGGGATTGTTTATTTGCCTTTCACAAGACAAAATGTCTTTGCTCTGGAGATTTTGGAATGAAGCCATCTTCACCTTTTAAATGTTCACATCAGAATTTGGTCCCAAAGCAATTGGACCAAATTTTTATTTTAAAATGAAAAGCTTTTTCTTTTGATCACTCTCAAAAGAGTAATAAATGCCTTTACTTAACTATTTAACAAACACTTGTAGGGAATCAAGCTGAAACAAAAAAGCCAAAATGCAGACAAAGATGTTCATAACAGCAATATTAGTTTTAATAGTGAAAAATTAGAAATATCTTCAATTTTTCTTTTTAGAGGAAGAGCTAAATAAATTGACATATCTATACAATAGACTAAAATGCAGCATTCTAAAAGTTTTGATGATGTAAAATTAGAAGAAGGCACAACGAAATATTAACAATTAACAATTGTTAACAATTGTTAACAATATTAACAATCCTGAAAGGATTCTTGGAAGTAAAAAAAATAGTTTATAAATTTATCTATTTTCTAAGTTTCACAAATTGATCACATAGTTATTAGACAATCAGAACAAAAATTTAAATTAATCTGAAATCAGTTCCAGGCAATGGTTTTCAATAATACGGCAGCATTTTTGGAATAATCTATAAGCAAGCAGATGGACTTTGAAGGAAACAAATATTATCTGCAAGGCCACATTCTAGTCACCTGACAGTCTATTACCTTAACCAGTTTTTAGCTTATTTTATCTCCAAAACTTTGTAAACAAGAGCAGCCCTATCCTCTGGGTGGGGGTTGCTGGGTGGAGGTGCTGGGGGCACCTATAGTCTAGCCTTCTGATTGGAGGCTCACATACAAATCTGATTCATCTTTATAACAACAGAGTCTAGTACTGGGCTTGACATATTGTAGACATCGAGGCATATTTGTTGATTGCATGAAAAAATCCTGTCAAAAGATTAGTTCCTCTCACAAATAGTGTACTGTTAACCTGAGAATTTTGCCCATATTTGTTTTGAGGATTTGCCCAGATCACAACTCAATGTATTATAAATATTTCTGTTATATAGAATGTATTTTGCTGAAATCTCCTTTGTGGAGTTAAGAGTACCCCAGCTATTCTTCTTATGGGCTTCAAGACCATGGGCAAGTCATTTATCTTCTCTGATCTTTATTTTATCAACTAAAATTAAAACTAAAAATGGAAATATCTAGCACTGAAACAATATAAGTAGCAAATACAGGTTGTTTGAGCTTGAGTTGACTGCTTCTTGGTAAACATGATTGAATGCAAGCATTTTAGAAAAAGCATGAGCTCTTCAGAAAAGAGACATTTAGCATTCATGATAGCAACTAGAAATGATGAAGGATGAGGATGTGTTAATGCCAAGACCTGACCGCTCTTAATGTCAGAAAAAGTCATCTTTGCTGGCTGCAAAACCCACCTACCGCCTCTCAAAAATTTCACCACAGTAGAAAATAGCACACTAGCTTTGAGGGTCAGGTGTAATCTAAAATATAAAGAGATATTTTTAATGTTGGTTAATTTATAACCTTTCCAAAAATTGCTAGGAATGGACAGTAAAATCTTGATAAATTTACAAAGTGATTTCCTCAACATATTCTTCAGATATTTCTTCATTCACTTAAAGATGGTCTGAAAGGCAGGTAAAAGAGAGATCAAGGTATACGTGCCCAGAAGCCACAGTGAGGCAATAACAATTTTATTAATGCCCAAGGAAAGCATTTTACAGGCCCGGACACCCAGGCCCTTAAAAGAGCTGGTCCTTTGTTTCAGGCTGAGTTTTATAGAGACACTGCCATCTAGTGGACAGAGCAAAAATTTTATAATAGATCAACTTCTACAACTCTTTTTTTTTTTTGTAATTTGTAAAATGTGATTAATTATATTCTTTATTTGAATTTTATTTTTTTTAAAGCAGCTTCTTATTTGTTATCAATCTTATACATATTGGTGTATATATGTCAATCCCAATCTCCAAATTCACCCAGCACCACCTCCACCGCCCCCCCCCCACTGCCCCCCTCTCCGCTTACCCCCCCTTGGTGTCAATACGTTTGTTCTCTACATCTGTGTCTCTATTTCTGCCTTGCAAACTGGTTCATCTGTACCATTTTTCTAGATTCCACATATATGCGTTAATACATGATATTTGTTTTTCTCTTTCTGACTTACTTCACTCTGTTTGACAGTCTCTAGGTCCATCTACATCTCTACAAATGACCCAATTTCATTCCTTTTTATGGCTGAGTAATATTCCATTGTATATATGTACCACATCTTCTTTATCCATTCATCTGTCGATGGGCATTTAGGTTTCTTCCATAACCTAGCTATTGTAAATAGTGCTGCAATGAACATTGGGGTGCATGTGTCTTTTTTAATGATGGTTTTCTCCAGGTATATGTCCAGTAGTGGGATTACTGGGTCGTATGGTAATTCTATTTTTAGTTTTTTAAGGAACCTCCATACTGTCTCCATAGTGGCTGTATCAATTTACATTCCCACCAACAGTGCAAGAGAGTTCCCTTTTCTCCACACCCTCTACAGCATTTGTTGTTTGTAGATTTTCTGATGATGGCCATTCTAACCAGTGTGAGGTGATACCTCATTGTAGTTTTGATTTGCATTTCTCTAATAATTAGTGACGTTGAGCAACCTTTCATGTGCCTCTTGGCCATCTGTATATCTTCTTTGGAGAAATGTCTATTAGGTCTTCTGCTCATTTTTTGATTGGGTTGTTTGTTTTTTTAATAATGAGCTGCATGAGCTGTTTATATATTTTAGAGGTTAATCTTTTATCCATTGATTTGTTTGCAAGTATTTTCTCCCATTCTGAGGGTTGTCTTTTCGTCTTGTTTATAGTTTCCTTTGCTGTGCAAAAGCTATTAAGTTTCATTAGGTCCCATTTCTTTATTTTTGGTTTCATTTCCAGTACTCTAGGAGGTGGGTCAAAAAAGATCTTGCTGTGATTTATGTCAAAGAATGTTCTTCCTATGTTTTCCTCTAAGAGTTTTATAGGGTCTGGTCTTACATTTAGGTCTTTAATCCATTATGAGTTTATTTTTGTGTATGGTGTTAGGAAGTGTTCTAATATCATTCTTTTACATGTAGCTGTCCAATTTTCCCAGCTCCAATTATTGAAGAGACTGTCTTTTCTCCATTGTATATCCTTGCCTCCTTTGTCATAGATTAGATGACCATAGGTGCATGGGTTTATCTCTGGGCTTTCTATCCTGTTCCATTGATCTATATTTCTGTTTTTGTGTCAGTACCATATTGTCTTGATTACTGTAGCTTTGTAGTATAGTCTGAAGTCAGGGAATCTGATTCCTCCAGCTCCATTTTCTTCCCTCAAGATTGCTTTGGCTATTCAGGGTCTTTTGTGTCTCCATACAAATTTTAAGATTTTTTGTTCTAGTTCTGTAAAAAATGTCATTGGTAAATTTATAAGGATTGCATTGAATCTGTAGATTGCTTTAGGTAGTATAGTCATTCTCACAATATTGTTTCTTCCAATTCAAGAACATGGTATATCTCTCCATCTGTTTGTGTCATCTTTGATTTCTTTCATCAGTGTCTTATAGTTTTCTGAGTAAAGGTTTTTTACCTCATTATATACATTTATTCTTAGGTATTTTATTCTTTTTGTTGCAATGGTGAATGGGATTGTTTCCTTAAATTCTCTTTCTTATCTTCCATTGTTAGTGTAGAGGAATGCAAGAGATTTCTGTGCATTAATTTTGTATCCTGCAATTTTACTAAATTCATTGATTAGCTCTAGTAGTTTTCTGGTGGCATCTTTAGGATTTTCTATGTATAGTATCATGTCTTCTGAAAACAATGACAGTTTTACTTCTTCTTTTCCAATTTATATTCCTTTTAGTTCTTTTTCTTCTCTGATTGCTGTGACTAGGACTTCCAAAACAATGCTAAGTAAGAGTGGTGAGAGCAGACATCCTTGTCTTGTTCCTGATCTTAGAGGAAATACTTTCAATATTTCACCATTGAGAATGATGTTGGCTGTGGGTTTGTCATATATGACCTTTATTATGTTGAGGTAGATTCCCTGTATGCTCACTTTCTGGAGAGTTTTTATCATAAATGGGTGTTAAAAAGAAAAGCTTTTTCTGCATCTATTGAGATGATCATATGGTTTTTATTCTTCAATTTGTTAATATGGTGTATCACATTGATTGATTTGTGTATATTGAAGAATCCTTGCATTTCTGGGATAAACCCCACTTGATCATGGTGTATGATCCTTTTAATGTGCTGCTGGATTCTGTTTGCTAGTATTTCATTGAGGATTTTTGTATCTATATTCATCAGTGATATTGGTCTAAAATTTTCTTTTTTTGGAGTATCTTCGTTTTTTGTATCAACGTGATGGTGACCTCATAGAATGAGTTTGGGAGTGTTCCTTCCTCTGCAATTTTTTGGAAGAGTTTGAGAAGGATGAGTGTTAACTCTTCTCTAAATGTTTGATAGAATTCACCTGTGAAGCCATCTGGTCCTGGATTTTTGTTTGTTGGAAGATATGTAATCACAGTTTCAATCTCAGTGCTTGTGATTGGTCTGTTCACCTTTTCTATTTCTTCCTGGTTTAGTCTTGGAAGGTTATACCTTTCTAAGAATGTGTCCATTTCTTCCAGGTTGTCCATTTTATTGGCATAGAGTTGCTTGTAGTAGTCTCTTATGATGCTTTGTATTTCTACATTGTAACTTCTCCTTTTTCATTTCTAATTTTACTGATTTGAGTCCTCTCCCTCTTTTTCTTGATGCGTCTGGCTAAAGGTTTATCAATTTTGTTTATCTTCTCCAAGAGCCAGCTTTTAGTTTTATTGATCTTTGCTACTGTTTTCTTTGTTTCTATTTTAATTATTTCTTCTCTGATCTTTATGATTTCTTTCCTTCTACTAATTTTGGGTTTTGTTTGTTCTTCTTTCTGTAGTTCCTCTAGGTGTAAGGTTAGATTGTTTATTTGAGGTTTTTCTTGTTTCTTTAGGTAGGATTGTTTTGCTATAAACTTCCCTCTTAGCACTGCCTTTGCTGCATCTCATAGGTTGTGTTTTTGTTGTCATTTGTCTCTAGGTATTTTTTTGATTTCCTCTTTGATTTCTTCAATGATCTCTTGGTTATTTAGTACTGTATTGTTTAGCCTCCATGTGTTTGTGTTTTTTATTTATTTTTTTCCCTGTAATTGATTTCTAGTCTTATAGCATTGTTGTCAGAAAAGATGCTTGATATGATTTCAATTTTCTTAAATTTACCAAGGCTTGACTTGTGACCCAAGATGTGATCTATCCTGCAGAATGTTCCATGTGCACTTGAGAAGAAAGTGTAATCTACTGGCTTTGGATGGAAGGTCCTATAAATATCAATGAAATCTGTCTGGTCTATTGTGTTAGTTAAAGCTTGTGTTTCCTTATTAATTTTCTGTCTGGATCATCTGTCCACTGGTGTAAGTGAGGTGTTAAAGTCCCCCACTATTATTGTGTTACTGTCTATTTCCTCTTTTACAGCTGTTAGTAGTTGCCTTATGTATTGAGGTGCTCCTATGTTGGGTACATATATATTTATAATTGTTATATTTTCTTCTTGGATTGATCCCTTGATCATTATGTGCTGTCCTTCCTTGCCTCTTGCAACATTCTTTATTTTAAAGTCTATTTTATCTGATATGAGTATTGCTCTTCCAGCTTTCTTTTGATTTCCATTTGTATGGAATATCTTTTTCCATCCCCTCACTTTCATTCTGTATGTGTCCCTAGGTCTGAAATGGGTCTCCTGTAGACAGCGTATATATGGGTCTTGTTTTTGTATCCATTCCGTGAGCCTGTGTCTTTTGGTTGGAGCATTTAATCCATTCACATTTAAGGTAATTATCGATATGTATGTTCCTATTACTTTTTTCTTAATTGTTTTGGGTTTGTTTTTGTAGGTCTTTTTCTTCTCTTGTGTTTCCCACTTAGAGAAGTTCCTTTAGCATTTGTTGTAGAGTTGGTTTGGTGGTGCAGAATTCTCTTAGCTTTTGCTTGTCTATAAAGCTTTTGATTTCTCTGTTGAATCTGTATGAAATCCTTGCCAGGTAGAGTCATCTTGTTTGTAGGATCTTCCTTTTCATCATTTTAAATATATCGTGCCACTCCATTCTGGCTTGTAGAATTTCTGCTGAGAAATCAGCTGTTAACCTTATGGGAGTTCTCTTGCATGTTAATGTCATTTTTCCCTTGTTGCTTTTAATAATTTTTCTTTATCTTTAATTTTTGTCAGTTTAATTACTATGTGTCTCAGCATGTTTCTCCTTGGGTTTTCCTGACTGGGACGCTCTGTGCTTTCTGGACTTGGGTGGCTATTTCCTTTCCCATGTTAAGGAAGTTTCTACTATAATCTCTTCACATACTTTCTTGGGTCTTTCTCTGTTCTCCTGGGACCCCTATAATGCGAATGTTGGTGCGTTTAATGTTGTCTCAGAGGTCTCTTAGGCTGTCTTCATTTCTTTTCTTTCTTTTTTCTTTTTTCTATTCCACTGCAGTGAATTCCACCATTCGGTGTTCCAGGTCTCGTATCCGTTCTTCTGCCTCAGTTATTCTGCTATTGATTCCTTATAGTGTATTTTTCATTTCAGTTATTGTGTTGTTCTTCTCTGTTTGTTTGTTCTTTAATTTTTCTAGGTGTTTGTTCTTTAATTCTTCTAGGTCTTCGTTAAACATTTCTTGAATCTTCTTGATCTTTGCCTCCATTCTTTTTCTGAGGTCCTTCCTCATCTTCACTATCATTTTTCTGAATTCTTTTTCTGGAAGCTTGCCTATCTGCATTTCATTTAATTGTTTATCTCAGGTTTTATCTTGTTCCTTCATCTGGTACATAGTCCTCTGCCTTTTCATTTTGTCTATCTTTCTGTGAATGTGGTTTTCATTTCACAGGCTGTGCGAATGTAGTTCTTCTTGCTTCTGCTGTCTTAACCACATTTCTTAAAAGAAAAAAAGAAGGTAAACTTTCTCTTAATTGACTTCCATGTATGTGCAGTTTATAGTGGAATTATAGCTTTTAAAAACCTTTATATTAAAGATGAGAAAACTGAGGTTTAGGGAGACAAAGTATCTCATCTAACACTACATACCTTTAAATGGCAGAGTTGGGTTTCCTGCCAAGTTTGCTTGATATTTAAACAATGAGAGAATAATGTTTTCTTCAAAATACCACAGGTGTATTAATAGTGAATGTAGAGAATTCAGTGGGCTCACTGTCCAGAGCTGGATTTTTATTTTTGGCTCTGACTGTGATCAGCTGTGTAATCTTGCAAAATTCATTTAATTTCTGTAATCTTTGATGTTATCCCTACATAAAAAGTGAATATTAAACAAGAACATGCATTTAAGCACTCCATAAAGTCTAAAGGTTTGAGTTAATTATTATAATTGCAAACATCTCTATTTTAGGTTCATGTTTTGTGTAAATACAAATAGAAATGCAATAGAGGAAGGTATGAGAACATTGTGAGATGAAATGTAGAGAGAGATAGGAAATGGATAGAGAATTTAATTCCTTTAACTCCAGTTGAGAATCCCCAAATCCAGCACTATTTTTGCCAGAAGAATCCCCCAGATATGGAAATAAGGACTGATGTCCATGCACATTGGATATTAGAAGGCTGCTGCACATTTCCCAGCCCCATGCCCCCAAACATACTTGCAGCCACGTTTACGGCCATTGATGAGAATCTAGGATTCTTTTGC
Source organism: Balaenoptera musculus (assembly GCF_009873245.2). Taxonomy (NCBI): domain Eukaryota; kingdom Metazoa; phylum Chordata; class Mammalia; order Artiodactyla; family Balaenopteridae; genus Balaenoptera; species Balaenoptera musculus. Next base: position 100,110,682 of record NC_045789.1, read on the forward strand.
AATATATGAAGTACATGGGGTGGGGGTTCAGCTTCATTTTTTAAGATTTTAAAATTCTCATACTCTTAGGCATTATAGTTTTTAATCTCTCCTTTTTGTCTCTTCTCCAGACCACATCCCTTCAAAAAAGTATTACTGATTACACAAAGATGTATTCTAATTCAAGACTCTCAAAAAGTATCTCTTTAGACATTCTTTTGGCTAAGGGGTGAAAGGAAAAAAAAAATAGATAAAAGGAACACTTAGAAATGATGGGTCACAACTAGTATTACAATAAATAGTTTTTACAATGTAGAGATAAAGGATAAAGTAGATTAGAGTTCAATAAGTAGGAACTAAATACAAATTCACTGAGTTCAAATTCAATATCTTCTTTTACTAGTGTGTGACCTTGGGCAAGTTATATAGTCTGTCTGTGCCTCAGTTTCTTCATCTATAAAACAGAGTTAATAATAATACCTACTTCATAAGTTTGCTGTAAGGCCTAAATGCATTAATATGTGTATGTTACTTAGAACATGGCCTGACACTTAGTAGATGCTATGTAAGAGCTAGTTATTTCCTTATTGTGCTACCAAAATGTTGTATGTATGTTGTTTTCCACCCTGTATTTTGATTTCTCATTATTATAGCTGTTTGTTCTTTATTTTTTCTCATTAAACTGTGACCTTCTATAACAGAGTTGAAAATCCATAGCCTATGCTACAAATCCAGCCCATAGTCTGATCTTTTACAATCCATGAGCTGAGCATAATTTTTATCTTTCTAAAGGGCTGCAAAAATATAAAGAGTAATATGTGACAAAGACCATATTTTGTCCACAAAAACTAAAATATTTAACATCTGGCTCCTAATAGAAAAATTTGCAGATTCTTAAAAAAGACAATATCTTATTCATTTTTATGCTCAATATATTTTTGGTACAGGGAGAAAAGACAAAGAACAGAAAGGAGGGAGGTACGTCCAAGAAGAATGCCATGGAAACACTGTGGAAGGAGAAGTTAGTTCTGACCAGGCACATCAGGGAAGCCTTCAGATAGTATTTCAAGAATGGCAATGATCTCAACGAGAGTAGAAGGTTTGATTAACTCAAAATGGATTAAAGATTTAAATGTAAGACTTCAATCTATACAACTCTTAGAAAAGATATAAGGGAAAAGCTTCATGACTTGGGCCTAAGAAATGAGTTCTTGTGTCTGACACCAAATGCATAAGCAACAATAGCAAAAATAGGTAAGTAAAACATCAACCTAAAAAGGTTCTGTACAGCAAAGGAAACAATTGACAGAGTAAAAAAACAACCTGTGGAAAGGGAGGAAATATTTGTAGACCACATATCAGAGAAAGGGTTAATATTCAAAGTACCAAAGGAACTCAATGGCAAGAAAATAAATAATCTGATTAAAAAATGAATGAAGGACATGAGTAGAAATTTCACAGAAGAAGATATACCAGTGCTCGTCAGGTATATCAAAAGATCTCAACATCACTAATCATCAGGGAAATGCAGTCAGAATCACAGTAAGAAATCATTTCATACTCCTTAGGAGGGTTATTATCAAAAATCAAAAAAAAAACAACTGTTGCCAAGGATGTGAAGAAATTGGAATTTATTTATACTTTTGATAGAAATTTTATGGGAAACAGTATGGAGACTGCATTAAATAAATTTCAATTTTTTTCTATCATCCAACAATCTCATTTCTGCATAAATATCCAAAAGAATTGAAATCAAGATTTTGAAGAGTTATTAGCACTCCTAAGTGCATTGTAGCATTATTCACAACAGCCAAGATAAAGAAACAACCTAAATGTTCATCAATAGATGAGTGGATAAAGGAAATGTATTGTAGTATATACATACAACGGAATATTATTGTCTTAAAAGATGAAAGGAATCCTGCCATATATGACAACATGGATGAACCTGGAGGGCAATATGCTATGTGAAATTAGCCAGTCACAGAAAGACAAATACTGCATGATTCTGCTTAACAGAAAGTAGAATGGTGGTTGCCAAGGATCTGAGGGCAGGGAAAAATAGAGTTGCAGTTCAACAGATATAAACTTTTACTTAAATAAAATAAGAAAAATTCTAGGGTTCTGCTATACGACATTGCGCTTATAGTTAACAATACTGTATTTTGCTCTTAAACGTTTAAGAAGGAAGATCTCATGTTAGGTGCTCTTACCACAATAGTTTAAAAAGAAGAATAAGAAGGTTTGGTACATTAAAGTTTGGAACACAGAAACATTTCAAAACTATTTCACATATGTTGTTGAAATAAACAGTGACAGTTTTATGAATGTAGTGAATCAAAGATACTCTCTGTATTAAAAAAGGTTAAGTCCTGGGTGAGGAAAACTTCCTTGTATCTCATAACAACCTTCAGGGTCAGGGTGGAATATTGTTCTCTTTTTATGGAGGGGGAAAATGAGGCTCAAGAGTTTGATTTGCTCAAATCCCCAAAGCTCAAAAATGTCAGGATAGAGGCTAAAAACAAATGCAGTCAACCATGCTATCTCCTCCCTCATCACCTGTCAAACAGTTTATTTTCATAGATGATATCTCATAACCTCATCTGGTTCAGTACTCTACCTCTGATTAGGACGCTTGTTGAATAAGCTTGACTCAAGCTTAAGGGCTCAGCATCAATCCTGCCTTTGACTTAAAGCTAGTGAGTAGGGCTTAGCCCCTAACCAAATTAGATGACTTGTGTTTTTGTTCCAGTCATAACTTCCTTGTCCTGTTTCCTCATATAAGTCCTCCCAACATTCATTCTCAAGAGCCTGCTTGGAAAGACTTCCCAGGACCCCAGGTCCTCAACAGCTGATGTGTGATGTTTTCCTGCATTTCCCTGGTCCTAGAGTGCTGCTTGTGAATCTATTCCTTATGTTTTGAGCTCTTCCTACTGCCAAATATTTTCTTACATCTGGATCTCTGCCTCAAGTCTATTGACAGATTTCATCTAACACTTACTCCCTACACCTGCCAAAACAGTGCCTCTTCCCACTTGATGAACATTGCCATTGTTTTGTTATTGCCCATTCTGCCCTTAAGAGCATGGCTGTTATACCATTCCTCTTTGTCTCTGGTCTTAATCATTTAACTGAATCTAATCCTCGCTAGTGGTAATGCAGTGCAGGACCAAACAAACAAACAAGAACAGATGATGTTTCTGATTGTGTAAGTAAATCACTGTTAATGTTTAACATTATGTTGTATTTCCTTTGGTCTTGTGTGTATGAATGTGTATTATCATGCTATTGGTAGAAGGTCTCCATCTTTCTTGGCACACTGAATATCTTAGAATGTTTTTCATGGCACCTCCTAGGACAGATACCTAAGATTTCCACTTATTAAGTAGTTATTTCTAAACAACTTAAGTATTTGTGTCCTCAAAACTTATAGCCATTTGAAAAAATAATAAATAAATGGAAATAAAAATAACATTTTTATTTGCTTCTTAAATAATTATAATTATCCACTAATGGGATAAAACCAGTGCACTTATCAAGCACTGCATGCCTCGATTCCACTAATCCTTGGAATTAGATTGGATACTACCACCCTAATTTTCTGCTCCACACTGTTTACACAAGTACTTTTTAATCATAGCAACTCTTGACAAAGGTATGTGTTGCAAAGATATGACATCCCCAAAGGAATGGAACATAGACTACTTTTGAAAATATGAACCACCTTGAGCTAGTAGTTTTTGTAGCATCCAACAGATGTTGAATATAACTGTATTTCTCTCAAAATGTAAACTATGCTGCAGCACCACTGAGAGTTTACTGTGGTATCCCAGGGAACTTCTACACATAGCTTGGGGACCATGGCTATATGGAGTTTTGAAATTTGCAATTTTTAATAGCATTGTACACAACCAATGTTCCATAACATTAAAAAAACTTTCTAAAAAGACTTTTATTTTCTGAATTTGAAATTGAAGCTTGTTCAGTGCTGTAATTTTTTAAGAGAATATATTTTAATAGATGTCCTCTTCACTCTTTGCTGTATAATCTGCCAATATTTGTATGTATTTTTTTCATGGGATTGAGATCACATGGTTTATGAATGTTTGAACCATGCTTTTGTTCCTTTCATATTATGTCATTCTTGTATTTTCAAGTAAGACAAGGTAAGAGGGACTTTAGCCTCAGATTTTCCCCCAGTGTGAAATAGCTAACAGAATAAAGACAAAAAATATATGAAATATTGGTTTTCAAGACATTGGAAATCAGGCAAAAAAGAAAAAGATAGTGATTGATGAGAAATGGAAAACTTGAGTTGAACCCTATGATTTCCTGATTCCTTTCCTTGAGAGAATCTCCAGGCCATGGCTCAGGTGTGGGGGAACAGAGAAAGAGCTGAGAGTCCAGGGGAAAAAAAAGTGGTTAGAATTTGCAGGACAGAATGCCAGAGAGGAGAGAGCTGACCCATTCTGAATATCCCATTAGACTATTCCATGAAGGATCAGGGCATACATGTGAGGAAAATAATCCAGGACTTCAGAAAGAAATATTCAAAAGGACAGCTGAGGACAGTGCCTGGAACTCACACTAGACCAGAAATATTGCCTGTTCTCACCAGTCAGACTGGAAAATTCCATAATTCATGAGGAATTGGGTAGAAAACTCAGGAAAGTCTTACCTCAGTAACAGAAAATATAAACCCTCAATTAAGCACTTCCCCAGATGCATCCAACATGTCATAAAAGCAAAGCCTAAATATCCAAAGTGTCCAAGTAACTTATCTGCATTACAACACAAAGCTCAAAATTATATAGAGAATTAAAATATAGAATCAATATAGTTGGGTCTTGCTTGAAAAAAATGCAATCTGACAATCTCTGCCTTTTAGTTGAGATATTTGAATATTTACATTTAATGTGATAATTGATGCAGTTAAGTTTAAGTCTTTCATGTTACTATTTGCTTTCTATTTATCTCCTTTGTTCTTTGTTCCCTTTTTCTGCCTTCTTTTTTATGTGATTTCCATTTAATCACATTTGTTAGCTTATTCACTGTAACAATTAGACCACCCACTTGTGCCAGAAGCTAGAAATGTATTCTTTCTTGGCATCCATGTGGTGAGCAATACAGTTGTAAAATCCTGTCTTAGCATCTGGTTTCATGAGTCATTGCTGGAACTAAATGGCTCCATTGGGTTTCTCGGGAAGCAAATGCTAAGTTGGAATTTAGCATCCATAATGTCTTTTAAGCAGTATCTTTAGGCTCAAGACCTATAGAAGGGAGCTGAAAGAAACATGAGTGAACACACGAAGATGCCATCATGAATTATCCTCAAATAAAACAGGACAATCATGCCTTTATGCTCCCATATGAATTGGTTATTGGATAAGGGCCAGTCCAGTAAGTGTTTTGAGGTTGGGGAAAGCAGTTCTTTGTAGGTGATGAAATCCCATAAAGCGCTGACATATGCACACTGCCAACAGTATTCTCAGAAGTTGGATCAGCAAATTCCTAACTGAAGGAAGATTTGGGCAGCTTATTACAGTACCGATTGCGATATTTCATTAGAATTTCTCAATCTATTCATCTATATCACTTAACTTCTCTTTCTTATTTTTTAACTATTTATTTCACTAGACTACTTTCTTGGAGAATTTGTCTGACTGTCTTGTAATTTACTACTTCTTTCAGATTACAGAAGTGTCTTAGAAGTGTGTAATGACTTTTTAAAGCCATGATTTAAAAATTTTCTAATAGATTTTTGGTCTCTTATGATTTATGTTCACCTTTCTTTGCTTCCAATTTTTTGATTTTTTTTTTGTTTGGATGATTTATGTATTTTTAATCTCTTGGAGGCTTTTGAATATAACCGTTTTTAAGTCCTTTGAAGATTGTGCTATTATTTCCATTTCTTCAGAAGTAATTATTTTCTTATTTTCTCTGGTTGATTGACATCTGTGTCTCTAGTAAATTTTGAAATTTTACTTCAGCTTGAGGAGAGGGGTTCCTAAGAAATTTTTTAAAACTTCATCCTTACCTCTCTATGTAAAGATTTTGTAATTGCTTCTGTCTTGTTCATTGGTTTCTCCAGTTGAGAATCCGACACATTATTGGTGACTTTAGCTCTGTTTCACAGCATTGCAGTTAACTATTGGTCCTTAACAAACTACCCCAAGGCAATGAATTTAACCACTAAATTAGTACATCTTTAATAGTTTTCTGACTGTGGGACAGGTGTTTCACTCCCTGTCCAGGTTAATCTCTTTGAGCCTTTTGAATATAACTGTATTTAAATCCTTTGAAGACCTAGGCATGCAATCCATTATCGTCCCTTCTCCTGAACAGTGGTATAAGCAGTCATCCATATATGTTCCTGGCTGGTTCAGCCCTCTATTTCACATAATGATTCTATCTCTGGTCCTTTATTATGTGGGAATGCTGTGAATCCTTGTTCCTCTTTGGGGGGGTGGGCAGGGGAGAAAGTTCCTCACATTCTCTTATATTGAGTAGAAGCTCAAGAAGAATCTAATAATTTGAACATAATAAATGGGCTGCTCTAAGGTAATGAATCACCAGCTATTGATAGAATTTAGGCAGAACCATCTGACAATGTTTTGGGCATTCCTACATAGGGTAAAACCTAGAGCCAAATAATCTCTTAGTTTTTTTTGTTTTTCATGTTTTGATTTTGGCCTAACATCCAGTTTCTATTTTTCTCTGTTCAGAAAAAAATAACATTGAATTGAAAAATATTAGATTCAAGCCAGAACTTAGAGGGAAAAAGTTTGGAAACTTTCCTATTTTGTCCTCCATGGATGAGGACATTCTATAGAGATGTTTGTACTAGTTTGTGGTTGTCATGGGCTAAAAGTTCCCATTTTGAATGAGCTCTCTGTTACATCTAGCTTGATTTGTGAATGAATGTTCCTGTTATAAATGCACAACTCTCAATTTTGACTCTAAGTAGGACAGACAGAAAAGCACAAATCATCAAGCTCTTCAGCGTTCATCAACATAAAGGCTCACTGTAGATAATTTCTCTGTACCTTCACCTATGTCTGGGAAATATGTCAAATGTCCTTTGACATGTCTATGTTCTATTTAGAACCAAGTATACACTTCCAGCATTTCAATAGCACTGTTTTCCTCACTTGAGAATTTTAAATAGACTCATAAAGTATTAGAGGTAGGACGGATTTTGGAGATCACTTAGTCTAATCCTTTTATCTCACAGATGGGATTATTTTGCTAGGATAGGAGGTTACCTAGAGCCTTTATGACAATGGTAGATGGTGATGATGATGATGATGGTGATGATGATGATGATAGCAACTCTTATTTCTGAGCAACTGATATGTGACAGATAGTGTGCTCAGTGGTTAACAAAGATTAACTCTTAATACTCACCATGATCCCCTGAGGAGAACACTGCTAACCCCATTTCACAGATGAAGAAACTGAGCCTTGAATAAAATAATTTATGTGAGGTTATAGTTATCTGGCAGCATTGAACTCAGTGAAATCTCACATGTAGTGGCAAAATGGTTCTACCAGCTGGTACTTTAAAAATCTGGACCCATATATATTAAACACCCATTGTAAAACCATGAGATTATTAGGTTTGGATTCAGGAAATGTTGGAATCAAAATCTGCCTTGTTCATACTTTGTGATATTGAGAAAATCACTCTTCTCTGAGCCTCAAGTTCATCATTTATCAAAAGATGAGAGTGAATAGTCCCTATCTTATTAGGCTATTGAGATAACTAAAGATGACATAATGAATGTAAAGTGCTTAGAACTATATCTAATATACAATAGGCACTAAAAGCTGGTAAAATAACACAGATAGCAAGTACATATAACGTTATTATTATCATCACTTGATATTCAACTGATATTCAACCTCTAAGCATGTCTTTGCCTAAATGTTCCTGGTCAGTGAGAACTTTCCTGGATATTGTATTTAATATAGCAGACTGGCCTTCCATCCAGCATTTACTGTTTCCTTTTCTACTAGAATTTTCTCCATAGAATTTATCAACACCCACCATGCCACGTAGCTATTTATTATTTGTCTCCCTACACTAGCTTGTCTGAATTAACTCTTTTATTGATTTTGTTCACTGTTCAGTTTCTAGAACTACAGTTTGTTCAATAAATATTGGTTGAATTGCTACTATTACTATTTTTTTTTAACTTTTGTTATCCAGGATGTAGCCTTCTCCCTTCAAAGGTCACTCTGATGCAGAACTATATCCTCCCCAAATTAATATATGGAAATCCTATTTCTCAGTGCTTCAGAATGTGACTATAATGAATATGGAATGTGACTACATTCTTTAAAGAGGCAATTATGTTAAAATCAGGTCATTAGGGTGGGCTCTAATCCAATACGACTACTGTCTTTATAGAAAGATTTGGACCTAGAGACACATGAAGGTAAAACCATGTGAAGACACAGAGAGACAAGCCATTGACAAGCCAAGGAGAGAAGACTAATCCTGCTGACACCTTGGTCTTGGACGTCTGACCTCCAGAATTGAAATAAAATAAATTTCTGTTGTTTAAGCCACACAATATGTAACACTTTATTATGATAGACCTACAAACTAAAACAGTCACTTTTCTCCAGTATTGTTTGGAAATATGGGGTTTGTCTCCCATATGCTCCTGAATTATGTGCTCAAAAGCTGCTTTTATGAAATACGCATTCTATTTTCCCCACCGTTCAGCTCTACAGCTTCCAATTGCACTGTGGGCATGGCAGCACTACACTCCTATTTATCTGATCTTAGATCCACATAAAAGTTATAGATTTGAGACTCTCCTTATACATAATCTTCTCCAAAAGAATGAATGTTGAGCAGGAGTCATTACTTAATTTTAAATTTTATTTGTTTGTTTCCCCATCTTTTACTCCCTATTATCACAAGCCTGACTGTACATATAAAGTAGACTTTTACTGAATGCTTGAAGCAGTATAAGACATTTATAACACAGCAACAGAAACAAATTAAAATGGAATATTAGACATGTTTGCTCTTGGAAATTCCCTACCCTTCCTTCATCTGAAATTCTCATGAATCACCCATCTCCATAGATTCATCTTCCTAGAACTTTTTCTCTTATCTGGGTTCTTTCTCTTTTTTATTTATTCTCCTGCCCCTTATCTCCAATTTGTTATGATAGTTTTATGCATTTCGATTTAATTTGTTTGTGATTTCTTCCTAAATCTTGGCATGCTAATTCTTTTGCTAAGAGGAACCTTGGTGTCAGTTAACATATCACTTGGTTTTTATTATTTTGTTTTATCCCACTACTTTATTATTAATAAGCCAGCAAGAACCTCCACCAGCAACAAAGTAGGAGTTTAATCCCCTCACCTACTGCTTAAATCCCTGGCTAATTTTTAATGACTTATATTCCTCTAGTGTGTAGACCACTGTCACTCAAGGTGTGGTCCCAGCAGTATCAGCACCTCTTTAGAACTTACAGAAAAGCAAATTCTCAACCCCGTGTAAGACCCACTGACTCAGAAATTTTGGGGAAGGAAGCCAGTGCTCTGTGTTTTATTTAACAAGCCCTCTGGATAATTATAATGCATGGGAAATTTTGCCAAGTTCTACTCTTAGCTCTCCACAATGTTTTTGCAAACCTCATTTTGCCTGGCTATGAGCATTGTTGAAGGATAAGAATAATGTATGATGTTCATACCCAGGGGCACATAAAAGTTTTGAAGAGCTGAAAGATTATAAAAATTGGGGAAATAATTTAAAAAGTATTAATAATTTTTAAGTATTAAAAGTATTAATAGTAACAAATATACAATTAGGTGTAAAGTGTTCAATTAGGACAAAATGATCACAGCAAAAGTCACATTTGAGCAAGCTGACAAATATTGCCAATATCACAAGATCTAGAAAAATAATGTACTATTTCATACATTAATTTCCTGACATATCCCTTATAATACCTTTTCTTTCCTACACTTTTGTCTGCACACTCATCACCTTTTTACATTACAAGAATTTGATAACATAATTCCCATGGAGGATGTAAAAAGATAATGGTAAGTCATTTTTTTTTAATTCCATGGTTGTTCTACATTTAGCATCACTATGAATGATAATTTAGAAACCTTTCAACTTAACAACTTACTAGAGGTATTGCTGTAAAAATATTTAGGATTGTTGTAAAATTTAGCAACACCTTTATTAAGTTTCTTTCATCCTTGAGCTGTTGCAGACATGCTTATAGTTTGCAGTATTACTATATATTCATGCCCTAGAAACACAGGAATTCTGATAAATTCTGTCATATTATTCCTATAAAATATTAAAAAATCATGGTGTATTTTTAATTTTCATTTTAAATCATGTAAATTTGTACTTTACTTAATATATTTCTTGAAGTGAAAAATCTGTCTTGACTAGGAATCAATGAAAACTACCTTCTACTTACTTGTCTGATGATTGAAAGTATTTTCACAGACTAAATTCTGACTTTGTAAATTTCATTCATTTTTTCTTACATTACTTGTGTACTCCTAGTTATGGACACCAAAAGACACACTTGTCATGATATGAACCTTTGGTCCTAAATTGCCATGCCACCAGTATGAGTGACTAGCACAAGGGTGGTAATGGTATTTCTGACATAATAGTGATATAAATAGATCCAACTAATTAAAAAGTGATGAGTTCATAGATTTCCACTTATATGGAATCCCAAAATGCCCACAGTTAATTAAATTCATCCCATATGAAGAACAGTACGACAGAAGGAAAGTCAAAGTGCAATAGAAAGAGACATTTGTCTTAACCCATTGAGATTAAAAGTATTTATTTTGAAAAAAATTTCCAGAAATATATAATCATGTGAATCCATTACAAATTACCTCTCAGGATGTCTTAAGAAATCCATGCAAATAAGGGAATCTGAAGGTAATTTTCTTCAGCTTTGTGGTATGTCTGCCTCTATCCACATGAAAATTATCTCAGTTGATAGGACCAAGTTGGCATAAGAACTGTAAAAATATTGTACCCATTTAGTAGCTATGATCTTTGTGGCAACATGATAAAATAGAGAAACTTTATGCTCTAGTTCACAGACTTAATAAATTATATTGATGTCATATCTGCCACCTCATATAAGCAAGAGAGTGGACATATTCAATCTAGTTCCAACATGTTCATTTAAACAGCATTCATGTAAGTCACAAGCAAAATAAAACAAAACAAAACATCCCCTCTCCTCTGCAAGGTTGTATAATTTTTCCCCAATTTGAGCCATTTTTTTTATCCCATGAGCACTGTGAGATATTTGAGGGAAGGAATCTGTCTATTATTTCATCATTTAGTCTTAGTCAAGGCATGTTTATTCTCAGAGGCATCTTTCTTGTGAGTATCTGGCATCTTTTGATCTTCTGCACCTGCTTTTGAACATAGGAGTTTCTGGGCTTTTCTCAGTACCTTGGCACCAGAGATAGTACCTAACCTTTCTCTCACTTCCAAAATCCATAGATCAGAAAACAAAAATCAAAATTGCGTGCACCCTAAATAGCAAGTAGGGAAAAAGTGAAGGTGTGACTTTGTAAGACAAATGGAAGTCAGGTTATTACTGTCTCTATTTAATACATAAGAAAATGAAGAGCGAATGAGGGCTCTAATGTTGCATCAAGCTGGAGACCTAAGAGAGGAATAATTAGCCAGAGGGGCTGTAATTTCACTTGCTGATGCTTAAGGTAGGAGGACAGGAGATATCCTTTGATTCTGATAGAAACAACAGTCAGCAAAATGAGGCATATTGGCAAAGAGGGCTGAACTGAAAGTAAGGAACTGTGGCTTCTCCTGTGGATTGTGTAACAAGCTAGGTAACACTGTGTAAATTTCATAGATAGAAAAGATGTGGACATAAAAATTGAAACTATATACAGTGGCATTACATGAGGAGAGACTGCTGTAATAGATGAGGAAGTTATCTTAAAAGAAAGTCACAAGGGTCCCTAAATAGGTAATATTATCTTACTATACAAAAGTATTTTCTTTAAAATACATGAAACACTCCAGGTTGGCATCTTATACTCGAGTGCTCACAGGAACCCCAGGATATTAGACTTTAGTCCCAACATGTCACAATGCTTTTGGTGACCATAGACCAGTTATAACATCTGCTTGAAACTCAGTTTTCCTATCTGTAAAATGAAAGCTCAGGTCTGCTGACTCTCAAACTCTTTAAGAACTAGCTAGAAAATAACAAGAGACCTAATGAAGTCTGTATTTCTGTAGTTTTCATTAAGACATCAGTATGTGCTGTTGTGCATTGGTGTCAGGAAAGTAATATATCTGTGACTCCATAGGGAAGGGACAATGGATGCTATGCACTTGATAATTTTCCTAGACTCTGCCCTATGTGTCCTGTCCCTTGGCTTAATTTAATATGCTTCTTTTCTCTGTAATAAACTGTAACTGTGAATATAATAGCTTCTGGTATGTTATGTGAGTCTTTCTAATGAATTAAAGAAAATGAGGGTGGTTTGGAGAACCACAGAATTTGTAGTTGGTGACAGAAATGAGGGTCATCTTGTGTGGACTATGCTGGCTCTAACTTTGCAGTTGACTAAAACTCTTGCAGAGCTTCATTGCTTCAGAGACTAACTTTATTTAGAACGTAGCTTGAGAAACACCATACTTAAGGGCATTGTCTAAAACAATGGAGGTCTTGGTGGAGAACAATTAAAAGGAGACTGATAGCTCCACAATCTGAATAAAATAGCAGATCAGCCAGAATTTTAATAGAGAGAACTAAGAAAAGAGACAACTTAAGAAGGGCCTTCCATGGTTCAGAATCTAAACCAGAGGGCAGAAAGTCTGTGCACATGTGTAGGCTGCACCTACTCAGGGAGTATTGCAAGATGTGGAGCAAACTTGAAAGCATCTCCAAGCAACACACAGACCCTCATCAACACAAAGCAGAAGAACCTTAATGGCACAAGAACCTCAATGGCACAGAAACATTAAACACAACTTTTGACCATACACTGAGTGAAAACTAAGCTACTATGACCCAAGGATAGGTCATAGGGACCCAAACAAAAACAAAATCACATTTATTCCTGGGAGTCTGGAAGACTATGTTCATTCAAGTTTTCCCTATCAGGAATGATTGGTGAAAGAAACCAAGTTACTTGGCTCCTCACTTAATGTGGAACAAAAATATTAATCCCTCAACTATGATAGTAGTCTTAAAGCCACACACGCATCTAACAGTAAAGTGTAAAAATCTAACTTGTCAAGTGGGTTAAACAACCTTTAATTAATAAGTGCCTTAGCCAATCCAGGGGTGACTCCTCATACCCAGGATAAAATATAAAAACAAGAGAAAAATTTTGAGTAGAGCTATCTGAGACACACTGTCGGGGAAATAGACTTTGCAGGATTAGTAGAGTCAAGTTGCTAAACAAATAAACAAGTGACCAAGAAAACTACAGCAACAACCCCTGGTGAAGGGATAGAAGTCAATATCCAGAGATGCTACAATATATTATCTAAAATATACTGTTTAAAAAAATTATGAAACATGCAAAAAAATTGTGACCTAAAAAGAGAAAAGGAAAACAAGTAATACAATTGCCTTGAAGGGCCCATGAAGTCATAATTAGTACACAGAAGCTTCAAAACAGCTATTATAAATATGTTCAAAGAGCTAAAAGAAACCATGCTTAAAAAATTACGGGTAAGTCTTATGACAATATCTTATTAAACAGGCACTATCAATGTAGGGATAGAAATCATTCAAAAGAAACAAATGAACATTTTGGAGTTAAAAATTACTATAACCAAAATGAAAAAAAAAATTACTAGAGGAGATTAATAGATGATGTGAACTGGCAGAACAAAGAATAATCTAACTTGAATATATAGCAATAAATATTATGTAATCTAAAGAACAGAGAGGAAAAGAACGAAGAAAAGTGAACAGAGTCTCAGGGAAATGTGAGATGTCATTACATGTACCAACATATAATGGACATTTCAGGAGAAGAGAGAAAGAAGGGGACAGAAAAAATATTCAAAGAAATGATGGCTATAGACATTTTTTTTGAAAAAAATTAATCTACACATCTAAGAAATTTAACAAATTTCAAGTAGGATAAACCAAGAGATATTATCCACACAGGCATATTGTAGTCAAAATATAGAAACACGAAGACAAAGAGAAAAATCTTGAAACCAGAAAGGGAAAAGTGACATACTATACAAGAAAAAAAAAAAAAAAGATTAACATATGACTTTCTATCAGATATAACAGAGGGCAGAAAGCAATGGAACGACATAGTCAAAGTGCTGGAAACACACACACACACATTCTCTTGTTAAACAGAAATCTTATATCTTCAAAACTGTCTTTTAAATATAGAGGTTAAATAAACCCCCAGATTAAACAACAACAGAAAAATAGAATCCATTGCAAAAAGACCTGCCTTACAAAAAATACAAAAAGAAGTTCTACAAGATTAAAGCAAGTGAGATCAAATAGTAATTCTAACCCATTTGAAAAAAGAGCACCATTAAAGTTAACTATGTAGGTAATTACAAAAGACAGTATAACTGCATATCTATTCTCCTTTCTTAACTGATTTAAAAAGCAGTTGTATAAAACAGTTTTTGTATAAATGCATTGCTGGACTTATATGGAAATGTAATATATTTGACAATAGTAGCAAAAAGGAAAGAGGTAGAAACAAAGCTTCACTGGAGTAAAGAAATTAAAACAGGTGGTAACTGAAGACTGCAAGAAGAAATAAAGAGAACCTGCAAGGGAAAGTAAGAAGGTTAATATAACAAACTCTATAAAACTATACTTGTTTACCTTTCTTCCTTCAACCTCTTTTATAGACATAATATTATATAAGGTAATACTTAGAACAATGTATTTATGGGTATGTAACATAAATAGAGGTAACATGTACAAGAATAATAGAATAAAAAAGAGGGGATAAATTGAGCTATGTAATAGTAAATTTTCTATTTTCACTTGACCAAAATCAGTACAAATCTAAAGTGGTTCCTGATAACTTAAGATATATATTGTAAATCCTAGAGCAACCACTAAGAATGTAACTCAAAACATAATTTAAAACAAAGAAATTAAAATGTTACACTAGAAAAGTGACTCAATTAAAAAAAAAGACAATAAAGAAGAAATAAAGGAACAAAAAAATGAGACATATAGAAAACAAAGTAAAATGGCATATGTATTTCCAACCGTATCAGTGATAACATTAAATATGAATTAATTAATCTAAGAAAAAGACAGAAATTGCTAAAAAATCAGGTTATATATCATACAAATTAAAAGAAACAAGTAGTTTCAAAGTAAAAAGATAGAAAATGATAATATCATGAAAATCAATCACAAAAAAGTGGTTGTACTTATAACAGACAAAATAGACTTTTAGCAAAAAATATTACTAGAGATTAAAAAAAGACATTCACAATGATAAAAGGATTGTTCCACCAAAAAATTATAACAATTATAATAATTATAAACATATATATACCTAAAAACAGAGTTTCCAACAAACATGAAGAAAACACGGATAGAATTGAATGGGATATATAATTTAACAATAATAATAGGAGATTTTAATACCCTTTGTTCAATAATGGACAGGACAACTAGGCAGAGGATAAGCAAGAAAATGAAAGTCTTAAATAACACTGTAAATCAAATAAGTATAACAAACATCTGTAGAGAGCTCCATGCAACATAGTTACAGTATAACATAGAACATTCTCCAGAATAGAACATGTAAAACCTCATTCAATGTAAAAGCATTAAAATCATACAAAGTATGTATTCTGACTACAGTGGAATAAAATTAGAAATCAGTAACAGAATGGAATTTGAGAAATTCACAAATACTTTGGGAATTAACACAATTCTAAATAACCAATGGTTTAAAGAAGAAATCACAAGGAAAATTAGAAAATATCTAGATATGAATGAAAACAACAACACATCAGAACTTATGGGATACAGTAAAAGTAGTGTTCAGAAGGAAATTTATAGCTATAAATACCTATATTTCAAAAAGAATGATCTCAAATTTGTAATGTAAACTTTCACTTTAGGAAACTAGGAAAGGAAGAGCAAAGCAGGAAGATTCACACTTCCTAACTTCAAAACCTACTGTAAAGCAATTATAATCAATACAGTGTAGAACTGGCATGAGGTTAGGCATATAGGTCAATGGAACAAAATTAAAAACAAGAACTAAAACCGTACATTTATGGTTAATTATTTTTCAACAAGGGATCTGAAATTCAATGGGGATAGAATAGTTTTTTAAATTAATGATGCTGAGACAAATGGTTATTCACATACAAAAAAATGAGGTTGATGTCTTCCACATACCATGGACAAAAATTAACTTAAAATGGATCATAGACCAAAATATTATGACTGAAATTATAAAATTCTTAAAAGAACACATAGGAGTAAATCTTTGTGACTTCGGATTAGGCTGTAAATTGTTAGATATAACACCAAAAGCACAAGTGACCAAAAAATAAATTGGACCTCATCAAAATGTGAACTTTTGTTCAGAAAACACTAGTATTGAGAAAGAAAAAACAAATCACAAAATGGGAGAAAATGTTGGCAAATTATATATGTGATAAAGGAGTTTTACATTAAAAAATCTCTTATAACTCAATAAGATAAATAAATCAAATTATCATTGTTACAGACTGAATGTTTATGTCCCTCCAAAATTCATATGTTGACAACTAATTCCCAATGTTTTGGTATTTGGGGGTGAGGCCTTTGGGAGTTAAGCTGATAATGAAGATGGAGCCCTCATGAGTGGGATTAGTGCCCTAATAAAAGAGACTCCAGAGAGTGCCTTGCCTCTTCTAACATGTGAGGATGCAATGAGAGAAATTGACTGTCTGTGAACAAGAAGCAGGTCCTCACCAGACACTGAATCTGCTAGTACCTTCATCTTGGACTTCCCAGATGCTAGAACTGTGAAAAATAAATGTTTGTTGTTTGTCACTCTGTCTATGTTATTTTTGTTATAGTGGCCTGAACAGACTAGGATAATGGGCAAAAGATTTTGATAGACATTTCTCCAAAGTATATTTACCAATGGTCAATAGTACACAAAATGCTGATTGACATCATTAGTCATTAGGAAAATGCAGGTAAAAACCATGATAAGGTTCTACTTCCAATCCACTAATACATCAAAAGATATATGAGTGTTTATGAAGATGTGGAGAAATTGGAACCCTCATGTGTTGCTGGTGGGAATGTAAAATTGTACACCTGTTTTAGGAAACAGTTTGGCCATTTCTCAGAATGGCAAACATAAAAGTTACCCTCAGATCTAGCAATTCCACTCCTAAGTATTTTCCTAAGAAAATAAAAACATATGTTCACACAAAAACTTGTATATGAATGTACATAGCAGCATTATTCATAATAGCCAGAAATTGGAAATGGCCCAAATGTCCATAAATGATGAATGGCTAAATACAGTGTGGTATATCCATACAGTAGAATATTACTTGACAATAAAGAAGCCAGTTACAAACAACTATATATTGTATGATTCCACTTATATGAAATGTCCAGTGTTAGTAAATCTGGAGAGAGAGACAATAGATTAGGGGTGTGTGGGGAGTGTGGTGTGGTGAAGGATCATAGAGAGAGAATACTAGTGGGTAAGGGAGTTCTTCTTGTGGCAATAAATGGTCTAAATTAGATGGTGGTAATGGTTGCACAACCTTGTGATTATACCAAAAATATTAAATTACACCACTTAATAAATGAATTATATGGTATGTTAATTATACTTTCTTTCTGTGTGTGTATATATATATATTTTATATATATATATATAATATATATATTATATATTATATATATATACACACACACATATATATTTAGGTTGCTCTCCAGAAAACAAGAAAATAAAGAGTTTGAGTAAAGACAAGAGAGACAAAGAAAAAGGCAAAGGCAATATAGGAAGGGTAAAGTTTACCCATTTGTCCAGAGAGAGGTTTTCCAAGGTAACAGAAATATTTAAGGATTTAAGGGACAATTGTACAGTTCTTTGCTCTGTAGTGAGTGATGTGAATTTTCATCTTCCCTATGGAATCTTGAGTAAAATCTTCATTTCTCACTAACATTTAGCTTTTTCTTTCCTTTTTGAGGTACCTGTAAAAATATTCAGTCTAATTTTAAGATTTGTGTGGCACAAGAATATTATCTATCCACCAAGGAGAGCCAAGCTATGAGATAAGAATAGAAAGCCTCACGTTCAGAGCTGTCTGGCAATGAAGCTATGAGCTTCAAAGGACTCGGGAAGATACTAAAGCACTCTTTATCAAAAAACTGTAACAAATGTAGATTATACTTGTTAGATGATTTGAATTTCAAAATGATCTCATGTGCTTTATCTTCTTAATGAGAATGTAAGAAAGGCAAGGTTGCCCCATTTTTTTATAGCATATTATATAACTTTATTATTATTATTATTATTTTAATTTTTCAGTTTATTTATTTATTTATGGCTGTGTTGGGTCTTCGTTTCTGTGCGAGGGCTTTCTCTAGTTGTGGCAAGCGGGGGCCACTCCTCATCACGGTGCGCGGGCCTCTCATTATCACGGCCTCTCTTGTTGCGGAGCACAGGCTCCAGACGCGCAGGCTCAGTAATTGTGGCTCACGGGCCTAGTTGCTCCGCGGCATGTGGGATCCTCCCAGACCAGGGCTCGAACCCGTGTCCCCTGCACTGGCAGGCAGATTCTCAACCACTGTGCCACCAGGGAAGCCCTATAACTTTATTATTTATTCACCTTTTCAAAGTGTCAAAATTTATACAGGAAAGGTACTACCTTTATTATGATGTACCATTCAGTGTACAATCCTTGCAAATACAATCCTTGACATGAAGTGATGTTATTGATATCATTGAGATAAATGGTGTATCCTAAAACATAATCTTCCCTGACACAAGGACAGGATAATGTCACATGGAGGCAGGAAGGGGGCATAGTTAGGGATGGGTTAAGCTCATATAACAGAGACAAAAATTACAAAATCTCAAGCAAGAGAAGTTTATTTCTCCATTATATAAGAGGGTGGAGATAGGCTGGTGGTACAGGGAGAGTGGGCAACTCAGCTCAATGAAGATATCAGCCAACCAGATTCTAATGGAACCCGAGTAAGTTTCCCCATTTTGATATTAATGTAACTGAGCTTTAAGAGATATGGGGACTACAACACAGATAACTATTAGTGTCAGAGATAGAAAATAGGTGTAGATATTTTGGCTGCCGATGGCTAACTATTTCTCAGACTCCAAAGCAGACCTTCCAGTGAGAGCTTGTTCATTAGATTGTCATCACCTTGAGTACAGGGACAGCATATTGTACATCTTAGTTATGCCTGGCCTCTTTTACTCAGAGTGAGTAAGACATTCAAATGTTATCTTGAATGAGTAATCACAGGGTATTGGAAGTTGGATTTTTTTAAAAATTGAAATATAATTGACACATGGCATGTAAGTTTAAGGTATGCAAAGTATTGATTTGACACATTTTTATATTGCAATATGATTACCACCATAGCACTAACCGATACTTCTATCACTTCACATAATTATCGTTTCTTTTGTGTGGTGGTAACAAGATCTAGTTTCTTAGCAACTTTGAAGTATAATGCAACATTGTTTTCTATAATCATTACACTGTGTTTAGATCTCCAGGACTCATTTATCTACTGGCTGCGAGTTTGTACCCTTAAACAATATATCCCCAATCCCCCTGGAAGTTGGATTTGATGACTTGCAAAGAGAGGATACTAGATTTCTCCTAGAATCTCCATGTTCTAAGAAATGTTATTGCAATTGGAGAAATATTACCTTCTCTGTTTTCCCAGGTTTTTTTCCCAAGACCTATACTTTACATGGTTTCAGTCATTCCTTATCTGATTGAAATCCTGCTCTTTGGCAATCTCACTAATTCTCTGAATTCAATTAAGATCAGGGAAGAAATACAAATGGCCCCTGGGCTGACAGATTGCTGTTATAAAGAGGAAAAATTTCAAAAATACCCTTCACTGGGTAGCCTAGGGTGTTGGACACTGCCATGTTTATACTTGGTTTTGAGACTTTGAGGGTAGTTTAGGATAACTCTAGAATATATTCTCACTGCCTAGGTTTTGTGACCATAGACCGCCCTGCTTTTGTCAGACTGAGGCAGTAGTATGAATTGGGTCCCTGGGTTGCAGGGTAGCTGGTTTTATTTTTAGTGCATAATGTTTATTTCCCTGAGGGATTCAGATGAATATCGTGTGCTAAGAATTTTGAACTTTTTGTTTGCAAAAGAAAATAAGCAGCTCAGATATAGGATTCTGTATGTACAGCGAGGCCTAGGTGTCGGAAACACTTACACAACCTATAAGACGCCCTGATGAGGTTTCCTTCTCCTGGCTTCGCAGATAGTTCAGTTCGTGTTTACACAAATCAGAAAACAAATCAGTAGTTAACGGGAACACCGCTGTGCTGCCACGTTAACTTTCACTTTATAACCAGATGATGTCAATGCATGCAGATTACCCCAGTGGGGACTCTGCCAGGCAGGGGAGTGTGCACAGGGTCCCCTCCTGCTGGGATGGCAAAAATAGATTCATCTTTGTCAACCTAAATCAACAAGAAAGTGCAGTGGCTTGTGCATGTGGATGGATGTAGAATTATATTGAGTAGCATAGCTACTATCTTTACCCTATTACTTTCTTAGGACTGATGCAACAAATTATCACACATTCAGTGGTTTAAAGCAACAGAAATGTATTTCCTTACAGTACAGGGGCCAGAGTCTGAAATCAAGATGCCAGCAGGGTTGTTCCTTTCAGGAAACCCTCAGGGAGAAACTGCTTCATGTCTTTCTCCTAGAGCCTCTCTTCAGTGGTTTCTTTTTTTTTTTTTTTTTAAACATCTTTATTGGAGTATAATTGCTTTACAATGGTGTGTTAGTTTCTGCTTTATAACAAAGTGAATCAGTTATACATATACATATGTTCCCATATCTCTTCCCTCTTGCATCTCCCTCCCTCCCACCCTCCCTATCCCACCCCTCTAGGTGGTCACAAAGCACCGAGCTGATCTCCCTGTGCTATGCGGCTGCTTCCCACTAGCTATCTATTTTACATTTGGTAGTGTATATATGTCTATGCCACTCTCTCACCCTGTCACATCTTACCCCTCCCCCTCCCCATATCCTCAAGTCCATTCTCTAGTAGGTCTGTGTCTTTATTCCCATCTTGCCACTAGGTTCTTCATGACCTTTTTTTCCCCTTAGATTCCATATATATGTGTTAGCATACTGTATTTGTTTTTCTCTTTCTGACTTACTTCACTCTGTATGACAGCTCTAACTCCATCCACCTCACTACAAATACCTCCATTTCATTTCTTTTTATGGCTGAGTAATAATCCATTGTATATATGTGCCACATCTTCTTTATCCATTCATCTGATGATGGACACTTAGGTTGCTTCCATGTCCTGGCTATTGTAAATAGAGCTGCAATGAACATTTTGGTACATGACTGTTTTTGAATTATGGTTTTCTCAGGGTATATGCCCAGTAGTGGGATTGCTGGGTCGTATGGTAGTTCTATTTTTAGTTTTTTAAGGAACCTCCATACTGTTCTCCACAGTGGCTGTATTAATTTACATTCCCACCAACAGTGCAAGAGTGTTCCCTTTTCTCCACACCCTCTCCAGCATTTACTATTTGTAGATTTTTTGATGATGGCCCTTCTGACCGGTGTGACATGATATCTCATTGTAGTTTTGATTTGCATTTCTTTAATGATGTTGAGCATTCTTTCATGTGTCTGTTGGCAATCTGTATATCTTCTTTGGAGAAATGTCTATTTAGGTCTTCTGCCCATTTGTGGATTGGGTTGTTTGTTTTTTAGTTATTGAGCTGCATGAGCTGCTTGTAAATCTTGGAGATTAATCCTTCGTCAGTTGCTTCATTTGCAAATATTTTCTCCCATTCTGAGGGTTGTCTTTTGGTCTTGTTTATGGTTTCCTTTGCTGTGCAAAAGCTTTTAAGTTTCATTAGGTCCCATTTGTTTATTTGTGTTTTTATCTCCATTTCTCTAGGAGGTGGGTCAAAAAGGATCTTGCTGTGATTTATGTCATAGAGTGTTCTGCCTATGTTTTCCTCTAAGAGTTTGATAGTGCCTGGCCTTACACTTAGGTCTTTAATCCATTTTGAGTTTATTTTTGTGTATGGTGTCAGGGAGTGTTCTAATTTCATACTTTTACATGTATCTGTCCAATTTTCCCAGCACCACTTATTGAAGAGGCTGTCTTTTCTCCACTGTATATGCTTGCCTCCTTTATCAAAGATAAGGTGACCATATGTGCGTGGGTTTATCTCTGGGCTTTCTATCCTGTTCCATTGATCTATATTTCTGTTTTTGTGCCAGTACCAAACTGTCTTGATTACTGAAGCTTTGTAATATAGTCTGAAGTCAGGGAGCCTGATTCCTCCAGCTCCATTTTTCGTTCTCAAGATTGCTTTGGCTATTCGGGGTCTTTTGTGTTTCCATACAAATTGTGAAATTTTTTGTTCTAGTTCTGTGAAAAATGGCAGTGGTAGTTTGATAGGGATTGCATTGAATCTGTAGATTGCTTTGGGTAGTAGAGTCATTTTCACAATGTTGATTCTTCCAATCCAAGAACATGGTATACCTCTCCATCTATTTGTATCATCTTTAATTTCTTTCATCAGTGTCTTATAATTTTCTGCATACAGGTCTTTTGTCTCCTTAGGTAGGTTTATTCCTAGATATTTTATTCTTTTTGTTGCAATGGTAAACGGGAGTGTTTTCTTAATTTCACTTTCAGATTTTTCATCATTAGTGTATAGGAATGCAAGAGATTTCTGTGCATTAATTTTGTATCCTGCTACTTTACCAAATTCATTGATTAGCTCTAGTAGTTTTCTGGTAGCATCTTTAGGATTCTCTATGTATAGTATCATGTCATCTGCAAACAGTGACAGTTTTACTTCTTCTTTTCCGATTTGGATTCCTTTTATTTCTTTGTCTTCTCTGATTGCTGTGGCTAACACTTCCAAAACTATGCTGAATAATAATGGTGAGAGTGGGCAACCTTGTCTTGTTCCTGATCTTAGTGGAAATGGTTTCAGTTTTTCACCATTGAGGACAATGTTGGCTGTGGGTTTGTCATATATGGCCTTTATTATGTTGAGGACAGTTCCCACTATGCCTACTTTCTGCAGGACTTTTGTCATAAATGGGTGTTGAATTTTGTTGAAAGCTTTCTCTGCATCTATTGAGATGATCATATGGTTTTTCTCCTTCAATTTGTTAATATGATGTATCACGTTGATTGATTTGCGTATATTGAAGAATCCTTGCATTCCTGGAATAAACCCCACTTGATCATGGTGTATGATCCTTTTAATGTGCTGTTGGATTCTGTTTGCTAGTATTTTGTTGAGGATTTTTGCACCTATGTTCATCAGTGATATTGGCCTGTAGTTTTCTTTCTTTGTGACATCTTTGCCTGGTTTTGGTATCAGGGTGATGGTGGCCTCGTAGAATGAGTTGGGGAGTGTTCCTCCCTCTGCCAAATTTTGGAAGAGTTTGAGAAGGATAGGTGTTAACTCTTCTCTAAATGTTTGATAGAATTTGCCTGTGAAGTCATCTGTTCCTGGGCTTTTGTTTGGTGGAAGATTTTTAATCACAGTTTCAATTTCAGTGCTTGTGATTGGTCTGTTCATATTTTCTATTTCTTCCTGGTTCAGTCTCAGCAGGTTGTGCATTTCTAAGAATTTGTCCATTTCTTCCAGGTTGTCCATTTTATTGGCATAGAGTTGCTTGTAGTAATCTCTCATGATCCTTTGTATTTCTGCAGTGTCAGTGGTTACTTCTCTTTTTTCATTTCTAATTCTATTGATTTGAGTCTTCTCCCTTTTTTTCTTGATGAGTCTGGGTAATGGTTTATCAATTTTGTTTATCTTCTCAAAGAACCAGCTTTTAGTTTTATTGATCTTCGCTATTGTCTCCTTCATTTCTTTTTCATTTATTTCTGATCTGATCTTTATGATTTCTTTCCTTCTGCTAACTTTGGGGGTTTTTTGTTCTTCTTTCTCTAATTGCTTTAGGTGCAAGGTTAGGTTGTTTATTTGAGATGTTTCCTGTTTCTTGAGGTAGGCTTGTATTGCTATAAACTTCCCTCTTAGCACTGCTTTTGCTGCGTCCCATAGGTTTTGGGTCGTCTTGTCTCCATTGTCATTAGTTTCTAGGTATTTTTTGATTTCCCCTTTGATTTCTTCAGTGATCACTTCGTTATTAAGTAGTGTATTGTGTAGCCTCCATATGTTTGTATTTTTTACAGATCTTTTCCTGTAATTGATATCTAGTCTCATAACGTTGTGGTCGGAAAAGATACTTAATACAATTTCAATTTTCTTAAATTTACCAAGGCTTGATTTGTGACCCAAGATATGATCTATCCTGGAGAATGTTCCATGAGCACTTGAGAAAAATGTGTATTCTTTTGTTTTTGGGTGGAATGTCCTATAAATATCAATTAAGTCCATCTTGTTTAATGTATCATTTAAAGCTTGTGTTTCCTTATTTATTTTCATTTTGGATGATCTGTCCATTGGTGAAAGTGGGGTGTTAAAGTCCCCTACTATGATTGTGTTGCTGTAGATTTCCCCTTTTATGGCTGTTAGTATTTGCCTTATGTATTGAGGTGCTCCTATGTTGAGTGCATAAATATTTACAATTGTTATACTTTCCTCTTGGATCGATCCCTTGATCATTATATAGTTTCCTTCTTTGTCTCTTGTAATAGTCTTTATTTTAAAGTCTATTTTGTCTGATATGAGAATTGCTACTCCAGCTTTCTTTTGGTTTCCATTTGCATGGAATATCTTTTTCCATTCCCTCACTTTCAGTCTGTATGTGTCCCTAGTCTGAAGTGGGTCTCTTCTAGACAGCATATATATGGGTCTTGTTTTTGTATCCATTCAGCCAGCCTGTGTCTTTTGGTGGGAGCATTTAATCCATTTACATTCAAGGTAATTATCGGTATGTATGTTCCTATTCCCATTTTCTTAAATGTTTTGGGTTTGTTATTGTAGGTGTTTTCCTTCTCTTATGTTTCTTGCCTATAGAAGTTCCTTTAGCATTTGTTGTAAAGCTGGTTTGGTGGTGCTGAACTCTCTCAGCTTTTGCTTGTCTGTAAATGTTTTAATTTCTCCATCAAATCTGAATGAGATCCTTGCTGGGTAGAGTAATCTTGGTTGTATGTTTTTCTCCTTCATCACTTTAAGTATATCCTGCTACTCCCTTCTGGCTTGCAGAGTTTCTGCTGAAAGATCAGCTGTTAACCTTATGGGGATTCCCTTGTGTGTTATTTGTTGTTTTTCCCTTCCTGCTTTTAATATGTTTTCTTTATATTTAATTTTTGATAGTTTGATTAATATGTGTCTTGGTGTGTTTCTCCTTGGGTTTATCCTGTATGGGACTCTCTGTGCTTCCAGGACTTGATTAACTATTTCCTTTCCCATATTAGGGAAGTTTTCAACTATAATCTCTTCAAATATTTTCTCAGTCCCTTTCTTTTTCTCTTCTTCTTCTGGGACCCCTATAATTCGAATGTTGGTGTGTTTAATGTTGTCCCAGAGGTCTCTGAGACTGTACTCCGTTCCTTTGATTCTTTTTTCTTTATTCTGCTCTGCAGTAGTTATTTCCACTATTTTATCTTCCAGGTCACTTATCCGTTCTTCTGCCTCAGTTATTCTGCTATTGATCCCATCTAGAGTATTTTTAATTTCATTTATTGTGTTTTTTATCGTTGCTTGGTTCCTCTTTAGTTCTTCTACGTCCTTGTTAAATGTTTCTTGCATTTTGTCTATTCTATTTCCAAGATGTTGGATCATCCTTACTATCATTATTCTGAATTCTTTTTCAGGTAGACTACCTATTTGCTCTTCATTTGTTAGGTCTGGTGTGTTTTGACCCTGCTCCTTCATCTGCTGTGTGTTTTTCTGTCTTCTCATTTTGCTTATCTTACTGTGTTTGGGGTCTCCTTTTCACAGGCTGCAGTTTCGTAGTTCCCGTTGTTTTTTGTATCTGTCCCCAGTGGCTAAGGTTGGTTCAGTGGGTTGTGTAGGCTTCCTGGTGGAGGGGACAAGTGTCTGTGTTCTGGTGGATGAGGCTGGATCTTGTCTTTCTGGTGGGCATGTCCATGTCTGGTGGTGTGTTTTGGGGTGTCTGTGGCCTTATTATGATTTTAGGCAGCCTCTCTGCTAATGGATGGGGCTGTGTTCCTCTCTTGCTAGTTGTTTGGCATAGGGTGTCCAGCACTGTAGCTTGCTGGTCGTTGAGTGAAGCTGGATCTTGATGTTGAGATGGAGATCTCTGAGAGATTTTTGCCATTTGGTATTACGTGGATCTGGGAGGTCTCTTGTGGACCAGTGTCCTGAAGTTGGCTCTCCCACCTCAGAGGCACAGCCCTGATGCCTGGCTGGAGCACCAAGAGCCTTTCATCCACACGGCTCAGAGTAAAAGAGAGAAAAAATAGAAAGAAAGAAAGAAAGAAAGAGGATAAAATAAAGTAAAATAAAATAAAGCTATTATAAAGCAAAGCTATACAGACAAAATCTCATCCAGAAGCATACACATATACACTCACCAAAAAAGGAAAAGGGGAAAAATTAATATATCCTGCTCCCAAGTCCACCTCCTGAATTTGCGATGATTCGTTGTCTGTTCAGGTTTTCAACAGATGCAGGCACATCAAGTTGTTTGTGGAGCTTTAATCCAGGGCTTCTGAGGCTGCTGGGAGAGATTTCCCTTTCTCTTCATTGTTCGCACAGCTCCCGGGGTTCAGCTTTGGATTTGGACCTGCCTCTGCGTGTAGGTCGCCTGAGGGTGTCTGTTCCCCGCCCAGACAGGATGGGGTTAAAAGAGCAGCTGCTTCGGGGGCTCTGGCTCACCCAGGCCGGGGGGAGGGAGGGGTACGGAGGAGGCGGGACGAGCCTGCTGCGTCAGAGGCGTCGTGACGTTGCAGCAGCCCGAGGCGCGCAGTGCGTTCTCCCGGGGATGTTGTCCCCGGATCACGGGAGCCTGGCCGTGGCAGGCTGCACCGGCTCCCGGGAGGGGCGGTGTGGAGAGTGACCTGTGCTCGCACACAGGCTTTTTGGTGGTGGCAGCAGCAGCCTCAGCGTCTCATGCCTGTCTCTGGGGTCCGTGCTGATAGCTGCGGCTCGCGCCCGTCTCTGGAGCTCGTTTAGGCGGCGCTCTGAATCCCCTCTCCTCACGCACCAGGAAACAAAGAGGTAAGAAAAAGTCTCTTGCCTCTTCGGCAGCTCCAGACCTTTTCCCGGACTCCGTCCCAGCTAGCTGTGGTGCACTAGCCCCTTCAGGCTGTGTTCACGCCGCCAACCCCAGTCCTCTCCCTGCAATCCGACCGCAGCCCGAACCTCAGCTCCCAGCCCCGCCCGCCCCGGCGGGTGAGCAGACAAGCCTTTCGGGCTGGTGAGTGCTGGTCGGCGCCGCACATCTGTGCGGGAATCTCTCCGCTTTTCCCTCCGCACCCCTGTGGCTGCGCTCTCCTCCGCGGCCCCGAAGCTTTCGCCCTCTGCCACCCACAGTCTCCGCCCGCGAAGGGGCTTCCTAGTGTGTGGAAACCTTTCCTCCTTCACAGCTCCCTCCCACTGGTGCAGGTCCCGTCCCTATTCTTTGGTCTCTGTTATTTCTTTTTTCTTTTGCCCTACCCAAGTATGCGGGGAGTTTCTTGCCTTTTGGGAGGTCTGACGTCTTCTGCCAGCGTTCAGTAGGTGTTCTGTAGGAGCAGTTCCACGTGTAGATGTATTTCTAATGTATCTGTGGGAAGGAAAGTGATCTCCGTGTCTTACTCTTCCGCCATCTTGCCCCCTCTCCTCTTCAGTGGTTTCTGACAGTCCTTGGCATTCCTTGGCTTGTGGCAGCATAACTCCAATCTTTGCCTCTTACTTCCTTCACAATGTTGCCTTCCCTTTACATCTGGATCCAAATTTCCCTCTTCTTGTAAGACACGTCATTGGATTAAGGCCTACTGTGATCCAATATGACCTCATATTGAATTGATTTCTTGTATTATGTAAAGATCCTATTTCCAAATAAGGTCACGTTCACAGGTACCTGGGGTTAGGACTTCATCTTTTGTAGGGACATAATTCATCCCACAACATGTTTAGTTTAGGATGCTTGAAAGATAAGTCCACGTTCTTATGTCTTGTATAGGAGTAGCCTGGAGGGGTAGTGGTTGAGGCAAGGAGCAAGCCCTTGGTGGTGTTAGGAGGAATTTAGGGAAGATGGTGTGTATTTGCAGAAGGCTGGCCCAGGATTGGGCTGTCAGTCTACAAATATGTATTAAGTTTCACCATGAGTCAGACACTATTGGTGATATGGTATTGGACAAATAGATGTGGTCTGTGGGCCCAACTGGGACAGGAGAAGAGAGGCTGATTATTCTTGTAACACCGTGTCTGTTATGCAGATTGTCTCCAGCCCATTTTCCCCAAAGGTTCATGTTGCAGACCTAGAAACAGTGAGCTACTAGTGAAACAGACATCTGTGGGATGCACACACTCACAATGAGTGAAATATTGGGGGCAATGGGCAGTAATTTTCTAGGCCACAAAAGGCCAGGGAAGCTTTAACACACTTTGGTTTAGACCAAAGCATAAATGGAGCACTTTCTGAGAGTAACCCCTGAGACAGTGATACTCTGGCCAAGCAACACTGGTGCCAGAGGGAGAGAGCACTGTATTAGTTTCCTGTTGCTGTTGTAACATATTGACACAATGAGTGGCTTAAAACAACATACATTTTTTACCTTAAAATCTCCATGATCAGATGTCTGTAATGGGTCTTATGGGATTAAAATCAAGGTGTTAGGAGAACTGTGTTTCTTCTGGATGCTTTAAAGGAGAGTCTGTGCCTTGACTTTTCTAGTTTCTAGAGCTGTGCATGTTCCTTGGCTTGAGTCCACATCACTCTGACTCTGACTCTCCTGCTTCCCTCTTTCACTTATAAGGACCCTTGTCATTACACTGGGCCCATCTAAGGAACCCAGGATAATCATTGCATCCCAAGATTCTTAATCACATCTACCAGATCTTTTTTTCCATATAAGGTAACTTATTCACAGGCATTTGGCATTAGTACATAGATAACCTTGGGGGTCATTATTCTACCCACCAGAAGCGCCCCTAGTCATCATTGCAGAAATCTGTACCTCAGAGGCTTCAGCATGACAGGTGGCCAGATGAGCTGCCATTTGGTCAGATAAGGCTCTGGACATTGGTTCTGTTTATCTTAGGAAGCCTTTCTGCATTCAAGTAAACCTTTGTTTACAGATAAATACTGTTGGTTTTTGTGGTGGGCTGTGTGTGCGTGTTTCTGTGTGTATGTGTGTGTGTGCCTGGGAGTAGGGGCGAATGATGTTTGTATCCCCTCCCTTCAGCAATATTCAACTCCAGTGTTAGTGCAGTAGTCATGCTTATTTTTTTGCATATATAACCTATGCCCTGTTGCCCTGTTGTAGTCCAGCTATGCCAAAATGTCCTGATAAGTATACAAAATATAAGCACATCTTGTGCATACTATATACTTAACATAGTATATCAAAATATCCATATCCAAATACGCATTCTATATCCATAATTCATATTGTTATATATAATCTGTATCATGGTAAATTTTATAATCATCCTAACTAATATTATGAATATTATTTATTTGTATTAATACTAATGTGAATACTGCTATGTAATTTATATACAAATGTATGTGAACTATTTTATATAACTATATTAAATATATATACATATATATACATATAGATGTAGGCACAATGTGTAAATATACATTTCCTGTGATCACATTTTATTTCTTGGACAGTCCTTTCCTTGGTCCATCAAGTTTGATAAAACAGACAATAGCATAAAAAAGATAATAGACTTTAGAGTAGACTACAGAGCAAACTACAAGATTTCAAGGAAGAGAACCAATATACCTTGAGCAATTGCTTTATA
Organism: Balaenoptera musculus; assembly: GCF_009873245.2. Lineage (NCBI taxonomy): Eukaryota > Metazoa > Chordata > Mammalia > Artiodactyla > Balaenopteridae > Balaenoptera > Balaenoptera musculus. Next base: position 100,140,818 of record NC_045789.1, read on the forward strand.
TTTTATATTGCTTAATATTCTCACCAACTGTATGATATAGTTAAATCATAATTATACCTATTTTAGAGATGAAAAAATTGAGACTCAAAAGCCAGTGAGTTTTCTAAGATCAGGCAGCAGCTTTTGTCAGAATTCAAGCTGAATTCCAGGTTTTCTGATGAATCCTACTCTGTCACTTATAATCATTATGACTTGGCATGTTTGTGCAACTGTGAATGGATGTGATGATGACAACAGCTTGTTCACAGGGTGGTAAGGGTCAAGGTCATGAATATAAGATAATGCATGCAAGATTCTGTCAATTGTAAAACACCATGAAATTCTTTGTTAGATGGCATGCTGCTGAGTGTATATAATGGCATGTTAAATTAGATGGAACCAAGTATTCCCTCTATAGGAGTTCAGAAGAAGATAATGTCAATGTAATACTGAGGAGATTGTTACTGATGTGGACTATTCTGCTTTGATTAATCTAATTTAACCCTCCCACATTTCTGCTGTAGTTATCGGTTCCATTGTACAGTTGAGGAAATAAGAATTCAGCAATGATAAATAATATGCTCTCATGGTGCTTGGGTTCAAAATTAGAAAGTCTCTAAAAGCCATATTCTTTTGACTGCTTTCCATGTATTCTCAACAAAGTTTCAAGTCCTCGGTGGTGAAAAGATACATTGGTGCTTAGTGGCACGCTGAAGTACTCACCTCTTATTCAAATAGGGCAGTGGTCTTACAGGAAAAAAGGAGACAGACCAGTGTTCAGATAATTATAACATAAAATAATAATTATTCAAATAAATCCTTATCCAACTGACTTCCTTACACTCTCAACTATCTATATTTTCTTTCTTTCTGCAAGTGCAGTCTGGCTTTTCAACATTCTGACAGTGGTTTCAGGGAAAGCAGGAGGTATTGAAAACAGGAGAAAGTTCTTTTAAGGCCTCAGGGCAACCTCTAAGTTCTTTAGATGGATTTGGTTCACATTCCTTGGTGAAACCTCTGTGCATATCAAAACCTTCTGCAAGACACCATACACCCATCCACCATCCTTTCAGATATGCAGTTTAGTGATGAATACTTACCATCTCTTGCTTCCTTGTGCACATTTGTAACAAATCTGAATCCCTGACCTCTAAAATAGTAAATACAGCCTTGCAATTTTTCTAATTTTTTCAAGTTTTACTTGAGACAAAAAGTGTGAGCTTTTAATTAATACCTCCCAAGAATCTGCCTACAACAGGTATCTGGAACATATTTTTCTGGACTGGAATACAGATGCTTCTGTCACTTCTCCATCCAGGTGCTTCTGTAACACCTCCTCATGCTATGAAAGTTTGCTCTAATGTTACGTCCCTCAGAAAGCCTGCCCAGATTAGCTTTACTCCTGTCTGAGTTGGATATATTTTGTTTTTAGAGAAGCCTGAGCTTACCTAAAAAATCGAGCAAATAGAGAGCAGAAATCTTATATTTAAATCTATGAAGTCTCATATAGAATCGGAATTAAGGAGATGCTTAATTTTTTAAAAAGATAAATAAATAGCAATAGATAAATGGAGAGCCAACAAAACAGTCTGCAATTAAATGCAAGATTGTCATAAACCTCATGAGTTTTACACTGAAGAGAGCTCTATAGCTTCCCTCAAACGATTGAATAACACTCTTTTTGTAAGTAGCATACAAATTCTGCTCACTAGTATTTCTGGTTCTCTTCCTCTGAGCACATGGTCAGATTTTAGTTCCTCCATGCACTCAAGTTTAGACATGATCAGACCACTTATCTAGGTCAATAAAATACACATGTCTCCTCTGGGCAGAAGAATTTACTATCTGGGATGTGATTCTCCATATTGCCCTTTTCTGTGCTATGGAGCAAGGTTATCTTCTACATGGTGAGACTTTATCCAACCCTGCATTCTAACTATATCAGAAACAGAGGAGGATCCTATCCTTGCCAATCTACAATGGTTCCTGGACAACAAACAACTATTTTATTGCTTTAAACCACTGAAATTTGGGGGTTATTTGTTATGGCAGCATAACCTACTTCTTTCTAAATGATACAATAAGCATTATTTATAAAATTAACATTTGAATGTAACTTTGTTGGTTTACATTGATGATCAGTTATTCTTATTCATAAAGGATGCTAGAAGGTGTTTGGATAATTCTGCTTCTTGGGCATTTATCAAGATACATTTTCTTTCCTTATTCATGAATACCATGTGGGAGTCTGTCTTGGGGTGTGAATACCATAGGAACACAAATGTCTAATACATTCCCCTGAGAATTTTTATAAGAGATGGGGTATCTCTGCATCTTATACTGTAACTTGAGAAGTTTCACTTGCCTTATGGTTTGTATTACTTCTGTTAGGAACTATCAGAAGTCCAAATATCAGTGCTTTAAGTGAGAAAGAAGCAACTGTAACTGAATTTTATCACCAACTGTTAACTCAGAAGTAAATTGAGTTAGGGAGTTGTCACCTCAAGAATTAGAATAAGTGACCAGGTGATGCACATGTGTTTGCCTATGGATGATAAACCACACCCCTCCCCCCCAAAAAAAACTTCCTAATATTTGGGGATAGAAATCCTGCTTAAATCATTGGCAGTTTTTAAGAAGAAAAATGTCACCAATTGGGAGATGAGGAATCAGTAAATGCTAATATTTTGGTATTGTTTCATAGTATCCTAAGTGAAAATACAAGTAGTTGTTGGAAGTGCTTCTGAATTACCTTCTGGAGTTATGAGTTTTTACCTAATGACCCATTAAAAACAATGTAATATGTATTTGAGTGTATCCCCCAAGAAACAATGCTTTCTTCCCCAATTTTTGTTCCTCCTAAAAGAAGGCACTAAGAAAGGGCCTTGTATTGGTGGGCGAGATTAAGATCAGTGAATATTTAAGCAAAATAATACAATCTACTACACAGAAATTCAGTATCAAAACTGCCCTTCAAATTTAGAACCCAACTATAGTGTTTAGTTTCCTGAAAATTAGCTGATAAGCAACCAAGTTGATAATGACAGGATTAGAAAACAAAAACAATTCCACAGAGCTGAGCATGTTGCTTTGCCTTTTCTGCAGAGATTTTTTTTATGTGTTTCCCACTTCACTGGGTAGAAATCAAATTTCAACAAAATGATCATTATTATTCTTGAACAAATAATATGATGTCAAACATTATGTAGACACTTAAATCTACGTTGATCTATTTGCTAGAGGTTTTCCATTCCCCTTTTCCCAGATACACCCATGGGAAGCATTTACCTTCAAATTTCCCTGATTTCCCATAATAATGAATTCATAATAGTTTACTTGAACTGGGTATTATACTCAATGTCAGTTTTCTGTCACTTAAACCTGTTCCCTTGGAGGAAACAGAATAACTTTCAGGATGTCTTAGCTGTTCTCTTTTTCTCACCCCTGCCAACAGTGTACTACTTACATAAGCCTGCTATTGACTTAGGACTTAGCCTTCTTTATCCACTTTGAACATGACAAAATCCTTAAGAGGAAACTGAGGGATATTTCCCCAGCCTTTGAATCATTATTCTTTTTTCTGTGAGAGATTTGCCAAATCTTAGCTCTGGGTCCAGCCCTAAATATCTAAAGGCATTTTTCGAAGTCTAGTCCCTCTGTGGTCTCTTTCCTGGATTTACCTTAGCTTCTTAAATGTAACTTTAAAAAAAAGTAAAGAAAAAAAAGAAACTAATATTATACATTCCAGTCATTCTTCTTTTCCAGGCTCTTAAATATGCACAGATAACAATCAGGTCTTCTTTTTCTTGTCACTTGGCCAAGATTTGAAATATCTTTGAAACTCATTCCTTTTTAAAATTCCTGTTATGAATCAGTCTTTCTACTCACCTGAACTGTTATTCTTGGAGCTGTTTGTTGAGTTCTTTCAATGTTCAAAGTTTAATCCATCATTGCAGGTGTAGCCTTGCCAGGGTCAAAGAGGAAAGGAAACTTTCATGTGGAAACACAGAGTCTGCCTTGGGCAAGAATATGAAGATGATCAAGGTCCTTAGTGCCTGAGCTGAAATCGATGACCCATTGCTTCCTGGAGGGTCCTCCGTCCCATTCATTTATGCATCTTTTATTTCCTCATTGAGTATGGGGAGATAATATGCCGTCATAGTTAAAGATACAGTCTTTGAACCCAGACAACATGGGCTTGAATTTCTTGCTTACCCACTTGGCTGACCTTAAGTTATGTAGCCATTTCAGTCCTTAGTTTTCATTTCTGTGTAAAGGGGCGCATATCACTACTCATACCCTATGGTTAGTATCTCTTTTAAATAAGACAAGGAATATAAATTGTGCAATATATTGCCTGGCACATAATAAATTCTTATTACATGTTCCTGCCATTAACAGTAACTTTGATTCAGGCACTGAGCTCCCATTTTTCTCCCTGCTATGTCATAGGCTTTCTGATACTATAACCTCATTATTTTCTTTTTATTTTTCAAGGATTTTATTTGAATACTGTGCCAGGAAAAATGTTCAGCACATTTGTTATACTCATGTTATGTTGTCATAATCTGTGTAAGGGTGTAGACTGATTGCTTCTACAGATGTAGAATCTGTACTCAGAGAGGTCAGGTAACTTACCAAAGATTTAAGTGGCATGGTTATAACTTGATTCTAGATCTAATTTTTTTTAAAGCCTTCACATCCTCTCTATACCATACCTCTTTACCCCTCAAAAAATATCAACATAGCAGTAACACTATTTTAATGAGGAACTTTCTTTTCCCGTGCTTATTGTTTCCAAGTGGAGGGAAACACATTCACATGAACTTCCTGTTCCCTTTCCACTCTCCACAATTTTTCCCATTGTTAGTTTCAACTCAGTCCTTTTCTCTTCCCTCCTTTTAGGAATCTGCCCATCAATAGAGCGGGTGTGTTGTGGTGCACCAGAGGCCCTGCAAGAAGTCTGGTAAAGACCTCATCCCCAGCAAGGACTGCTTGTGTCTGTATGGGAGGGTCATCCTAATGTTATTAGGCACTGTACTTTAACAGTTAGCCACATTCACCTAAACAGCTTTTAATTGTCGCTGAGAAAAGATTTTCATTTCCCTTGACCTTATTTCTAACTCTGTCTCAGATGGTTTCAAATTTATATGGGAAAACATTTATTTTATTGGACCCTCTCATCAGTCATTGTCAAGACTGGCCTTTTAAAGAAATGCCAAAAGACAGACATGTTTCATTGGACATTTGGAAAACCAAATACTTGTGAAAAGGGATGTTAGAAGAAGCCAGAGTTCTAATTTGTTCAGATATGCTCAAGCCTTTATTTTTCCCAGCTTTCTGTGCTGGGGCTTTCAAGGGTAAGGCTAGGTTCACAATACCTCCTATGTCTGAGGTTATTAACAAATGATTTCAGGACACTTGATCCCATGCTCTTCTGATTACTCTCTAAGCGAGAGTTTGCCAAATTTCTTGGGACAGGAACTGATTTTAGAATCAACTAAAGACCATGCATCTTTTGTCTCCCAAGTGAAGATAAAAAAGTGAGAGCAAAATTTTGCATATAATTTATTTAAATATATTTTATTTCTTCACTCATTCATTTATTTCTCTATCCTTTCAATGTTTATTAAACTCCCCTTCTTTGACTAGGACTTTACTAGCACTGTGATACAATAGTGGCCAAGCATAAGAGATTCTTAAGTTCAGAGGACTCAAGCAGGATGCCTATATTAGTACAGATCTGTTTTTATTTATGTCATTTTATTTTGAGTGATAAAACCTGACCCTGGTTAGTTTAAGAAAAAAAGCAAATATTTGGAAGGATGTTCAAGTATCTGGTGGAATAGGAGAGGGTGTCAACAACTTGGGAAGGAAAGTAACCAGGGAGATTCTAACTTGGAACAGCTGAGACACTTGAATCTTCTACCTGGAAGCCTGTCATTAACCTGACTCTGCTTTATGACTTCCTGTCTCTTTGTGCCTCCCTGCCCTTCATTGGATATCTAAGTGGATCAGACTGGATTAAGTGCATACCCTTCATCCATCAAATATGGCCATGAGGCGGACTGTCATTTAAGTAGTAACATGGCAACTGACATGTGAGGGCTATCCCCAGAGGAGGCAGAATTATTGTGAACTGAGATATTCATTGCAAGAAGACTCTGCTCTATGAAATAGGTGAAATTTCTTTATCACACTTCACAGGCATTGCATTTTTTACAAATGGAAGGTTTGTGGCAACCCTTGGTTGAACAAGTCTATTGGCACCATTTTTCCAATAGCATTTGCTCACTTCACGTGTCTGTGTAACATTTTGGTAATTCTTTCAATAATTCAAAGTTTTTCATTATTATTATATTTGTTATGGTAATCTGTGATCAGTGATCTTTGATGTTACTATTGCAAAAAAGATTACAGCTTGCTGAAGGCTCAGATGCTGGTTAGCATTTTTTAGCCATAAAGTATTTTTTAATTAAGGTATCTACACTTTTTTTTAGACATAATGCCATTGCACACTTAATAGACTATAGTATAGTGTAAACATAACTTTTGTATGCACTTGGAAACTAAAAAAATTTCACGTGACTTGCTTTATTGTGATTCTCGCTTTATTGTGGCAGTCTGGAACTGAATATCTCTGAGGTAAACCTGTATCTCTTCAAACTTATTATATATTATTAATTTGTATTAAAAGAAGTAAACATATCTCAACTTATCCTGACAATCACCTCTATTACTACCATTTTTCGAATGAGGAAATTGACCGAATCTCAGAGACTAACTCTAGAAATCGTAAGTAAACTTACCAAGGTCATGCCATTTATAAGTAATGGCACTGGGATACTAGGTGAATTTGGTCTGATCCCAACTTTGTGTTCCTTCCTTGAGATGCCCTCTGCATTCTTAACTCGCATTACTTCAACTGATTCCCTTTGTGATGTTCCTTTCACTCTTTTTTTTAAAAAATATATACCATATATTATATTTTCAGACCCAATACATCAGTATATGAACACATTCTTGTATTTGGGATTTAAATACTACAACACAAAATCTGAAATTAGTTTGGCTCACACAAACATATGCAAACACATTGGAAATACATGAGTGGATAATTTTTGACTAAAGTTTTAAAGCATGTTTCTTATACAAACACTGTGGCATATTGAAATTTGACATATGTTATTGGTTACTTTTCTTCTGAATTTTCCCATGTTTCTATCTAAATCACACATGCATAGATACGTTTTATATACTGAACTAAAGCTTTTGATGCTTCCATGGCTTGAGCACTAAGGTCATGATTTTCTAGTTTTTGATTTAGCTGTCCTCATGGGGTACTCTGTACTCAATCACTGATTTTCATTGCTTAATAATTTACTCAATATGTGTACCCAATTTATGTTACAAATACAAGTTATAAGTACAAATAAACCCAACCCCTCTTCTCTTAGTAGTAGAAGAATTTTCATGTGTAGTAGGGAAATTTTAGTCAACAATATAACCTCAATTTTATTATAACAATTTGTATATTGAATTAATAGCTCCCAGGTAAAAGATTCTAATTTTCCTCCAAGAACTATATCCCTACTCTCTAGACTCAAGGCTGAGATATGCTGTTACATAGGACTCACAGTTTAGGTCTAGCTGTCTAACTTGATTTTCTTATTGTCCTCAAAGGTAAATAAGAAAAGTGTGGATAGAGCAGGGAGCAAAGAACTCACACTAAATTGCTCTTTTCTTCCTTTTAGAAAACGAAAACCTCTTGTCTAATCCATCAGTAAGCAACCATAATAGTCTTTGAATAATCTGGAGTGAAATAGACACAGGTTCAGTGTTCCCTGCAATGACTGTGAAGAGTGGAATGTATAAAACATGATCTGTAAAAATGTTTACTGAGAGAAAAGTCATCATGCTGCCTGGGGCTTTGTCTTTAAGATCATTTTCACTGAGAGCTAAGGTTGTAGCTGTGGCTTCTTCATTCCAGTTCTGTTACCAACCTTGGCTGAAAAGAAGTGCTCACTGGCTAAATGGGACCACAGTGACAAAGACCTACTGGAAAGTGCTGTTTTCAAGAGAGAGATGTTAGAAATCATAGCATGATATTTGGAGACTTCAATGTTTAGACACACATTGCATAGCAAATAAAACCTTGTTTTGCTGTACCAATAAGACATTTTTCTAGCTATTTCTCTCCAAATGCTCTCCAAAAATACATAGTACAGCATATCTTTTAAAGCCTAATTGTTTTTCCAAGAATGATTTATTGTAGTGAGTATTTGAGGAGGTGGATGATATGAGGTGGGATTCCCCTCTGTCTGACCCCACATCTCTGTGTATGAACCACTCTTCCTAGGTTATGGGGTGGGAGTGACAGGTGTTCCCTGAGTTGGCCCCTGTTCCCCTTGCCCACTGTCATGTCCAGATCTCTGGCCACCAAATCACATTTCTCAGACAGTGGGGTTATTGGATCAGTTTCCCATTCATCTCTAGAACTTTGCTTAGCACAGAGAACAAGACAAGGTGACTTTGAGGTCACTTTGGGGACAATGCAGGTCATCAATGAAGGCTGCTTTCTCCACCTCAGCAAAGCAGAGTTGCTCTGGAAGAGGCTAGTCATCACAGTGAGTAGTTATGTTTCTGATCAACCCAGAATTTCTTTATATTTGATGAGAACAATTTGCTTGCCACAAAGCTCGTCCATGAGTTTGAGATTGACTCAGCTGGAGTCAAAGGTCAACATGTTGTGGTCATACTTGAAGTAATACGTCTCAGGGGCTGAGAGTGTGGATGGAAATAGAAGTGCTGGGGGCCTTAGAGTCTGCTACAGATGATCGAGGGCATAGTCTCAGCCTTTCATAGCAGCTGTGGTGGTGCCCTTGACAGCAGCAACTCTCTCTTTCTCTGGCTGGCTGAGAGCCTGCATCTACCGCTGATTGGGATCGGTGCCCTAGTGGCTGTAAACATAGGGTGTATCTCAGGAATCAATTGTCCTGACATTGATCAGTATGGGCACCCATTTAAAAAAAGGTAACTGGGGCCCTAGGAAATGTCGAGTGGGAGGCTGTGGCTGGAGGCAAGAGGATGCTCCCTCAAGGGGAGAGTCACCACTACCAGCACCACCACTGAGCTTCAGTCTTATCATAAACCTGGCCTCAGGGCACTTTCTCTCATAATTTCTATGAGACGGTTTGTTCAGCATCATCATCAGCAGCAATAGGAACATCTGGTCCATAGAAGAACATGGAGGATGAAGGTGGGAGAGGCCAGTCTGGGACAAGCTGCCAGCCTCACATGCCACTTGTCGCAGTTCAGGAAGGCATATCTAGTTCAGATTATCTGGGGGAGGTTTTGGGGGAAAGGGTACTGTTCAGTCAGTGGGCTTCCCCCTGAGGGTTCAGCTCCATTGGAAGTACTGTGTCTGGCTGGGATGGACCTCATGTTTTGGGTGTGGAGTGGCATCTGGTCACAGAACAGGCTAGCTTTGTTCTGGGCCAGGGGTCTACTTGACTTGGCGTGGGGTAGCTTCTCTCTCTCTGCTTAAATAGGGAGAGTGTATCCTCCTGGCCTGGGAGAGGCAGCTCCACTTTCTGTTCTGTAGAAAGACATGGGGTATGGGCACCTCTCCTCAGGAGAGAAAGGAGGGGTGAGTTTCTACTTTTGCTTCATAGGAAGGTTTTGAGATGGCCAATTTGTGACTCGCTAGTATCTTCATAGAAAGGATCTTTTGTCCTTTAGAGAAGGGCAGAATGAAAGATCAAAGGGTAATCCTCAGGGAGGGCACAATCCAGGGAGAGGAGGGCACCGCTGCTCAGGCAGCTTCTTGGTGTTGCTGGTGATGATGCTTTTGCCACAACTCTCTCCACCCTGGAAGCCCAGGTCTCCTTCAGAAGTTATGATCAAACAGGTCAAGACGGAGGCTGCTGTGCACAGGGTCCCTGCCCTGGATGAGGCTTGGTTCACACCTGTCTAGGAGGTTGGACTCCCTCTGGAATTCAAGAACTTAGAGACTGGATACTTGTTTCTTTGGCTGTTATTGCTGCTGTTTGTCAAAAATGTTGATCTTAATGTCATTTTTTTATGTCTACAATCACATGGAATTCCATGCCATAGAAGAGTTAAGAAATGTAAAGGAAACAAATGTTTATTAGATATACCAGACACATTCTCCATTGTTTTATTGTATTAAGCCTCACATTTAACCCTGTGGGTTAGGTCTTATTACCTCATTTTATAGATGAGTAGATTGAGCACAGGCTTAACTCAATTTAGAGGGCTATGAATCCAGATAGTGTTTGGGAAAGATTCTTCAATAACTAGACACTTTTTCCCTTGGGACAACTAATTCCATAGACTTCAGGTTTTCTTAAATGATCTATTTAAAATAATTTTTAATACATTTATTATCTAAAATAAATAATAAGACTAAAATAAAAATAGTCTCTTGTAATCTCCTAGTAACCTTGTGAGGATAACAGATTGGTCCATTTCATCATAATTTATGTATGAGGACACTGACTCTCAGAGACTAAATGATTCACCTAAGGCCAGGGTCCCCAACCTCCGGGGCCACGGACTGCTACAGGTCTGTGGCCTATTAAGAACCGGGCCACACAGCAGGAGGTGAGCGATGGGCGAGTGGGCAAAGCTTTATCTTCCTCTCCCCATCACTTGCATTACCGCCCGAAAAATCCGCCCCCACCCCTGCGCTGTCTATGGTGCCAAAAATGTTGGGGACCGCTGACCTAAGGGATCTCAACTTACATTTAATGAAACTGTATTCTTTTGAGATTGTCTCCTACATCTTAGTCTGACGTTTGTTTTACTTTGCCCTGCTTTTGTTTGTGGGTTACCATGAAGGCTACTGAGATGAAGAATACCCTGGGGACCTTACTTCACATGTTCAGGACTTTGCCATTTTTAAAGGGCTTTCCCATAACCTCACAAATGCATACTACTTCTGAAATTAAAAAGATTATGGAGAACATGTCACACAACTCCATCTCTGAACAGGAGACATGTGCAGGACTCAGTGGATTCCCCAAACAGAAAGGGTGTCAGTGTACCCAAGTTCCAGAAGGTTAAACTGAGTCTTGAAAAACTCAGGTAAACTGCTTATTGGTGACAAGGCTGATATAGCAGCAGGAGAGCTGAAAATTAGCTTTCCTGAAAACTGGGGCAGTTTTCTTTTCTTTCCTTTTTCCTTCCTTACATGTTTAATGAATTAAAATTTTTTTGCTTAGTTGCACATGGGACAGCTCTATCATTCCAAGCAATGTGAACAGGGTTTTAGATGGTGACATCATCGTAGGCTCAGATGTGTTCATTGCTATAAGCAGAAAGCTTCCAGCAGGCTGCAATTTAATGAGGCAATCTCAGAGCAGCTTAGACCATTGTTTGCCTTTTGCCTTTGTTTGCAAATTCAGCACAGCTTCATGAGAACTGCCAGAAAATGACAAGAGTCTAGCAAAATTACTCATAACTCAAGGGACTGGGTGAAACCAAACTGTCATCACCTCTTCCTGTGGCAATTTGAGATGGCCAAAGAGACAGGCACCTGCAAGAGGGTTTATAAGGTCAGGATAACAGCAGCAGCTAGGCCTACACACTTTCCCTAGCAATTCCACCTTTGAAACCCAGTATTCTGGATTCTACCACAGTGACTGAAAAATCTCTGTTGCACAGAATATTGCCCATAAAAGTCACTTTGTAAAAATAGTCCTCGAAAATAAGGTCTCAATGAGAGTAAAGATAATGATTGGGTTTCCAAAAATAAATAAAGAAAGAAAAACACCCAAATTTTATTTTTATTAGACATGTAGCAGGTTTCAATGGAAGAGAGGAAGAAAAGGAGGAGGGGGAGGGGGAGGAAGAGGAAGAGGTGGGGTAGGAAGAGGAGATGGAGATTATGGGAAAGCCCATTAAAAATGGCAAAGTCTTGAACATGTGAAGTAAGATCTCCAGTATATTGTCCATCTCAGTAGACTCCATAATAACCCACAAATAAATGCAGGGCAAAGTAAAACGCACGTCACACTAAGATGTAGGAGAGGATCTCAAAAGAGCACAGTTTCATCAAATATAAGTTGAGGTTCCTTAGGTGAATCATTTATGAGGAGGAGGATGGGGAGGAGGAAGCAACAAGGACCATTCTGAAAAATAAGTAACTCTAGTGCAAGGTTATTAACAGAGCCCAAGACCTGGTATCTACACCCTATGGAGATTTTGCCCTTCCAGCACCAGTGTGATGAGAGTAGGATCAAATAACATGTGAGGGGCCCCCAGCCTTTCTCCACATTCCTTCCCTCCCACCCCTAATGAGAATTTTAACTTTCTGTACTCTCATCCTCATCCTCTAGGGAGAGTACCTAAGCCTGCTTGTTTGCTGGGCTCGTGAGATCCGCAAAGCTTGAGAGGAGAGAGCTGCAGGTGCTGGAGGAAGGGAGAGGACTCCAATCCTGTTCAGTCAGAGCCCCTCCTCTTTCCTGTTCATTGTTATTTTCTTGTAGATAATCTGAATAATGGGTAACATGGAGAGAGAATTATAAAAGAAGCAAGGCATGATACTAATTAGCTTTAGGAGGAAGATACAGGGAAGAGTGTATGGAGGGGGTTGTTTGTGAGACTAAGAGCAGGCACTGGATATGGGATATGGGGCAATTGGGAGAAGATTTTGCAAATTCTTACTAACTTGCTTGGGAAATATATGGGATCACTAGAATACCTTATTTCACCATTTTGGATGCTTAATTTTTTTTAATGTGACTTTTTTCTCTTTTTGAAAAAATAATGGCTGTTATTTATCGTGCATTAACTATGTATATGCACTTGCTAAGGACTAACATCCCTTACCTGCAGTCTTTGTAAATGGAGAGTGCTGTCTGCTTCGTATAGATAAGGACAATGAAGCTTAGGACATGTTCATTTGCGGTCGGCTCTGGAGTAAAAGAAAACGTTGCCCACATGCCATTAGTGGGTTGTGTTCTGCCCTAGTCATCTCTTGATTCTCTAGTGTCTCTTGTTTGTCTTGATCTCCTCTTTGTGGCTGGTATTTTGAACCTGACTGTGTGTAGGGGTGAAGGAGTGGCCATGGACAAGCAACGTGGTTCAACAATGGACTACATGAGGACTCAAACTATGTCAGGACCTTGATCGTGGTGAAGTAGAGTAATATTTGAGTTATTACTCTTAAATAGAATTACATTCCCTTTTCCTTTTTGGAAAGTTAAGCATTCATTGCTGTAGGGGAGGTATAGCACAGCAGAATAGGAAACGAAGACATAAGTGGCCCTGACATTTTCTAGGTTATGTCAGTTTCTCTATCATAAACCCACTAAAGTAGGGTCTTCACCTAACTCTTTTTTTTTTAAACATCTTTATTAGAGTATAATTGCTTTACAATGGTGTGTTAGTTTCTGTTTTATAACAAAGTGAATCAGTTATACATATACATGCATCCCTATATCTCTTGCCTCTTGCATCTCCCTCCCTCCCACCCTCCCTATCCCACCCCTCTAGGTGGTCACAAAGCACCGAGCTGATCTCCCTGTGCTATGCGGCTGCTTCCCACTAGCTATCTATTTTACGTTTGGTAGTGTATATATGTCCATGCCACTCTCTCACTTTGTCTCAGCTTACCCTTCCCCCTCCCAGTATCCTCAAGTCCATTTCTAGTAGGTCTGCATCTTTATTCCCATCTTGCCCCTAGGTTCTTCTGACATTATTTTTTCTTTTTAGATTCCATATATAGGTGTTAGCATACAATATTTGTTTTTCTCTTTCTGACTTACTTCACTCTGTAGGGCAGTCTCTAGGTCAATCCACCTCACTACAAATAACTCAGTTTCGTTGCTTTGTATGGTTGAGTAATATTCCATTGTGTGTATGTGCCACATATTCTTTATCCATTCATCTGTCGATGGACACTTAGGTTGCTTCCATGTCCTGGCTATTGTAAATAGAGCTGCAATGGACATTTTGGGACATGACTCTTTTTGAATTATGGTTTTCTCAGGGTATATGCCCAGTAGTGGGATTGCTGGGTCGTATGGTAGTTCTATTTGTAGTTTTTTAAGGAACCTCCATACTGTACTCCATAGTGGCTGTATCAATTTGCATTCCCACCAACAGTGCAAGAGAGTTCCCTTTTCTCCACACCCTCTCCAGCATTTATTGTTTGTAGATTTTTTGATGATGTCCATTCTGACCGGTGTGACATGATATCTCATTGTAGTTTTGATTTGCATTTCTCTAATGATTAATGATGTTGAGCATTCTTTCTTGTGTTTGTTGACAATCTGTATATCTTCTTTGGAGAAATGTCTATTTAGGTCTTCTGCCCATTTTTGGATTAGGTTGTTTGGTTTTTTGATATCGAGCTGCTTGAGTTGCTTCTATGTTTTGGAGATTAATCCTTACTTCATTTGCAAATATCTTATCCCATTCTGAGGGTTGTATTTTCGTCTTGTTTATGGTTTCCTTTGCTGTGCAAAAGCTTTTAAGTTTCATTAGGTCCCATTTGTTTACTTTTGTTTTTATTTCCATTTCTCTAGGAGGGGGGTCAAAAAGGATCTTGCTGTGATTTATGTCATAGAGTGTTCTGCCTATGTTTTCCTCTAAGAGTTTGAAGATGTCTGGCCTTACATTTAGGTCTTTAATCCATTTTGAGTTTATTTTTGTGTATGGTGTTAGGGAGTGTTCTAATTTCATTCTTTTACATGTGGCTGTCCAGTTTTCCCAGCACCACTTATTGAAGAAGCTGTCTTTCCTCCACTGTATATTCTTGCCTCCTTTATCAAAGATAAGGTGACCATATGTGTGTGGGTGTATCTCTGGGCTTTCTATCCTGTTCCATTGATCTATATTTCTGATTTTGTTCCAGTACCATACTGTCTTGATTACTGTAGCTGTAGTATTGATTACTGTAGTATAGTCTGAAGACAGGAAGCCTGATTCCTCCAGCTCCATTTTTCTTTCTCAAGATTGCTTTGGGTATTCGGGGTCTTTTGTGTTTCCATACAAATTGTGAAATTTTTTGCTCTAGTTCTGTGAAAAATGCCATTTGATAGGGATTGCATTGAATCTGTAGATTGCTTTGGGTAGCAGAGTCATTTTCACAATGTTGATTCTTCCAATCCAAGAACATGGTATATCTCTCCACCTGTTTGTATCATCTTTAATTTCTTTCATCAGTGTCTTATAATTTTCTGCATACAGGTCTTTTGTCTCCTTAGGTAGGTTTATTCCTAGATATTTTATTCTTTTTGTTGCAATGGTAAATGGAAGTGTTTTCTTAATTTCACTTTTAGGTTTTTCATCATTAGTGTATAGGAATGCAAGAGATTTCTGTGCATTAATTTTGTATTCTGTTACTTTATCAAATTTATTGATTAGCTCTAGTAGTTTTCTGGTAGCATCTTTAGGATTCTCTATGTATTGTATCATGTCATCTGCAAACAGTGATAGCTTTACTTCTTCTTTTCCGATTTGGACTCCTTTTATTTCTTTTTCTTCTCTGATTGCTGTGGCTAAAACTTCCAAAACTATGTTGAATAATAGTTGTGAGAGTGGGCAACCTTGTCTTGTTCCTGATCTTAGTGGAAATGGTTTCAGTTTTTCAACATTGAGGACGATGTTGGCTGTGGGTTTGTCATATATGGCCTTTATTATGTTGAGGAACCCTCCCTCTATGCCTACTTTCTGGAGGGTTTTTATCATAAATGGGTGTTGAATTTTGTCGAAAGCTTTCTCTGCATCTATTGAGATGATCATGTGGTTTTTCTCTTTATTTTGTTAATATGGTGTATCACGTTGATTGTTTTGCATATATTGAAGAATCCTTGCATTCCTGCAATAAACCCCACTTGATCATAGTGTATGATCCTTTTAGTGTGCTGCTGGATTCTGTTTGCTACTATTTTGTTGAGGATTTTTACATCTATGTTCATCAGTGATATTGGCCTGTAGTTTTCTTTCTTTGTGACATCTTTGTCTGGTTTTGGTATCAGAGTGATGGTGGCCTCATAGAATGAGTTTGGGAGTGTTCCTCCCTCTGCTATATTTTGGAAGACTTTGAGAAGGATAGGTGTTAACTCTTCTCTAAATGTTTGATAGAATTCTCCTGTGAAGCCATCTGGTCCTTGGCTTTTGTTTGTTGGAAAATTTTTAATCACAGTTTCAATTTCAGTGCTTGTGATTGGTCTGTTCATATTTTCTACTTCTTCCTGGTTGAGTCTCAGAAGGTTGTGCACTTCTAAGAATTTGTCCATTTCTTCCAGGTTGTCCATTTTATTGACATAGAGTTGCTTGTAGTAATCTCTCATGATCCTTTGTATTTCTGCAGTGTCAGTTGTTACTTCTCCTTTTTCATTTCTAGTTCTACTGATTTGAGTCTTCTCTCTTTTTTTCTTGATGAGTCTGGCTAATGGTTTATCAATTTGTTTATCTCTCAAAGAACCAGCTTTTAGTTTTATTGATCTTTGCTCTCATTTCCTTCATTTCTTTTTCATTTATTTCTGATCTGATATTTATGATTTCTTTTCTTCTGTTAACTTTGGGGTTTTCTGTTTTTCTTTCTCTAATTGCTTTAGGTGTAAGGTTAGGTTGTTTATCTGAGATGTTTCTTCTTTCTTAAGGTAGGATTGTATTGCTATAAACTTCCCTCTTAGAACTGCTTTTGCTGCATCCCATAGGTTTTGGGTCATTGTGTTTTCATTGTCATTTGTTTCTAGGGTTTTTTTTAATTTCTTCTTTGATTTCTTCAGTGACCTCTTGGTTATTAAGTAGTGTGTTGTTTAGCCTCCATGAGTTTGTATTTCTTACAGATTTTTTCCTGTAATTGATATCTAATCTCATAGTGTTGTAATTGGAAAAGATACTTGACACAATTTCCATTTTCTCATATTTACCAAGGCTTGATTTGTGACCCAAGATATGATCTATCCTGGAGAATGTTCCATGAGCATTCGAGAAGAATGTGTATCCTGCTGTTTTTGGATGAAATGTCCAATAAATATCAATTAAGTCCATCTTGTATAATGTATCATTTAAAGCTTGCATTTCCGTATTTATTTTCATTTTGGGTGATCTGTCCATTTGTGAAAGTGGCGTGTTAAAGTTCCCTACTATGATTGTGTTACTGTTATTTCCCCTTTTATGGCTGTTAGTATTTGCCTTATGTATTGAGGTGCTCCTATGTTGGGTGCATTAATATTTACAAGTGTTATATCTTCTTCTAGGATTGATCCCTTGATCATTATGTAGTGCCCTTCTTTGTCTCTTGTAATAGTCTTTGTTTTAAAGTCTACTTTGTCTGATATAAGAATTGCTACTCCAGCTTTCTTTTGATTTCCATTTGCATGGAATATCTTTTTCCATCCCCACACTTTCAGTCTGTATGTGTCCCTAGGTCTGAAGTGGGTCTCTTGTAGACAGCATATATACTGGTCTTGTTTTTGTATCCATTCAGCCAGTCTGTGTCTTTTGGTTGGAGCATTTAATCCATTTACATTTAAGGTAATTATCGGTATGTATGTTCCTATTCCATTTTCTTAATGTTTTGGGTTTGTTATTGTAGGTGTTTTCCTTCTCTTGTGTTTCCTGCATAGAGAAGTTCCTTTATCATTTGTTGTAAAGCTGGTTTGGTGGTGCTGAATTCTCTTAGCTTTTTCTTGCCTGTGAAGCTTTTAATTTCTCTTTCAAATCTGAATGAGATCCTTGCTGGGTAGAGTAATCTTGGTTGTAGGTTTTTCTCCTTCATCACTTTAAATATGTCTTGCCACTCCCTTCTGGCTTGCAGAGTTTCTGCTGAAAGATCAGCTGTTAACCTTATGGGGATCCCCTTATGTGTTATTTGTTTTTTTTCCCTTGCTGCTTTTAATATTGGTTTTTTGTATTTAAGTGTTGATGGTTTGATTAATATGTGTCTTGGCGTGTTTCTCCTTGGATTTATCTTGTATGGGACTCTCTGTGCTTCCTGGACTTGATTAACTATTTCCTTTCCCATATTAGAGAAGTTTTCAAGTATAATGTCTTCAAATATTTTCTCAGTCCCTTTCTTTTTCTCTTCTTCTTCTGGTACCCCTATAATTCGAATGTTGGTGCATTTAATGTTGTCCCAGAGGTCTCTGAGACTCTCCTCAATTCTTTTCATTCTTTTTTCTTTATTCTGCTCTGCAGTAGTTATTTCCACTATTTTATCTTCCAGGTTACTTACCCGTTCTTCTGCCCATTATTCTGCTATTGATCCCTTCTAGAGAATTTTTAATTTCATTTATTGTGTTGTTCATCACTGTTTGTTTGCTCTTTAGTTCTTCTAGTTCCTTGTTAAACGTTTCTTGTATTTTCTCCATTCTCTTTCCAAGATTTTGGATCATCTTTACTATCATTTTTCTGAATTCTTTTTCAGGTAGACTGCCTATTTCCTCTTCATTTGTTAGGTCTGGTTGTTTTTTGCCTTGCTCCTTCATCTGCTGTGTGTTTCTCTGTCTTCTCATTTTGCTTAACTTACTGTGTTTGGAGCCTCCTCTTCGCAGGCTGCAGGTTCGTAGTTTCCGTTGTTTTTGGTGTCTTTCCCCAGTGGCTAAGGTTGGTTCAGTGTGTTGTATAGGCTTCCTGGTGGAGGGGACTAGTGCCTGTGTTCTGGTGGATGAGGCTGGATCTTGTCTTTCTGGTGGGCACGTCCACGTCTGGTGGTCTGTTTGGGGGTGTCTGTCGCCTTATTATGATTTTAGGCAGCCTCTGTGCTAATGGATGGGGCTGTGTTCCTGTCTTGCTAGTTGTTTGGCAAAGGGTGTCCTGCACTAAAGATTGCTGGTCGTTGAATGGAGCTGGGTCTTGATGTTGAGATGGAGATCTCTGAGAGATTTTCGCCGTTTGATATTACGTGGAGCTGGGAGGTCTCTTGTGGACCAGTGTTCTGAACTTGGCTCTCCCACCTCAGAGGCACAGCCCTGATGCCTGGCTGGAGCACCAAGAGCCTGTCCTCCACACCTCTCAGAATAAAAGGGAGAAAAAAAAGAAAGAAAGAAAGAAGAAGATAAAATAAAATAAAATAAAATAAAGTAGAATAAAATAAAATAAAGTTATTAAAATGAAAAATAAAAAATAATTATTAAGAAAAAAATTTTTTTTAAGTAATTAAAAAAAAAAAAAAAAAGGACGGACAGAACCCTAGGACAAATGGTAAAAGCAAAGCTATACAGACAAACTCACACAGAAGCATACACATACACACTCACAAAAAGAGAAAAAGGGGAAAAAAATATATGTATCGTTGCTCCCAAAGTCCACCTCCTCAATTTGGGATGATTTGTTTTCTATTCAGGTATTCCACAGATGCAGGATACATCAAGTTGATTGTGGAGATTTAATCCGCTATTCCTGAGGCTACTGGGACAAATTTCCCTTTCTCTTCTTTCTTTGCTCAGCTCCTGGTGTTCAGCTTTGGATTTGGACCTGCCTCTGCAGGTAGGTCACCTGAGGGCGTTTGTTCTTTGCTCAGACAGGACGGGGTTAAGGGGTTAAAGGAGCAGCTGATTCGGGGGCTCTGGCTCACTCAGGCCAGAGGGAGGGAGGGGTATGGATGCGAGGTGAGCCTGTGGTGGCAGAGGCCGGAGTGATGTTGCACCAGCATGAGGCGCGCCGTGTGTTCTCCCTGGGAAGCTGTCCCTGGATCACGGGACCCTGGCCATGGCGGGCTGCACAGGCTCCTGGGAGGGGAAGTGTGGATAGTGACCTGTGCTTGCTCACAGGCTTCTTGGTGGCTGCAGCAGCAGCCTTAGCATCCCATACCCGTCTCTGGGGTCCGCGCTGATAGCCGCGGCTTGCGCCCGTCTCTGGAGCTCCTTTAAGCAGCGCTCTGAATACCCTCTCCTCGTGCACCAGGAAACAAAGAGGCAAGAAAAAGTCCCTTGCCTGTTCGGCAGCTCCAGACCTTTTCCCGGACTCCCTCCCGGCTAGCTGTGGTGCGCTAACCCCTTCAGGCTGTGTTCACACCGCCAACCCCAGTCCTCTCCCTGCGATCCGACCACAGCCCGAGCCTCAGCTCCCAGCCCGCGCCCGCCCCGGTGGGTGAGCAGACAAGCCTCTCGGGCTGGTGAGTGCTGGTCAGCACCAATCCTCTGTATGGGAATCTCTCTGCTTTGCCCTCCGCACCCTGTTGCTGCGCTCTCCTCCACGGCTCTGAAGCTTCCCCTCTCCGCCACCTCCCGTCTCTGCCCCCGGAGGGGCTTCCTAGTGTGTGGAAACCTTTCCTCCTTCACAGCTCCCTCCCACTGGTGCAGGTCCCATCCCTATTCTTTTATCTGTTGTTTCTTTTTTCTTTTGCCCTACCCAGGTACGTGGGGAGTTTCTTGCCTTTTGGGGGGTCTGACGTCTTCTGCCAGCGTTCAGTAGGTGTTCTGTAGGAGCAGTTCCACGTGTAGATGTATTCCTGATGTACTTGTGGGGAAGAAGGTGATCTCCGTGTCTTACTCTTCTGCCATCTTGAAGCTCCTCTTCTCCTAACTCTTAATTCTCCTTTTCAGTATGATGAGCCGTTAGATGTAACCATATGACTCTCATAGCAGATAAAAAGAGTGAAATATTTATTCTGGATTCAGATCTCCATCTTTAGTTAATTCATGATTTTTTCTAAATCCCTTGACTGACCCAGACCTTATTTTCCTCAGTGTTATAAATATTGCAATTTATGTCAAGAACCAAGCACATAGCAGAAGCTCAGTGTGTGGCAGTGATGAATAGAGAGAAGGGGTGGGGGAGAAAACAGGGAGGAAGAAAAGTGAAATGGAAATCAGGTTCTTTTTTTGTGTGTAAAATATTCTTTTACCAACTATAAATTTCTATATAAGTCTTAAATGGACAATTCCTTAACTCTTGGGTACTGCAGTCCGTTGAATGAACATACATTTTAGAGTTGTGTATTCTTAAACTTTTATTATTGCTTCATACCCTGTGGTGTGCTGGTACATGTTGAACAGCTGGCTCTCAGGGCAGGGGCCAGGGCTGCTTCCTAGCAATTTCTGATTTACATGTTGTAAACAATTCCACTGTGGCTGATTTCTGCTACCAAAGTGACACCCCTGAACACAGAGTGGGCTCTTATAAGCTGGTGTGAGCTGGGTTCAGTGTACCTCCCACAATGTAACCCTGCAGAAAAATTCTCTGAGACTCAGTTTCCTGGTCCATAAAATGGGTGTATCAGTAGATGTCTCCCAGATGTAGGGCCATTGGGCAGATTAAATATGACAGTTCATAGAACTGCCAAGCACAGTGCCTGTTACTCAGCAGTGAACAATGAATATTGGCCCCTTCTTCTTATTTTTTATTTTTAAAAATTTTTTATTGGAGTATAGTTGATTTACAATGTTGTGTTAGTTTCTGCTGTACAGCAAAGTGAATCAGTTTTATATATACATATATATGTCTTCATAAAACTCTTTTTAGATTCTTTTCCCATATAAGTAACTACAGAGTATTGAGTAGAGTTCCCTGTGTTATACAGTAGGTCCTTGTTGATTATCTGTTTTATATATAGTAGTGTGTATATGTCAATCCCAATCTCCCAGTTTGTCCCTCCCCTTCCTTTCCCCTCTGATAACCATAAGATTGTTTTCTACATCTGTGACTCTGTTTCTGTTGTGTAAATAAGTTCATTTGTACCATTTTTTTTAGATTCCATGTATAAGCGATATCATGCGATATTTGTCCTTCTCTGTCTGACTTACTTCACTCAGTTGACAATCTCTAGGTCCATCCATGTGGCCCCTTCTTTTTAAAGATAATTGAAGGTTAAAAGTGCAAAAAATTTCTTCAAGGTTGTGTTGATAGAGAAGTGGGAAGAGAACCAAGTTCTCTTAAAAGAAACAATATTTCTCTTATTTCTGCACCTTCTTTTTTATTCTACCTCTATAATAATCTAAACATTTTTCCTTGGCTCTCATTTCATCTGATGAGAGCTATCTGGTCAATCACAGAAAGGACAAAATAAATGAGAAACCATAACTATGGCCTTGGTGCCATGTTTCCTTTATAAATAAAATGAATCTTTCAGAATATTCTGTCTGATAAAATGACATAGCCAAGGCCCTAAAGCTGAATTTATAAGATCTTAATATACAGGTTTCAGGATTTTAATAAAAAGTGTTAAAGCACTTGATTTACTATAGTGGTTGAAAAACAAATGGCTATACACACAAAGATATGTATATATGTATATATATAATATATATACATACATATGTACACATACATATATTCATATTTATACATAAATCTGTATGTGTTCATATACATATATATTAGATTACAATATTTTATTCATAAATTTTTATGTGATTTGGAACAAGGAAACCAAGAAATAATTAGTTTGTTGATTTATTTTCTCATTTATTTATTCATTCATTATTTTAATCATTCAGGCATTACATCTTTATAGAATATCTGCCACATGTCAGACATTGGGCTAGGCAAGAGGTCATACAAAGATGAATTGTACAGGTCCCTTGCACTGTAGGAATTAACTAACTCCTGGGAAGATAGAAATATACAAAGATAATTACAATTTTAAAAAGTGCAGAGCATCATGATAAAAATAAAAATGGGAGACAGTTTTTCTTCAGTTTTGTAAAGTAATGATTTTGCAGGGAACCAGGTGGAAGGGAGTATCGCTTTTAAGACAGTTTTAACTTTTTGCTTATATACTGACATTGAAGGACAGAAACAGAGCATTGGCTCCCAATAATTCAACATAGAATCGTCTCTTTGAGCTCCCATACTGAGTATTACGTAAGACTTGTTACACCCTGGGTTCAAAGTCTACCAGTACCCACATGGTGACACATTTGTTGGCCTGTAGATGGCAGGCTTCGCTCATTGTTTCAGTGGATTTTATCTACTCCTGTTAGATGCCCTGTTAAACTTTGCGCCACAGCAGTCTAACCCTCTGTCTAGCACCGTTCCGCAAACGAGTTACGTATTTATTTACTTGGTTCATCTTAAAACCTTGTGGTGCGACATATTCTTATGTCAGGAATTTTTAATGTTCCTGAGCATTTTGTGAGCACAGCTCATAAATGTGTGTGTAGGCAAGACTTAAGCTTGAAAGACTTTTGATCTTCAGATGTAAATAAGGAATTATTTAAGAAAAAAAGTTGATACTGTAGAAAAATCCGGTAAATTAAAAATAGAGGTCACTAACCCCGAATATAAACGTGCCTGCTAAGCACAGGCACTCTGCAACACCTCCACACCTGTCTCTTCTCTGAGATTATGGAAATCTGTGAGCATTTGGCCCCAGGGCTGGAATTATTTCAAATAAGCAGGCATTTATTGACTTTCCACTATGTGCAAGACACTGCATTAGGTGATAAGGGAATATGTAGTTGAATAAGCATAAAAACCTGGCCTTTGAGACTCATAATTTTAGGGAGGAAGCTAATAATAATGCAGCTAGAATGTTATATCAGAAATTCCAGCAAGGTGCTATGAGAGTGGAGGGAGAGAGGATATTACATCCAATAATGGTGGATGGAATATTTGTGGAAAAGTTGGAATTATAATTGGCTGAGGGATTATACACAGAAACTTCAAGGGCAGCTCTGAGGAGAAAGCACTCCAAACATTTGCATTATTTGGAATTTTGCAAGCTGCTTAGAGGCAAAAACTGTGTGCCCCTTGTTCCTTTTTCCCCCATTTTCTGTAATGCATAAGGAAATATTCAATGAAATGGAATTTTAGATTTCATGGTCAACAAATCCATATAATTCCAAAATAAATGAGTCTCTGTCCTCTATGCAATTTACTGTATTTCTTAAAATAATTATATACTACATTAAAATATAGCTATTTGGCAACTTTATAGTTTTTAATATATGCTTATTGTAAAAAGTTGCAAAATTCAAGAAAAATATTAGATAGTAATAAAAGTAACCTGCAATCCTACCTCCCTGATAAAGCTATTCCTGATATTTCAGTGTTAAATAAACTTTGCTTAAATAAGCATCCTAATAGCATGGTGTCTACATTTATTAAAAGCTACTAAAATCAGGCTAAAATTATTGACACATAAAGCCAGTCACAAGCACAATGACATTTTCCTGCCTTGTTAAAAATTGTAAGTGATCAATGAAATGGATTTCCATTTTGAAACTAGAAAAAAATAACTATGCATTTTTTTCCCAGTGACATCTCATCTCTGGGCTTTGTATCTAAAAGGTTTGGATTGAAGTTTCAGCTAAAATAAGTTATTTATTGGGTAGTTGCTTCTCTTTATGAAACTCTATTTCCTTTTCTATAAAGTAATGTCATAATATCTACTCTCATTTGTGAGATTGAAGAGTAGCTGTGTGCTGGACCTGACACATAACAGGCACTCATGAAGTGTAATCCCCACCCCCGCCTTATGTCAAGTAAGTCCCTTTTCTCTTGCTCACTGAGAATTTCTGAGAAGCTTGTCAACATTGCCCTAGTCTAGGATTTCTCAGTCTCAGTGCTATTGACATTAGGGTCAGATAAATTTTGTTATAGGGGCTGTAGGATGCTGTATGATATTTATCAGTATCCCTGTTCTCTACTTGAGGGATGCCAGTGGCAACTTTTCTAGTTGTAGTAATCAAAAATATTTTCAGACATTGTCAAATGTCTTCTAGGTAGCAGAATCACCCTGAATTGAGAATCACTGCCTTAGTCCCTTAAAGAATGCCTGTTCAGTGGCTATAGTGGGTGGGAAACGTCTCTCTCTAACAGACCCGTGCTGTACACCATCGGCTGCACAGCTGCAACTCTGGTTGTGAATATTCAAGCCCTGCCTTCCCCAGATTTATTCAGCAGATACTGTGACCCCTTACTGCCCTTCCCTGCATCACTTACTTCATGAGAAGTCTTGGGCACAATAGTTTATGTCTCAGCATCATTTTTCCCAGATAGCTCATGAAGTCTATAACTCTCTTATTTTTTAAAATTTTTATTTATCTATTTATTTATTTTTGGCTGTGTTGGGTCTTCCTTGTGGTGCACGGGCTTCTCATTGAGGTGGCTTCTCTTGTTGTGGAACATGGGCTCTAGGCACGTGGGTAGTTGTGGTGCATGGGCTCTAGAGTGCAGACTCAGTAGTTGTGGCACACAGGCTTAGTTGCTCCGTGGCATGTGAGATCTTCCTGGACCAAGGCTCAAACCCGTGTCCCCTGCATTTGCAGGTGGATTTCTTAACCACTGCACCACCAGGGAAGCCTTATAACTCTCCGTGTTGCCATAAGTTAATTATCTGGTTTGTCTCAGGTAAATGCTTCACCCATTGAATTAGCCTCTCCAACTGCACACCCAGTCTATCCAAGTGGGCTTCATCCCTTGGTCCTGCTTAGTCGTTTGGTTTCCCACTGGCACTGTATTAAACCACAGGACACTTGGCTGAGACCCTGGCATCTTTCATAGTTTGGAATCATTTTAACCTTCCAGGAACTTGGGTCTCTATATTCTCAGTGACTGATATATATATATATATATACACATATATAGGGTTATATAGTTATATATATAATTCTTGGAAGGAGGGGTCATATTGTTTGAATATGACTGTGATGAATATCTCTATGAAATAAGGACAATAAAATTGCATCAAGATTTGAGCTAAACCATACTGTCTATACTTGTCTTTTGTTTTCTATCTTGATTATCTTTTTCTGCCATTTTATGACTTTACAGAGTGTACACAATTATACTTATGTTTCTTCATTTATTTAGGTGACTTCAAGCATGTTTGACAGTTCTGTCATATTTCTTACCGTAACAGCTCTGCCTGCATGGAAGGGCATGAGGTTCTGCACAACACCTAACACCATCCAGTTTCCTTTCTGACAATGTTATGATTTTCATGCCTAAATAGATGTTTAGTTGAAAATAGGCTGACCTCTGAGAAACACCTCTTCACTACCTCCCTGAAATTATAGATACTTTCCCGCAAGAACTTCCTATTTTAGTGTATTTGTACCTGACCATGCTATTGGGTATCCTTGGATATCAAATTAGGTTCAAATAAAGTAAAACTTTTTACCATACTGCATATTGAACTTCTGGAATGGTTTTGGCCATATCAAATTCCTTTATTCATATTTTTCTAGATTTCACTTTATTTTTTTCCTCCCATGTGTTCTACAACCTAGTGTTAGTCAATATTTCTCAAAAAGCAGAATCTCAGGGCTTGAGTGTCCAAATCAAGATAACGGAGTAGGAAGATCTGAACTCACCTTCTCCCATGGACACAACAAAATGACAACTACATAGAGAACAACTCTCTCTGAGAACAACCTGAAGTCTAACAGATCAGATTTTCTTTAAGTAAGGATATTTTAAAAAGGTCACATGGTGATGGGTAGGAGGGGCAGAGATTCGGTCTAGTCAGAACTCACACCTGGTATGACACTCCACAAACTGGAAGAATATTACAACTGCAGAGGTCTCCCCTGAGGAATGAGGGGTCCAAGCCCCATATCAGGCTCCCCAGTCCAGGGACCCTCACTGGGAAGGTGAGCCCCCATAACATCTGGCTTTGGAAACCATCAGGGCTTATGTGGGACAGAGCCAGAGGGCTGTGGGAAACTGAGACTCTGCTGCTGAAGGGTTCACACTCAAACTCACCTGCTCCAAGTTCCAATGGAGAGTAAGCAGCAAGAAGAGTACCTAAGTCATATGAGATTGAGATTCATTGACTAATTTTAGAGCATGTGCTGGAGGGGCAGGAATCTTGTAGAATTTTCTCTGAGGATGAAATTGCTGGCTAGTACCATTTAAAAAAAACATAGCCAGCCTTCACCTAGAAGTTGCAGCCAGGCTTTATAGGGTGGGGACTGTCCTTACTTACCAATGTGTCTGCAGTAGTCACAGTTGAGTCATGCAATGAGCCGGGCCAGGGACATGGCTACAACAATTATTGCCCAACCGCAACAGGAGGGCACATACAGCCCACACAGGGGATATCCCTGGAGCACCTGGCTCTAGTGACCAGGGAGTACTGTGCCTCTGGGCCCCACAAGACACCTTCTACATAAGGCCACTTTTTCTAGTCTGCAAAATACAGCTGATATGCAAATACATACAAACAAAGAGAGTTAAGCAAAATGAGGAGACAAAAGTATAGCTTTCAAATGAAAGAAAGACAAAACCTCAGAAAAAGAACTAAGAAAAATGGAAGTAAGCAATTTACTAGGTACAGAGTTCAAAGTAATAGTCATAAAGATGCTCACAGAACTCAGGGGATGATTGGATGAATGCAGTGAAAACTTCAACAAAGTGATAGAAACTATAAAAAATAACCAGTCAGAACTCAGAATACTATAAATGAAATGGAAAAAACACTAGAAAAAACACTAGATTAGAAGGTGAAGAAGAATGAGTCAGTGATCTGGAAGATAGGGTAGTAGAAGTATCCCAGTTGAAATAGCAAAAAAAAAAAAAAAAAAAAATTACAAAAATGAAGATAGTTTAAGGGACCTCTGGGACAATATCAAGTATACCAACATTCACATTATAGGGGTTCCAGAAGGAAAAGAGAGAGAGAGAAGGGGACAGAACACCTATTTCAAGAAATAATGGCTGAAAACTCTCCTAACCTGAAAAAGGAAACATACATCTAAGTCCAGGAATCACAAAATATTCCAAATAAGATAAACCCAAACAGACCCACACCAAGACACATTATAATCAAAATGTTAAAAGTTAAAGATAAAGAGAGAATCTTAAAATCATCCAGAGAAAACAATTGCTTATATACAAGGGAATCCCTATAAGACTATCAGCTGATATTTCAGCAGAAACTTTACAGGTCAGAAGAGACTGGCAAAATATATTCTAAGTGCCAAAAGGAAAAAATATATATATAACTATGAATACTCTATCTGACAAGGTTATCATTCAGAACTGAAGGAGAGATAAAGAGTTTCCCAGACAAGTATAAGTTAAAGGAGCTCATCACCACTAAACAAGCCTTAAAAGAAATGTTAAAGGAACTTCTTTAAATGAAGAAGAAAAAGCTATAACTAGAAACAAGAAAATTATGAAAGCAAAAATCTCACCGGTAAAGGCAAACTTAGGTTAAAAGTTGTGGAACAAACATCTATAAAGAGAGTATGAAGGTTAAAAGACAAAAGTAGTAAAATAAATCTATATTAAAAAAAAATAAAGTGATATACAAAATAAAAAAGATGTAAAATATGATGTCAAAAACATAAAATGTGTGAGGAGGTGTAAAAATGTAGTACTTTAATAATGTGCTTGAACTTTAGTGACCATCAACTTAAAATAGACTACTATATACGTAGGCTGTTATATATGAACCTCATAAAAACCACAAACTGAAAACTAAAGCAGATACAGAAAAATAGAGAGAGAAGAATACAAACATAACAGTAAATAAAGTCATCAATTCACAAGGGAAGAAAACAAGATAGGAAGAAAAGAACAGACAAGAACTACACAAACTACCAGAACACAAGTTAAAAAAAATGGTAATAAGTATATACACGTCAACAGTTACTTTAAGGGCAAATGGACTAAATTCTCCAGTCAAAAGATACAGAGTTGCTGAACAGATTTTTAAAAATCCATATATATGCTTCCTATAAGACACTTACTTCAAATCTAAAGACACACATAGACTGAAAGTAAAGGAATGGAAAAGATTTCCATGCAAATGGAAACAAGAAGAAAGCTGGGGTAGCATTACTTATATCAGAAAAAATGACCTTTAAAACAAAGACAGTAACAAGAAACAAAGACAGAAATTGCATTATAATAAAGGAATCATCCCAATAAAGGGCTTTAAAAATTGTAAATATATATGAACCCAACATAGGAGAACCTAAATATACAAAGCAAATATTAACAAAAATAAAGAGAGAGGTTGATAGTAATACAATAATATTAGGGACCTTAACACCCCACTTGCATTAATGGATAGATCACGCAGACAGAAAATCAATAAGAAAACAATTTCACTGGTCTTAGATAACACAGACCAGAGGCACTTAATAAATATATACAGAATATTCAACCCCAAAACAAAAGAATACACATTATTTTCAAGTGCACCTGGACATTCTTCAGGATAGATCACATGCTGGGTCAGAATGGATCTCCAGGATAGATCACAAAAAAGTCTCAATAAAATTAAGAATATAGAAATCATGTCAAGCATCTTTTCCAAACACAGTGGTATGAAACTAGAAATCAATTACAAAAAGAAAATTGGAAAGAAAAACACACACACACAAACAAGTGGAGACTAACCAACATGCTACTAAGCAATTAGTGGGTCAGTGAAGAAATCAAAGAAGAAATAAAAAAATGAACATAATCAATCATGGAGAATCTAAGATTTCAACTGTTCCCACTAAATCTCTGGTGTCTCCCAATATATGTCAGTATTTAACATTCTCTGCAATCCTTTGTTTAAACCTATGCAAGGACATCATTTCAAATTATTTTATATTGACATCCTCCATTGTGTGTGTTCTGCACGCACGTGTGTGTGTGAAGGTGTGTGTATGTGTAGTAGAGAGAATGTAGAAGTTACAAGTTACAAGGTGTTATAGATTAAAGGAGGAAGGGTCATCTTTAATTGGGTTTCCCCAGTAGTAGAGTATGAGATGAAGTTTTGAATGCAAATAGTATCTTGGGTGATCCCAGGAAACACTGGTAAGGAGCAGAGAAATAATACAGAAAAAGGAACACAACTGTATTATTACAGGTCTTCTGAGAGGCAGACACCAAGATGGGATTAGAAGTATAATTATTTTATTAGGGGAAAACATCTGTACGAAAGAAAATGGGGAGGACCTAGGAAAAGCTGAGAAGTAGATTTCCTTCCTTCCCTCTTCCTTCTTTGTGAAGGAGAAAGGGAAGGAAGGAAGGTTGGTTGGAAGCTTCTTAGATTGTTAAGGGAGTTTGCTAAGGTCTACAGGGAATTCTTGAACCCTAGTAAACTATCAGAGGAGTATTGCATCTGCCTTAGTATCCCTGTATCTCTCAGTTATTGGCTGAGAGAAATCCATGGGAAGCATGGTCTTGGTGCAAAAGTGGTATTGGAGTTGAGAACAAAGCAGATGGGGCTCGCAATTCATTTCCTGCAGTCAGAGATCTGGCAGGTGTATTCTCAAAGCCACCACAGAAGCCAATTCAAGGTGCATTAGTGAACGTGCTAATGACATGGGCATTTGGGCTCAATCTTGCTCAGGATGTCTGAACACTGTGAACAGACTTCAAAGACCCTCCTACCTGAGGGATGAGGAAGCTGAGATGCTCATCCACTAGATGCTAAGTGGCATTTCCTGAGGACTGTTCACAGGAGCATCAACCACCTGGTACCTCTGGCCTGCCCCACGCTCAACCAGAGAAAGCCCCCAGGCAGAGAAGCACAGGTACCTGAGCAGGAGGTCACTGGCACACACAAAATGGAAAATACCAAGAGGATATTGGCAGAGCACCAGCAGAATCCATGACTCTGAGCTAAGGAAAAAGAGAAGCAAATTTTCCTGAATTTAGCTAATCATTTGTTCTTGAGCCTTTCTAGGTTTTTCAAGATTTGAGGAAAGTCAAGTAGCATTTTCTTTCTGTTTATGATTTCCCTCTGAGACTATCATTGCTTTAGGCAAATGTATTCATGTGAAGAATCATTTTTCTCCATGTCTGAAACTGTAATAAATGTCAACACTTTTTTGGCAATTCCAGCTAATGCTGCAAACCTACCATTAACGAAATTGAAATTACATATGTTAGGACCCTGGATCAATTTATTTCAAGGGACATCCAAGATAATTCTGGACAAGCAGTGAAATTTCTCCACTTCTGCGGCTCTGAGCCTCTTTCTGGACAATGAAGATGAGATTTCTACTCGCTTTTCTTTTTCTGCTCAGTTTCTTCTCATTCGTACATAATGCACACACACACACAAAATGCTAGCTTTATTAATTCCCCTCCAATCTGGCTGGCATCCTCTCTAAAATACTTAGTAAAACCAGTAACTCAGGAAACAAAGTTTAAGACTTTAATGTATGTTTAGTGGAGCCTCTAAGATGTTTAATGAATAGTTCTTAAATTTCCCTAAGAATCATAAGATATTGGGGCAAAAAGTAAGTTCAGACAATATCAGTGGTTTATTTTACAGGCGAGAAGAATAAGTGCCAGAGAAGGAAGCGACTTGCCCAGAGCCATACATCTTGTTAGTGACAGAGCTAACACCAGAATTAAGGTTGTCTGACACCCGGGCTAATAATTTTCCATAGAATTTGATAATTATAATTTTAATAACAATAAAATAGTAAGAAGAAATGGTCTTTGTTATGTTCTAAGTTCTGGTATAAAGACTTTTTGTACATTGTCTCGAAAAAGGAAATCTTTAATAAGATAATGGGTCATTTAGGAGGCAGTGCAGCAACCTGGTTTAAGAGCAGAGAGCCTCTAGGATCAGAATGCTGGTGTCAAATTCTAACTCTAACATATATTACCTGCATGACACAGAGTGATCTCCCTGTGCCTTTTTTTCTCCATGGTAAGTACTAATACCTATCTCAGGATTGTTAGAAGGATTGTATGGGATTATACAAGCAGAGTCCCTAGGTGGATGATGGTGAGTATTCAATAAAGATGAGCTATTACAAAGCCATCTTCACAACAGCTCTCTAAGGCAGATTTTATCATCCTTATTGTACAGATGAGGAAACAGAAATTTACGAAGGTGTCTCAGCAGCAAGTGGAAGAGCTGTATCTCAAACTCACCGACTGAGTTTTACCCACCTTGCTTCTCGTTTTCTCGTGCTGATTCTCATGCAATGATAATATATCCGTCATTTAACTTAAAATATGTTTCTCATCCCATTTGGCAAATCACATCCCTCTTCTTGGATGCAATCTCTCTCCCTGGGTCTTATAATGCTTCTTGAAGTGGCCAGTGTGGTTTTCATCACATACTCTTCTTCATTGGATAGGTCATGGCCCTGTATCAAGGCCAATGTTACTCATTTTCAGAAAAAAAAAAATCATCTTCAATTCCTCAATATTAAACCTAATGATGACTTTTTATCAACAGTATTTGAGACAGATTTTTTGCCTTTTTATAAGTTTTGTGAAATGATTGCTACAGTTATTCCTTTGCATTTCAGTTTATATAGTATAGTTCACATATCTGTAGGTCTCCTACTGTCCCTGGACTTTGCCCTTGCTTTTAGAGAGCTCATAATTAAGGAAGAAAATACTGGGACCATAAACAAATTATCTATCATGAGGCAAATATCCGTTGAATAGGAGAAGATGTAGACTATAAAATGCACCCTAATGAAGTGTAACTTGTAATGTGAGTTTTAAAGACTAGAGCCACAAATTGTAGAGTATCAATGCTGTGCTTGAACCAAAGTATATAACTACTCTAAGAACTTGGAACAGAGAGAAATTAAGCTGTAAGATAATGTAAACAGACAGAGAAAAGAGATGCAGAATTATCTGAAGCAGAATATAGTGCCTGGGATAACTAGACTCCAGAGTGACATTTTCAAATATATTAATATACCTATAAAATAATGTGCCAATAAGAATGGATTTGTCTTGTAGTATAGAAAGAGAAGAAACAGAGGACTGTATGATCACAGTGTCCAAGCTATCAGTTGCCACTGGCAAGGATCACCATGAATATGTTAGCCCAATTGCCCTCGACCATGCGACTTTTTTCACAGTTCTTGTTTTCATGCTTACTGAAGGGCATTAAAGAGATACTGCACCGATGACAAAGACTTTGACTGTTTACATTCTCTGACAATGATTTCTCATGGTTACTTGATGACTGTTTCTGGTTGTGATTTGGTGTCCCTGTTCATTAGTTACAGAGGAAGAAAAGACTAAACAAGAGATAGATCTGAACATCTCTGGCCCACAAGATGATTATATTTCTCATTGTAAATTGATAAAATGACACACTGAGGACATATTGGTTTTGTATTTGTTTACTTCGTGAGTCATTCTCTTAGTGTCTTGTCATTACTGGGGGCTAGTTAAGCAGTATCTGGGCCCTTAAAGTGGAGTAGAATCCAGTGAGAATCTCTCTTAGAAGACACTTCACCATTTCCAGATCCATGTCTATCTTCTATTGATGACTACACCTTTAAAGGCAAAATATTATTTTCCAAGATTCTTTGAGGGAAGTAAAAGACCTTATTAGGTAAAGACCTTATTAGGTAAACACCTTGATGGTCACATTGGGGTTGATTCTGAGGGTTGAGAGCATGGTTTGGAAGAGATGAACTCTGAATATAAGATGAAAAGGGATTTAGGACTGAGGTAAAGAGAGGCATGAGAGAATAAAGAGAGGTATGATTGCATGACACTCATTAACATAGAAGAAAACTGAATCCCTATTTGGTATAAATGGCCAATGTAATTTTTGTATTGCAGGGATACATTAGAATTTTTTTCAGTCTTCTGTGTAAATAGAAGTTTCATATAGATGGATAGGTATGTTATTGTTATTTTTGTTGTTGGACTCAAGAGAAGAGAGCTACGTATCAGGTTTGTTTTGACATGTGCCTGAATAGAGACATCATCTACATGATGATCCACAAATTGAGTTAATTCAGAAGAAGGAGAAACTGCTAATCAGGGGTACCTGGAGAAAATGTGAGTCATTTCCTCCCAGAATCCCTGGAATGCTTGAAAAGGGTGAATTCTACATTGATTTGAATCTGAAAGCACAGGGTATATCTGTTGACATTTTCATTTCATAGAGAAATAATTACTCTTTCTGTTTTTATCATAGGAATTAATAGAAAAGAGGGATCATTTTATATTGGGGCAATCATACAACATTTCATAGATGATGCAGCAGCCAGGTGGAACTTTGAAGCATAAAGCTGTTTTCTAAAACCCAAAATTGATGTTAAATAGGGTATGTTAAATAGTGGTTATAAAGGGGACATGGGAGGGTGAACTGTATAGAAAGAAGGCTCTAAGCATATGTGAAAATAAAAGGGATCTTTGGTGGTCACTGAGCACAGCATTTGGTTGGAGGACAGGGTTTGGGGAGGAATGTAATGTCTGTATCCCTCAGTCCACTGGAAGGACTGCTAACTATGGAACCACATAATAACTGGAGGTCTTGGGGACATGTTTTCTTGTGAGAAGCCATTCATGAGACCATTAATAGAACTCATGAACTGCTGAGAAGCTATAAAACCAGAAGCCAGGAAGTCCATCTGAAGTCAGGAACAAGGAGAAAGCAAACATGAGTTGCTCTGGGCCTTACTCTAATGCCAGTGGAAGATGGTCCAATGCTACTGGTACCCCAAATCATGTCCCTCAGCCCACCTCTGATTTCAGTGACATTCCGGTGGACAGTTCCACTTACCCTGACAGCATCCCACCCCAAACATACCTAGTGAGACTCTGCTTTTCTACTGCAATGATTTATCTGAAGTCACTGAAGGTTATTTAGCTCATGTACCTGGTACAGCACAGGAGGGTGGGTGAATAAATATCTCCAAATGAATTACCCACTATTGGGAAATGAAAGTTAGGGGGTAAATGCCCCTTGTTCCAGCCTTCAGAAAGGTAATGCTTAAGCTCATTCTAGCAGATTTGAAATTTCCCAAGAGCTTTGAGTCCCATATTCCACCATGGTATCCTGCTTCATAATGTACCTTCCTCTCCTTGTCACACTCTCCCCACTCCCTCACAATTGTATTCAGGGGTACCTCCCAAATAAACCTACTCCTAAGTCCTTGTCTAAGGCTTTGTGGTATTAAATTTGTCAATTATGAAATAATTTGAGAGAACTTGGTGCCCTTGAGATACAGACAGGGAAAAGCTAGAAAATTCTATATCTTTACTGGGCCAAGGTACTTAAGAGAAGAGTCCATTCTTGCAGGAATTGAGAGGAATGGGTCTGCAAGAATAAGCTGGAATCAGAATGCAAAGGATTTAGATCCTTAGACTAAGACTTTGGAAATTTAAACCATGGAGAAACAGTAAAATTTGAGGGGCTCAGATGTAACAGGATAAAACTGAGATTTTAGGGGGAAGGTTAGTATGTATCTAACTGATAGATGAATTTAGAAAGACTCCAGCTAGAGACAGAATGACCTCTGGCATGTTAATCAAAAACCAATAATGCTTTTATTTTTTTTCTACTGTTTAAAATTTAATATATCCATTAGGTACTTACATGTGTAGTCTTAGGCAAAAAGATCAGTTTTCCATCAGTGAAAAGAAATCCCTTTCCCAGGTGTAGATTATATGTGAGCATGCTTGTAATTTTCTTGCTGACACCACAAATTCTCAATATGCCTTTGATTATTGGACTTCAAGATCTAAAAGGTGATTTGGGGAGAAGGCATTTGAAAACCTATTCAGGTCCTCTTGGCTCAATAGAAATTGGTAGTACTAGTTATGTCATGAGAGGTGAAGACTAGCCTCTTCTTTGGAGGATTTGCCTCCACAGGGTGAAACACATGAAAATGGGAAATGTTTTATTTTAGAATGTCTGAATACAAGATCAATATTTATCATGGAGGTTGCAGACATCCCATTAAGAAAAGTTCAACTGCAATTTGGAGAGATACATTTGGTGGGTTTGCAAAGGAAATCAGCTTTCCACTGAATGTAGAAGGCAGTTTGTAATGAAATTCAAAATTGAGTGAAATTGGTCCAATCTAACAACCCAGAAAAGAAATTTAAGTCTTTTTAGAAGACCTCAGTCAAGTTTCAAATGAATAGGAGCTGATTTATTATCTGGGGCATATAATGAAAACCAAATTTTCGCTGGGCTCCAAAGTGTCTGTGCCATTAAAATTTTTGAGCTTTAGCGGAATCTGCAAGCAGAGACAAAGAAATACATATAAAGGCAAGAACAAATATCGCTAAAACTTAGTTTGGAGAATTTTTAATGTTTTCCAGTTTCCTTGGCCTGGCATTCAAAACCCCTGTGTATTATGTCCAACACATGTTTATAACTTTGTGAAACAGAATTTAAAATGGGACCTTTGTTTTCTGCTTTTGCTCTTCTCTGAGACTCCCAAAAGCCAAAAACAAAACTAAGATTGGTGGTTAAGTGTTCACACATTCTCAAACTGGTTCCCAGTCCCATAGCCCTCAAGGGAAGAGAAAGCATAATATATAAAATGTGACTTGGTAGATTTTCCCACTAGTTAAAAAACTATGTTCTCTTATCTCCTTTTAGTTCCAGATCAATCTGTGCAAAAAATGTTGTTTAATCAACTAGCCTTACTTACATATCATGACTTATTAAAATGTAACTTCTACCTATAAAACTATTCGAGACCGTTTCTTTGTAGATTTTAGAAAGGTTAGCATGAACTACAACTGCATTCAATTAACTCACTAAACTATATAATTAATCATTTCTTATCTCATTGATTAGATTTCAGGATTAAAGAAATAATAAATAAACTATAATCTCTTCTCTTGTGGAATGCAGCATCTGGATGCAATAGGTACTATTACAGAGTATGCATAAGGCATGGAGGAAATACTAAGGGGGAAGTTATAGACTGGATTGGAAGAAGGTATGGAGCTCAATGGTCAAGTAAAGAAGTATTTACAGAGCATGAGTAACCTGATCTGGGGATGAAGATTAGTTTGAGAAGAAGATTCCAGGCAGAGGGAAGGCACAGAGGCCTTAGAGGGAAGTATCCCAGAACAAACAGGGAACCCTGAAGAGCTGGGTGTTGTGTGTATAGGAAAACAACACAGACCATGAAGCACATTCAGTGACACGCTGAAAAACTGTGGATTACAGTATAAGTGATGATAATCCTTAAACGCTTTAAACAAGGATGCAGTGCAATGCAGTTTTCATTTTGGCGATATCATTTTAGTGCAAGTGGAAAAAGAATTGAAGTAGTAGATTTTGGAAGATAGGAGACATTTAAAGGAAAAAAATGAGTAAAAATGAACACATTATTGAACATCTACTATTGTTTCAGGCATTATACAAGGCACTGGAAGCAAAAAGAAAGCACAGCATTCTTTTTAAAAATTTTATTTGGGGTGCTTTTATTTCAACTGCTTTACCAAGAAAGAGATGGACCAGTCTGGGCCATCAACATGTATGAAATATCTGTGATGGTAGTCTCCATGTCAGATACTAAATATGTGCTAATATATTTAATTCTTACTTCAGTGTTTTTGAAGAAGTAACATTATCCTCATTTTACAGAAGCAGAAAATGATATATATATAAAATAAAAATTATGTAAGTATATGTATAATAAAAATTATATATATGTATATATATAATAAAAATTATATGTATATATACAATAAAATAGTTCAGAGTCTATATTTGGAAATCAGTCAGATCTGGATCTTAAACCTGCTTCTATTATATCACAATCCTATGAGTTTGGGCAAATTACTTGAAGGCTGTGATCTTTAAATTTACTTACTTATAGAAAAGAAACATGCTTTCTTCTTGGAGTATTTTTGAACATGTAAGAGACAGTAAATAAACTTGTTTCAGTGGCTGGAAAATACCACTTACTGAATAATAACTGTGATAATGGTGATATTGTGTTTCACATTTGATCGGGATATATACTGGTGCTATTTACTATGATGAGAAGACACAGAAACAGGTGTGAGAGAGATGACTGAATGTTCAGTTTGGGGAATGCTGATCTGAGAGGCCCAGGAGACTTAACAAGTGCTGCTGTCCTGGTGATATGGACCAGGGTTCTTGGCCTTCCCCAATCAATGGAGTTTGACTAGAGGCCAGACAAGAAATTCACGCAAGGCTTTATTGGGGCCCCTACTGCAGCAGTAGGGGAGAAAGAACAAGTAACAGATTCCCTTGCTCACTCCCAGAGCAGGGGCAAGCTGATTCCTTATATGGGGTGAGGGCAGGGGTATGTCCAGGGGTCAAGCCAGAGGGGTGGCTTAGGTGGTCTGCCCACCCCTTTGTGGTGTTGAGTGCAGGGGGCAGGCGCAGTACCCTGCTTTTGCTCCTGACACCTGGTTTTTGCTCCCAGCTCTTCAGAAGTGGCAGTTGGGTTTTTTGGTCTTTTTGTATCTTTCTGTCTATAATTTGCCCCTACTGCGTATGCATGCAGTTAGTTTTAGTCCCATATAGTTTCTTTGTATTTTGTTGCTCGAGGAGAGGTTTGTCCAGGTGCAAGCATTGCAGCACTGCCGAAAATGGTCCCAGGTCCCAACCTGTCTCACTGGTCCACACTGTCCCTGGTCTACTTGAGTTCTCCAGGGTAGTTGTAGAGTGTAGTTTTCAGCACACTGTTAATTCCTTATCTCAGGAGTCTGGATCTGAGTCCCTCTTCTTTGAAAAATTTCTCCAATATCATTGGGACTTGTTCTGTTTCAAACAGGCACAATCTACAAGTATGAGATAGTTGATGCTCCTGGGGGCAACCCTCAAACAGTGGGAGATGGGAGTTGTTGATTCATGTGCTAGCTTTCCAAACCTCTGGTGGGATCACTCCCAGGTAGTTTTACACAGTTTGCAGAGGGTCTCCAAAAGGATGAAATGCTTGTATCCCACAGTGATACCCAACTCCTCATTAACACACTATTCCCTGTCTCACTTCACCAATTCTCTCGTGATTCCCATAACCCAAACAAATTATCTGTATTCAAGCCTTGTCTTGGGGTCTACTTTTGGGTAAACCCAAACTAGAACAGATATTCAAATGAAAATATCTGTTGGTTTATAGCTTACCCCTAATTGTTAGTGCAGTGCTAGACACAAAAATGGCATGCAGTGAATGGTTTTTGAATGACTGAATTGATGGAGCATGGGGATCATTTGAAACTAGAGGTAATATATTTTTAAATTAAGTATAAGTGATAGCTTAAGGCATAAGAGTTAGCTGAAAGTTTGGAATTGGATGGGATTAGTGCAAAAGAAAGTATTGAATGGTAAGAACAAAGAAGGCAGGGACACAATTTGGATCAGCATGAACATTTTTACTGTAATAAAATATACATAACACAACATTTACCATTTTCACCATTTTTACGTGCATAATTCTGTGGCATTAAGTATATTCACAATGTTGTGATATCATCACCACCATCCATCTCCAAAATATTTTTGTGTTCCCAAACTGAAATTCTGTACCCATGAAACACTAACTCTCCATTTTCTTCTCTCCTCAGCCCCTGGTAGTCACCTAAACACCAACTTTTAATGATCAGGTACAGAAAGACTACCCAGAGACAGGTATTTACAAAGGAGAAGAAAATGAAAGTGGGTTCTTTTTTTAAAATTTAATTATTTATTTATGGCTGTGTTAGGTCTTCGTTTCTGTGCGAGGGTTTTCTCTAGTTGCGGCAAGTGGTGACCACTCTTCATCGCGGTGCGCGGGCCTCTCACTATCGCGGCCTCTCTTGCTGCGGAGCACAGGCTCCAGACGCGCAGGCTCAGTAATTGTGGCTCACGGGCCTAGCTGCTCCGCGGCATGTGGGATCTTCCCAGACCAGGGCCCGAACCCGTGTCCCCTGCATTGGCAGGCAGATTCTCAACCACTGCGCCACCAGGGAAGCCCCGAAAGTGGGTTCTTTAAACTTAGAGAAGATAGTTTTAAGAAAAGAAAAATGGCCCAAAAGGCCCATGGAATGTAATTGCTGCCTAGAGGTTAAGTTAGGTAACAGCTAAAATATATCTATTGAACTTGGAGATGAGATATTTCCATAAGATATTTCCATGGAGTAGTGAAAATAGAACCGTGCATGGCTACAGTGGACAGAAAAGAGAGTTGGATGACAAATTGGGTCCCGTGAGCCTATGCTGGTCTTTTAAGAAAGTTTTATTTCCTCCACAGACATTTGAATGTCCAAATTGTGTTAGACTTTATACTTAAATTAGAGAAGTGATGTAATATCTTTTCCTGTAAGAATTCATGATCCAGGATTCTCTCAGTAGAACGTTTTGGCCAACTAAACTAAAACTGATTGCTATATGCCAGTCTCTTTGCTGTATGTTATCCCATTATTTTGACATAAGTATTACTGTCCAATTTTTACAGATAAGAAAGAGAAAATCTCTGAAATTGAAAAACATTCCTGTGGTATTTTAATATTATCTTCAGATGTTGCAATTAGAGTGGGTTCAAGATCTTTTGCTTTTTCACCACTCTGGTAGGGTACACAACTTTGGAAGATATGCTTCCCTGCAACACCCAGATAATTGGGGATCAGAGAAGGGAAGACTATTGGCTAAGTATGTGTATGAGTCTTAGGCATATTTTGGTTCCAGGTAATAAAGCTATACATTTCTGTATTACTCATTGCCTTCTATCAAGAACATGGGTTCCAAAAATGCAATTAGTACCAAGTTCAGGCTTGATTTTCTGCAAGTAGTAACACACTAGTTTGGGTTTTAGCTTCAGGTATAACCTTCTCTATGTGGGCTTCTTTAAAGCCTCCTCCTTCCCATTGCCTCTTCTACTTGCCTGTGTACATGAGTTCAAATATTTTCCACTGCAGCTTACAGAAACTGAATTCAAACTAACTTAAGCTAAAATTAAGTTTAAGTTAAAGTGGACTATTGATTAAAAAAAACAATTTAAAAGGCTCACTAAATTCAGGCATGACCTGATAGAAATTTTCCAAAAATGTTTTTGGAATTTGGTCTCTCTTTTGCTAGCTCAATTCTTCTCTCACAGGTAATGATGTCATTCTTTAGTGGATTCTGCTCAAGCGGTCCAAAGACGGGGCTCCCTGCAGATCTAGGCTTCTATTCTACTAAACAACAATAAAGGGAAGATGTTATCACTTTCCTATTAGTCTCAGTCAAAGTGCCTCTACTGACATTAAACATCCTTGTTTTGGCCACGTGCACATCCTGAGGATAAGACTTTGGGTCAGCCTGCCTGAACCAATGGTGCCAAGAGTGAAAGAAGTGGGATGAGATGATTCCCCAAAAGAAGTAAAAGAAAGAGGATGCTTAAAAGACAAACCTGTAGATGTATTTTCGCAGCATTTATCACAATGCATTTCAATTTTCTATCTTTTTCACTTAAGCCAAGTCCAGCATGTTACATTCATACGTCTTTTCATCATTTATTCATCCAAAACATATTTATTGAGCATTTACTATATGACAGGAATTCTACTAAATCCTGAGGACACAGTGATGAATAAAGTAAACAGGTTTTCTGGCCTCACAGAACCTAGAGTCTATGGTGGAGACAGACATGGAAAAAAAGATAAGCTTTATGAAAGGAGAAATATAAGGTTCTAAGGTCCTCTAGAAACCCAGGACAGAGGGCTTTAAAGTACATGAGGAATTTGGAAGGCTCTCTCTATTAAGGGATATAATTATAGATATAGATTTCAATAAATGCTCCCTAAATGAGAAAATAAATAGCCACTTTAGGCACTATTTTAAATGGCTGTAATACTTTATGATGCAGGTCTTTATTTTTCAGAAGACCTCCACATTAATTTACTCACACACTGTGTACTACATGTTCATATCCTTATTACTATAGATATACATATATATTCACACATATAACATCCATCTATCTACCATCCCTTATCCACTTTTGGGGAATATATACACTTTTGAAGAAGTATAGAAGACCAATGAGACAAGAGTTGCCCAGCAGGGAGGGGAAACTGCATCTTGATGAAGCTGATGTAGTAAGAAGGGGTTGCATCATAAAGAACCATGTTGCAAAGCAAATGGTTTAAGATACCATGAGCCCTTGGAAGGTTTTAAGTTAGGAAACAATAGCGTCACCTTTTGGAAAGTTCACTTGGCTACAGCATGGATAATGAAGTGCAAGGGAGTAGATGTTAGGAGTGAAAACCTAACCAGTTAGTCTCTAAATAGGCTCCCCCTGAATGAATACATAAATGGTCACTTTGGGCCATATCATTCTTTATGGATTATAAATGATAAAAAATGTTAGTTTATTTAGGGTTTTCATTTTGTAGCACACATCTAGGGTCCAAGGAGACCTGGGCACTAAATTTGTTGTTCATCATCATCTCTCTGTGCAAGGTGGCAGCTTGAAAGAGCAGAACTTGAAACATTGCCTCTGAAATTGATTTTCGGTATAACCTTAGTAAGTCATGTCCCAAATCATTTTTGCTCCCTCCCATCTGTGAAAGGGGTGCTAATAAAATTTTCCGTGCTTTCAACTCAGCAGTATAATTATACTAATCAGATGAGAAATTGTGTGTGCAAGTGCTTTGTGAATTTATTCATTCATTAAAATTTATTAAGTGCCTATTATACACCAGGAACTAAACCACATATTGGGGATATATATTCAAATGAGATGTAATCTCTAATCTCTGTAAACAAAACAAAGGAAAGCAATAATTAAAATACAGTGTGTCAGTTGTTGTAAAGGTTAAGCTCAGGATGCTATGGTAGGGTGCCATGGGTGTCCTCAGTCCTTGTGGGATTGGGCATGATCAGAGAGGAAGGCTTAAAGGAAGGGACACTCGAACTTAAATGAACACATTACCCCAAATGTTTAGTTCTTCATTAATATTTTAAATTATTATTCTTGCTAGCTTATGATGAATTGGTATTAAAATATGTATTATTAATGTTATTATTACTAACCACATGAAAGAGGGCCATAAGAGTCTGTTTAGATTATTTTAGCACATAGATATGAAGAGGCTTCCTGGGAATGTGTCTTCCTACTCCTATGCAGATGGTTCCCAGCAAGAGGACGAATTCCTTTCCAGAGGGAACCAAAATGTAGCAGCTGGCATTTCTGATACTTGCGTAACTGTCAATTTTTATCCCAAATCTACTTCTTCTGTGTACCTGCTATAAATCACCTGGATTTTATTAGGAAGGCATTATGCTTCCTAACAAAGTATCACCTTCAGGAGGTGAGACTGTTTGCCTCTGTCATGAGTAAATGACATTTAAAAAATGTTCTCTGAGCTGGTACTGTGCTAAGATCAAATGGATTGAAATACAGGGCAGCAAGTTCTTTTCTTCTTTTATAAACCAAATCTTGTTTTTTCTGACCCTCTTGCTTACATCTAAACTCTGAAAGATTTTAAACTTGAAATCATTGAAGCTATAAGTGGTATATTCTACTTTCAAAGAAAAGTATTAGTTTATTTGCTTGACCTCCCCCATCTCCCTTTTCTTTATTTTTTTTTCTTTCTTTCCTTCTTCCTTTTATTTTTTATGTCAGAGCTTATAAGCATAAAGATAAACTAAGGGAGAGAAAACTTGGATTAAAACACCCTGTTAGAATATGATTAAAAGAATGAAATAGTGCTTTTAGAAAAGTAATACACACTGGAAATTAAATCTATTGGGTTTACCTGAAGACTCCAACAAAAATTTAAAAGAATGAATAATAAATTCAGTAAAGTTGCAGGAAACAAAATCAATATACAAAAATCAGTTGCATTGCTATACACAGAAAGAGAAATTTAAAATTCAATCACATGCACAAAAATTGCAAAAAAAGAAATAAGAACTACTAATAAATTTAATCAAGGAAGTAAAAGATCTGTATACTGAAGAATAAGATATTGTTAAATAAATTGTGGAAGACACAAATAAATGTAAAGATATTCCATGCTTATGGATTAGGAGAAGTACTATTGTTAAAAAATCGATATTATCCAAAGTTATCTACAGATTTAATGCAATCCATATCAAAATTCCAATGGCATTTTTCACAGAAATAGAACAAGACAACCTACAATTTGTATGATGCTACAAAAGATCCCAAAGAGTCAAAGCAATCTTGAAAAAGAAGAACAAAGATGGAGGCATCACACTTCCTAATTTCATTACATTACAAAGCTATAATAATCAAAATAGTGTGGTATTGGCATAAAAACAGACACATAGATCAATGAAAGAGAATATAGAGCCCAGAAATAAGCCCTCACATGTATGGTCAATTAATTTATGACAAAGACTCCAAGACTATACAATGGGGGACAGATAATCTTTTCAATAAATGATGGTGGGAAAACTGGACAGCCACGTGCAAAAAAATGAAATGACCCCTCTCTTACACTATTCACAAAAATCAACTCAAAATGAATTAAAGTCTTAAATGTAGGACCTGAAACCATAAGACTCTAGAGAAAACATAGAGGATAAACTCCCTGATGTAGGTCTTGGCAATGATATTTTGGATTTCACACACCACTAACAAAGACAACAAAAGCAAAATATAAACAAGTGAGAGTACATCAACTAAAACTTCTGCATAGCAAAGGAAACCAGCAACAAAATGAAAGCTAACCTACAAAATGAAGAAAATATTTGCAAAGCTATAAGGGGATTAATATCCAAAATATAAGAACTCATACAACTTAATATCAAAGAAAGTAAACAATCTGATTAAAATGGACAGAGGAATTGAATAGTTTCTTTTCCAAATAAAACACCCAAGTGGCCAACAGGTATATGAAAAGGTGCACAACATCACTAATCATTAGGGAAATGCAAATCAAGGACCACCGTGAAATATCACCTCTCCTTTGTTAGAATAGCTATCACAAAAAAAAGATAAGGCGATAGCAATTGTTGGGAGACTGCAGTGAAGGAACTCTTGTGCACTGTTGGTGGAAATGTAAGTTGATACAGCCAATATGGAAAATAGTATGGAGTTCCTCAAAA
Organism: Balaenoptera musculus; assembly: GCF_009873245.2. Taxonomy (NCBI): domain Eukaryota; kingdom Metazoa; phylum Chordata; class Mammalia; order Artiodactyla; family Balaenopteridae; genus Balaenoptera; species Balaenoptera musculus. The sequence goes on from NC_045789.1 coordinate 100,185,429, forward strand.
AAGTTAAAAATAAAGCCTCCATATGATCTATCAATCCCAATTCTGGGTATGTATCCAAAGGAAATGAAAACAGACTATCAAAGAGATATCTGCACCCCCATGCAGCATTATTTACAATAGCTAAGATATGGAAGCAATCTAAGTGCCTGTCAACGGATGAGTGGATAAGAAGGTATGAGGTATATATACGCCCTATATCAGCAATATTATTCAGCTATTAGAAATAAGAAAATTCTGCCATTGACGGATCTTGAGAACATTATGCTAAGCAAAATAAGCTGGACAGAGAAAGACGCATGGTGTCACTTATATGTGAAACCTAAAAAATAAATAAATAAATAAAAGGTCAAACTCATAGAAACAGAGTAGAAAAGTAGTTGCCAGTGGCCGCAGGGTGGGAAAAATAGAGAGAGGTTGGTGAAAGGGTACAAACTTTCAGCTATAATATGAATAAGGTCTGACAATCTGTAGTATAATATGTTGACTATAGTTGATAACAGTATCCTGTATTGTGTAACTGAGATTTGCTAAAAATAGAGCTTAACTATTCTCCCACAAAAAGAAAAATAAAAGGCAAATATATGAGGTGATGAACATGTTAATTAACTAGATGGGGGGAATTCTTTCACAATATATATGTATATGAAATTACCACAATGTACACTTTAAATATCTTACAATGTTCTATGCCAATTATACCTCAATAAAGCCAAAATTAAAAATAAAAAAATAAGGCTAATGGGTTTGGAAATGAGGAAGACTCAGAGGAAATTTCTGTAATTTGATTTGTTCCTTTATTTTGAAATTCTAAACTGGCAACTATAATGATGATTATGAAGATGATTAAAACAGCTATGATTTTATAGGGTGTTGAATATAATAAAGCAATGATAGGGAAATAGGAGTATGGAGTGTTTCTATTTTATGACATTCTATCTGCAAATGTATCTTTCTAATCTCATCTCTATATACGAAAATTTCCACTCATCTCAGTTCTCTAGCTAACTCTAGAAAGAGTAAACTGTTGGTGGTTTGAACATTCTGTTATTTATTATTACCTTTAAAAAAATGCTTAGACAAGTCTAAGGGCATCTTCCTTTCTAAAAAAATATATTAAATATTTAATTTCTTATGAATATGTGCTTCTCAAATAACATTTATTTTATGACTTGAATTTAGTAAAAACCACCACCTCCCACAATTATATATCCTAAGTATAAACATTTTAAAAATATTACAGGCAGTTGTATGCATCAAATTATAACAGAATTCACAGAATTGACAGTAGCAAAATATGGCTTGAGGTAGATATGAGTTAGAGCAAGAACCCAATATACAAAAACCACAGTCCACTGTTGAAAATCAGGCCTAGAAGAGCTACTGGTCTAATTAGAATATTAACCTGTAAACTGCAAAAAAGAAATGTGGGATGGATCCCAAATTAGAATTACTAAGAAGGGAGAAAATTTAGCAGAGGGTAAAGAAACACATGTTTTTTATTTCAAACAATGCCAAAAGAGAAAATAGGATTAAACACTGTTTAGTTGATGCCAACCTTTAAGGATCAACCTTTGACAAACACCAGAAGACAGAATAATTTTAGAAAACGAAAAAAAATTATATATTTTGTCATATGTAAAGTCAAGTTACAGTTGACGGAAGATGGGAGCAGCAGGGGGGAAGGTAAAGTAGAAAGAAGGGTGGTAATCATATTTCATCTCAGTGAGGGGAAAATCACAAAGATAATATAAAATTATAGCTTAGAAGAGAAATGGAAATAAAATAATAACTATCAAATTGTAGACAAACAGAAAGGAAAAAAAAGTTGAATTCTCACCTTTCATGCCAAAGCCAACAAATAATGTCTTGTAAAAAAACAATTAGTGGCAATATAGAGGTGACTATCAGAAGACAAAAGGAAAATGTTTAAAAGGGAAAATAGAAAGGAGAAGAGGGGGACAGAGATGAGGATGGAGTGGGAAATTGGATAAGTGGGGAAAGCATCTAAAAAGAAAATGGAATGATTGGCTCTTAGGGGAGGACAGTGAGGGAGCAATTCATGAAGGAGTCATGGGGTCAAAAGAAAATCATGTTTGGTTTGTTTCTTTCCTTATGATGAGAGAGACTCAAGTGTTTTAAATTCTTTATGGAAAGAACCAGTTAAGAAAGTGATGATGAAGATATTGGAAGGAGAATGGAATTGATATTGGAGAAAGGCTGTAATTGGTTAACAGCATCCCAAAGGATTGGGATGTATTAGAAATCAATGCTCAGGAAGAGGGTTAATTTTGATGTGGGGGAAAGTCCTCTTTTGGAGTGAGACCTGAAGGGGCAAGACAAGGATGAGTGCAGATTTTAGCAGCACCATTACTTTCCTCTTCTCTCTTGATACTCTTTTATTAATCTAAATGAAAATAATATCGACATTTTGCACAGCTGAAAGAAACCAAGTCTCAGGGGACAATGTGACTAAGCCAGGGTCTCTCTCTATGAAGTCAGATCCTGGAATTTTTTTCAAGTGCAATGTTCTTCCCTTCCCTGTTTCTTTCACCTGGGTTTATATGACCAAGTACAAACACTTAGCATCCTTAAGTCCTAAGTGCATATTCCCTCTTAGCTCTTTTCCTTTGTGGTAATATCGCCTCAGGGATATACAATCAAACTAATTCATCTGAAGCCTTTGAAATCAACTTTTCTACATTACTGTGTTTTTAAAAAATGCAAAAAGAAATGCTATTTTCTATGCTTGTGCCAGGAGACAATTTTAGAGTGAAAGAAAATCAGCTCTATGAGAGCCTCCAGGGAGCCTAGATTTCTAATATAAAAAGGAAACTTCAGTTTCTCCCTATCTCCTGTGTTTAGGACTTCCGTTTTCATTATTTTATTGCTACCAATCTAGAAAAAAGAAAAAAAACCAAAAAACAAAACACCATGCCATTCTGGAAATAAGTGACCTAATTTCAACCTTAGAAGAAAAGGAGAAATAAGGAGGCAGAGGGAGAAAATATCTGCAGGAAGAACAGAATGGTTAGGGTTCAGAATTAAGGTAAGTTAGCAAAATCCTTTATGGCAGGAGCTGAAATGGTAAGGTACACAACAGATGGTTTTGGGTGTACGGAAGCTCACGGTAAGGGTTGGGGAGGAGGGATTGAAATGCATACTCAGCTCACTTCATCTGTATCCTCATGTCTATAGCAAACCATGCAAGTCAAAGTTAGCAAATGAATGCTGGTGAGGCTCAATTTCTAAGTGCAGTTCTAAACTGGGGCTTCTCTCAAATAAGGACCAGGTGGTTCTGCCCTTGGGATACCTGGATCCCCAGCAATAAGCCCCCTGTAGTTGATTGAGAATGCAGAGCGGTAAACCAGTTGTCAGTCTATAGTCAGCAAAACAATAAGCAAAAACAGGTTTCTCTTCCCTGGAGAAGCAAACACAGAGCTACATGAAGAGAGGAATGTGCTACATTAATAAATAAAAGGGAAACAAATTGAAGATTTTCTTTAAAAAACAGACACATAGGATTTTCATTGTTGATGCAATCTTTATTATTTATGGGTCTTTGTGAGAATCAACTCCTTGAGCTTATCCCTGGATGTCAGGCAAGACAGAGGGTAAGGCCTGTTCCCTGGATTTAAGGCAAATTTCCTCATCTGTGATACGGGGATAACAGCATCTTTCTTACAGAGTTGTGAGGATGGTGTGAGCCTAACTAAGTCCTGGCAACAGAGAGGACAGTTAAAAAGTTGCTTCTTTTCCTTCCATAAATGCCATAAACCATGCAAAACATTTATAGTTCTGTCATATTGCTGGAAAAAACTGTATGAAGAAAAAGGTGAACATAAGAGAAAGATTGGAAAAAAATAACCCCAAGAGATTAAAAAGAACACATATAGCAAGTTATACTTCTTTTACATTTCTGAGAAGAGTTTTCCTTATATCAGAACTTCTGATATAAGGTATATATGTTCTGATATATTCTAAAATAGGGACTAGGTGCTATTTCCCAAAGTGTCAAATCTTATATTTAAGTGCCCCAGCTTCTAAAATTTCCCCCAAATTCTTTATCATCTGTGGTGACTTTCCCTTAAGTTCCTGCATAACTTCAAATCCTACTTACCTGTGACCTGGGAAGTTTCTCATGGTGGTCTCTGGAAAGAGACTTTACAGAGCCAGGCAGCAGTGTGCTGCCTGTCTTAGTCCCACTGTTTCTCCTCATCCTCTCAAGAACCCCTCATATAGGCAATATTATTATCCCCATTTTACAAAAAAAGAAACCCACATTTAAAAGACACATTGCAGTAGGAGTAGACTTTGGGCACACCTTGCCTGGCTTTGAATCCCAGTTCCCTATCTATCAGCTATGTGATTCTGAGCAAGTTGTTTGACCTCAGATTCCTCATCTGTAAAATGGGAATAGCATTTGTACTTATTGCACATGATTATCATAAATCTGAAAGAGAATAATTCTTGTTAAGTGCTTATCACAGTAACTTTCACTAAGGGAACTTAGAATAAATATTAGCCATCACTACTGCTTTTAAAGATGTTTAGTAACCCACTTTTAGTAAAAAGTAGCACCTCCTATAAAAGGCATATCAGCCTGTCTCCAGGGCCAAAGTTCTCCACCATTAGCATGTCCACACCTCACATCTTCTGTTATTTTATGAACTGAATTGAAGGCAAAATGCTATAGTCTTTGGAAGGCGATTATTGCAGCTTAAAAAATGATCAGAAAATTTATTTAAGAAATTTCAAGCTGTCAGAATTTCAAGACGTAAATATTTTATTTTTACTAAAATTGAAATTGAAGGATGGATATATATGATTTACAAATAAAAGTGCACATAAAGTGATTTAACATGAGTGTCTCAGATAATGAAAATGGCAAGAAACTGTCCTTCCTTGCAAAGATAATGAACGATTTACAAGAGAAGTAAATTCAAGCCTTAACAATAATCTCCCTGTGGTAAAAAGGAACCTATTAGGGCTTGAATGCGGCATAGGCTAGGTGTTATGATGGATGACTCTTAAGAAGAGCTGTATTGGGAAGTAGGGAGCAGTTAAAGAGGAATAAAGAAACATAGTATGAATAAGTTACCTCTTTCTCTGTTTCTGAATGGAAGAGGAAATAGCCACTTATGAGAGCGGACTGGCTAATGTCCCCTTTCTGAAGGCAGATACTTCAACAGTATCCTACTGAGATTACAGAATGGGACAGTCTTTGTGCTTCTCTGAATTTTTGGAACCAAGAGTTTTAAGACATTTGAACACCTAGGTGGAGGCCCTGCTTGTACTCAACATTCTTTCTTATATTTCTTTTACCTCTTTTTCTAAGGGTGAGCTTGATTTCCAAATCTGTGATATAGTGTGATCTTAGGAAAATCACTTCACTTCTGTGGTAAGGGTTGGGCAAAATGGGAGCACAGAGGAAAAGCAACTCTATCTCTCTAAGGATTTCAAAAGAAGGATCATTTCTGCAAGGTTCTTGCCCGTTGTATGGGAGCTGTTTTAAGTGGAGGAGGAAGAGGGAACAGGGTGTGAAAGGGGAATGGTGAGAGGTGCACTGTGGAAAGGTACCTAGATAAAGAATGCAGCTTCCTGGCTGACAGCTTCATCCTTTCCTTGAAACATAGGGGCCCAGTGGTGCTTGGGAATTTGGAATTTTTCAGATTTTTGAAACATAATATGGAACAAATGCCTTTTATTATATGATACCCTTGGTTGATCTGGACAGTGTCACATAATCAAACCAATATTTCTGCTTAGTTCTGCAAAGCAGGATAAAGAAAGACTATAATTAGCTTTGTAACAGTTCAACGTTGTTGAGTTCATCCAAGTTTAACAGTTCTACTGTTAAGATAGTTTTCCCCACAAGCAGTGCTTCTTCAGGGCATTTTCTTTGTGTCATAATTAAATTTCTCTGTTTCCTTTGGTAATTGGCCTCTTCTGAATTCCCTGAATTTCTCTCTAATTTTCCTTAAGAGTTTGGAAAGCAAATACCAGATTTTGTTGTAGAGAGTAAGAAGTGGACTGGCTCATTCCCCAGAAATCAACAGAAGAACAAAGTCTTTTGGGTCTTCAAAATGTAACTGCTGCATTTTTTGTAACTCAAAGTCCATGAGTTTAGTTTCTAGCCAACAATTTCCTAATGTTCCAATGGGATTCCTTTGTTCTTTCTGTGCACCATCCCATCCCTGCATATACAAGCACTTATCGAGGGCCTGGTTTTATTGTAATCATCCAATTGATAAAACTGATTTTTCTAATGAAAGAATACTTTAAAATTTTTGTATTTTATCATTTCACTGATTTGAACAAGAGAGGATCCACTTAGCATTTTTACACAGCCGAACAATGTGTGGGCCTATCCGCGTGATGCCCACATTGCTAGACTATCACGGTGATTCTCAAACTTGAACGTGTGTCAGAATCACCAAGAGGTCCCCATTTCTGGAGTTTCTGGTGCAGGAGGTTTGGAGTGGGCCTGAGAATTTGCATTTCTAAGTTCCCAGGAGGTGCTGATGCTACTGAGAATGACCAGGATTTAGCATGCTGGGGGGTTAATCAGCTGGCAGGGGGAGTGAAGAGGACTCAGACCGATGGCTGCGGGTGTTCACTAAAGGGAGAGAGAGAGAGAAGCTACATCAGAACATTCAGCAGAAGATGGAGGCAAGAAGGGAGAAATTCAGAAATGTGCCTTTGATCCTTCCAAATCACAAGATTAAGGCAGATGGCTTCAGGGTAAGGGATTGGCAAACCTCTTGAGAGTGCAGTGCAAGGCAGGAGACACCATTATGACTTGATGATGGAATTATGAGGAGGCAGCAGGAGGAAGGGTAAAGAGCTTGAGCTCCAACACCAAACAGCCCTTGCTTGGTTCCAATCCAGGGTTTCCAATTTACCCAAGTGATTTGATTTTGTATAAGTGAGTTAACCTCTGACACTCAGTTGTCTTATCTGTACAGTAGGGACAGTTGCAATAACCTCATGGAGATTAAATGAACTATGTCAGACACTTAATATATAGTTATTAAGGAAATAAAGTATTAAAATATTTCTATTGGTCGTAATAAGAGAATCAGCTAATGATCATGGGGAATCTGGAGCCATGGATCACATTTGATGTGTGCTTGTATCCAAGCAGGACTTACAATGATTAAATCAAATGTCATGATTTTGAGGGATAAGAGGAAATTACAAACTGCAGAGAAACCACAATCCCTCACCCTCAATTACTGGGGATGGAGAAGAGGCATTGTTGAAACAGAGCAAAAAATTGCCACTAATCATATGCCCCAAGATACTTGAAGGATGTTTAGGAACATCCATCAACATCAAGGATCTATTTCCGGACTCTATAATATGTCATTCCAAAAATAACAACAACAATAGTAATAAAACAATAAAAATGGATATTTGTTGAATTATTTCTAAATTTTTACATGCCAGCCTAGCACAGTTGTAACGTGTATACATATACATATTTTGTGTGTGTATGTGTGTATATTGTACATATCAGTATAATTCTCCACAGAATTCTATAAGATAGGTATTATTAATATCCCAATATACTTTAGGGAATTCTGAAGTACAGACAAATTATGAAATGCTTAAGAAAAGCTCCATGGGCAAAAACATCAACATTCAATATGTAAGTCCAAAGTCAGCCCTTGAATTTTCTGTACTTGCCCTGTTTATGTTCTTTGATATCTCTTGCTTCATTCTTCCAACTTCTTAGCTACTCCAATACTTTTTATAGAGCAACCTGCTTGACTGGTTCATAACCCCTCACCATGTTCCCTGACATGTTCTCTTTATCCCTGGCATGTTGCTTTTTTTCTAAATTCATTCTTGATTTAAAAAATCTGTGAGGACCAACTGAGCACAACCAAGTGTTGCCATCCACATTTCTTTTTCCCATATCCAATCATGGAGGGTAGGGGATAATACAATATCACCCATCCTTGTGGAGGGAGTCAAGGTGACCACTAATGCCATGGCTAGGAAGACTAACTTTCTGATTAGGAGTTTCTACCAAGTTTCCATCATTAGCCTAGACTTCAAAAACAGCACTTGCCTGGCCCCCTCACAGACACTGTCTTGCTTTTTTAAGAGAGAGGAAATTAGAGAAACAGACTTTCTTGATAATAATCATCTCCTATCTCATGCTCTGACCCTCTGGCTGACATAATATCTCATTCTTTCTCTGTTCATGTATCCTTGCCTCTCAGTCTCTCCCCTCACACTCCTAGCTTAAGTCATTTTATCCTCTGTCACTTGAATCCTGGTGAGAATGAGTAATGCTCCAGTGTAGCACATTAGCAAGCATAAGGTTTCAGTACCTAAGACATATTGTTCTAAGGAGACCAAGTCAGTAGAGTTTGTTTCATTAAGCTAAAAGGCTTCAAGAGATAATTAGCACCCTATATTGAAATAGAGAGAAAACTCACTACTGTTTCTAGGAAAGTCATCATACTTGTGAGATTGCTTGAACTTCAAACTTAAATTCAATTTAAAATTTATTAAATTTTATCGCTTATGGCTTCTCAGAGACATTGTTGCACAAACAATGATATTCTCAGGTGCCTTTTTTACGGATGGAAAAGAAAAATTTGCCTCATTTAGGGTATCCACATCTCTCTAATTACATAGTCTTCAATGCTTACTTTTACCACTGAGCTTATAATACTACAATGAAATTGTCTACTTATAGCTACTTTCCCCACTAGTCTATGACCAAGGGGGACCCTATCTTATTCATCGTTGTATGTTCAGTATCTCAGTCCCTGGCACATAACATGTGTCTAAAGAATGTTTGTCAAATTGAACTCAACTAAAGTGGGATGAGGGATGTTGGGAGGAGGGGCCCTCTTCAAATTAAGGATATTATAAATTCTTGTGGGAATCCAGCTCTCACTGAGCCCTGAACATTAGGTTAGGTGCATACTTCTTAGGGTCTATGACTCCAGGAATATCTGATGTAAACACTCAAATGTCAGTTATTCAGTGTCTTGTTGATGGGTTTGCAAATTCTACGTGGTTCACATAGAGATGTTCTTCCTTTCAGGGAGGTGGGGTCCATTATTAAGCAACCTTTAATTTCTACTCTCTCTAACTTCAACACATGGTTCCTCCTACATTGCTTCACCCATATGCTACTTTAAATCAAGCAATTCAGGCTCGTTCTGTTGTACAGGAATTAATAGATATGTGGCCTGGATTTTCTAGATGACTGGGGTTTTGAGGGAAGAAGTTGGCATTTTAGCTGGTCAGGATCAGGTCAAAAGGAGGTATAAAGACCTTTATTGACTGGGGTTTCTCTATGTATTTCCTGTTCTATAAGCTTTGTAAGCATAGATGACAAGCATGACATTGAAAGGTACTTAGATAGAAAAAAGAAAAGAATAAGAGAATCATACCCACAGTGGGTGGGCAGGGAAGAGCTATCAGGTCTTGTGTCAACTTAGTCATCTCAACAGTACCCCCTGATGCCACAATTTGGGGTTATCTGTGCCCATGTTCCCTTTCATTCCTTTGTTATCTGAGAGTTGACTATCACTTTCAGTACAAACTCAAACTTTCATGAACCCTGATAGCCAAGGCTTGTTTCTAACATGCAATTTAGATACCTGGGAGATTATTTTCTCTTCTACTTTTGAAAAATGTATCTCTCTTTTCTTTTTGCCAAAGACAATAAACTAAGGACAAACTCAAAACTGTCAGCTCTGATACAGATTTTGTCTTGACCCCCTAATGAGATTAAATTCAAGACCAATTAGTTCTTTCATGACTTTCTTCTTTGATGGATGGCAGTAGTTGCTTTTGTCCCCCCACCAAAGGAATAAAATAAGAGGCAGAGAGCTGAAAGGGATAAAATAGCTTTTGGATAAGAAACCTTCAGTGTTTACTGGTTTTAGTGTTTTCCCCAGGTAAAGTCATAGAATTTTTCTGATGGGAGAATCAGAACTTGGCCTTAGAGCATAAGTGGTGCTAACATCTATTGCAAATATAAGAAAGCACTTCCAGCGTGAGGTGACTTGCTCCTCTGCGTGATAAGTCCCAGGCAAGCCTTCAGATAGCCGAAGTCTGGCTCATATCTTTACTGTAACCTCACAAGAGACCTTAAACTGGAAACACGCAGCTAAATCACTCCCAAATGCCTCACCCACAGACACTGTATGAGATAAAAATGTACTGTTTCAAGCTTCCACATTTTGTGGTAACTTGTTATACAGCAATTGAAGCAACAATGCTTAAGTTTTCTTCTAAAGTGTGACATGAAGAACCCACACAATACTCTTTCTACAGTCAAAAAGAGTTAAAAGGGTGGTGGTAAGATTGAAGTTTCCTCCTAGGACAATGATTTAATCATTTCAGATAATCAAGCCTATTGTTTTCCTCAAAAGCATCTGAGATGTTGGATTATTGGGTTATCAACTCACTTTCTTCAGTTGACAAGCCCAATCAACTGATATTACAGAGAAAGCGTATTTTAAGGGAAAGATCAAACTTTGTTACACCAGTGAAAATTAGCTCTTTATCTTTTCCCTTGTGGATTTGTCTGTTCTGAACAGAATACCAAAACTTGTAGCTACTTCATTACCCCCAAAATTGTGTTACTGAAAAGGTAATTTTGGTTTTCAGAGAGCTTCATCTGTCTAGAAAAAGTGTTTTTTCTTTTTCTCCTTATTTCAACCAGGAAGTATTTTATTTATTTTTTAAATATGTATTTATTTATTTTTGGCTGTGTTGGGTCTTCATTGCTGCGCATGGGCTTTCTCTAGTTGTGGCGAGCGGGGCTACTCTTCGTTGCACTGCACGGGCTTCTCATTGCGGTGACTTCTCCTGTTGTGGAGCATGGGCTCTAGGTATGCAGGCTTCAGTAGTTGTGGCACGTGGGCTCAGTAGTTGTGGCTCACAGGCTCTACAGCACAGGCTCAGTAGTTGTGGTGCACAGGCTTAGCTGCTCCACAGCATGTGGGATCTTCCTGGACCAGAGCTCGAACCCATGTCACCTGCATTGGCAAGCAGATTCTTAACCACTGCATGACCAGGGAAGTCCCAGGAAGTATTTTAATTTAGATGACTATCTTTTATTTTAGCCATATCAAATAATATAAATGTTAACATTTATAGTATAGCTAATTATTTAATTAACAACAAACACATTGGTGATAACTGTAATGTGTTGGGGTCAAGATAATAATGGTGATTTGATGAAAGCTCTGATAATATGCTAAGGGCTGTTTAAAAGTCAGCAGGCCAGTTTGAAAACCACAAAAATATAGACTTAGAGGACATGATTGTCTTATATGAGCCACAAAGGACAAGTGTCTGAAAATAAAAGCAAGTGTGTCAGCCAAAAAATATGACCAAGGAATTTTGACAGAAAGGTAATTTGTTCAGAATTCCCTTAGACATTCTACAATTAAGATAATGCCATTCAAAATGCCCTGAATTGGAATACAGAAAGCCCTGCAATTGAATTTCTGGTAAGATATTGAGACTGTCAGATTTCAGTTTCATGCTGGTAACATCAATCTGGGCATTATTTATTAATCTGACTTCTTGTTCAAGTATTTCTGTCTCCTAGTAAACTGTGGGACACTGAATAATACAAAGAATGCTTTATTCATTGTTGTTTTCATGCTACATTGTTGAACAAATAGAAGACACTCAACCAATGTTAGTTAAAGTTAGAAAGACGGCAGGGAAGGAGTGAGGAGGAAAGAAGAGAATGTCATCAAATAAGACATAAAATGCCCAGCTTAATAACAGAACTTGACATTGTTCTGTCATTAATTCATCAAATACTCACTGAACACTTACAGTTTCCGAATCCAGGTAACAAAGAGAATTTTTCTAGTCCGACTCCTGAGTAGCTTACTGTTAGACAAAGGTAATAGAAAATAAATAAAAACAAAATCATGGGAGCATATGCTTAATTTTATAATAGAGATTTGATTGGAAGGACTTCATAGAAGTTACCAGGCATCAAGGCACAGAAGGATATTAGAGATGCAATATCTGAAAAGACAAAGAGGTAAGTGAGAGACTGAATCAATAACATATATATGGTAAATCGTTTTAGTTTCTTAATTGACTCTCTCCTATAAGAGACACAATTCCAAGAGTTGCTATGTGACTTTTGGTGGCTCTCTCCAGTATATGTAGATGGCTGCACATCATTTTTGTTGAGACTGACCCTATGACCTTCTGTGACCAATGGAAGGACAATGGACATGACCTTGTCATATCCAAACAGAAGCTTTAAGAGCCCAACATGGTTTGGATGTTGTTTTCTTTGCTTTTTATCATGAGACTGAGTTAAGGTATAATTCTTAAAGCTGGGCTGTGAAATGAAAAGAGGCTCTGAGCAGAGTCACAGCAACTTGCAGCTGTGACATGTAGTACAGGAAAGAAATAAAGCTTTGTTGTTGGAAGCCATTGAGATATAGGATTGTTGTTTATTATCACAAGATAACCTAATGAAAGCTTACCATAGTAATGAAAATGATTAACCTTGTACATTGCCAACGGTGATGGCCACTCTAAGTATGTAATTATGTACACTATAGTCATTATTGTGAGTGTATAAACTCAAAAAACACCCACACATGCAGCTGTCAGAGTGATGGGCCCTTAAAATACCAACCGAATTACTTGGATACTTTATACAGATCTCTCACTGGAAACTCACATTCACATGCTTTTACCACTTATGGATTGTGCTGTCCCACTTAAATTGTTTCTGTTTTTTATTCATAAACATCACGTGTAATCAGAAACATATTGATTTTAAATGAATTTCAATCTGTTATTTGAAATTCAGTATGATTATGAATGAGGTTATAGTGATATTTATTCTAGGTTAATAACAATGAGCTCACAAAATTCAGAAAAGCTGAGTTATGCTATATCATATAGTGAAGGATGAACTGAGGGTACCCAAAGGATTGACCATGCTGGCTTGTGATGGTCAACCAGGTTCATGGAACACAATAGCATAGAAGCATGGGAGCAAGTTAGCTCCAACAAAGATTTCACACGCTCAGGTTCATGGTTTGGACAGTTGGAAGCTCTTCAATGTTTCCAATAGAAATAAACTTCTTTTTTTTCCCCTTAGGCAATTTACTGTGTATCCATTAACATGTATTCCATAGCAAATGATAACTGCCCTCATGAGGGTCTGTTGAGAGTTTAAAGCTGAATGAAGCAAGAGAAGAGGGAAACTAATGGGAGCATGATGTGATAGACCACATGGAGGTATACATAGCATTTCTAGACAGGAGGAGCAGACCCCTTTCTTTTATTTTTCTTCTAATTCACATATAATAAAATTTACCCTTTTAAAGTGTAAAATTCAGTGGTTCTTAGTATATTTATAAAGTTGTGACACCATCACCATATACGAATTCCAGAACATTTTCATCACCCCAAAAAGAAACATTCTACTCACTAGTAATTACACACTATTGCTCCCTCTTTCAGCTCCTAGAAACTATTGATCTGTTTTCTATCACTAAGGATTTGCCTATTCTGAACATTTTATATGAAAAGAGTCATACAAGATATGACCTTTTATGTCTGACTTCTCCCATTTAACATAATACTTTCATGGTTCACCAATGCTGTAACATTCATCAGTACTTTATTCCTTTTTATGGTGGAGTAATATTCCATTTTACGAATTTTTAAATATTTTTTATCCATTCCTCAGTTGATGGATATTAAAGTTGTTCCACTTTTTGGATGTTATGAATAATACTGCTATGTATCCGTGTGTAAGTTTTGTATGGATGAATGCTTTCATTTCTTTGGGGTATATACGCAGACACCTAAAAGTGCAATTTCCAGGTTATATAGTGATTCTATATATAACATTTTGAGAAAATGACAAACTGTTTTTCAAAGTGACTGAAAAATTTTTCATTACCACTAAGAACGTATGAGGGTTCCAAATTCTCCAGATCCTCTCCAACACTTGTTATTGTTCATCTTTTTGATTATAGCCATTCTAATGTGCATGAACAATATCTCATTTTTGTTTTGATTTACCTTTCCATAGTGACTAATGATATTCAGTGCACGATGTGCTTCTTGGCCATGAGCATATCTTCTTTAGGAAAATGTCTATCCAGATATTTACAGATTTTTTAATTTGGTGATTAGTCTTTTAATTCTTGGGTGTTAATTGTTCTTTTTATATTCTGAACACCAAACCCTTATCAAATATATAATTTTCAAATATAGTCTTCAATTTTATGAGTTGTCTTTTCATGTTCTTGACATTATCCTTTGAAGCACACAAGTTTTTAATCTTGTTGTAGCCTAACTGGTCTTTTTTTTTTTTTTTTCCTTTTGTTGTTGATGCTTTTGGTGTCATGTCTAAAAATTAATTGATTAATCCAAGATCAAAAAATGTGCTTCCATATTTTCTTTAATAATTTTGTAGTTTTAGTAGTTACATTTAGGTTTTTGATCTATTTTGAGTTAATTTTTGTATAAAATGTGAAATAGAACTTCACATTCATTTGCATGTGAGTATCCAATTGTGCCAGAATCATTTGTTAAAAAGATTTATTTCTTCTAGTGAATTGTCTTGGAAGCCTTAATAAAAATCAATTGACCCTAAATATTATTCCATTGATCTCTATACCTATTTACATACCCTACCAGTACCACACAGTCTTGGTTACCATAGCTTTGTAAAAAATTTTGAAATTGCAGAGTGTGAATCCTGCAACTTTAATCTTCTTCTCCAAGATTGGGCAATTCTGGTTCTTTTGTTTTTATATATGAATTTTAGGAGAAGCTTGTCAATTTCTGTTAAAAAAGCAGCTACAACTTTGAAAGAGGTTGTATTCAATCTCTGGAGCAACTTGGGAATTATTGCCCTCTTAATAATATTAAGTATTCTAATCCATGAATATGGATGTCATTCCATTTATCTAGATTTTGTTTTTAAATTTCTTGCAATGATTTTTTGCAGTTTTCAGTGTACAATTCTTGCACCTTTTGTGCTACATTTATTTCCAAGTATTTTCTTCTTTTTCATGCTATTGTAAATAATTTTTTTAATTTAAAATTTAGATTTTTATAGCTATCGTATAACAATATAGCTGATTTTTATATTGATATTTTCAATGTTGCTGAATTTGTTTTCAGCTCTAATAGTTATTTTGCAGGTTCTTAAAACCATAAAAGATAATGGCTTCTGAAAATAAATATAGTTTTACTTCTTCCTTTTTAATTTGGCCGGCATTTTTTTTCATTGCATAATTACCTAGCTAGAACATCCAGTACAAGGTGGAATAGAAGTTGTTATAGCAGAAATCCTTGTCTTGGTCCTGTATAGTTGAGAAAGGTTTAAGTTTTCCACCATGATGTTGGCTGTAGATTTCTCATAAGTAATTTTCTGGATTTCCTACAGCTCAATTTTTACCTTTCTTGAATTATTTTTATATACACACGGCAAGAGATGTTAACAATAACACAAATGCCACCCTGTTCCACCAGCAGATAATTGAGGGCTTTTCAGTTGCTCATTACCACCTTGGCTAGTGAGTTTAGTGTGTCTTCTTGGTCTTGGAGCCTAAGAAAAGTCCAAGTTATTGTGCACTGACCAGGCCATTACACAGGGAGTGCAGGATGAGAGGGACTTCAGTCGGAGATGACAGATCCAGCAATGTTTGATTCCGCCTTCTGTCGCCACAGCTGTTCTGATTTATATCACGGTGTTTTTGTGCCAGACACAGCAGAGGTTTCTGCAGGAATGAGGAGAGGTAAAATGCATGTTCCCACCCTCCTCCCATTTTATGAAACTCCTAAGATTGGAGATGCTCTTGTCCAATGATCCAGGGTGAGGACTACCCTGGTATAGCTACCCAGGCTGTTTGTTCAAGTGCTGAGGCTACAACTTCCACAGGAATCCACTGCACCTTTTGCTCCATCCAAACGTTTCAGCTCTGGTTGTGCAACCTAGGAAGGGAGGTCACATACTGAACAAATATGACATATTCTATAATATTGCCCACATGTACCTAGCGAGCAGAAGTCCCAGGTTCACCCAGGGAATCCTAGAGTCTTTATATTCTGTTGTGCCTCCACCATGACGTGGTGTACTTTGGTGGCAACCCTGCATTGTGCAAACTATCAGGCAAGTAACACCTGTTGTTCATAATCAGGAATAGCAGTCCCAGAATGTCAATGATTTCCACTACTCTGTCTTCTAGCTTGCTGATCCATTCCTCTGCATCATTTAGTATACTGTTGATTCCTTCTAGTGTACTTTTTATTTCAGTTATTGTATTCTTCATTTCAGTTTGGTTGTTATTTATATTTTCTAATTTTTTGTTAAAAGCTTCTAATTTCTCTGTCTGTTCATCGATTCTTCTCCCGAGTTCTTTGATCATCTTTCCATCATTACCGTGAACTCTTTCCTGGGTAGGTTGCCTATCTTCACTTCACTTAGTTCTTCTGGTGTTTTATATTGTTCCTTATTTTGGAACATGTTCCTCTGTCATCTCATATTGCCTAACTTGCTGGGTTTTTTTTTATGTATCTGGTAAGTTGGTTATGTTTCCCAACCTTGGAGAAGTGGCTTTTTGTAGGAAATGTACTATGCATCCCAACAGAACACTCCTCTCTGGTCACCAGAGCTATATGCTCTAGGAGTGCCCCCAATGTGGGCTGCATTGGTACTTCTGTTGTGGTGAGCTGACTACTGTGGGCAGTCTGGTAGGAGTTGCTGGCACCTGGTTTGGTTGAGTGCCAAGTCCTGCCTTGTGCGGAGGCTGCCAGCCACTGGTTGGCAGGGCAGGGTCATGAGGAAGCTGGCTGAAAAACCCTGAGGGGCCCCAGAAGTAGTGTTAGTTCACTGGTGGGCAGAGTCAGGATCCAGGAGACCTCGAGGATGATGCCCTCCCACCAGTGGGTGAAGCCAGGTCCTGGGATTAGTGCCAGCCAACTGGCAGGCAGGGCCAGGTGCTGGGGTCAAGCTGCAGGACCCTGGGATCCTAGAGGTAGTGTCAGACCTCTGGTGTGTGGAGCTAATTCCCGACACAACTGGTTGTGGGGTTTGTGGTGTCCCAAAGCTTGTATTGATGTGGATGGGTGAGGCTGAGGGCCAGCAGATCCTGAGGCTGGTGCCTGCTCGTTGGTCACTGGAGATTGGTCCTGGAGTCTCTGGCTACAGGGCCTTGGGGGGTCCCAGTTCTAGTACCTGCACAGTGGTGTGTGGGACTGGGTCCTGGTCTCCCTGGTGGGCAGGGCCATGCCCAAGGGTGGCTGGGGGCACAGGAGGTCTTTTTTATTTTAATATTTATTTATTTATTTATTTATTTTTAATTTTTGGCTGCATTGGGTCTTATTTGCAGCACCCGGGATCTTTCCATTGTGGCTCACAGGCTCTTCATTGTGGTGCACAGGCTCAGTAGTTCTGGTGCGTGGGCTCTCTAGTTGTGGTACGTGGGCTCAGTAGTTGCAGCGCACGGGAACTAAGATCCCGCTGCATGTGGGATCTTAGTTCCCTGACCAGGGATGGAACCCACGTCCCCTGCATTGGAAGGTGGATTCTTAACCACTGGACCACCAGGGAAGTCCCTCAGGAGGTCTTAAGGAAGATTGTCTGCTGGTTGCTGGGGCTGTGTGCCCACCAAGTTAGGTGCTTGGCCTGAAGTGTTGTAGTACTGGTACCTCTAGGCTGGTAGGGCTGGGTCCTCAGTCTAATAAGCTAGAAAGAGGATTCCAAAATGGCACTTTCCAGCACCAGTGTCCACATGGTAGAAGGAGCTTCCAAAAATGGCTTCCCCCAGTGTCTGTGTCCCCAGGGTGAGCTCCAGTTACCTCCTGCCTCTCCAGGAGACTCTCTAAGATCAGAAGGTGGATCTGACCCAGGATCCTTTTAAATTACTGCTTCTTCCCTGGGTCCCAGAGTGTGTGAGATTTTGTATGTGCCCTTGAAGAGTGGAACCTCTATTTCCTACAGCCTTCTGGCTTTCCAGAATGTAAGCTTCACTGGCCCTCAAAATCAAATGTTCTAGGGGCTCATCTTCCCAAGACAGAACCCCTGGCCTGGGGAGCCCAATGTATGGTTCAGACCCCTGGCTCCCTTGGGAGAGCCTCTGCAATTATAGTTATTCTTTCATTTGTGGGTTGCCCACCCTGGGTTATGGACCTTGAGTGTACCATGAGTTTGTCCTTCCTACTTGTCTCACTTTGGTTCCTTCTTTGTATCTTTAGTTCTAGAAGGTCTTTTCTCATAAGTTCCAGTCTTTCTCATCAATAGTTTCTCTGTAAGTAGTTGTAATTTTGGTGTCTGAATGAGAAGGTTAGCTCAGGGTCTTCCTACTCTACCAGTAAACAGAGTATTTAAAGATGTACTTCAATTAAAATTAGGTTATTAAGGTGGACCCTAAACCAATATGACTAATGTCCTTGGAAGAAGAGGAAACTTGGACATAGACATGTACATTGAAAAGACCATGTGAAGACACAGGGAGAAGAGAGCCCTCTATATGCCAAGGAAAGAAGTCTCAGAAGAAACCAACCGTGTGAACACTTTGATTTCAAATTTCTAGTCTCCAGAATTGTTAGAAAATAAATTTTTCTTGTTTGAGTTACGCAGTTTATAGTTTTTTCTTATGGCAGTCCTAGCAAACTAATACTGGTATCTGCTATCATTCTTAATATAGGTATTAATAGCTATATATTTCCATCTAAGGTCTGCTTTCAATGTAGCTCATAAATCTTGATATGGTGTGTTTTCAGTTTTATTCAGCTCAACATAATTTCTAATTTCCCTTGTGATTTCTTCTTTGACCCTTTGTTTATGTGGGAGTGTGTTGTTTAATTTCCACACATTTGTGTATTCCCTAAATTTTTATCTGTTGTATTCTCTAATTTCATACCATTTTAGTAGAGGAATATACTCTGTGTGATTTTAATCCTCCTGAAGTTATTGATATTTGTTTTATGGGCGAATGTATGGTCTATCCTGTAAAATAGTCCACGTGTGCCTTCAGCACTTGGAATGCTATCCTGTCTTCTGAACTTCATATATTTTGTTAATCTTACTGAGGAGCTCTTGTACATGATAAGTCATTTCTTTTTTGCTGCCTTCAAAATTCTCCGTGTCCTTGATTCCTCTGTTTGATTATAATGTGTCTAGGTGTGGATTTCTTTGGGTTTATCCTACTTGAATTTCATTGAACTTTGTGGATTTGTAGATTGAAGGTTTTCATCAAATTTGGAAAGTGGTCAGCCTTTATTTCTTCAAATATTCTTTTTTATCTTTCTGTTTCTCATCTCCTATGGGACTCTGAGATTCTCTTTTATGCATGTAATATGCTTGATTGTGTCCCACAAGTTTCTATGTCTCTTTATTTCTCTTCATTCATTTTTTCCTTTCTCTTCTTCAGAATGGATAATCTTAATATAAACATCTTCGTGTTTGCGAATTCTTTCTTTTGTCTGGAGAAATATGCTGTAGACCCCTTCTAATGATTTTTTTTAATTCAGTTATTGTATTTTTCAACTCCAGAATGTCCATTCGTTTGTTTGTTTTTTACTAATTTCTATCTCTTTATTTATATTCTCTATTTGATGAAAAATCATTCTCATACTTTGCTCTAGTTCTTTAGACAAGATTACATGTTATTCTTAGAAAATATTTAAAATAGCCTATTTCAAGTCTCTCTAGTGAGTCTAATGCCTGGACCTCCTCCAGTACAGTTTCTATTGATTTGCTCTTGTTTTCTTGTGTATGGGCCATACGCTGTTGTTTCTTTTCATATTTCATATTTTTGTTAAAAAACAAATTTAAAGAATTTAAAATAATATAAGGTAACAATTCTGTAAATCAACCTCTCTCCTCAAGATTTGTTTTTAGTTCTGTTTGTTCTTTTTGTTTGTTTAGTGACTTTTCTGAACTAATTCTTTATCATGTCTGACCACTGTTCTACTAATTTAAGAGTCAGCTAACGATTGTACAAAGATTTCCTTAGACGCCTGCAACCAATAATTCTCCCAGTCTTTGCCAAGGGGCTCTGTATGCATGTTTGTGTAAACCTTAAACACTCAGATAGACAATTGACACATATGCCTTATAATTCATTCCTACTTGTTAAGAGCCTTAAACTTAGGCAAGGATAAGAGAACGCTTTCAGACGAGCGTGTGCAAATTTCTGGGCATGAACACAGCCTTATCTGTGCAGATGGCATTCCGAGGAATATGCTGAAGATTTTTAAGGCCCTATGCACTGCTCATTCTTCCAGTGTTTAAACTTTTTGGTTAGTTTATTGCCCCAACTGTTATCTGCTTTCTCAGGAAGCTGAAAAATTCATAATTTTCCTATAATTTTTTGACAGCCCCCAGAGAAAAGTTTTTTCATACTAGTCAAGTTCTGTGTAAAGTCAAATATTGACAATGTTTCACCTGGGACTTCCAGGGAAACCCTAGACAGATAAATAATGTCAGTACTCTGAGAATGAGGTTTTGAAGGAACTCTAACCCTATTTTACCACCTCTGGAGGCTGTCAGGCTGCTGGTTTTCATTGTAATAGCAAGATGTTGATTTACAATTTTACCACAGAACTGAAGAGCAGGAGAAAGGAGTAGGGCTAGTTAGGACACTACAAATCTCACAATTTTTACCAAGAATCAGCCGTTTTTCTTAAACAATCTTGAATTTTTGCAAGCTTTTGGTTAATTTCCAGAATCCTGAAAAATTTGATTATGGAAATTTGTTCCATTTATCTGTTGCCTTTATGAAGAAGTGAATTTTGGAAGTCCTTACTATTGCCATTTTCACATTATTCAGAGATTCCATTTTTAATATCACATTTCCTCTATGCAACTAAATTATTTTCAGTAATAAATAATCATTCTTTTATTTTATTTTTTACTTTTAAAACAAATCATTACCAATTTTAAAATAACATATTTCAGTCGTAGAGATATTATTTACATTCAGCAAAATAATTTTCTGTATGCGCAAAAACTTGCATTTACCAAATAAAAATATTCACTTCACATTGTGTTTTACTATTTTAAACACAAATATATATCCCAAATGTACATATAGAATTATGGAATTGAAGTAACTTAAGTGGTGTTTCTTCAGTTTTATAATCAGTGTGCTATTATTGTTTATTTTGAATATTCTCTTTTAGTGCAGAAATATGAAGTACCAAAGGGTTTGGAGACCCAAAGTTTTGCAAGTGAACTTGAACTATTCTACACCCTTGTGAACTTAACTGTGTCTTTACTCTCAAATAGAACACATTTACCCAAGTCTGTGTGTCAGGGGCTGATGGTATTAACTGGAGTTGTACAAATTAACTTCTATGAGAAATATAATGTTTATTAAAGAATAAATATCAAATGTGTATCAATTTGAATCTCATATATATACTATTAAAACTCAATAATAGCTGCATTGATCCTTTGCACTAACATTCTTCAGAATGTACACATTTATTGCCTGAATGTGGGATGCACTACTTCCCCCTCCAGGTGCCTGGTGTGCCACCCTGATATGTGCTCACCTTTTCCTCTTTTGAACACAGTACAGACATGTTATCTCTCACCTGAGCCTCTCTACCTGCCCTTATCTCTGCACAGTGTTTTCTTCTCTTCATTACAATCTTTCTTTATCTAATTCCAGCTAGTCTTTTCTGTTTTTGCTAAGGTATCACATCTTCAGAGGAGTGTTCCTGATCCCCCTACCTCCACCCAAATTTGTCTATGCTCTAATAACAAATATCTTGTGCATATCCATATTCTAGCACTTTCCATTTTGTATTGTCATTGTGTGCTTGTCTCTCTTTTGGAGACAGAAAGTAAGTCTGATTCAGCTTTGTTAACAACTAGTAGTGCTTGTCATGTATCAATAATGTAATAATTATTTTTGGATGGAAGGATGGGAAAAGGACCACTGTTGTTCACTGAAATAATTTTATAGCCATACAAAGTAGAAAGATTAGAGTAGTTAATGTAATCAAATATTGGTGGCCAGCATACAGACTGATTTCTGCTCTTTCAGTATATATTTATTCCCTAAGTATGAATTTATCTTTGAAAGGTATTTCTCAAAGTGTGAGCAATAACTCCCTTAAGAAAATATTTCTTCATAAAATGTGTAAGACACATGAAATTTTATAACTGCTGTAGCAGTAGACAGAGTGCTACACTAGAAATATAAGAAGATTATTCAAAGATGGGCCATTAAGTGGAGCACAGTTTGAATTATCTAAGGCTGATGACATGAATATCTTTGTAGACTTAAAATAAAACAATAAGTAATACATTGTGTGATCATAATTAGCTATTATCATATTCTTATAATG
This sequence comes from Balaenoptera musculus, assembly GCF_009873245.2. NCBI lineage: Eukaryota > Metazoa > Chordata > Mammalia > Artiodactyla > Balaenopteridae > Balaenoptera > Balaenoptera musculus. Next base: position 100,207,779 of record NC_045789.1, read on the forward strand.
TTAACTTACATCAAAGTACTTATAAAAATTTATTCAGATTATCCACATTTGTAAATTCCTCTTTTTTATGGGTTGTTTCCTTTTTAAAAAAAATTTGCCAATACATGAAAATAGATATATTTAGAATTTTAGGGTAAGTTTTGTTTATATCGTGGATTTTCTAATGATAAACTCTTTAAAGTGGTACTTATCTTTTGAAGGTTATTTAAAACACTCTGTCACTCTTGGGAAACAGTCTAATTGCTAGCAAAATGGCTTTATCAATTAAACTGGAAGTTATAAAATATCCTATTTACACTTTGATTTTATGTCTTTGTAATTTGCCCTCTAATCTCATTGGCCACTCATTTTCAGTATCTTTTACTCTTTTCTCAGGTCTTTAAAGATTAAAATGTTTTAGTATTTAGTTCTTAGACTTGTTCTTTGTTGTCAGCTTTTACTTTAGGTTACCTCATCAATTGAATGATTTTATGTGCCTTAACCTTGATGATTATTAAATGTGTATTTCAAGTCCTGACTTCTCCCAGTGAACTTCACACTCAATTATCTAACTGTCTATGAGATCTATCGAATGTCTAATATACATCTCAAACTTAAGATTTCCAAAACTCAGCTCTTATTTTCCACCTACACTCAAATCTGCTCTGTCTCAGTTATTCTCATCCCAGTAAATAACAAATCTAAACTTTAGAAGGCATGTGGGTCAAAAACTTAAGTAATTTTTGAATAATTCCTCTCTCTACATTTATAGATATCCATCACAAAGCAAATGCTCTTAGCTTTAACTTCAGACTTCCCTTCACCAACAAATTTCTATAATATTCTTTGTCACCAACCAAGAGCAAGCACCACCATTGCTCACCCATCCCACTGCAATAGCATCCTAGTTATCTTTTTACTTCAACCGTGATCATCTCTCTCATAATATACACACACAAACTTTTCAACATCGCTGCATGACTGAGACTTTTAAATTTCAAAACTGTTGGAATCTTCCAGTGCTAGCCTTTTTCACAAAGAGAAAAATTTTAGTTTTTACAGTGTTCTACAAGGTGCCACAGTTCTTAGTTTACTATAGTAACCTTGCTACCACATATACTTCTGCCCCAGGCTGTTCCAGCATCTCAGAACACAATTTTATGGAATCTCATTGGCTGCAGAGATTACTTTATGGAGAATTAGCACATTTACATAACTAAGTTTTTCTATCCTAGAATGAGCTGTTTTTCTTTTTTAATATAGTTTTTCCCACAAATGAATCTGTACATTTCTTATATTTCCCTCTATGTTTTATTTGTTATATCTCTAGCCTTTGTTATTATTCTTAATGTGCACTCAATGTTTTTTACAATTATGTTTTCTAATTAATTATTATCTGACTACATCAGGGTTTTTCAATCTTGGCACAATTTAATATTTTGGGCTGATAATTCACTGTAGACACAGGTTGTTCTGTGCATTGTAGGGTATCTAGCAGAATCGTTGGCCTTTATGCAATAGATGGTCAGTAGCATTGCTCCGACTGTGATAACTAAAAAATGCCTCCAGATATCTTGTGAGGCACAGAATTGCCCATGGTTGAGAAGCACTGATCTTTATGAAAGTACAGATGGGTTCTTATGTGCTGCATGCAGCTCATTCTCATTTGGTCTAAATGTTTCCCATGTTCCATATAATCTTAATTGGTTCTTAATTTGAAAACTTATGGGACCTAACATATTGGCTATAAGAGATAGACATGTCAAGAGATTTCCTCAGAGCCTCACATACATTAAGTCCATGATTCCCAGTAATCATAAATCTACCAGTTTATGTGCTTTAGCCAGCACTAAGTAATTGAAAGTGCAAGGGCATTGGGGACCTATAACCTGGGTGTGGGTCTTAACTCCATTGTCTAGTGGGTATACAGTTTCATAGACATAATTTAAACTCTTTAAGTCTCCATTTTCTCATCTGTAAATGGGAGGTGGAAGCAGCTGCTTTACACAAGTGTTTTGAAGTTTAGTAATGATATATGTGCGGTCCAGAACACATATTAGACCAATATATGTGGCAATTGGGAGCTCTCCATAAGGCCTAAGGGCGGGACTGCAGAGGTGGAAAATAAATATTCCTTGATCAGCACTGCACTGGGCAGTGCATTATATTTACCACTTTATTGAGTGTTCTCTCTAGGGATTATGGAAAACTGAATTTTCAAATGTGTGATATCTAGACCCTGTCTTTAAGAAGTTCACTGACAGGTAAAAAGAAACAGTGACAGTACAAGGTGGCCTGCACATAATAAGTAAATGAATTATACCAATACAGGGAACAGATTCAGAGGGGTGATATTTCTGTGATGCCTCATCTCAAGAGTAAGAATTGATGTGATAAAAATGATTATCCTTATGTAAAATATTAATTTGGTAAAATAATAATTGGTTTACAATTCCAAAATTTCCATCAATAATCCACGTCTCTGGAAATTTCCTTTTGGGGTTAGCTATTTGTGTTAAGTAATGAACCCTTTTAACCAAACTCAAAAAATACCTTGGAGGGACTCATACAAGTTGTTTCTTCCTTAGTCTGCTAAACAGCATAAAATAACTAACCAGAGAGTTAAGAGGGATTTGCAGTTGTTTGGCAAAGTTAGGATTAGCAGGACATGAAAAGAAAATAAACATCAGCTGACCTAGAGCTACTACCTCTTCCTGAAGCCCCAGATTTGATAAGGGGAAAGAGCTATAATTTACAGCAGGAATTAATTTATTCACCAAATAATCATTTTTAATTTTTAGAAAAAATTCAGAATGTTTTACATGATTCTTTTGTTGATAGTTGATCAAAAGTAGGCCTTCCCATGCCAATACACAAATCCAAGAAATCAGACTTCAGGAGAAGAAAAAGAAAAAAAGAAAAAGTAGATACACTGTCTGCTTTAAGGTTGTCACTTTTTTTTTTTTTAATTAAGAAAATGAGACCCAGAGTGATGAAATGACTTGTTCATAGTAACATACTTCTTTTCTTTTAAAGAGAAAGTTAGAACACACTTATCCCCACACTTAGCCAGTGTTTTTTCTATTATATTTGCTCCTTTTCCACATACTTCACTTTGTCATTTTTTTTTTTTTTTGAAATGAATGGTGCTTGGATCAGTTCCAGAGGCAAATGCACCTTCAGCTCCATTTCAGGAGTCCATCTTGTAATTGTAACACCTGATCTCTGTCCCAGTGCCTGAACCCAATCACTGGAGATAATTTGAGTTGACTGAAACTCCTCAAGTCAGCCATTGACCCTCTTCATTCACAGTATGCCACTGTGATAGGCAAGGTTGGTCACTGCCACTTTAAATTAGTGGTTTATCTTGAGTCCTGGAGAATGCAAGTCCTTTCAGGGGGAAAGGATGATGAATCACATGGCAGGGAGCAAATGTAACTGTGATTAATGGGACATTACACAACAACAAAAAAATAGAACCAACTGTGCACAGAGATAACTGGAACCACAAAGACTAACTTATTGTCCAAGTTGATGTAATTAACTTCAAGCCCCTTCAGAGCCTGGCTGGCTGATTCCGGTGAGCCTTTCCATTGTGCTGGTAATAATGACAAAATTGTGGCTCCTTAGTTCAAATACTATCCTATTAAGGACTATTTTTCTCCAATGCTTGGCACTGATAAAATATCTAAGACTAAGATATGGCAATTTGAAGTAGCACAATTATAAGCAACTGTTCAGATTCATCCAACTTTCCCTTTTTCCCAGCGAAGACAATGGAAGACCACTCCTCTTATGATATATGAGCTTCCTCAAATATATCAATGAAGAAGGGCTTACTGATTATCTTTTTTTTTGGGGGGGGGTTGTTCTGAGTTAAAAGAAAAGAAGTTTTTAGAAAATGTCGTATTACAGTAACTATGATGAAGAAAGATTTCTGTTTTATTATCATGATCCAATAGCATAACTTATCCTGTCCATGCAAGTACGTTTCTCTCATTCATAGGAAATAAGTAATTGCTTTGTCTATTAGAAGGAATGGTTGGCTTGAATACTTATGAGAAAGTATTATGGATTCAGAAATTATTTTGCACACTTTAAATAAAGAATATTAGCGTTATGTATATTTTCATCCATTGAAATCTTGTCCACATTCTTCAGTTAGCAACGTTGGAATGAGATTCTGCATTTAAAAATGCTTGCCAACCTCTTTGCAAAATTTGGAGGCTTCCCAAATATTTGATACCTGTTTCATTTCATGTTTTTGGAATTGTTTGTCTACTCCCACAGGCTAACAGAATAGCAAATACTTCCTCTAAAATTCTGAGATATGATATATTCAGAATACCAATTTTTTTTCCAACTGCCAGGTGTGTTTTTCTCCTCCTGACTTTGAAATTATAATAACATCGCATAATTTATAGTGTATTTATCCTTTACAAATAATATTAATCTAATTGATTCGATCAGGATAGATGTTAGAGAGTAGAGGTGTGCTATGAGTGAAAGAGCATGGACTCTGGGGTCACCTATCTACGTGTGACTTTTAGATCACTTAATTTTTCATATGAGTATTAAGTAACTTATTTTCTCTCTCTGAGTCTCATTTTCCTTGTCCATTAAAAGCGGTTAATAATATTTACTTCATAGACGTTTCTGAATACCGAAAGAGACCTTGTATGCATGGTATGCTATGAAATCATTCAACTATTTCTTTCCACTATTCCCACACTTTCTTTAGTGGAAGAAAGCATGATGTTTTATTTATCTTTGTGTTTCCCGAGAAAAGAGAAAGAAATGAGGTAATGTAGCTTTTATTAAGAACATACCGCAATTCAAGTTCTGTTGTAGTTCATTTCACATACATCAGATTATTCAAAAGGTATTATCTCAATTTTTGCAAGTAAGGAAAGAAGATGTTGGGAATATTAAATAAATGATTAAAAAAGTGTCCAGGCCAGTGCTTTAAGTTTAACAAATGATTTCTGAAATGAAACATGAAATGCAAGTATGATGAGACACCATGGGTGAGCATTCTCTAATCTGTATGTCACTCAGGGTCCCATGCCAAGCTTCAGAACAGGCCCAAAGTCCTGCATATGCAGGCAGCTCCAGCCACATGTGTAGTCCTTCAGCCTTAGTTCTACTTGCTTCATATCCACTCGCCACTCTTCCTTCCTTGAATCAATTTCACTCTGCTACTGACCCTACTGCCATCAGTATTGCTCCTCATTCTTCAACTTCCATAGTAGGCTCTTTGCTCTTGATAATGACCGTCATTCCCCCAGCTATAACTTTGATTCCTATCCATGATTCTGGTCTTCACCAACTCTCTGCATCAATGACTGCTACAAACAAACATCTTTCCAAACTTGAGTTGCTTTGGCAATCCTCTTATCATTACTTCCTCTTTTGTTAGGCTCACACTTAGTGCATCTTGTTCAGTTAAAAAGGAAATATAGTGTCAAAGAAAGATTATTCAGTGGCACTTGTTTTTTTTTTTTTTTTAAACATCTTTATTGAAGTATAATTGCCTTACAATGGTGTGTTAGCTTCCGCTTTATAACAAAGTGAATCAGTTATACATATACAATATGTTCCCATTTCTCTTCCCTCTTGCATCTCCCTCCCTCCCACCTTCCCCATCCCACCCCTCTAGGTGGTCACAAAGCACCGAGCTGATCTTCCTGTGCTATGAGATTGCTTCCCACTAGCTATCTATTTTACATTTGGTAGTGTATATATGTCCATGACACTCTCTTACCCTGTCACATCTCACCCCACCCCCTCCCCATATCCTCAAGTCCATTCTCTAGTAGGTCTGTGTCTTTATTCCCGTCTTGCCACTAGGTTCTTCATGGCCTTTTTTTTTTTTTTTCCTTAGATTCCGTATATATGTGTTAGCATACTGTATTTGTTTTTCTCTTTCTGACTTACTTCACTCTGTATGACAGACTCTAACTCCATCCACCTCATTACAAATACCTCCATTTCATTTCTTTTTATGGTTGAGTAATATTCCATTGTATATATGTGCCACATCTTCTTTATCCATTCATCTGTCGATGGACATTTAGGTTGCTTCCAGGTCCTGGCTATTGTAAATAGAGCTGCAATGAACATTGTGGTACATGACACTTTTTGACCTATGGTTTTCTCAGGGTATATGCCCAGTAGTGGGATTGCTGGGTCGTATGGTAGTTCTATTTGTAGTTTTTTAAGGAACCTCCATACTGTTCTCCATAGTGGCTGTATCAATTTACATTGCCACCAACAGTGCAAGAGTGTTCCCTTTCCTCCACACCCTCTCCAGCATTTATTGTTTCTAGATTTTTTGATGATGGCCATTCTGACCGGTGTGAGATGATATCTCATTGTAGTTTTGATTTGCATTTCTCTAATGATTAATGATGTTGAGCATTCTTTCATGTGTCTGTAGGCCATCTGTATATCTTCTTTGGAGAAATGTCTATTTAGGTCTTCTGCCCATTTTTGGATTGGGTTGTTCATTTTTTTGTTATTGAGCTGCATGAGCTGCTTGTAAATCTTGGAGATTAATCCTTTGTCAGTTGCTTCATTTGCAAATATTTTCTCCCATTCTGATGGTTGTCTTTTGGTCTTGTTTATGGTTTCCTTTGCGGTGCAAAAGCTTTTAAGTTTCATTAGGTCCCATTTGTTTATTTGTGTTCTTATTTCCATTTCTCTGGGAGCTGGGTCAAAAAGAATCTTGCTGTGATGTATGTCATGAGTGTTCTGCCTATGTTTTCCTCTAAGAGTTTGATAGTGTCTGCCCTTACACTTAGGTCTTTAATCCATTTTGAGTTTATTTTTGTGCATGGTGTCAGGGAGTGTTCTAATTTCATACTTTAACATGTACCTGTCCAGTTTTCCCAGCACCACTTATTGAAGAGGCTGTCTTTTCTCCACTGTATATGCTTGCCTCCTTTATCAAAGATAAGGTGACCATATGTGTGTGGGTTTATCTCTGGGCTTTCTATCCTGTTCCATTGATCTATATTTCTGTTTTTGTGCCAGTACCAAACTGTCTTGATTACTGAAGCTTTGTAATAGAGTCTGAAGTCAGGGAGCCTGATTCCCCCAGCTCCATTTTTCGTTCTCAAGATTGCTTTGGCTATTCGGGGTCTTTTGTGTTTCCATACAAATTGTGAAATTTTTGGTTCTAGTTCTGTGAAAAATGCCAGTGGTAGTTTGATAGGGATTGCATTGAATCTGTAGATTGCTTTGGGTAGTAGAGTCATTTTCACAATGTTGATTCTTCCAATCCAGGAACATGGTATATCTCTCCATCTATTTGTATCATCTTTAATTTCTTTCATCAGTGTCTTATAATTTTCTGCGTACAGGTCTTTTGTCTCCTTAGGTAGGTTTATTCCTAGATATTTTATTCTTTTTGTTGCAATGGTAAATGGGAGTGTTTTCTTAATTTCACTTTCAGATTTTTCGTCATTAGTGTACAGAAATGCAAGAGATTTCTGTGCATTAATTTTGTATCCTGCTACTTTACCAAATTCATTGATTAGCTCTAGGAGTTTTCTGGTAGCATCTTTAGGATTCTCTATGTATAGTATCATGTCATCTGCAAATAGTGACAGCTTTACTTCTTCTTTTCCGATTTGGATTCCTTTTATCTCTTTGTCTTCTCTGATTGCTGTGGCTAACACTTCCAAAACTATGTTGAATAATAGTGGTGAGAGTGGGCAACCTTGTCTTGTTCCTGATCTTAGTGGAAATGGTTTCAGTTTTTCACCATTGAGGACAATGTTGGCTGTGGGTTTGTCATATATGGCCTTTATTATGTTGAGGAAAGTTCCCTCTATGCCTACTTTCTGCAGGGCTTTTATCATAAATGGGTGTTGAATTTTGTCGAAAGCTTTCTCTGCATCTATTGAGATGATCATATGGTTTTTCTCCTTCAATTTGTTAATATGGTGTATCACGTTGATTGATTTGCCTATATTGAAGAATCCTTGCATTCCTGGGATAAACCCCACTTTATCATGGTGTATGATCCTTTTAATGTGCTGTTGGATTCTGTTTGCTAGTATTTTGTTGAGGATTTTTGCATCTATGTTCATCAGTGATATTGGCCTGTAGTTTTCTTTCTTTGTGACATCTTTGTCTGGTTTTGGTATCAGGGTGATGGTGGCCTCGTAGAATGAGTTTGGGAGTGTTCCTCCCTCTGCAATATTTTGGAAGAGTTTGAGAAGGATAGGTGTTAACTCTTCTCTAAACGTTTGATAGAATTCACCTGTGAAGCCATCTGGTCCTGGGCTTTTGTTTGTTGGAAGGTTTTTAATCACAGTTTCAATTTTAGTGCTTGTGATTGGTCTGTTCATATTTTCTATTTCTTCCTGGTTCAGTCTCGGCAGTTTGTGCATTTCTAAGAATCTGTCCATTTCTTCCAGGTTGTCCATTTTATTGGCATAGAGTTGCTTGTAGTAATCTCTCATGATCTTTTGTATTTCTGCAGTGTCAGTGGTTACTTCTCCTTTTTCATTTCTAATTCTATTGCTCTGAGTCTTCTCCCTTTTTCTCTTGATGAGTCTGGCTAATGGTTTATCAATTTTGTTTATCTTCTCAAAGAACCAGCTTTTAGTTTCATTGATTTTTGCTATTGTTTCCTTCATTTCTTTTTCATTTATTTCTGACCTAATCTTTATAATTTCTTTCCTTCTGCTGGCTTTGGGTTTTTTTTGTTCTTCTTTCTCTAATTGCTTTAGGTGCAAGGTTAGGTTGTTTATTCGAGATGTTTCCTGTTTCTTGAGGTGGCTTTTATTGCTATAAACTTCCCTCTTAGCACTGCTTTTGCTGCGTCCCATAGGTTTTGGGTCGTCGTATCTCCATTGTCATTTGTTTCTAGGTATTTTTTGATTTCCCCTTTGATTTCTTCAGTGATCACTTCGTTATTAAGTAGTGTATTGTGTAGCCTCCATGTGTTTGTATTTTTTACAGATCTTTTCCTGTAATTGATATCTAGTCTCATAGCGTTGTGGTCAGAAAAGATACTTAATACGATTTCAATTTTCTTAAATTTACCAAGGCTTGATTTGTGACCCAAGATATGATCTATCCTGGAGAATGTTCCCTGAGCACTTGAGAAAAATGTGTATTCTGTTGTTTTTGGGTGGAATGTCCTATAAATATCAATTAAGTCCATCTTGTTTAATGTATCATTTAAAGCTTGTGTTTCCTTATTTATTTTCATTTTGGATGATCTGTCCATTGGTGAAAGTGGGGTGTTAAAGTCCCCTACTATGATTGTGTTGCTGTAGATTTCCCCTTTTATGGCTGTTAGTATTTGCCTTATGTATTGAGGTGCTCCTATGTTGAGTGCATAAATATTTACAATTGTTATACCTTCCTCTTGGATCGATCCCTTGATCATTATATAGTTTCCTTCTTTGTCTCCTGTAATAGTCTTTATTTTAAAGTCTATTTTGTCTGATATGAGAATTGCTACTCTAGCTTTCTTTTGGTTTCCATTTGCATGGAATATCTTTTTCCATTCCCTCACTTTCAGTCTGTATGTGTCCCTAGTCTGAAGTGGGTCTCTTGTAGACAGCATATATATGGGTCTTGTTTTTGTATCCATTCAGCCAGCCTGTGTCTTTTGGTGGGAGCATTTAATCCATTTACATTTAAGGTAATTATCAGTATGTATGTTCCTATTCCCATTTTCTTAAATGTTTTGGGTTTGTTATTGTAGGTGTTTTCCTTCTCTTATGATTCTTGCCTATAGAAGTTCCTTTAGCATTTGTTGTAAAGCTGGTTTGGTGGTGCTGAACTCTCTCAGCTTTTGCTTGTCTGTAAAGGTTTTAATTTCTCCATCAAATCTGAATGAGATCCTTGCTGGGTAGAGTAATCTTGGTTGTATGTTTTTCTCCTTCATCACTTTAAGTATATCCTGCCACTCCCTTCTGGCTTGCAGAGTTTCTGCTGAAAGATCAGATGTTAACCTTATGGGGATTCCCTTGTGTGTTATTTGTTTTTTTTCCCTTGCTGCCTTTAATATGTTTTCCTTATATTTAATTTTTGACAGTTTGATTAATATGTGTCTTGGCGTGTTTCTCCTTGGGTTTATCCTGTATGGGACTCTCTGTGCTTCCAGGACTTGATTAACTATTTCCTTTCCCATATTAGGGAAGTTTTCAACTATAATCTCTTCAAATATTTTCTCAGTCCCTTTCTTTTTCTCTTCTTCTTCTGGGACCCCTATAATTCGAATGTTGGTGTGTTTAATGTTGTCCCAGAGGTCTCTGAGACTGTCCTCAGTTCTTTTCATTCTTTTTTCTTTATCCTGCTCTGCAGTAGTTATTTCCACCATTTTATCTTCCAGGTCACTTATCCTTTCTTCTGCCTCAGTTATTCTGCTATTGATCCCATCTAGAGTATTTTTAATTTCATTTATTGTGTTTTTCATCATTGCTTGGTTCCTCTTTAGTTCTTCTACGTCCTTGTTAAATGTTTCTTTTATGCATTTTGTCTATTCTATTTCCAAGATTTTGGATCATCCTTACTATCATTATTCTGAATTCTTTTTCAGGTAGACTACCTATTTCCTCTGCATTTGTTAAGTGTAGTGTGTTTTGACCCTGCTCCTTCATCTGCTGTGTGTTTTTCTGTCGTCTCATTTTGCTTATCTTACTGTGTTTGGGGTCTCCTTATCACAGGTTGCAGGTTCGTAGTTCCCGTTGTTTTTGGTATCTGTCCCCAGTGGCTAAGGTTGGTTCAGTGGGTTGTGTAGGCTTCCTGGTGGAGGGAACTAGTGCCTGAGCTCTGGTGGATGAGGCTGGATCTTGTCTTTCTGGTGGGCACGTCCACGTCTGGTGGTGTATTTTGGGGTGTCTGTGGCCTTATTATGATTTTAGGCAGCCTCTCTGCTAATGGATGGGGCTGTGTTCCTCTCTTGCTAGTTGTTTGGCATAGGGTGTCCAGCACTGTAGCTTGCTGGTCGTTGAGTGAAGCTGGATCTTGATGTTGAGATGGAGATCTCTGAGAGATTTTTGCCATTTGGTATTACGTGGATCTGGGAGGTCTCTTGTGGACCAGTGTCCTGAAGTTGGCTCTCCCACCTCCGAGGTACGGCCCTGATACCTGGCTGAAGCACCAAGAGCCTTTCGTCCACACGGCTCAGAGTAAAAGGGAGAAAAAATAGAAAGAAAGAAAGAAAGAAAGAAAGAGGCTATAATATAGTGAAGTAAAATAAAGCTATTATAAAGCAAAGCTATACAGACAAAATCTCCCCCAGAAGCATATACATATACACTCACAAAAAAAAAGGAAAAGGGGAAATATTAATATATCCTGCTCCCAAAGTCCACCTCCTGAATTTGGGATGATTCGTTGTCTATTCAGGTATTCAACAGATGCAGGCACATCAAGTTGTTTGTGGAGTTTTAATCCGCTGCTTCTGAGGCTGCTGGGAGAGATTTCCCCTCCTTGTCTCCGTTCACACAGCTCCTGGGGATCAGCTTTGGATTTGGACCCGCCTCTGCGTGTAGGTCGCCTGAGGGCGTCTGTTCCCCGCCCAGACAGGACGGGGTTAAAGGAGCAGCTGCTTCGGGGGCTCTGGCTCACCCAGGCCGCGGGGAGGGAGGGGTGCAGAGGAGGCGGGGCGAGCCTGCGGCGTCAGAGGTGGCGTGACGTTGCAGCAGCCTGAGGCGCGCCGTGTGTTTTCCCGGGGAAGTTGTCCCCGGATCACGGGACGCTGTCAGTGGCGGGCTGCACGGGCTCCCGGGAGGGGCGGCGCGGAGAGTGACCTGCGCTCGCACACAGGCTTTCTGGAGGCGGCAGCAGCAGCCCCAGCGTCTCACGCCCGTCTCTGGGGTCCGCGCTGACCGCCGCGGCTCGCGCCAGTCTCTGGAGTTCGTTTAGGCGGCGCTCTGAATCCCCTCTCCTTGCGCGCCGCGAAACAAAGAGGCAAGAAAAAGTCTCTTGCCTCTTCGGCAGCTACAGACTTTTTCCCGGTCTCCCTCCCAGCCAGCTGTGGTGCACTAACCCCTTCAGTCTGTGTTCACGCCGCCAATCCCAGTCCTCTCCCTGCGATCCGACCGAAGCCCAAGCCTCCGCTCCCAGCCCCGCCCGCCCCGGCGGGGGAGCAGACAAGCCTCTCGGGTTGGTGAGCGCTGCTCGGCGCCGAGCCTCTGTGCGGGAGTCTCTCCGTTTTTCCCTCTGCGCCCCTGTTGCTGTGGGATCCGCGCTGTTAGCCGCGGCTCGCGCCCGTCTCTGAAGTTCGTTTAGGCGGCGCTCTGAATCCCCTCTCCTCACGCACCAGGAAACAGGGAAGAAAAAGTCTCTTGCCTCTTCGGCAGCTGCAGACTTTTTCCCGGACTCCCTCCCGGCTAGCTGTGGTGCACTAACCCCTTCAGGCTGTGTTCACGCCGCCAATCCCAGTCCTCTCCCTACGATCCGACCGAAGCCCGAGCCTCAGCTCCCAGCCCCGCCCGCCCCGGCGGCTGAGCAGACAAGCCTCTCGGGCTGGTGAGTGCTGGTCAGCGCCGAGCCTCCGTGCGGGAAGTGCGGGAATCTCTCCGCTTTGCCCTCCGCACCCCTGTGGCTGCGCTCTCCTCCGTGGCTCCGAAGCTTCCCCCCTCTGCCACCCGCAGTCTCTGCCCGCGAAGGGGCTCCTAGTGCGTGGAAATCTTTCCTCCTTCACAGCTCCCTCCCACTGGTGCAGGTGCCGTCCCTATTCTTTTGTCTCTGTTATTTCTTTTTTCTTTTGCCCTACCCAAGTACCGGGGGAGTTTCTTGCCTTTTGGGAGGTCTGACGTCTTCTGCCAGCGTTCAGTGGGTGTTCTGTAGGAGCAGTTCCACGTGTAGATGTATTTCTACTGTATCTGTGGGAAGGAAGGTGATCTCCGCGTCTTACTCTTCCGCCATCTTCTCTCCTCCTTCCAGTGGCACTTGTTAAAGCATAGTTTGAAAGACTTTATTCAAGGGAGGGCCATCATGGTAGGAATAGGGACCATTGTGTTGGAATTTTACAGTGATGGAGAGAGTTTGGACTCAACTCTGAATACAGCATGTGCAAGTGGGAATTTATGGCCAGGGATTAGGGTAGAGGTCAGTGGATGGAAAATTAATTAGAGGAAACCTCAGGAGTAAGGAAGATTCTGATTTAACTGATCTAACATGATTCTTGCTGAAGGCATGCAGGGTGATCAGACTTCACCTAGGGGATGGTGGAGGTGAGAAACCCAATCAGATATTGAAGATAATTAGATATTGAGTGTGGGAGTTCTGGTTAAACTGACTAATCAGGATTCTTGCTAAAATTGGACAATGCAGAGAGGATAACAGAAGTCCAAAAGTCAAGCCTAGTTGAAAAAAGAGTTCAGGGAAATATGAGTAGAATTTGCTCAATGAGAGAATCTTTGTCTCTAGACAAATGAATGAATGAAGTGAAACAACAATGGTTTGCTTCAAGTTGCAAAGTTATTTATGGGACCAGATCTATTTTCTGCCTGAGCCTGAGCTATGGCCATTTCTACTAGACCACTGCTTTTCAACAGGGGGGTGATTTTACCCCTCACAGGACATTTGGCAATATCTGGAGATATTTTCTGGTTGTAATGCTACTGGCATCTAGTAAGTAGAGATCAAGAATGCTGTTAGAACATGCTATAATGCACAGGACACCTCCACAAACAAAGAGTTATCTGGACTCAAATGTCAGCAGGGCTATGGTTGAGAAATCCTACCCTGGATTAAAGTACTGAATCATGAGGAAGCAGGAAGAAGTCTCCCTTGTGATTTTACTGCTTTTTATACATGTGAGAACAGCTTTGTAGAGCTATGATTAAAAATGCAAGTCATGAGCTAAGAGTTCTATTTACATATTTTGTATTGATTTACTTTGTGGTTTCCTATTCATCACTTTACTCCCAATCACAAACATTTACTGAAAAGCCCAGGCATGTCACTATAAAGGAGGCATTAAGGAAACAGAGGTTTTCTGTATCAGCACTGACCACTTGTGCACCTCTGCAGATACTATTCACCTCAGTGCTCATTTGCCCTTTGCAGATACAAAAATAAATAAATAAATTCTCCAATTTCCCATTTATGTTATGGCTATAACATCCACAGAGTCGGTATCTAAGTGTTACATATGCTATTGGCCAAGTATTAAATAATGCAATATAAATTAATAATGTATTATAATAAAATGTTCTTTATCACCATTTTATTTATACTGTTTTATTAATCCTTCTTTTGCTTGTTTTCTTTATTCTTTTCTTTCTGCCAGCCACCTGGCCTCAAATGTTGCGCTAATTACTTACCAAATCTCAGTTACTCTCACGTCTTTCTAGCTTATTTTTCTTCTCGTTTCTCAGCCTTAACTCTCTTTTATCTTAATCTTAGGTTGGTATTTTTTGCTATCTTTTTCATCTCCTCTTCAATTAGTCTCTTTTCTCTCCTTTTCCACTAATCTTTTCTGCTCTCTTTCAAAAAAAAAAGTGTCCCCAGAGCGTTATAAAAAAAACAGAGGGAAATGGAAAAAGGACAGACAATTGTCAAACTCATAGTTACTTTCTTTAATTCTCTTCTGTAAAATTACTAATCATATTTCCAAGGAATAGACAATGGTGACAGCAAGACAGCCCATACCTTAAGGAAGAAGGGAGACTTACACAAACCACAGACCCCTCAGGGCATGGAGCATAAGGCTGTGAGGCTGGTGGTAGGAAATGCCTTTGAGATTCAATTGAACATTCACTCATGAAACTGTAAACATGAAAGTCAATCTTCCCACTGCTGGGTTCCTCACTGCCTTCAGAATAAGGCTGTTGAAGGTTTGGCTCTTATCTCTTTATTCCCTTTACTTATATCTTGGACCCAAATGCCCTTCTCTGCAGCCAGTTGAGACACCTGGTGTTCCCTGAATGCACCATGTTGGTTTCATGTCCTTATGTCTTTATATCCAACATTTTTCCTATTAGGAGGACACCCTTTTCCTGGTTCTCTGCCTAGAACATTTCGTTCATCTTTAAATATTTAGCTAAGAAAAGTCCCCTCCATTGTGTTTCCATATATTGCGTACTGATCTTAATTATCTGAATGTATTTGTCTGTTGTTTTATTTTCTGTACTATGTTATAAACTTTTAGTGGGGGTTGGGGCTGTGACTTTTGCTTTTTCTCTCTAACATCAATCACATGATTTTGCTCAGTAGATGGACAATGAATGGCAGCTGATTGAATAAATGGTTGGAAAGAAAATGTGTGAAAATTACCAAGAAGAAGGGAGGTCCTAATGGGATGCACTCTTTGTGTACAAATGTCACAGGAATGGAAACAACAGCGATACTTATTTGCCACAAAATACCTTTCAGTGCATGGGAAAAAATAATATACCAACTAGCTAGGGATTATGGGAAGAAACGTCTGTCATTTATTTTTTCATTTGGAACACTTGGACTTATAATCAGTCATCTCTTTTTTTGGTTAAATAAAATCATTTCCTCCTTTAAGGTAATTTCATTATAATTATTAAATATGTATCTTCTAAAGGGAATTAGAACTAAACTCTACTTATGTATATGTAAAACTTATTTATTGCATGAGCTAGACTTGTACCACTTTATTCTTTCTCACCAATGTCTTTCCAAAGCACCTTACTTGAGTTGATTTTCCCCAAACTTGGATGATATTAAAGTTAAAAATAAGTTCTCTGGTTACATTCAAGTAATTAAAAAGAGTTTATTAAAGGAAGTTCTTCTCAATATACTATCAAACCACATATTACTCAATTTTAAAAAGCTTAGGGAACCCTAACTTAAATCAGAAAACTTGAGATGGGGAAGGAACTATTTTTTTTTCCCTCTCTTTTTCATTCATTCATTTTCTTCTCCAACTCGTCACTGCTGTTTTGGGTTCTTTCTGGGTAGGAATAAATAAAGGTACAAGAGTTAAGGGAGAGAAAAATCTTTTATGGATTTAAAATTTTTAATTTGGCCCAGGTGTTCTTTGTATGTGGCTAATTCCCTTCTTTTGTGCTATTTTATTTGAGAGGGAGTAGTTATTTGAAGTGCCTATATAATTTCTCTCAGTTCCAGTTTTCTTGGTCTAGGTAATGACTCATTTCAGCCACTTCTTAACTTTCAAACCCTCACTTCCCATCATCCTTTCCATTGTTGGGTCACCTTACCCATCTAGTCTGCTTTCTTGGATGAATTCCTCTAGACCACTCTGTCTACCTTCCTTCCACAGGGTGCCCATATGTCCCAACTGGAAATGCCTTGCTATACTTTCTTGTCACAGGCTGTTCTCAATGTACCCCATGTCTCATCTATGCTGCTGGCAGAAAAGACTTCTCAAAGCAAGTGTCAAGTGCCATTTGCTATGTCCCTCATCCTCCTGGCAACACGCATCAGGCTTTCTAAATGGTCACTTCGTTTGAGTAACTAGACTACTTCTCATCTGATCTTCCGTATTGGTATTGGCTGATGGGCCATGGTACTCTGGAGATTAATTTCAAAGAAATCTTTCCATTATTATAAGTCATTGGTGATTTTCCCCTTGGCTGCAAAGAGATTTTCTTATCACTAGCTCTGCTCCTTAATCCTACCACAGAATGACCTGGCTGAAACAGATTCTCCTTTGCTTGTGACCAGAAACAAGCATATTTTGTATTTTAAGTGGCACCAGTGTAAGATATCAATCTGAGCTCCTGCTGACACCTTAGAAATGCAATGTTCCTCTTTTTAGGCTTTTAGCTGGACAGAGACTTGTGTGTTGCAGGGTGGTCAATAATCTATAGCAAATAGCAACATTTTTTACTAGTGCTATAAAGACTGAGTATCTGTTAGCATCTGCTGCATAACAAACTCTCCTAAAAGTTATGGCTTAACAATTCTGCAGATTGGTAATTTGGACTGGGCTTGGCTGGGTGACTTTTCCAGTCTATTAGGCTCATTTGTGCAGCTGTGATCAGCTACCAGTTTTGCTGGGGCATCTCAGTAGAATAACTGTCCCTGCTTCATATGACACTGCATGCTCTGGCATGTTAGGATAGATGTCTTCACATGCTAGTGACAAGGATCTAAGAGAAAGCAGGAAGAGAGTAGATGCACTCAAGTCCCCTTGATCCACATTGACCCTTTCACTGCATTCTCTTGCCAGAGCAAGTTACAAAGCTAACCTAGGTTTTAGAGGAGTGGAAATAGATGTTCCTTTGTGATAAGGCATGGATACAGGAAGGGGAATCATTTTAGCCATTTTGTAAGCAATCTATTACAGATGGTCTAATGTATCTCTCTTTATCCTGTGCCAATATCCATACATCCGTTTATCACTGGTAATGAAATCTACAGGCTGGAAATTATGAATGGGCAGGTAATATGAGAAGTAAAACTCAGTCAGATCATCTATGGGATCATTTAACAAAATAGGGAAGTAAAAGCTCAAATGGAGGGTTAAAATCTAACAATTTCTAATGTTCTGTGGTTGTATTTTTTTGTGAGTTCAGTTTTGAAACAATGAGATCTTGAATTTTGTTTTATGGTTATTATGTGACTATTTTCACATCTCTTTTTCTAAATTTAGGTAATTTTCTTACAATTCTCAAATTATGAGGATTGCCTTTACTTGTCCTAAGAAAATGTTCAACATAGTGTAACTAACAAATAACAGATATAAACATATTTATGAAGTTTAGCAATTGAAATGTGATGTGTCTGTAAGTTATCATTTTTTGTTGTTCTTTACATGTTAGACTGGAAAACACCCAAAGACATGATTTTACTCTCACATTCCCCAGAGTTCACTTTTGTTTGAGATTTATGTATTTATTTTTAACTTTTTTGGAGAATGGTTGATTTACCATGTTGTGTTAGTTTCAGGTGCACAGCAAAGTGATTCAGTTGTACATAAACATACATTCATTCTTTTTCAGATTCTCTTCTCATATAGGTTATCATAGAATATTGAGTATAATTCCCTGTGCTATACAGTAGGCACTTGCTGGTTATCTATGTTACATATAGTAGTGTGTGGATATTCATCCCAAGCTCCTGATTTATCCCTTCCCCCCAATGTTTCCCCTTTGGTAACCATAAGTTTGTTTTTGATATCTATAAGTCTGTTTCTGTTTTGTAAATAAGTTCATTTGTATCATTTAAAAAAATGGATTCCACATATGAGTGATATCATATGATATTTGTCTTTCTCTGTCTGACTTACTTCACTTAGTATGATCATCTGTAGGTCCATCCATGTTGATGCAAATGACATTATTTCGTTCTGTTTTTAAAATGTTTGAGATTTCTATATGCATTTTACATGCACCAAATTATCCTACAATGATCCATCACCAGTAAAACACTTACAGACAATTTTTCTGTGCTTTTGGTATTGCATTATTAATTGGCAGAAAATTATAAACATGGTTTATGAATTATTTACAAAGTGTGTCTACTGGGAAGGAAGATATCTGAATACAGGTAATGCAAAAACATGTTTAAGCTCCAGATACTTAGGTTACCATTTGGGGAATCTCTGTTTGAAACATACAATGAGTAGCATGACTTTTCACTAGATATAGATAACTGGAGCTTTCACTGTATTATAAAAAGACTCCTTAAAATTCAAGGCATGATAGAATATTGACAGGTAATACAAGATTTGTAAGCACAGTTCATATTTTTTTGCCTATCAAATTGGTAAATATTTTTTAAACTAAGATAACTGAATAGATACAGTGTTATAGGTTTTCTTTTGCTATAGGAGATAGGAAAATAAATTATCATAATCTGGAAATACAGATGAAATGCCTAAGAATATTCCTGATATTTTGTTTTGGTTGAGGGGTGACAAAAAAAGAGCATCTATCTTCTCTACTTGGGTTCTGATGTAACTTAGAAGTAAGGGAATGGATTCAACAGATGGAGACCGGTTATTACCTTTATTTCTCTCAAAGGCTAGACTGAAGACATAACTTACATGTTAGGCAATTAAGTTTCTTAACACTTGCTAATATTAATGTCCAGAATTAACCTTATCAAACCAGTCATAAACAATAGCTATCCCTATAATATTGGAGGAGAGGCCAAGAACTTTTACCAACCTAGGGCACCATCATATCAAAGTTAACTCAGGTACGGAGCATGGTCAAACATTGTGAGGCATGGTCACTGAGCTGACACCAGCAGATGTGCCTTGAGAAAAGCCTTGGTAAGGTAAGATGGCCCTGCAGTAGAAGCTGGGGAATGACTAGGGCTGGATGGAGGTAATGTCAGACAATAATATCTAGACCTTGCAAAATTGAATCTAGTGTAAATTCAAGGCCAACAAGGATAAGTGGCTGAAGGCAGAAGCAGGAAGGGAGAAGCTATCTTATAGGCTAAAAATTTTTATTAAGAATTTGAGCATAACATATATGGAACATTCTCACACTATCAAATTGCTCTGTTTTATACAAGATTGGATAATTATCTATTTTATAACCCTTTCAACATGTAAGGGAGCAACTTAGAATGAAAAAAGGGGGGAGACAGATAAAATAAATAAAAGAACCCAAGTTTATAAGATCAACAAATTTGAAATACGAGTTAAACTTTGGAGCAACACTATGTTAGGCTTGTGGAAAGATCACTCAATTAGAGATCAGGAGCCCTCTGTTCAAAATTTAGTTTATCTACAAAATAGTTGTGTGGTTTTAGGCAATAGCCTTAGCCACTATATTCTGAACCTTGCTTCTCCTACCTTTTTTTTTTAAATTTAGGAACTGGCCAAAGTGACCTTTAAAGAATTATCATATCTTAGATATTGTTTGTAATACATCTCTAATGTAAACCAATACCATAAGAGTAAACATTAGCACCTTTCTACTCACATTAATAACTTTTTTATTAAACTTGATCTCTCTGTATATCTAATTTATAGTAGCCCATATTCAAATTGTTGTCAATTTCTAAAGAGGCAATGCATCTATATTTCTGCAAAATACTTCTTCTTAGGAAGACCTAACTAAATGGTTAAAAGATTAAAAGTTGTCAAAATCGAAACCAAAATAACCTATTTTGATTCCTTATACAACTTTTTCTATTAAATCACTTATAAATAACTTGTTTGTTTATCCTTCTACCTCAAGTCTCCCATGCCCACGCACTTAAGAGAATCAAGGCATTGGGAAAAATCAATTTAGAAAATAGAAAATAGAATAGACAGTAGACAGTTCCAACTATGAGGTTAAAGCTCATTAGGATGTTACTGACTTGTTTTGGTGCTTCTTCTTTGAAATACTTAATATTCTGGATTACTTATTGCTTTGACCTCAAACAACTGTACAAAACTTGAAACACTCTGACCACAGAGACTTGATGATTGCCTCATCATCAGTATTACTTAGATCCTCAAGTGTACTGAACATTTTAGTACTGTTTGTTACACAATATTGTTGGGAATTAGGCGGCTGCCAAGAAACAATGCTTCAATATTATTTTCCTAGATTTTGATCCAATTGAACAAGCATCAGAAGGTAGAAATCCTTAATAGGTTCTGAAGCCTCAAAATGCCATTGATCAGCAGTGTCTGGGAGACAATAAATGAAGGTATTTCTTAAAAGACATACTAGGTCTGTGGACAGACACTTGGGATACTATTCCACTATTTCAGTAAGAGGAGGGGGTGTCCCTACTCTTTTAAAGATTTTATTCGTACAGGGAACCCACAAAGGCAGAACCTGTGCAGGCTTGCAGTGCCAACTATAAGGGATGACTGTATGAACATATACACAGAGAGCCCTGAATCTTTGACTGCAACTCTCCTGAGACTCTAATGCACTCACTGTGCACCACATCTGATGCTGGGATGTGCAGCTTTTCCCTAGGAAGCCTGTCAGGTACTTGGATCTCTCTGTTAAAATAGAGACCTTCTGGACTATTCAAATGGAATGAAACACAGAAAGAAAAAAAAAGGAAATAAAGAAAAGACTGCAAAGACTCAGTAGGAGAGGACTTTCAAGCTGGCAGAGGAGTAAGACATGGAGATCACCTTCCTCTCCACAAACACATTAAAAATACACCCAAAATTTACAAGCAGCTCATGGAACACAATATCAAAAAACAAACAAACAAACAAACAATCCAATCCAAAAATGGGCAGAAGACCTAAATAGACATTTCTCCAAAGAAGATATACAGACTGCCAACAAACACATGAAAGTATGCTCAACATCGTTAATCATTAGAAAAATGAAAATCGAAACTACAATGAGATATCATCTCACACCAGTCAGAATGGCCTCATCAAAAAATCTACAAACAATAAATGCTGGAGAGGGTGTGGAGAAAAGGGAACCCTCTTGCACTGTTGGTGGGAATGTAAATGATACAGCCACTATGGAGAACAGTATGGAGGTTCCTTTAAAAACTAAAAATAGACTGACCATACGACCCAGCAATCCCACTACTGAGCATATACCCTGAGAAAACCATACTTCAAAAAGAGTCATGTACAAAAATGTTCATTGCAGCTCTATTTACAATAGCCAGAACATGGAAGCAACCTAAATGCCCATCAACAGATGAATGGATAAAGGAAATGTGACACATATATAAAATGGAATATTACTCAGCCATAAAAAGAAATGGAGTTATTTGTAGTGAGGTGGATGGACGTAAAGTCTGTCATACAGAGTTAAGTAAGTCAGAAAGAGAAAAACAAATACCGTATGCTAACACATATATATGGAATCTTAAAAAAAAAAATACATCTATATGTGGAACAAATCCTACAGAACACCTAGTGAACAGTGGTAGAAGACCTCAGACTTCCCAAAAGCTGTGTGGCTGACAAGGTCTTGGTGCTCCAGCCGGGTGTCAGGCCTGAGCCACTGAGGTGGGAGAGCCAAGTTCAGGACATTGGATCACGAGAGACCTTCAGGCCCCACATAATATCAACTGGCAAGAGCTCTCACAGAGATCTCCATCACAATGTTAAGACCCACCTCCACTCAATGATGAGCAAGTTGCAGCGCTGGACACCCCACTAGCAAGACAGGAACATAACCCTACCCATTAACAGAGAGGCTGCCTAAAATCATACTAAGCTCACAGACATCCCAAAACACACCACCAGACACGGTCCTGCCCACCAGAAAGAAAAGTTCCAGCCTCATCCACCAGAACACAGGCACCATTCCCCTCCACCAGGAAGCTGACACAACCCACTGGACCAAGCTTAGCCACTGGGAGTAGACACCAAAAACAATGGGAACTAAGAACTTGCAACCTGCGAAAAAGAGACCAAAACACAGTAAGTTAAGCAAAATGAGAAGACAGAGAAATACAAAGCAGATGAAGGAGCAAGGCAAAAACTCACCAGACCAAACAAATGAAGAGGAAATAGGCAGTTTACCTGAAAAAGAATTCAGAGTAATGATAGTAAAGATGATCCAAAATCTTGGAAACAGAATGGAGAAAATACAAGAAACATTTAATAAGGACCTAGAAGAATTAAAGAGCAAACAAACAATGATGAACAGCACAATAAATGAAGTTAAAAATTCTCTAGAAGGAATTATTAGCAGAATAACTGAGGCAGAAGAATGGATAAGTGGCCTGGAATATAAAAGAGTGGAAATAACTACTACAGAGCAGAATAAAGAAAAAAGAATGAAAAGAACTGAGGACAGTCTCAGAGACTTCTGGGAAAACATTAAATGCACCAACATTCGAATTATAGGGGTCCCAGAAAAGAAGAGAAAAAGAAAGGGACTGAGAAAACATTTGAAGAAATTATAGTTGAAAAGTTCCCTAATATGGGACAGGAAATAGTCAATCAATTCAGGAAGGGCAGAGAGTACCATAGAGGATAAATCCAAGGAGAAACACATCGAGACACATATTAATCAAATAGAAAGAGAAAATATTAAAAGCCACAAGGGAAAAGCAACAAATAACATACAAGGGAATCCCCATAAGGTTAACAGCTGATCTTTCAGCAGAAACTCTGCAAGCCAGAAGGGAGTGTGAGGACATATTTAAAGTGATAAAAGGGAAAAACCTACAACTAAGATTACTCTACCCAGCAAGGATCTCATTCAGATTCGACAGAGAAATTAAAACCTTTACAGACAAGCAAAAGCTAAGAGAATTCATCACCACCAAACCAGTTTTACAACAAATGATAAAGGAAAGTATCTAGGCAGGAAATAAAAGAGAAGGAAAAGACCTACAAAAAAAACCCCAAAACAACAAAGAAAATGGTAATAGGAACATACCTATTGATAATTACCTTAAATGTACATGGACTAAATGCTCCAACCAAAAGACATAGACTGGCTGAATGAATACAAAAACAAGACCGGTACATATAACGTCTACAAGAGACCCACTTCAGACCTAGGGACACGTACAGACTGAAAGTGAGGAGACGGAAAAAGATATTCCGTGCAAATGGAAATCAAAAGAAAACTGGAGTACCAATTCTCATATCTCACAAAATAGACTTTAAAATAAAGTCTATTTCAAGAGACAAAGAAGGACACTACATAATGATCAAGGGATCAGTCGAGGAAGAAGATATAACAATTGTAAATATTTATGCACTCAACATAGGAGCACTTCAATACAGAAGACAAATGCTAACAGCCTTGAAAGGGGAAATCGACAGTAACACAATAATAGTAGGGGACTTTAACATTCCACTTTCACCAATGGACAGTTCAACCAAAATGAAAATAAATAAGGAAACACAAGCTTTAAAAGACACATAAAACAAGATGCACAATTCATATTTATAGGACATTCCATCCAAAAACAACAGAATACACTTTCTTCTCAAGTGCTTATGGAACAGTCTCCAGGATAGAATATATCTTAGGTCAAAAATCAAGCCTTGGTAAATTTAAGAAAATTGTAATCGTATCAGGTATCTTTTCTGACCACAACGCTATAAAACTAGATATCAATTACAGGAAAAAAAAACTGTAAAAACTAAAAACACATGGGGGCTAAACAATACGTTACTAAGAGATCAAGAGATCACTGAATAAATCAAAGAGGAATTCAAAAAATACCAAAAAAAAAAAAAATGAGAATGAAAACATGATGGCCTAAAACCTATGGGATACAGCAAAGGCAGTTTTAAGAAAGAAGTTTACAGAAATACAATCCTACCTCAAGAAACAAGAAAAATCTCCAATAAAAAACTTAACCTTACACTTAAAACAATTAGAGAAAGAAGAAGAACAACAAAAAAACCTCCGAAGTTAGCAGAAGGAAATAAATAATAAGGGTAAGATCAGAAATAAATGAAAAAGAAATGAAGGAAATGATCACAAAGATCAATAAAACTGAAAGCTGGTTCTTTGAGAAGAAAAACAACTTGATAAAGCATTAGCCAGGCTCATCAAGAAAAAAAAGGAGAAGACTCAAATAAACAAAATTTGAAATGTAAAAGAAGTAACAACTGACACTGCAGAAATACAAAGGATCATGAGAGATTACTACAAGCAACTATATGCCAATAAAATAAACAACCTTGAAGAAATGGACAAATTCTTAGAAAAGCACAACCTTGCGAGACTGAACCAGGAGGAAGAGAAAATATAAACAGACCAATCACAAGCACTGAAATTGAAACTGTGATTAAGAATCTTCCAACAAACAAAAGTCCTGGACAAGATGGCTTCACAGGTGAATTCTATCAAACACTTAGAAAAGAGCTAACACCAATCTGTTCCAAACTTTTCCAAAATATAACAGAGGGAGGAACACTCCCTAACTCATTGTATAGGATGAAAACCTGACCCTGAAACCAAAACCAGACAAAGAAGTCACAAAAAAAGAAAACTAGAAACCAATATCACTGATGAACATAGATGCAAAAATCCTCAACAAAATACTAGCAAACAGAATCCAGCAGCACATTAAAAGGATCATACACCATGATCAAGTGGGGTTTATCCCAGAAATGCAAGGATTCTTCAATATACACAAATAAGTCATTGTGATCCACCATATTAAGAAATTGAAGGATATAAACCGTATGATAATCTCAATAGATTCAGAAAAAGCTTTTGACAAAATTCAACACCCATTTATGAAAAAAACTGTCCAGAAAGTAGGCACAGAGAGAACTTACCTCTCATAAAACGTACCTCTTATAATAAAGGCAATATATGACAAACCAACAGCCAACATCATTCTCAATGGTGAAAAACTGAAACCACTTCCATTAAGATCAGGAACAAGACAAGGTTGCCCATTCTCACGACTATTATTCAACATAATTTTGGAAATTTTAACCACAGCAATCAGAGAGGAAAAAGAAATAAAAGGAATCCAAACCAGAAAAGAAGTAAAACTGTCACTGTTTGCATGTGACATGATACTATACATAGAGAATCCTAAAGCTGCTACCAGAAAACTACTAGAGCTAATCAATGAATTAGGTAAAGTAGCAGGATACAAAATTAATGCACAGAAATCTCTTGCATTCCTATACACTAGTGATGAAAAATCTGAAAGAGAAATTAAGGAAACACTCCCATGTATCACTGCAACAAAAAGAATAAAATACTTAGGAATAAACTTACCTAAGGAGGCAAAAGACCTGTATGCAGAAAACTATAAGACCCTGATGAAAGAAATTAAAGATGATACAAACAGATGGAGAGATATACCATGTTCTTGGATTGGAAGACTCTATATTGTGAAAATGACTATACTACCCAAAGCAATCTACAGATTCAATGTAATCCCTATCAAACTACCCATGGCATTTTTCACAGAACCAGAAAAAAAAATTTCACAATTTGTATGGAAACACAAAAGACCCCAAATAGCAAAAGCAAGCTTGAGAAAGAAAAACAGAGCTAGAAAAATCAGGCTCCCTGACTTCAAACAAAGCTACTGTAATCAAAACAGTACGGTACTGGCACAAAAACAGAAATAGAGATCAATGGAACCAGATAGAAAGCTCAGAGATAAACCTAAGCACATATGAACACCTTATCTTGGACAAAGGAGGCAAGAATATACAATGGAGAAAAGACAGGCTCTTCAATAAATGGTGCTGGGAAAACTAGACAGCTATATGTAAAAGAATGAAATTAGAACACTCCCTAACACCACACACAAAAATAAACTCAAAATGGATTAAAGACCTAAATGTGAGGTCAGACACTATAAAACTCTTAGAGGAAAACATAGGCAGAACACTCTATGACATAAATCACAGCAAGATCCTTTTTGACCCACCTCCTAGAGAAATGGAAATAAAAACACAAATAAACAAATGGCATCTAAGGAACTTAAAAACATTTGCACAGCAAAGGGAACCATAAACAAGATGAAAAGACAACTCTCAGAATGGGAAAAAATATTTGCAAACCAAGCAACTGACAAAAGATTAATCTCCAAAATATACAAGCAGCACATGCAGCTCAATATCAAAAAAACAAACAACCCAATCCAAAAATGGTCAGAAGACCTAAATAGATGTTTTTCCAAAGAAGATATACAGATTGACAACAAACACATGAAAGGATGCTCAACATCACTAATCATTAGAGAAATGCAAATCAAAACTACAGTGAGCTATCACCTCACACTGATCAGAATGGCCATCATCAAAACAACTACAAACAGTAAATCCTGGAGAGGGTGTGGAGAAAAGGCAACCATCTTGCATTGTTGCTGGGAATGTAAATTGACGCAGCCACTATGGAGAACATTATGGAGGTTCCTTAAAACACTAAAAATAAAACCACCATATAACCCAGCAATCCCACTCCTGGGCATATACCCTG
Source organism: Balaenoptera musculus (assembly GCF_009873245.2). Classification (NCBI taxonomy): domain Eukaryota; kingdom Metazoa; phylum Chordata; class Mammalia; order Artiodactyla; family Balaenopteridae; genus Balaenoptera; species Balaenoptera musculus. The sequence continues at coordinate 100,234,535 of NC_045789.1, forward strand.
AGAAAACCATAATTCAAAAAGAGTCATGTACCATAATTTTCATTTCAGCACTATTTACAATAGCCAGGACATGGAAGCAACCCAAGTGTCCATCAACAGATGAATGGATAAAGAATATGTGGCACATACACACAATGGAATATTACTCAGCCATAAAAAGAAATGAAATTGAGTTATTTGTAGTGTGGTGTATGGACCTTGAGTCTGTCATACAGAGTGAAATAAGTCAGAAAGAGAAAAAATCAAATACCATATGCTAACACATATATATGGAATCTAAAATAAAAAAAAAAAAAAATGGTTCTGAAGATCCTAGGGGCAGGTCAGGAATAAAGATGCAGATGTAGAGAATGGGCTTGACCCAGGGAAGGGGAAGGGGAAGCTGGGAGGAAGTGAGAGAGTGGCATGGACAGATATACACTACGAATTGTCAAATAGATAGCTAACGGGAAGCAGCTGCATAGCACAGGGAGTTCAGCTCGGTGCTTTGTGACCACCAGAGGGGTGGGATAGGGAGGGTGGGAGGGAGACGCAAGAGGTAGGTGATATGGGGATATGTGTATACGTATAGCTGATTCACTTTGTTATACAGCAGGAACTAACACAACAATGTAAAGCAAGTATACTCCAATAAAGGTGTTTAAAAAAAAAAGATTTTACTCATACAGAAACTTTGAGTCTGATGAATGCATACATTTATTTTACCTTACTTGGGATATGAAAGAATGCATTATTCCATAGTTCATGCACATATAAATGAATAAGCAAGATTGCAAAATAAATGAAAGTTAGACCAGAAATTTTCAGATCACAAATTTTCTACTTCAATGTATGTTTGGAAAAGTTTCTGCAACTCTGCCATTCATTCCAAAAGACCAAAGTGTATGATCTGTGTGTCTTATGTGACCGTCTGAAAAGGTATAATCGTTATATGGTGAGAGGTAAAAGGCTCCATTTGAGTACTTTCCCAAAGATTACTTCAGATCATCTCACCTGTATGAAATGCTAGGTCTCCTCATCTTCAGGTGATTTGGGGAATGTGATAACTTAGGAAACTTGATTTTGCCTCCTTTTGTTAGATTCTTTAATTCCTATTTTGGTGTAAGATTTGATTTTACCTCAGAAAAATTTAGTAAAATTTAGATACAATTAGAGTTATCAGCACTAGAGAGATTGAAAAAATTCTCAGCATCATATCAATCTAACAAAAACAAAACCCTTTTGAGCCTACATGGGTACTTTATGAAAATGTGTTAGCTAATTAGGGTGCATTATTTAGATAAAGGAACAATTCAGTTACATTTGCACATAAGGACATCTACTTGTGTTCAAGGTATTGTATTGAACTATATGTAGAGATAAACTGATAAGACAAAAAAATATGCTATCCAGGAGAAGAAATACTTCTATATGTATCTTTAATCTATTAAAGATTAATTTGTTAATTAATTAGTTAATCACTATTATTTAGTACCTTTGTGAGGATCATGTTCAACTTCCCAGCCATATTTCCACTGTAACAAATGGAGGCAAATAAAGCAATGACAATGGCAGGTGGGCCTGGGTTTAAAATGGCCATGTCTTCCTCATACATGTTGTGTTACCTCGGGCAAGTTCTTCAGCTTCTCTTAGCATTAATAGAGATTATAAATATGTAGGACCTAGTACTGTGTCTGATCTACTGGGCAGTTAGTAAATGTTGCTTTTCTCTCACACTCCTCGGAGTCCATTATACAGCCTTTGGTGGAAACTTCCATTGAAATGGAGACTACTATCTGACAAAGCAGCACTTTTTTAATAATCAGCAATCTTCCCAAAGAGAAACATCAATTATTTAAAAAAATATATTTTTCTCCTTTAGAGTCAAATTTAGCCTTATTTTATCTACCTTTCACCTGTTTCCATGAGTTCTACATGTCTTCAGTACTTATAAATACGTTCCCAACTGTCATTAAAGTTCTGGTGCAGGTCTGTGATAAAGTTGTCATTGGTCACTAAAAAGTTGAAAAGTTAAAGCCATTTAAGTGTTTCTTATGAAGCAAAATGTGTTAAACTTAAAGGACTGCCTTTTATTCCAAGGGTATGTAATTGGTAATTAGGTAAGTGCTATTATTCTCACATTAAAATAACTTTTAATTTATAACACAACGCCAGGGTTGTGTGTGTGTGTGTGTGTGTGTGTGTGTGTGAGTATATAGTTATGGCAAAACTGAACAATTTCAGCACTTTTTCAGTCTCTGAAGTTTGTCTCACATTAATGAATCACAATTCCAAAACTCAGAACCACTGAAGTAATCAGTTTAAATACTTCCACATATTTGACTTCCAGATTCTATTCGGAAAAACAAATCACTAGGCTATTCCCTCTTCATCTTTTCTCTAAGGTAAACATGCCCAGTTTTTTCATCAGCAACTTTGCCAAGGTGGTTTTCAGTTCTGCAACATGGCTGCTATCCTTCCTGACTTGTATTTTAAACTCTCCAGTTTTGCCTCCATGATGCTCTCCCTTTGCAGACTGTAATGTTCACAATCGTTTCCTGGAAGGCTGCTCTTTCTCTTCTATTGTGATTTGCTTCCACTGTGTGCTTGCTCTGCCCATGATATGCTTCCCTCATTCATCTCAGTCAAAGTCTTAGTCTTCAATAGTAAGAGAAATATCATTTTACATGTTAGAACCACCAACAGTCTTGTGCCAAATACTACATGAGGCAATTCCATACCTAAGAAGTTTCAGTCTCTGCTCAACTATTTTACAGTTGGGGAAATCAAGGGTCAGAGTGCATGTTAACTGCTCAAGGGCAGACAACTGTAACGAGCAAGGCAAGGAATTCCAACTAGGCTTTGTGAATCTAAAGCATGCTCTTTCAATTTTATTGCCTTGTAGGACTGGTGACTTCCTGATTGGTCTGTGGAGCAGAAGAAATTAGTTTAGATGTGATATTTAAGCCCATCTTGATGTTGAGCTGCTCCCGTAAATCACATTGATCCTTGCCTTTCTCAGCAGAACCAGGGTCATTGGGTGTTTTTTGGTTTCTGTGCAGGGGGATGCCCTGTACAAACCTTCCCATGGAGTTGAAAGACAATAGCTCCTGTCCTTAAGGGCTCTTAACTTTATACCCTTCCTCATATTCTTCCAAGTCAGACCCTCAATGTCTGTGGAACGGACTTTCAGGCCACTTTACAAATGTCAGTGCCATTCTGTTTTCTTATCCATTTAATGTGAAGATCACAGAACAAGGATCTGCCCCTCAGATGGCATTTCATTTCTTTTGAGGACAAAGATTTGAAATGAGCAAAGGAGAATTTGTTTTCTTAGTTAAAGAGGAAACTTCAGGAAGAAGTAAACTGAAGATACCAAGAATTACCTTTAGTGACTATTGTGTCCTATAAATGCTTTCAAAAGTAAAGAAATACAGATTATAAAAACTGCTCATACATATTGGAAAATAGAGTTTAAAATAAAAGCAAGTCAAATCAGGACTGTATATATGTAACTATATATATTTTATATACATATAGGCATTATTTATTAATAGTCCTAATTATATATATGTGTATATATATATATATATATATATATATATATATAGTACATGCTTTTGTATGTATTTGTGTATATTTGCATCCATAATCTTACTAACTAGAACAATGTTCTCCATGCATAGTCAGCAGATCACCTGCATCCCAGGCAACTGGGGTCTTGCTTAAAAATGTAGATTCATCCTGAGCCCTGCTTCAAATCCATTGATTCAGATACTTTAGGACTATAGACCAGGAATCTACACTTGAGACAAGTTCCTTAGCTGAACTCAAGTTTAAGAACATATGATGTTAAATTATCCATTTTAAAACATTCTGGAGCATTTCCGTCTAAGCTCTTTTAGGCATGCTTTTTCAAAACTAAATCCTGTGTCTATCTTCTAACATTGCATAAAAAACATTATCACATGACTGACAAATCACTGTAAACCAATGGAACAGAATTGAGAGTCCAGTAATAAACCCATGCATATACAGGCAACTAATATTTGACATGGGAGCCAAGAATACTCCATGGAGAAAAGATAGTCTTTTAGTAAATGGTGTTGAAAAATTGAATATTCACTTATTAAAAGATGAAACTAGAGTTCCATTTTACATCACTCACAAAAATTAACTCAAAATCGATTAAAGACTTAAATGTAAGACCAGAAACCATAAAACTCTTAGAAAAAAATGTAGAAAAAAATGCTCCTTGACATGAGTCTTGGCAATGATTTTTTGGATATCACACATAAAGCACAAGCAGCAAAATTAAAAATAAATAAGTGGGACTACATCAAACTGAAAGATTCTTCACAGCAAAAGAAGCAATAAACAAAATGAAAAGACAACCTACCAAATGAGAAAAAATATATTTGCAAACCATATATCAGATAAGGAGTTAATATCCAAAATATACAAAGAACTCATACAACTCAATAGCCAAAACATAAAATTAAATAAATAAATAATAATAATTAAAAATGGGCAAAGGAGCTGAATAGACATTTTTCCAAAGAAGATATAGGGATGGCCAAAAGATACATGAAAAAATGCTCAACACAGCAAATCATTAGGAAAATGCAAATTAAAACCATGAGACATAACCTCACACTTGTTTCAATGCCCATTATCAAAAAGACAAGCGATACAAATGCTGGCGGGGATATGGAAAAAAGGAAACTCTTGAGAACTGTTGGTGGAATTGTAAATTGGTATAGCCACTATGGAAAACAGTATGGAGGTTCCTCAAAAAATTAAAAAAAAAAATAGAACTGCCATATGATTTAGCAATTCTACTTCAGGGAATGTATCCAAAGGAGACATAAACACCATGTCAAAGAGATCTCTTCACCACCATGTTCATTAGCAGCATTATTTACAATAACTGAGACATGAAAACAACCTAAGTGTCCATCAACAGATGAAAGGATAAAGTTGTAGTGAATATATATAGAATGGAATATTACTAAAACATAAAAAGAAGGAAATCCTGCTATTTGCAACAACATGGGTGAAACTTGAGGGCATTATGCTAAGTGAAATAAATCACATCGATAAAGACAATACTGTATAATCTCATTTATATGTGAAAACTAAAAAACAAACAAAATTCCTAGAAAAAGTAATCAGATTTGTGGTTACAATAGGCAAGGAATGGGGGGAGGGGAAATTGCATGAATGTGGTCAGAAGGTACAAACTTCCAGTTATAAGATAGATAAGTACTAGAGATTTACTGTACAACATGATGAAATATAGTTAGCACTGCTGTATGAAATATTTGAAAATTTTTAACAGAGTAGATCCTAACAGTTCTCATCATAAGGAAAAATTTGTTTTTAACTTTTTGTGTGTCTATATGAGATGATGGATGTAAACTAAAGTTATTTTGGTAACTATTTCACAATATATGTAAGTCAAGTCATTATGCTGTACACCATAAGCTTACACAGTGTTGTATGTCAATTATATGCCAATAAAACTGGAAAAATGATATCTCAGTGCCAAAAGAAAAAAATCACAAATTCTTTCTGTGCCTCCTCTTCAGATTCACTGAATCAGATATTTTAGGACTGTAGACCAGGAATAGGCACTTTAGACAAGTTTCTTAGTTGCACTCAAGTTTAAGAACACATGATGTAAAAATATCCATTTCAAAATATATTCTAAGGCATTTCTGTCTAAATTTTATGCATGTTATTCACAACTATATTCTGTGTCTATCACCTAACATTGCATAAAAAAGTAAAATCAAGTGACTGACAGGTCACTGTAAATACCATTTTAAAGGCTGCATAATATTAATATGTGAAAGTACTCTAGTTATTTTCATATTTTTTCAACATTTCAGGTTTTTGTTCTATAAAAAATATTGATGTGGATCTCTTTAAACATATATTTCCCACATTAAACTCTATTTATCAACTCTCTTGACTCTTAGTCTACTTATAGTGTATTAAAATGCCCTTGTTACTTCATACTTGCCAGCACTGAGAATTGCCATTTTTCCAATAGATGCAATTTGAGAGACAAACTTCTATTACTTTTACCTTGGCATCCTTAAATCAACGTGTAGTGCTCAATATTATTATCATTGATATTTCCTATTTTATGAAGCCTCTGTGATCCTTACCATTTGTCTAGTGAACTTGCTGATTTTCCCCTTAAAATTTGATCTACATAGCTATTTATTCATTACAAAAAATAACTCTTTAACATAGCTATTACACTTATTTGCTATTTTTTTCTTTGAATTTCATTTATTTAGCTTTCTAAAAAGCATTTTTCTTTCTGTACTTAACTTTTTAGAACACTTCTGCTTATTTCATTACATTTATTCTTAGCTTGTATGCAGATCCAAACATTTGATAGACATTAAGTTATTTAATCTTCCAGGTACTTTGTGTGTGATTTTTTTCTTTTTGTTGAATTCTTTGGGATTTATTTACAGGTATATTGTGAGAAGATTATCAGCAGGTCAGTACTCTTATGATGGTCCAATGTCTTGTGATTCCATGAGACAAATTCAGCATTGGTACCTTAAAGGACCCTCACCAGCCATCCTCCTAGAACAAGAATCCCAACCTCAAGCAAACCTGGAGGCAAAGTACTGGTGTTCCCAGGTGCATTGGTTATATCCTTGGGAAGAATAGAAGGTCAAAGAGCTCCCAAGTGGGAGAAATCACACAGATCTGGTGTAGGCTCATGGCAGGCAAGGCACTCCCATCTCTATAATGTCAAAGGGGACTCAGAAAATTTTGAGGAAGCCCTTGGCACTGTATGGGGCAGATAATGCCTTAAGAGGCAAGACTTGCTCTGTTTAAGGACAGAACTATAGAGAGGTTAAGAATCATGTACAAGACAGAACATCAGTGATGAGGTTATTATTGGTGTTTCTTTTTTTTAAAAATTGGTTTTGTTTTAGTAGAGGAGATATCCTCCCAGGACAGAGTCTTATGCTTCCTCAAATCAAATTCTTTGTCCTAAAATAAGTTAGTTTTGAGACTTTATTTTCATAAAGGAAATATTTATCATTATCATGTATCATTCAAAAATATAGTTTACTATGACTAAGTAGGATTAATAGTACATATATGTCCAGAAGTATGTGAAATTATGCATACATGTATACTTACTTGAACATTTTTCTTAGCTCAATTCCTGACTCATGATAAGTACTCAGAATTGGTTAGCTTCCTCCTAGGCTCAGTGGACAATCACCCAACAGCCACCCTGATAGAATGCCAGTTGGTACTCATTACCCCCTCCTTCCTATTCAATATAAGGAACTTCATTTTTTTTCCACCATGGATAAAATATTGGGTGAGTTGTAAAATAAGTGAATCTAATGGAGACAAGATGAACAACTTAATTCATTATTTAACTGGACTTTCTGAAGCATAGACCATACAAGTATTCTATGACCTTTTTGAAGAGTGTTATATTAAACAGTGTACATTTATATATAAAGACAAGAAAGACATATGGACATGAAAACAGCTACGTTTAGGAGATGAAAATATAAGTGACTTTCTTCCCTTTATTTCAAGTAATTTAAATCATTTTGGGATACTGTTTTTAAAATTGAAAAATTAACAAATAAAATATATATACATGCTATAAAGATATTTCAGTGATATTCCCTCTAACAAAAGTGAAAGAAGAATTTTTCCCTTACTATTTTAAAGGTATGTGTAGCCACCTGTCCTGGAAATTCTAATATTTCTTTTCACTGATTGCCTTAGTATCCCTCCCATATTCTTTTGTGCCAGCATCAAACTGCCTCTTTTTTGTGTAATAACTGAAGCATTTTTCTTGGGGATGATATGAGCCTTTTTTCACTTCAGTTTTTCTCTCCACTTTCCCTTTTTAATAGTTTCTTTCTTCATCACTCATAAAGATTTCTATGATAATGTCTGCCACTGGGTTTAAAAATGACTGCAGTTTGCCAGTCTTTTGAAATGAGATCACGTGCAGGATTTATAATTAAGTGATGGCAGAGAGGTCCTCCCTCAGAAGGAATAAAAACAGATCTCTGCTTGAAGCTGTGCAATTGGGAAAATAAAGAACTGATGACTCCAAGGGTGAAGTGTGTGAAAATAAAGATTCTCAAAATCTATTCTGTAAGCCCTCTAGACCAATCTGCTAGCTACTAGTTACCAGGCCACTCAGACCTGCATCCTCATCTGAAAAATAGCACATGATTTTGTGTTCAGTCTAAGTCTCATGGCTGTTGTGAGGATGGAAGAAGATAAAGTATTTAATGCAAAGCTGCCATCTCTTACGGACTTCAAAAGGAAGGGGATAGATATTTTAGTTCTAAACTATCCACCCAAAGCATAGCCAGCACGTTGACATGCACACTGGTTTAAGGTAAGGGCTCCTGACTTCTATCTCTGCTCAGCTGAAAGGAAATAATGAACAAGAACAGGATTTGACTAAGAGAGAGATTCTTAGAACCAGTTTTGTGGGGGCAGGTGAGCCAGCTGATGGCTCTACCAGATCTAATTAATTATGGTGTTGATTTCTCTATCAACAAATACATAATGCCATCTCACAGCCCAGGTTTACGTCCCTGAGAAACATGCCTATTTTATAATGTATAAACATCATACAGTACTTACTTAGTCTAAACCAAGCTGTGCCAAAATCACCCTTCCAAAAAATGCTATTGGAATTGTTGATATTGGCAAAATTACAGCTATGTGAACAGAATTGTCTTTTAAAGAGAACTTGTAGAGGGAAATCTTAAAATTCCAATTTTCTTTATGTATTATTTTTCACGTGTAAATAGAATTATTGAGTCTCAGTGAAGAAATCAGATACATTGTGCTTCCGGTCAGTGTGTTTTGATTTATTGCTTGTTTGATAAATTAAATGACATCAATTGTTATTAGCCTCACAGAGCTATCATTCAATAATTAGTACCATTACTCCACCTAAATTCTTCTTGTATGCAATTTTTAAAAAAGAAAATTGACTAGGACACATAATTTGAAAATTAAATTGTCAGAAGTTATGAGCACACATACTATACTAACATTACCCTATGAATGGTGTGTGTGTTTGGGGAGGGGAGGCATAGTTTATATATTATTCTCTCATCTAACATTTAGTAGAAACCTTCCTTTGGTCAGACATTGAGGTCTGCTCTGAGATATTTGGCAGGGGCCTGTGGTTTCATTATATCTCCAAATTGCTTTATATACCCATCCATTCAGTTGCCATTTGACAAGTCTTTATTGGACCCCATGCATTTGTATATTTATTGGAAGTAGAATTTTGGCCTGGCAGGGAGGTGGGTTATATGATCAATTCCTTGAAAACAGAGACAGTGGCTTGTGCACCTTTACAACTCCTGTAGCAGACAGCAACATCTTTTGCACCTAATAGGGATTCAGTGCTTATTAGTTTAAATTAACAGGGAGGATCTGATAAGGCTTAAGTGTTAGTTTAGTCTTTTTCTTTAAGGATAGTGTGCTTTCATAGAAAAATAATAATTGTTTTTTTGTCTTCTACTAAGAAGTATGTCTATAGAGAAATATACCATCTAACTGTGAAAGGTAAAAATGGGCAGAGTAGAGTATATATGGATGGAGTATGGAAGGAAGGAAGAATGATTGACATTGTTGAGTGCCTCCAATGTCATGGGCCCTGGATGATATTGGGCTTAGTACTATGTCTCCATCCTTCCTTGTGTAGACATTGAGATCTGCTCTAGGATATTTGGTAAGGGCCTGTTGTTTTATTACATCTCCAAATCACCCTTTTTTGGTCACACTGACCACTCACTTTGGATATTTTTGTTCATTTACTCTATGTTTATAAGCTCCTGTTGTATACCAAACTGTGTTACGTGTTTTTTGTGACCTGGTCCTTGATTACTTCTCCAAATTTACTCTGTCATTTTATCCTATTTAAACTTAATTGGCCACCCAGACCTTTGGTCATCTTTTCCAATATACCAAATTATTTCCCATGTTAAGATGTTGTACATGCTGTTTCTTCTTCTTGGAACATAAGCAAACAGCTCCTTGCAGGGGTGGTTGCTTTATCATTTTTGACTTCAGCTTAAATGTAATTTAACATCAAAGAGTTCTTCCATGAATATTGTCGAGAATTCCCATTACTCTTTATCACAGTCACTAATTTAATAACTTCTTTGAACTTACTGAGCAAAAATATTTCTCTTATCTGTCAGTTTAATTGTTTTTGACTGTCATTCACTCTCACCATCCCTATTCCGCAAAATGTAACCACCATGAGGGCAGGAATATAAGACCTGGTGAGAAGTTTATTTGAAGATAGTCTCTGGCACATAGTGGAAGTCAATGCATATTTGATAATGAAGTGACTACCTGAGTGAATGAATTCAAGACAAGTAAGACAGTCCCTACTATCAGAATCTTATCATTTATTGCAGACTAAGGTTCTAGAGAAGGAGACACAATGAAATAAGCTATAAGGTATAAGCCAGAGATCCATGGATGCCCAGTGGAGGGTACCAGAACCCAGAGGTAGGAAGTTAGGGCTAAGAGTGCAAAGCTGACCTGAAAAGCCTAATCTTGAATTTTCAAGAAGTGCAGGACTAAGGGGTAACGATATATTTTACAGTTAAATGTTAAATGCATTGCTACATACTGAATTGTGTCCTCTCAAAATTCATAAGTTAAAGTCCTAACCTCCAATGTGGTGGTATTTGAAATGAAGTCTTTTAGGAGGTAATTAAGGTTAAATGAGGGTATAAGGGTAGGGCCTTATTCCTATAGAATTGGTTACCTTATAAGAAAAAGAGGAGAGAGATGTCTCTCTGCTAGCTCAGAGGAAAAGCCATGTGAGGACAAGGTACTCTCTGCAAATCAGGAAGAGAGCTCTCACCATCAACCAACCCTCTCAGACCTTGATCTGGGACTTCCACCTTCCAGAACTGTGAGAAATAAATTTCTGTTGTTTAAGCCACCCAGCCTGTGGCATTTTGATATGGCAGTCCGAGCTGACTAGTACAAGTATAAACAGAAGAGATTTCTTAATTAAAATTTCTTCATTAAAATTTCTTAATCTCTGCTGAGCCTGAACAAGATTTCTTTTCATCCACTTCTTTTAACTTTCTCTCTCTTTATTCCTCGCTCCTGAGATTTTAATCATCTTTCCCATATATCCTTGCACTATAACTTGCTTCAAATGTCATTGGGAAACAATTAGGTGATTTATCAATAAGTAAATAATGGTAAAGTTTTCCTCACCCTAAACACTAATAGTCAGCAATTTATTTATTTATTTATTTATTTATTTATTTATTTATTTATTTAGTAAGCATTCTGAGTCAAAGGAGAAGATTATTCATTAATTGCTCCTTTTTTGTTTTTAGCTTTCTTCCTGCATCTGGCAATATTAAACCTATATCTCTAGACATGCTATAATGCAAATTTATTTTAATTGTAAGAGCAGTGCAGCTGAGGTTGTGACTAATTCACCTCTTTGTAGTACACCTCTTCTTTATGGCTGCTTAACAATTACTATTAGCATTGTTTGGCTTCTAAATCTAAATTATAGTTCACAAATACCCAGAGGTTTATCAGACAGTGCCAGATTTCCCAAGTGAGAGTTGAGAAGTCTCCTTTTCAGTGGCATAATCAGTAGGTAAAAGGGCAATATTCCTCAGTGTGTGCTTCAAAAACATCATTGTATTGAGAAATTTTTCTGGTAAAAGTCACTTACATAGAGAAAGCTGAAAATTTCTCATCTGGTCAGAAATTTAGTTTGAAACCAAGTCCCCCTATAATTGAGTTCCTCAGCTGAGTTTATAGTTAACTTCTCTATCCAAAACTTCACTCTCTTTCTTGTCCCCTCAGAATCCAGTGGTATCAAAGAAAAGGGGGGGGTGAAACAAAGGAGGGAGGGCCCTCCCAGGTACAAAACACCCACCATGTCCCCCGTTTCTTGTTTATAGAAAAAGACTTTAGTGTCCTAGGCCTTCCCTGAGTTCCAAAGAGCAGACTCAAGCACTTACTAATTAGGGACAAGCAGTTAAACAAGAAAAGTAATGACAATAGTTCAGCAATAAAACAGAGTCCTAGTTCCTCCTGAAGGGATATACATGGCAATCTGATGGATATCTGAGTTGTTCTTCAGGAACTAAGACCCTTCCCTCCCTAGGTGGAGGATGGTGACCACGTGCCGAACACGTGCTGAACACAAGCACAGAGATCCCTGGCTGGTTGGAATCAGAATGTTGATGACTGAGATTCATGAAACATCACCCTGCTAGCTCACCACCAACCAACGAGAAGAAAATCATGAATCCTGCAGCCCTCACCTCCAAATGTTGCCTTTAAAAATGTTCTCCTGAAAGCCATTGGGGAGTTTGGGTCTTTTGAGCACGAGCTGCCTGTACTCCTTTCTGGGTCTTTCAATAAATGCTATACTTTCCTTCACCACAACCTGGTGTCTGTAAATTGGCTTTGCTGTGTTGTGGGTGAGCAGACGCAAGTTCAGTTCAGTAACAAGTTCAACCAGTGGTATGGTAACAGAGGAAAATAAGTTTCCATAAATTTTGTCTGTCATTTCTTCAATGCATTTTTAAATTTTAAAATTTTTAAAAAAATTTAGGGGGCTTCCCTGGTGGCGCAGAGGTTGAGAATCTGCCTGCCAATGCAGGGGACACGGGTTCGAGCCCTGGTCTGGGAAGATCCCACATGCTGCGGAGCAACTGGGCCTGTGAGCCACAATTACTGAGCCTGCGCATCTGGAGCCTGTGCTCCGCAACAAGAGAGGCCGCGATAGTGAGAGGCCCGTGCACCGCGATGAAGAGTGACCCCCGCTTGCCACAACTAGAGAAAGCCCTCGCACAGAAACGAAGACTCAACACAGCCATAAATAAAATAAAAATAAATAAAAATTAAAAAAAAAAAGAAAAAATAAAATGCTCCCTATTTCACTTACAAAATTAATAAAAAAAAAAAAAATTTAGGAGGTCTACTTCTTGAGATAACTCTTTCCATAACTGGTGGGTGGATACAACGCAGATTTCTAGGCAGAAGAGGTAAATAACCAGTATATCTTGCACAGGTTACTTAATCATGCTAAGCTTAATTTTCCACATCTGGAAAGCAAAGATACTTATAATACCTTGGGAAGAGATGAAGCAATATATGAGATAATACATGTAGTAAGCATAGTAAATACTCAAAAATGTTCCTTTTAATACTGATAATGTACAAAGAATTCTGGTTCTGAAATTACTAAATTGGTTACCACTGGATATACCATTTATTTATCTGAGTTTCAGTCAGTATGTGTAAAATTGGAGTTAGAAGATATGATATACATATTTCTCAGGGATCTGAAAATAAAGTAACCTAGCTGTTTGTTAATGTCATGTGGTATTCTGATGGTTAATTATATATGTAAACTTGGCTGGGCACAGTGCTAAGATATGTGGTCAAACATTATTCAGGATGTTCTGGTGAGAGTGTTTTTAATGAGATTAACATTTTAATCAGTGGACTTTGAGTAAAACAGATTGCCCTCCATAATGTGTGTGGTCCTCATCCAATCAGTTGAGAGCTTGAATAGAACAAAAGACTGATCTCCCCTTTCCCCACCCCCCCAGCAAGAGAGAATTCTGCTAGTAGAGGACCTTTGAACTTGACCTACAGATTTTGGACTTGCTAGGTTCCATAATCATGTGAACTAATTCCTTAAAATAAATCTCTCTGTATACACATCTTATTGGTTCTGCTTCACTGGATAACACTGACTAATACTTATATGTATTGATTTATTTAAACTCCCATACAATATTTATCAAATATTTAATGTATACCATACACAGTTCTAAGCAATAGGGATAGAGCGATGAATGATATAGAGAAATTCTTGACCCCATGCAGCTTACATATTGGTGTGGGATAGACAGACAAACAGCAAGGCTGCATAATTTCATGTAGTAATAAGTGTTATGAAAGAAAAGAAGCAGGGAGGAATGACCAAGAGTGCCTAGTGATGGAACACTAAAACAGACTGAAACTGATATCTTTTGTCTGCCCCTTCTCATCCACTCTCCCCCTGTCCCTACCCTTCTATCTGCTTTGGAAGGAGACTGACTCAGGAAGACTACATTGATTGGTAACCTAAGGTTTCTTGAGGATTTGGCTTCCTATAGAGATTGGAAGAAAATGAAGTCTGAATATTTATTTATTTTTGCTGCTTTCCTGTAAGGTGACCTTGGCTTGGCTTTGTCCTTTGTCTATAGGTTACTGTTCCTAGGACTCTACACAGCTGTCCTTCATTCTGGCTTCTGGTAACTATTACTACTCTGCACTATCACTTGGGTTTCCCCATACTCATGTTTATAAATAGTCTCCTTAAAAGTAAATCCTCAATTTTCCTGTTTTGCATATGTTGTCTGTGTCCTGTTGGTATCTGACAGATATAAAACCATCACAGAAGGTCTCATGGGGGATGATCTTAAGCTGAGGCCAACATACTGAGGAACAGCTAGCTGTGTGAAAATATTTGGAAGAATATTCCAGGTAGAAAGAAGAGCAAGAACAGAGGTCCTGGAGATAGAGACAAATATGATGTCTGAAGATAGGAAGAAGGTCAATGTGGCTGGTGTGTTGAGTGACAAAGAGAATGTGGGTAGAGATCAGAATAGTAGGTAATGACATATACATTGGCTGGAGTAAACAAGATTAAAGCCTCTGAAGTGTTTCAAACAGAGGAGTAGAGCAATATGAATGATTCTTTTTATAGTAGAAGACCTCTGTAGTGGGCTGAGTGTGAGGACCTCCCCAAAATATGTCCACATCGATCCCCTGAAACCTGTGAATATTACCTTTTGGTAATTTGGAAAAAGAGTCTTTGCAGATGTAATTACATTAAAGATCTTGAGATGAGATTTTCCTAGATTATCCAGGTGTGCCCTAAATACAATGACAAGTGTCTTTGTAAGAGAAAGGCAAAGGGAGATCTGAGACATATGGAGGAGAAGGAGGATGTAAATATGGAAGTAGAGATTGGAATGATGTGCCACAAGACATGGAAGCCAAGGATTGCCCACAGCCACCAGAAGCTGGAGGAAGCAAGGAAGGAGTGATCCTCCTCAAGATCCTCCAGAGGAATCATGACTCTACTGAAACCTTGATTTCAGACTTCTGGCCTCCAGAACTGTGAGAACATTTCTGGTATTTTATGCCACCCAGTTTGGGGTAATTTGTTATAGCAGCCTCAGGAAGCTAGTACAACTTCCATGAAACCTTCATATAACTCACTCTGAAGATTAACCTTAACTTTGTTTTACCACTGGCTTCTCTTTGTTGCCTTCAAGCAGCTTGGGCTCCCAAGAGCATTTGAAATGGATGCATACCAAGGGGCAGTTATATTTATCTCCAACTTGTTTATACCAGTTCTACTTGTTTATACAATTATTTAATGATACAATTCAGCATTATGTAAATTAATGGGATGTAAATATGCATAACTACTTGTATAAAAGGATGAGCAGAGTTACAAATAGACTTAAAACTCATACAAAAACATCATGTGGGCAAATCACACTGGGTTTTCTAAAGGGATAAAAGAAGGAGCCCAGTGTAATCAGGAGAAGATTAGAGCAATAAAGAATAGGTCAACAAATGACAGATGGAGGCTCAAGATTTGGGGCTTCAAGATTCCCACAAGGAGACAGATAGTTGTTGATTATAGCTTAAGAATAAATGAGTAGGTTATCTGAGAAAAACAGTGACCTTCTCCTAGATCCAGTCTTATACACATAAACTTACAGCAATTCTGCTTATGATAGGGGCTAGACGTGCATCAGGATTCTATCATTTGGATCAGGGGCACCTTTACATTCTTTAGGTCAGTTTCTCTGAAGCTTTTATGTTAGATTCCCTAGAGCTTCTAAAAGTCAAGCTAGCAAGGTCTTGGTCTTTGGGTTTATTGTACAGAATTCTAGAAAATGAATGAACTAATCAATAAACCAACTAACCAACCTGCTAACTAACAAAATAGAAAACAGAGAACTATAACAACAGACTCTTGAGAGTCATCATTTCTTTGAAAACTAACCTGAATATCTTAGAATAACTTACAAAAAGAGAGTTGATTAAAAATATAAATGTCAAATTATGTATTAATGAGACAACTGTAAACTGCAGAAAAATATTTTAAAAGTTTAATTAGATTCTAATCACGTACTGTTTTGAAAGTATCTTTACATTCTGACCCGCTTTAAAGACACTTAGGCTGGAAATCATAGATGATTCACTGTGGGCGTGGCTTATAAAGGAAACGGGAAGCAGGACTCCAGCAGGAATCTGGACTCCAGGGAAAAGTGTTCAGTCTATGACATAAGACTAGTGAATCTATATACATTAGTAGTTTCAGGTTAAAATAAAATTCATGTACAAGTTATGTGTGTATCATTTATATCATTAATATAAATTAATATTTTACACATTAATAAAACATTTTTTATGAATTTACCAAATACTGGTTCTTATCAGATTAAGAAGGCCTGTCTTTATCAGTACTGACAAACTTTTGGGTAACGAACACCTCGAGTTTTTCATTTTGAAATGTATCACCCTTTTTTTCCCATGTCTCTTTCTCACCCAACACACCACCCCAGTCTGCCTCAAAAAAAAAGAAAAAGAAAAAGAAAACAGTCCGCCTTAATTTTACAACAGTCCAACACCTACCATACTGCCTAGTGCAAAGTAAGGTCTGATAAGAGTTATTGCTTTAAACCGATTTGGGCATTGGCCTTCCGATTTGTTAAGTCAATCATTTCCTACTTGTTATTAGATTTTTTTTTTCAGAGAAGGCTTCCTGATCTTTCTTTCAGTCAATTTAAAAATGGTTAAAGTCAGAGCCAAGGTTAGTGAACAAGAGTTGTGATCTGGTTAGGAAATACTGATTGGAAGTAGATAATGATGAACTAAAACAGTAGGGCAGCACTTCCTGTTTTACTCACAAGCTGAATCTGAATGTCATTGTGACTTGAAGGAATTAAAATTTAGAGTGGATGCAAATAGGTGTTTGTACTTTTCCACTAAGTTCCTAAAGTGTAAGAGTTGCATCTATTTATTTAATAAATAAATGAAAGTTTGTTGAGTACTTACTGCTTGTCAGGCACTGAAAGTAAATGCCAAGGGTAATTTTATTTAATCATCCTACAAGTCCTGATCATGTCTGGAAACAGCATGGACTATGGGATCTGGGAAACCAAGTGGGAATTTCATCCCTAATCTGGTGAAATGTACTGAGCACCTAACATATGCCAGTCACTGCTCTTAGCACTTTACTTGTATTTCCTTTTCATTCCTCACATCATTTCCATGAGGTAGAAGTGTCATTGCACCATTTTCCTGAGAAGATTCAGAAGCACAACAAATAATTATTTTTCAGCTCAGATAAGTGACAGAGGCTTGATTTAAACCTGGGCCAACTCTAGAGCTTTTGTTTACATATCTGGTTTCCTTCTTCCAAGGTTTTACTTTTATGTTAACCTGATATGCTTTATACTTAGTTTCTCAGTTTCCTCAAATGTAAACTGGGGAAATGAGAAATTTTGTGCAAATTAAAGAAGCTTGTTAGTGACTTGGCTCTAGATTAAAGCAAACAAACAAAACTAATGCCTACTCTTGTACACATGAGGTAACTGAAGCTCAACAGATTGAACTGAATGATGCAGGCCAGCAAGTAAATGATAGAGCTCCACAAAATCCTTTGCATTATGACATTTTGATCTTTATATACCCACAAGGGTTCACCCTATGTTGTGAGTGTAGTATGTGCTCAATAAACGCTTAGGAAATCCAACTATTTAAAACTATGCTGATCTTCGATATCAGCATAGTATTTCATAAATGTAAGTGTAAATGACATCGAAAAGTATTTCAATGTCATTTACACTTACATTCATATGCATTCATATATTCTGAGGTTTGCTCAAAATTGCTTTGTAGTCTTACCACATATATTCAAATTTATTAAAATTGTGGGGCTTCTAAGTCAATCTTCAGTCACAGTTGACATTTATGTTGTCACAATATTTATCGTGTTCTTTTAGGTTACAATAGATTTTTCAATTTTTTATTTTAAAAATAAACTGCAATAACATAAAATCGAGATATAATCTCCATCTATTTGAAAGCAGGCCCTATAGCTCTAAGACCTTCCGTTTTTGGTCATTTATTCTCATTTCAAAGCCATCATTCAATGTCAGAGTCCAAAACAAAGGATTAAGGAGTACGGAGAAAGCTTTAAAGTTACAGAAGGCTGGAGATATTTTTAAAATTGACAAATTGGATAAATTTAGCATAAAAAAACCTTGAAAACAAAGGTAAAGTTTGAGATACTAGAGAAATAAAAACAAAAACAAAAACAAATTTTCAAAAGCATCTATGAAAATCAATGCACAAATCTATGAATTAATAATAACAAAAAATTATTCATGACCATTTTAATAGCTAAATTATTCACAATTGTATTATAATTATGAGACTCAGTGAGTGTAGGTAATATTCAAGGCATACAATTACTCATCATTCATTCATTAAAAAAATTTTTGAGAATGTACCAAATGCTAAGCATCATTAATTCAGGCAAGGATGTGGTGTTTACTTTTCCTTCTTTTGTTTGTTTAGAGCAAGGGTCTCCAAATGAGTGTGTGTGCCAAAGGAAGTATTTAATATAGAGATTAACACCAGGAATCTTGCTTAGCATTCCAGATGGTTAGATTAGGGACTTGAAGTGGATTGAATAACAGACCCTAATTCTTCACTTTTCTCTGCCTCTCTCCAGTTCTGTCGCCTCATTGTGGGTAGATTGTATTCCCACCTCTTGATTCTGGGCTTAGCCATGTGACTTGCTTTGTCAAATGGCATGTGGCTGGAGGTGACAGTGTGTCAGATCTGAGCCTAGGTCTTAAGACATCTTGTGTGTTTCCATTCTCTTTCTCATTTGTGCTTTTGCCATCACATTGAAAAGAATATGTCTCTGCTTCCCCTTCAGCCTGGACCCCAGAATAAATGCACAAAGATTAGAGTCACCCCAGTCAGCAAGCAAACCGGTAGGCTAAGACAGAGCCACCCAGCTGAGCCCAGCCTAGATCATTCAATACTCATCTGAGCTTCAGATGGTTAAGAGCAAATGATTGTTGCTTTTAGCCACTGCATTTGGATGTGTTTTGTGATCAAATGTTCTAATGGCAATGGCTGATTTCCCATCTGTTAGCTTAATTCTGCTGACCTCTTCCTATCCCCTCACTTCTCCAATTTCCTGATTGGTGAGTTTGGAAAAATAATTTGGAGACATATAGTCAAGTAATTTCTTCTTCCTTTATTCCATTATTATGGGTGCACATGTTGGAGGAAGTCTTTGAGAGAATGTGACCACTGGTTGACCCTCAAGCTGGACCCGGCCAAAGGGAGGCTCTCCACCCTCTCTCCTGACCTTAGCATATGCACTTTGCTTTCCTTCCCCTCACTAAAAGCTATCTACGGACAATGCCTTGAAATAATAATATGTTGTTGGAACCATCTGGATGTATACACGACTGAGCCCACTTAACGCCTGTATATAAACTTTAAGATTTTGGTGGACAAGTTCGAAGCCTATTGGCCACCCAAGGCAAGCCTTGTAGGTAAGTTCCCTTTTTTATTAAACTTGCCACTGATCAATCTGAAACTGTCTGCCTCTACCTCTTTCTTTGGTCTCTTCTTGCCC
Organism: Balaenoptera musculus; assembly: GCF_009873245.2. Lineage (NCBI taxonomy): Eukaryota > Metazoa > Chordata > Mammalia > Artiodactyla > Balaenopteridae > Balaenoptera > Balaenoptera musculus. Next base: position 100,254,294 of record NC_045789.1, read on the forward strand.
TACACATATGGGGGCTGGTTTCAGATTACACCCAGGAGGCTCCTGAGGTTATGAACTAACTACTGTACATGGTACCTGCAGGGATATGTATTTTACTCCACTTCTCATCTAAGTTTTACAGAGTGGAATACAAACACACACACACACAAATACATATGACACATGTATGGAGACCTGTTCCATTTGGGACAGTCAGACTGAGCGGGTAAGTTGCTTAATTTTGAGGTTCAGTATCAGAAAGCTTACAAGACTACAAATATAAGCCATATTCATTAACATTAGCTTTATCAGTAATAAAATTTGTGTTTTAGCCCCATCTGCCATATGTTATCTTATTTCTCAATTTGTTCAGAACTAAGGAAAGAAAGGAGAATGCCAATCTTTGAGTCTCTTCAAACCCCAAGATATGAAGGTTGGGCCTGAAGGATTGGGATAGATGTTCCATGCAGTAAGCTTGGTGGAAAAGGCTCTTCCTTCAAGGTAGTGGTTATGGCAGTGAAGGAGCTGGAGTTTGGTCGAGTTCATTTCATTTGGGTGCATTAGGCTGTGAACTTTGAGAAACAGGATGTAATTGATTATTAATTAATGTATGTATGTGTGTATGTATGTATGCTTGATAAACACTTATAAAGTGCTTGTTATGTGTTTTACAAATATGAAGTCATTTAATCTTTGTAACAATACTATATCATAGCATTATCATACATTACCATATAGTGTTACTGTATCATAGTGTTATCCTAGTTTAAGTGATGAGGAAAGCATCATTAAAACACAGAGAAGGGAAGTAAATTTCCCAAAGTTACATACTTAGTAAATGGCAGAGCAAGGATTCCAATCCTCACATTATGTCCCCAATATTAATATTCTTAGCACTAAACTTTGTCTATACAACAGATATTAGGTTAAAAAACAATACTTGGAAATATTTTTGTTGTGTTCAACCAACCTAGTGTTGAGCCTATTATGTGGATATGACATGTTAAGCTTCATGATTTTTACAGGCATATGCTGGGATACAAGGCCATTTTTTTTTAGTTGAATTTTAACCACTGTCACCTGACTACATGATTTAGGCCTTAGAGCATGTGGGCTTTTGAACTTAATTGATCTCTACCATTTAAGACAATTTTTTGTAAAGGCAAACAGTATGCTTTATAGAAGCACCACCAGATATATAAATCCCCATGCAGTAGGGCTTAGGCTTTGTTTGTTTTCTGCAAAAGTGAACCTCAGGAAAGATGTGGACCATGGAGTTTGGTATAGCAGCCCCTGGATGTAGTAATAGCATAGAAGTTCTGACTCTTCAGCAAAACCATGGAGACTGGTCTGGCAAGCAAATATTGGACACACTAGCTTCTGCAAGGAGAAGATTTCTGTAGTTATGGATTGCAGGCTCAATGATAGAAGGCATGGGGTAGCTGTTAAACCTTGACCTTACACTTACAAAAGCTTTGGCCTTAGTACATAGGTTGCTGTGGAAGTTAAAGTAATGCACTATCCTCCAGAGTGGCCACAGCACATGCTAGCTCTGTGGATCCTAGCCACAAACTCAGGTGAGACTACAACTGGCCTCAGCAGAGGAGTGGGCCAACTTTCTGTGCCTTGATATTGAGCTATGAAAATGCATCTTTTCTTGAGCAGGGTTGGGCAAGGCAAACATTTCATCATAGAGAAAAAATCTTCTTAGCCTTTTAGATAGTAAAGGAGAGGAGTATATTTTTCCTTTCAAATGTTTGGCACATGAGTTGCCCATGAACTAGACAAAGGTACTAGGGCCCCAACTTCCAATTGTTAGTCCCAGGAATAGTCATGTAGTGGTAGACTAGGGGATCCAAATTGTATCCTTCTTTTAGGAACAGAGGCTGCTAACCTTGGATGCATGGAAACGCTTCTGCATAAGTTGCTTTATGGTGCAAGTAACGAAGCATAGGCTTCAGGGTCCCTCTTATGTAGTTTCCCTCCAAAGCTCTCTGAAATTTCCTAGCAATGTGTTCATAAGGCCGTATGTTTTATAAAATTGGCAAAATTAAGCTATCTGAGCCATAATCAGTTATGACCATTAGTTATTTAGACTCTGAATTTCCCTCATCTGTCTTCCCCAGCTTATGGATGAGATGGAAGTTGCCATGGACATTTTTGGAGATCCAACTAAAAGGAAGTTAAAACACAGACACGTAGTTTGGGCTGAGTGGGATATATGCATGTGGCTCACGATCACTTTCATGAAGGGTCATAGTATTTTTAGGCATCCAGATACAGGCCATGATTCCAAGAATATCCCTTCCATCTCTGTGCTAACCCACCGAAAGACATTACACACAGGAGCAGTATCAGAGGTCATAGTTGGTTTAGTAATTGAAATTCCATGTTATTTTTTGTTAATAAGAGGATGTTGCAAATTGTATAAACTTCAGACCCCACAAAACCTGAATCTGACCTTGTCCACAGGTTCACCTCTTCCAGATGGTCTCAAGTTAGCTCTAGATTAAATAATTCCCTGTGAGGCAAAAAGAATAGCTATGACAAATTTCACAGTGAGAAGTAGTAGAAGCAGGAACTGGGTCAAAGGACTAAACAGGGAAGAGTGCACATTATGTCACTAGAAAGAATTCATGCATTAGCAATTATTTTCAAGGATAAAAGGAGAAATGGGAAATAAGAGAGATATATATTGACACAGTTATAAATATGGATATAGATATATTTATAAATATATACTAGATGGGAGAAAATGTTATTTAAAATACGTGGTGACCTGGGCTACCACTACTGAACATTTCTAAAACTTGTAAGAAGTTAGTAATAACACGTATGACATTCTCTGATGGTCAGTGCTTATAATGTGAATTCTATTTAGACTCCTTGAGAAATAAGATAAAGATAGAATTGACCATGGAACTACAACATAAGGGGAAGGAAAGAGACAGAGATGGAGAAAGAGAAAGACAGACAGAGACATAGATAGACAGAGACAGAGACAGAACGAGAGGCTTCTGGCTACTACAAAAGGAATTTTGGCCCAACCAAGCATCAAGAGTGTCTTGCTGAAACTGAGCCAAATAAGAAATGGGGAAGGATGAATTTTAAATTTGAATTTTCTTGAACTTTAATTCACAAGGAAGAAGAATTTCATTTTAGGCATTAATTCATTGTAGACTTTAACTTGTAAAATTATTCAGTTTTTAAGTTTTGGATTTAAATACTTCCTAAAATTATGAGACACAGTTTAAATTAAATTTGGGACCATTTTCATACTGTTGACATTTTGAGTGTCTTAACTGCATTTAATCTTATTGTAGCATCACTAATAAGATACATTGTACAACATGGCTAGACATAATTTGAGATGGAAAGTAAATATAGAATGCATTTTAAACTTTAGGTTCTGACCGTGATTAAATGAAATAGTGCAGAATTACCCTCCTGTAATATAAACAAAAAAGAAATGGACAAAATATAGAAAGTAACTATTTTAACATGTTGGACAACATTCAGCATTTTTATTGATGCCTGAGAAACACAAAACAAACAAGGTGAGCCCTATGATTGTCCCAGCTTTCTGACTGGAGGAAATTACAGAATGAGAGTCTGTCAGGTGATGCCAGATTGACCAGCAATCTTGCTGAGTAGAAAAGGCAGGGATAAGAGTAAGGAAGGCCAAGGCAGCTATAATATGTGGAACTGAGTGTCCAAGAGAAAGGAGATGTCTAGAAAAAACTCTGAAATGTTTTTATAAGTGGTCTTCTTGAGTCTTTAGCTGAATACCAACCTGTTCATGTATAGAGTGAAATCCCACAAAGCAGATAATAAAAACTCAAGGAAAAAAGCATTACTGTGGACCTGTAAGCCAAATAATTCTCAGAGATCACACAGAGTTGGATATTATTATAGACCCCTATGGGAGACACCTTGTTGAATACACAGAACAATCAGTAGAGATAAGAGAGGAGCTATGCCATAAAAGATAACTTTTCCATATTAAATTCTGCTCCTCCTCAAAAATAAACCTTTAAAAAAACAATCTTCATGGTTTTTAAAACCCAATGCTTATTTTGACTTAGTATTATGTTCATCATTTATTTTATCATAGAATCACCCTCTATGGCAGAGGCATAACAGTAATTTTCATTTTCTAGGAACTGTATGACATATTAAAATGTCTGTTTGTGTAACAAGGCAGTTTACTAAGTATTAAATTAAATCTTCATTTACATTATTCTATAAAACTCTGGCAAGGACTATGATAAAATTATCTTCAATTGGATGTAATAATAAGCCATTTTTCAGTAAATCACAGTGATACCTTCCTTTAGAAAAATAAATGCAATAAATCAAGTCGATTTAAAAACAAGAGAATCAGATAATTTAAAGAAGCTTGGGGCTTCCCTGGTGGCACAGTGGTTGAGAATCTGCCTGCCAATGCAGGGGACACGGGTTCGAGCCCTGGTCGGGGAAGATCCCACGTGCCGCGGAGCAACTAGGCCCGTGAGCCACAACTACTGAGCCTGCGCGTCTGGAGCCTGTGCTCCGCAACAAGAGAGGCCGCAATAGTGAAGAGGCCCGCGCACCGCGGTTAACAGTGGCCCCCTCTTGCCGCAACTAGAGAAAGCCCTCACACAGAAACGAAGACCCAACACAGCCAAAAATAAAAATATAAAAATAAATAAACAAAAGATTACTATTAAAAAAAAACAAACCTACAGTGGTCTTGAAATGTCAAATGAAAACCTTTAAAAAAAAAAAAAGCTTGTATTTTTTAAAACTTGGAAACCTTTCTGTAAAATAAAGAGTAGTCACTTGCCTTTCACTTAAAAAATCCTCAAAATTATTAAACTAAGACAAAAGTAACAAAACTACCTGCCAGATAAAGCCACTGTTCTTTAAAATAGTGAAGTAAAATCTATCAATTAAGAACATAACATTCACAGACTTCATTATTCAAATAAAAATCACTAGATTATAAAAAAGCAGAGAAATGTGGCCTATTGAAGAAAGCATTTTCAGTAGAAACAGATCTCGAAATAACAGAGATGATAGAATTAATAGAAAAGGACATTAAAACAGACAGTATACTATGCTCCAGATATTTAAATAAGTATCGGAAAATATGATTACAATTTTAGAATGGAATATATAAAAAGATCCAAGGGAACCTGTAGAGATGAAAAATACAACACTGGAATGAAAAATACATGGAATAGGATTAGTAGCAATTCGGACACACATGAAAAAAAAGCAACAAACTTGAAGACACAGCAATAAGAATTATCCAAATTAAACTGAGAAAATAAGCACCATGTATAGTGAATTTAGCTTAGCCTATATACTATATATAAGATTGTTTATTTTATTAGTCCACTTAAAATGTCCATGGGGGCCCATATATTTGGTCACACATTATTCCAGGTGCATCTGTGAGGGTGTTTCTTGATGTCAGCCCTTGAATCAGTAGACTGAATAAAGCAGATTATCCTCCCTAATGTAGGTGACCCTCATCCAATCAGTTGAAAGTCTGAATAGAACAAAACAGCTGATCCTCCCTTGAGTAAGAGACAACTGCTTCTGCCTGACTGTTTGACCTGGAATATCAGTTTTTTCTGCCTTTGTATACAAACCAAAACATCAGCTCTTCTTGGGTCCCCAGCCTGCCAGCTTTCATTTTGGAACTTACATCATCGGTTCTTCTGCGTCCCAGTTTGTTGCCAGATCTTGGGACTTCTTAGCCTCTGTAGTTACTTGAGCCACTTCCTTATAATTAATCTCACCCTCTCTTTCTCTCTCTCTCTCTGTCTATATATATATATATATATATATATATATATATATATATATATATATATCTAGCTCTCTGGTGAACCCTGCATAAACTAATACACTAATACTATATGTATATTGAGATGATTTTAAATATACTCCAGAGTGTGTCTGTTTATATATATATATATATATATATATATATATATATATATATAAATTGTGACCTGTAGCACAATATAAAGTGAGGACCCTCTTTCTGGCAGATGACCACCTTCTCGCTGTGTTGTCAGGTGTCAGAGAGAGCTGTATCATCTCTTCCTTTTCTTATAAGGACATTAATTCCATTGTGAGAGTCCTACCATCATGAATTTATCTAAACCAGATTATCTTCCAAAGGCCCCATCTCCAAATACAACCACATTTGTGGTTAGTGCTTCCACCTATGAATTTGGTGGGGAGGTGCAGTTCAGCCCACAGCATCAATTATTTCTTCAGGATAAAAATTCAGATATTGCATATTTTGGTAGTTTGAATATATAAGAAAATATTTTTTAAAATATTAGAAACCTACCCTCTGAGAAAATTGCCCTGTGGCTCTATTATATTTGCTTATGAAAGTGCCTGTTTCTCCAATGCTAAATATCATTTACTATTTTTTGCCAATATATTAAAATAACATGATAACTTCTTACCTCATTTATAAAGGTCTCACTAGTAACTAATGGAATAAAAATGATTATGCTTATTGGTTATTATTATTGCTCCATTTACTAATCATACACTTTGCCTATTTTATATTAAGATTTTATATTGTTTTATATTTTTGTTTTAGATTTTAAGCTGTCCTGTATCTTATTTATCAAACTTTTGCTATCATATGTTAAAATATTTTAAATCATTTTGTGCACAACATTTTCATTTTATGATAACTTATCATAACATCAATATTTTTATGTTGAAATATAAACATCAACCCCGTTGTGTAGCTTCTAAGACAGATTTAAGTGCTATCAGGAAGTGATGGAGGTGAAATATGAACCCAAGTGTTCTGATTCTGGAATTTTTTATCTTATTTCCCATGTTATAATACTATGTGACTCTAGGCAACTAGCTTAGCCTCTCTGATTTTTCATCAAGAGGGACAGGATAGCAGTATGTATTTTACAGGGACTGTGAAAGATAACAAAAGTAAAGCACTGAACACATGGTAGGTACAGAACAAATGTCAGTTTCCTCATTAAAAAGGATAAATTAACTCTTTGTATTTGGAAAAAGCATGTTGTTACCCAGTATAGCTTCCAATATTATGTAAATTGAAATTTCAGTTAGGATAGTCTCATGCTTCTTTCTTCTTCCCTCTACATCTGAAGGACCTGATGATACATGTAGGAGGAATGTAAAAAATGAACCATTTTTAAAAATCTCTGTGCTCTGAAGGAGTTTCTCCAGAAGGTGAAGTTCCTTCATTAGAGGCAGTTAATGACATTCTTTATAAAGCATTTCACATTAACCGGTCTTAAACATCAAGCTCTTGTGTATGCGGTCACATTACCTGAGCCAACATTCTAAGCCTCCTGCAAAGCTAAAACTTTTACATACTCCAGGAAGCACCAAGCCTGAGGAGTTCTGACTACCAGTGGAAAAACAGGCTCAAGGCAGTTGCAGGAAACTAAAACAGTAAAGTGGAAAGAGACAGTGGAACAATTCATTCCCCAAATTTACAAAAGAATCCTTGGTGGGGAGGAAAGCAAAGTGTTTGCTTTCTTTTAACTGCTGCCATTAAAAATGAAATTTATATTTTATTTTTAAAACCATGGCATTCCAAGCTGAAGGTTGACATTAGACCACACACCTTTAGTTGTACAAATAAACACATTAATCTCAGTGGAGCTGTGAATTTGCTTGTTTTGTATTAGTTCCAACCTGAGAATGTGCTCTGATTGCTTGGTTTTAAAGAAAACAAGATGTTAAAATTGGGTGAGTTGAAGCTTGCATGTTAATGTAATTCTTTGGGATTAATATTAGAAAATTGCTCTTCTATTTAAGGCAGTACCTGATGTGACTGTTTCTTGTAGTTTTTCAGGACATTGTTTTATAAGTGTAAGTTGAGAGTAGACCCTGATATTCTCTGAGGGAACAGTTGCTACTTATATCTGATTATGGCTATAAGATGCTATGAATACTATATTATATGCCACTAGGTTTGCAGAAGGGACAATGCTATTTTCCTCTAGGTTGGAAACAGATTTTCCAAGAAGGGTAAGTTGTCCTTCTCATCATCCTCATCTCCTGTTGAGGAGATTTTTCCTTCTCATACTGGAAACCAGAATGAAGAAAGAACTCTAGGTGGGGGTAATATTCTTGGTCTTGAAGAGGAGGGGTCCTGATGACCAGGAGAAGGAAAATGAAGATAGGTGTTGGGATAGAACTAATGATGTGGAAAGGCAGGGGGATTGAGAATCGGCCCTTCAATATGTGTGACAATCAGGGTTCATGATGCCTATGATATCTCTATCAATATGTACAAGTTAACTCTGGAAACTTGAAAAGGTCATTCTTTCAAATTATGTCATTTATATCCTATCATAATGACACCAAGTGACAAATCCAAGCCTATGGAGCTTAGGTGAAAGCTACTGAATCAGTGAATCTTGATTTCTTGGCCCAGCACTACTCCCTCCAAAAAATAGTGCCTTTCTTATTATTTCATTTGCTCCACTTGGTCAGAGTTCAACTTTCTAGCCTGATTATTTTCTTCCCAACAAAAAGGAATTTCATTAGAGTTAAGTAGTGTTCAATGTGTAAGCCCTTGGTTTCAAACCAACTCCTTTGTTTTTCAGAACTACACAAGGAAAGATGGTAGCACTGACAAATTGAGTTTGACACTAAAATAAAGCTCATATATCAGGTTTTCAGTGTGGACAGAACAAGAGAGACAGGATGAAGAGGTAAAGTCAGCAAACATCCTTGAGGACCAGAGCAGCACCTGTACTTGAGAAACAGAGAACACAGATTCCCCACTGATGTTTGGAGCTGAACAAGAACTGATGGAACCAACATGTCTTCTAAATCCAGTGGTTCCTGGAATGGAAGGGTACATTGAAGGCAGAAAGGACACCTTTATCTGTCACAAACGAGTAAAAAATGCAATGCAGGGAAAAGGCCGTTGACGCTGGGATCAGATTGACAAATATTAGAACACTACTCCTTCCACATCCCAGGTGACTTATTGGTCCTACTTGAGCACCATTTTCCTAACCAATAAATTGGGGTTAAGAATAATACATTAGAGTTGTCATAGCTGTCAAATGAACTAAACCAGAGGTCTTGAACTTCAACCCATGGCCAAATGTTGCCACTGCCTTCTTTTATAAATGAAGTTGTATTGGAACACAGCCAGGCCCACTTTTTTACATGGCTACAACTGCAGAGTTGGGTAGTTGTGATGGACACTGACCCTATTTGCCTACAACTACTAAAATATTTACTATCTGACTCTTTACAGAAAAAAATTGCTTTCACTTGAACTAAACTATGTAAATGAAACTAAACTAAGTAAAATACCCATGATCTGGGCACAAAAGTAGTAAACACTTTTGAGCAACTAGTGTTAATTTTGTTATTCCTGTTATTACCCATGAATACTCTACCCAGCTGATGAAAGCAATTGTAATTGTGTTAACTGTGACTTAAATTCTAAATCCACAATCTCAGAAAACTTGATTAGCTTTCTACCTTTGTGCTTAATTCATGCACAGTTTAAGCATATGGAATAATAATGTTCTTTATGACAATCTAACATGCAACTGCTAGTGTTTATTAGTTTCCCACCATGAGGAGCAGTTCTAAACTATGTGTTGTCATTAAGAATAGCATTTCTTCCTTCAGCACAAAGTCTAGATTTGAGGTCAGTTTTTAAAAAAAAAGCCTTTTTTCTATTTCTTACCTTGTTCTTTAGAACTTTTCTCTCCAGCTGTGTTCAAAGGAAAAGGAAGCATTGGCATTTCCCTTCTGATCAATTAGAGCAAGAATCATACACTCTATACCTCATTTCTCAAGGGTCTCACTCTGGTTCTCCTCAGTCTTCCCAAACTCTAAACATCTCCCCAAAAGGTAGCACTCCCAGGAAATATGGTACTATGCCTGCTATATGGTGAAGCCAAAAGTGGGTGTGATTCTTACTAATGTATTAGAATGAGTAAAACCTAAGAGGAAGCTTCATGTCCCAATCTTCTTGCCACATATTAGTTTTTTTCTTGAAATATTAGTAGTTTGACTGTATCAGGATAAGAAAGTATTAAGTGAGAAGCACAAGAAGGAAGAAATGTTTGACAATTTTTATAATTTTCTATCTCTTTCACATCTTTACATTACTTTATGTATCAAAATTGCCAGTCATTTACTTGAAGACACTACTGAGTATTCTCTAAGACTCCAGTATGTTCTTGGCCCATACTTTCTCCTACCCAGTGATGGAATTCTGAGATAGGGTGAACTTGATCTACCTGAGAGCTAACACTGAGGAAGTACACAGCAAATAAGAGCTGAGGAAAAAGCCTTCAGATTTGGAAATCTAACCCCCCTTATGCCACAGACTTGGGAACTGAAGTCCAGTGAGTCACCAGCTTGCCTTAAGCCATGCGGTAGGGAACGCAGAGGTGTAAGGTACCCTACAAATCTCAAGTTGCCTTCTTTATAAATGGTTAGAAAATATATCATCATACTATGTTTTATGTAAAAGTTCATCAATATGCTGCATTTGGGGTAAATTTTTTATGAATAAAATAGTATCCAATAAGGCCTTAAAATTATTTTTTATGCACCAATGTTTAGAGAAGAATGATGTTTATTCATTCCAGAGATATTTATTGACCGATAACCAGGGGCCAGAGATACATGAATAAATAAAGCAGATGAGAGTATCTGCCTTATGGAACTTACATTTTAAAGAGAGGAGCCAGAAAATTAGACAGTTGGCTTTCCATATCCTTGGGTTACATACTATGAGCATACTATGTTTACCATCTTTGGTTGGTTGAATGTGCAGATGTGGAACCCGCTGTTAAGGAGGGCCAACTATGGGACTTGAGCACCTGCAGATTTCCACAGCAGCTCCTGAAACCAATCCCCTATGGATGTCAAAGGAGGACTTTAAATGAATAAGATGTACAGTACTCTAACGGTGATAAGTTCTATGATAATACGTAAAGCTGAGAAGGGGAAGGGGTTGCTGGGTTAAAGATATCAGTCACCATTAAGTAGAATGGTTCACTAAAGCTGGGAGATGCTCAGCAAAGGACTAGGGAGAGGGAGTCAGCAGGTGGTGTGGAATTTGAGGAACGAGATTTCCAGGCTATAGGAGCATCAGAGAGAGGGCCTAGTGGCTGGATTCAGGTGAATGAGAGGGCAGCCCAAGAAAAGCTGAGAAGAATGAATGGGGAAGTCTGCATTGTTCTATAAGCCATTTTTAGTTGGACTTAATTTTGAGTGAAATGGAAGTCATTAAAGGTTTGCAGAAGTGTTAAGTGGTCTGAGTAAAATTGGCTGCTGTTTGAGAATAGATTTAAAGAGAAAAATATAAAACATGTTGTTCTGCTACAGGAAAAGAAAAAAGTTCAAAGTTCCTACCTGGTATAAAAGACTTTCCATAATCTCGTTCTATTGATACACTCACTCCATGTGACCTTTCCTCCAGTCAGATTACCTTCAAACTTGCCCAAGATCCTGCTGGCAAAATGGTGCTCTTTCTGCCTGTTCTTATTTCTCCATCTTCTCAGCAAAAAAAAAAAAAAAAAAAAATGTCTATGTAGTTTTCAAGATCCAACTCAATGAATTTTGACTCAGCTGCTAGAATACCTTTTTCAGCTGTGTTAGCTTGGTCCCTTTTCTCTGGGGATACGGCAGCATTGTGGGCATGCCTCAACCCAAGATTTGGCTCAGTGAATTGTTCTTATCCATTCATGTGTCTGCTTCTGCAGCTGGACTCTGAGCATGTAGACAACCAGTCCGCAGCTTGGAGCCTGTGCTCAGTGTATGTGCAGTAAATAAATGACTAAATAATTAAAAGAAAGAATGGATGAATAGGTTCTAGAAATATCTGTACAACATCGTTCCTATAATTCTCAATATGCTATTGTTCACTTCAAAATTTGAGAGGGTAGATCTCATGTTCAGTGCTATTACCACACACACACACACACACACACACACAAATACATACAAATGAAAAAACAGAAGGACAGAGGAAACTCTGAGAGATATTTAGGTATTTTCAGCCATCATGTTCCCTAACCCCATGACACTGATGTTCTTAAACCTCAACATGGCACGCTTCTCCAGGCTCCCTCTCCTTTTTTTCATCTACCTTCCTTCTCAACAGCCTTGACTAGGGAGACTCAGCCAATGAAATAATTTTTATAGACATTAAATTTGAAAAAGCTCTTTACACTACCAATACAGAATGTGTTTCTTTAGAAGAAATGTGAGCATCTTTGATGAACTCTGTATACATCTATTTCTATGTCACCTGAGAGTCTTCTCACTTTTTTATTTGACCTTAGATCCTGATGTGCCATATTTAATTCCATCAACACAAACTCCCAGAATAAGGGAGCAGGGTAAAATGAAGAAAAATTAATATGAATCAAGATGCATCAGCTGATAGCTCACAGAGGTTCTCTGCACTGAACCATTAATTATGACCTGTGCAAATTGAGTTTAGACATACACAGACACCCTTCATACTATTACCACCATAATGTGGTGTCAACAAAACTGTTGAAAAAAAGAAGAAACTGAACAAATCAAGACCTGTACAAATGCCCCTTTCTTTCTCTATCTTAATCAGGTCATTTTCATCACAAACTATCTAATACTGGTTTTATGGAATTTTCTAAGTACCATGAGGTCATAAGACCATAGAAGAGTAGGACTAAAATTACATGAGGACCAGAGGGGAGAAAAAAAATAAAAGGTTATTTTGTTCCTTAAAAGTCAGTCTAGCTGGGCGCCACAAATTGATTTTTTGAGCTACTACAGTAAAACAAGTCTCAAAAATAAATGTAGTATAGGCAATGGTATATTTTCAACCATCGAGCTGAGCTTTAATTCCAGAATGCAATCAATAAGGTTTTGTGTTTCCATAACAGAACATGAGTAGAAAATCTGTGATGGGGGCATATGTGTTTATACAGTTGCTGATATTTCAGGCCAATGACTGCTTTGACAAATGACACCCTGCTTCCAATCAATAACTCATAAGCCACAATTTACTTTTTCTTTACCTTGAACTATAACCAAAAGGAGACAAACATCACTATAATTTCCACTTAAAACATGGGTAAGAGTTGATTGTGTGTGTGCATATATATATGTGCATGGCCCAAAGGACAAACTGTGACCAATAAAAGCAGTAGCTTCTTCTGTTGGGAACTGTGTGAGGACTTATAATTGTGGACGGAGGACATACTGCTAGAGAAATTTGACAATATGCATTATGTTTCTTAAGTACCTCATGTCCTTTGAATCAGAATTCCATTTTACTTGAATCTATCCTATGGAAATAACCCATTGTCTTGGGAAATGGAAAACTATATACAAATATGTTGATTGCAGCATATTTATAATACGGGAAAATAAAAGCAAGCTAACTTTCCAGCAATAGTCATGGTGAATATCCTGATTTGGGTAGTACACAGCCAGTATTAATGCCCTGAGAAAATGCTAAGAGAAAAAAGTGAAAGAGAAATTTGGACCCTTGGTATTATTTCAAACATGCAGAAAAATATACAGAGCATGAATATAGGACATAAATATGCTAAAATATGTCCAGTAATGGTTTAAAGGTTTTAGGAATATGAGGACTTTCTTATCACTATGCATTTTCCAAATTTATTATCAATATGAGTAGCATTATTATTAAAATAAAATCTCTGACTTAATAACTTGACTTCCTAAAATAGTTAAATCAAGGAAAGAAACTGTAAAATAAAAGGCTAATACATTTACTTTCTAAACATTGATAAGGACAATTTCTTATTTTAAAAAACATTATAAATAAAACTAAAAGTCAAAGTTCAAACTGGAGGTGGGACACGGAACATAGATATTAATTTTGTTAATATTTTTAATATTAAAAACATTTTAAAATAATAAAAAGTATTCTTAATATATTACATAGCATTATTTATATTAAGAATATTTACTCATATGACGTTATAATATTAAGATTCTATTACATAATAATAGAATATATGTAAGTATGTATAGTATATAAAAATTCTTAGTATATAAAACCAGTAAAACAGACAAATCAAACATATCAATATAATAATCAAACATAAAATTTCTAAAAGAGGAAACACAAATGGACAATAGCTGAGGTTAATTATAAGGGTAACCACTGAAAGTCTACTACACCAATACCAGGGACAGATTGAGACCCAGAGTGGACAATTCTGAGTCAATACAGTGAAGTACGTTTAAACCCAATATTCTTCTGAACCCTCTGAGCTGCAGAAGTAGCCCATTTCTTCCGTTAATGGCTAGTGCTCTCCACTTGCTTACAGACAATGCAGAGAGATCTACGTTATAGAACAGCATGCAGCTTCTTCAGGATTTCCCCCTACTTTCTTACCTGGCCATCGGACCAATGATTTAGATCAACTCACTATACAACTTGACTTGGGAAGTGATGAGTCTGTTAGGTGAAAAAAAGATTAATTGACTTTTATAGTTAAAGAAACTGAGATATAGGTGCTGATTTTCACTCAGTATGGTTATGACAATTTTACATGGTAAAGAAGAAACACATCTTGGTTTTCATCTTCAGTTCTAAATTGCTGCACTAATTATATGTTTACTGAGATTTGTAAGAGAATAGTACATACCAATCCTGGAAGTATCAACAGAAAAATTTGGAGTTTTGTGTTCTCTTTTGCTAAGTTTTCTGTCATGATCTGTGATGAAATACATTTTTATTTATGGAGTGTTCTTGCCATAAATCACTAACTGTTGAATTTCTAAGGATATTCAATCATTGCCTTTAAACTTTCAGTAGGCAATTATATTATGTATATTATATAGAATATTATTTTGGAATTCAATTATATATTATTTTTATCTCTAAATACAAAAAGTTACAGTAAATTCTAGAATAATGCAAATCAAGTGGGAGAGGAAATTTAGCCAATATCTGTATGGAATCTCATTTATTGTACCTTGAATTATTTTTCATTTTACTTGTGATTGTTTTTCTTACACCTAGGTCTTTCATATACCCTTCATATTTTTTGGTGGATTCCAATCCCTGGCATAGCACCCGTTCCATAGAACTTTATTGATTTTTGTTCCTAAGACTAAATTAATGACTCGAAAGCAAATTATATGTGCATTGCGGGATGCAAGCTCAGATACATTCATTTATCCATGGGACATGTACTGAATTCTTACTTTATGCCAAGAAAACTGCTAGGCACTGAGTATGCTGTGTTGACTAAAGCATGATCTTTGCTCCCAAGGGACTCACATCTCTAAACACCTTGAAATTAACAGACGCCAAAAACAAAACCTACTTGACAGCAAAGATCATCTATGAATGCTGGCTCTAGGTGGCAATAATAACTTAACTTCCTAGATAAAATATTTGGTCTGGTGTTAAAAAAAATAATAATTAGATTTCATCACAACTCATTGTGACACTCAAATTGCAAATAATACCCCAAATTTAATACCATACTTCAATGTAATTTATATTATTCAGATCCAAATTTTACCAAAACTGTTCAGTAATCTGTTATAGCCTATAATAGGCTCTTTTGCATACATTATGCAATATATTTAGTGCCTCCTTTCATTTCATCTTTTGTGCAAAAAGCCGATCACTCGACCCTGCATTGTACCAGCCCTTAGAACATAACAATGAATAAGATATTTCCTGCACTTGATTTGGAAAACATTAGTCTTATTTTAAGGCCCATCTCAACAGTAAGTCCTTCTATGATGCCTTCCATGATTCATCTTAAAAGTATAAACCACTCCTCTGTTTTTACTCCTGTGATTCTTTGTGTTCATACTCAGAGAAGAAGAGGAGATATTAGAAAAAGATTTAACAGAAATACACAAAGGAAGCTCCTCAGTTCATGATATGAGCACAATTCAACATGGCATTGAGTTCAATGTTTCCTATTGGAAGAATGTATACATTATTTTTAATAACTGTTCAATTTGGAAGTTGATCTCAAAGCATACCAGAGAAACATGGTCCATAATTCTGATGGTTTTGAGGCTTTGTGTCCATGCAGATATAAAATATTTACAGAAAACATAAAATGATTAGTGTGCACTCAACACGATAGTAATGTTCAATGCTTGTTGCAGTCCTCCAAATTTGTATTCAAGTCATAAATTCTCTACTCAGTACACCAAGTCTCAATGATCTCATCTGCAAAATAGTAATAATGTTTAACTGCATAAATTTATGGTAAATAATAAATGGCACTAGGAAAGCAAATGGCTTAAAATAGTGCCTGGTTATAAACGGCACTCAAAAAATGTTGATTTTTGTTTTACTAACTCATGCTTTTAAGTAAGGTGAGCTTCTATCTTCTATTTAGTGAACCATACTAAGATACTTGCTTTCTGGAATTTATAGAGTGATGCTTATTCCTTGCTAGACCCATGTATACCTTTTAACTTTATTTTCTGCCTTCTGTTATTTATTTACTATTTTTCTAACTGAAAAATACCATACAAATGTAAGGGAAGTTGAAGTTGATTATAATGATATTATTTTGTATGGGATAATGTGGCTAAATAAAAATTGAATAATTTCTTAAATCCTAAATTTTTGATTAACAGCGTTTACTAGGTCAGTGACAATAGGAAAACCACCTTTAAACCATGTTTTGGTAATATATTATGCATAAAGTATGTTGCTTGGAAGTTTCATATATGTAGTATCATTGTTTGGAAAACAAATTTGTAAATCACATGTTATTGTCATTTTTCAATGAAGAAATTGAGGCTTCTAAAAGTAGTTAGTGAAAGTAACTTGGCTAGGATATGTGTGGTAATTCAACAGTGAGTTTCATGTATTTCCCTCAACCCCACCCAAGTTCCTTGTCCACAAATGTAGGTGAGAATGATATTTAATTTTAAAGTAGACATGAGAATCAAATTAAATATGGTATATATAGATGTTTTGTGAAACATCTATTGATACAGTCATGCTATTGCTCTTACTCTTACTGCTGCTATTATTTCACTGATTATTTACTTCTTCAGTATTCTTTTACTTTTACCAATTTTTATCTTCTCTAAAACTTATCACTGAGGCTGTTCCTTCAGTCTTCTTCCATTCCTTTTAAGACCAAGCATTTCCAAATCAGTGTTAAAAGTATAAGTCTTCAGGTTATACTATCTATTTACTGCAGTGAAAGTGTTGAAATCTCAATATATTTTGGGAAGAGAGTTTCCAATCTGAAAACATCACTGTAAGTCATAAAGCAGTGGAAACAATACATAAAAACCTTCATTTCACTTAATCTTCTGAGTGGATGTTGATCCTCATTCAGAAAGAATATCTATCATTTTGTTTTCAATTCAGACTTGCCAAGGAATAAGTCAAAACAGAAAAAATCACAGAAATTGGCAGATATAATAAAATAATATTTGGCACTTGTCCTGTATTTTTTTCCTGTTGAATTAACCTCTGGTTGTTGAATGTCTGCACTTAACCAAAGAGAAAGGACATAGAAATAAAAGAAATACTTGAGAGAAAATCTCTCAGAAGGAGGGAAAAGCCATAACCTATGTCTTGGCACACACACAATTTAATTTCCTTCTGTTGGATTCAGTTTAGAAGGTACTGAAGGTTGGTCAAAGTGTTACAGAATATTTATTCCTTGCAAAGAACACTGTGAGGCCCTGGAGTCAAATACAAAATAATAGTTTGTTTTCAGCAATTCCATAAATGAAGTGACTTAAGGCAAAAAAATTCACGTTCTGAGATTCACTGAGGTCAATTTTGATAGAAGGTCATTGAATTGAATGATGTCTAGGTTACTTCTACCTTCAAATTACAAGGTAGTGAGTGACTATCGTAAATAACTTGAGGAAAATGGAGCTTTTTTTTTAGAACTTCCTAACATATTGACCTATGAACATTCATAATGAATTTTAAGTACCAATGTATGTATGTATGTATTTTCTAAATTCCATTCAAGTATGGTTTACAAGATACTGAATATCAGGCAACAAGGGACAGTGATCCTGAGAGCTGGGAAACAAGGGAGGTGAGTCCTACTATTTCCCAGTTTCATTGCCTTGAGTGTTTCCTGGATGCAGTGCAGGGATGAAGGACCCCAAGAATTCTTGCAGTATCTGTGAATTAAGGAAATAGGGTTGAGAGCTTCAGAGACACAGACATCTAGAGTTCAAATTCTGGAATACCTAGAGGAGAGGACAGCACAGACAAAAATCTCTGAACATCTGAACATAGTTATCTTTGAGTATTCAGCAGACCAGCACATGAAGGTGAAGAAACTATCTGAGACCAGGGGAAAGAAGAACATCAAACAGAGTTTGAAGGCCAAAATTAGTGCCTATTCCCACAAGCCAAACCAGAAAATCCTCATGATTCTTGGGGCATTGGGTCTTATCTCCAAGAAGAATTTTACATAAAAGGGTCTTGCCTCAGTAGTTGGTAATAATTAGCCCTAGATTAACAACTATTCTGACCATACCTAACAAATTTGAAAAAAATTAGAAAGGATCCAACTATTTCCAAGAAACTGCTGTGTCCAACAAGAATGCTCAAGTGTTTTTATCAAAAATAGAACCACACAAGGTAAAATTTATAATGTTTGGCATCTATTCAAAGATTACCAGACATAAAAATAAGTAGGAAAGTACAAACCATAATGAGAAGAAAAATCGATCAAAACCTGATCCAGTTGTGACAGATGGAAACCAGTTATTAGCAGACAAGGACATGAAAATAATTATTTTAAACGTATTCTATGTGTTTAAAAATATAAGTACAGGTAGAGAAGATATATTAAAAACACAAACTGAACTTCTAAAAGTAAAAATTTGAGATAAATGATATATTAGATGAGATTATTGCTATAATAAACATTGCAGAGGAAAAGATTAGTGGACTTGAAGATAGAACAGTAGAAACTCAAATAAAATGCAGAGATAAAAGTGAAAACAACAGTAAAAAAATCAACTGAGCATTAGTGAACTGTGAGAAAAATGAAAACAACCTAAAATGATGTTATTGGAGTCTCAAAAGCAAAAGAAAGAAAGAAAAAAATTTTTGAAAAAATAATGATGGAAAATTTCTAAATTTGATGACCTCTATAAACTCAAAGATCCAAGGAGTTCAATGAATCTAAGTGTGTTTGCTGCATGCATGTACACAGACACACAATATGAATAAAACTGCAGCATGCACAACATAATCAAATCGCTCAAAATTAATAATAAATAAATCTCAAAACCATAAAAGGAAAGTAAAGAAGGAAATTACAGAGGAACATTGATAAAGGTGATAGAATATTTCTTGCTCAAAACAATGCAAGTCAGAAGACAGTGGAGCAATCTTTTAAGTTCTGAAAGAAAAAAAACACTGTCAACTTAGAATTTTATATCCAGATAAGTTATCTTTAAAAATAAAAATAAATTAGTTTTAGACAAATGATGGTTAAAAAATCACCAGCAGAACCACACTGCAAGGAATATTTTAAAGCTCTACAGGATGAAAGACAATGACATCAGAAGGAAATTCAGATGTACATAAAAGAATAGAGAGCAAAGAAAATAATAGCTACATAGATAAATACATAATATAGTGTTATTTTTATTTAAATCAATCTAAAAATAATTGTTTAAATAATCCTGTAATGCAGGTTTTACACCATATATAAAAGTAAACTATATAGCAGCTGTGACACAAACATTGGGGAGAGTTCAAGTATTGTATTGTAAGGTTCTTAAACTATTTGTGAAGTCATATAATATCACTTGAAGGTAGAGAGTAATAAGTAAAAGATGCAAAACTAAATAAACCACTAAAATTTTTAAAAAGATTATAGTTAATATATCAATATAGGTAAATTGAATTATACAAGTTATTGAATTAATAAAAATAAAGTAGAAAAATAGGAGAAAATGAACAGAGAAACAATGGGATAAACAGAAAGCAAATAACAAAAAATTATACTGAAAACTAATCAGATCAATAATCACATTACATGTAAATAGTCTAAATGACACAGTTATCTCAATTTGACTCAACTTATCTCAGTTGGGATAAAAAAGGACAGCCCAACTACATGCTACCTAAGAAAACACCTTTTAAGTATAAAGGATCAAACAAGTTAAAAGTTAAAGGATGAAAAATTATATTCTTTGCTGGAGGGGGATTTCAGAGCAAAGAATAATGCTGGGTTAAACAAAGTCATTTCATAATGTTAATGAGATTAGTTCAACAAGAGAACATAGCAATCCTAAATGTTTATGTACCTAATAATAGAACCATAATACACATGAAATTAACAGTAATGAAATTGAAGAAGAAATAGTTAAATCCATAGTTAAAGTTGGAGATTTCAACATCTCTTTCTCAATAATTGATGGAATAATTAGACAGGAAATCAGTAATTATATCAAAGATTTGAAGAGTATGATCAACCAACTTGACATAACATTTATAGAACACACAATGACAGCAGACTATTATTAAGATAAATTAAAGAAGATTTAAATAAATGGAAAGGTATGCCCTGCTCATTAGTCAATAGACTCAATGTTGTTAAAATATCAATTTTCCCCAAATAGATCTATAGATTCAATGCAACCAGCAGAATTGGTTTTTCAATGAACTGATGAGTCAATACTAAAATATAGATGGAAATGCAAAAGTTCTAGAAGGATCAAAACAGTTTTGAGAAAGATCACAGTTGGGAGTTTGACTACACTATTTCACATAGTATTATGAAATTATAGCAATCAAGATAATGTGGTATTGTCAACATGGTATTTTCAGTGAAGCAGGTTAGAGAGTCTAGAAATAGAATATAAATATATGGACTACTGATTTTTGATAAAATAAAAAAGTAATTCAGTGGAGAAAAGGTAGCTTTTCATCAAATAGTGCTAGAATAGTTGTATATTCATATGCAACAAAATGAATGTCAATATGTACCTTATATCATGTACAAAAATTAAGTATAATGTATCATATGCCTAAATGCAAAACCTTGAGCTATAAATATTCTAGGAGAAAACTATTGTGACCTTGAGTTAGGCAAACATTTCTTAGCTACAACATCAAAAGCATGATCCATAAAAGAACAAATTAATAAATTAGACTTAATAAAAACCATGAAGTTCTGCTCTTTAAAACACACTGAAGAGAATAAGAGGACAAGCAACAGATTGGGAGAAAATATTTGTTAATCATATGTCTGTTAAAGGACTTATATTCATAAGACATAATTCTCAAAACTTTGTAAGCAATCCATTAAAAATGGGCAAAAGATTTGAACATTATTTTTCACTAAAAAGATATACAGATGACAATTAAGCATATGAAAAGATGCCCAGTGTCACCAGTCATTAGGAAATACAAAGTTAAACTTACAATGGGATACCATTACACACATATCAGAATGGTTAAAATTTTTAAAAAATGATTGAGCATGCCAAGGAAACTTATGAGTGTTTACAAAAACTTTATTCATAATAACCCGAAACTGGAAATGACCCAAAATGTCTATTAAGAGGTGAATGAGTGAACAGTGTTCCTTAGTATCCATATAATAGAAAACTATTCAGTAACAAATAGGAATGACATTGATATATACTATAACATGAAGGAATCTCAAAACAATTCTGGGTAACAGATGCCATACAAAAAATGAAAATGTATTGTATGATTCCATTTCGACAATTCAAAGAAAATTAAAGCCAATCTAGAGTGACAGAAAGCTGAGCACCAGTTCCCTGGTCGGGGGTGGATGTGTGGTAGGAAGGAGCTGGTCAGAAGGATTGCAGAGTACTAAAGAAAAATGGGTAAATTACATGAGCAATTTTAATTTGGAAAATTAAAAAAATTCAGATGCCTAATTAACCAAAACGTTCGGCCTTGGCACTAATAAATTAAAGGGAAGTGCTTTATCATAGGGAATATTTTTATTAGTCAATTGATCAAAGATTAAAAATAATGATACTCCATGGTAACAAGAATAAAGGAGATGGCCACTCACATAATTATCAATAAATATATAAATTGTTGCATTCTGTCTGAAGAACAATTTGTCTCCATGTAAAGCCCTAATTTTTTTTTTCAAATCGTTGCCTAAAAGCTAATCTGAAATGTAGATACCTATTGATTCCAACATCTTCTCACCATTTTTATAATAGCAAGGATTTTATTAAAACATAAATGTCCAAAATTGGATACAACTTATGCCAAAATGCTTAAAATAATATTTTTGCAGAATATTGAATAATATGAGAAATTGTATGGTTATATATGTTCAGTGGAAAAGATGGATAAATATAAATGGAATAATTACTTGCAGTATAAAAAATATGTACTAAAAAATAAAGGAAAACATGGTATACTATAAAAAGTTAGTTAGGTCCATTAATGCTTAGAGATGGGACTGGAAGGATAAATGACAATCATGCATGATGCTCTTAAATCAAGGGAGGGCACTGAACATTGGGAGGAATAGGAGAGGATATTTGGAAGGTGGACTTCGATGTTTCACTCTCTCTCTCTCTATATATATATATGTATGGTTAGCTACTTAACAATATGAATGTATTTGTACATAATATCCATAATATGCTAATACTTTTGTATATGCTGAGGACTTCCGCATTACTACCGCTAGTCTTGACCTCTCCATTAGTTCCAGATGTATGCACACTTCATGAAAAGATGTAACTGTTATTCAGATTTAAATAATAAATTATTTTAAATAATTTATAGACAAATTGCCATATAATACCTGCACGCACATGCGCACACACATATACACATACACCCTTGCAAAATAATCTAGGGACAGATCTCTTAAATCAGGTTTATTTTGCAAGTAACCTAATAAGGCACTTTTTGCATATTGTTCACTACATCAGTACTTTATTCTGCAATTAAACCATCCTGGGAAACCCCTGGTGGTTAATGTATGAAGAAAATGGTACTGAGCACTTTTACTGCTAATGGAAAGGGCAAAAACAACATGAATGGAATCTCAAGGATTTTGCAGTCTTGTCAGGATGACAGATAATGAAGAAAATGCCTTAAAATCAATTTCTCTTTGGACAGTATTGTTCTGAGAATACATTGCTTGAGTTTCTGTTGTTGAAGAGAAAAAGTGCTGTTGATAAAAATCAAGTCAAAGCCATTTGGAATTAACTGGTATGAAATATTTGGCATGGACATTTTACCTAGTTTAAAACTTAAATGGGTATTTGGAAAAATCTTTTTATTGCTACTCTTATTAAGCCTCTAATCATTCCATTAACATTTATTTAGTGCCAGCCCTTGAGCAGCTGAAATCACACCTGCTCTGAAAAAAACTTTATTTTTCAAAGTATTTGCTCTGCTTAAAGCTCTGAATTTTATAAATAAGCTTTATGCACTTAAAGAGAGAGCATGCAAAACCCAGATAGTCTGTGAGTGGAGTTATTGTTGCCATGTAATGATGTATAATGTGTTCCATATTAACACCCGTAATTTTTTTCCTTAGCATTTCTGTACTCTGTGCCCTTGTGGTTTTCCCTTCCCAAGAAAACTCAGCACTAGAGAATCACATTACCATTCACTTGTCAGCCTTGAACCCACGGCCTCTGAAAGTAGGCAGAGTTTGTTCTAGGCTGGGAGCCCACTGGGACCTGGTATTAGGAAGTAAGAATCACTAACTTTGAAGAGCCCCAAGGCTCCTCAGGGCCAATTCTACAGTGGAGCACTATGCTACTTAACGACCAGGAATAAACCAAAGGCCACTCTGGTCCCTTTGGTTTATTCCTGGTCCCTTTGCTTAACTGAACCTTGATACTGTGCCTAATGGGTGTACCAAGGGACTTGGAGGGAAGATCATGGTTATCTTTGTAATAAATAACCCTCTTCTGTATTATGTGGGCATGAGAGATGTGCTTTATCAAAGATCAAAAGTACCTCACAGCTGAACAAAAGTACCTCACAGAGGTAACTCTGTGACCTCGGGCAAGGTTCTCAGTCAACCTGAGACTCAATTTCCTCACCAGCCAAAGGAAGCTAATGATAGCTGCCCTACCTTCTCTGATGTGCAGTGACACTCTATGTAATTAATTTAGAAGCTATGAATCGAGGTTTGGGTTTGTGTGTGCCAGATTCACTAAACGAAAGCAAGGACACAACATGAATAAAACATGTCCCTACTCTAAGAGAAGAAGCTCACAGTTCATCAGGAGAGACAAAAAGGTAGCTAATGGTGCTAGAGGGTGGGGATGCCATGATGAAGCTACAGGATATATGCTATGGGAGGCTTAAATGAGGGAATAATTAGTTCTGCTGTGAGACAGGGAGTATGAGGAAAGTCTTTAAAGAAAGGATGATTTTGTAGCATCATCTTGAGAAATGAGTAGGAGTTTGCCAGTTAGAGAAGAGTTGAAAGACATTGCACAGAGTAAAGAGCAATCAATAAAGAAACTGCACAGAGAAGAGGTATGTGAGGAAAATGTGTGCATATCATGACATGCATGCAAGTGCTCTGCCAAGTGGTATACAAGTATAAGGTGGCATTATTATCAAAGCCACAATGAAGTTGTTTGAGAGCAAAACTCATATCTCTTTCCTCCCATGCCCATGGCATAGTTACTGGTCTGGTATTCATGACTTCTCTTCTTGTGTGGTTCTGCTAAATTCTTTACTTATGAAAGTTCATATATGCACCGAATTTGAAAAATTCAAGTAGCACTAAAAGTCTGAAAACACTCTACTCCCAACTCCCATTCCTCCCAAATCACTTCCAGTTATTATAGCTATTCTCTTTGGTATTTGTAAATAATATATCTAGACTGAGCTTGTTTCTTTTTTGCTTTGAGATCTTATCTATCGACTTCTTGTTATGAAAGATACAATTATAACCCTCTTTCTCCATCACTCCCCATTACATTTTGCCACTCCTATGCACCAAAAGTGATTATGTAACAGTTATCTCCTAAGTCATTATATAGTGTATATAAATTATGACTACATAAATATTGTTCAAAGGTGAGCCTTGTTGTGTACTGTCGTGTATTATGACAAATCATTTCCTTCCTTGTATGATACTATTAATTTACTCATCTTACAAATTGCCTTGATTATTTTAGCTTGGGTTTCTATGTATATATCCTTAATTATCCTCTCCACAAATAGATAATGGAAGTGTGAAACTGTTTTAAATAAGGACAAACACATAAGACCTTTTGATTTTTTCTTTGTCTTTTGTGGGGTTTGGAGGGGATACGGCTTCTTTTTCCAGTTTTCATTGATTTCTTTTTAGCCCTACTTTAAATGGAAATTTCCTTCTGAGTAGTCTTATGTGGAATGTCTTGTTTCCTGGATTACATGACTTCCTCTTTCTTGGTTTACTTCCTTGTTCAGGGAATTTTCTTCCCAGATTACTTTCCTAGGATATACAAAAAATTATTATGTTGTTAAGATATCCATGACTTAAGAATTTCTTTATTCTTACCCTCATTCTTGTTTGATAGTTTAACAAATAATAGAATTCTAGTTTGGAAACTCCTTCCACTCAGAATATGAAAGCATTTCTCCCTTGTAATCAAGCTTCTGACATGTGGTGCCATGGAGATGTACAACTCTGATCTTCCTGATAGAAGGAACTTGAATTTGCCTGGGATTGCAGTGATGTTGTGATTACTGTGACATTGGGGAGAGACAACATTTCCCTGGGCATCTACAGCCAATGAGTGAGCTTGGTGAAATGATAGGAACTGTCCATTTCTCCCCAAGAGA
The DNA here is from genome assembly GCF_009873245.2 of Balaenoptera musculus. Lineage (NCBI taxonomy): Eukaryota > Metazoa > Chordata > Mammalia > Artiodactyla > Balaenopteridae > Balaenoptera > Balaenoptera musculus. Next base: position 100,280,080 of record NC_045789.1, read on the forward strand.
AGGGGTCCTTGAATGGGCAGTCTTTTCTGGGGAGTTCCGCTTTGGGTCCCCTGAAACTTTGTCAGACCTATATTGCGATATGAGGTTCTTCCTACCCATCTCCACTTCTTCCCCTCTTCCTTTCACAGGTGTCAAATTTTCACCGTGGTTTTATCTATGTGGAGACTTTTTTTAAGACCTCATTTTTAGCCCCTTGCCTTACAGTACCCTCCACTTTGCCTGTTGTACTTAAGTTAGTAGGCAGTTAAGACTCAGCATTGCCCATTCTACTCTTCTAAGTCAGCTATAATGTATCCAACATATTTTTAATATTGTTCACAACTCTGGTCTGCTGAATCATTATAATGGGAACCTAGACACTCATTTTTATTCCAGCTCTCAGGAGTGCTGCCTATCATGCAGAAGGCTCACAACTGAGCCCTTCTCTAGTAGTTGCACTCAGCCTAACAGGGGCAACTAGTTTCACTGGAGTTCATGTCTCTTTCTGGTGGCAGCATGCATCCAATTACTGATTAATGTGTGGCTGTGATTATGCTTCAAGATGGCAGAGGAGTAAGACGTGGAGATCACCTTCCTCTCCACAAATACATCAAAAATACATCTACATGTGGAACAACTCCTACAGAACACCTACTGAATGATGGAAGAAGACCTCACTTACCAAAAGGCAAGAAACTCCCCATGTACCTAGCCATGTGGCTGCCAGGGTCTTGGTGCTTCAGCCAGGTGTCAGGCCTTAGACTCTGAGGTGGAAGAGCCAAGTTCAGGATATTGGACCACCAGAGACTTCCCGGCCACACGTAATATCAATCAGCAAGAACTCACCCAGAGATCTCCATCTCAACACTAAGACCCAGTTCCACTCAATGACGAGCAAGCTCCAGTGGTGGACACCCCATACCAAACAACTAGCAAGACAGGAACACAACCTCACCCATTAGCAGAGAGGCAGCCTAAAATCATAATAAGGTCACAAACACCACAAAACACACCATTAGAGAGAGTCCTGCCCACCAGAAAGACAGGATAAGCCTCATCCACCAGAACACAGGCCCCAGTCCCATCCACCAGGAAGCCTACACAAGCCACTGAACCACCCTTACCCACTGGAGGCCGACACAAAGAACAACGGGAACTACGAAATTGCAAACTGCAAAAAGGAGACACCAAACACAGTAAGTTAAGCAAAATGAGAAGACAGAGAAATACTTAGCAGATGAAGGAGCAAAGTAAAAACCCACAAGACCAAACAAATGAAGAGGAAATAGGCAATCTACCCGAAAAATAATTCAGAGTAATGATAGTAAAGATGATCCAAAATCTTGGAAACAGAAGGGAGAAAATACAAGAAACATTTAACAAGGACCTAGTAGAACTAAAGAGCAAACAAACAATGATGAACAACACAATAAATGAAATTAACAATTCTCTAGAAGGAAGCAATTGCAGAATAACTGAGGCAGAAGAATGGATAAGTGACCTGGTAGACAAAAGAGTGGAAATAATTACCACAGAGGAGAATAAAGAAAAAAGAATGAAAAGGATTAAAGACAGTCTCAGAGACCTCTGGGACAACATTAAACACACGAACATTTGAATTATAGGGGTCCCAGAAGAAGAAGAGAAAAAGAAAGGGACTGAGAAAATATTAAAGATATTATAGTTGAAAACTTCCTTAATATGGGAAGGGAAATAGTTAATCAAGTCCAGGAAGCACAGAGAGTCCCATAAAGGATAAATCCAAGGAGAAACATGCCAAAACACATATTAATCAACCTATCAAAAATTAAATACAAACAAAAAATATTAAAAGCAGCAAGAGAAAAGCAACAAATAACATACAAGGGAATTCCCATAAGGTTAACAGCTGATTTTTCAGCAGAAACTCTGCAAGCCAGAAGAAAGTGGCAGGACATATTTAAAGTGATGAAAGGGAAAACCCTACAACTAAGATTACTCTACCCAGCAAGGATCTCATTCAGATTTGCTGGAGAAATTAAAACATCTACAGACAAGCAAAAGCTAAGAGAATTCAGAACCACCAAACCAGCTTTACAACAAATGCTAAAGGAAGTGCTCTAGGCAGGAAACACAAGAGAAGGAAAAGACCTACCAAAAAAACAATGCAAAACAAACAAAACAATTATGAAAATGGTAGTGGGAACATACATATTGATAATTACCTTAAATGTATATGGACTAAATGCTGCAACCAAAAGACATAGACTGGCTGAATGGATACAAAAACAAGGCCCGTATATAGGCTGTCTACAAGAAACCCACTTCAGACCTAGGGACACATACAGACTGAAGGTAGGAGATGAAAAAAGATATTCCTTGCAAATGGAAATCAAAAGAAAACTGGAGTACCAATTCTCATATCTGAAAAAATAGACTTTAAAATAAAGTCTACTACAAGAGACAAAGAAGGACACTACATAATGATCAAGGGATCAATCCAGAATGAAGATATAACAATTGTAAATATTTATGCACCCAACATAGGAGCACCTGAATACATAAAGCAAATGCTAACAGCCATAAAAGGGGAAATCAACAGTAACACAATAACACTAGTTGACTTTAACATCTCACTTTCACCAATGGACAGATCTTCCAAAATGAAAGTAAATAAGGAAACACAAGCTTTAAATGACACATTAAACAAGATGGACTTAATTGATATTTATAGGACATTCCATTCAAAAAGAACAGAATACACTTTCTTCTCAAGTGCTCATGGAACATTGTCCAGAATAGATCATATCTTGGGTAACAAATCAAACGTTGGGAAATTTAAGAAAATTGAAATTGTATCAAGCACCTTTTCCAACCAAAATGCTATAAGACTAGATATCAATTACAGAGGGAAAAAAAAGTAAAATATACAAACACATGGAGGCTAAACAATGTATTACTAAATAACCAAGAGATGACTGAAAAAAATCAAAGAGGAAAACAAACAAACAAAAATACCTAGAAACAAATGACAATGAAAACACGATGATCCAAAACCTATGGGACACAGCAAAAGCAGTTTTAAGAGGGGAGTTTATAGCAATACAATCCTACCTGACAAAACAAGAAAAATCTCAAATAAACAACCTCACCTTAAACCTAAAGCAGTTAGAGAAAGGAGAACAACAACAGCAAATAAAACAGAAAATTAGCAGAAGGAAAGAAATCATAAAGATTATATCAGAAATAAATGAAAAAAAATGAAGGAATTGCTCACAAAGATAAATAAAACTGAAAGCTGGTTCTTTGAGAAGATAAACAAAATTGATAAACCATTAGCCAGACTCATCAAGAAAAAAAAGGAGAAGACTGAAATCAACAGAATTAGAAATGAAAAAGGAGAAGTAACAACTGACACTGCAGAAATACAAACAATCATGAGAGATTACTACAGGCAACTCTGTGCCAATAAAATGGTCAACCTGGAAGAAATGGACAAATTCTTAGAAGAGCACAACCTTATGAGACTGAACCAGGAAGAAATAGAATATATAAAGAGACCAATCACAAGCACTGAAATTGAAACTGTAATTAAAAACTTTCCAATAAACAAGAGCCCCAAACAAGATGGCTTCACAGGCTAATTCTATCAAACTTTTAGAGACGAGCTAGCACCTATCCTTCTCAAACTCTTCCAAAATATAGCAGAGGGAGGAACACTCACAAACTCATTCTATGAGGCCACCATCACCCAGATATCAAAACCAGACAAAGTTGTCACAGAAAAAGAAAACTACAGGCCAATATCACTGATGAATACAGGTGCAAAAATTCTCAACAAAATAGTAGCAAACAGAATCCAGTAGAACATTAAAAGGATAATACACCATGATCAAGTGGGGTTTATCCCAGGAATGCAAGGATTCTTCAATATACACCAATCAAACATTGTGATCCACCATATTAACAAACTGAGGGATAAAAACAATAGGATAAACTCAATAGATGGAGAAAAAGCTTCTGACAAAATTCAACACCCATTTAAGAGAAAAACAATCCAGAAAGTAGGCAAAGAGGGAACTTTCCTCAACGTAATAAAGGCCATATATGGCAAATCCACAGCCAACATCATTCTCAATTGTGAAAAACTGAAACCATTTCCTCTAAGATGAGGAAGACAAGGTTGCCCACTCTCACTACTATTTTTCAACATATTTTTGGAAGTTGTAGCCACAGCAATCAGAGAAGAAAAAAGAAATAAAAAGAATCCAAATCAGAAAAGAAGAAGTAAAACTGTCCCTGTTTGCAGATGACATGATACAATACATAGAGAATTCTAAAGATGCTATAAGAAAGCTACTGGAGCTAATCAATGAATTTAGTAAAGTAGCAGGATACAAAATTAATGCACAGAAATCTCTTGCATTTCTATACACTAATGATGAAAATTCTGAAAGTGAAATTAAGAAAACACTCCCATTTACCATTGCAACAAAAAGAATAAAATATCTAGGAATTAACCTACCTAAGGAGACAAAAGACCTGTATGCAGAAAAGTATAAGACACTGATGAAAGAAATAAAGATGATACAAACAGATGGAGAGATAAACCACGTTCTTGGATTGTAAGAATCAACATTGTGAAAATAACTATACTACTCAAATCAATCTACAGATTCAGTGCAATCCCTATCAAACTACCAATGGCATTTTTCACAGAACTAGAACAAAAAATTTCACAATTTGTATGGAAACACAGAAGGCCCTGAAGAGCCAAAGCAATCTTGAGAAAGGAAAACTGAGCTGGAGGAAGCAGGCTCCCTGATTTCAGACTATACTACAAAGCTACAGTAATCAAGACCATCTGGTACTTGCACAAAAACAGAAATATAGAACAATGGAACAGGATAGAGAGCCCAGAGATAAACCCACACACATATGGTCACCTTATCTTTGATAAAGGAGGTAAGAATATATAATGGAGAAAAGGTAGCCTCTTCCATAAATGGTGCTGGGAAAACTGGACAGCTACCTGTAAAAGAATGAAATTAGCACAGTCCTTAATGCCTTGTACAAACATAAATTCAAAATGGATTAAAGACCTAAATGTAAGGCCAGACATTATAAAACTCTTAGAGGAAAACATAGGCAGAATACTCTATGACATAAATCATAGCAAGATCCTTTTTGACCGATCTCCTAGAGAAATTGAAATAAAAACAAAAATAAAATAATGGGACCTAATGAAACTTAAATCTTTTGCACAACAAAGGAAACCATCAACAAGACAGCCCTCAGAATGGGAGAAAATATTTGTAAATGAAGCAACTGACAAAGGATTAATCTCCAAAATATACAAGCAGCACATGCAGCTCAATATCAAAAAACAAACAACCTAATCCAAAATTGGGCAGAAGACCTAAACAGACATTTCTCCACAGAAGATGTACAGATTGCCAACAAACACATGAAAGTATGCTCGACATCACTAATCGTTAGAGAAATACAAGTCAAAACTGCAATGATGTATCACCTCACACAGGTGAGAATGGCCATCATGAAAATTTCTACAAACTTTAAATGCTGGAGAGGGTGTGGAGAAAAGGGAACCCTCTTGCCCTATTGTTGGGAATATAAATTGATACAGCCATTATGGAGAACAATATGGAGGTTCTTAAAAAACTAAAAGTAGAACTACCATATGACTCAGCAATCCCACTACTGGGCATATACCCTGAGAAAACCATAATTCAAAAAGAATCATGTACCACAATGCTCATTACAGCACTAGTTATGATAGCCAGGACATGGAAGTAACCTAAGTGTCTGTCCACAGGTAAATGGATAAAGAAGATGTGGCATATATGTTCAATGGAATATTACTCAGCCATAAAAAGAAATGAAATTGAGTTATTTGTAGTGAGGTGGAGGGACCTAGAGTCTGTCATACAAAGTGAAGTAAGTCAGAAAGAGAAAAACAAATACCGTATGCTAACACATATGTGTAGAATCTAAAAAAAAAAAAAAAAGAGATTCTGAAGAACCTAGTGACAGGACAGGAATAAAGACGCAGACACAGAGAATAGATTTGAGGACATGGGGAGGGGGAAGGGTAAGGTGGGACGAAGTGAAAGTTTGGCATGGATATATATACACTACCAAATGCAAAATAGATAGCTAGCGGGAAGCAGCTGCATAGCACAGGGAGATCAGCTCGGTGCTTTGTGACCACCTAGAGGGGTGGGAGGTTGATGCAAGAATAAGGGGATATGGGGATATATGTTGACATATAGCTGATTCACTTTGTTATACAGCAGAAACTAACACAACATTGTAAAGCAATTATACTACAATAAATATGTTTAAAAAAAAAAAGTGTGGTTGCCAAAACCTGTAACCATGCCTCATTAGGGACAATTTATGGGGCCTTCCTAGCTCCAGAGATTCCTATAGGATCAAGTGAGTTTCTTATTTACAATTAGAATCACAGTTCAATCTCTCCCTATGCCCGATACTTACTTCCTCATAGGTCTTGATCCCAAGGACACTCCCTAATAAACTTTTTATCACACAGATCTCCATCTTAGAGTCTCGTTTTCCCAAGGAACATGAACTTAGAACACATCTCCATTCTAATTTCTTTGTCCTTTTGGTTTATTCCTTTTGAAAGCTTTTTCGTGTCATTTTAGTGAGGTTTTAGAGGAGATCATTCATACATTGAATCTGCCATTGTTAAACAAAAGTTTGGTCCACATCACCTGTCCCAGTTTATGAAGAATAGCTGATAGCCCTTTTTATTCTTCTATTTACAAGCTTTAAGAGGAATTGGGATCAAAATAGAGAAAAGGTCCTCAAAAATCCATAATTAGCTCTATTTATAAACGTGGGGAACAGGTTTTCTAGTAGAAGGAGAAATAAAAGGACTAATGGTTCATGGTTTCTTTTTTATGGCCAAGAGCTAAATCCCTGACCAAGTACTTACCATGAATTTCTCAGTTTTCTAAGGATATAAGCATGGGGAAATTTAAGAAAAAAATTGAACTCTTTATTATGAGCTAAACATTTAGCTCAGATCTATTTTGGTCTTTTCTTGGAGATCCAGTGGAACTATGCTCTTTAGAAGTAAGACCTATTTTAGCATCTGCTTAGTATTGACCTTGGCTGGAACAGCTGACTCATGTCCTCTTTCCCATGGATGTCTACTTGGACCTACTTGCTAAGTCCTGCTAATTGCATTGCTGTGAAGCTGCCTTCCCAAATGGACAAAGCTCCAGGTCTATCTGCTCACCATGAAAATGGGACATGAAAGGCAGAGGATACAGAAAAACTTCTCTCCTCAGACATACATATATTCCCTTCTCTCTTTTCTCTTAAAATAAATCTAGAAGATCATCGACCTGTAGAATCTTAAGAAACTCACTTTGCTCTTGACCCTTCTCGCAAAATTTTACTTACCTGAATGGAATGTGGGAAAGATTCCTGATCTTTCCTTTAGGCTAGAATTCAAGCAAATGCAAAACTAATATATGCTCGGCTCATTGTTAATTTGAGAGATAGATTCAACATAGGTCTTATTTTATCGTAAGCATTTCCCCTTAGGATAGGAGTGCAGCTTGGTTTATAAGAGAAAAGAATCAGAGTAGTTGACAGAGCAGCAATGCCTTCTGAATATAGTTGACATTGTGAAAACCAAAATAGGCTGAGAAGAAGGATATGGGATATTTCCAGTTCTTAGCACTGCTCTACTAGGAATGGGTGGCTTATACTACAGCAGAAGAGGAATGAATTATTTCAACCCAAGCTGCGTACGGTAGTACTTCTGTGACATTTCTTAAGCACATTAACTGGTTTAATACTGCTGAAAAGGAAGTTCAGTCAGATGTCCAGACCAACAACAAACAAAGGTTTTGGTTACTTCTTTATCATTCCTGAATTTCACTGATCTTTTGTACCATAATGTAATGAAAGATGTGTTTGCGAGTCTTTCATGAAAAGAAGTGGAAGTGAAGAAGATACATTACTATTCATTGTATCCTTGCTATTTGCCATTCACTGTTATAGTTACCTTATCTTGTTTAATTCTCTTTTATTTTTTTTGCATTTATGATACTGCAGCTGCCTAAAGATGAAAAAACTAAGGTACAGATAAGTTAAGTAAGTTATTAGATATCACATAGCTGATAAGTAGCAAAACAGAATTAAAACACAGGTTGATGTGACACCAAAGTCCATGAGTTTTTGCCTCCCAGCACATTTTGTTAAGTTTAGTTGTAATGCTTATTTTTATTTTGTAAGCAAAATGATGACGGAAAGAATGAAAAATGAGATTTGGACAGCTGTTCTTAATAATTTGTTCCTTTTTCATTACTTTTATTTCTTTCACTATTTGTCTCAATAAATCTTTCTTCTATTCCAGCTCATTGAAAAATAAGATAGAGAACTCACCTAAAGAATAGAAGCAACACAGACGCAAGATAATCTGTCCTGGTAATCATATACATGGCCATTATCCTTGAAGTCAAAGGCAGTTTAAACTCTGTTCTTAGCACCTCCCGGAGAATCATACATAAAATCTAAGATGCATCAGGATTGTCCCAGGAGTACAGACTGGGTTATTACTTATTGTTGATAAGCAGTTCACAGTACTTCATTTTTAAAGAACATATTGAGAGATCTACAATACAAAATAAGTTATGGAAAGAACAACCTTACTGAAGAGCAAGTAACATCAATATACCACTAATTCTCTGAGAAATTATGATAGAAATATATTCTTCTCAGTTCCTGTTATAATAATATTAGAATAATGTTGTCAGAGTTAGATCTTTTCTTATATAAAATAGGATAAAATGATATAGTGAAATGGTATTATTTTAGAGTCAGAAATTCCAAGTTTAATTCTAGTTCATATGTTTATGCCTTGAGATGGAAATCAAATCCTGCTGCTTTTCTGAGCCTCAAACAGGGCTTCAAACCAATCTAAATCCTGGGCATGTTTGCAGCTCATGGGAATTTGACCTTTGCTTTACCCAGGTTCATGCTAAGTACTCTGGAAAGTGTTACCTGCAGGAAGTCCTCAGAGAGCATAAAGCTAACATGTCCAGAACTGTGAGGGGAGGGTGTGAGGGTGTTAAAAGCTCTTAGGAATAGCCTCAACACCTGATGTGAATCCCTGTGGTGAAACCCTACCTCCCTCTGTTGTAGGGAATGTTTTTCTACCTTATCTCCAGGTTTTCCATTAATGTTTGTCTTTAAAGAATAAAACAAGTTCTCTACCTAGGACTCTTGAATGTCTTTTTCAGTCACATTATTGGCTTATTATGTCAAGCATGCAGATCCCAAATTTATTTGCTTAAAATGAATTATGAATTATGACATCTTACATCACAGAATTTGTGTATTGGAGTTAGTTAGAATAAGAGTGACCCTCTCTGTGCATACCTGGCTCTTGCCTGCAACTGATTCACCGAAGGGTGAGCAAGTGACCAAGATACGCAATTAGAATTCCTTTCCAAACATTTTTGAACTAGAGTGAGAGAAAAAAATTGGTCTCTCTGATGGCAAAACCACTTGTTAGGTTAAGGAAATGCTGCTTTGTTTAAAAGAATAATGCCTATGTATAACAATGTATAGGGATGAGAGAGAGAAAATTAGTTCTAGTGGGTCCAGTTGTTCCTCAAGCCTAGCTAAATGCCTGCACCTTACATTATTTGCTTTATCTACCTATGTCATCTATATTTTATTTAATTACATAAGCCAGGAAATTATCTTTTTATTTAAATTATTTCAGTTTTGTTTCTGACTTTCGGTAAACAAGGATTCCAGACAATCTCTGTGTTTATAACATAGTTTGTAAAATGTGATGGCAATAATAAAATTATCATGATGAATGAATAAATTGATAAAATACTTATATGAAGCAGAGTATAATACCTAATGCTCACCAGCTGCCAACCCCGTTTAACGATTCTCTACTTACATAATATATATAATACAATAACATCAAATGAAACTATTCATTACCGGTTTGAAATAAAAAACGATTTATGAACAAAAATATAAATATATCAAAATATATAGCAGAACTTAAGAGATTTTAGAGGAAGTACATTTTAACCTAATTTTATAACTTTCTAAATGTGTGATTTGGGGCACTTTGCTTAACAATTTTGCACCTCCATTTCCTCATATGTAAAAAAGGAAAGCTCGTTCTCATTTCACATTACTGATATGAGATGCAATGACAGGGCAAATGAAGTAAGTACTCAAATGATTTTACTTTTCTCTTTTCCCTGAAAATGTCTATTCATACGTAGTCTGACTCCAGCTGTGATATGAAGTTTATGAATATAACTTCATAGAGTGACTCATGATGTCCAACATCAAGTCTATATAATGTATGTTCAGATGAGACAAACATAGAAGATATGATCCATCTCTTTACTCTTTTATATTTTTTTTTGAATTTTTGAATTTTATTTTATTTATTTTTTTATACAGCAGGTTCTTATTAGTTATCTATTTTATACATATTAGTGTATATATGTGAATTCCAATCTCCCAATTCATCCCATCACCACCAACCCGCCCCCGCCGCCTTCCAAGTGGGAGCTACTCTTCCTTGCAGTGCGTGGGCTTCTCATTGCAGTGGCTTCTCTTGTTGCAGAGCATGGGCTGCAGGCACGAAGTCTCCGTGATTGTGGTGCATGGGCTTAGTTGCTCCACCTCATGTGGGATCTTCCCAGACCAGGGATGGAACCCGTGTCCCCTGCACTGGTAGACGTATTCTTAACCACTGTGCCACCAGGGAAGTCCCTACTCTTTTATATTTTAATGGTAAAAAAAGGGAATCCAACCCTTCCTTGGCGTGGGGGGTGGAGCTTCCACCTGAAAAGAGTCAACATGCTATTCTGAGTTTTCATTCACTTCCAATTTCCTCCTCATATGAAGTTGATTTGGGTACTGATATAAACGTGGATGATAAGTAGGAGATTTAAGCCATCTCTTTTTTATGACAGGAGGGAAAGATAAATGTAGTGTAGATAAGAACAGGTGTATAGGTTTGCTGGCATCTGAAACTAACATGTATAAAACTGATCTACTTGTATTTTCACCCAAACCGGCTCCTCTGCCATCCCTCCATCTCAGTTAAGGGCAACTGCATTCTTCTGGTTTTCAAGACCAAACATCTTGACGTCATTTTTGACTCTTGTCTTTGTCTTATGCACTACATTCAACCTCTCAACACATTCTGGAAGCTCTATCAACCAAATATGTCCACTATTAAACACTTCTCACCCTTGCACTGCCCCTTTTGATCTGATCTACTTTGATTTCTGGCTTGGATTGCTGCAATTTTCTGTTTAGGATATTTTACCTAAGAAAATAATCTAATATATGGAAAAGCTTTATCCAGAAATAGCAGATACTGTTTCAAAGTGTATGAACATATGTCCCTAAGTTTTATATATATTCTGTTAGTTGATTTCTAAATTAGAAATAACAATTTGTAAGGGCACAAACATTATTTCCTGATTACCAGTAATATAATGTACTCTTTATAATAATAAAAAAAGGGATGTGTTCAAATTTGTATTTATTTGATTACCATGATCTGAAGGCTTCTCCAGATGTGATGGCCCTTTATCTCTCTGGCCCCATACTCTACTACTTCTATACTCATTTAGTCTTCTCTGGCTACAGTGCCTTCCATAATAAAGGTCATAATTTTAGTTCATGGAATCTAATTAGGTAAACTTTCATAAGGATAAAGACTTACCTAGGACTTAGCGACAAATTTGAGCGTAGAACACAATTGCTACAAGAGAATCTCAATTTCTCTCTACACGTGTCTCTATTTCTTTTCATTGTAGATCAACTATCCTCATATGTGATAAGAACCATCACCAATTGCAGCTTCCAAATGACACACATATAATCTTTTACCAAAATTAATACAGAATTATTTATAGAAGTAAAGGACATTGGGACATAAATATAAACTATCCTGCTATAACCATTTTTGTGCATATTGATTATAGAAAACCTTAAACATTCACTGAAGTAAAATATAGTCAGAAATAATTGTTTCAAATACTTTTAAGTGTTGTGTTCTTTTTTTGCCTTAAATTGGTGATTTTTAAATTAATTTTATTGGAGTATAGTTGATTTACGTTGTTGTGTTAGTTTCTGCTGTACAGCAAAGTGAATCAGTTATACATAAACATACATCCACTCTTTTTTAGATTCTTTTCCCATATAGGTCATTACAGAGTACTGAGAAGAGTTCACTTTGCTATACAGTAGGTCCTTAGTAGTTATCTATTTTATATATAGTAGTATGTCTATGTCAATTCCAATTTCCTAATTTATCCTTTCCTCCCTTTCCCCCCCCCCGTAACCATAAGTTTGTTCTCTACATCCGTGATTCTATTTCTGTTTTGTAAATTAGTTCATTTGTACCACTTTTTTATATTTCACATATAAGTGATATCATATGATATTTGTCTTTCTCTGTCTGACCTTTTTTGTTTAACAAAAATTTTCTATTATTCGACAGTGGTGTTCTGAGATGCGGTGACAATGTTTCCTCATCTCCATGTAGCCAGCTTTGACTTTAAAGATGATGTATTTCATCCAGGGAAGAAAATATGGCAACATAAAGAAATTTTGACACAGAGCTGATGAATCCTGTTTTTCCTAGCTTGGACAAAATGATTTATAGAGTTAAAGTATATCAGTAAACATGGATCTGAAAGCTGCTGAAATATATGAATAATTTGACTGTGTATTACATTTTATGTCTGTATCTAAACACATTGAAAAATAGAGGGTCTAAGAAATAAATGCTTGAAACTCCAGAAGCAATAATCTAAGATCTTTCCCAATGTTTGTGGCCTGAGGTGAGGGGGCTTTTTTTTTTTTCAAAGGACAGTGAGACTGCCAAACCTGCTTGTAGAAACTGATCGCAATTTTTAATCTAATGATCTGTGGTATTTTGTTCTACAGAGTTGGGTTGAATTCTATGTCTGACAACTAAAAGTTGCATGACTCTAAGTGTACCATTTATTTTTCTCAACTTGAATTTTCTCATTTGTAAAATGAAGTGTAGTGTAAACCCCAACAGGATTTTTGTTGTTGCTTTGTTTTTTTGTTTGTTTTTTGTAATGCAAGTGCCTGATTTAAGTTTTGATTGTCCAGGCATCTATTTCAAAGGGGCATCCACTTCAAAGATCAAGCTATCTCAAAAAAACACACTGCCAACCTCCCCACACTGAGGCTTCTTTGTTTTAGAGATCTTGGCTAATTTTAATAACTGACCAATTGAGTTGCTTGTTTTCTTTTCTCTTCCCCTGCTTTAAGTTCCTACTCTTATGTTTGAAATTTGTTAATAAAGGATGAGCCCATGAAAACCTGGGTCACCACCCTTGACCCCAATAAAAGCAGAGTCCCAAATCCTCAAACCCGTGCATTGTCTCTCTACCTGTGACCTTGCTCTTTGGCCCCAGGTGTGCTATGGAATTTTCAGGTCTTGTAAGTAATAAACCTTTATTTTTTCACAGTTTCCTGATGGTTATTGCTGAGGGTATTGTTCACTCATAACAAGAACCACAAGAGCTAGTCCAACCTAAACATTGATTATTGATAGGCCAAGACTGGCACATAACAGGGGGAAATACCCATTTCCAGGGATGATGTTCAAAATATTAATGACTGGTACAGTAGATGCACTGATTACCCAGAAAGGATGCTGGTTACAGCACTGCTGCAGGTAATTGGAACCCCAGCTGGGCAAGTGTACCTTCTTATTTGCTGGATTGTGGGGAGCTCAGAAGAATATTGAGATATCTGACCAGGAAAGAACCAGGGCACTCGAGAAGTAGCTATTTATGATTTGTAATGGAAGCATTTCAATATTTTGACAATCAGGAGGTCTGCTCTTGTGTGTGTGCCTGATCTTCGGTCCTATATCACAATTTGTGTGTGTGTGTGTGTGAGAATTGCATGAGCAAATACATTTGAAACATTTTACATTGTGCTTGTACCTTAGTAAGAATTTGATAAACAATAATAGTAGTATTGGTAAGTTTAGTAAATCCTGCTACATAAATCACTTTAAGGAGACTATAATGAAATACAAGCTTTAGACTATAAGGAAGAAAACATGAGGGGATGGTGGAGATGGATTTTTAGAAACAATTCTTTTTGCTTTTCTTACAACAAATTCTTGAAGAAGCACAGTCCATCCACCAGCAATTGGATTCACGTGGGGCTACACCAACCACATGTCTTGCCTGCTGTACCCCAGAGATGGGTACAGGATCTGAATTATACCAAACACACACACTTGTGGGAACTTAACCCTTGAAGGAAGTGACACAGAATGTTGTTGAAATACTCAATTTTCCCAAGATATGACATCTCCCTCTATTAATCAATACATTTAAACAGTTTCAATAAAAGTCTCAATATACTTTGATGCCTGATTTATCAAGTGAGTTTAAAATTTGTGTTAAAAATCAAGGTTCAAATTAGCTATGATATTTCTAGAGGAGAGGAGAGAATACAGGAGAAGTAGACTTACATTACCAAACACAGAATTTTAAAGCTGTATTGTTCAAGGCGGTGTGATATTTGCAAAGCAAGATACATGGAGAGATACAGAGCCTAGAAATGGGAACTCAAGTATTTATGGTAATTTGAAATCTGCTAGAAATACCTGTGGGGAAAGGACAGACTGTCATTTATTTAATATATAGTATTTCGATAAAGGTTCTTTTCCATATGGAATAATAACATAATCAACTCATGTTACACACTAAAATAAATTATATATGGATTAAACACACACACACACACACACACACACCTCTCTACACATATATGAAAAATTATAGAACATCTTTAAGATAACAGAAAAGGGAAGGATTTCCTAAGACAGAGAGTGGAGACACCATTGAGTGTGGAAGGCCAGGAGTACCCCCTGTCCCGGTTGGGAGGGCCAAACCAGGGCTGCGTGGGTGCAGAGGGGCTGTGTTCTGGACACATCCTTACACCTTCACTTGCACTCTTGACCCATCATGCAGCCACCAGAATCAGAAGAATGGCCTCTTCCTCCTGAAATGTCCCTCTAGCGCCTCTACTGGGAAAGCTTAACATTGTGGGCTACACTTTTCACGGTAGAACGCCCTTTACAGTCAGAACTTTCAACATAAAGGAGAAACGCTTAAAATGCTTAAAAGAATTCTGTGCAGTTTTAAAGGAGTACATTCAGAACTGAGAGACAAGAAATATATAACTAGAATAGTATTTATTTAGCTCTCATGTCTGTGTGTTGGTGTTTTAGGCTGGGCTCAGTTTGGTGTTTTTTCTGGTCAGATGTGGGCTTGCTCTTGTATTTGTGGTTTGGCTAGTTTTTGGATGATCTAAGATGGCCCTGACTATGGTTGTTAGGTTCTCTCCATGTGACTCATTTTCCAGCAGACTCACGAATGTCTATTCTAGAAGTTATCATAGAGAACAAGAAAGAAAGCAGATAAACACCGAGTTTTGAGTTTAGTTTTGAAATTGGCACACCATTATTTCTAATGCATTCTGTTAGCCAAAGTAAGTTCACAAGACCAACCCAGATTCAAGGAATAGGGAAATAGGCTCTGCCTTTTTTGACAGGAACTGTAAAGGGGAAAAAACTCAGAGGAAGATTTGGGCCATTGATCCAATTAATCTACCACATCATTATTGCTTTATTGTGCATATCTCTAAATTCTAGTATCTGAAGTTTGATTGTTCTGTTCCAGCCCACTTTTCTTGCTTAAGTGTTGTTTTCTTCTTCATATGCCTGGCTACCACTGACTAATTATTGATCATTGCTCTTGAGAAAATATTTTGGGGATTTTCATGAAGCAGGGGTAAACTTGCCCTCCTCCAGAGGCTCTATGTTTGCTCTATTAGGTGCCTGGGGATGCCACCATTTGGAGACTACCGCAAACCGAGGTCATGACATGTTTCTGGACCCACCCAGATGATGCACATGGGATACTGATGCAATACACATAAAGTTGAGTCTGTGGACTCAATTTTTCAGAAACAACAACTCTTCTCATTTCTTTTTTTTCCCTTTGTTCAACATCATGGCAGCCATATCTACAGTAGCCTGAATTTACAATAGTATTGTTTATCTCAGGTTTATCCTTATCCTGTGGGTGAAGAGTTTTGGAATCCCAATAAAGCTGTTTCTA
Source organism: Balaenoptera musculus (assembly GCF_009873245.2). Taxonomy (NCBI): domain Eukaryota; kingdom Metazoa; phylum Chordata; class Mammalia; order Artiodactyla; family Balaenopteridae; genus Balaenoptera; species Balaenoptera musculus. Next base: position 100,296,276 of record NC_045789.1, read on the forward strand.
ATGTTTTTTTGCATATTGTATACTGCACAATTTCAGGGCACACAATTTACACTGTAGTGTAGTGGGATGCTGCCTCCCATCTTGGAGTTTTGCAGTATACAACCTGTGCAGTGGTACCTGATGGGCCTGTTCTCAGTTTAATATGGGAAGACTGGCTCCAAGATTGTTTTTGTTGAGTAGCCATTGTGACTGAAATTCTGTCCTCATCACTCCAGTAAATCATACAACCTTCAGTTCAAGCGTGTGGTATGTGTAAACACCCATTATGTATGTTTGATGTTACAATAGTCTGATTAGTTCCCTGGGTTCAATCAATTCTCCAAAATTCTGCCTGGCATTTTTGCACTACTTCTTCAACTCTTCCAAGACTTTATGGTGATTAACAAATGTTTTACCTGATAATATTGATAGGTATTTAGTGGAAGAGTCAATGGGGTTATATGTACAGCCTCACTCACAGCCTTTTGGACTATGTTTTTATAAGATCATTTTTGGAAGTTGTGTGAGGATGAGTGGAGACCAAGGATGAGAGTAGGAAGACAGCATAACCTTTTTTAAATAATGCAGGCAATAATCTGGACCAAGGTAGGAGGGATACAGGTGGTGAGAAGTGATTTCTTACTGAGACAAGTTCAGTAAAATGTTTCTGTGACTTCTGCATATCCTAGTATCTGAATGATGACTTTTAAACCTTCAAGGTTGTGGACCAGGGCTGCAGTTTGATCCATGTTACCAGATGAAAGATAAATTCTTTGTGGTGTACTCAGGCATATCTGAGTACAAATTCCCTTCAATATCAAGTGTGATTAATGTTGTGCCTATATGTTTTAGAGTGTTATTTACAGGGAGAGAAATGATGGATACAATAATGCATTTTATTCCATGATGTCAAATCATCAGGGTTGTAATGTAATCAGTCTAATTTGATTGGCAAAAATGTAAAGTTATAAGTAAATCAGTACAGTGGATTTGCTTTTCCTTTATCCTTTCTTCCTGAAAACTATGCATTAAAATATTATAGTCTTATTTTTACTCTAAATATTAATAATCATAGCTCATCTTTGTTATTTAGTTTACACATTTATAAATATGCTTTTGTAATACCCTTAGATAGGGATTTCTGATTACTACTTCTGCCACTGCAAATACTAACAGCTTTTTAAGCAATTCCCTTGCTTACCCAGTGTGCTAACTCTAGTTCCAGAATCTAGCTGAAATTGATTGATATATAACTGTTGACATGTTATATAAATAGTTTCATTAGCAGGGGGAATAGGTAGTTTTGCACATTTGAAATTAAAGCATAACCAATTTTGTATTTTGCCCTTCATCATTTATTATACAAATGGTTTGAATTATTATATCATAAACATGTTTTGAAGGTACTGTATCATCATTTATAATTATCAAATTAAGAAAAGAAAACCATTGCGTAGAGTTAATGTACCAATTACCCCTCATTCAGATAACAGGAAACACAGTCTTTGAGTGACCTAAATGCTTTCACAGCTAATTTAGGCAGAGACGGACCCAGTCTCCTAATTTCTTAACTAAGTAGCCATGCTACTGGGTCCTACCACAGAGAACTCGTATCAGAGCATATTTATAAGTATGTAGAGGTGACATAAAAAAGTATCTCAATGAAGACAGTTTATAGCCAAAGAGGCTAAATTGAGGCCTTCTAAAAGTTTAACTCACCTATTTAGAAATATTCTCTCCTTTATATTTCTTCTTCTTTTTTTTTTTTTTTAATAAATTTATTTATTTATTTTTTGGCTGTGTTGGGTCTTCGTTTCTGTGCGAGGGCTATCTCTAATTGCGGCAAGCAGGGGCTACTCTTCATTGCGGTGCGCGGGCCTCTCACTGTCACGGCCTCTCTTGTTGCGGGGCACAGGCTCCAGACGCGCAGGCTCAGTAGTTGTGGCTCACGGGCCTAGCTGCTCCGCGGCATGTGGGATCTTCCCAGACCAGGGCTCGAACCCGTGTCCCCTGCACTGGCAGGCAGATTCTCAACCACTGCGCCGCCAGGGAAGCCCCTCTTCTTATTTTTAAAACACATATTCTAAAATCTTGAAGTCCACTTGAGAATGACTACTATTTTAAGCTGAATTACAAGAGTCGTTTTAAATACATTTTTCCCCACTCTCTTTGGGAATTTAGACATAATCTCCAAGAGCTATGAGGTTAGGTGTTCAAGAACCATTGACCTACCCTGTGATCTGGTCCAGTTTCTTCTAATAGCTCTTTTGGGCCATGGAACAGATGGCCGGGTTAACCTGATGACCATCCCATCTGTTTGAATGAACTAAGTTCCCAGCTGACAGAGTAATTAGAGGCCATATTAATGCCCTGGCCAGGTCTGTTAAAGACTGGTTGGGTGGTCTGTTGGCTGGATATGAACAATCTCAATATCAGTTAGACTCACAAGCCAGACATTCCCAAATAAGCCAGAGGCATTCAGGAAATTATAGCTTTAAATGGTGTTGAAAATAGTTTGTTTTCACTTAAAAAAATGAACTTAAGTTAAATTGGACTTTAACTTGGAGAATTGGACCTTCTCCTTTTTTAATTCAAGTCTCTTTTAACTTCACTGTACATTTTTATAGAAAATATGAGCTTTCCCTCTGGAAGCTAATTGCACTGAAATGTTGATGGGTGATAAAACCAACTAACTCCATAAGCCTTTGGTGGGATATCATGTAGGCTACAAAATCATATTAATTTATTTCAAAGAATATGTTCTTTCAAGAGGTCTGGAATATCAAAACTGATTTGATGCCTTGATCATTCAGAGGAATTCAGGAGAATTCAATTTGCCACCCGACATGTATATTGAATGTTACTGCTTCAAAACACTTTCACTTTACTTCATTTACTCTTCACAAAGATTATTCTCTTCAATTTTTAGAAGAATAAATGGGGATAAGTATAATGGGGCTCAGAGAATGTAAGGAAATGTCAGAATGGTCATAATTTTTATTGTTTTTAGTTTATTAGATGTTCCCAACCCAGCTTCCTAGTTTTCTGAAAACCAGGCAGAGTTGCTGGATACACAACAGTTATACTGCACAAGTATGAGAGTAACATTCTGGGGTGGTGGTTCCCAAAGACTCTTTTGGTGACAATCTTTCTAAACAACCCCTTCATCGTCTTACAAAGCATCCAAACTCAACACTGTCTCAGAAGTGTATGCAGATTTCTCTTCATCCAGGCCAATGGGGGGAGGGACATCTGGCAAACCCCACATGTTGCATGCAAATTAAAACAATTAAATACTATTTATGTACTGATATACTTATTGGTATTTTTTTTTTTTATACACATCAGTGTATACATGTCAATCCCAATCGCCCAATTCAGCACACCACCATCCCCACCCCACCGCAGTTTTCCCCCCCTGGTGTCCATATGTCCATTCTCTACATCTGTGTCTCAACTTCTACCCTGCAAACTGGCTCATCTGTACCATTTTTCTAGGTTCCACATACATGCATTAATATACGATATTTGTTTTTCTCTTTCTGACTTACTTCACTCTGTATGACACTATCTAGATCCATCCACTTCTCAACAAATGACTCAATTTCGTTCCTTTTTATGGCTGAGTAATATTCCATTGTATATATGTGCCACAACTTCTTTATCCATTCGTCTGTTGATGGGCATTTAGGTTGCTTCCATGACCTGGCTATTGTAAATAGTGCTGCAATTAATATTCGGGTGCATGTGTCTTTTTGAATTACGGTTTTTTCTGGGTATATGCTCAGTAGTGGGATTGCTGGATCATATGGTAATTCTATTTTTAGTTTTTTAAGGAACCTCCATATTGTTCTCCATAGTGGCTGTATCAATTTACATTCCCACCAACAGTGCAAGAGGGTTCCCTTTTCTCCACACCCTCTCCAGCATTTGTTGTTTGTAGATTTTCTGATGATGCCCATTCTAACAGGAGTGAGGTGATACCTCATTGTAGTTTTGATTTGCATTTCTCTAATAATTAGTGATGTTGAGCATCTTTTCATGTGCTTCGTGGCCGTCTGTATGTCTTCTTTGGAGAAATGTCTATTTAGGTCTTCTGCCCATTTTTGGATTGGGGTGTTTGTTTCTTTGATATGGAGCTGAATGAGCTGTTTATATATTTTGGAGATTAATCCTTTGTCCATTGATTCGTTTGCAAATATTTTCTCCCATTCTGAGGGTTGTCTTTTCATCTTGTTTATGGTTTCCTTTGCTGTGCAAAAGCATTGAATTTTCATTAGGTCCCATTTGTTTATTTTTGTTTTTATTTCCATTACTCTAGGAGGTGGACCAAAAATATCTTGCTGTAATTTATGTCAAAGAGTGTTCTTCCTATGTTTTCCTCTAACAGTTTTATAGTGTCCAGTCTTATATTTAGGTCTCTAATCCATTTTGAGTTTATTTTTGTGTATGGTGTTAGGGAGTATTCTAATTTCATTCTTTTACATGTAGCTGTCCAGTTTTCCCAGCACCACTTATTGAAGAGACTGTCTTTTCTCCATTGTATATCTTTGCCTCCTTTGTCATAGATTAGTTGACCATAGGTGCGTGGGTTTATCTCTGGGCTTTCTATCTTGTTCCATTGATCTATGTTTCTGTTTTTGTGCCAGTACCGTATTGTCTTGATTACTGTAGCTTTGTAGTATAGTCTGAAGTCAGGGAGTCTGATTCCTCCAGCTCCTTTTTTTTCCCTCAAGACTGCTTTGGCTATTCGGGGTCTTTTGTGACTCCATACAAATTTTAAGATGATTTGTTCTAGCTCCATAAAAAATGCCATTGGTAATTTGATAGGGATTGCACTGAATCTGTAGATTGCTTTGGGTAGTGTAGTGATTTTCACAATGTTGATTCTTCCAATCCAAGAACATGGTATATCTCTCCATCTGTTGGTATCATCTTTAATTTCTTTCATCAGTGTCGTATAGTTTTCTGCATACAGGTCTTTTGTCTCCCTAGGTAGGTTTATTCCTAGGTATTTTATTCTTTTTGTTGCAATGGTAAATGGGAGTGTTTCCATAATTTCTCTTTCAGATTTTTCATCATTAGTGTATAGGAATGCAAGAGATTTCTGTGCATTCATTTTGTATCCTGCAACTTTACCATATTCATTCATTAGCTCTAGCAGTTTTCTGGTGGCAGTTTTAGGATTCTCTATGTATAGTATCATGTCATCCGCAAACAATGACAGTTTTACTTCTTCTTTTCCAATTTGTATTCCTTTTATTTCTTTTTCTTCTCTGATTGCTGTGGCTAGGACTTCCAGAACTATGTTGAATAATAGTGGTGAGAGTGGACATCCTTATCTCGTTCCTGATCTTAGAGGAAATGCTTTCAGTTTTTCACCATTGAGAATGATGTTTGCTGTGGGTTTGTCATATATGGCCTTTATTATGTTGAGGTAGGTTCCCTCTATGCCCACTTTCTGGAGAGTTTTTATCAGAAATGGGTGTTGAATTTTGTCAAAAGCTTTTTCTGCATCTATTGAGATGATCATATGGTTTTTATTCTTCAATTTGTTAATATGGTGTATCACATTGATTGATTTGCGTATATTGAAGAATCCTTGCATCCCTGGGATAAATCCCACTTGATCGTGGTGTATGATCCTTTTAATGTGTTGTTGGATTCTGTTTGCTAGTATTTTGTTGAGGATTTTTGCATCTATATTCATCAGTGATATTGGTCTGTAATTTTCTTTTTTTGTAGTGTCTTTGTCTGGTTTTGGTATCAGGGTGATGGTGGTCTCATAGAATGAGTTTGGGAGTGTTCCTTCCTCTGCAATTTTTTGGAAGAGTTTGAGAAGGATAGGTGTTAGCTCTTCTCTAAATGTTTGATAGAATTCACCTGTGAAGCCATCTGGTCCTGGACTTTTGTTTGTTGGAAGATTTTTAATCACAGTTTCAATTTCATTACTTGTGATTGGTCTGTTCATATTTTCTGTTTCTTCCTGGTTCAGTCTTGGAAGGTTATACCTTTCTAAAAATGTGTCCATTTCTTCCAGGTTGTCCATTTTATTGGCATAAAGCTGCTTGTAGTAGTCTCTTAGGATGCTTTGTATTTCTGCGGTGTCTGTTGTAACTTCTCCTTTTTCATTTCTGATTTTATTGATTTGAGTCCTCTCCCTCTTTTTCTTGATGAATCTGGCTAATGGCTTATCAATTTTGTTTATCTTCTCAAAGAACCAACTTTTAGTTTTATTGATCTTTGCTATTGTTTTCTTTGTTTCTATTTCATTTATTTCTGCTCTGATCTTTATGATTTCTTTCCTTCTGCTAACTTTGGGTTTTGTTTGTTCTTCTTTCTCTAGTTTCTTTAGGTGTAAGGTTAGATTGTTTACTTGAGATTTTTCTTGTTTCTTTAGGTAGGCTTGTATAGCTATAAACTTCCCTCTTAGAACCGCTTTTGCTGCATCCCATAGGTTTTGGGTCGTCGTATTTTCATTGTCATTTGTCTCTAGGTATTTTTTGATTTCCTCTTTGATTTCTTCAGTGATCTCTTGGTTATTTAGTAACGTATTGTTTAGCCTCCATGTGTTTGTCCTTTTTACGTTTTTTTCCCTGTAATTCATTTCTAATCTCATAGTGTTGTGGTCAGAAAAGATGCTTGATATGATTTCAATTTTCTTAAATTTACTGAGGCTTGATTTGTGACCCAAGATGTGATCTATCCTGGAGAATGTTCCGTGCGCACTTGAGAAGAACGTGTAATCTGCTGTTTTTGGATGGAATGTCCTATATATATCAATTAAATCTAACTGGTCTATTGTGTCATTTAAAGCTTCTGTTTCCTTATTCATTTTCATTTTGGATGATCTGTCCATTGGTGTAAGTGAGGTGTTAAAGTCCCCCACTATTATTGTGTTACTGTCGATTTCCTCTTTTATAGCTGTTAGCAGTTGCCTTATGTATTGAGGTGCTCCTATGTTGGATGCATATATATTTATAATTGTTATATCTTCTTCTTGGATTGATCCCTTGATCATTATGTAGTGTCCTTCCTTGTCTCTTGTAACATTCTTTATTTTAAAGTCTATTTTATCTGATATGAGTATAGCTACTCCAGCTTTCTTTTGATTTCCATTTGCATGGAATATCTTTTTCCATCCCCTCACTTTCAGTCTGTATGTGTCCCTAGGTCTAAAGTGGGTCTCTTGTAGACAGCATATATATGGGTCTTGTTTTTGTATCCATTCAGCCAGTCTATGTCTTTTGGTTGGGGCATTTAATCCATTCACGTTTAAGGTAATTATCGATATGTATGTTCCTATGACCATTTTCTTAATTGTTTTGGGTTTGTTTTTATAGGTCCTTTTCTTCTCCTGTGTTTCCCACTTAGAGAAGTTCCTTTAGCATTTGTTGTAGAGCTGGTTTGGTGGTGCTGAATTCTTGTAGCTTTTGCTTGTCTGTAAAGCTTTTGATTTCTCCATCAAATCTAAATGAGATCCTTGCCGGGTAGAGTAATCTTGGTTGTAGGTTCTTCCCTTTCATCACTTTAAGTATATCATGCCACTCCCTCCTGGCTTGTAGAGTTTCTGCTGAGAAATCAGCTGTTAACCTTATGGGAGTTCCCTTGTATGGTATTTGTCATTTTTCCCTTGCTGCTTTCAATAATTTTTCTTTGTCTTTAATTTTTGCCACTTTGATTACTATGTGTCTCGGCGTGTTTCTCCTTGGGTTTATCCTGTATTGGACTCTCTGCGCTTCCTGGACCTGGGTGGCTATTTCCTTTCCCATGTTAGGGAAGTTTTCGACTATAATCTCTTCAAATATTTTCTCTGGTCCTTTCTCTCTCTCTTCTCCTTCTGGGACCCCTATAATGCGAATGTTGTTGCGTTTAATGTTGTCCCAGAGGTCTCTTAGGCTGTCTTCATTTCTTTTCATTCTTTTTTCTTTAGTCTGTTCCGCAGCAGTGAATTCCACCATTCTGTCTTCCAGGTCACTTATCCGTTCTTCTGCCTCAGTTATTCTGCTATTGATTCCTTCTAGTGTAGTTTTCATTTCAGTTATTGTATTGGTCATCTCTGTTTGTTTGTTCTTTAATTCTTCTAGGTCTTTGTTAATCATTTCTTGCATCTTCTCAATCTTTGCCTCCATTCTTATTCCGAGGTCCTGGATCATCTTCACTATCATTATTCTGAATTCTTTTTCTGGAAGGTTGCCTATCTCCACTTCATTTAGTTGTTTTCCTGGGGTTTTATCTTGTTCCTTCATCTGGTACATAGCCCTCTGCCTTTTCATCTTGTCTATCTTTCTGTAACTGTGGTTTTTGGTCCACAGGCTGCAGGATTGTAGTTTTTCTTGCTTCTGCTCTCTTCCCTCTGGTGGTTGAGGCTATCTAAGAGGCTTGATGGGAGGCTCTGGTGGTGGGTAGAGCTGCATACTTATTGGTATGTTGATATACCTTCAGACTGGCAAAAGTTAAGAAGTCTGATAATATCATACAATGACAATATGTAGGGAAATAGAAACTTTCATTCACGATTGGGAGTAGTCTAATTAGAGCTACTTTGGGGAGCAATTTGGCCCACCTAAATGTCTGGATGAATGGATAAATATGTGGTACATGTATACAATGGAATATTACTCATCCATATAAAAGAAAAAATAATGCCATTTGCAGCAACATGGATAGACCTAGAGATTGTCCTACTGAGTGAAGTAAGTCAGACAGAGAAAGACAAATATATAATATTGCTTATATGTGAAATCTAAAAAATGGTACAAATTAACTTATTTACAAAACAGAAGTAGAGTCAGAGTTGTAGAAAACAAACTTATGGTTACCAAGGGGGGAAGGGTGGGGGAAGGATAAATTGGGAGATTGGGATTGACATATACACACTACTGTATATAAAATAGATAACTAATAAGGACTACTGTATAGTACAGGGAACTCTACTCAGTACTCTGTAATGAACTATATCAGAAAAGAATCTAAAAAAGAGTGGATATATGTATATATGTAACTGATTCACTTTGCTATACAGCAGAAACTAACAACATTGTAAATCAACTATACTCTAATAAAAATTAATTAAAAAAATAAAATGTACATTCCCTATGTCCTGATGATTTCTCATCTTTATAAATAGCTGAGAGAAACTTACATATTTGCTCAAGGAAACCTATAAATCTATGCTCATTTCAACATTGTTTCTAAAATGATTTTTTAAATAATAAATTCTAAACATCCATTAAAGAGTATGAGTAAGTAAAATGCAATGTATTCATGTGAGAGAATAGTATATATTTTAAAAATAACACATTAATTATTTTATCCCCTTGATGTTAACATTAAAAGGATTCCAAAACTAAAGTTGAATATTAAAAAATCAATTGATTAATGATGTGTATATGAATTTAAATATACATAAAACTATACTAAGGAGAACCTATATTTACTGAGTGCTTAATACATGCACTCTTCACAGGACTTCAGATGTTCATAATTCTTATGACATCCTTATATCCTTTGAGTAGGTAGCACAATTTCCCCACTTCACAGATGAGAAAAACAAGTTCCGAGGATAAAAAATATTTCCAAGTTCCCACAGCTGGAATAAAAATGAGTCTTGTTTTGCACTCTTCCAATATTCTGCAAACAATAGCAAGCTGGTCATAAGTGTGTGTGTGTGTGTGTGTGTGTACACGTGTGCAGATGCACATGTAAATTATGAAATGTTAATGACAACTTTGGTTAAGAAAGGAAAATTGGACTGGAACTGTTCTTCTAAAGAGACTGTAATGCAAACTCTAATGTTTTAGTTTATCATTTAAAAAATAAAAAAAAGAAAACATGGTGGAATATAAACACTGGATGACTAATATTATAAAACATGTATTCTATGTACCTCCTTAAATAATTAGTGCAATTAGTACTCTTACACACACAAGCTATGAATAAAAGCATAAACTACAATATATAACAGCATTTTTCTTCCTATAGGTGTATGACAAAATTTCCCAACACAGTAACTACTTAACATTCTAGATTTTATAAGTGTTTATATCCAAGAGATGGCATTGATCTTTAATTTCCTTGGGATAGTTTAATGATAAATGCAGGCTTGAAAAACATCAACATATTGCCAGTTTAGCAAAACAAAAGGCATTTGTTTCAGATGGAATTAAACAAAAGGAACTCAAATATTCTCTATGCAAATGCATGCATTGAGAAAAATAAAACCTCCCTCCCATGCGCATAGTTAAGCGATCCTGAGACTCACTCATACATCTGTTACGGTGATCTCAATCAAGCCACTGCAATATTCCTATTGTTTTTTAATATGTTGTGAGCAGTTTTCTCAGTAAGATCAAGTTAACATTTACTGAACCCTATCCTTAGTGTTGTTGGAGAATTAAAAGATGAATAAAGCATAACCGTTATATTTTTGGAGCTCAGAATTGATTAGAAGACTCTTTTAAGCACATGCATAATTATAAATTAGCCTATTATGGTAACAGAAGTGTTATAAAATTGCTCTGGGACTGCAGGAGAGAAAGCAAGTCATTCTAACTAGAAAGACTGGAAAAAAGACTTGCAAATGTTCCATTGGGACTTCTCTTTGAAGGTTACATAATATCAGAGTGATAGAGACAGAGGGAATCTCTATACAAATATTTTTATTGCATTTTAATCCACATTATGATTGTTAATTGGTAAAAGCAATTTAATAACCACATTACAGCACACATTTTGCATACATTACTACTTATTAGCATGGCTGTGGTTTCTGGCTAATACTTATTGAGTGATTACTATATGACATCAACTAAGAATTTTATATATCTTATATTTTTTTTCATCCTTAAATGAAGACTACGAGGTGTGTGTTATTATGGCATTTTACAATAGAGGAAACTGAGACTCAAAAATATTAAATGACATCTAAAAGTGACATGTCTGGTTTTCAGGCCCAGTTCTGCTTATTTGAAGACTGTGCTCTCCTGAGAGTAACTCTACTATCTAAATGAGGAAATGAGTAAGTGACAGAAGACAGATTCCCCACCCCAAAGACAGTCCAGTTGCAAAGAATTTGGTCTTTCCTCCTTACAGTAGGACCCTACAATGTTGGTAAGGCATGGGGAGATACAGATTTTAGCTGGAAAGTACAGCCCCTAAGGCAGGAAAATATCTGTATAGGAATAATTTTCAAAATTCCCAACCTACATGAAAGAAAGAGAGGGAGAGAGAGACAGAAAGAGAGAGTGAGCAAGGAAGAAAGGAAGGAGGGAAGGAAGGGAGGGAAGAAGGAAGGAAGGAAGGAAGGAAGGAAGGAAGGAAGGAAGGAAGGAAGGAAGGAAGGAAGGAAGGAAGGAAGGAAAGAAAGAAAAAAGCTTGATTCACACTGAGAATTTCCATGTGAATGTCCTGCTGATCCTTCAACATTTATATTCCTCAAACTTAACTGACTGAATCCTTCTTCATGATACTTAAACTGTGCCATCATCCTTGTTGTCACAGACACCAAAACCTGGAAGATGTTCTTGAATTTTCCTTTCACTCATTAACCACATCCACTTTCTGCCCAAATGGTATTGATTTTATTTCCTAAATACGTATTGAAATCAGCCCCCTCTGCTTCCTTCCCACCAAAGTGAGCCCATCAAGCCCGTAATGTTACTTGTCTTGTCTATAAAGTCCTTATAATAAGACTTCTGCCCATTTACATTTCTTCCTCTTGTTTGTCAGCTACACCCCTGCCAAGTTGTCTTGTTAAAAGAAACCTGATTCTTACCTTTGTGGTTAAATCATTGAATTTTTATTAATTACATCATGCAAAATCCTTTGCTACTAGTTCCCTGGTTACCTTATAGCATGACAGTGAAGGGTCAGGATTCCACAATCAGGTTGCAGGTGTGCTGGTGCTTCACTCTTGGCTCTGACACTTTAGCTGTGTAACCTTGGACAATTCATTTAACTTCTTAGTGTCTGTTTTCTCACGTCTGAAAAGATGATAATGATATATATCTAATAGAATTGTTGTATGGATTAAATGAGTTAATACATGTGAAATGCTTAGATTAGTGCCAACAATTACTACTAAGTGTTGCTATCATATTATTTTAACCCCATCACAAATCTACTTGCTAGGGATACAGCAGAGCCCAGGCATACAATACTCGTTCTCTGACATGTCTTTATCCTTTTCTATCTGGCAAACTCTTCTTATTCTTGAGTAACTCAGTGCCAATATCTTTTATGCCCTGATTCCTTCCTTGTTACCCCTACACAAGATCAATAGTTTCCTTCTCAGCTTTCCCACAACAGTTTGTTGAGACTGTGATTATAGTATTTATAACACTGCATTGTAAACTCTGTTAAGTGTCAACCAATCACATCAAACTCCCTCCAGAACTGAACTTGGATTTTATTCTGCTTTGTTTCCCAGCAGTAAACACCAGGCTGAGAGAAGAGTGACATGATCATGAATGAAAAAAAAAAAAAAAAAAAAAAAGGTAACACTGACAGGAGGAGAAATGTATGAATGGAAAAGGAGAAGCTAGATGCAGGGTAACTTGTCAGGAAGTTAATCATGAAATACAATAAAGACAATGGAAATGAAACAGTCATTTCTAACAGAATTTGAAGGTTGAACTAAAAATATATCATGGGTAATGGAGGCTAAGAGCTATGTCAAAGATAATGCTTTCACTTGGGTATAAAGAAGGAGAACTTGGTTTTGTGCTATTGTCAATTTTCTTGCAACTCCAATTTTTTCCTCCTCCTTCTGCTTCTTCCTTGATCCGTAGGTCCACATATGCTGATCGCTATATATGTGAAATATTTAGACCATATATGAATGGCATAATTTCAGTGATGACTTCGAAAGTGTAAATCAGTATATAAATTGTAGCATAAGCTATTGAAAAGAGGGTGAGGCAGAATTCCTGGCTGTCTGCTCTAATGTCAAGTTTATTAGTTGTGTGATTCTTTGATCTCTTAACCACCAAGTGAGGCTGTATAATTGCTATCATAAGATGCAAATGATGAACACGTGCAAATCCATTTTGAAAATTATAAGAAGCTCTACAAATGGGAGATATCACTTTTATTATTATCGGAGTGTTGTAACAGGTTTCTACATAATAAGTTTAATTTTGTCTTGCTTCTAGGGAATGTACTACTTATATGGAGATTGCATTTATTTAATCTGGTTGAGGTTTCTAGGATATTACTCAAACTTCAACAATATTTGCCTAAACTTAGTAACCTGATTTGTTACAAAGTGCTTTTTTTTTTTTTAACATATGCAGGGAATGTGTTTGTATTTGAAGGAAGTATGTTTACATCTTTTAAAATTTCAGTAAAAAAATCAAATAGTTGGAGTCATTTCTTCATGTTACTTTTGGCTATTTATATTCTACAGAGTACCAAAGTCAATAGCCTTGTCAAATCAAGTTAAACTTTAACCTGCACCCAACCCTTGTTTGATTGGGTGGAGGGCAAGCGATACTCTTTAAATATGCCTGGAGAAAGACAGGGAGGACTTGCAATAAAGTGTTCTTGATGTTATTTTTTGACATAGTGTTAAAATATGCTTCCTTCACATCCTTTGTAAGGAACTTTCTGACATTTCTCCCAATCTAAAATAACTTGTGGTGACCTTCAATTAAGTACAATTAGATGATTAATTAAGACAAGGCATAAAGACTACAGTAGCCTGTGACAAAATAATTGCAAAGTAACTCTAAAAGTGTCTTAGCTAAGCTAACATATATAGCTATTTCGAAGACGACATACCGAGCAATTACTGGATGATGTTTCAAACAAACTCCTAACATTTAAAACCCCTTTTGAAAAATATGTACCAACATATACTGCAAAATAAAGACATGTAAAATAAGGATATTTAATAGCAGTAATATTGTAATTATTATCACCATGAGAATGTTAAGAACCGTGAAGCATCTGAGTCACCAGCCAGCATTTCACGGATGCAAGTAGAAGACATAAGACTCCTGTTTCAAAGGTGAAGAAGTATTAATTACAGATGGCAATAACAGTAGTCTGAGCATCAGCAATTTTGTACCTCTTCCCTGAGACCCAATTCCTATAAGGTGATGTGAAGGGGCCAGATGACACCTGTGTGTACAGTAAGTTGCATTACAGGAGGGAAATCCTGAGGTTAGAGAAAGCATGCATTCCCGTTGTTACAGATGGAGACACTACGCTTACTTTTCAAAACTGCATGCAAAAAGTCCTTTGCTCTGGAGAGAAACACTATGTCTATCTTCCAAGATGTTCACTATACTAACGTCCTTAAAAAGATAGTCTGGAAAAAAGGACCATTAAAGCCTTACTTGCAGGTCTTACAGAAACACCTAGATAATGACTGTCTCCCAGAGAGACACTCCCCTTGAGCTCTGAGGGCTAACTACCTGTTAGTTACTTTAGAGTCTTAGGCAACTTACTACTCACAATTCTCTAAGTTTCCTCATCTGTAATGGGGATAGTAATATTCCCTATCATAGAGTTACTGTGAAGATTAAATCAATTAATACATGAAAAAACTTTAGAACTGTGTATACACTGTAAGCACTAAAGATGTATTACTTATTGTAGATCAATTATATTATACATAATTTATTTACTTTTCTTACTTTAAAGCATTACTTAAGAACTGCAGAGTCTCTCCCATTTTAGTTGAAGAATTTATAGGTAAGGCCTTAGCCGTTCCTGGGACCACTTGTCCTGAGGAGCTGCCCCTCAGAGTTCCTTGAAGAGGCACCAGATGCCACAGAGCTTGGTAGTTGGAGCAAGGAATTGGTACTTGGGAGCTGACAGGCTCCATACAGTAATCCGTGTGGCTGACAGGGTCTTGGTGCTCTGGCCGGGAGTCAGGCCTGAGCCGATTAGTTGGGAGAGCCGAACTCAGAACATTGCTCCACAAGAAACATCCCGGCCACGCGTAATATCAGTTGGCGAGAGCTCACCCAGAGATCTCCGTCTCAACGATAAGACCTGGCTCCACTCTGTGACCAGCAAGCTCCAGTACTGGACACCCCATGCCAAAAAACTAGCAAGACAAGAACACAACCCTACCCACTAGCAGAGAGGCTGCCTAAAATCATAATAAGTTCACAGGACACCCCAAAACACACCACTGAACACAGCCCTGCCCACCAGAAAGATAAGATACAGCCTCATTCACCAGAACACAGGGTGCTTGGAAGCAGGCACCCAAGATACAGTCCCATCCACCAGGAAGCTTACACAACCCACTGAACCAACCTCACCAACTAGGTGGCAGACACCAAAAACAACAGGAACTACTATCCTGCAACCTGCAAAAAGGAGACCCCAAACTCAGTAAGTTAAGCAAAATGAGAAGACAGAGAAATACACAGCAGATGAAGGAGCAAAGTAAAAACCCAACAGACCAAACAAATTAAGAAGAAATAAACAGTCTACCTGAAAAAGAATTCAGAGTAATGATAGTAAAGATGATCCAAAATCTTGGAAATACAATGGAGAAAATACAAGAAGTGTTTAACAAGGACCTAGAAGAACTAAAGAGCAAACAAGCAATGATGAACAACACAATAAATGAAATTAAAAATTCTCTAGAAGGAATCAATAGCAGAATAACTGAGGGAGAGAATGGATAAGTGACCTGGAAGATAAAATAGTGGAAATAACTACTGCAGAGAAGAATAAAGAGAAAAGGATGAAAAGAATTGAGGACAGTCTCAGAGACCTCTGGGACAACATTAAACACACCAGCATTCAAATTATAGGGGTCCCAGAAGAAGAAGAGAAAAAGAAAGCGATGGAGAAAACATTTGAAGAGATTATAGTTGAAAACTTCCCTAATATGGGAAAGGAACTAGTCAATCAAGTCCAGGAAGTGCAGAGAGTCCCATACAGGATAAATCCAAGGAGAAACACGCCAAGACACATATTAATCAAACTATAAAAATTAAATACAAAGAAAGGATATTAAAAGCATCAAGGGAAAAGCAACAAATAACATACAAAGGAATCCCCATAAGGTTAACAGATGATCTTTCAGCAGAAACTCTGCAAGCCAGAAGGAAGTGGCAGGACATATTTAAAGTGATGAAAGGGAAAAACCTACAGCCAAGATTACTCTACCCAGCAAGAATCTCATTCAGATTTGACAGAGAAATTAAAATCTTTAAAGAGAAGCAAAATTTAAGAGAATTCAGCACCACCAAACCAGCTTTACAAAAAATGTTAAAGGAACTTCTCTAGGCAGGAAACACAAGAAAAGGAAAAGACTGACAATAACAAACCCAAAACAACAAAGAAAATGGTAATAGGACCATACATATCAATAATTACCGTAAAGGTAAATGGATTAAATGCTCCAACCAAAAGACATAGACTGGCTGAATGGCTACAAAAACAAGACTCGTACATATGCTGTCTACAAGAGACCCACTTCAAACCTAGGGACACATACAGACTGAAAGTGAGGGGATGGAAAAAGATATTCTATGCAAATGGAAATCCAAAGAAAACTGGAGTAGCAATTCTCATATCAGGCAAAATAGACTTTAAAATCAAGATTATTAAAAGAGATAAAGAAGGACACTACATAATGATCAAGGGATCAATCCAAGAAGAAGATGTAACAATTGTAAATATTTATGCACCCAGCATAGGAGTACCTCATAAATAAGGCAAATGCTAACAGCCATAAAAGGGGAAATTGACAGCAACACAATAATAGTAGGGGACTTTAACACCCCACTTTCACCAATAGACAGATCATCCAAAATGAAAATAAATAAAACACAAGCTTTAAATGACACATTAAACAAGATGGACTTAATTAATACTTATAGGATATTCCATTAAAAAACAACAGAATACAATTTGTTCTCTAGTGTTTGTGGAACATTCTCCAGGATAGAAAATATCTTGGGTCAAAAATCAAGCCTTGGGAAATTTAAGAAAATTGAAATCATATCAAGTATCTTTTCTGACCATAACGCTATGAGACTAGATATCAATTACAGGAAAAAAGCTGGAAAAAAGATGTAAAAAATACCGACACATGGAGGCTAAACAGTACACTATGAAATAACCAAGAGATCACTGAAGAAATCAAAGAGGAAGTTAAACAAAAAAAATCTAGAAACAAATAAAAATAACCCAAAATCTACGGGATGCCGCAACAGCTGTTCTAAGAGGGAAGTATATAGCAATAAATCTTACCTCAAGAAACAAGAAAAATCTCAAATAAACAACCTAACCTTACACCTAAAGCAATTAGAGAAAGAAGAACAAAAAAATCTCCAAATTTAGTAGAAGGAAAGTAATCATAAACATCAGATCAGAATTAAATTAAAAAGAAGTGAAGGAAGTGAAAGCAAAGATCAATAAAACGAAATGCTGATTCTTTGAGAAGATAAACAAAATTGGTAAACCATTAGCCAGACTCATGAAGAAAAAAAGGGAGAAGATTCAAATCAATAGAATTAGAAATGGAAAAGGAGAAGTAACAGCTGACACTGCAGAAATACAAAGGATCATGAGAGATTACTACAAGCAACTATATGCCAATAAAACTGACAACCTGGAAGAAATGGACAAATTCTTAGAAAAGCACAACCTTCTGAGACTGAACCAGGAAGAAATAGAAAATATAAACAGACCAACCACAAGCACTGAAATTGAAACTGTGATTAAAAACTTACCAACAAAAAAAAGACCAGGACCAGATGGTTTCAGAGGTGAATTCTATCAAACACTTAGAGAAGAGCTAACACCTATCCTTCTCAAACTCTTCCAAAATATAGCAGAGGGAGGAACACTCCCAAACTCATTCTACGAGGCCACCATCACCCTGATACCAAAACCAGGCAAAAATGTCACACAAAAAAAAGAAAACTAGAGGTCAATATCACTGATGAACATAGATGCAAATATCCTCAATGAAATATTAGCCAACAGAACCCAACAGCACATTAAAAGGATCATACACCATGATCAAGTGGTGTTTATCCCAGGAAAGCAAAGATTCTTCAATATATGCAAGTCAATCAATGTAATATACCATATTAACAAATTGAAGTAGAAAAACCATATGATAAACCCAATAGATGCAGAAAAAGCTTTTGACAAAATTCAACACCCATTTATGATAAAAACTTCCCAGAAATAGGGCAGAGAGGGAACTTCCCTCAACATAATAAAGGCCATATATGACAAACCCACAGCCAACATCGTTCTCAATGATGAAAAACTGAAACCATTTCCACTAAGATCAGGAACAAGACAAGGTTGCCCACTCTCACCACTGTTATTCAACATAGTTTTGGAACTCCTGGCCATGGCAATCAGAGAAGAAAAAGAAATAAAAGGAATCCAAATTGGAAAAGAAGAAGTAAAACAGTCACTGTTTGCAGATGACATAATACTATACATAGAGAATCCTAAAGATGTTACCAGAAAACTACAAGAGCTAATCAATGAATTTGGTAAAGTAGCAGGATACAAAATTAATGCACAGAAATCTCTTGCATTCCTATACACTAATGATGAAAAATCTGAAAGAGAAATTTAGGAAACACTCCCATTTACCATTGCAACAAAAAGAATAAAATACCTAGGAATAAACCTACCTAAGGAGACAAAAGACCTGTATGCAGAAAACTATAAGACACTGATGAAAGAAATTAAAGATGATACAAACAGATGGAGAGATATACCACGTTCTTAGATTGGAAGAGTCAACATTGTTAAAATGACTATACTACCCAATGCAATCATCAGATTCAATGCAATCCCTGTCAAACTACAAATGGAATTTTTCACAGAACTGGAGCCAAAAAATCGCAAAATTTGTATGAAAACACAAAAGTCCCTGAACAGCCAAAGCAATCTTGAGAAAGAAAAATGGAGCTGGAGGAATCAGGCTCCCTGACTTCAGACTATACTACAAAGCTACAGTAATCAAGACAGTTTTGTACTGGCACAAAAACAGAAATATAGATCAATGGAACAGGATAGAAAGCCTAGAGATAAACCCACACACATATGGTCAACTTATCATTGATAAGGGAGACAAGAATATACAATGGAGAAAAGAAAGTCTCTTCAATAGGTGGTGCTGGGAAAACTGGACACCTACATGTAAAAGAATGAAATTAGAACACTTCCTAACACCATGCACAAAAATGAATTCAAAATGGATTAAAGACCTAAATGTAAAGCCAGACACTATAAAACTCTTAGAGGAAAACATTGGCAGAACACTCTATGAGATAAATCACAGCAAGATCCTTATTGACCCACCTCCTAGAGAAATGGGAATAAAAACAAAAATAAACAAATGGGACCTAAGGAAGCTTAAAAGCTTTTTCACAGCTAAGGAAACCTTAAACAAGATGAAAAGACAACCCTCAGAATGGGAGAAAATATTTGCAAATGAAGCAAGTGATAAAGGATTAATCTCCAAAATATACAAGCAGCTCAAGCAGGTCAATATCACAAAAACAAAAAACCCAATCCAAAAATGGACAGAAGACCTAAACAGACATTTCTCCAAAGAAGATATACAGATTGCCAGCAAACATGTGAGAGGATGCTCAATATAACTAATCATTAGAGAAATGCAAATCAAAACTACAATGAGATATCATCTCACACTGGTCAGAATGGCCATTGTCAAAAAATCTACAAAAAATAAATGCTGGAGTGGGTGTGTAGAAAAGGGAACCACCTTTCACTGTTTGTGGGAATATAAATTGATACAGCCACTATGGAGAACAGTATGGAGTTTCCTTAAAAAACTAAGAATAGAACTACCATATAACCCAGCAATCCCACTACTGGGCATATATCGTGAGAAAACCATAATTCAAAAAGAGTCATGTACCACAATGTTCATTGCAGCTGTATTTACTATAGACAGGACATGGAAATAACCTAAGTGTCCATTTACAGATGAATGGATACAGAAGATGTGGCACCTATATACATAATGAACATAGATGCAAATATCCTCAAAAAAAAAAAGAAACAAAATTGAGTTATTTGTAGTGAGGTGGATGGACCTAGAGTCTGTCATACAGAGTGAAGTAAGTCAGAAAGAGAAAAAAATACCATACGTTAACACCTGTATATAGAATCTTAAAAAAAAAAAAAGATTCTGAAGAACCTAAGGGCAGGACAGGAATAAAAACACAGACGTAGAGAATGGACTTGAGAACACGGGGAGGGGGAAGGGTAAGCTAGGACGAAGTGAGAGAATGGCATGGACATATATACACTACCAATTGCAAAATAGATGGCTAGTGGGAAGCAGGCACATAGCACAGGGAGATCAGCTCAGTGCTTTGTGTTCAACTAGACGGATGGGATAGGGAGGGTGGGAGCGAGACACAAGAGGGAGGAGATATGGGAATATATGTATATGTATACAGCAGAAACTAACACACCATTGTAAAGCATGTATACTCCAATAATAATGTTAAGAAAAAAAAAAGAACTGCCAATACATGGAAAGAGACCATGTCATATATTCTTTTAGGGGGTTAAAATATACTTATTTTTATTTGATTTTTTAAAAATTTGATGGTAAAAAATTACACATTTTATATCTGTTTAATTTATTTATAACCTGTTGAGCTTTCCTAACGTGTTCTATGTTCCTGCACTAATTTTGTTACATATATTATTTCATTTTCACAGAAAGCTTGGAGTTAGATGACATTAGCCCAAAGAGCTAAAGCCAGGCTTTTAACCTAGTACTCTGTGTGCCCTAAATTTACACTTTTTCCTATTAGATATAAAGTCCTCTCTCAAGGGATATATCTTAACCTTTGAATCTATCACAGCACCTTTACAATGACTATGTGACAGTAATAATTTCCTCTTTATCTAGTGTTCTGTAGTTATAAAAGCATTTCAATCCAGTATCTCTTTTATAAATTTCCCTGCTTTAGTGTTGAATAAGCTAATTTCAGAGAGAGTTGAGTTTCTGACACAATGTCACAGCACTTGAAAATAGAAGAGGAAGGCTTCAACCCACGTATCCTAACTTGCCCCTTTCTTTGGCAGAACACACTCTTTGGCTGTGTCTTTCCCTTCTCCTATCTACTCATGGGGACACAATTTCATTGCTTAACACTTTGGAAAGACTTCCCTGCCTAAATGAGATGGTCTCTAGTATAAGGGAATAGTGATGCAATTCTCAGTGATTCCTACTAGTGAGCCTGCTATAAATTAGTGAAAAAGTGGACAAGGCAGTTTGAATGAGAGGTCCTGGAAAACTTTTTCTTCAAGATGGACTCATGGATCCCTCAGCTGTTCTAGGCACTGTCCACATGGGCACGTTGGATTCTTTCATGTGAAATCAGGTTCACGAATTCAGAGAAAGAAGGCTCAATTTTACTATAAAGGACACCATGTTACTTCAGTCTTGTGCTAAACTGCAGCCAATTTTTCACTCAAAAAAGACAATACAAAAGTGATGGTATTTTTAGATGGACTTGTGGCATATATTTGTATAAAGTGGGTAGTATTAAGTCATGTTGACTAAGGAACCATGTAGCAGTTTTGTAATATTCCAGAAGCCAATGGGTGATTTAATCAGTACCCAGATTTAATCTCCTGACAGAAGACAATAAGACATATATAAGATGTCAGTGTCCTGAACAGTTAAAATGTGATTTTGTAGTAGGTCTCTAGTTCTAATAGGTAAAGTGCTAGCCTTGGAAACTGAAGATGATCCCAGTGATAGCTAGGAGCTTGATCTTACCCAGTTCAGACAGGGACTAGGTACTGTTTAGTGGGTTTGCAGGTGGCCAGCACTTTTTGGCTGCAAGGCTCAGCCCAGATCTCATTCACTATTTAGCCCCAAATAGAAGTGAGTAAAAGTGCCCCCAGAAGGACTTTCCCAAGATAGAAGAGCTTGAGCTTGCATAAAGATAGAAGGTCCCAAGAGATCCTAGTACTGAATTATCAAACGAGAAGCCTGAGTTTCGGTCTACAGGGAGTTAGGATTCTCCTAATGAGAAAGTAATATGCAAAACATATGAAAATGTGATGAGATCATAGACCAAAATAATTAAGAGATATGTGGAAAACAAAGCTAGAGGAAAATATGTATAACTTATTCAGAACTTCCATGTGGTATCTGGAATAAGATTGGGGGTCAAGAGGTAGGAATGACTTTTGGATACAGGAGGTATTATGTATAGGGCAAAATTTATTTCAGATCCATCCAACTGAGGTCTGAAGATAACAATATGCTTTCTGCTCTGGGGAAGACTAGCTCACAAAATAAAGAGACTAAGCCTGCTTCTAGATAGACATTTGAAGGGATGCCAGACAGGTAGAGAAAGCAAGGGATGACAGCACCTTGCCAGGCAGTAAAAGAAGATTAAGATGATTTCTACACATTATGAAGTCTTGAAATTCTAGCTGTGATGTAAATTGTGCCCAGGTCATTAAAGCCAAGCAAAGAAGAAGATTTTGATTTTCACCTCAGTGATTGTTAAGGAAGTATAAAGCAAACATGATCAAGTTTTCACCTGTCGGAGTCATGAGATATCTTTGAACTTTGCTACTAGCAAAAGTTTGGAAAGCATTCTTTAATTAGGATTTTCCCAGCATAGACATGATTAGAGACACTTTAGTTTTTACCCATATGTATGCATTCACTTGGTCTAGCCACTTATTAAGTCAGAAGCACTCCTCACGTTCTCAGACTTATGGGAACAGCAAAAAGCAGGAAACTAATTTAAGGGCATGCATTCCAATTTGGTTTGTTATAATGAGATACTGACAAATCCATCCCAAGTAGAACATAGCTGTATATTTTACTTTTATAATTATTTAGTTTTTGTTTAAATAACAGTTGCCCCATCTGAGTTTGTCCAGAATGCAGTCAGGAGATTGCAGAATGTATGTCGGGGGGTATCATGCCTACATAGCTACAATGTCTGGCCATCATCAAACAGCGACATTCTGGTCTGATGAGATGTCTACAGGTACTGTTATTTCTCTCCTCTCTTTCCAAGACACCATCTGGTTATCGTATTTCCATTCTCTATTTTATCGTTTCAGTAAATGTCTCCTATCTGCCCCTTTCAGATCAATTTTCCTACTATACACAATGCTTGGCATCATTTTTATTCTTTCAGCCACTCCTTAAGTCAGATTTGGATTTCAGAAAGGCCTATCTTTTCTATTGGAAAATTTCAATTAGCCCCACTACCCTTAACCATAGGAATTCCCGCTGGATCTTTGTTCCCAGTTGCCATACAAAATAAAGCTTATCCCGAAAACTTATACCATCCATTCTGTTTTATAACAAATATTGAACAGAACAGAAATTATAGTAGGTTTTCCCAGACATCAAGTAAGAGATATCTGGAAATATTCTTTCTTGCTGTTTGAATCCTAGAACATGATATATTTATGGAATAATCTTTACTATGTACCTCACCGTGATTTGCTGCCCAACAGAATTACAGCTTTACTTTACTGTTCAGCTGGGACTAGAAGCCTTCCTGACTAAAATTGAGCCTGATTTCCTGGAGATCATCTCACTCACTTGGCCTGTGCTAGATCTCTGATTTCTCAGAGGACTGAACTCTGACCAGAATTTCTAAGGATTGGCTGAGTGGAGTTCCAGTGGAAAATTCTCCCAAACTTCACCATTTGGCTACAAGTGTTGTCACCACCTGCGTACTCCCATTGCCTTGCTCCTATTCCCTAGAACCTACACTCTGATATAAGGGCCAAATCAGAGAAAGTATGAGCTCTCCTGGTCTTTTGAACACTATACTTTGAGTTGCTTTCCTTTCCTATAATGAAGGCAGGTGTTCCAAACTTATTCAACATAACTTACATAGTAAAGCCCCTGAGTGAGGACAATTTCTGACATTATTAAGCAGAACCTAGCAACTGTTTAGTGCCTCTTTAATAGTGGGCTCTTTCTTAGCTCACTTAACTCTCCAACCCGAGGGAGCCATGAATGAAGGGCAGTAGCGGAGCAAAGGGGTCAGGTCTTAAGCTTCCCTTGGTCCCATTAGCAAACCACCTGCTGAGCTTCAAGAATGACTGCTCACAGAGCCGTTTAACATGTGTTGTCTCAAACTGGCCCCAGGTGTGGGTCATGCTGTCCAGGAACACACAAGTATTTTAAAACTTTGCAAGCAACCAGAGCTTCTAGGCCACCTTAATTCAAGACCAAATAAACAAAGTTTGGTAAGCGTCAACATGGTCACCTCAGTTTTTAAAGGATTAAAAATTTTAAGAGAGAAAGAACTAATAACTTTATTTGATATGAATTCTGGCATAAGTAATGTATATGTCAAAACAGACTTCTGGACTATTGAAGTTAGGCAAAAAATAAGAGAAGAATGAATCTTTATTTATATAAAATAATTTAAAGTTAATTGTGGATTATTTTTTGATGACTTCCAAGTTCCAATTTATATGTCATGAGACATTTGTGTGTAAATGCAATGATTCTTTTCTGTTTGAGATGGAGACAAAGACCTATTATGTGACACTCCTGTTTATCTTGAATAACTATAATCTTCAATAGTAGTTCTATTTGGTAGAGGAGAGACTTCTGGTCTTCCTGGCTTCTACCCTTGAGTCTTTCCTAAATTATTTCTATTGTTGTATCAATACAAGCTTGAATATACCAAACCTGTGCAATCATGTGATGATGGTTGAGTTGTTTGTGTATTTCAAGTATGATAAATATGGGTTTTCAATACTGGTAACTTTCTCACATAGAGAAACACTGATGTGCATGTGTTCAAATGAATGAATGAGAACATTCACTGAGAACATTCGTGAACTCAATTAATGAGAACAGACTTCCATGCCAGGAAAGGGTATCTACAATACTTTTTTATAAATACTTATAACATGATTTTTCTTGCTGACAAACATTGAGAAATGGAAAGGTCCTTGTTTTTACTTTTCTTAATTTTCACAAAGATGTTTATTTACAGGCATCTAATCTTCTCTACTATACTTACAGCCATGGTTGATGGTTTCAGAATGTGTAAGGAGAGAGAAGGGGTGAGTGAAAACATGTTATAATTTATCATGGTATGAATACATGGCATCGCACTAAAAAATAACACTCTTCACTAAATATAGCAGTATATACATAATTTTATGGGTATAGCTTAATAAAAAATCTTGCCACCACATATATTCCTAAATGATTCTAAGGTACACTGTGAAAATACAAAGCTGAATAAACTATACCTCTGCCATGGCATATAGTAATAAGTGTATTTAGTTTTTGAAGATTGATTGAGCGGTACACTTTTGATATGAGAACTTTGCTGGTTAAAAATTTTAGAAAATCACTCTCACTACCTTGTGGAGAATGGGTTATTGTAGGACAAGTGTAGGAATGAAGAAGGCTGGTTAGTAAGTCATTGCAGTCATGTGGGCAAGAGAGAATGATGACTGAAGCTAGGGTCAGAGAAATGGAAATATTTAGAACATAATTTGATGCTAAATTATAAGACTTAATTATGAGTTAGGTATTGGAAGATGATAGGAAGAGAAGACTCAAGAATGATCGATTGGTTTTTACCTTAAAATCCAAGTGAATGATGGAACCATTTATTGGTTGGTTAAAAGATTGATTTAAAAAAATAGGTTCATACATGGAAAGGATTTGATTGTAAGAGTTTGATTTTGGATATATGAAGTGTGAGATATCCAAGTGAAGATATAAAGAAGGCAGTTGAATACAGAGAAGAGAAGAGTTGTAAAGGGAAAACTGAGAATTATCTGCTCAAAAAATGAATCAAGCCACAAGACTCAATGAGATTGACTAAAGAAAGCATGTGGAAAGGGAAGAGAAGAGAACTCAGGATAAGTTTTCTTTTCAGTATAAATACGTGCCAAATGATAATTAAATTTACATAATTTACAAAATTTAAAAACTCAAATTATTTTCTAAATCTAACAATCATAACCCCAAATGAAATCCCAGGGTACAGTGACATGTAGAGTTTCAGCAGAGCAAGAGAAGGAAGCAAAGGAAACTGAGAAGAACCTATCAATGGGATAGGTAAAACTGGCAAGTTGTGACATTATGAAAGCCAAGAGAAAAAAAAAAAAAAAAGGAATTAATTCCCAAAACATCATTGATGTTGAGGGTCTGAGACCAGGACCAAATTGATTTTTTGTTGGTTCATTTAAGTAAATGTAGGCATTTATTATGGAAGGTATTTATTCCATCTCTCTCTCTCTCTCTCTTTGCCATCTTGGCTATTTTGGACTTTTGGACTAGACAGTAAGAAATTAGATGTGTTTGCTAGGAAGAAAACAAGGATTATCTTTGTTAACACAAAAGGGAAAAGCCCCAGTTTTCACTTTTACCAACACAAGCAATAACAGGCTAGGCAGGGAGTTCTAGAAGATCTGGTTCAATACACAGATACATAATGTTCCAGGTCTTTGACTTTGGGAAATCTACTCATTTCTCTGAAGCTCAATGATATTTTTCTGTATTAATATAATAATACTAATGTTTGTGTGTGAATGCATAGAGATTATTTCTGTAAAAAGCTTGACATCTGGTAACGTTTTATCCGTGTAATAAATAAATCCAAAACATCTTTTTCTTTATTTTAATACATGACTTTAATTTATTTTATTTTATTTATATTTTTGTCTGTGTTGGGTCTTCGTTTCTATGCGAGGGCTTTCTCTAGTTGCGGCAAGCGGGGGCCACTCTTCATCACGGTGCGTGGGCCTCTCACTATCGTGGCCTCTCTAGTTGCGGAGCACAGGCTCCAGACTCACAGGCTCAGTAGTTGTGGCTCACGGGCCCAGTTGCTCCGTGACATGCGGGATCTTCCCAGACCAGGGCTCGAACCCGTGTCCCCTGCATTGGCAGGCAGATTCTCAACCACTGCGCCACCAGGGAAGCCCCCAAAACATCTTTTTAATCTTGTGGATCATATGTTTATTTCAGCACCCACAAAGTAGTACTTGCTGAAGTTTCAAGATGTGCCTTGTACAGAGGTGGCTCTTTCTGGACACAGAGGGCTGCTGAGTCCAGTGACTTTAGCTTTAGTCCAGTGACAGTGAGCACAGCAGGGGCTACCCACTCTTAGATTTTTATCTCTCAGCTTCATGTGCTCAGGGTTCCCCTGGCTCTGCCTCTTGCACCATCAATGACTCACAGTGCATACTGGGGTAAGTTCTGTAAAGTCCCAAATTAGAAGTGCCTTCGCAGCAGAATGTCAGTTCTAACGCCAGCACATCTGCATTGGAAGCATATGGATCTATCTTTAATCAACTACACAGCATAGAACTTCAAGCACGTGTCCAAGAATTCAGCCATAAGATGACTCTAATCAAGCAATGCCAAAAGGCTGCCAAGCTCATCATTTTTAGAACAGTGCACCTCAAACTAGCTGTGGTGAATGGCCCTTGAAAGAAATTCTTTAATATCCAGTCCTATGGTGTATAACCAGTATGTAGCTAATACCACAAGTGAGTTCCATGCCTGCTTTGCTATAAGCAAATCTGTTGGTCATTCCTAGGTTTACTGGTCAAGTCTGGTGGTCTTGATAATGCTAACTTGCCATGGTAGTTTCTATACTTCTCAATTTCTGTACTTAACTCCTCGTGGACAGATATCGGCCTGTGAACCATATTGGAATTAAAACTCAAGCCTCTACTCACCTGCTTAGATATATCCATTGGCTCCCTTTCCCTAATAGGTTAAATAGGTTTAAAAGGTTTTAAAATTCTCAGCGAGGTTGTATCACATAGCATTTTATTTAATTCACCATTTACAGCCCCTATCATATTTATCACTAATTTTCTGTTTACACGACTGTCTACTGGCTAAACTTTGTCTTCCTGGAGGGATGCCACAGGATCATAAGCGTACATATATCCCCAGCAACTAGCACCATGCTTGATGCATATAAAGACCTCAGTAAACTTATTTGGACACAATATATATGTATTAAGACCTGCCATGAGGCAGGATCCGTTCTAGACGCTAGAAATGTAATGATGGGCAATACTAACAAAAATCCCTCCTCTCAAGGAATTTTAATATCATTGGAGAAGAAAAGACAGGAAGTGAGATTAAAAAAAAAAACAACAGTAAAATACATAGTTGGTTAGTTGGGAATAATTACTAAGGATAAAAAAATAAAACAGGGACAGAAAGTTTTTGAAATTGTGTAAATATTTTCCACATGATTGAAAGTAGCGGTGAGTCAGAACTCCTTCATCACCTGATTAAAATAGTATCTTTCTAGTTTCATTTCTCACGTCTATGACCATACAGAACCTGA
The DNA here is from genome assembly GCF_009873245.2 of Balaenoptera musculus. Taxonomy (NCBI): domain Eukaryota; kingdom Metazoa; phylum Chordata; class Mammalia; order Artiodactyla; family Balaenopteridae; genus Balaenoptera; species Balaenoptera musculus. The sequence goes on from NC_045789.1 coordinate 100,324,580, forward strand.
ATCCTTTTTTGAATCAATTATTTCTCTCTGGAAAGCTTTCTGTTGTTTCTACCCAGGAAATGCCAGCTTACCATTTAAGACCAGGGTCAAGTATTATCTCTGAGAAACCATCCGTGACTCCACAGGAGGGTGATAGTTCGCTCCTCTCAAGGATTTCCCAACATCGCTGTAGCTCAGGCAGGATCACATTGCCTCTTGATTATTTGCTTGTGACAAGCTGTCTGCAAGACTCTGCAAGGGTTAGAAGGCAAAGGCCTTGTTTTTCTTCCCTTCTCAATTCCCAGCGGCCAGTGTGGGATCTAGGATATCAGGGAAGCTCAATAAGTACCTGTTGAAATAGATTCAAAGGAAAATGAGTTGAGAGAAACTATCTAAGGAATATAAGAACTTCCTGTTTCCTGGTTTTGTGAGTTTGTCCTTGGCAGACAGTAACACACTTGGACTATGGTAGTTTAAACACCTACACTGATGTTTCCCTGAATATAATATTACATTTTTAGAACAGATAATGTTGAGATAAGAAATATCTTCAGCTCGGTGCTTTGTGTCCACCTAGAGGGGTGGGATAGGGAGGGTGGGAGGAGATATGGGGATATATGTATATGTACAGCTGATTCACTTTGTTATAAAGCAGAAACTAACACACCATTGTAAAGCAATTATACTCCAATAAAGATGTTAAAAAAATAAAAAGTAAAAAATAAATTTAAAAAACTATATCTACATCTTTGACATATTGATCTCCCCAAATTACACATTTAAAGATCCAAGTGATGATATTCTTCTGGAGTTCTAATAAAAAAAAAAAAAAAAGAAAAGAAAACATATATATAAATATTCTGAATTGATGTTTAGAATGCTGCTTCTGTAGCAAAGTGCCATATGTTCTCTTATGTGAATTTTAATTTCTCACATGGACCCAGCGAGGTAATATTTAAAATTTTCAGATGAGTAAACTGAGTCTGGGATCTTTCTCTTAACCATATAAAGAACCATCATTTACAGAGCACTTGTTAAGTGTTGGTCACTCTGTCAAACTCCTCCTCTGATGCATTAACCTATTTGGTTCTTCTATGGCCTAATCAAAGACTTGAGCAATAGAGAGTCTACAGGATCATAGCCCAAGAACACACATTCAGAACTTTGAGTCAGTCCTGGCCAGTCTCGTTACCAGAGCCCACTGTTGTAGCCAGTATGCTGTTCTGCCTCATACTCAGGTAACACGTGTGAATCAAGTCATTCAATCCAGGGGCCAAACTCTGTGTCCAATACTGTGGAGTATTCTTCAGTGGTTCTGGGCAACCCAAGCTAGCCACAGGCTGGCCACCTCTTCTGCAAATATTTGCAAATGCCAACATGTATAATACCTAATACTAATTGATGCTTGTCTTATTTGTATGAATATATTATTGATGCATCACATTCATACTGAAAACTATGTATATACTCAGTAACTGCACAACCTGACACATTTTCCCAAATTGAACACATTTGGTTGAATAAATAGAGCATTACCAGGATGGACCACAGAAGCTTCCTTGGTTTTCCAGTTACTTTCCCTCGCCCCCATTAAGGACCACCCACATTCTGACTTACAGCAGAATGGATGCATTTTGCCTGTTTTTCTACATTTATAAGTGGAATCGTTTTGTATTACTAATCTTATGTATAGCTGACCCCCTTTGAGCCTACCCAGACATTCTGGATACAGTGCAACATAGTCGAAGGAGTACCAGGCTTAAGGTCAGGGACCTCATGGTGCTGGTCAGTCTGTTGCCAACTTGATATCACAGAAGAAAAGCTAGCGGCTTACTAGATCCTTTAGTGCTTCTTCCAAGTTCTTGAAATTCTCAGTGGCTCCTGGGTGAGACTGAGGAATCACCCAGTCCCAACCTTTGGTGCAACAGGCTGAGATTGCCAGCAATGGATCCCCCGACTTTTGCTCCTCCAGCCCTAACAGCTGTGTGTGAGCCTCTAACTACTTGCATTAATTGCCTTGCAAACTGAAATCTGTTTCCCTGACCAAATTCTGATAGCCTTAGTACATTACCAGAATTATATCATATATTAAGCTTATGATCACTCATTTTACCTATTTTAACTTGTTTTCTAGCCTCTAAATTGAGACAGTTGAATATGACAGTCTCTAAATTCAGTCCTAATTCTAATATTACCATATCTGTGTTTATGAACTAAACTGTGTTCAGAGTGGGATCCCCGATAACATAGCAGCAGAGAGAAGTGGGGACCTTGGCATAAGAATCCCTGCATTTATGCTCCATCCTTGACTAGTTGTGTGACCTTGAAACAAGTTTCTCAAATTCATGGAGGCCCCATGCATTCATCTGTAAAAGGGTCATAAGTATTTCTTACTTATAACAATGGTGAATAAGTTCAGTGACTGATATTTAGCAAACATCCAATAACTGTGTAATGCCATCTATTCTTTTTACTGTATTTTACAAGGCCGAGAAAATACATGATACATTTAAGAAAAAATATTTCAATGGTAAAATAAACACTAATTTGCAATTAAAGGAGTATTTTTCAGTTATCTGGAAACGTTAACTCATATGGAATATTTTGTCCTTCAAGAGGTGGGAGAAATAGGTGAACTGAACTATATTGAATCAAAATAATGGTCTATGTAATATTATTCAGAATAGATTTCTTTTTTTTTAAACATCTCTATTGGAGTACAATTGCTTTACAATGTTGTGTCAGTTTCTGCTGTATAACAAAGTGAGCCAGCTATACATATACATATATCCCCATATCTCCTCCCTCTTGCATCTCCCTCCCTCCCATCCCTCTAGGTGGTCACAGAGCACTGAACTGATCTCCCTGTGCTATGCAGCTGCTTCCCACTAGCTATCTATTCTACAATTGGTAGTGTATATATGTCAATGCTACTCTCTCATTTCATCCCAGCTTACCCTTCCCCCTCACAATGTCCTCAAGTCCATTCTCAAGGTCTGCATCTTTATTCCTATCCTACCACTAGGTTCATCAGAACCTTTTTTTTTTTTGACTCCAGATATATGTGTTAGCATACAGTATATGTTTTTCTCTTTCTGACTTACTTCACTCTGTATGACAGACTCTAGGTCCATCCACCTCACAACAAACAACTCAATTTTGTTTCTTTTTATGGCTGAGTAATATTCCATTGTATATATGTCCCACATCTTCTTTATCTATTCATCTGTCAATGGGCACTTAGGTTGCTCCCATGTCCTGGCTATTGTAAATAGTGCTGCAATGAATATTGTGATACATGTCTCTTTTTGAATTATGGTTTTCTCAGGGTATATGCCCAGTAGAGGTATCGCTGGGTCATATGGTAGTTCTATTTTTAGTTTTTTAAGGAAGCTCCATACTGTTCTCCATAGTGGCTGTATCAATTTACATTCCCACCAACAGTGCAAGAGGGTTCACTTTTCTCCACACCCACTCCAGCATTTATCGTTGTAGATTTTTTGATGATGACCATTCTGACCAGTGTGAGGTGATACCTCATTGTGGTTTTGATTTGCATTTCTCTAATGATTAGTGATGTTGAGCATCCTTTCATGTGTTTGTTGGCAATCTGTATATATTCTTTAGAGAAATGTCTATTTAGGTCTTCCACCTATTTTTTTTTTTTTTACAATATTTTTTTACAATATTTTTTTATTTTATTTATTTATTTTTGGCTGTGTCAAGTCTTAGTTGCAACACGTGGGATCTTCATTGTGGGATCTTTCACTTTAACACATGGGCTCATTAGTTCTGGCGCATGGGCTTATTTGCCCTGTGGCATGCGGGATCTTAGTTTCCCAACCAGGGATCAAACCCACGTCCCCTGCATTGGAAGACAGATACTTTACCACTGGACCACCAGGGAAGTCCCTTCTGCCCATTTTTGGATTGGGTTGTTTGTTTTTTTGATATTGAGCTGTATGAGCTCCGTGTATATTTTGGAGATTAATCATTTGTCAGTTGCTTCATTTGCAAATATTGTCTCCCATTCTGAGGGTTGTCTTTTATTCTTGTTTATGGTCTCCTTTGCTGTGAAAAGCATTAGGTCCCATTTGTTTATTTTTGTTTTTATTTCCATTTCTCTAGGAGGTGGGTCAAAAAGGATCTTGCTGTGATTTATGTCATAGAGTGTTCTGCCTATGTTTTCCTCGAGTTTAATAGTGTCTGGACATACATGTGGTCTTTAATCCAATTTGAGTTTATTTTTGTGTATGGTGTTAGGGAGTGTTCTAATTTCATTCTTTAACATGCAACTGTCCAGTTTTCCCAGCACCACTTGTTGAAGAGGCTGTCTATTCTCCATTGTATATTCTTGTCTCCTTTATCAAAAATAAGGTGACCATATGTGTGTGGGTTTACCTCTGGGCTTTCTATCCTGTTCCATTGACCTATATTTCTGTTTTTGTGCCAGTGCGATACTGTCTTGACTACTGTAGCTTTGTAGTATAGTCTGAAGTCAGGGAGCCTTATTCCTCCAGTTTGTTTTTTCTTTCTCAAGATTGCTTTGGCTATTTGGGGTCTTTTGTGTTTCCATACACATTGTGCAAATTTTGTTCTAGTTCTGTGAAAAATGCCATGGGTAGTTTGATAGTGATTGCATTGAATCTGTAGATTGCTTTGGGTAGTATAGTCATTTTCACAATGTTGATTCTTCCAATCCAAGAACATGGTATATCTCTCCATCTGTTTGTATTGTCTTTAATTTCTTTAATCAGTGTCTTATAGTTTTCTGCATACAGTTCTTTTGTTTCCTTAAGAAGGTTTATTCCTAGGTATTTTATTCTTTATGCTGCAAAGGTAAATGTCAGTGTTTCCTTAATTTCTCTTTCTGATTTTCCATCATTAGTGTATAGGAATGCAAGAGATTTCTGTGCATTAATTTTGTATCCTGCTACTTTACCAAATTCATTGATTAGCTCTGGTAGTTTTCTGGTAGCATCTTTAGGATTCTCTATGTATAGTATCATGTCCTCTGCAAACAGTGACAGTTTTACTTCTTTTCCAGTTTGGATTCCTTTTATTTTTTTTTTTTCTTCTCTGATTGCTGTGGCTAGGAATTCCAAAACTATGTTGAATAATAGTGGTGAGAGTGGGCAACCTTGTCTTGCTCCTGATCATAGTGGAAATGGTTTCAATTTTTCACCATTGAGAATGATGTTAGCTGTGGGTTTGTCATATATGGGCTCTATTTTGTTGAGGTAGCCTCCTTCTATGCCCACTTTCTGGATACTTTTTATCATAAATGGTGTTGAATTTTGTCAAAAGCTTTTCCTGCATCTATTGGGATGATCATACAGTTTTTATCCTTCAATATGTTAATATGGTGTATCACATTGATTGATTTGCATATATTGAGGAATCTTTGTATTCTTGGGATAAATGCCTCTTGATCATGGTGTATGATCCTTTTAATGTGCTGTTGGATTCTGTTTGCTAGTATTTTGTGGAGGATTTTTGCATCTGTGTTCATCAGTGATATTTGCCTGTAGTTTTCTTTTTTTGTGACATCTTTGTCTGGTTTTGCTATCAGGGTGATGGTGGCCTCATAGAAGGAGATTGGGAGTGTTCCTCCTTCTGCTATATTTTCAAAGAGTTTGAGAAGGATAGGTGTTAGCTCTTCTCTAAATGATAGAATTCACCTGTGAAGTCATCTGGTCCTGGGCCTTTGGAAGATTTTTAATCAGAGTTTCAATTTCAGTGCTTGAGATTGGTATGTTCATATTTTCTATTTTTTTCTGGTTCAGTCTCAGAAGGTTGTGCTTTTCTAAGAATTTGTCCATTTCTTTCAGGTTTTCCATTTTATTGGCGTATAGTTGCTTGTAGTAATTTCTCATGATCCTTTGTATTTCTGCAGTGTCAGTTGTTACATCTCCCTTTTCATTTCTAATTCTGTTGATTTGAGTCTTCTCCCTTTTTTTCTTAATGTGTGTGACTACTGGTTTATCAGTTTTGTTTATCTTCTCAAAGAACCAGCTTTAGTTTTATTGATCTTTGCTATTGTTTTCTTCACTTCTTTTTCTTTTATTTCTTATCTGATATTTATGATTTCTTTCCTTCTGCTAACTTTGGGGTTTTTTTTGTCTTCTTTCTCTAATTGCTTTACGTGTAAGTTTAGGTTATTTACTTGAGATTTTTCTTGTTTCTTGAGGTAGGATTGTATTGCTATAAACTTCCCTCTTAGAACTGCTATGGCTGCATCCCATTGGCTTTGGGTCATCGTGTTTTCATTGTTATTTGTTTCTAGGTATTTTTTGATTTCCTCTTTGATTTCTTCATTGATCTCTTGGTTATTTTGTAGCATATTGTTTAGTTTCCATGTGTTTGTACTTTTTACACTTTTTTTTTCCTGTAATTGATATCTAATCTCACAGGGTTGTGGTCGGAAATGATACTTGCTGCAATTTCAAATTTCTTAAATTTACCAAGGCTTGATTTTTTACCCAAGATATGGTCTATCCTGGATAATGTTCCATGTGCACTTGAGAAGAAAGTGTATTCTGTTGTTTTTGGATGGAATGTCCTATAGATATCAATTAAATCCATCTGGTCTAATGTGTCAATTAAAGCTTGTGTTTCCTTATTTATTTTCAGTTTGGATGACCTGCCCATTGGTGAAAGTGGAGTGCTAAAGTTCCCTAGTATTACTGTGTTACTGTCTATTTCCCTTTTCATGAATGTTAGCATTTGTCTTCTGTATTGAGGTGCTCCTATGTTGCATACATAAATATATACAATTATTATATCTTCTTCATGGGTTGATCCCTGATCATTATGTAGTATCCCTCTTTGTCTCTTGTAATAGTCTTTATGTTAAAGTCTATTTTGTCAGATATGAGAATCGCTACTCCAGCTTTCTTTTGATTTCCATTTCCATAGAATATCTTTTTCCGTCCCCTCACTTTCAGTCTGTATGTGTTCCTAGGTCAGAAGTGGGACTCTTCTAGACAGTATATATACGTATCTTGTTTTTGTAACCATTCATCCAGTCTGTGTCTTTTGGTTGGGGCATTTAATTCATTTACGTTTAAAGTAATTATTGATATGTATATTCCTATTACCATTTTCTTAATTGTTTTGGGTGTTTTTGTAGGTCTTTTCCTTCTCTTGTGTTTCCTGCCTAGAGAAGTTCCTTTAGCATTTGTTGTAAAGCTGGTTTGGTGGTGCTGAATTCAATTAGTTCTTGCTTGTCTGTAAAGATTTTAATTTCTCCATCGAATCTGAATGAGATCCGTGCTGGGTAGAGTAATCTTGGTTGTAGTTTTTTCCTTTTCATCTCGTTAAATATGTCCTGCCTCTCCCTTCTGGCTTGCAGAGTTTCTGCTGAAAGATCAGCTGTTAACCTTACGGGGATCCCCTTGTATGTTATTTGTTGCTTTTCTCTTGCTGCTTTTAATATTGTTTGTTTGTATTTAATTTTTGTTCGTTTGAGTAGTATGTGATTTGGTGTGTTTCTCCTTGGTTTTATCCTTTATGGGACTCTCTGTGCTTCCTGGACTTGTTTGACTATTTCCTTTCCCATATTAGGGAAGTTTTCAACTATAATCTCTTTAAGTATTTTCTCAGTCCCTTTCTTTTTCTGTTCTTCTTCTGGGACTCCTTTAATTCGAATGTTGGTGCATTTAGTGTTGTTCCAGAGGTCTCTGAAACTGTCCTCATTTCTTTTCATTCTTTATTCTTTATTCTGCTCTGTGGCAGTTATTTCCAGTATTCTATCTTCCAGGTCACTTATCCATTCTTCTGCCTCAGTTATTCTGCCTTTGATTCCTTCTGGAGTATTTTTAATTTCATTTATTGTGTTCTGTTTAATTCTTCTAGGTCCTCGTTAAACGTTTCTTGTATTTTCTCCCTTCTATTTCCAAGATTTTGGTTCATCTTTAGTATCATTACTCTGAAGTCTTTTTCAGGTAGACTACCTATTTCCTCTTCATTTGTTTGGTCTGGTGTGTTTTTATCTTGCTCCTTCATCTGCTGGATATTTTCCTGTCTTCTCATTTTGTTTAACTTACTGTGTTTAGGGTCTCCTTTTCGCAGGCTGCAGGTTCATAGTTCTCATTTGTTTTGGTGTCTGCCCCCAGTGGGTGATGTTGGTTCAATGTCTTGTGCAGGCTTCCTGCTGGAGGAGACTGGTGCCTGTATTCTGATGGTGGGTCTGGATCTTGTCCTTCTGGTGGGCAGGGCTGCATCTGGTGATGTGTTTTGGGGTGTCTGTGAACTTAGTATGACTTTAGGCACCTGTCTGCTAATCGGTGTTGTTGTGTTCCTGTCTCGCTAGTTTTTTGACATGGGGCATCCAGCACTGGAGCTTGGTGGCCATTGGGTGGACCTGGGTGTTAGTGTTGAGATGGAGATCTCTGGGAGAGCTCTTGCCAATTGATATTACGTGGGCCCAGGAGGTCTCTGGTGGTCCAATGTCCTGGTCTCGGCTCTCCCACATCGGAGGTTCAGGCCCGACACCTAGCCGGAGCACCAAGACCCTGCCAGCCTCAAGGCTTGGAAGAAAAGGAAGAAAAAAAAAACAAAAAACGAACAGATAGTACCCCAAACCAAATGGTAAAAGAAAAACTAAACAGACAAAATCATACAAAGACACAGACACACACACACTCATAAAAAGAAAACAAACAAGCAAAAAACAACAACAACAACAAAATCTAAAAAAGAAAAAAAAAAAAAAATGACAGAACCATAGGACAAATGGTAAAAGCAAACCTAAACAGACAAAATCACACAAAGCAATATACACACACACACTCACAAAAAGAGAAAAAAAGAAATAAAATTTTAAAATTTTAAAAATAATAAATTAAAAAAGGGAAAAGAGCAACCAAACCAATAAACAAATCCACCAATGATAACAAGCACTGAAAAATAAACTAATATAAACATAAACATAAAAGCAAAAACAAATCAGATGCAGAAAGCAAACCCCAATTCTACAATTGCTCCCAAAGTCCAGCACCTCAATTTTGGGAACTTTTGTTTTCTATTCAGGTATTCCACAGATGTAGTGTTTATGAAGTTGATGTGGGGATTTGATCTGCTGCTCCTGAGGCTGCAAAGAGAAATTTCCCTTTCCTTTCTTTGTTTTCACAGCCCCTGGGCTTCAGCTTTGATTTTGGCCCCACCTCCGGCTGGAGGCTGCCCTCAGGCATCTGTTCCCTGCCCAGACAGGAGGGGGTTAAAACAGCAGCTGATTAGGGTTCCCTTGCTCACTCAGGCTGGGGATAGGGAAGGGTACAGTCGTCATAATTGGAATGCAGGGCATGCCTGGGGCAGCAGAGTCTGACATGACATTGCAACAGCCTGAGGCTCACTGTGTATTCTCCCGGGGAAGTTGTCCCTGGATGACAGGACCCTGGCAGTGGCATGCTGTGCAGGCTGCCACGGGTGTGTCAGTAGCAGACAACATCTCAGGCTGGTGAGTGATGGTCAGCACCAATCCTCTGTGCAGGAATCTCTCCACTTTACCTTCTGCACCCCTGTTGCTGTGCTCCCCTCTGTGGCTCTGAAGTTTCCCTCCCTCCCACCCCCATCCCCACCAGTGAAGGGGCTTCTTAGTGTGTGGAAACTTCCTCCTTCACAGCTCCCTCCCAGAGGTGCAGGTCCCATCCCTATTCTTTTGTCTCTGTTTTTTTCTTTTTTCTTTGGCCCTATCCAGGTACGTGGGGATTTTTTTTTCCTTTGGGGAAGTCTGAGGTTTTCTACCAGCATTCAGTAGGTGTTCTGTAGGAGCTGTTCCACATGTTGATGTATTTTTGATGTATTTATGGGGAGGAAGGTGATTTCCATGTCTTACTCCTCCACTGTCTTGAAGGTTGGAGTAGATTTCTAGTATTGATTAATGTAATACGTTGATACAGGGGGCTAATTTTGATTATCTTGAATTTGTGTTCTAAAGAAACTTAAGAAGGCAAAATTGGAGACATTCAGCCTATATGCTGACCCAATGTATGTATTATCAACTTGCAGTCAGAAAGTAAGGAGCCCACTTCCAGCTTCTGTACAAAGATAGCAGAATTAACAAGGTCACAGAAATATTTACACTCTGACCACAGAGAAGAAAATTAAATATCAACACAAGGATTTCCATGCTGCACAAATTCCTTCTCTACCTAAAACCACTTTTAACACAAAACATTAGAACACACATACACATGTGTGCGCACACACAAGATGATAGCATTAAATGAAAATTCATGTTATTTTGGTAAAAATATTATTATTTAATTATTTTTTCTGTTTTCTCCATATTTTGCTTGTTCTAAAAGAAAAATAATACTTTTAATTTAAATGATTCTAGCTCTAGTAAGCCACTTAGCTTCTCTAAGCATTAGACAATCATTTTAAAGGAAGGGAAAATTATACTTGCTCTATTAGTCAGAAAAGACTGGTTGTGTTACAGCAACAAATGACCCCAAAGTCTTAGTGACTTGTAATGACAAATATGTATTTCTTGCTTGCTTTGCATTTTGATCCCAGGATGTATAGTGATGGAGCTGATCATTGCAGTTTTTCAGAGCCCCACACTGATGAAGCAGCAACTGTCCTGAACATTAGTAGTCACTTGCCAGAAGGAAAGAAGACTACAGAGAAGCATGACATGACACGAAAATGACATATGTTACTTCTCTCCTTGGTTTATTGACCAAAAACTAATCCAAAGTCCTCACCAAATTTCAAGTAGGCAAGGAAATGCATGTCCAGAAGGAAAGAGAGAGAATTACTTATGAGGAACCCTCTTAACTGTCACCCCTGCTCTACCATCTTCACTGGACATTGTGAGGATCAGAGGAGATAACTATATGAAAAGATTTTGCAAATTATAAAGTATTATTAAACATAAGATATAGTAATGATATAATAAATATAATTATTAAAAAATTAGAAAAATGTGGGACTCTGGATTAGATTTCATTTACTGAAAAGTTGGAATATTTTGTGGGCTGAAAAAAATGTTAAGAACAACGTACCTTATATACTTGTGGTCTTATATTTTTATTGTGATACCTATAAACTTTCTTTCCCACTTTGTGCACTTAACAGTAACTCATGTTCATATTCCCATCCCTCTGATTAATTAGGACCAACAACTGTGACTACATTTTCCTATTAATTTTTCCATCATGAGAGTTTCATAATGTTGACTATAACAGCTGGCATTTTATCATTTATTTCACTTTGCAATTTTTACTTTCTACTTGTATACATTTTCTCACATATGTTAATGTGAAGCTCACATAGAAAATGAGGAACAAGTAACAAACAGAGGTTAAGACTTTGTAATAGTTGATTTTCCTGTGGTTATAAATGATACAAGATGCTGAGCAAATTCAAAAGCCATTTGAATTTCACTTCCTCAGTTGAGTAGTCGGAAAGTATGCTGTTCTTAAAGGGATATGGTATTACAACACTGAAACCCCCCAGGTTATGAATTAGATTTTCCAGAAGTCTAAGTCTAAGAGTTAGGAGCAAGACAGAGAAACAGAGAGAGAGAGAGAGAGAGACAATAAATTCTTTGAAATTCTCTAGTTGTAATCTACATTCTCATGCAGCCTGCCCATATGTCATTTTTCTGATGCCTGCTGTTTCCATTAACCAGATTTGTACTTTTTTGGGATAGCCTGAGTAGGTTTCTCCACTTTTCATTTTGTTTTCTCTTTGTAAATGACCACAATTTTTAGACAACCCCTATAAGCTTTACTGTATTTTTTCTGTTACAGCTTTGTGACATGTTCTTCTTTTTGATTCACAACTTATCTTGTAAATATACACAAGAAGTCAACCTCTCATAACTTACTGGACGTTATCTTAAATCAATCAACACATACGTGTTGGATACCTGCTCAATGCATACACTGGCTAGTCCCTGAGAAGAGTGTAAGTGCAAACAGGCATCCCTTGGTCTTTTGGATAAATCAAGTATATAATGGGATTAGTTATAATATTAAATGCAGGTGCTATTTTCAGGCACCTATTATTTATTCTAAATGATATTAAGCAATTTTACTCTCTGTATCAATTAACCTTCACAGTGACTGATAAGAATATATCACCCTCTCTTTTTTTTTTTTAGCCTATGAGGATACGTTTGGATTGCTAAAGAAATTTGCTCTATGTCACATATTATTACATGGCAGAGGCTGGAAATCAGTTCTTAAATCCAGATTCTATGCAAAGGGCAAAGCTTGGGGACTGATATTTCAAACCTAAGAACAGGCATTAATACATTAAGATTAAAAAGTGAAATATTAGGGCTTCCCTGGTGGCGTAGTGGTTGAAAGTCCACCTGCCGGTGTGGGGGACACAGGTTCGAGCCCTGGTACCGGAAGATCCCACATGCCGTGGAGCAGCTGGGCCCATGAGCCACAATTACTGAGCCTGTGTGTCTGGAGCCTGTGCTCTGCAACAAGAGAGGCCGCAATAGTGAGAGGCCCGTGCGCTGCGATGAAGAGTGGCCCCCACTTGCCACAACTGGAGAAAGCCCTCGCACAGAAACGAAGACCCAACACAGCCATAAATAAATAAATAAATAAAATTTTTTTTAAAAAAGTGAAATATTAAAGAATAATTTAATTCAATGATACTGGAGGCATCACAATCCAGTTTGTGATTGACAAGCATGTACTAAAAATAGTAAATGATATTGTTTGTTCATATGTCTAAAGAGACCAGAGAGATCAAAATAATTTGGAATTTGCTGTACAGACTTTATGAGGATTTTATTAATCTTACCATAAGTGGTCCCATCACTGAGGTGAATCAGACATCTATACTGCGACTATGCTAGATTCAGGAAAAATTCATTTTTTCTTTTTTTTTTTTTCTCATTTATCTGTTGTTCAACCTTATGCAAGCTTTTTATGTCGTCGGAGCTTGTGCTTCCTTGTTTGTAAACCAGAAGTAATGATGTTCACTCTATCTATTACACAGACTAGATGAGATAATAGATGTGAAAACTGGAAATGCTTAAACTGCAGTGCAGAGTCTTAACAATTTGATTGTTATGTATTAACAATTTGACCTGATAATGATTTTTTTTAAACATCTTTATTGGAGTATAATTGCTTTACAATGGTGTGTTAGTTTCTGCTGTATAACAAAGTGAGTCAGCTATATGTATACATATATCCCCATATCCCCACCCTCTTGTGTCTCCCTCCTACCCTCCCTATCCCACCCCTCTAGGTGGTCACAAAACACTGAGCTGATTTCCCTGTGCTATGCAGCTGCTTCCCACAAGCTATCTATTTTACATTTGGTAGTGTATATATGTCAGTGCTATTCTATCACTTCGTCCCAGCTTAAACTTCCCCTTTCCCCATGTCCTCAAATCCATTCTCTACATCTGCATCTTTATTCCTGTCCTGCTCCTAAGTTCATCAGAAACTTTTTTTTCTTTTTAGATTCCATATATATGGGTTAACATATGTTATTTGTTTTACTCTTTCTCACTTCACTCTGTATGAAAGACTCTAAGTCCATCCACCTCACTACAAACAACTCAACTTTGTTTCTTTTTACAGCTGAGTAATATTCCATTGAATATATGTGCCATGTCTTCTTTAGCTATTCATCTGTCGATAGACACTTAAGTTCCTTCCATGTCCTGGCTATTGCAAATAGTGCTGCAATGAACACTGTGGCACATGTCTCTTTTTGAACTATGGTTTTCTCAGGGTATATGCCCAGTAGTGGGATTGCTGGGTCATATGGTAGTTCTATTTTTAGATTTTTAAGGAAGCTCCATACTGTTCTCCATAGTGGCTGTATCAATTTAAATTCCCACCAACAGTGCAAGATGGTTCCCTTTTTTCCACACACTCTCCCGAATTTATTGTTTGTAAATTTTTTGATGATAGCCATTCTAACCTGTGTAAGGTAATACCTCATTGTAGTTTAGATTTGCATTTCTCTAATGATTAATGATGTTGAACATCCTATCATGTGTTTGTTCACAATCTGTATATCTTCTTTGGAGAAATGTCTGTTTAGGTCTTCTGCCCATTTTTGGATTGGGTTTCTTGTTTTTGTGATATTGACCTGCTTGAGCTGGTTGTATATTTTGGAGATTAATCCTTTGTCACTTGCTTCGTTGGCAAATATTTTCTCCCATTCTGAGGGCTGTCTTTTCATCTTGTTTAAGGTTTCCTTAGCTGTGCAAAAGCTTTTAAGTTTCCTTAGGTCCCATTTGTTTATTTTTGTTTTTATTCCCATTTCTCTAGGAGGTGGGTCAATAAGGATCTTGCTGTGATTTATGTCATAGAGTGTTCTGCCTATGTTTTCCTCTAAGAGTTTTATAGCGTCTGGACTTACATGTGGTCTTTAATCCATTTTGAGTTTATTTTCGTGTATGGTGTTAGGAAGTGTTCTAATTTCATTCTTTTACATGTAGCTGTCCAGTTTTCCCAGCACCACTTGTTGAAGAGGCTGTCTATTCTCCATTGTATATTCTTGCCTCCTTTATCAAAGACAAGGTGACCATATGTGTGTGAGTTTATCTCTGGGCTTTCTATCTTGTACCATTGATCTATATTTCTGTTTTTGTGCCAGTACCATTCTTTCTTGATTACTGTAGCTTTGTAGTATAGTCTGAAGTCAGGGAGCCTGATTCCTCCAACTCCATTTTTCTTTCTCAAGATTGTTTTGGCTATTCAGGGTCTTTTGTGTTTCCATACAAATTTTAAGATTTTTTGTTCTAGTTCTATGAAAAATGCCATTGCTAGTTTGATTAGGATTGCATTGAATCTGTAGATTGCTTTGAGTAGTATAGTCATTTTCACAATGTTCATTCTTCTAACCCAAGAACATGGTATATCTCTCCATCTGTCTGTATTATCTTTAATGTCTTTCATCAGTGTCTTATAGTTTTCTGAATACCAGTCTTTTGTCTCCTTAGGTAGGTTTATTCCTAGGTATTTTATTCTTTTTGTTGCAATGGTAAAGGGAGTGTTTCCTCAATTTCTCTTTCAGATATTTCATCATTAGTTTCTAGGAATGCAAGAGTTTTCTGTGCATTAATTTTGTATCCTGCAACTTTACCAAATTCATTGATTAGCTCTAGTAGCTTTCTGGTGTATCTTTAGGATTTTTTATGTATAATATCATATCATCTGCAAACAGTGACAGTTTTAATTCTTCTTTTCTGATTTGTATTCCTTTTATTTCTTTTTCTTCTCTGATTGCCGTGGCTAGGACTTCCAAAACATTGTTGAATATAGTGGCAAGAGTGAACGTTCTTGTCTTTTCCTGGTCTTATAGGAAATGCTTTCAGTTTTTCACCACTGAGAATGATGTTTCCTGTGGGTTTGTTATATATGACCTTTGTTATGTTGAGGCATGTTCCCTCTATTCTCACTTTCTGGAGAGTTTTTATCATAAATTGTGTTGAATTTTGTCAAAAGCTTTTTCTGCATCTCTTTAGATGAGCATTTGGTTTTTATTCTTCAGTTTGTTAAAATGGTGTATCACATTGATTGATTTGCATATATTGAAGAATTCTTGCATCCCTGAAATAAATCCCGCCTGATCATGGTGTATGACTCTTTTAATGTGTTGTTGGATTCTGTTTGCTAGTAGTTTGTTGAGGAGTTTTGCATATTTATTCATCAGTGATATTGGTCTGTAATTTTCTTTTTTTGTAGTATCTTTGTCTGGTTTTTGTATCAGGGTGATCGTGACCTCATAGAATGAGTTTGGGAGTGTTCTTTCCCCTGCAATTTTTTTGAAGAGTCTTAAAAGGATGGGTGTTAGCTCTTCTCTAAATGCTTGATAGATTTCACCTTTGAAGCCATCTGGTCCTGGACGTTTGTTTGTTGGAAGATTTTTTTTTAAGAGATTGGAGTTTATTTATTTATTTATTTATTTATTTATTTTTGGCTGTGTTGGGTCCTCATTTCTGTGTGAGGGCTTTCTCTAGTTGCGGCAAGCGGGGGTCACTCTTCATCGCGGTGCACAGGCCTTCTCACTATCGCGGCCTCTCTTGTTGCAGAGAACAGGCTCCAGACACGCAGGCTCAGTAGTTGTGGCTTACGGGCCTAGTTGCTCCGCGGCATGTGGCATCTTCCCAGACCAGGGCTTGAACCCGTGTCCCCTGCATTGGCAGGCAGATTCTCAACCACTGAGCCACCAGGGAAGCCCTGTTGGAAGATTTTTAATCACGGTTTCAATCTCAGTGCTTGTGATTGGTCTATCCACATTTTCTATTTCTTCCTGGTTCAGTCTTGGAAGGCTATACATTTTTAAGAATTTGTCCATTTCTTCCAGGTTGTCCATTTTATTGGCATAGAGTTGCTTGTCATAGTCCCTTAGGATGCTCTCTATTTCTAAGGTGTCTGTTGTAACTTCTTTTTCATTTCTGAATTTATTGAATTGAGTCCTCTCCCTCTTTTTCTTGATGAGACTTGCTAAAAGTCTATCAATTTTGTTTATCTTCCCTAAGAACCAGCTTTTAGTTTTATTGATCTTTGCTATTGTTTTCTTTGTTTCTATTTCATTTATTTCTGCTCTGATTTTATGATTTCTTTCCTTCTACTAATTTTGGGTTTTGTTTGTTCTTCTTTCTCTAGGTTCTTTAGGTGTAAGGTTAGATTGTCTATTTGAGTTTTTTCTTATTTCTTGAGGTAGAATTGTATTGCTATAAACTTCCCTCTTAGAACTGCTTTGGCTGCATCCCATAGGTTTTGGATCATCATGTTTTCATTGTCATTTGTTTCTAGGTATTTTTGATTTCCTCTTTGATTTCTTCAGTGATCTCTTGGTTATTTAGTTGTGTATTGTTTAGCCTCCATGTGTTTATATTTTTTACAGTTTTTTTCCTGTAATTGATATCTGGTTTCGTAGCGTTGATAATGATTTGATGTGATTAACAATTCAGCACTGATTCATAAGTGATATGGAATTACCTCATTGTTTACACTATGTTAGCTTTTCCAAAAAGAGGAAATAGTGATCTACGTTGTGATATGACAATATTAAAACCAAGGAG
The DNA here is from genome assembly GCF_009873245.2 of Balaenoptera musculus. Classification (NCBI taxonomy): domain Eukaryota; kingdom Metazoa; phylum Chordata; class Mammalia; order Artiodactyla; family Balaenopteridae; genus Balaenoptera; species Balaenoptera musculus. The sequence continues at coordinate 100,341,585 of NC_045789.1, forward strand.
AAACCTTGCTCCCTCTGAGCTATTCCTTCCATTTGCACTTGTCCATAGAGTTATCTTTCATTTCTGGTTTCAGAGGGTAATCTTTAAACACAAATCTGACTGAAATACCTCTAAAGTTGAGTGATTGGTTGTGGTTTGTACTCCAGTTGCCAGAATTTCTCTGGCATATTCTCAAGTTTTATTGATTCTCAAGTTTTGAACGAATTATATAGATATGTATAAGTGGCTAGAAAGTTTGAAGAATGTTTGGCTGGCTTGTTGGATGACATTAGGAGTGGTTCATACACAGAAGCTGAGTCCATGGTTCCTCCCTTCCTCCCTTTCTCCCTTTTTCCCTTCCTTCCATCCATCCTTCCTTCCTTCCTTCATTAGAAAGTGTTGATTGCTCAGCTCAGGATAGCCATCATGATAGATGTATGCAACAAGGGTCTTGCTCAAAAAATATAATCCCTAGCACAGAAAAATATATAATCCAAAATATAAATACAGATGAGTTTTGAGGGAAATGTGGATTAATATGAATAAAAATTCAAAAAAGTTATAAATTTTTTTGAAGGAAGAGATGAATCAAACACAGTTTTATAAAAAAGGTTATATTATATGATGGAATACTGTCGGGTTGAAGGTTTGAATGGGAAGGGAGTGCAAAATCATGTTGGCCCAAATCCACTTGTGCTGAAGAAGATATTTGGCAGTGTATGATGGTTCCTTGCCCAAATGTGATCTTCCTTGCCTTTATATTAGTCAGCTAACTTCTGAAATGCTCTCTTAACTCATGATAACAAATTATAGTGGTAAGAAGACTTATGCCTGGGTTTTGTGTGAAACATTTCACAACTGCATAGTGTATGGTCTGCATTTTACTTAATGTCTTTAAGCCTCACCAGACTCATGTATAAAATGAGAATTACAATGCTTACTTTGTAGGAACACAGTGCCAGACTTACAGTTCAAGCTCAAGGGATGTTTGTCTAATGAATGAATAGGTACTATAAATGAAATTCAAGAACAGCTGGGAGTATGTGTGTTTACAGGGAAATTAGATAAACTCTGAAACATTTTTCAACTCTTTGCCTCTAATTAGTGTTACTTTTTAAATTTTGTTGTGCAAGATTGGAATATTTTGACATTTGGGAGAGAGGGCCAGGAGAGATAAAGCAGAGAGGAAGGTTGTACAAAAAGGCAATACTTAGTTACTTTTACATCGTATTGAGTTCATTTGAGTGCTTCCTCAAACTCATTATCTTACAACATCCTCACAGTATCTTTGACAGGGAGACCTATATATTTGACACAGTATAGAGATTACACTGATGAGATAAATGTTCCATACTGGGGTTTGATATGGAAGTACACATTTTCAGATATATCACGCCTTAATATATATAGCAATTACACGGATGATCTACTATCCCTGAACTAAAATTACTCTCTCTATAAATAATCTGCAATTTGGCAGGATTTTGCACAGATGCCTTAGTGCCCTCCTCATTATGTGTGTGTGTGTATGCGAGCATGCACACATTTATTTTCAACATTTGCATATTTTATTGACTCTTCACAGTTTTTGGCAAGTTGAAGGGCTTGTGATGGTTAGGGAAAATGGGTTAGTATTACAGTTGGCTTGCATAGAATGCCTATGCCAAAGATCAGTTTACACTGTTTAGTTTCTGAGCTGTCACTCTCCAGTGGATTGCCATCACTCTAAAGTACGCTTGGCTAGTGAAGGAAATTATTTGAACTGTGTTGGAGACCTCAGTCAATGGTCCAGTAATCATACTGCTACTTTCATTCTAAATGAACCATCTCAAATAACTTTATCACATGAAATTCCTTTCTCTTAAGTGATTTCTTTTAATAAGACAGTGTACCCACTAAGAATCACCACCATATCATATCCCCTGTTCACATACCACTTCTCAGTGCACTGTGACCAGTCCCCACCCCAGGGACTGTGCAGAGGAACATCAGTCATCCATAAAACAGCTAGGAACACCAGATTTAAGGCCCTACTTGAGGAATCTTGACAGTATTTATGTCAGAATCAACATGAATACTGTCAATACCTATGACAGTATTTATGTCAGAATCAACTAGAAATCATCTTATACTATTGAGATTTTGATAGGCTCTTTGAGATAAAGAGTTAAATGCAAAAATATAAAGAGCTCTGACATGAATCTGGTTTAATTACTATAGATAAATAACTGGATCCCCAAATAAAAGTGTATTTTCTTTTTTAAAAAATCCATTAAATAAAATAAATTTCAAGTGTGTTTTGAAAAACAAAATCACTGTGAATATTGAGCTATTTCAATCATTATTTAATGTTTCAATATTCTCCCCCATGTAGGTGTTAACAGTATTATAATCTTTTATCCATATACATTTGTGTAGTTGTGTATGCTTTTATATATGTGTGCATGTATAAAGTTCTTAGGAAGAATATAATTTATCTAAGACTCCTAACTTGAAAGCTTGGTTTCTTTGCATTTTACATCTAATTATCACCAAGTCTGATAGAATTTACAAGTACAAAGATGTAAGAAAATGAATGTCTGCATGGTTAAGCAATCTCAAAATATTCTTAGTACAGGAAAATTACATGAAAGATATATATATATATGTATACATACATATATATAGTGTGTGTATATATATATACACACATGTAATATGCATATACATAGTGTGTGTATGTATACAAAGGTATATATATTATATTGCATGTATATGTATATCTCTCTATATATGTATCATATATATTATAGGCATATATATAATTTGTATTATAATACATATATATATTAATATGTATGTACATATATATTTGTGAATTGTTTCTTGCTTTAACATGCCTAGGGAATTTATATTTACATTAGTGTATCAAATGTTCTGAGGTATCCTGCAATAAAGAAAGTCTTTTAGTGTTATTTAATCTGAAGTGGGAATTATTCAAAATTTTTTAACTCAGAGCTATTTTTCCATGGGCATGCGTAACCACATTATGTTCTTGCAGAAGGAGTATTCTACTGTTCCTACTTTTAGAAATGTTAAATTAGACACTTTGTATAAAATTTCTAATTTACTCTTAAAACATATCCATGGGTTACTGTAGGGGATAGCTGTTATTTTTGCTATGCAAAACCTTTTTACTGGCAAAATAATACATTGAATTTCCTTTGGGGGTAAAAAAAAACACTCCTTCCTATTGCCAACATCAACTTCAGGGGCAGGACATATGTGATTGAATAAGGTGCTTGAGATACAGCTTCAAACAAAACAGATAAAAACATTGCAGTGATAGAATGTACAGACAAACAAATGTAGAAGTGAAATATAGAAAAGATCAAATGGTGACAAATGAAACAGAGAAAAAATAAAGCAGGGGGGTGGGAATTGAATGGTAGAGGTTGGACATGTTGCTTCATTACCCATAGTAATTTATGGAGAGGAAAAGGGATAATCAGAGTTCTAAGCTTATTGTGGTACCCAAAATAAATAGGGTTAAAATAATAAGATTGGTTCTGAGGTATCCATTCAGTAAACATTTATGGAGTGGCTACCATATGCCAGGCACAGTTTAGATGTTGCAGATATGGTTATTAACAAAACAAAGATCTCTGATCTCATGGATAGAGTGTTGTGTTGGAAAATGTTTGAGAACTGGCTCTTCAAAAAAATTAAAGGGAGACCTAATTTGGAGCTTTGTGAACTTCTCTGATTTAGCCAACCTGCCATGACCAATTGCAAGCTACCACTTACATGCAGAGTAGGAAAGAAATGTACAAAATTAGATCTTGAATGAAAGTAAGAACAGACTCAAGCATACCACTGCATATATCTTATATTCAATCATGCAAATATAAATGTACTAAATGGTAAGTTAACATATGCATTAGATGATGACATGTACTGGTAAATAAAAGAAAGCCTAGCAGTATAAAAGGAAATCAGAAAGCTGAAGCGATGGGGGGAGGAGAATACAGTGGTAAATAAGAAGGCTGAGATTGACCTCACTTATAAGATGCCATTTCAGCAAAGATTTTAAGAAGGTTAGAGACATGGACAATAAGATGTAGGGAGAAAGAGTTTTCCAGGCATGAGGACACCTAGAGTACAGGTTCTAAAATGGGCACACATTTTTGGCTTGTGTTGAGGGACAGCCTGCAAATCATTATGCCTGGAATAGAATGAGTGAAGGGGAGATATTAGATGAGGCAGGGATTCAGATCATATGTAGTCTTATCGACCATAGAAATGGACGTTAGATCTTATTCTCAGTTAAATTGGGAGCCATTTTAGAGTTTTGTGCACAGAGTGCTTAAAAGTCATGGTCTGTCATGACTCTTAAAGAATCATTCTTGTTGCTAGGCTGAGAATAAAGTAAAGGCCAAAAAAAATACCAGTTAGGATTCATTCAAGTGGTTCAGACCAGGATGGTAACGGTGGAGATGGTGATAAGTAGTAGCTGGATTCAGAATACCAGTAGACAGGAGAGCCAATAGGGTTTCCTGATAGGTTAAAAGTATCCTGTGAAGGAAAAAGTGAGGATAATAATGATTCTAAGATTTTTGGCCTGAATGAAAGGAAACATGTAGTTATCATCAAATGGGATGGGGAAAATTTTGTGGTGGCAAAGTGTGGGGGTGGGCAATGGGGCAGGACCAGGACATGAGTTTTAGACATGTCGAATTTGAGGTGTTTTTAGCACCCATGGCGGATATAAAGTAAGCAGTGGATATATGAGTCTGGAGTTTGGGAGAGAGGTCTGGGCTAAAGATAAATATTTGGAGTATTCTGTATATAGATGATTAAAAAGCCAAGTATCTGGAAAGAATTACTAAATGAATAAGGGCTAAGTAGAGGATTCTGCATGAAAGACTGAAAAACAATGATCAGTGAGGTAGGATAAAAACCAGGAAAGTGCAAGATCCTGGAAATCATGTCTGTCAAGGCAGAAGGGGGACCGATTATTTAAAATGCATCTCGGAGGTCAGGTTGAACAAGGTCTAAGAATTGAAAAATGGATCTAGCAATGTGGCAGTTATTGTTAATATTTACAAGAATCATTTCAATGGATGGAGGGTAAGAAAGCTTCTTAGTTGGTCCCAGAGAGATAATAGGGAAGAAGTGATATCAGGGCCGATTTTAGAGTGAGCCTGTTAATTGAGAAGAAATCTTTGGGGCTTTTCCAGGTATATTCAGAGTTTGATACTATATATTCAAACCTATCCTCAAAAATGGCCAACCCTGGAAAAGGGGAAGCTTTACCTAGAGAGTAAAGCAAGGTGGCCTTATCTAGAATTTACACTTGAAACTCCCTTGTTCTCTTTTGTCTCTTGCTGATGGAGATGCAAGCAGGGTCAATTTACCAAAAGCACTGGAGAGCAGTGGTTAAGCTAATCAATATATTTCACTTTTCCAGTCCAATGATTAGGGAGCAAACCAGTGAGAGTTAGGTTCCCATTTTTGGGTTACCTACTGTAGGAGAAATGTTCTTCTACTGCTGGAGTGAGTCTTTGGTGGTGTTTGTGATATCTAGTTATATAGTGTTCTTATGCTTGCCTGGGTAGATCCTGGATGTGACAGAGGCCACCAAGTGGATCTGACATAGAGCCAGGAGGTAGAGAGATGCAGAGCCTTCTTGTCCTCAAGTCTTGAATCTAGCCATGCAGCCTCCCCTAGATCTGGCCATTTCATTTACCTAAGCTAATAAGTTCCCTTTTTGGCTTAAGCCAGTTCAAGTCAGATTTTATGTGAGGTTTTTACCTGAGCCAGTAGTTATTATTATCACTGCATTGGTCCAGATGAGAAAACTAAGGCTTATTTTTCAGTGAATGACTAAATGCCCAAACTTACACAGCTAATGAATGAAACCAAGTGTGTCTCGGGGCCACACCTTTTTCTTATTCTACTGTGGGAGAAAGTGGCAGAATAAAAGAGATGAAAAACTAACTTCTTAAGAGTCTGCAATTGGATGGGACTTTCATAATTATTTTTCTGATCCTCTTATGAGGAAACTTCACCTTAGAGAATGGAATAGCATGCTCAGAGTCAGAGGGAGAGGATTTAACCAGCAAAGGAGAAACTGTACTTGGTTTTCAATTGTTGGTATTTGGTTTGCACCCAAACTTCAAGATTCTTTCAACTCCATGTGATACTGATGAGAAAACAAACAAATGAAAATAAATTTATAAAAACAGATAGTTTGACATTAGAGGTATTGAAGAAAGAGTGCTTGAATGGCACTTAAGAAGAAACTCTGGAAAATTTAATTAAGGCAAAAGGCCAATTAAGGTGAAATCCATATCTCCTCTACATTAGTGTTAAGAAGGTAGAGAAAATTACAATTGTTTAAGTAAATGGCTGAATATAGTGGGTGTCATGGGAATCTGGGGTTTTATTAAGAAAGCCAATGAAGGGTAAATTCTACTTAATAGTGCTTCCTAAAGAAGAACTGATGCAAAAGGGCCTAACTAGGGAGAGAAGACCGTGGTTCACTCTTAGCCTTAGAAGATGAGTTCATGACAATTTTAAGGTGGGAACAGCAGGGAAAATAGGTAAGATACATGAAGGGAGAAGTAAAATATTGTTAATAAAAGCACATTACTATTTTCTCTATACTAGTATTTTTCAGGATGTCCTGACATTACAAAGCATCATATTATCTAGTCCATGCCTCAGAAAAAAAAAGTAAATAAATAAACATGTAAAGCAACAAACAGGAGGAACACATAGTCATCTAATGTAAAGGTATGAAACAGGTCTTACTGATCACAACTTACTTCACTTATAAGTGAAGTGTACTTATAAGTACAGTATAACATTGAAAAGTCACACCTTTTCCTTTTTTTATATATTTTTAGGTACCACCTCAGCTGCTCACATGGTCAGCTGCTCTACTTTATTGAAAAATCTGCTGAAATGTCTGCTCTTCAGAGTAGACATCACTGGTCATCCTTATTTAAAATAGCACACAAAGGAATGTATATAACAAAACAGAAAAGGACTCACAGATATAGAGAGCAAACCAGCAGTTACCAGAGGGAAGGGGAGAATGGCAAAATAAGGGATTAAGAGATACAAACGTCTATGTATAAAATAAATAAGTGAAAGGATAGAAATATAGCTATTATTTTACAATAAGTTTAAATGGAATATAATCTATAAAAAATATTTAGTCACTATGCTCTACACCTAAAACTAATATAATATTGTAAATCAATCATACTTCAATTAAAAAAAAAAAAAGAATAGCCTGGGAAGAGGGAAAAAATAGCACTCTCTAATCCCCATCTCTGTGACTTTCTTTTTATTTACCCTTTGGTATTATACTTCAGAACACTTACCTCTGCTTGAACTTAAATAATGTCATCAATCTGTTCTTTTCCTTTAACATATGTTGACCCCTCCCACCGCTAGAATATGAACTCAGAACTCAGTAGTCTTATTTACTACTATATCTCCAGAACCTAAAATGAGTATATGTCAATAAATATTTTTGAATAACAATGAATTAGCATTAATTTTTAAGTGGTAGAGTATTTTGTTCTGATCTGCTACTTGTGTTTTCTCCTGATAATAATTGGAGATTTCTTACTATTAGCTTTGATAGGGATTTCTCATTCATTGCAATGAAGAGTATTCCATTACATAAATGTAACAAAATATATTTAACAACTTCCCTTTGGGTAGATCTTTTTTTTTTTTTCTTTTTTTTATAAAGTTTATTTATTTATTTATTTATTTTTGGCTGAGTTGGGTTTTCGTTGCTGCGTGCAGGCTTTCTCTAGTTGTGACGAGTGGGGGCTACTCTTCGTTGTGGTATGTGGGCTTCTCATTGCTGTGGCTTCTCTTGTTGAGGAGCATGGTCTCTAGGTGCACGGGCTTCAGTAGTTGTGGTGCGCGGGTTCAGTAGTTGTGGCTCGCAGGCTCTAGAGTGCAAGCTCAGTAGCTGTGGTGCACAGGCTTAGTTGTTCTGTGGCATGTGGGATCTTGCCAGACAAGGGCTCGAACCTGTGTCCCCTGCATTAGTGGGCAGATTCTTAACCACTGTGACACCAGAGAAGCCCTGGGTAGATCTTCTAATCTTTTATCATTAGGAAAAAGAGAGTTGCAATGAATCTCATTTTTAAGCATTTTGTAATTACATGTGAGTCTATTTGTAGAAAAAATGTTTAAAAAATGAATTTCTGGGTAAAAAAGTATGGGTATTTGATAATTGTCATTTTGCCATCCAATGAAGATTGTAATAAACTCTCATTAGCAATAAAGGGGAGTGTTCAACTCCTTGCTACTATACTGTTATCAAGTGTTTTTGCTCCTTTGCAATCTGAGAAGTGAAAAATGATGTATCCCTGTAGCTTTATTTTTTATTTATTTTTTAATCTTTTTATGTCTTATGCATAGCTGTGTTTGCTCTTGTGTGAAATTTGTTTTGCTGATTATTCTAATGAACTGTTGGGATTTTCTTATTAACTTTTATTAACTGTACATTAAGAGAACAAGACCTTCACTTGTAATATGTGCTGTAAACTTTTTATCCAAGTCATGTTTGCATTTTTACTTTATTTTTGCCTTGCACAATGCTTATATTATGTATATTGTCATTTTTAAAATGTTATGGCTGCTAGATTTCATCATTATAAAAAATATATTTTCCAAAAGATACTTATGAAAAAAATCTTCCTTAAGTTCTTATCTTTTTTAGATCACTTAAATTCCTAACTCATTCTGGATATTTTTCCTTTTTACTTCTATATAAAACATCTTATGCATTTAACTTTACACCAGAAACTTGAGAAAGGAAGGCATAGTCTCTCCTTTCAGGGATTAGAATTTAACGACATCAAAATAACTATATAGGTTTATTTTTTAATATTGTTCCTATGTCAAGCACTGAAGAAAGTGAATTAAATGAATAATATATTTCTATTTACTTTCCTGTCACTTCCTATAGTTTTCCTATGTTAATGATGATATCTTAAACTATTTATTAAATATATTTAAAATGTCTTGATCTGTATTAGAACTGTAAGCTTTATCCATAAATAACCCTAGTTTTTCTTTATTTCTTGTTTAGCTCATTTTTGAATGATATTTAGATTTTAGTCCACCCTTTCATCTATATTTTCTCAGTATAAAATTGCCCATCCTTTTATTTTTCAACTTCTCTAAGTCAAGTTATAGTCATATCCTTTTCCTTTGTAATCTGTTGTGATATTCTTTGTATATAAATAAGCAATTGGTCTTAATTGTATCTCATAATTTATGTGACACTTTCTGCTTTTACTGCTCCTTTTTACAATCCTTTACTACGTGAAGTGTATTTTTTCGTTATTTGTGTGTGTGTCCCTTGATAATTTAGAATTATGTTCCATTAATTGCTCTTCTTAATGTTACTTTTATAACTACAACTTTATATAAATTCTTGCTATTTCACTGATTTACGCAGCAACTATTGAATCTTCACAATGAGCAATTATAAGATTACAACACTAGTGTCTTCATTTAGTTTCTCTCAGAAGCAGATCTTGAAGCAAAGATTTCAAGTGTAAGGTCAATCATTTGGAAGGTAATGGTAGGAAAGTGGGGAAGGAAGAAAGACACTAAGGTGGTATTATCAAACCAGCTCCCACCACGGGTGACTGGAGTGAAATCTTGCTGTGAAATTCTTAGGACCAGCGCAAAACACTTCTCAGAATCATCTCATCTGAAAGTGAGGGAACTGTGGTGACTATAAGCCAATCCACACTGGTGATTTTTTGAGGGCTGCTCCGAGGGTTGATAATTTCCCTGCACTTCTGGCTTTTCTCACAGAGGAAGTAACATCAATAACTGAGAAAATAGGACAAAGAAGTGCAGGTACTCAAAGTTGGAATTTTCTTTCCTAAAATTGAAAGGGATTAGAGATAATGATGGAACACTCATAGCATCTACTACAGCCCTACCACCCTGTCACCACACGGCTTTACTCAGGTCCCATGTCAAATTCCTGTCAACAGTTATTTGAGATGGTGGCCTATCCCAAGTTTTTTTGAAAAAGGAAGTCTTACAAAAGAAGACTTGATAGGACAAGCTCTAGTCCCAACTGCTAAAAGCTGGTGCTAGAGCCTTGATTGTTGTACATCTCCTCCTGCCTCTACCACCTGTCCTAGATTTCCTTTATCGGCATTTCTACTCCTCTCTGGCTTTGATGACCTTATTAGGTTGTGGTTGCTACAACTGCTCCTTTACTACTATCACAGGACAGACCATGGAGGCATCAAGAGGTGCCCACAGCAATTCCTTGAATCCCATACTTACTGATCCCTATAACCCTATATAACAGCAACATTATCCTCTCATGATTATTGAGGTCAATTAACTTTACCAATTATAATAACTCCTCTTTTTTTTTTTTTGCCTGTTAGTCTACTAGCATGAAGATCACATGGTGAGAGACATAGTAGAATTCTCACTGTACCTCTGGAAAAAAGCATCCTACTGCCTGTGAAACTAGACCTCTAAAGTCCAGCAAAACCTAAAACTGGAAGTAGTAGGCACAGAAAGCACACATTCCCCAAAATGTCACTGAGAGTGATGACGTGTGAGGTCACTCCTACCATCTACCTCTTGGATTCCGGACCTTATTTACCTACTGCAGGACCAACATCATATCATGCTGTTGGTTAAAATATACATCAAATATTGAAGGGCATCACTTCAGACCCATAGGGTACCATACCTGAGCTGGCATCTTAGTTATATCCTGAAGAGTCTATCCCAGTGTTCCCGATGGATGGCAGCATGCTGGTGATAGAGTGAATGGAAGAACCGGTGGATCCTGTGCTCATGTGCCAAGTGTTACCCTTCCTTGTTGCTTTAAGTCAGTCCCTCGGTCTGAGATAGTGTTATGCAAAATCCCGTGACAATAACCTAGTGACCTTTCACATACAGATGCTGGTCAAAGCATTCAGAATAAGGAGTAAAAATCCATTCTCAGAATAGTTGTCAATCTCAGTAATTATGAAATAGACTCCCTACAGGCAAAAAGCATCCAGTGAAATCAACTTGCTGCTCAGTGGCTGGTTAGTTAGTCTTCTGGAAAAGATAATACCATATAACAGCATCAGTGTTTGTCTCTGCTGCTGATGAGTTGGGCATTTAGTAGTGGCAGTAACTAAATCAGCTGTTTAATCCATGCACTATCTCCACCCATGCCACCATAGCTTCTCCGTGCAAGGGGTAGCTGAGGAGAGAGGCTGGCTAATCCTCACAGATGACAGATGAGGCCAGCTGTCTCCCTGGTTATTCAGTGCCTCCATTGCAGTGACCTCTCAGGTTGGAGGGCATAAAGATCTGCACATTTAGCATTCACCCTTGAAGTACCATCCATATGCCTCTTGCTCTAAAATCTTTTTCTTCCATCTTTTAATCTTGCTCCTTTAAGGACACTGGCCAACAAAACAAGACATTGATCACTGTCTATAAGTCCATATATATTCTTCACCCATGCCACTTCTCTCTATACATCAAGTTGATGAATAGAGGTTTAATGTTTATAGCTCTGCCCTGTAGGAGGATTTTACTCATCGGTATCTTTCAAAGCCACTTTTGAATGAAGCTGTAGTGCAACAGAGGTCCATTCTGAGCTTATATGTACATATCAAGATAGCTCATTCATAGAGTAAGCTGGTGACTCCTGCAAGGCCATAAGAGTGAGCTTAGTGGAAGAGGTAATTATGACAAAAATAGGTGACATATAAGTCTATGCCACCTGTTTATATAAATGGCCTGTGCCCTCTGGATATAAATGGGTCACAATGAATTGTTGCTGTGCCCACCTGACTCTGACTTGGTGAGTCTGACAATAGTAGCTCTGGCCAATTTTGTATAATAACTTGGTGTCCTATAATCATGAACTCAGTTTTACCAGGGCCCAACAACATGTCAGGCATTGCTTTAAAAATAGTGAAGTTCTGTGTTGCAGAGAGTATGCCTTTGTTTCAGAACCTTAGAGATTTGTGCTCTAACTCTATTAAGGTTTGCCAGACTTCACACAGTTTTTATATCTAGGACAGACACTTGTACCTGCCATATAGGCCACTTGGGAAGACTTTTGTACCACAGTCTGACAGCTTTCTTTGTCACCCAATATACAAGCCACACCAGGATTCCCAAGCGTGGTATCCTGTCTTCAAAATGTGAAGAACCTATCAGGTACTGTTTCTCCTTTTTAGTGGTAGGAGGTATATAATCGCTTGTCCTTTTTTCTTGAAAATGATGTTCTAGCATTCCCCAGATCAATGGGCACCTACAAATTTTATCAGTGGAGCTGGTACATAAATCATTCATTATAGGATTTATCACACACCGTCTAGTATGCATATATTCAACCAGAACATCCAGTGCACTTGCCATTTCCTGCTCTTCAAGTCTGTTTACCATGATTCTTCAATACAATGGATCAGCATGATGTTCTGGAATATCCAGAAAATAAACCATTGACTGAAAGGGAAAGTAGGTGACCTTAAGGAGGAGCTGATATTTCTACATATATATATTGGCTTTTAAATCATGCCCTCATTTGTTAATTAGCTGATGTGTGCTATTATTTCTTCCTTAGTGTTTCAACTGCACTTAACAGTAACCAATTCCACAGTACTTCTAGAAACTACCGTATTTTATCTCTCAAATGATAGAAATACTGCATTAGTTGGGGCATTCCCCTCTATTTGTATCACATCCACAGGTGAGTGCACCACAGGTGAGTGAAATCATGAGACCCATGCTAATTAAAACACAGCAAGTATTAGCACCTCTTACCCCAAAAGTAGCATCATTATTGTCTTCCAGTTGGTAAGTGATCCGATTTCAGAATCCATCCTGATTATCTGCTTTGTAGAACCATTTCTCATACCAACTGTCTTAGTTTGTTTTCCATCAGAATCAGGACCAGATTCAAGGATTTTTCTGAGAAGAAAAAGTAGGGATATAGCTAGGAAAGGAAGGCAGACCTCAAAAGGGCCTACTATTGCTATGAGTGAAAAATCTTGAGCAGCCAGGGTAGAACATGCGTTTGTATTTCAGGGTTATTCACCTGATGCGAAGAGTCTTGGTTGAGGGCTGATCTAAAGGTGTGTTAATTTCCTGGCACTTCTTGATGCCACTTGGATGGGCAAAATGTTTTCCTTGCAACAGAAAGCCAAGTCCTCAAGCAAAAACAAAAGAAAACAAAAAACAGATGCTGGTAATTGTAATTTGTGCTGACCATTGAAGTAGTAAGAAAGAAGGGAAGTAGGTGGGAGGTTGAAGTGTCTGCTGTAATTAATTATTTTTTCTTAATAAAATGATTGCTTTTTCTTATTATTCTCCTATTTAACTTTATACATTTAAATGTACTTGCATCCTTGTAACTTGATTTACCCACTTTAAATTATATAATTTTGAGAGCTTCATTATAAGAGAATAGGACATGTCTTCTTAAATGCTCTCTCACACTCTTTTTCCCTTTACTTTTTCATTTGTTATTTGCCATTTCTCTCTTTCTAGGTTTATAACATTTTTATTATTTTCATTAAATATTTAGTAATACTGGTTTCTTAATCTTAGCCCTATAGATGTATGAGTTCAAAGTCCACCATGGGCTCCTTTCCCAATGATTTTCTATTGATCTTAAGTTTTGCTAAAGTTTGTCTTCTAATACTTAAAAAAGGCTTATTCAAAATTTGTGATTTCTTGTATGCTCAAAAATATTTTATTATAAATCTAACTACCTATTCAGCTTCCCTACTTGGACTGCCAATGTTACAGTTTCAAAAGTGGGCTTCTAATCTTCCCCCCTACCAAATCCCAAATATATTCCTCCCACAATTTTCCCAGTAAATGGCAAGTCCATTTTTTACCCAGTGGTTTAGAACAAAAACACATGGAGTCATTTTTAACTCTTCTCTTTTTATTTACTTTTTTAATAGAATTTATTTTTTAGAGTAGTTTTAGATTCAAAGCGTAATTGAGCAGAACGTACATAGATATCCCTGCCTCCAGTCATGCATAGCCTCCCCCAATATCAACATCCCCCACCAGAATGGTGTATTTGTTATAACTGATGAACCTACATTGACACAACATCATCACTCAAAGCCTGTAGTTTACATTAGGGCTCACTATTGGTGGTGTATATTCAGTGAGTTTGGGTAAATGCATATTGCCATGTATCCACCATTATAACATCATACAGAGTAGTTCGTCTGCCCTAAAACTCCTCTATGCTCTGCCTATTCATCCCTCTCTCTCCCTTAATCTTTGACAGTCATTGATTTTTTTAACTATTCAATAGTTTTGCCTTTTACAGAATGTCATATAATTGAAATCACACAGTATGTAGCCTATTCAGATTGGCTTCTTTCACTATGTAATATACATTTAAGGTTTCTCCATGTCTTTTCATGGCTTGGAAGCTCATTTTTTTTGGCTCTAAATAATATTCCATTGTCTGTACGCACCACAGTTTATTTATCCATTCACCTACTGAAGGACATCTTGGTTGCTTCCAGGTTTTGGCAATTATGAATAAAACTGTTCTAAACACCCATCTGCAAGTTTTTGTGTGGACATAAGTTTTTAATACCTTTAGGCAAATATCAGAGCACAATTGCTGCATCTTATGGTAAGAGTATATTTAGTTTTGTAAGAAACTACCAAACAGCTTCCAAAGTGGGTATATCATTTTGTATTCCACCAACAATGAATTAGAGCTTCTCTCTTATTTTTGAATCCTATAGTCAATTCATAGACAAATATTTTTGGTTTTCACTGCTTACATGACTACCACTTAGGGTCAAGCCACCATCAACTTTAACATATTATTTAATAGCCTCCTAAATAGACTCCTTATATTTGCCTTTGGTCATTTTGTAATACAGAAGATAGAACAAGGGAATTAAAATATGCAAGAGATCATGTCAATCATCTTGAAACTCTCCAATGTCTTCCCATCTCAGAGTAAAATCTCAAAGCCTTAAAACAGCCAACATAAAAATAGCCTTTCCACACTACCTTCCTGACCTCATCTTCCTATTGCCTCCTCCTCACTCTGTTCTATCCATACTGATCTTCTTCTTGTTTCCTAAACATTCCAGGCACATTTATGCTTTAGCACCTTGGTAGTAGCTATTCTCTTTGCTTAGAATGTTCTTTCCCTGGATATATGCAAGGCTTACTCCTTTACTCATTCCTATTTTTGCTCACATGTCATGTCTCATTAAGGCTTTCCTGGGCACCCTCTCTAAAACAGCAGTGCTTTTGATAATCTCTATTTCCTTTCTATGCTTATTTATTTATTTATTTATTTATTTTATTTATTGAGCATTTATCACTTAAATGCAGTGCTTTTGATAATCTCTATTTACTTTCTATGCTTATTTATTTATTTATTGAGCATTTATCACTTATCACCTCCTCCCATTACACATATATTGCTCAATTTTTACCTCCAATTGGAATGTAAGCTTTATAAGAGAGGGATTTTTATCTGTTAGTTATTATTATTGCTGATATTGTATTCCTTGTACCTAGAATGTTTGACAATAATAGGTGCTCAATAAATATTTCAGAACAAAGGAATGAATGTTGACTTTATAATTAGACCAAATTTCTTCGGGCTAAAATTCTTGTTTCCCTGAGGATGTTGGAACAACATGTTCCTCAGTCTTCTAACAGTAAATGTTGCTATGAATCATTTTGAATCTAGCCTAATTATTTTCTCATGTAGATGATCTAATCATTATGCCTAGATGTCCAAAGTATTCTTTCTCCATCTTAGAAGACCAGTAACTTGAATTTTTCTCTTTTCAAAAAGTCTTACATTATAGGATTCCCTTTCAACATACATAGTTAGGTCTTCTTTTACATCTGAAAATATTTACTAAATCATAGCTTTAAAAACATATTTATTCAATTTTTGAAGCTACCTTTCACAGTGCGTGTGTGAAGTCATTTTTTTCTTTCCTTTGTTTCATATCTGCCATCTGCAATCTTTTAAAATTCTTTGTCATTTTTCTCTCATTTTTTCTCTTTCTGTCTTTCATGGCCTTACTGCACTTTGAGCAGTTTCAATTTTCCTCTGTGCTCTTTCCAATGCAGACATGTTTTGTAGATGATATTTTTCCTTTCCACTTATCTCCCACATTCTGTCAGCTCATGTTTCATCTCTTTTGGTTAACTTGTTGCATCTTACTAGTACAGTTTTTTAAAAGGTATTTTTAAATTTTTATTTATGATTCTGTGTTTGCTCATACATTACATCTGTTCTATGGCAATATTTTTCTGGTGAGGCTTAGTCATCCTTCACATTTTGCTGTTCCTTTTATTCTTATTTCTTGTAGTATCTTTGTAGAGATCCTTTACTGCTTCCTTTTTAATGGTTTCTCATCTTTGAGTGGGGTGGGTTCTTACAGGACAGCTATTTTCAGGAGAATTTGGGTTAAGCTGGGGCCAGAATGGGTTTCTGTATCAACAAGTTTTCCCACATAACAGCATGGGGTTACTTATTTGGCAGGGTTATATGACTGTGAATTTTTTGTGCCTTTGCTTCTTCCCAGAAAGCAGAGATCAATTGCAGCCAGGTTGGTCCCAAGTCAAGGTTCCTCCTTCCTGGGAAACTGCTTCAAGCTTTCCTGAAACCACTTACTTTGCCTACATCTCAGCGTTGTGGAAGGAGTGTCAAGGATGCTAGTCTGCATACCCTATTCTAGTTGCTCAAAGAAATGAGTGTTGGTTTGCTCTTTATGTATTGCACTTCCATTTGGGAGCTATTTTTGCTAACTTTATTTTATAGATTTGCCTTTTTCAACAAGTGTCTCTGCTCTTCACTGCATTTGGCAGTTCTTTCTCCTCTACTGTTATTTAAGGTCATAGGTATCTTTAAATCTTTTAAAGGTAAATTTAAGTCCTGTGAACTTTTGCTGCCTCACACTGCCTCTCAGAGACTTTTTGTGCACAGATTTGTGCAAGAAGAAGAAAAGGGAGCAAGACATGGATACTTAAACTGCAACAATAGTTAATGCAGGAGGAGAAAAAGTGTTGAGAGGATGAAAAGGAGACCCAACAGGGGGCAGACAGGTAGAGGGGGACTCAGGATGTCTACTGGGTGAATGCTGGTGATCATTTTGGTTTAAGGCATTTGCAGGCTCTCCTGATAGAGTGCTCCAGCTCACTGAATATTGAAAGGTAAAGTTTATGAAGAGGATGAGTTTGAGATGGGAATTTTCTAATGTATATGGCAATTAGAAAAAAGTATAGATGAAATTATTGAGATAAATTATGTATTATCAGAAAAACAGAGGGTGGTATATCAGCATAATTTGTATGCTCTGGGTCTAAGGAGAGGAGCCCCATTTGGAAGCAGATAAGTAAGAATAAGTGAAGGACAAGAAGAACTTTGCTTCTCTGCAAGAAATGTGGAACTGGATTATTTTAATGATGATATTTTAATGGTATTATATTTCCGTTGTTGTTCCTACAAAAAATTCTTACTGTTATTTTATTGATTCATGTAACACACACTTATTAAGCCTCTTTTATATGGCATTCCAGGTCCTGGGGACAGAGTGATGGGGAGCCGTAGTCTTTGATTATTGTCTTAATCAGTTCATAATGCTATAACAGGAATCTCATAGACTGCATGACTTAAATAAACAAACATTTATTTCTCACAGTTCTGGAGGTTGGCATGTCCAAGTTCAAGGTGCTGGCAGATTTGGTGTCTTTTGTGTGTGACAGATTTGGTGTTATGCTTCCTGGTTCTTTCTGTCCCCTCACATGGCAGTAGGAGGGCAAGAGAATTCTCTGAGGTATCTTTTATAAGGACACTAATCTCATTCATGAGGGCTCCACCCTCCATGACCTAGTCATCTTCCAAAAGACCCATCTTCTGATACCATCTCATTGGGGGCTAGGAGTTCAACATATAAATTTTGGGGGGACACATTCGGCCCATGGCAATTATGATTCTTCATGGAAAGAATAGAGTGAATATTCTTTTTTTTTTTTTTTTTGGCTTGGGATAGGGGACCCAAATGGGAATAGCTGAGAACCTTATTTGTCATTTCAGCAAATACTATTGAGAATCTATTAGGTGTCAGACACTTATTTGGGTACTGGAGATACAACAGTGAATTTGGTAATTCAGACGATCAGATTCATATTTCTCATATATATTTGGTTTTCCTCCATAATTCCTGGCTCACAGCTCTCAATGGAATTTCCTAAGTGATAAAAGTTTAAAGATGCCTCTTATGTTAATGAGGTTACTTCTGTAAAGCACCTAAGCATGGGGGCTGGTTGCCAGTGGAGCCAACCATGGAGGGTTGAAACTTTCAGTCCCACCGCCCCCAACCTCTGGGGAGAAGTGAGAGGCTGCAAGTTGAATCAGTTGCCAATGGTCAATGATTTAATCAACTATGTCTATGTAATGGCGCCTCTATAAAACTCAAAAGGACAGGGTTCAGAAAGATTTTGAGTTGGTAAGCACATGGTAATTTGGGGAGAGTGAAGAGCCTGGAGAGGGCATGGGAGCTCGTGCCCCTTCCCACACAACTTGTCCTATGCATCTCTTCCATCTGGCAGCTCCTGAGTTATAACTTTTAAAATAAACCAGTGATCTAGTAAGTAAAATGTTTCTCTGACTTCTGTGAGCATCTCTAGCAAATTAGCTGAGCCTGATGAGGAGGTTGTGGGAACCTCTGATTTATAGCCATTGGGTGAGAAGAACAGATAACAACCCGGAGTCTGAAGTCCAAGGAAGGGATTGTTGGAACGTCTAATCCATAGCTGGTTGGTGAGAAGCACAGCTGATCACCAGGGCTTACAACTGGCATCTAAAATGGGAGGCGGGCACCCTTGGAGGGCTGAACTTTAATCTTGTGAAATCTGATGCTGTCTCTGAGTAGATAGTGTCAAAATAGAGTTGAATTGTAGGCATCCAGTTGGTTTCAGAGAATTGCTTATGGGTGTTGGGAAGCCTCCCTCACATATGCTGGCATTGAGTCCTGGAACCCACAAAACTCCTCTAGGGGGAAATAAAAGCACTTACAAATATAAGATGATCCTTTTTTGAGACAACAAACCATATGAATATTTTTTAGGTTAAGAATCACTGGTCTAGGGTTTAGTACAAAGACTAAATAGATGATGTTGCAGACAATAATTGAAGGAAAGATAAAAGCATATCATGATTTTTGAGTACCAAAAAGACTATACTGACCACTCTCTGTCACAAAAATTCAATGAGGGACTATCATCCTCATTGTACATTGAAGGTACCCAAATCTCAGAGCTTAAAATACTTTGCCCTGAGTCACACAGGTGCCCAGAGGAGGGACTTAAGTTCTGGCCCAGGCTTCTGTAACCTACTGCACCTCATTCAATTGCCTGCTAAATTATTGCCCATCGAGATTCCAGGACTGTGGCTTTATCCTCCATAAATAAAGACACTCTGTTTGTCTGTTTCTGTTCTCCAGCTCCAGCTGTTGTCACTTATGGTGAGGACAACAGCACTCTTCTTCTTCCCTTTTTTTTCTGCTCACATGTCCCAAAGTAAGTGTTAATTAATAAAGCTGTTTAGTTTTCCAAACATCTGAAAGGCTTAAAAAATATGAAGACTTGAAAGAACAGCCTTTCTTCTTTTCTAGCCAGTGATCTGAAAACTCCTAAAGGTGATCGTAGGTGCTGGAAGACGTAAATAGGAGCAATTTGTGACAAAACATGTCAAGACTGAACAACCATGAAGAGTTTCTCCATCAAGTAAATGGTGCTAAACAACAGCTAAAACCAGCCATTGAAGGCAGTATCTTTTAAAGAAATATTAATTTGACCAAACGTTCCAAGACTTTGTTATGTAAACATAACTCCAACACTCTGAATGGCAAAAAAAAAAAAAAGAGAGAGCGAGAGAGAGAGACATGTGGCAGATAAAGCTGTTCATAGCTAAATATATTAAAACCAGAATGTATGAAGAGCATTCCTTTGTTTACTCTGGATTTTATAGTCTTTGTTCAGAGCCAAAACAGCTGCATTTTCCAACTTTACTTCAGAAACTGGTCTTCGGTCTCTTGCACTGGGTGGGTATTTATATGTGCCTGTATTTGTGTGAGTTCATGTATTCGAATAATACAGCATCTGAGAAATTATGTCTCTCTGTACTCTGTGTGCATGTTTTTGTGAGTGCTGGGTTTGCAGGCACGTGTATGAGCCTGTGGATAATCAGAGGGGCACACTTGGATTTGTGTACATGCATAGGTGACTGATCCTGTGTGTTTGTTTGTGGATGTGTGTGCCTATGTGCATGCAATTGTGAAGGGTTGCATGTGTGAGCAAATTTAAATGCTTAAGGGTGTGTGTATGTGTGAACACCTGTGTGGAGAGGAATATGAGTACCCCTATGTTAAAGCTCCTTGATTCCTATGTAAGCCTGCATGTGCAAGCCCAGCTGTATATTCATATTTGTAAGAATATGTGCATGCATGTTTGTGTTGTGAAAGTCTGGGGGAAGCTATGGGGTCTGGCGGCAATGTCGGATAATGACAAAATGTTACTGGAAGGACTGTTTCTCAACCGTCATGCTTCACTGTCAGTGTAGAAGCTGTTTCCAGAAATGGCTGCTGTCAATTTGTCGTGCTGTTAATTGATGTCAAAGCTGTGTCTGTTGGGTCTGGCACTCAAGTGTTAAAGTGAAATTTCCAAACAAGTCCAGACACCCGGAAGCTGTCCTGATTTTACAAGGTGATTGAAAACAGATATTTTTAGGGGAAGAAATAAAGGATTACATTTTTGGTGATACTTCATGTAGAGGCCAGTTTGACAGGTCTATCTGTAACTCATCTGGGGTAGGTTAGCAGGGTGAGGACGGGACTGGAGGGGAGACAGAGAATTGGGTAAGAGGGCTGCCAGCTAAGCTCCAGCAGTGACAGCTTCTCCTTGCATTTTCCCAGACTCTGAGTATCTGTTAACCACTTCAGGGCTTTTTTTTTTTTCCGCCAAAGAGTAGGATTCTAGAACTGGATGATACCGTCCTTTGTTTAGATTTGAGGAAACTGAGGCCTGAAGTGGAAAGATTACTCCTCTGATGTAAGAGGCAGACTTCAGATTATAATACAAATCAATGAACTGTGAGAACTGTTTGCAGAATTCAGGTTTTTATTTCCTCCTAATATTTTTTTACTTTCTTTTTTGCTATCAATTAGTGTGTATTAAAAAACAAGTATTCAAACAAACCGGGGGATTGACAACTGCTGGTTTCATTGGGGAAGGCAAGGAAGAATGCTTATAGGACAAGATTCATGGCCCATCATTTCTTTTCCTCATTCCTGTGCAAATCCTTTCATCTGAAATCCAAACACACAAATACTCTTCTCTCTCCACTGGTAATTTGAAACATCGGTATAGCATATAAAATACTTTTTTACCAGATGATAGTTTTAATTCCCTTCTTACCCATAATGCAGAATTTAACTGAACATTATTTTTATCAATTAATGCTATAAGTAAATTCATTTGATATATGTTTATATTTTTGCCATTCATGATAAGGGTGCAAATGCAAATTTATAACATACATGGCAATGTAAACTATATTTTATAGTTTGCAAAAATACTTGTGTGGTATACACAAATTACTAACTTACTCTATATATAAAGAAACAGATTTAGAGCTAGTGATATAGTTAGGGTGAATAATTAAAAATGATTTTAAGCATGCATTTCCCAAAATAACCAAATCTGCATATGGCAAACCAAAAATGCAAGTACCTTTAGAAGGGGTGAAACTGTTTATCCCAAAAATAAAGGTATGGCTTTGAATGGGAACATTACTTGGAAGAGATATCTCACTATCTATAATCATAGTGCTAGTGGGATGTTTAAACTTCTACAAGAAGATCAAAACACCCTCCTCTCTCTTGAGGACATTACTATTCCAAGTCATCAGAGAATAAAGTTCCAGTTTGGTTAGCAAATCTATGAAATATGTTAGGACCTCTTTTGGTGACTGTGTGTTTTTTTCCTCCTTGAATTGTCTCTCTTGGTCTATGGTGCTTTGGAGATTTCTCAATATTTCATGCCCCATGGAACTGGTGAACCAGGTCAAGCCCAAAGTTGCCTACTACATGGGGTACCCTGAAGGGGCAGCCCAGGTGAAAGAGGCTGTTTAGACCATTTGTACACTGAGTAAGGAGCATTGTCCTTCCCTCTGTCTTCAGAACACTGACATCTACACTCACAGTCAGAACTAAAAATAAGCCAAGAAGGCTACTCTACCTGAATTAAGACATATCACTTAGATCTGTGGCCAAATAAGTGTTTTAACATTTTACTTGCAAAGTCTTAAAGATCCATGACTCTCAACTTTGGTGTCACATTAAGGCCATCTAGGAGAGTTTTCTTAAAACCTCAATGCCCAGGAACCCCAAAGATTCTGCTATTTGATCGGAAGTTAGCTGAGTTCTTAGGCTAGATGGAATCCACATTGAGACTCAGTGTGAATTAACCTAGAACAGAATGGCAGAAGACAAAATAAAGTCTAGTCATATTATAAAGCTTATTATAATTTATACATTAACCTAGAATGACACTTCCACAAGTCTTCTTTGGGGACCTGTAGTACTGAGAGCTAATTTTGGGATTCAGAGATTGAAGGACCAGGATACCACCTTTTCATCAAAGACAAGGTTAACATCAAACAATTTATAATGAGCTCAGTTAAGAGGAGACATTCTTATCTCCTCTCCACACTCTTCCCCAGGCCAAACCTCTTGAAACATTGGTGACATGACTTCTGCCCTTCCCCCCGCTTCCTTAACCATGTCACAAAGTTGTGACTTACAGGATTAGCCCAATTGGAAGAAAGAACTGCTGCTCCTCTGTAGTATAAGTCTTTCTTAGCCTCTTATGGATCTTTCTGCTCATAGAACAAAGTGGTTATGCTTTGTCTCTGGTTCCACATCAAAAGCATACTAGTGTCAAGGTCAAGTTACATCTTTAAAAACATGTATGGAGGTCTGTATCTCACTGGCCTCAGCTAGGAGGTAGCAAATTCCCTTGGAGCAGCTGAGCAGGATATGGTCTGTTAGTCATTCTCTCCTTAAGGCAGAGCATCTTGGTGGTTTAGATCCTGCCACTCAAAATTTCAACCAGAGACCAGAAATGCAGATTCTTCTGGAACCACCCCAGGACCAGTGAATCAGAATGTTCATTTTCACAAAGTTCTCATGTGATACACATGCACATTAAAGTTTTTGAGAAGCACTCATGCAGGTCAGTGTATCTTCCTCCATCCTGACTGTATGATAAAATCGTATGAGGAACTTTTACAAGGTAAATTAAAGCCCAGTTTCCATCCAAGACCAATTAAATCAGAATCTGTTGGGTGGGACCTGAGCATTAGTATTTTCAGAAGTTCCTCACATGAATGTGAAGGAAGGATTGAATGGCTCTATGTTAAAGTCCAGGAGCAAAATATTTAAAAGTCTATTTTAGACACAGATCTAAGTTACAAATCCAAATTCGTATATACCAGCAATAAAATCAATATTTTGATTTTTATCTTAATGATTTCACTCTGTATATTTTAATTACTTCTGGACACATAGGAATGAAAACCAGTACTTTATTTTGTTCCTTTTAAATGTCAACAAACCATTAGGTCATATCTGAAATCCCATGTGGTATTACAGGAAAATCATAAGCCTGGACTCAGACAGAGTCCAGTGTGGTGGACACACACTGAAATAAAAATATTCTTTAGTTTTTCTACCTGATAATAAGGGTCAATTAGAGTTATAAACAGGAAGAAGCTAGAATTCTGTTGATCTTCCCAGCATTATTCCTCCAGCACTTCTGGAGCTTCTTCCACACTCACTGCTCCTTTCTTCATACCCTTGTCATGGTGTCCAAGAGTAGTCATTTACATCTTATCTAACCTCGAATAGAATATTTCTCTGTGTGAGGGTTAGATAGAGGAGTACCACCAAATGGATAGGCATTTTGAAACTTTAATTCTTTCTGGGTTGAGTAAGGAAATACACAATGGTGATAGATTTAGAATCATCAGTGAACAAGGGTGTAGGGCGCAGGTTATAAAATCTTCCCAACCACTTCTAAAGTGGCCTTAGACAACAGTTACCTATCCTCATACAGAATAAAGACCATAATCTGACAGCCTCTGGGAAAAAACTGACCTGCATATATATTTTAAACATTTGTTTTAAATTAGCTTCTGAAAGTTAGAAATTGTGATCACATATAAATTTTGGACTTCTGACTTCTCATAGAAAATGGAAAGAACTGGAAATATATTTTCCTTTACAAAGCCTTAGTAGTTAGGAGACCTTAAGCAAGTCATACAGCTATTTGGAATCTCAGTGTCCCTGTTTATAAAATAGGGATAAAGATATTTGCTAATCTCACATAGTTATTGTGAAAATTAAGTGGAACAATATATGAAACTTTCCCTGCACATTTTCTGAATGATAGTAGGATCTCAAAAAATGAAGCTTTATATCATCATTATTATTATTCAATTATTTACAAAAATATATTGGTAAAAAATACAATAATTTTGACGTTAAATGCCAAGATTATTTCATCATTTATTGATAAGAACTGCACATAATAGATCTTAGATTTTATCTATTCTGATCTAGTCTGAGTTACCTGTTTTAATTTTAGTTATCACTTTTTAACATGAACTTTTGATCGATTTTGTTCTCTTCAACGTTATACAGACTCAATTTGGATTATTCTGATATCCATGCACTCTGAACAGAATACTTTCTATAATGGTGGATGTGGAAAAACATATAGTCCTTTTGAGCTTTAGACAAACTAAATACTTTTTGAAGACACTACCCACCACCCCAATGGACATCACTAGTTCAACTAGTTCAAATTATCGTGTTGAATATGGGTAGCCTTGGCTAAAAAAAAAGGTTTTTTTTTACAACTTTCTACCTGAGCTGGAAAATTTTTTAACTGTTTTAAGCCCACTGTATGCAGTTTAGGACACATTGGTATGTATGACTAATTTTAATATGATGTTTAGGACATGAACAAAGAACAGTTTGGCATCTTAGAAACAGAAATACATTGATGGTCATCTTGTGTCTGACCCTGGGCTGGACAATGGGGTAGAGAGGACAAAAAATGTTTAAAAGCTTAATTTACTGCCTGAAAATCCCATCTCAGCTGTGTTTCTCTGGTGTGAGATCTTGACTTTTCTGACTAATTAAAATTGAGACAGCAATTTGACATATTCAGCTGGTAAAACTTCTTGGAGGAATAAATACTATCCACTGAGAGAAGTCAGCCATGATGTCTAGGCTTGTTTACATCAGACAGTGACTTAATTGAAACATAGCTGCAGGATTAAAAACACAGTAATGCTTAGCCTTTTCCAACATTTTCACATCTTTTATCCAATAAAATCCATAAATCAACTCCCTAAGAAGTTAATGAAGTTAATTATTTAACATAAATTAGGTTATGCTCTGCTAACCAACAACCTCCAAAAGTCAGTGGCTTAATGAAATAAATTAACTTCTTGAGGACTCAACTTCTTACTTATTGAAATTCCAGGTGACTCATTGACCCAGACTCTTTCTGTATTATAACTCTATTATCTCAACATGTGGACTCTATTCTGGACGTAAAGAAGAGAGTCAGAACAACGTTTTCCATTAGAAATCGAACGCTACCGCAGATGAAAGGTGCTTTGTATGAAGCTTGGTGGCATCCTTTCATTGATCAGAGTTTAAGGAACTGGGTTATGTACTCAGATCCCACTTAACAACAGTGGGATTTGAGCACTATTTGGGTGTCATTAGCTCCAGTATTCTCTTTAGTAAATGGGAACAGCTATATTTTCTTTGCATTCAATGAGATAATGCATTGAAAGCTCTTTGAACATTATATAATGCAACACAAAAATGAATTATTATTAGGTGATCAAGATATCCTCTATTAAGATAAGGTTTTTGTGATGGTCATTTGTATGTGTCAACATGGCTAGGCTATAGTCCCCAGTTATTCAATCAAACACTTACCTAGGTGTGCTGTGAAGATATTTTGTAGATGTGATTAAAATCTATAATCAGTAAACATTAAGTAAATATTATTCTTGATATTCTGTGTGCCTGATTCAATCAGTTGAAAGGCCTTAATAAGAAATTCCACCTATGGACTATAGTTTCAGCTAACACTGGAGAATTCCCTAATGGCTTGCCCTATGGATTTCAGACTTGAACAGCCCCCAAACACAGAGGATTTGATTTTTTTCTTAAAATGGCTGATGACACAATGGTCTACATAATTTGATTCCTACCTTTAAGGAGTTTCTAATGTAAGATGGTAACATAATGTCACCAAAACAACTACAAGATAAAGACAGCAATAATAAATGACACAAAAATGAGGAGTAGGGAAAAGGAAAGTGAGAAAAGTGACATGTTACAATATTTTTTATGTTCTATGAACTAGACTAAGGTTTTAGTGTCTTTATAGTTGATCCCATTTAACACACAGCCATCTCATGATCTGTGCAATTGACAATTTTGAGGAGGAAATTGAAGGCCAGAAACTTGATAGCATTTTCCCACATTTCACAAGAGAACAGGAACCAAGACTTAAATTCAAGTCTTTGTGACTCCAAAGAACATTTTTAACTGTATTTGGTAAAGATTCAGAGAACAGATGAGGAAAGGGGAAAGGAGAATAAGATGCTCATCAGATATTTGGGAAATTGGCCCCCTTCCACTTAAACTGGCATTCATTTGTCCATATCACTTCCCAAATATAGGAAGACTCTCCATTCTCTCTGCCTACCTGAAACCTTCCAAAAAACCAACACAAGGAGCCAAAGTTTCATGAAAATTTTATGACCTTATAACTTAAATTTCATCTGTCAATTTTTTTTTCTTCAGACTCCTGAGTCTCTTACATTCTGCACTATGTTTACATGTGACCATTGTTAGAGATCTGGCACATCTGAGTATAGAAGAGCCTTAGTAAATATGAACAAATTGAATGAAGGTTTATATTTTTAGCTTATGTTCTGAACTCTGTGTGATTCTAGCCCCGACTCTGCTACTATGTCACTCTGGGCAAGTGACAATATATACATAGCTCTTAAATTTTCATCTGTGAAGTAGGTGGTTTAATGGTCTTTAAAGCACTTTGCAAGTCTAATGTTCACTAATTATTTCAAGAAATATCTCTCTGGATCTCTCTGTTAGTCTTCTGGACCAACACTAATGATGTTGAGTTTAAGATATAATATGAAAGATATTAATTGGAATTATATATGTAATTAATATGTTAGTGTTTATATTTAATGGTGTATTGCCTGGCGGGTGGTAAGCTTTAATTTAAAAAAAAAATCCTTTCTTTCTCCCACCCTCCCTCCCTCCTTCTCTTTTTTTGCACTACTCTGAAGCCACTGTCAATGTAAATTTGATCTGGCACATCAGCCATTGTCCTAAATCCAGAGATGATGTGTTACCTGTCTAAAAGGCAACAGATGAGACTCTTTGCCAAGACCCTGTACTCTATATCACTGTTTCATCCTTCATCGTCTCCTGGAGACAGATTAACAATCCTCAATGGTTTCACAGAATGAAAGCATTGCTATTATTTACATTTACTTTCTTCCCACCTGCTTCTGAAAAAAGAAAATGGTTTGTAGTCAAACAGAAGGATAACAAAAATTTGCATGCTCTATCAATCTTTCTGTCTCCTGAGATGGTGAGATTTGCGAGGACAGAAGGCAGTAGTAGAAGGAACACTAGATAAGAAGATAGAAGACTGGTTTCTAGGTTAAAGGAAATGATTTAAGGACAAGTGCTTCGTGAGTGGAAAATGCTATCTACACATCAGGCATCCTTATTATTCTGGGTGGTTAAATTTTGTTTGTTTGTGTTTTTATTTGCCATAACTAGTGTAAATGTTTGGGATTGCCATTTCACCCCTAAGTTTACTCTCTTGGAAAATGATGGGTTTTAATTAAATACTATCACCAACCTGATATCTAGCCTAAAGATGTCTGTTTGCTACAAAAAATATTACCTCTTAATTATAGACAACTTATTGTGTCCAGTAATAATAGATAATAGATATTACCTTTTGGCATTTGAGAGAAGAGTAAGTCCAACCAATTGGAAATAATTGTGATAAATATGGTACTTAAAAGTTTTTTTTTTTTTTTTTGGTTGTTATTATTCCATGTTTGAACCTCATTTTGATGTCATAACTCAGTCCTCTGTCTTTAATCTTTATATTGTTGCTTATTCCCTTAGGCAGAATCCATCCATGGTTCCAATGTGGCTATCATGCTTCCAGTCATCACATCCAAAAGCAAAAACTGGACAGCATAGTACCATCTGCATCCTCTCAAATGGGTCACTATTTTCAAGAGAGAGAATGTTTCTCAGAAGTGTTCTCAGCAGTATTTCTCTTGTGTTTTTGCATGCCAAAGTCGTGTGACACTAGTCAATGGCTTTGGTGGGGAAATATCAAGATTGTTCTAACCCAGTCAGGATTCACACAAGATCGGTATGGCTAGCAGACCAAACTCCCCTGAAGCCAAACCTTTCTGATATTTGAAGACTGGGACTAGGTAAAAGGAAAAGAAGTGTGTGGAGAAGGCAGTCAGTGGTGTCAGCAGTACTCTCTCATGCCCACTGGTCTCCCAGTCCATCCTTCTACCCATCTTCTCCAGGTCATTGCCAGTCCATTGCTAAAAGCAAAGTTTTAATAGAGTCACAACACATCTGCTTGAACTATCCAAACATAGTTTTGAAAAAGAATAAATCAGCAGAGCCAATTCAACATATATGTGAACAGATGCACACATCCAATGCATATAGATGTGTATAGATGCATGTATTAATTAAGCATGTATAAACAATTTACTTATTCAATATAAATATTGAAATCCTATACTTTTTTTTTTTTAAAGATTTATTTATTTTTATTGATTGATTGATTGCTATGTTGGGTCTTCGTTTCTGTGCTAGGGCTTTCTCCAGTTGCGGCAAGCGGGGGCCACTCTTCATCGCGGTGCGCGGGCCTCTCACTATCGCGCCCTCTCTTGCTGCGGAGCACAGGCTCCAGACGCTCAGACTCAGTAGTTGTGGCTCACAGGCTTAGTTGCTCCGCAGCATGTGGGATCTTCCCAGACCAGGGCCCGAACCCGTGTCCCCTGCATTAGCAGGCGGATTCTCAACCACTGCGTCACCAGGGAAGCCCGAAATCATATACTTTTACATACTGGATGTGGTAAATAAACATCTCATATTATAGAAGAAATACTTTAAAAAGAACTGTTGAAATTATATAAATCTATTTACTTGTGTGAGGGTATATGTATTTGTTTAATGTGTATTAGAGTAAATATCTGTAACGTATATTAAAATATACATATGAACAAACACATGCATGTGTGTGTGGTTTGTGAGAGACAGAAAAAAATACTCTTTTATTTGCCATCAGCTTTAGTTAGCTCTTGTAGTAGGACAAGATTTCTGCTTGCTCCTCATTGCAATTTCCAAACTATGTATTCCACTAGCTATATAAAAAAGCTTCTTTTAAGTATGTGTCATTAAATTTTATCACCCACTACTCCCTTCTTTATTGCTGTCATCAACTACTCACCAGTTAGTAACCCTTGTACATTGATGTCTTTACCATCTGGCTTACAGTCTTTTTCTTTATCACTAACTCCTGTTAACATCATTGATGGTCTTCACGGCTACTGTGATGATAGTATCCAATAGCTTGGACTGCCATGTTCTTGACATTCCAGATCCAATGACCTTGTCATTCCCTGCTCCCATTTCTAGTTCCCACTCCCATAGACTTACTCTAGATCTTGTCTCATCCATGACTGCTCAACCTCTAAGATATCTATTTTAAGTGTCCCAATCTGTAACAACAATTTTTTTCTAAGTAAGAGCCACACTTTCTAAATAAGCCTATTTTCTCCTCTCTGAGAAAACTATTTCACATATTTGTCTCTCTCCTGAAAATGTCAGCATTCACTGTGCCCACATGAAAGTGTAACCAATGACCATAGCTAATATTGCATGAAGCCAGTCATTTAAGTATGATTTTATCTTCCCATCACTAAGATTCTGGCCTGCTTGCATCTGTACTTATATTCTCATTCTTCTATCCTGTTCAAATATATGGACTTTCCCTTCTCTCTAATGCCAACTTACTCTCCTCTAGTCAATTTATTCACAGGTAAAATGATCCATTATGTTCTTTATATTCTGTATTATTTTCTGTAATTTCCTTAAAAAATAAATTTTCATATTCCTCCACTATCCATTTATTGAATTGTCTCCCCTTGCTCAGCACTTCAGGTGGTCTGGGTCGCTTGCCAGGTAGAGTAAGCCAGACCCTCATTCCTGAATCCCTGAGTCTTTGGGTGCTTTGCCTTGTCAGGCTATGTGTGTAGCAATTGCCTATCCACTATTCTCTAAGCACAGAAGCACCTACTGATGCCACAGGTCCAGGGAGTGGACTAGACTAGGTGAATCCAATTCACATTTCTTGCATTTCCATTCTGCAAAATACTGTGACTAATTTCTGCTTCTTCTATAAAATTTCCCCTCTACTGAGCCTTCACTGATGGTTCAGCACATGGGTTATTACTCTACATACTTAATTCTATATTTTATTCAATCATTTATTGTTGCTTTATAGGTGTGATTCCTGACTCTTCCTCTGGATGGCAAGGGATTTTGTCTTTTTAAGCCCTAGATATTATCTTCACTGACCAGATATAAGCACTTGTATATGACTTCCATTTATAAAGTGAATTTTCAAGCAAAAATGTTATTAATCTCCTATTAAGCCAACTGTCTTTGTCAGAAGCACTTGGGTAAATGGTTCCAGCTGCATTGTTCAATTTTTCTGTCATCTGTTAACTTGTGATTTTTTTGAAATCTGTTTTTGTCCCCAGAGTACTTACAGGTCTCACTAGAACTCTCCTCCAGCTGGTGACACCCATACAGTGGTTTATTTAAACATCTAATCACTGCTAGGGAGGTGGCAAAATTTTTACATTTCTAAGAATTTCACCCTAGTGTTTTGTTGTTTTTTTTTCACACACACACACTGTATTTTATTTTTACAAGAGATAAATACACTGAACCAAGCACTGTACATGGATGACCACAACAAAAGCAACAATGATTGCAATTACCAAACATGAAACACACTCATACTATGTCATAATATTGACATTCAGTCCAGTAATCCTCCACTGTAACAGCTCCTTTACTTTGCAGTGAAAATTGATTTGTATATTCTTTGCCTCTGAGTCTTTGTGGGATTTTTTTTTTTTTTTATTATTCAGACAGAAAGTCACAAAAATTATACTCATCCTCATCAGTTCACTCAGTCCCATGTAATTAATTTTTTTTTCATCTTGATCTTTTGTTAGCACTTTTATGAGTTCATCAGTTTTTCATTAGAGTTCTGAAAATGCTTATTCATTCAGTTCAGCAGTACAGTCAGTTACCAGAAACCTGTACTTGTCAGAGTCTTTTCCATGAATTTCTTGAGGATGAGACCCTTTTATAGGAACATATTTGCAACAGCATCAGAGTACACACAGAACTGTCTGTAAATGACAAAAGACTTTAAAATGACCACAGTTAAAGATTTGATGAAAGTTCATAATAATGCAGTTGACAAGAAAATTAGTATTTCTGAGATATACATTTTAAAGTAATAACTAGGATTATGACTTATAACATTATACCAGAATATATAAGATTTTTAGAAATTTCATGTAATGTCTGAAACATTTATAGTAACATATTTCCATACATATAACCCAATGAAAGTTTAGTATTAGTTCTTTTGTTTGTTTGTTTTTTTATACTGCAGGTTCTTATTAGGCATCAATTTTATACACATCAGTGTATACATGTCAACCCCAATCGCCCAAATCAGCACACCACCATCCCCACCCCACCGCAGTTTTCCCCCCTTGGTGTCCATATGTCTGTTCTCTACATCTGTGTCTCAACTTCTGCCCTGCAAACCGGCTCATCTGTACCATTTTTCTAGGTTCCACATACATGCGTTAATATACGATATTTGTTTTTCTCTTTCTGACTTACTTCACTCTGTATGACAGTCTCTAGATCCATCCACGTCTCAACAAATGACTCAATTTCGTTCCTTTTTATGGCTGAGTAATATTCCATTGTATATATGTACCACATCTTCTTTATCCATTCGTCTGTTGATGGGCATTTAGGTTGCTTCCATGACCTGGCTATTGTAAATAGTGCTGCAATGAACATTCAGGTGCATGTGTCTTTTTGAATTACGGTTTTCTCTGGGTATATGCCCAGTAGTGGGATTGCTAGGTCATATGGTAATTCTATATTTAGTTTTTTAAGGAACCTCCATATTGTTCTCCACAGTGGCTGTATCAATTTACATTCCCACCAACAGTGCAAGAGGGTTCCCTTTTCTCCACACACTCTCCAGCATTTGTTGTTTGTAGATTTTCTGATGATGCCCATTCTAACAGGAGTGAGGTGATACCTCATTGTAGTTTTGATTTGCATTTCTCTAATAATTAGTGATGTTGAGCATCTTTTCATGTGCTTCGTGGCCGTCTGTATGTCTTCTTTGGAGAAATGTCTATTTAGGTCTTCTGCCCATTTTTGGATTGGGGTGTTTGTTTCTTTAATATTGAGCTGAATGAGCTGTTTATATATTTTGGCGATTAATCCTTTGTCCGTTGATTCATTTGCAAATATTTTCTCCCATCCTGAGGGTTGTCTTTTCGTCTTGTTTATGGTTTCCTTTGCTGTGCAAAAGCTTTGAAGTTTCATTAGGTCCCATTTCTTTATTTTTGTTTTTATTTCCATTACTCTAGGAGGTGGATCAAAAAAGATCTTGCTGTGATTTATGTCAAAGAGTGTTCTTCCTATGTTTTCCTCTAACAGTTTTATAGTGTCCAGTCTTACATTTAGGTCTCTAATCCATTTTGAGTTTATTTTTGTGTATGGTGTTAGGGAGTATTCTAATTTCATTCTTTTACATGTAGCTGTCCAGTTTTCCCAGCACCACTTATTGAAGAGACTGTCTTTTCTCCATTGTATATCTTTGCCTCCTTTGTCATAGATTAGTTGACCATAGGTGCGTGGGTTTATCTCTGGGCTTTCTATCTTGTTCCATTGATCTATGTTTCTGTTTTTGTGCCAGTACCATATTGTCTTGATTACTGTAGCTTTGTAGTATAGTCTGAAGTCAGGGAGCCTGATTCCTCCAGCTCCGTTTTTCTCCCTCAAGACTGCTTTCGCTATTCAGGATCTTTTGTGTCTCCACACAAATTTTAAGATGATTTGTTCCACTTCCGTAAAAAATGCCATTAGTAATTTGATAGGGATTGCACTGAATCTGTAGATTGCTTTGGGTAGTGTAGTCATTTTCACAATGTTGATTCTTCCAATCCAAGAACATGGTATATCTCTCCATCTGTTGGTATCATCTTTAATTTCTTTCATCAGTGTCGTATAGTTTTCTGCATACAGGTCTTTTGTCTCCCTAGGTAGGTTTATTCCTAGGTATTTTATTCTTTTTGTTGCAACGGTAAATGGGAGTGTTTCCATAATTTCTCTTTCAGATTTTTCATCATTAGCGTATAGGAACGCAAGAGATTTCTGTGCATTAATTTTGTATCCTGCAACTTTACCATATTCATTAATTAGCTCTAGCAGTTTTCTGGTGGCAGTTTTAGGATTCTCTATGTATAGTATCATGTCATCCGCAAACAGTGACAGTTTTACTTCTTCTTTTCCAATTTGTATTCCTTTTATTTCTTTTTCTTCTCTGATTGCCGTGGCTAGGACTTCCAGAACTATGTTGAATAATAGTGGTGAGAGCGGACATCCTTGTCTCGTTCCTGATCTTAGAGGAAATGCTTTCAGTTTTTCACCATTGAGATTGATGTTTGCTGTGGGTTTTTCATATATGGCCTTTATTATGTTGAGGTAGGTTCCCTCTATGCCCACTTTCTGGAGAGTTTTTATCAGAAATGGGTGTTAAATTTTGTCAAAAGCTTTTTCTGCATCTATTGAGATGATCATATGGTTTTTATTCTTCTATTTGTTTATATGGTGTATCACATTGATTGATTTGCATATATTTAAGAATCCTTACATCCCTGGGATAAATCCCACTTGATCGTGGTGTATGATCCTTTTAATGTATTGTTGGATTCTGTTTGCTAGTATTTTGTTGAGGATTTTTGCATCTATATTCATCAGTGATATTGGTCTGTAATTTTCTTTTTTTGTAGTGTCTTTGTCTGGTTTTGGTATCAGGGTGATGGTGGCCTCATACACTGAGTTTGGGAGTGTTCCTTCCTCTGCAATTTTTTGGAAGAGTTTGAGAAGGATAGGTGTTAGCTCTTCTCTAAATGTTTGATAGAATTCACCTGTGAAGCCATCTGGTCCTGGACTTTTGTTTGTTGGAAGATTTTTAATCACAGTTTCAATATCATTACTTGTTATTGGTCTGTTCATATTTTCTGTTTCTTCCTGGTGAAGTCTTGGAAGGTTATACCTTTCTAAGAATGTGTCCATTTCTTCCAGGTTGTCCATTTTATTGGCATAAAGTTGCATGTAGTAGTCTCTTAGGATGCTTTGTATTTCTGTGGCGTCTGTTGTAACTTCTCCTTTTTCATTTCTGATTTTATTGATTTGAGTCCTCTCCCTCTTTTTCTTGATGAATCTGGCTAATGGCTTATCAATTTTGTTTATCTTCTCAAAGAACCAGCTTTTAGTTTTATTGATCTTTGCTATTGTTTTCTTTGTTTCTATTTCATTTATTTCTGCTCTGATCTTTATGGTTTCTTTCCTTCTGCTAACTTTGGGTTTTGTTTGTTCTTCTTTCTCTAGTTTCTTTAGGTGTAAGGTTAGATTGTTTACTTGAGATTTTTCTTGTTTCTTTAGGTAGGCTTGTATAGCTATAAACATCCCTCTTAGAACTGCTTTTGCTGCATCCCATAGGTTTTGGGTCGTCGTGTTTTCATTGTCATTTGTCTCTAGGTATTTTTTGATTTCCTCTTTGATTTCTACAGTGATCTCTTGATTATTTAGTAACGTATTGTTTAGCCTCCATGTGTTTGTCTTTTTTACGTTTTTTTCCCTGTAATTCATTTCTAATCTCATAGCGTTGTGGTCAGAAGAGATGCGTGATATGATTTCAATTTTCTTAAATTTACTGAGGCTTGATTTGTCACCCAAGATGTGATCTATCCTGGAGAATGTTCTGTGCGCACTTGAGAAGAAAGTGTAATCTGCTGTTTTTGGATGGAATGTCCTATAAGTATCAATTAAATCTATCTGGTCTATTGTGTCATTTAAAGCTTCTGTTTCCTTATTTATTTTCATTTTGGATGATCTGTCCATTGGTGTAAGTGAGGTGTTAAAGTCCCCCACTATTATTGTGTTACTGTCAATTTCCTCTTTTATAGCTGTTAGCAGTTGCCTTATGTATTGAGGTGCTCCTATGTTGGGTGCATATATATTTATAATTGTTATATCTTCTTCTTGGATTGATCCCTTGATCATTATGTAGTGTCCTTCCTTGTCTCTTGTAACATTCTTTATTTTAAAGTCTATTTTATCTGATATGAGTATAACTACTCCAGCTTTCTTTTGATTTCCATTTGCATGGAATATCTTTTTCCATCCCCTCACTTTCACTCTGTATGTGTCCCTAGGTCTAAAGTGGGTCTCTTGTAGACAGCATATATATGGGTGTTGTTTTTGTATCCATTCAGCAAGCCTGTGTCTTTTGGTTGGAGCATTTAATCCATTCACGTTTAAGGTAATTATCGATATGTATGTTCCTATGACCATTTTCTTAATTGTTTTGGGTTTGTTTTTGTAGGTCCTTTTCTTCTCTTGTGTTTCCCACTTAGAGAAGTTCCTTTAGCATTTGTTGTAGAGCTGGTTTGGTGGTGCTGAATTCTCTTAGCTTTTGCTTGTCTGCAAAGCTTTTGATTTCTCCATCAAATCTAAATGAGATCCTTGCCGGGTAGAGTAATCTTGGTTGTAGGTTCTTCCCTTTCATCACTTTAAGTATATCATGCCACTCCCTCCTGGCTTGTAGAGTTTCTGCTGAGAAATCAGCTGTTAACCTTATGGGAGTTCCCTTGTATTTTATTTGTCGTTTTTCCCTTGCTGCTTTCAATAATTTTTCTTTGTCTTTAATTTTTGCCACTTTGATTACTATGTGTCTCGGCGTGTTTCTCCTTGGATTTATCCTGTATGGGACTCTCTGCGCTTCCTGGACTTGGGTGGCTAATTCCTTTCCCATGTTAGGGAAGTTTTCGACTATAATCTCTTCAAATATTTTCTCTGGCCCTTTCTCTCTCTCTTCTCCTTCTGGGACCCCTATAATGCGAATGTTGTTGCGTTTAATGTTGTCCCAGAGGTCTCTTAGGCTGTCTTCATTTCTTTTCATTCTTTTTTCTTTAGTCTGTTCCGCAGCAGTGAATTCCACCATTCTGTCTTCCAGGTCACTTATCTGTTCTTCTGCCTCAGTTATTCTGCTATTGATTCCTTCTAGTGTAGTTTTCATTTCAGTTATTGTATTGGTCATCTCTGTTTGTTTGTTCTTTAATTCTTCCAGGTCTTTGTTAATCATTTCTTGCATCTTCTCAATCTTTGCCTCCATTCTTATTCCGAGGTCCTGGATCATCTTCACTATCATTATTCTGAATTCTTTTTCTGGAAGGTTGCCTATCTCCACTTCATTTAGTTGTTTTTCTGGGGTTTTTTTCTTGTTCCTTCATCTGGTATATAGCCCTCTGCCTTTTCATCTTGTCTATCTTTCTGTAACTGTGGTTTTTGGTCCACAGGCTGCAGGATTGTAGTTTTTCTTGCTTCTGCTCTCTTCCCTCTGGTGGTTGAGGCTATCTAAGAGGCTTGATGGGAGGCTCTGGTGGTGGGTAGAGCTGACTGTTGCTGTGGCAGTCAGAGCTCCGTAAAACTTTAATCCACTTGACTGTTGATGGGTGGGGCTGGGTTCCCTCCCTGTTGGTTGTTTTGCCTGAGGCAACCCAACACTGGAGCCTACCTGGGCTCTTTGATGGGGTTAATGGCAGACTCTGCGAGGGCTCATGCCAAGGAGCACTTCCCAGAACCTCCACTGCCAGTGTCCTTGTCCCCACAGTGAAACAGAGCCACCCCCCGCCTCTGCAGGAGACCCCCCAACACCAGCAGATAGGTCTGGTTCAGTCTCCCCCAGGGTCACTGCTCCTTCCCCTGGGTCCCGATGCGCCCACTACTTTGTGCGTGCCCTCCAAGAGTGGGGTCTCTGTTTCCCCCAGTCCTGTCGAAGTCCTGCAATCAATTCCCACTAGGCTTCAAAGTCTGATTCTCTAGGAATTCCTCCTCCTGTTGCCGGAACCCCAGGTTGGGAAGCCTGACGTGGGGCTCAGAACCTTCACTCCAGTGGGTGGGCTTCTGTGGTATAAGTGTTCGCCAGTCTGTGAGTCACCCACCCAGCAGTTATGGGATTAGATTTTTACTCTGATTGCGCCCCTCCTACCGTCTCACTGTGGCTTCTCCTCTGTCCTTGGACGTGGGGTATCCTCCCTGGTGAAGTCCAGTGTCTTCCTGTCGATGATTGTCCAGCAGCCAGTTGTGATTGTGGTGCTCTCGCAAGAGGGAGTGAGAGCACGTCCTTCTACTCCGCCATCTTGGTTAATCCACCCTAGTGTTTTGCCACAGAGTTTTGTATCCTCATTATTATATACATCCAGTTAAAAATTAAACCTAGGAGGTCCCTTCCACATAGCAAGAGTTCTGGGAGGGAATTCCATTGAGACTATCATGATAACAACAAGGGCAAGTTTCATATAAACTTTAAACGTTTTTTCTATTTTTCTGAGGATGGTTGTATTTTCTTGCTTTTGATATGCATGCAGGAGGCACGTTTGTGATACTATTTATACATGCACTTTGAACTCTGGCAGAGCTGAGCTCAATTCTGGCTCTTCCATTTACTGGCTAATGGGACAGTTGGCCTCTCTGAGAATCATTTTTCTAATCTGAAAAGCTTAAAAGAAGCCATAAACAAACACAACCTACAGAGTGGGGGAAAATATT
Organism: Balaenoptera musculus; assembly: GCF_009873245.2. NCBI lineage: Eukaryota > Metazoa > Chordata > Mammalia > Artiodactyla > Balaenopteridae > Balaenoptera > Balaenoptera musculus. Next base: position 100,379,771 of record NC_045789.1, read on the forward strand.
TGCATACAATGCAAACAACAAGAGATTAATCTCCAAAATATACAAACAGCACATACAGCTCGATATCAAAAAAACCAAACAACCCAATCAAAAAATGGGCAGAAAACCTAAATAGACATTTCTCCAAAGAAGACATACAGATGGCCAAAAGACACATGAAAAGATGCTCAGCATCGTTAATTATTAGAGAAATGCAAATCAGAGGTACAATGAGGTATCACCTCATCAATCAGAATGGCCATCATCAACATGTCTACAAATAATAAATGCTGGAGAGGGTGTGGAGGAAAGGGAACTCTCCCACACTGTTGGTGGGAATGTAAATGGGTACAGCCACTATAGAGAACAATATGGAGGTTCCTTAAAACACTAAAATTAGAGCCACCATATGATCCTGCAATCCCACTCTTGGGCATATTTCTGGAGAAAACCATAACTCAAAAAGATACATGCACTCCAATGTTCATTGTAGCACTATTTACAATAGCCAAGACATGGAAGCAACCTAAATGTCCATTGACAGATGAATGGATAAAGAAGATAAATGGAATGTTATTCAGCCATAATAAGGAATGAAATAATGCCATTTGCAGCAACATGGATGGACCTAAAGATAATCATACTAAGTGAAGTAAGTCAGACAGGGAAAGACAAATATCATATGATATCACTTGTATATGGAATCTAAAAAAATGATACAAATGAAATTATTTACAAAACAGAAACAGGCTCACAGACATAGAAAACAAACATGGTTACTAAAGGGGAAAGGCTGGGTGAGGGATAAGTTAGGAGTTTGGGAGTGACATATCCATACTACTATATATAAAATAAACAACAAGGATCTACTGTATAGCACAGGGAACTATACTCAATATTTTGAAATAACCTATATTGGAAATTAATCTGGAAAAGAATATATATATATTATATATATGTGTGTGTGTTTGTTACAACTGAATCACTTTGCTGTGCATCTGAAACTAACACAACATGGCAAAGCAACTATACTTCAATAAAAAAATGACAATATTAATATAATCTCACAGGATTGCCACATGTATTCAGTCAAATAATGCATGTGAAGTGCTCAGTACAGACTTAGAATAAAAACCCAATTAATACTGGCTGTTTTTATTATTGCCATTATCATTTAGAAAATCTACACTAAGAAAATCTTACTATACCTATTAAAATGTCTATACCCAAATATTATTTATCACTGTGTTATTTATAAAATTACATAGTAAATAACAATCCAAATGAGCAACATTAGAATGAATCATATATATGATGAGACACATTTCAGTATTAAAATGATGTTCATAAATACTTTGAAATAGAATTTAGATGTAGTTTTGCTTCAAAGTTAAGTAATTGAAACAGAAAATAAGATTTAATATGTAATATGAAGTTAGTGACATATAAATAAATTATCCACACATATAAACATGGTTGATACAAGTCATGATGATGTTTAGGGTAAAGACATATGGCCTGAAGGTTTTGTTGGCAGTGCTGGCAGAAGAGAAGCACCAGAGAGTGGCTTACCTGGACATTTTCATATCAGAACGATAGTGTAACATATTGAGAAGAAAGGAGAGAGGTAATGGAGCATAAAGTTGGCAGCCTCAGCCTAATTTGGAAACTATGGATTCTACTTCCTTACCTCATTAAGGCATCTAGGGCAAGCCACTTTCCTTCAATGGATCTATTTCCACATCTGTAGCAAAAGACCACACTAAATTAAGGTAAAGAAATAAAAACGATAGGAACTAACATTTTCTGAGAGCCTACTAAGTTCCATGCAAGTTTCCTATTTTGCCTTTAATTCTCACAACAGCCCGTGCAGAATAGCTATTGTTATTCCTTTTTTATAAGACAAGAGACAGGCTCAGAAAAAATAGGAATATTTCTAGGTTTGCACAGATAGTATTCTGTAGAGCTGGGATTTGCACATGATTTTATCAGGTCCTAAAAATCAAGTTTCTTCTTTTAGACCATGGGACTTAATAGGAGACCCTCAGCAGGGGGAGGAAGAAAAGAAAAGGCTATATTACTCAGCTAAAGGATATAGGTAAAGGGAACCAGCAAGTAAGCCAAGAAGGTATTACAGAACAACATGCTTTCTTACATAGCTTTTTTTTTTTTCCTGTTTTCACTTTATGTTTCTCCTTGCTTCATTCTAACTTGCCCCTCAGGCCTGAGTCAACTTCCTCAAGCAAAAGTGTGAGCTCACTACCTTGCTCTAAAATGTCTCCACTACTAAGAGGATAGTGTAGGTTCCTCAGAATAGTGTTCAGTATCCTCTTGCTCTGGTCTGACCTCATACCCGTACCAGCATTATCTCCCATGATACTTATATCAACCATCCACTCTAGTCTGGCTGGTCCCCCAACATTCCCCATTTGCACACTATGACCTATGACTGTATTTTCCCTTTCATAAGGTTTTTAATGTGCCATCTTCCCCATCCACCTCCCTGGGAACACATGCCCTTCTGTAAGCTTGGAAGGCTTAGATTCTAATCAAAAAGTTCTTGTTCTTCTCTGTTGAAAAAGGTACTGAGATCACTTTAAGACTGATGTGGCCATATTTGGGGGAGATAGAGAATCTTCAACTTAAAGTGGCTTGTAGGTTCGAATGCCAGAAAAGCTGCTGGAAGCATCACAGAAACACAGCAGGATGGAAAATGTGAGGATTAATTTTATGCTGTTGTTGAATACCTCAAATTGCAGTTGTTAGTTACAGCATATTGCTTATAATGGTGATACGTGAAAATATACAATTGCTGTTAATTAATTTCATATATCTAGTAATTTATATGTAGGATTTTTACTCTATAAACTATATTAGTGCATTTGTGTTTATATAGTTTTATAGCTTATATACATGAATAATACATGATTTTAATGTTAACTTTATTTTAGTACTATGAAAACTCTTTTTCTCTAGGGAATATAATGAGTGATTATTTATATTTGAAGAGCTCTTTATATTTTAAAATATTTTTAGGTTTGTATGTTACTTGATTCTTGAAGCAGTGATTAAAATACTTAAGAAATTGAGGGTTAAAGAGGTTAAGTAATTTACCTCGAGATACAGAGGATCCAAGAAGACTCCAGATCAGGATACATGATGAACAGTTCCATTCCCTTCTCCATACATCATATTTCTTTTCATAAAACAAGTAGATGATTTAAAGTTCAAAGCTTTGGGTATTTTTCAATCTATTTCTAGAAGGTGGAAGGTGGGGAGTGGGGCACCTGTTCTTGCTGATTGAATTTTGAATTTATTTTCTTTATTCCAAATTATATAAAAAGGAGAGAATCCTTCACTGATTGCCTTTCCTCTGGTGAAAGTCCATTCTGTGTTTAGCAGACATCTTTTTTATAACTATGCCATTTTTAAAAATTTTATTTATTTATATATATTTTTTCATTTATTTATTTTTTGGCTCTGTTGGGTCTTTGTTGCTGCATGCAGGCTTTCTCTAGTTGGGGAGAGCGGGGGCTACTCTTTGTTGCAGCGTGCAGACTTCTCATTGTGGTGGCTTCCATTTGTTGTGGAGCACAGGCTCTAGGCTCGTGGGCATCAGTAGTTGTAGTACACAGGCTCAGTAGTTGTGGCACATGTGCTTAATTGCTCCACAGCATGTGGCATCTTCCCAGACCAGGGCTCGAACCATGTCCCCTGCATTGGCAGGCAGATTCTTAACCACTGTGCCACCAGGGAAGCCCTACCATTTTGTTTTGATATTCCTTTTAGTTATATTTACATTCCTAAAAGCCAAATTCATCAGCAACTGCAAATAAAGTCACCATCATCATCACTCACAATATTAGTTTCACCAAGTGCAAAATATAAAGGATGGCTTGGCTGAGACATATTGATCGTATTTCTTTGGAAAATCATGAAACTTCCTCTGAGATATACTATTTGTCATAACTGTATTTTTAGCCAAGAATAGTGAATAACTGATAAAATGAAATATGGTAGGACATAATTGGCAAATGGAGAGCATTTTGAAGTCACTCAAAGTAGTTTGAATTTCATTTCTGGTCATGGTTTATTTAACACTAGCTGCGTACTCAGAGTCGTGCACAAAAGATTGATGATCTTTTAGAGCAATTCCTAAGTGTAATATTATGTCTTAAAGAATTATGCCACTCTCTTTAAGGTTGCTGAGAAAGATGTCAGGAAGCATCAATAACAGTTCAAGTACTACTAACCATCTGCCTTTTGTAAATCAAGTGGACAGAGGGTTTCCCCATACAATCCCTAAAGGAATTACATGATCCTGAAAGACATTTACTAAAGTATTTGTATAAGAATATAGTTTGTTATCGAAAGGTAATGAATTTTGGAGTAATGTCCCAAATTCTAGATGTCCCAAGAAGAAGAATGAAATAAAAATAATACAAGGATCTACTCAGGGGAGAATTTCTGTAAGCTTGGTGTTGACATCACTGTTTCAGTTAGTGTTTCCTGAAGAATAATTTTTGTTCCTGCTAAGCAAGTCATAAATGTTCTGTCTACTGAGTATTGTTCTAAATGGCCCTCCTGTGTCCTAAAAACATTTTTTTTAAGGCCCTCTCAGTACATATATTACCTCCAGGAAAGAATTTAGTCATTGAGAATCTTCAGATCTTAGAAACTTGAGAAGAAATTGATGTTTGTAATAAGTGCCTTCTACACACTTTTCTCATTTCTCTCTTGCTTGTTTTCTTTCTGTTCTTTATCTTCTCTTCAGGCAGTTGGATATTTTGAAATTAGTATAGGTTTAAAGTCAGAAAATTTGACTGGAGTTTTAGATCTGGTATCTATTAGCTTTGAAGTGATGGACAAGTTACTTAGCATCCTGGTGCTTCAGTTGTTTCATCTATAAAATGGAAATAACAGTTTCTAAGAGCAATGCTTAGGAAAGGATGCAGAACAGATCCTCATTAAGAGTAACTTATTATTATCAAGTTTTTAATCTTCTAAATGAGAGATTCCTTTTTAAAATTGGAAAGAAATATACAATTTTGCGTTTACTTAGTTGTTTTGCATCTGATAAAAAAGGTAAAGGGATCTGAAATGCTTTGGTAAAATGGTTTTAATTATCTTTTCAGGGAAGACACTTTGTTTTAGCGTATTGGAGTCAGAGGATTTGGGTTAGAGTCCTGATGAAGAATGATTCTATCTGTGAACAAACTATTTGGCACATTTGAGATGCTGTTTCTATCTTTGAAAATTATAATAACTCTCATATATGTAGGTCACTGTGAAACTCCATATAAGGTAGTGCAGGCAATTGTATAGCTCTTAAAAATGGAAAAGGGCTATATTAATGTTAGTTGTTGATATCAATTATCACAATTAGTTGTTGATATCACAATTATGTTAATATCATATGAGAAACAAATGGATTGTCATCTCTCCCTCTTTTATCTGTTTCTAGAAAAAAAGAAGACATCATGCTTTTCTCCCATGCACTGAATTCAAAATGGTGCCTCCCCATAATGAGTTGCATTCAAAGCCTCAAAGCTATTGCTTAGAGGAAGAAAAGCCATCATACAAGAGTCACAAGTCTTTGACAGTCTGTCCATTAGCTGCTCTGACGAATACAGTTAAGACTTTCATGGATCTTTCCTTTGAGTACTGAAGAGTTTACTGGGAAAAATAAGTCTAAACACGTACACACAAGCACACACACATAAGTTATAGCTACATGTTAGAGGAGCTCAGAGGAGGAGAAAACACCACTATATGGTAGAAAAAGCTTATGAATGAGGTGACATTTGAACTGTGTGCTAACTATCAACTGGGCTGAGTCTTGTGGGAAATTAAGGAGAGACAAGCATCATTCGTAAGGAAACTATGATGAAAGTGTTAAAGAGAGGTGATTGGGAGGAGAAGGGGAAATATATAGGATAAAGAGAAACTTTGTTTTGATTAGTATCTTGTTTACTGATGGGAAGTGGAGTAGGCCTAAAAATTGGCAGGCCTAAGAAGTTGGACTTTATCCAGAAGATATGGTAGAACTAACATAAATTTTAAAGCCAGGGTAAATGTTATCAGAACTGTGCTTTAACAAGATGTCCTATTTTAGTCCAAGTTCTAGCATAAATTTTGGAGCTGTTGCTCATGTATGAATGTCTTCTTCTCACCTTAATCAGGCAGCCCAAAGACCCTCCCACTCCTTTTCTTCCCCAGCATTCATCTACACACAAGATTCCTCTCCTTCCCCAGTTCCCACAAACCTACCCACCCCAGTTCTTCGGCTTCTTTCTATCCCATTCACTAAGATGTTGTCAGCCATCTCACAACATTTACAGATCTACTCAGTGCTCTGCAATGTCTTTTCAGTTCCTCTAGAGAGATTCCACTGCTTCCTCATTTGTGTTTGCCTGACTCTGTCCCTGAAGCTCCACTGTAGCCTAGTGCCGTAATGTAGATGTACTGGTTTGTTTGCATGCTGGTTTCCCCAAATAAACATGAGCCTGTCGATGAAATGGCTCAATTTTTCCCTCCTTTTTTGTAAGTCCACTTTAATTCCCTTTATTACTAACAGACACAGTCTTTTAGTTATGAGGTATAATACTGCTAACACTGAATTCCAGAAAGTGTAATTTGAAATTAGTACTAAGGTGCTCTATCACCTTAAGGTCTAATGCATTCATACTATGGTATCCTTTAAATAGGCCTATGCTTTGTTTGTTTAATGTTATGTTCATTCATTTATTAAGTACCTATTTATTGAGAGGAAGTCACGTTATGTGAAAAGTAGTCTGGGGCTTCCCTGATGGCGCAGTGGTTAAGAATCTGCCTGCCAATGCAGGGGACATGGGTTCGAGCCCTGGTCTGGGAAGATCCCACATGCCGTGGAGCAACTAAGCCCATGAGCCACAACTACTGAGCCTGCGCGTCTGGAGCCTGTGCTCTGCAGCGGGAGAGGCCACGACGGTGAGAGGCCCGCGCACCGCGATGAAGAGTGGCCCCCACTCGCCGCAACTGGAGAAAGCCCTCGCACAGAAACGAAGACCCAACACAGCCAGAAATAAATAAATAAATAAATAAGTAGTCTGAAGTGAATATCAATAGAACTAAATTCTGGCCCTAGTTCTTCCTCCAAGTGGATCTATGACCTTAGACAATCATTTAAAATGTGTAGACCTGAGTTTCCTAGCTATGAACTGAGCCATTGGTTACATGCTCCCTACCATTCCTTTCAGCTCTAGCTGATTGGTTTCAGCTCTAGCATGCTATAATGTGCATTGTGCAATGCAAATGAAGTGTTCTTGTGACCATTAGAAGAAAGAAAGCTGTTGAAGTTTGGAGGAACCTAATAATTCCACCTTCCTACCCACCAGATTATAGACCAGCTGACGCACAGGAGCTGGGTAAACATTAAAACATATGATCCACTTGATTTCTAATAGATAACAATTAGAAGCCTGACCTTGAAGTCAGAATAGGGATTCTTGTCACCTCTTCCTTGAGTTGAGCCCTGGTATAGATGGATATTCAAGAGGATGGTAGGAGCTTAAACACCACAGCAGAAGTAGATGAGGAAATGTTCTCAGCTTGTGGGTAGATCTCTTTAAAGAAAGACAAAGGGCAGAAACATACATTACCTTTAACTTTCATCAGTAATCAACAAACATCAGTAACCAACAAATATCCAGCTTCCACACATGCCAGCAACTCCTTCCACGCTTCAGGGAGTAGCGAGTGATGGGTCGCAAGAAGAGAGAAAAAATCTGTCCCAGCATTTCCTGGAGAGGTGGAAGGATTGAAGGGAATTTTTATTTCTAGACAGAGAAGAACACCTTCCACCAACATCATCACCATCACCAACACACACACACACACAAACACACACACACACAGCCTGTTCAACAGAATGCATGTGATAAGGTTGGTTTTAACAGAAATTATCAGAAGTTTGTTGTTCTTTAGGTCCTAGAATCAAAAGATGCCATTGAGATATAGGAGTTGCAGATATGCATTTGCCATTTGGAGCATTTATCTTTCTGGTTTCATATCCACCTTATAAGATATTTATTATTAAAAATTCTAGCAGGTTCAAAATATATTCATTAGTTCAGTTTTGAAACATACATTTTCTGGTAGAAATGTTTACTGAACTTGATTCAAAGGCAGAAACATAAGGTATTACAATAATAAGCCCATCAATGCTCCTTCCCTGTCTCTAAACAAATAAATGAAAAGAACAGAGGTATAGCCTCTGTTTACTCCTCCAGATACCACCTTTATGCATTTTTTCATATGCCGCTCCTCTGACCTATAATGTTCTTCCTTAACTTGCCTGCCTATAAGTCCTCAAAGCTAAAGTAGCCTTCTCAACCTCCTTACTCATTAAGAAGCCCCAAATTTCTCACAACCTCAACTAGGATATCTTCCCTCACCTCTGAAAGTATAAAGTAGTCTCTCTCTCTCTCTCTCTCTCTCTCTCTCTCTCTCTCTCCCTCTCCCTATCCCTCTCCATTGTTGTGTCTCCTGTAATTCTCTGTTTAAGGACTTACCATGTTGCATTCTAATTTTGGTTCATTTGTCTCTCAAGTCACTAGTCTGTGCTTTGCTTAAGATCAGAGATATACACATAAGAGGTTTCCAATAAATCTTTGTCCAATGAGTAAATAATTGATGATTCTTTGTCCAATGAATAAATAATAGATGTTTTAAATATATCCAGGTAAACATATATCTGGAGAAAAACATGGCCCGAAAGGATACATGCACCCCAATGTTCATTGCAGCACTGTTTACAATAGCCAAGACATGGCAGCAACCTAAATGCCTATCAACAGAGGAATGGATAAAGAAGATGTGGTACATATATACAATGGAATATTACTCAGCCATTAAAAAGAATGAAATAATGCCATTTGCAGCAACATGAATGGACCTAGAGATAGTCATACTGAGTGAATTATGTCGGACAGAGAAAGAGAAATATCCTATATCACTTATATGTGGAATCTAAAAAGAAATGATACAAATGAACTTATTTACAAAACAGAAACAGACTCACAGATTTAGAGAATGAAGTTATGGTTACCAGGAGAGAAGTGTGGGGGGAAGAGATAGTTAGGGAGTTTGGGATTGACATGTACACACTGCTATATTTAAAATGGGTAACCAACAAGTACCTACTGTATAGCACAGGGAACTCTGCTCAATGTTATGTAGCAGCCTGGGTGGGAGGGGAGTTTGGGGGAGAGTGGATACCTCTGTATGTATGGCTAGGTCGCTTTGTTGTGTACCTGACACTATTATAACATTGTTAATCGACTATACTCCAATATAAAATAAAAAGTTAAAAAAAAAGATTGCTGCCAAATTTGGGGAGGCTTCTATTACATTTATTTCATCATAAATTCCAGGGTATTTCAAGGTGTCTTGTATAATGACTAGTCTTTAAAAATCTTTAAATTGACTACATTCATTAACTAGCTTGTCATCAGTGTCTGCATCATGGTGGCATATTATGAATTATGTTATCTTTATAATGTCAATATTTCATGAAAAACAGCCAGAAATTAAAATTTTTTCCCAATGTGTTCTAATAAAAAAAAAAAAAAAAAAAACAAGAGATTTTAAAAATGCAATTACCTAGTTTGGTTTTATGGACAATTTTCTAAACCCAAATGTATTAAGGTTGGAATTCTTGAAAAGAAAAAAACTGAGAAAGGGAATTGAATTCAAGTATTTGTCTTATGATGTCAGAAATCATGGGAGGAGTGGGAAAGTAAGATAGGAAAGGGAAGAAAGTCAATAAAAGTAGTGCTAATTAACTGCTTGCCATTTTGCATCACTGGGTCTCAATCTTGCTACAGACCTCTAGAAAACTGCAAACAGCAAACTTCAGGACTCTCTCACCCAACAAGCAAGGCTGCTGTTTTTTTGTGTTTTTTTTTTTAACATCCTTATTGGAGTATAATCACTTTACAATGGTGTGTTAGTTTCTGCTGTATAACAAAGTGAATCAGCTATACATATACATATATCCCCATATCCTCTCTCTCTAGCGTCTCCCTCCCACCCTCCCTATCCCACCCCTCTAAGTGGTCACAGAGCACTGAGCTGATCTCCCTGTGCAATGCAGTTGCTTCCCACTAGCTATCTATTTTACAGCTGGTAGTGTATATATGTCCACACCACTCCCTCACTTCGTCCCAGCTTACCCTTCCCCTCCCCGTGTCCTCAAGTCCATTCTCTATGTCTGCGTCTTTATTCCTGTCCTGCCCCTAGGTTCTTCAGATCCTTTTTTTTTTTTTAAGATTCCATATATATATATTGATGCTGATGTTTTTAAGAACCCAACTTCTGTTAATAATTAATTGAATGCTGCTTCTACATTGCTAATTCACTGGTACTTTCAGTCTGTTCCTGTGGGAGCCAAGTCTATTCCAGTGGCCAGACCAAGCCTTTGGGAAAAATTCCCAGGTATTCATAATAGGAAGTCACCAAGTCAGTAATACACAGGAACATTGAGTGCAAAAGGAATGAGTATAATATCTGTACAATATCTTCAGGGATGGCCAACCCATATTCAGAAAATATACCAATTCTTGTAAGGACAAGTAAGGACCCTGTTCAGATGATAGAGTTCTTATGTAATTTGTCTCTAAGTGGCTCATTTGTCTTCTTATTATATATTGCCATAGCAAGGGCTCGGTTTCTAACTTTAATGGTAGATTTGACATCAGCATGATAATCGTAATAGACTTGGTAATGGAAGCCGATAATGTTGCACCCATGAATAACCGCCATTCCTACCATCATGGATGCTCATTATGGGCATATTGTGCAGGTGCTGGGATGAACAATAAAAGAGCCTGGCCACCCTCAACTGGATGAGTTTATCCTGTTCATCTAGTTGTTCAGGGTTTCTGCTGAGATGGATACTCTTTCTGGTGGACATTGACCTGAGACAAAAAGATCTACACCTTTTGGGCCCATAGATCTAGTCCCAAGCATCTTCCTGATGATTTTCTTATTTCATTATCCTCAATGTCCAGTCTTCTCCAGGCTAAGTCATTTACCACTGCTCAGGCATCTCTGTGTGCATTCTTACCTGTGACCATTTTCCCACCAAATTGATGAACATTTGCACTGCTAAAGACCTGCCCACTAGGGAGGAATATCCACCATCACTATATTTCATGGATATCCATGGTTGGGATTGTACTGCAAAAATTGTCATAACAACATATGGTGTAGACCCATTTATGAACCAATTTCAGGTTATTCTTCTAAATGTCAGCTGGTCCCAGGGAACACTCAATAGGGTCACATGTATGGGCTGAGGAGAGGATTGGTCATGAGAGTCCAGTGACGTAAGGATATAGGCCACCCATTTGTACAGGTTATTTGTACTCTCCTGCTCTGCTCATGCCCAATTCCCACAGTACCACTTCCATAATATGATACATTAATGCTGTGATCTCCTGAAAATAATTAGCTCATAATGGACTCACTGTATGGAATAAAGGATACTTTATATGAGCTGACATATGTGCATACCCATTGCATACTCAGTATGCACGTCTAATGGTCTGTTACAGATTTTCTACTAAAGTTCAGTGGTAGGTCAAAATTTGTTGTTCAAAAGTGAATAGTGCTCTGGTATAAAAAAAACAGCATGTCTTCAGAAGCTTGACAGAGCTGTCAACATGTTGTAGACCACCAGGGATAACACATAAATACCTTCGCCTTCTCGAATGCACCCATTTGAACCACTTCCTGAGCTTACTGCAGAAGGCTCTATTGCTCTACTACACTTAAAACTGGCATCTTAATGAGTCAACTAAGAAATGATTCAGAGCTATATTGCTAAAATGATACATGGTATCTTCAAAACTCAAAATGACCATCCAAGCACTGTCTCAGTTTCCTAGTGGTAGGAAATACAAGGTGAAATATCCTGATGTCTCAGTATTACCCAAGCTCTCAGACCTCTAAAAACTTCACAGATGTTAACCAAAATTTTTGGGGTTTAATATTCCTCTGATACATAAGTGCCTTTCCAGCATTTCCAGAGTGCTTGCCATTTCATTGATCTCCAGGTCAAATTAACATGATGCTATCAGTGTAGTGCAGAGGTATAAAAACTATGACCTCCAAGCCAAATGCAGCCTGTCATCTGCTTTCATTTATAAAGTTTTATTGGAACTCTATCACACATTAATTTACATAATGTCTATGACTGCTTAGTGGCAGAGTTTAGTAGTTGTGACAAAGACTATATGGTCTTCAAAGCCTAAAATATTTCTTACTTGCCTTTTTACAGTAAAAGTTTCCTGAACTCTGGTATAGTAGAATATTGTCATACATGGCAATGTGTCCAGATGGTCAAGGTCCCATCGACATACATTGAGACAGAGAGCAGGAGATTAACATAACCCTGAGACAAGACTGTAAAAGTATACTGCTGTCTTTCCAAGTGAATGCTAACAGCATCTGATCCTCCTTCCTGATAGGTGTTGAAAAATATAGTTTTCCCAGATCAACTATATACCAAGGGCAAGTAAGGAATGGTGATTTCTTCTAGAAAAGATACAACTCCAACACAGAAACTCTTATTAGGGTTGCCACTTTGTTATATTTATGAAAGATTTTCATCATTTGTCAAAATCCACCTTTTTTTTTTACTCATACCTACCATATCAGTGAATTAAGCAGGGGTGTAATGAGGCCCACCACTGCTATGTCCTTTAAGATTTTGAAGGTGGCATCAGCTGTACTACTTTTTCTAGGATGCACTACTACTTTTGATTTCCTATAAATGAGGGATGCAGACAGTTTTACAAGCTTCTATTTGGCCCTTTATAGCATAATAGCTCTTCATCCACAGGTGAGGGAACGCAACGATGGTTCTGCCAGCTGCTAAATATATCCATGTGTATTATGCTCTATGAGGATGGGGAAATGACCCAGTCATTATGTAGTCAGAAACTGAGATGGGGCATATTTGGGTCAAGAGTCTAATTATTATGTGCCTTTTGTACATCCACACTCTGACAGGGGGCTATCCTCATTCGTATTTTACCAGTGGTAATTCAGATTCTGTATCCAATGGCCCTATCAACATTCAGATTTTTTTTTCTCAATAAAAACTTACTTTTATAGGCTGCTGTATGCTGTTTTGGGAAGAAAGAGCTATTGTATATTATTACTGTAGCATTAAAGGGTCCTCTCTTAAATAGATACGATCTTTCATTCAGTAGACTCTGGAGTTCAATAACTGGTTTAGGTTCGGAAACTGGTTAAGGGAGAGTGATTTTTCATTAGGGTAGTTGACATCAGCTTTCTTCGTGACTGTTTCTTAATCTTTTTTTTTTGTTTATTTATATAAATAAAATTTTATTCTCATTGGCTGTTCTTTGAAATGCCATCGCCAAGATCCCTGGTTGCCTTTCTGGAATTGCTCTCTTATTACCTCTAATAATTTGTATCCACTTTACCTCTAATAATTATGAGCCTCAGCTATTCTGAAATCCTTCCATTCCTGTCTGTTAAAGTCATTCTGGCATCTCTCCTTCATTTATTTGTAGACCAATATTGTTTCTATTCAGGGACCAAATTCAAAAGTATACTAGGCATCCTTTCAGGGGTAGTAAATCCTAAATCACTGAAAAGTGTCCTCATATCAATAAACTCTCTTCCATCAACCATGTATTGTGCTGGACCCTCCAGATCTATCCTTAGGCATGTTCTACTGGTCCCTGATTGTGTGTACTACCATATGCCCTTTCATCTTTGGACCATGCTGACACTAAATATTGACTGAGAACAAGGAAGGGAGGAGCAGATCTTAGAAGGGCAATACCGTGTTGGTTAACATTAATCTTGGGTGAAGCCCTTGCATGGACTTTGTGCAATGAGAGGTCATTTTTTTTTAAATTTATTTATTTATTTATTTATGGCTGTGTTGTGTCTTCGTTTCTGTGCGAGGGCTTTCTCTAGTTGCGGCGAGTGGGGGCCACTCTTCATTGCGGCGCGCGGGCCTCTCACTATCGTGGCCTCTCTTGTTGCTCCAGACGCGCAGGCTCAGTAATTGTGGCTCATGGGCCCAGTTGCTCCGTGGCATGTGGGATCTTCCCAGACCAGGGCTCGAACCCGTGTCCCCTGCATTGGCAGGCGGATTCTTAACCACTGCGCCACCAGGGAAGCCCCAGGTCACTGTTTTTTAATAGAAGGCTACTCTTCAGCCTAGAAGGTTTAAGGAAATCTTGAGACTCAAACACATTTGCCCAATATTCCCATCCTGGATTTCAGAGTTCTATTCTTGTCTTATTACAGATCAAACTTTACTGTAGAAGACTTGCTAGAGCTATCAGTTCAGGTTTTATCCTAACTCTGAAACCCTTATACTCAAGTCCCAGACCATTTAACAAAGTCTATCCTCCAGGTGAAATGAATGGTCTTTTTAAACATGTCCATTGAGTCTTACTTTCTTTTTCAATGTTCTCTGGTTTAACAGTTGCCTAAACTGAGACTAATATTTTTTCTTTCAGAGCTCTAGGACATTTGTTAACAGCCAGAATTCTTAAATTTTCCTTTGTACCATAATCCTGTACATAATCTCACACCTGTATATATATATATGCCATCACAACCCACCATGGTTGACACTTCTATTAAACTGACTTACCACCCACTATGGTGTCATCTACCATTTGGTCATTTAGCAGCCTGCTCCCAGATCCCTGTTCCTACTGTCCATAATTCTACTTTGGCTCCAATTATCATAGCTTATGTTTCCTTTGAAGTAGATCCTGATAAAAGGCTTTGAGTGCAGTAGTCTGTTTTGAGAGGGGTCACAGGTTGCACCAGTAGGAAATGGGAAACTGAAGCAGAAAAGAGAAGGATCCCAATACAGTGTATGCTAATGAACAGTAATGGGGCCAACTGGGGCTCAGTCCTAATGAAGTCCTCTGGGATCCTGCATGAAAATGCTTCAGAGTTAGACACATGCTACCTGGCAAATATTGAGCAGAATGTAAAGAAAACAGGAAATATAATGCCGAATACTTCAGGGAGCATTCTGGGACTTAGAGTTAAATAAGGATAACTGAAATGTGAGTCCATGAATAAAGGATTAAAATACCCACAAATGCTGTTACAGATATAAGATCTACGGAAAAAATACATTTAAAATCCACTTTGAAATATCAAATAGTGCATGACATTTAAAAAAAAACACCCAAAAATCATATAAAAGTCCTTATGATAAAAAAAAAAACTTTCCTACTCTACACTTCCCCAGTACTAATCTTACTGTCCAGGACCATCTGCTATTAACAATTTATGTATGTAGTTCTTATGGGAGTTATTGCATAACTGTACATTGTCTTTACAAATATTTTTTTTTAACATCTTTTTTGAAGTAGAGTTGCTTTACAATGTTGTGTTAGTTTCTACTGTATAACAAAGTGAATCAGCTATATATATAAATATATCGCCATATACCCTCCCTCTTGTGTCTCCCTCCCACCCTCTCTATCCCACCCCTCTAGATATTCACAAAGCACCAAACTGATCTCCCTGTGTTATGCAGCTGTTTCCCACTAGCTATATATTTTACATTTGGTTGTGTATATATGTCAGTGCTACTCCCTCACTGCGTCCCAGCTTACCGTTCGTCCTCCACATGTCCTCAAGTCCTTTCTCTACATCAGCGTCTTTATTCCTGTCCTGCCCTTAGGTTCATCAGAACCTTTTTTTTTTCCAGATTCCATATATATGTGTGAGCATATGGTATTTGTTTTTCTGTTTCTGACTTACTTTGCTCTGTATGACAGACTCTAGGTCCATCCACCTCACTACAAAAAAGTCAATTTCATTTCTTTTAATGGCTGAGTAATATTCCATTGTATATATGTGCCACATCTTCTTTATCCATTCATCTGTCGATGGACACT
Organism: Balaenoptera musculus; assembly: GCF_009873245.2. Taxonomy (NCBI): domain Eukaryota; kingdom Metazoa; phylum Chordata; class Mammalia; order Artiodactyla; family Balaenopteridae; genus Balaenoptera; species Balaenoptera musculus. The sequence goes on from NC_045789.1 coordinate 100,395,706, forward strand.
TAGGTTGCTTCCATGTCCTGGCTATTGTAAATAGTACTGCAATGAATATTGTGGTATATGACTCTTTTTGAATTATGATTTTCTCCGGGTATAAGCCAAGTAGTGGGATTCCTGGATCATATGGTAGTTCTATTTTTAGTTTTTTAAGGAACCTCCATATTGTTTTCCATAGTGGCTGTATCAATTTACACTCCCACCAACAGTGCAAGAGGGTTCCCTTTCTCTACACCCTCTCCAACATTTATTGTTTGTAGATTTTTGATGATGCCCATTCTGACCTGTGTGAGGTGATACATCATTGCAGTTTTGATTTGCATTTCTCTAATGATTATTGAGGTTGAACATCCTTTAATGTGTTTGTTGGCAATCTGTATGTCTTCTTTGGAAAAATGTCTATTTAGGTCTTCTGCCCATTTTTGAATTGGGTTGTTTGTTTTTTGATATTGAGCTGCAAGAGCTGCTTGTATATTTTGGAGATTAATCCTGTGTCAGTTGCTTCATTTGTAAATATTTTCTCCCATTCTGAGGGTTGTCTTTTCGTCTTGTTTATGGTTTCGTTTGCTGTGAAAAAGCTTTTAAGTTTCATTAGGTCTCATTTGTTTATTTTTGTTTTTATTTCTATTTCTCTAGGAGGTGGGTCAAAAAGGATCTTGCTGTGATTTATGTCATAGTGTGTTCTGCTTATGTTTTCCTCTAAGAGTTCCTCTAAGAGTGCCTGGCCTTACATGTGGTCTTTAATCCATTTTGAATTCATTTTTGTGCATGGTGTTAGGGAGTGTTCTAATTTCATTCTTTTACATGTAGCTGTCCAGTTTTCCCAGCACCACTTATTGAAGATGCTGTCTTTTCTCCATTGTATATTCTTGTCTCCTTTATCAAAGATAAGGTGACCATATATGTGTAGGTTTTTCTCTGAGTTTTCTATCCTGTTCCATTGATCTAAATGTCTGTTTTTGTGCCAGTACCATGCTGTCTTGATTATTGTAGTTTTGTAGTATAGTCTGAAATCAGGGAGCCTGATTCCTCCAGCTCCATTTTTCTTTCTCAAGATTGCTTTGACTATTCGGGGTCTTTTATATTTCCATACAAATTGTGAAATTTTTTGTTCTAGTTCTGTAAAAAAATGTCATTGGTAGTTGATAGGGATTGCATTGAATCTGTAGATTGCTTTGGGTAGTATAATCATTTTCACAATGTTGATTCTTCTAATCCAAGAACATGGTATATCTTTCCGTCTGTTTGTATCGTCTTTAATTTCTTTCATCAGTGTCATAGTTTTCTGCATACCAGTCTTTTGCCTCTTTAGGTAGGTTTATTCATAGGTATTTTATTCTTTTTGTTGCAGTGATAAATGGGAGTGTTTCCTTAATTTCTCTTTCAGATTTTTCATCATTAGTGTATAGGAATGCAAGGGATTTCTGTGCATTAATTTTGTATCCTGTTACTTTACCAAATTCATTGATTAGCTCTAGTAGCTTTCTGGTAACATCTTCGGATTCTCTATGTATTTTATCATGTCATCTGCAATCAGTGACAGATTTACTTCTTCTTTTCTGATGTGGATTCCTTTTATTTCTTTTTCATCTCAGACTGACATGGCTACAACTTCCAAAACTATGTTGAATAATAGTGGTGAGAGTGGACATTCTTGTCTTGTCCCTGAACATAGAGGAAATGGTTTCAGTTTTTCACCATTGAGAACAATGTTTGCTGTGGGTTTTTCATTTATGGCCTTTATTATGTTGAGGTAGGTTGCCTCTATGCCTACTTTCTATAGAGTTTTTATCATAAATGGGTGTTGAATATTGTCAAAAGCTTTTCCTGCATCTAATGAGATTATCATAGGGTTTTATCCTTCAATTTGTTAATATGGTGTATCACATTGATTGATTTGCATATACTGAAGAATCCTTGCACTCCTGCGATAAACCTCACTTGATCATAGTGTATGATCCTTTTAATGTGCTGTTGGATTCTGTTTGCCAGTATTTTTTTGAGGATTTTTGCATCTATGTTAATCAGTGATATTGGCCTGTGGTTTTCTTATTTTGTGACGTCTTTGTCTGGTGTTGGTATCAAGGTGATGGTGGCCTCTTAGAATGAGTTTGGGAGTGTTCCCCACTCTGCTATATTTTGGAGGAATTTGTAAAGGATAGGTGTTAGTGCTTCTCTATATGTTTTATAGAATTTGCTTGTGAAGCCATCTGGTCCTGGGTTTTCTTTTGTTGGAAGATTTTTAATCCCAGTTTCAATTTTAGTGCTTGTGATTGGTCTGTTTATATTTTCTATTTCTTCCTGGTTCAGTCTTGGGAGGTTGTGCTTTTCTAGGAATTTGTCCATTTCTTCCAGGTTGTCCATTTTATTGGCATATAGTTGCTTGTAGTAATCTCTCATGATCCTTTGTATTCCTGCAGTGTCAGTTGTTACTTCTCCTTTTTCATTTCTTATTCTGTTGATTTGTGTCTTCTCCCTTTTTTTCAAGATGAGTCTGGCTAATGGATTATCAATTTTGTTTATCTTCTCAAAGGACCAACTTTTAGTTTTATTGATTTTTACTATTTTTCCCTTCATTTATTTTTCATTTATTTCTGATCTGAACTTTATGATTTCTTTCCTTAGGCTAACTTTTGGGGTTTTTTTTGTTCTTCTTTCTCTAATTTCCTTAGGTGTAAGGTTAGGTTGCTTATTTGAGATGTTTCTTATTTCTTGAGGTAGGATTGTATTGCTATAAATGTCCCTCTTAGAACTTCTTTTGCTGCATCCCATAGGTTTTGGGTCATCGTGTTTTCATTGTCATTTGTTTCTAGGTATTTTTTGATTTCTTCTTTGATTTCTTCAGTGATTTCTTGGTTTTTTAGTGGTGTATTGTTTAGCCTCCATGTGTTTGTATATATATTTTTTTCTTCCTGTAATTGATATCTAGTCTCATAGCATTGTGGTTGGAAAAGATATTTGATGAAATTTCAATTTTTTTAAGTTTATCAAGGCTTGATTTGTGACTGAAGACATGATCTATCCTGGAGAATATTCTATGAACACTTGAGAAGAAAGTGTATTCTATTGTTTTTGGATGGAATGTCCTATAAATATCAATTAAGTCCATCTTGTTTAATGTTTCATTTAAAGCTTGTGTTTCCTTATTTATTTTTTCATTTTGGATGATGTGTCCATTGGTGAAAATGAGGTGTTAAAGTCCCTTACTATTATTGTGTTACTGTTACTTCACTGATTAAAATTAATCTTAAAAAAACTGAGCACCAATTTCATGCTATGTCTTTCCTAATTGCTGAGATTAGAATAGGGAATGAGGCACAAATTTTATGGTCTCGAAAGAGAAAGTTTTGTAAATATCAAGTATGATAAGTGGAGCAAAGTTGTAGAGAGGAAATGTCCAATGGAACCCAGAGTTGGAGGCCTTATATCAGTTCTGGTAGACCAGGAGCTTTTCTGGTGGTAGAGGTGTTTTTTGTTTGTTTGTTTTTAATATAAAGGGGAAGTGGGGTTTTTGAGGAGAATTATAGTGGCTTATGTTGAAAGAAAGAATATTTTACATAGAGATTGTTAATTTTGTCCTAGTGGTGAGATAGAGCATAATAAGTTCAAAAGCATTACAAATAGTTTGTTTTATCTAGAGCAGGTGCTGTCAAACATTTTCTATTAAGGGCCAGATAGTAAATATTTTAGGTTTTGTGAACTATCAATCTCTGTTACAACTACCAGAGTCATAACAAGGAGATAGGCATAGACAATATTCAGACAAATTGGCATGGCTAAGCCCTAATACAACTTTATTTACAAAGCAGTCAGTGGGCAGTATTATCCAGGGATTGAAACCCCTGATCTAGACGGTAGAGGGCAAGGGGGTTTTGAGAAACTTGGGACCACTGAAACAATCAGGGGTCAGACTATGAATCATTCTGAATGGGAATGTTTTAGTTCCTCCTTTGTCATTAATGAGTGTTCATTGAAGGCTACAAGCAAGGTAAAAAGATCATCAGATCTGTAATTTTATCTTCCTTTTTCTAGTTACACAGTCATGTAGATTAAGGAGGTGAAAAAGGGGCAGATAAACCAATTAGGTAGGCACTAAAGTAACTAAAGCAAGTAAGAATGAGCTGAACTAAGCAACAACAGTGAGGACTGAGAGGTGAGGTTATTTAGAGACGTTTAAGAAGGGACTGAGTATGAGTAGAAAGGAAGGCAATGAGAAAGATGAAAATCAAAAATGATGCCAGGATTCTGGCTTGGGAAACCAGATGGTGTGAGGTCATTCACTAAGAACAGAGACATGGAGAGAGGCTGAGTTTGAAGGTGAAGATAACAAGTTTGGTTTTGAATATGTTGAGCTAAGAGTGTCCATGTTTCATCTAAATGGGAATTCCTAGTGTGTAAGGTTGTCAGATAAAATACAGGTCACCTAGGTAAATTTGAATTTTAAATAAACAATAAATAATTTTAATATAAATATGCACAAAATATTGGAAAAATCTAAACCAAATATAAATTTTGTAATGACCTACATATAGCTGATAATGTAAGCTCTGTTGCTAACCAGCTTTCTGACCCTGGCCAAGTTAACTTCACCTCACATTTATATAATGTGGAGACTCTGTTAACTGATTTTCTTTAGCCTTTTCTGTTTTAAGATAATAATATGTAACTATGAATACACTTTCTTGAATATATTTACTTATGATTTTTGTACTGTTATCTACTATGAACAAAATTTATTGTAATTTCACAGAGTTTGTTGCCATATTGAATTTTTAGGGAAGAACAAATTGTCCTTTGCACGCAAAAGTGTCTCTGGCTCTGCTATTTTCCATGCTTTTATAAAAATTAATAGCCAGCCATCCTGATATATAAATGTTTATTTCTGTAGTACCACTTTCTCTTATTCATTCACTTTGGTCACAGCATGCTATATTTGGATCATAAATTTTTATTTATACTCAAGTCACGCTGAGGAGATATTTATCCACTTGAAAGTATTTGATACATTACAGTTCTGAATGCTACAGGTGCCTACCAAACAGCAAAATTATTTCTCCCTATTTTTATTCTCAAGGGAACTTCATATTTGAGAAACAATCACATATGATTCATACATAGGTTTTAGGCTCCATTCTAAAAAGCTGGTTTACAGAAGGTAAGAAACTTCTCCATACACCAGCCTAATGATGTTAAGGTCCATGACCTCCACAATTTTAAGAATGATCATAAAATAAATTTAATTATATTTTGATAATTTAATAATACTGATATCTACAACCAACTATATTGTAAAGCATTCAATATTGTTATCACAATCACTACAGATAGTGAAACAGAAGTTCAGGATGACTAAATGATTTACCAAAGGTACTTCCCCCTGTGAATGAAGGAACTAACTGAATACAGGTTTTCCAGTCTCAAATCTTATTCTCTCCCCATTGTACCATTCTGTCCTTCTGATTTCATAGGCTTTCTTCACAAATGGTGAGTCATTTTCAAGGAAATTATACAAAGTTGTGATATAAAGAACATTAGGGAAATCTTAGACAGATTTAAAAAGAGAAGGGTCAAGTTTTCCACTCTACCAGCTGAGCTATAGCTGGTGCACTTCAAATTGTTAAGTGTCTCTCAAGTGTTCTTATCACAAAAACAAAACAAAACAATAACAACAACAAAGGGACAAATGGTCAAACTGAAAGTTGTTGGATATGACTATTACCTTGATTGTGGTGATGGTATCACTGGTGTATACATATGCCCAAACTTATCAAATTGTACATGCTAAATATGTGCAGTTCTTTGTATATTAATTAAAATTCAATACAGTTGTTATAAAATAAAAGAGAAAAATAAAATAAAGAGAAAGGACAAATTTCTATCTCTTAAGGAGTTAGAAATGATCTGAGGTTAGGATGATCTGAAGACATAAGTTCAGGAGTTAGGATGATCTGAAGACGTAAGTTCAGGAATGGATACAAAAAATATTGAATAGTATTTATAATTAAATATCATCTATAACACTGTGTTCTCTTACATTATTGATGAATCAGTATGCATCCAGAAGTGGGCAATCATGCTTTTGAGAGCTTTAGAAACTAGCTATGGAAACAATACTTGAAGAAGTTTTAGACATTTATATTGGAGAAGAGGATATCAGTAAGGCTGAATGACGTATAGAGAGTGATTCATTCTTTGTGACATCCTAAAGACAGCACTAGGATCATAGATTAAAGGAAAGTAAAAGGATGAGAAAGTAGAGAGAAGGAAGAGGAGGAACAGAAGGGAAAATTCAAATCTAGTAAGCACCTCCTGTGCACTAAGGAGTTTAAACATGTAATCACCATGCTTCTAGTAATTTACTCAGAGGTTCTGAGTGGAGAATTTGATAGGCATTCTACTTCACTCAGTATGCATTTACCTTCTAATCAATGTTGCATTAAAAAGTTCAAGAAACTGTGACTGTCCCAAAGAGTCAAAGACCTCAGTATAGATACCAAGCTAACAAATATATTTTTTGCTTCCCCATTTTACTAAACACTTTATATTTTGATGTCTGAAGATGAAGGATGAGGTAAACATTTGTTAGGTTTTACTCTCCAGCTTCTCTTTCCTTTTCTTCTGATACCAGCCTCTCCAATTTTCCTTGGTAATTCTTCTTTCCCTCAGTTGCAGTCTATGTGGGTTGGGTGGTTCAGATTTCTTGCTGTTGCATGAGTGGCTGTAACTTTAGGCAATGGATTCCATTTGCACATCCCTATGGCTATGTCATTACATGGGTCACAAGAATGGTTTTGGTATCTAGTTTTGGGCAATGAGTGTCAAATTGAAGTCATCTTTCCTTCTTCTTTCCTTCCCTCTATTTTCCCTTCCTTCCTTCCTTCTTTCCTTCCTTCCTTCTTTCCTTCCTTCCTTCCTTCTTTCCTTCCTTCCTTCCTTCCTTCCTTCCTTCATTCATTCCTTCCTTCTTTCCTTTCTTCCTTCCTTCCTTCCTTTATTTTTCCTTTCCTCCTCTTTTTTTTTCTTTTTAAAATATATGGTTGGAGAATGGGGGAAGAGGAAGGATAAGGGCACAAACTTGCAACTAGTAGATAAACAAGTCCTAGAGATCACAGTATAGTGGTTATAGACAACAGAACTGCATTATAAACATCAAACTTGCTAAAAGACTAAAACATAGTTATTCCCACCACACAAGAAACTTTGCTTACTGGATTCAATGCTATGAAGACATGAACCTAGAACTGCTAGAGACCTCATATGGTGCAACTATGAGACAGAATTCTGTAATTATACCAAACAATTATCTTAAAGATAATCAGATCTTGAAGAGAGAAAAATATGATGTCAATGATTCAACTTCCTTTAAGCTCTTAGAGGTAACAAAGGGGGAAGCCAGGCCCACCCATGAATTTTATAGACAGCTAAAAACTTGTTTTAAATGATGTTGGTTTGGGGATGCTTTCCATCATTTATAATTAATCGTCATAAGGGAGTGTCCTCTACTTTGACACTCTTGAACTATGTCATTCCTTGTGTTACACCTTTTGTTTTCCAAACTCTGGAACCCATCAACTCTAATATGTAAGTCATTGCAACTCTCTTCCATGAGTGGTTATAAATATATCTGCAGGTTCAGCTTTTTCAGATTCCACATATAAGTGATATCATACAGCACTCATCATTCTCTGACTTACCTCACTTAGAGTAAAATCTTCAAGGTCTATCCATAATGTTACATGTGGCAGGATTTCCTCCTTTCTCATGGTTGAATTATAATCCAAATTTTTATCCATTCATCCCTTGATGGATACTTAGATTGTTTCCATATCTTAGCTATTGTGAATAACAATGAAGTTATTATTATTATTAACAGGAGTGCAGATATCTCTTCCATATCCTGTTTTCATTGCTTTGGATATATACCCAGAAATGGAATTGCTGGATCACATTGTAGTTCTAAAAACAGAGAGTAAATTGGTGGTTCCCAGAGGCTGGTAGCTAGGGGAAGAAGAAAGAGATGACAAAATCTAAATCCTCTCAAAGCTTAATGTTGAGGATCCCTGCCAGTGGTTTTCTTTTATGTAGCAAAATTATTAGAGAAAGGTAGAGAAGGAGAGACTTTTAGCAAACGCAAAAGCTCTAAAGCAGGAGAGAGCATAATATCTAGGAGCAGCAGAGAGATGGTAAATGTGGCTATAATGAAGGTAGCAAGGAGGTTCTCATATGAAAAGTGACCAAAGAAAAGAATAAGGGCTAGGCTTTTTTTATCATGGAATGAAATTTGTTCTTTATCTTAAATGAAATGACAAGTTGTATGGGCTGGATTGTCTCCCCTCAAAATTTATATGTTGAAGTTTCAACCCCTAGTACCTCAGAGTATAACTGTATTTGGAGATAAGGTCTTTAAAAAGGTGATAAAGTAAAATGAGCCCATTAGGATGGGGCTCTAATCCAATATGATCGGAGTCCTTATAAAAAGAGGAAGAGATACCAGAAATGTCTTTGAATAAGAAGAGACAGAAACACCAGAGGATGGCCATATGAGGACCAAGCAGGGGGAAGACATTTGTTTATAAGCCAAGGAGAGAGGCCTGGAACAGATTCTTCTCTCATAGACCCCGGAGGAAACCAACTCTGCCTACACCTTGATCTTGGACTTCCAGCCTCCACTACTGGGTGAAAATAAATTTCTGCTTGTTAAGCCAAATCTCTCTCACTCCCTCCTTTTCTCTCTCATCTATTTCTGTAGGTAACAATCGGTGTAGACAGAACACTGCTTCAAATCTGAGTTTTTCTACTTAGTGTGAGTTTTGCTACTTAGTTAGTGTGATATTTGTTTATACTGCTCCAGAACTGTCCTTCTATAAGCAGGAGTACAACTCAATGCACAATGACTGACATGTAAGGCATGTAAGGAATATTCAACTATCACTCATTGGATTAATTAATTAATTAATACCTTGACATTTAAAAATTAATCTGCACTCTTCTCTAATTATTGTATTAATTTTATTCATAGTAATACACAGGGATACTTCGCCCCCACTCCAAATGGCTGAGAAATGCACCAGTGAAGTGACCAGTCAAAAAAGAAAAAATAATTAGGGTAAGAGCATTAAAATTAGCAATATTCTCAGAAATTATCTAGACTCCTCAGGATTACCATATATTCCGATTTTCCTGGAAACATTCTGATTTAAACTTACTATCTAGAAGTAAATATAAATAAACCTCTTTTTACTTTCAAGGGTGTCTGAGTTTGCAAAATAAATTAGATGAGATACTAGACCTATTGCCTGTTAGAGAAGAAACAAAGCCCTTCCCTAGTATTGCCACATGATGGGTGGCTCAGGGAATCATTATATGTCTCAAAACATTCTTGAACTCACACCCTAGAAAGTATATATCCTTATATTCCTCCTTCTCCCACCCATTATTCCACAGAGCCGTAAGAGCAAACACAGACTGATCTTATTTTTACTTTTCCTTCTCTCTAAATAGAATTCCTGTGAATATTTGAAGACCACTATATATTCCCATTCAGTCTTCTAATTTTTGCACAAGATTTTCCTAATTACATTATTTTTTTCATAATTTGTCATTTCCAGATTTCTCATTATACTGAGCACCCTCCCCTGGATGAACCCTAAATCACCAATTACACCTCAGAATCTCACGGTATCTTTTCTCTCTTTCATTATACATTTTACATTTTGTTTTTTCTTGTTTAATTTCTTTCTCCCTTTGTTTCTCTCCCATTCATGAAGAAGGGTCAGTCAACTCCCTGTTCCTGCCCTTCCAGTCTGTCATGTTCTTGAACTTTACCTCTGCTATCATTTCATTTCTCTTGTCCTATAGCTCTGTCCCTTCCTCAGATTACATTTTCAATCACTGTTTCTATCTTCTGAGTCCTCTCTTCTCTTCCTCTTTCTCCTATATCACCAACAGGGTATCACTAAGCATGAGCCTGTTATTAATACAGTACCACACTTCTCCTTTGTCACTGAATTACTGCCAGTTTTGAGCAATATGAGTAGCAAGGTCAGGCTGTCAAAAACTGGAGTACAAATTGTCAAATCTAAGGGTAACAGGACCTGTTTTTATCCATATTCTGCTTCCATTTTCCTGCAGATCACCTTGTATTTTAAAGTTCTGTGTAGTAATATTACAGATTTTCTTGTTAGCATCACACCTAGCACACAGCAGAGCTGATCCCTGAAAAAAAATGAGTAATGAGATTTTGGTGAGATTCAAGGTGTGAAATTAACCCAAATAGAAAATGTTTGCATTCTGAAGAAGCCGGGAGGAATAAGGAGCATTAAATTGTAAAGACAGAATTGACCTGCCATATAGATGGACATTATTTGGAAGCTGAGTGGATAAATCTAGAGTTGGAGATATCAAAACACAGTAGTTTATGCACTTAAATGGTCCCTCATTAAATTTGTGGTTATTTGAATAGACCTGTTGAATTACTCATTGAAACATACAATTTAGAACTATGTATGAAATTCCACAGGGGTGTATTTACTAGATTTTATAAGAACTATTTTATTTTGACATTTAATTAAAACAGCGTTTATTTAAAGGAAATAGGTAGCACAGGCATTAATAAGGTATGGAAGCAGTGTTTCTTTTCAGATATTAAGCAGATCTGTGGTATGGAATTCAGTCTTACTACAGTGGACTAATTTGACTAAGACATAGAATTCTTACTTAAAATATTAGTTATTCGGTGCTGCTAATCCACTTCCTTTCCTTTTCTTTTTCTTTATCCTCCTCTTCCTCCTCTTTTTTGTTTCCATTTTTTTTTTAACATCTTTATTGGAGTATAATTCCTTTAAAATGTTGTTTAGTTTCTGCTGTATAACAAAATGACACAGCTATATGTATACATATATCTCCATGTTCCTTCCCTCTTGTGCCTCCATCCAACTCTCCCTATCCCACCCCTCTAGATGGTCACAAAGCACCGAGCTGATCTCCCTGTGCTATGCAGCTGTTTCCCACTAGCTATCTATTTACATTTGGTACTGTATATATGTCAATGCTACTCTCTCACTTTGTCCCACCTTACCCTCTCCCCTCCCCATGTCTCAAGTCCATTCTCTAGGTCTGCATCTTTATTCCTGTCCTACCCTTAGGTTCATCAGAACCATCTTTATTTTTAGATTCCATATATATGTGTTAGCATACAGTATTTGTTTTTTTTCTTTCTCACTTACTTCACTCTGTATGATAGATTCTAGGTCCATCCACCTCACTGCAGATAACTCAGTTTCATTTCCTTTTATGGCTGAGTGATATTCCATTGAATATATGCGCCAAATCTTCCTTATCCTTTCATCTGTTGATGGACACTTAGGTTCCTTCTGTGCCATGGCTATTGTAAATAGTGCTGCAGTGAACACTGTGGTACATGACTCTTTCAGAATTATGGTTGTCTCAGGGTATATGCCCAGTAGTGGGATTGCTGGCTCCTATGGTAGTTCTATTTTTAGTTTTAAAGGAACCTCCATACTGTTCTCCACAGTGACTGCATCAATTTACCTTCCCACCAACAGTGCAAGAGGGTTCCCTTTTCTCCACACACACCCCAGCATTTATTGTTTGCAGATTTTTGGATGATGGCCATTCTGACCAGTGTGAGGTGATACCTCATTGTAGTTTTGATTTGCATTTCTCTAATGATTAGTGATGTTGAGCATCCTTTCATGTGTTTGCTGGCAATCTGTATGTCTTCTTTGGAGAAATGTCTATTTAGGTCTTCTGCCCATTTTTGGATTGGGTTGTTTGTTGTTTGATATTGAGCAGCATGAGCTGCTTGTATATTTTGAAGATTAATCTTTCATCAGTTGCTTCATTTGCAAATATTTTCTCCCATTCTGAGGGTAGTCTTTTTGTCTTGTTTATGGTTTCCTTTGCTGTGCAAAACCTTTTAAGTTGCATTAGGTCCCTTTTGTTTATTCTTTGTTTTTATTTCCCTTTCTCTAAGAGTGGGGTCAAAAAGGATCTTGCTGTTGTTTATGTCATAGAGGGTTCTGCCTATGCTTCCCCTTAAGAGTTTTATAGTGTCTGGCCTTACATTTAGGTCTTTAATCCATTTTGAGTTTACTTTTGTGTATAGTGTTAGGAAGTGTTCTAATTTTACTCTTTTAGATGTAGCTGTCCAGTTTTCCTAGCACCACTTGTTGAAGAGGCTGTCTTTTCTACATTGCTTTTTCTTGCCTGCTTTATCAAAGATAAGGTGACGATATGTGTGGGTTTATCTCTGGACTTTCTATCCTGTTCCATTGATCTATATTTCTGTTTTTGTGCCAGTACCATACTGTCTTGACTACTGTAGCTTTGTAGTATAGTCCGAGGTCAGGGAGCCTGATTCCTCCAGCTCCGTTTTCCTTTCTCAAGACTGCTTTGGCTATTCGGGGTCTTTTGTGTTTCCATACAAATTGTGAGTTTTTTTTGTTCCAGTTCTGTGAAAAATGCCATTGGTAGTTTGATAGGGATTGCATTGAATCTGTAGATTGCTTTGGGTAGTGTAGTCATTTTCAAAATGTTGATTATTCCAATCCAAGAACATGGTATATCTCTCCATCTGTTTGTATCATCTTTAATTTCTTTCATCAGTGTCATATTGTTTTCTGCATACAGGTCTTTTGTATCCTTAGGCAGGTTTATTCCTAGCTTTTTATTCTCTTCGTTGAAGTGGTAAATGGGAGTGTTTCCTTAATTTCTCTTTCACATTTTTTATTATTAGCATATAGGAATGTAAGAGATTTCTGTGCATTGATTTTGTATCCTACAACTTTACCAAATTCATTGATTAGCTCTAGTAGTTTTCTGGTAGCATCTTTAGGATTCTCTATGTATAGTATCATGTCATCTGCAAACAGTGACAGCTTTATTTCTTCTTTTCTGATTTTGATTCTTTTATTTTCGTTTTCTTCTTGGATTGCTGTGGCTAAAACTTCCTAAACTATATTGGATAATACTGCTGAGAGTGGGCAACCTTGTCTTGTTCCTGATCTTAGAGGAAATGGTTTCAATTTTTCACCACTGAGAACGATGTTGGCTCTGAGTTTGTCACATATGGCCTTTATTATGTTGAAGTAGTTTCCCTCTATGCCTACTTTCTGGAGAGTTTTTATCATAAATGGGTGTTGAATTTTGTCAAAAGCTTTTTCTGCATGTATTGAGATTATGGTACGGATTTTATCCTTCAATTTGTTAATATGGTGTATCACATTGATTAATTTGCACATACTGAGAAACCTTGCATTCCTGGGATAAACCCCACTTGATCATGGTGTATGATCCTTTTAGTGTGCTGTTGGATTCTGTTTGCCAGTATTTTGTTGACGATTTCTGCATATATGTTAATAAGTGATGTTGGTCTGTAGTTTTCATTTTTTTTGACGTCTTTGCGTGGTTTTGGTATCAGAGTGATGGTGGCCTCGTAAAATGAGTTTGGGAGTGTTCCCCACTCTGCTATATTTTGGAAGAGTTTGAGAAGGATAGGTTTTAGCTCTTCTCTATATGGTTGGTAGAAGCCATCTGGTCCTGGGTTTTTGTTTGCTGGAAGATTTTTAATCCCACTTTCAATTTCACTGCTTGTGATTGGTCTGTTTATATTTTCTATTTCTTCCTGGTTCAGTCTTGGAAGGTTGTGCTTATCTAAGAATTTGTCCATGTCTTCCAGGTTTGTCCATTTTATTGGCATACATTTGCTTGTAGTAATCTCATGATCATTTGTATTTCTGCAGTGTCAGTTGTTACTTCTCCTTTTTCATTTCTAATTCTGTTGATTTGAGTCTTCTCCCTTTTTTTCATGATGAGTCTGGCTAATGGTTTATCAATTTTGTTTATCTTCTCAAGGAACCAGCTTTTAGATTTATTGATCTTTGCTATTGTTTCTTTCATTTCTTTTTCAGTTATTTCTGATCTGAACTTTATGATTTCTTTCCTTCTGCTAACTTTGGGTGTTTTTTGTTCTTCTTTCTCTAATTGCTTTAGGTGTAAGGTTAGGTTGTTTATTTGATATGTTTCTTGTTTCTTGAGGTAGGATTGTATTGCTATAAACTTCTCTCTTAGAACTGTTTTGCTGCATCCTATAGGTTTTGGCCCATCGTGTTTTCATTGTCATTTGTTTCTTGGTATTTTTTTATTCCTCTTTGATTTCTTCAGTGATCTCTTGGTTATTTAGTAGGATATTGTTTAGCCTCTTTCTGTTTGTATTTTTTACAGTATTTGTTCCTGTAATTGATATCTAGTCTCATAGCACTGTGGTCAGAAAAGATGCTTTATACAATTTCAGTTTATGTAAATTTATCAAGTCTTGATTTTTGACCCAAGATATGATCTATCCTAGAGAATGTTCCATGAACACTTCAGAAGAAAGCATATTCTGTTGTTTTTGAATGGAATGTCCTATGAATATCAATTAAGTCCATCTGCTCTAAAGTGTCATTTAAAGCTTGTGTTTCCTTATTTATTTTCATTTTGGATGATCTGTCCATTGGTGAAAGTGGGGTATTAAAGTCCCCTAATATTATTGTGTTACTGTCAATTTCTCCTTTTATGGCTGTTAACATTTGCCTTCTGTATTGAGGTGCTCCTGTGTTGGATGCATAAATATTTACAATTGTTATATCTTCTTGGATTGATCCCTTGATCATTATGTAGTGTCCTTCTTTGTTTCTTGCAATAGTCTTTATTTTAAAGTCTATTTTGTCTGTTATGAGAATTGCTACTCCAGGTTTCTTTTGATTTCCATTTGCATGGAATATCTTTTTCCATCCCCTCATTTTCAGTCTGTCTGTGTCCCTAGGTCTGAAGTGGGTCTCTTGTAGACAGCATATATATGGGTCTTGTTTTTGTATCCATTCAGCCAGTCTACGTCTTTTGGTTGGAGCATTCAGTCCATTTACATTTAAGGTAATTATCAATTACCATTTACAATTAAGGTAAATGTATGTTCCTATTAGCATTTTCTTAATTGTTTTGGGTTTTTTATTGTAGGTATTTTCCTTCTCTTGTGTTTCCTGACTAGAGAAGTTCCTTTAGCATTTGTTGTAAAGCTGGTTTTGTGGTGCGCAATTCTCTTAACTTTTGTTTGTCTGTAAAGGTTTTAATTTCTTCGTCAAATCTAAACAAGATCCTTGCTGGGTAGAGTAACCTTCATTGTAGGCTTTTCCCTTTCTCACTTTAAATATGTCCTCATACTCCCTTCTGGCTTGCAGAGCTTCTGCTGAAAGATCAGCTGTTAACCTTATGGGGATTCCTTTGTATGTTATTTGTTGCTTTTCCCTTACTGCATTTAATATTTTTTCTTTGTATTTAATTTTTGATAGTTTGATTAATGTGTGTCTTGGCGTGTTTCTCCTTGGATTTATCCTGTATGGGACTCTCTGTGCTTCCTGGACTTGATTGACTATTTCTTTTCCCATGGTAGGGAAGTTTTCAACTATAATCTCTTCATATATTTTCTCAGACCCTTTATTTTTCTCTTCTTCTACTGGGACCCCTATAATTTGAATGTTGGTTCATTTAATGTTGTCCCAGGGGTCTCTGAGACTGTCTTCAATTCTTTTCATTCTTTTTTCTTTATTCTGCTCTGCAGTAGTTATTTCCACTCTTTTATCTTCGTGGTCACTTTCCATTCTTCTGCCTCAGTTATTCTGCTATTGTTTCCTTCTAGAGAATTTTTAATTTCATTTATTGTGTAGTTCATCATTGTTTGTTTACTCTTTAGTTCTTCTAGGTCTTTATTAAATGTTTCTTGTATTTTCTCCATTCTATTTCCAAGATTTTGTATCATCTTTACTCTCATGACTCTGAATTCTTTTTTCAGGTAGACTGCCTATTTCCTCTTCATTTGTTTGGTCTGATGGGTTTTTACCTTGTTACTTCATCTGCTGCATAGTCTCTGTTTTCTCATTTTGTTTAACTCCCTGTGTTTGGAGTCTCCTTTTTGCAGGCTGCAGGTTCATAGTTCCCATTGTTTTTGGTGTCTGCCCCCAGTGGGTGAGGTTGATTCAATGGCTTTTGTAGGCTTACTGGTGGAGGAGACTTGTGCCTTAGTTGTGGTGGGTGGGGCTGTATCTTTTCTATCTGGTGGGCAGGGCTGCATCTGGTGGTGTGCTTAGGGTGTCTATGAACTTAGTATGATTTTAGGCAGCCTCTCTGTTAATGGGTGGTGTTGTGTTTCTTTCTTATGAGTTGTTTGGCAAGGGGTGTCAAGCACTGGAGCTTACTGGTCATTTGGTGGATCTGCGTCTTAGCATTGAGATGGAGATCTTTGGGAGAGCTCTCACCAATTGATATTACATGGAACCGGGAAGTCTCTGGTGGTCCAATGTCCTGATCTTGGCTCTCCCACCTCAGAGGCTCAGGGCTGATACCAGGCCAGCACACCAAGACCCTCTCAGCCCCACAGCTCGGAACAAATGGGAGAAAAAAGAAAGAAAAAAAGTAATAAATAAATTTTAAAAATAAATTATTATAATAAAAAAATATTATAACAAAAATATTTTAAAAGGATTTTTAATAAAAAAAGAAGAGAGCAACTGAACCAATAAACAAATCCACCAGTGATAACTAGCACTAAAAACTATAATCAGATAAACTTAAAAATCAGAAAGAAATCAGTCACAGACAGCAAACCCCAAGTCTACATTTGCTCCCAAATTCCACCACCTCAATTCTGGGATGATTAGTTGTCTGCTCAGGTATTCCACAGATGCAGGGTACATCAAGTTGATTTTGGGGATTTAATCCACTGCTCCTGAGCCTGCATGGAGAAATTTCCCTTTTTCTTCTTTGTCCACACAGCCCCTGGTGTTCAGCTTTGGTTTTTTCCCCACCTCTGCATGTAGGTCGCCCTCAAGCATCTGTCCCTCACCCAGACAGAAGGGGCTTAAAACAGCAGCTGATTAAGGGGCTCTTGCTCACTCATTCCAGTGCAGGGAGGGGTAGAGTAGTTATAATTGGAATGTGGGTCAAGCTGCAGCAGCAGAAGCTGGGGTGATGTTGCAACAGCCTGAGGCACAGTTGTCCCTGGATCATGAGACCCTGGCAGTGGTGGGCTGCACATGTTCCTGGGGTGGTGGGGTTGTGGATAGTGACCTGTGCTTGCACACAGGGTTCTTGGTGGCTGCAGCAGCAACATTAGCATTTCATGCCTGTCTCTGGTGTCCAAGCTGATAGCCATGGCTTGCACCTGTCTCTGGAACTCTTTTAGGCAGTGCTCTGCTATCTTTGGGCAGACAGGGAAGGAATCCCCTATCCTCACGCACCCCAAAACAATGGTCTTTTGCCTCTTAGGCAGGTCCAGATATTTTCCTGGACTCCTTCCCAGCTAGTTGTGGTGCACTAGCCCCCTTCAGGCTGTGTTCACACAGCCGACCCCAGTCCTCTCCCTGGGATCTGACCTCCAAAGCCTGAACCTCAGCTCCCAGCCTCTACCCACCCCAGTGGGTAGCAGACAAGTGTCTCAGTCTGGTGAGTGCTGATTAGCACCAATCCTTTGTGCAGGAATCTCTCCACTTTGCCCTCTGCACCCCTGTTGCTGCGTTCTCCATGGCTCCAAATCTTCCCATCCACCCACCCTCTGTCTCCGTCAGTGAAAGGGCTTCCTAGTGTGTGGAAACTTTTCCTCCTTCACAGCTCCCTCCCAGAGGTGCAGGTCCCGTCCCTATTCTTTCGTCTCTTTTTTTTTTTTCTTTTGCCCTACCCAAGTACGTGGGGATTTTCTTGCCTTTTGGAAAGTCTGGGGTCTTCTGCCAGTGTTCAGTAGGTGTTCTGTAGGAGTGGTTCCACATGTAGATGTATATTTGATGTATTTGTGGAGAGGAAGCTGATCTCCACATCTTACTCTTCCACCATCTTGAAGGTCCCCCTCTATGAAGAAGTATTATCTGTTTAGTGCTCCATATGTTACTGGCACTCTGCTAGGCATTTTCACACATTTTTTAAACTTTCAATTTTAAGATAATTTCAGTCTTCTGAAAGAGTTGTGAAAACAGTACAAAAAATTCCCATACACCACTGGTTGTCAACTGGCAGAGACTTTATGCCTTCTTCTCTGAGGATGTTTGGTAATGTCTGGATAAATTTTTAGTTATCACAACTAAGAGGGTGTTGCTACTGACATCTAGTGGGTAGAGGCCACGGATGATGCTAAACATCCTAGAATGCACAGGGCAGCACTCCACAATGAAGTGTTATTCAGCCCCAAATATCAACAGTTCTGCGCTTGGAAAACCCTACCATTTGTCCTTCATCCACATTCCTCAAATGCTAACTTCTTATATAGTCACAGTACACAGATTATATATTATAATTATATATATATATTAATTATATATAATATATTTTTTTCATGACCTGACACTTTTGAAAACCATTGGCCAGACATTTGATGAAATTTCTCTTGATTTTGTAGAATATATTTTTAAAATTAAGGTTATGCATTTTTGATAGAAATACCACAGAAAGGATGTGTCCATCTTGGTGAATCATAGAAAGAGGCAGACAATGTTGGTTTTTCCATTAGTGTTAGTGAGGATGTTAACTTTTATCACTTGACTAAGATGGTGTCTGCAGGTTTCTTCACTGTAATGCTACTATTTTTCCCTTTGTAATTAAGCATCCTGTGAAAGTTACTTTTAGATTATGTAAATATCTCATATTTCATCATACATTTATCCATTCATTGTAGTAGTCATTAAAGATTCTTGACTGAAAAACAAAAGTTGGTTACTTTAGAGTTTGAGCAATGCTTTTTTCTATTCCCATCAATTTAAAAAAAATATTTATCAGTTGGAATTCTCTTGTAAAAAAGAGCTTTCTGTCATCTTCTATGTATTTGTTTATTCAATTATTCATTGATTTCAACATAGACCCAAAACATTCTATTTTTTCCCTAAGGTTATATTTGCTTCTTCTCCTTTTTCTTCTTCTCCTCATCCTCCTCCTTCTCCTTCTTCTTCTCATCATCATGATCATCATTATTATTATTATTATTGTTATTACTGCTATTTTGCTCAATGTGTACCATATTTGGCCATTGAGAGCCCCTATAAGTTGTCTTTTATGCATTTTTGAAATGCCTTCACCAAGTTTTGAGGACTTCCTTCCTTTCTGGTACTATGAGATATTACAGGCTAATCTTGTACTTTCTCTCCCCTGACCCTGGAATCAGCCATTTCTCCAAGGAGTTCTAGTTTTTCATTTGAGAATGGTATTTAGAAACCAAGCTTTAGCAGTGTATGTGCTCAATGGTATTGGGTATCATTGCTTCTAGTTTCTTTCAGTACAAAGAATTAAGATATGCATACACACATTTATATTTCTAAATCTACTATCTATCTATCTATCTTAAAACAGACATTTAATACATATACCTCCAATTTCAACACAACTCCAAAAGATTCTACCCTTTCCTCTTTCCTTATTTGTAATTTTCTTCTAGACAGTGAGAAAGGTGGCTTTTATTATTTGCAATATATTTACTTATTAGCTCCATCATCAAATACAAATAAAATAGTTTTAGCAATTCTAACACATATCACTGTGAACACACACCTACTAATCAACATAAAATATTTGTGTATAGTTTTCTTGATCTTTAGTCTTTGAGTATATAATAAAAAACTTTCCAAAGTTACCTTATTTCCCTCTTCTCATTTAGTATTTTATGCTATTTATTTGTAATACAATTATGTCTATTTGCTTCCTATGACATTTTATTTGTGGCTTCCTCTTCATTATTGCTAATTTTAGACATGTTTAATTATAAAAATATTAAAAGTTAGAATTATACAAAAAAACTGTATTCAGAGAAGTGTCACTCTCCACACCCAACCCTTCTACCCCAGTTCCATCCTCCCATCCATCTCACTCTGTTTTCATTCACCTCTGTAGGTAAGCAATCTTTGTGATTTCTGATTTATTCTTCCAGTGTTTCTTTTCACACAAATGTGCAGATACATGTATATTTTCTTATGCTAACTTTTTACATAAATGAGAACATAATATAGCTATACTTTTGTTGTAGACACATTGTTTTACTTAATTCTTGAAAGAATCCTTTGAAATATTAGAATTAAAGTTATTTGAGAGGTCGTAAAAATGATTTATGAAGAAATTCTTATAATTGTTTCTGGACAATCTCTTACCTCTAATAGATCCACAGTCTCTGTTAAATTAAATTTAATGTTAAAGTTGTATTTTCCCAAAATGTTCATTGAAATTACTTATCTACTTTCTAAAAATCTTTATAGTCTTTCTGACACACAAAATACAGACTTATTGGCCTGACATAAAAGAATCTATAAGTTCTGACCATTTTATGGTCTCATCGTTTGCCACTCTGATTCATAATCTCAGTCCTCAAATATTCCTTGCACACACCCTAAACTAAAGTCACAGTGAACAACAGTATAAAACAGTTTTCCAAGCACATCAATTTCTTTCATGCCTAGTGAATTTTCACAGGCTGGTTCTTCACTGATTAGTGAGGGATCTGATTGGAAAAATCCTCTAGGCATTTAACACAGGTAAATGTCACCTCTTGTGTAACAAATGTACTCTTTCCCAAAGAACAAATGAGGTTTATTCTTCTTGATCCTATAATTGCAACTTTTACATATTTTTGTCATTTTGCATTTTAATTTTCTGCTTTTCTCTCTTACGAGTAATCATCTTTAAAGCAGAGTCCAAGTCATAGTCCTCTTATGAATATCTAAGAGATTAAATAATATCTAGTATTTTTATGTGGCCAGTGAATTATATATTGAATTCAATACAAATCAAAATAAGCACATTTTAGTGATAAAAGTCAATAATAGAGATTCTTAAATTTAGATGTGAAGTAACTTTTTATAAATCTCTGTCTATTTTCTATAAAAAATGCTGTAGAAATTCATTCTTCTTATAAAACTCATTTTATGTTTTAAATACCAAGAAAACTTAGGGTTCTATTTGTTTTCCAGCACAGATTTATTTTACAATATTAATTTAATTACATTTTTCTTTCAAATGGATGGCATAATTTTTTAAGATTCTACTTTCAGATGATCTAGTGACAATTGATTTTTATTCCTAAGCAGCATACGTTCTGTTTCTTTCAGGTAGCAACTCCCAATAAACACTGGATAAGTACACATTTCTCTTACTAGTTTTTTTAGTTTTTTATGGAATTGAAACCTTCCCCATGTGCAGGGTTTATATGTAACCCAAGTATGTCCAATAAGGTCATATCATACTCCTTCTTCCTATGATTGATTTAAGAATAAACATGGGATCCATCTAGAGTAGATAAGAACCAATTCTGTGTAATGCTTTTGTTGAAATGCTAAGAAAGTAAAATTCACTCATGGTGAGGGGATTGCAGTGAAGACTGACTGTAAACCTGGCACTTCTGGCAGACATGTTGTCCCCATGAGAATGGAAGCTTCATGGAGGAATGCAAAGCCAAGGATGGAAGAAGCAAGACAAAACCCTCAGGTTATTAGTTGAGCACCTGAAGCCAGCTCTACTACTGTACTTTTCAGTTATGAAGTCCCTGTCTAGATGGAACAAACAGAGAAAGGTGTTGATAAAGGCAAAAAGAGAAATCCAAGCAGCAAAATGCATAGAGCAGGGGTTGGTTTTGTTTTGTTTTGTTTTGTTTCCTGTGAAGAGTCAGATAGTAAATATTTAAGGCTTTGTGAGTAATATGATTTGTGTAAACTATTCAGCTCTGTAGTAATGGGGAAATAGCCATAGATAATACATAAATGTGTGTAGTGTGTTCCAGTAAAATTTTATTTATGGACATTAAAATTTGAATGTGAATAATGTCATATTATTTTCATGAGTTTCTAAACGTTATTCTTGTTTTGATCCTACCTAGACCTTTAAAAATTACAAAAATATTTTTAGTTCATAGGCCATCTAATTACAGGCAGCAGTAATCATTTGGTCCGTGGGCCACATCTTGCTAAATCCTGTTCTAGGGTAGCATGAACCCTTACCTGCGACATCAGGAGAGATAACATTTACAATTTCCTGGACTAGGTTTCTGATTTTTGGAACTTCCTTTCAGGCAGGGATACTGGACAACTAGAACAGATATGATGATATGTATATGCAATATTAATCATAGTGTTTGTGTATTCATATGGGGAATCTATAGCACAGAGAAAAAAGGGTATCAACATGACTCAGTAATAATTAAATGGTTAAAGGGTTAAATTAAAAGAACATTTTACATGTAAATGAGCCCCATGATAGATTAATCTCATTAGTGGCTCAATTTCTTCACTTTTGTCTATAGTCATACTCTTTGCCATATGGCTTTACCAACAGAAAACAACTCTCAGACATGTGAACAGCTTAGCTGAGATCAGAGACATTACCTGTCTGACCATCCAGATGCTTGAGCAAATAAGCACTTATTTTTTGCTATGCTACAGATGCGTTGTGGCTTTTTCTTATGCAGCATTATTATTTCAAATGTCAATTGTTATGAAACCTTATGTAATGGAAAACAAAACTGGACTGGAATAAAAATGTTCCAAGGTTGTGAAACAGTGTTCTTTCTTGTGGCTACAAAAGAGAGATGAGCCAAGAATATCGTGGGGATTTCACTACATCAAGTGAGGTTTTAGGTAAAGGCTGAACTGCACATGTACTGCCCCGATGTCTTAGTATGAGAATGCCACTTTATAGTAAAAATTTTATTAAGAAAAAAAGAAACACATGGAAATAAGATAAATAGTAATTAGAGGAGGAACACCAAGTGATCTCAAGGGCTCCACATTGGAGGAAGGCATCAAAAAATGTTTGTGTCGCAGAGAAGAATGAAGTCTTAAGGAACATAATTTGAGCTTAGAATAAAATGGTAAAAGTGAGTCTAAATATCCCAGCGCAGATTGATTGTACCTCCTATTGACTTTGATGAAAGTCCATGTCAGTATTAGTAACACAACTGCCAAGCACACAGTTTTGCCTGTGCTGTTTGATGGCAAAGTGATCTGGAAATATCCTGGGATTGAATCACTGCAAAGGCTTAGTCTCTCAGTTATCTGTGCAAGAGATGATCAGAAGAAACTAGCAGCTACCTGTTTAGATTTTTCCCCTGACCCAGTATTAAGATCTTCTGGGAGTGCGGGGAGGATATGGGAGTAGAACAGTGATGATAATAATGATAATGACATCCACATTTATTTAGTTCTTCATGTTCCTGGCACAGTGAGTGCTAAGAAATTTAACTGCATCATATCAGTACACCATCATAACACATTAAGTATTGTCGTTCTTATTAGTTTAGAGGTAATGAAACTGAGCTTTATGAGGCCAAGTCATTTACCTAAGCTCACACAGCTAGTAAGTGAAGGGGAAGAGCCTTTAATAAAGTTTGAGTTTGAGCTTTAGTACTGGCAGAGAAGAGGAAATGATTAACAATTTTTAGTGATCAGAGAACCTGTACAAGAAAGATGCTTGTTCTGGGTCTTTAAGAACGTATAGTCTTTATATAACGTATAACGTATATCTATACGTTAGTCTTTCACCATTAATTATGATGCTACTGTAGATTTTTCATAGATGTCCTTTATCAAGTTCAGAAAGGTTTTTCTAGTGTTTCTAGTATTTTGAGTGTTTTTATAAAAAAAGGAATTTGGATATTGTCAAATATTTTTTCAGGACTATTGAGATGATCATGTCCTTTATGAAAATGTTGTATTACGTGAACTGATTTTTAGAGTGTTAAAGCAACCTTGCATTTCTGGGATAAATCTCATTTGGCTATAGTATACAATTTGTTTTATATGTTTATGGATTTGGGTTGCCTAATATAGCGCTGAGAATTTTCCACCAATATTAATACATAATTTTGGGTTGTAGTTATATTTTTTTGTGATGTCTTTATCTGGTTTTGATTAATCATTGTTCCCAATAAACTTACTCAAATATCTTCAGAGGTCAAGCAGCTAACAAACAAATCTAAAAAAATTACACTTAAAAATTGTAAGGAGTGGTGTAAACCAGAGGTGACCTCAGAGGGCAAACCTTCCCTAAAGGCATTTCAATTCAAATAAAAAATACAAAACTAACTAAAAACAACGAGAGCAGTACAAATTAAACAGCAATACAGATAAAACAACAAAACACATAAAACATTGCTTTCGCCTCTGGGGGCCCAGAGTCAAATTTCAGGTCAACAGTGTTTACAATTCTTGACTTGCTGTATGGTATTTATGTGTATTGATGTGATGGGACTGAGGTGGGGAAAGTATTTGAGGTGTTATGGTAAATATAGTAGTTCCCCTTAACCACAGTTTCACTTTCTGTGGTTTTACTTACTTTCAGTCAGCTGCTGTCAGAAGATATTACTTGGAAAATTCCAGAAATAAGCAATTCATAAGTTTTAAACAGCAGGCTGTTCTGAGTAGCATGATGAAATCTAGCACTGCCCTGCTCTGTCCCACCTGGGATCCCAACCAGTGACATCATTGACTCCTGATATATATTGAAGAGGATCAAACATAGTATGAAATGTCTTTATTTATGTTTTGAAGAAGTTTTGGAAATAGATAGTAGTGATGGTTGCCTAACATCATGAATGCAATCAAAGACACTGAATTGTACACTTAAAAATGATTAAAATGGCAAATTTTATGTTATATATGTTTTACTAAAATTTTTAAAATATAGAAAAAACAAACTTTGTAGTTAGAATGGAGAAACAAATTTGAAAGAGGAGGAAAATAATCAAGGAATGCGTTTAAGATGGAGAGGGTCCTCATTAAATCCTCACAATCACCTCAGTGTGTTAGGAATTGTTTCCACATGTAGAAACTGAGACCCAGAGACATTCTGAGACAAAAGTTGAAAGATACTCTAAATCAGAGCTGGGAGAGAAGTTTTCTTTCTTACACTAAATTAAGAAATGCATTTGTTCCCAAACTCATGTCCCTCTACTTCCTCATTGCTCAATTTTGATGTTTAATTAATCTTTGCTTTTCATTTTGAAGTCTTAGATATAAATTGTCTTTTTTCAACTATGCATGAAAATTCCCATCACCAGAAATATTAACAATGCTTTTATTGTAACACTGCAATTATGCCATATATAGCAGCAATTACAGTACATACATTAAAAGAGTCATCATATTGTCTGAAATTTTTGGAAGAAAAGACAATTAAGATATTTTCCAATTTAGGTTGTAGTTATTCCACTATTCATCAAATTGCCTATTAAATGGATATTGTGACTTCTTAGATTAAAAAAAACACTGCAGAGAATGAATAATAAAGGAGGATTTTCCAAAAAAATTGTAAATTAAAAAAAAAAGGTCTAATTTGTGGGATTCATATCAGTTTCATTATTCTTTTTGCAAACTCTTTCTGGTAAGTAAAAAGAAATCTTTGATACTTAAATCCTTATAATAGAAGATCTGCAAAGATAAGTATAATCAGAGGAAAAGTAGTACCTTCAGAAATGAAGTACCTTTGACAATGCTCTAATCACATTAGGCAATTGAATGCATTTGTCCAGAGAGAATGAGTTCCAATGACTAAGATTTAGTCATTTTGATATTATAAAAGAAACCCACAAACTCCCTGATCAGTTAAAATGGAATTGTCTTGAATTTACAATAATAATTTCTAAAATTGGACCATAAAAGTAGAAGCAAGGCAATGCAGTGTTGGAATAATTTTGATGAGCTTATATCTTTATAGTGTGAAAATATGTCTGGTATTTATCTCTGAATGGCCAGTAGAAGTTTTAACACTTGCATAGATCAAAATAATAATCAGTCTTATGAAATTACTTTATTTCATGTAGAAAACTACCTTTGCTAGTTTAATTTTGGAATGTTCTTTCAACACATCTTTCTGTTCATGGTCATCTACGTGTAATTCACTCCACAAGCATTTATTGTGAATGTAGTCAAAAGAATGTGTTGTGCTTCAGAAAGTTGAATAAGACATTTTAGCATAGTGAGGAAAGGGGATAATAAGTTTGAAGTTCTAAAGCCTTGGTTGTACTAATTCTATGACCTTAGAAATGTCTTATACATTTATTCAATATAAATTTCTTAATCTGTGAAAATGGACAATTTGTCTCACATGGCTATTATGAGAATTAAGTAGGATAATCCACAAAAAGTGCTTATCACAGATCCTGGATCATGATATATGTGCTCTATAAGGTAGCCCACTTCCTCTGTCTTGGCTGCAATAAGTTCACACTGGTGAAAACAATTGAAATTTTCAAAAATTGGTAAACTTTCTGATATGGACCACATTTCATGTATATTGCATGCATTGATCATTTACTAATCTATCCAACAAAGATTTATTGAAACTTTTCTATATGATAGACCTATACAAATGCATTTGTGATACTGAGAAAATAGCACCAAACAAGAAAACAACCCCAGTTTCATGGAGCTCACATTCTAGCGTGAAAGACAATGACTTAATGAACTGATAAATAATATTAGCACACATATTTATGGTGCTTGCCATGTGCCGGGGACTGATCTAGACATTTAATGCACGTTGACTCATTTAATCCTATAAACTACCTTTTGCAGAAGACACTCTTATTTTCATTCCCAATTTACATTTGAGGAAATTGAGTCAGAAATGTATTAAATAAGTTACAGAATCAGTATGTGGCAGAGCTGGGGTCAAATGTAGGCAGATTGTTTTTCAAACACTGTCTTTTACTGTTGTTTCTTTAGACACATAGGAATTTAGCTTGAGTGTTTAGCTGCACAGAGAGGTAGGAAAAGAGACAGCTGCTCATTCATGGCAAGCAATTGGATGCTATTCAAAATGTAATGGGAGGCTATTAGAAGGTTTTAATCAAGAGAGTGATGAAAACAATTTAGGTTGTATAAATTTAATCTAATGGTTATGTAGGGGGAAAGATTCAGGGAGAACTATGAAAAAGAGTTACAATTTGGTTTTAGAAGTTCTCCTGGAAAAATGATGAGAGCTTGGACATATTAATGATGTTGGAGACAGTGAGAATGTGCTGATGTAAGATCCATATGGATGTTTAGCCTATAGAGCTTGCTAATGGGTTCAGGGTAAAGAGAAGAGAGCTGCCAAGAATGAATCTTGTGTTTTTGTCTTGAGCAACTGCAGAGGTGTTGCTGTGATTTGTGGTAGAAAAGTGAGTGGAGTGGTATAGGGAACAAGAGTTTTGTTTTGGATTTGGTAAGTTTGACATGTGTACCTAAAATCCTCTTAGATACACAAATCTGGAGCTTAGTGAAAAGTTCATGGTAGTGATAGAAATTGGAATCTAACATTATATAGTGGTCTTTAAATATATGAGATCAAGTAAATTCTTATAGTGAGAAAGTATGAGAAAATGTAGATAGAAAAAAAGAAAATTTAGGACCAAACTTGCTCAGCATCACATGTAATGGGGATATGATCTACATTTTAGACTATGCTTTTATATTTTTATTTTATATATATATATATATATATATATATATATATATATATATATATATATCCTTCATATAAACTCCACATATAGTACTAGTATTAATACTTTAATCAAGGCATATGCAAAGCATTTGCAGATGCTAAAGAGGGAATTAACACTAATTTCTTTCCCTAAACTAATATAAAAGGGGTAATATTTTCCTTGGAACTGACAAATACTAACGAGTTCCTCAGAGTGACAGAAATGGCAGGGAGAAGTGGCAAGCATTCTAGACAGAGAAATCAGTAGAAATATAATGAGCAAAGCCACCATGGAAAGAAGTGCTTTGAATTAAGGAGTGTGTGTGTGTGTGCGCGCGCACGCGCGCGCGTCTTTCCCATGGGGAATGATTCATTAACTGCAGTATATAAAGTATAGGAGCACAAAGGCAGTTACTTGAAAGGACATGAAAGAAAAATGAGATCAGATTTTATAGTTTTATTTTTTGTCACACAAATGAGTTTGCACTTTAATATGTAGGCACAATAGGGAAATTGAAGGCTTATCAACCAGAGTAGCATTTTAGAGTTATCTGTGAGGAACACAATTTTGACTCCTAGAGTAAATAAGTTATTTTTGTTAGTTCAGCATCCTTACTTTGAGGGAAAGCCTTGCTCCACAGTTAAATGGTTCTGATGGAACTATTGATCATCACACCTACCCTTACTTTGTCCAGAGGGATGAATAATGGATTCAGATTGAGATGTTTATAATACACCAACCCACTTGGCCCTCTGATCACATGGGCAGCAATTCATGTCCTTTTCTTATATATTACATAGCTACCAACGTGATGAAGCCCTCTTTTCACTGGAGCTCTAAGTTGGGACTACAAGAAGATAAAACTACCGTGGTTGGATCCCAAGTTGTCTGAAAGAAGCCTGCAGAGACAGAATTCTGAGGCATAATTCTGGACCTAGTCATTCCTGGGACATTTTTCTCACCTAGACATCACAGTTAAATGAATGGGTAAATCCCGTTTATCCTTGAGTATATTTGGATCCTGTCTACTAGACTGCAGTGGGAAAACCTGGGGACATTAGCTGGTTATGTAAATAATCCTGGTAAGAAACCAGGAAGCTATAATTATGGCAATAAAAATAATAATGCCAAAGGGACAAATCTGAGGCATTTGGAGGGGAACTAGTGCTCTATTTAACATAAAGACTATCAGGATGTTTAGAAAAACTGAAACATCTTGCTTAAAAACTGAATGGTTTTTGACCTTTCATATGTGACCATGCCACAACTCTGGTAAGACAGAGAAAGCGAAGACAGATGAGGAAAGTGTTTGTTTAAAAGTTTAAAAGTGAGTATTTCTGGGTCCTTGTAGAATTTGAAGTACATGTAGAGGAAGGTATGGGTGTAAGCCGTAAAAAGGCAGAAACGATGACCTTGGAGCTCAAAACAATGTCTGTCTGAGCTGGAGTGTAGATTTGGGAAACATTAGCATAGTCATAATATGTGAGCCATGAGAGTTAACAAAAGTTTTTAGAGAGAGAAAAGAGGAATAGTGCAGGGAAAGAGTAAACACTATTGCATGTTCTTTGAAAATGGGGGTTAGATTTACTCCTTGGTGTCCCCCTGACATTAGCACAGTGGATTATGTACAAACGAATGACTGTGCTAGGCACAGTGCTAAGCATGGTGTCTCTGCAGTTCCCTTTAATCATCCTAAAATGCTCTGACATGTGTTTCCATTTCTATCTTCCTTTTATTAGGAGGATGATAAGCTCACTTGCAGTTTAAATTTGCTAAAATTCTAGAGTTTAATGATTCTGTATCCATTTCTGTAGGTGTGCACATGTGTGTGTATGTTTAATTAAAATAATCAAAAAGATGCTTATACCAAAAATTTTAAAATATGTTTCTACATCTCTTTTAAAATTATGCAATTATCTTAAGGTCATTTTGTTTATGCAAAATCAACTGCATAAAGAAAGACCTGTGGAGGCATGTTGGCTGCCCTGATGTCAAGTCAAAATCCATCAGGCAATGATCAGCATTAATATTTACTGTATAGCCATCATGAGTTTACTGGCTGGGCCATTTCTTATTTGGTGCTTTTAGAGTGGAGTCAAATTCACTTTTCAAAGACTATTCAAAGCATTAGCCAAAATAATTTTTGTTAAAAATATGAAGATTTAGTAGATGTACAGAGATAATTAATTTTAAATTGTTTTTTAATACCATCAGTGACTATAAATATTTGTTATTGTGAAAGAAATGGATTCAATAAAAAAAACTGCATTTGGCAGTAAATAAGTGTTGGGGAGTTCTAGTTTGTTGTTCTTATATGCTTCTGTTTAAATACTTTTATATGTACTAGAGAATACAACCATTCATGATTTAAAAATAAGTCAATAAATGAACCCCAGCATCATCTAATTTAGTCTGAAAATATTACTTTAATGTACTCCGTTTAAGGTGTAAGCTTTAAAAAATATCCTTTTTTATTTATTTTTCTAGTCTAGGAAGGCTCACTTTAGGATCAATTAATCATATTAATTAAGTGATACAATGTAACAAAGCAAATGCACTTGAAGTTGTAACAGAGCAAATGCACTTGAAGTTGTAAATAACCAAGTAGATAATGATTAACTATTTAATGACAGTTAAGTATTTTGCAAATATATGATGCAATTTAAAAATGAAACAAAAATGGTATGCTAAGAAAGAGGGGAAAATGAATGTTTGCCTTTTTCCCTATTGGGTATATCACACTCTATTGGGAAAGCAGGCATTAACTCACTTATCCTTCTAAGACTCTTTTCAGAAAACATCATCAGGAATTAAAGATTCATTATTTTATTTCACTCCTTATGAATATCAGTAGAGGCAAAGTGTGCTGTGGGCTTAGCTTTGACTCAGGAGAGAAAAGGACTTATTGTCAAGGATTTGACTCCCATTGGCTGTGTTACCTTGACTAATTTGTTGCATTTTTATGGCCTCCAGTTTCTTCAAGTATAAATTTGGAGTATTAAGCCTTTATTCCCCTCTTTCCCTAATATTTTTAATGCAGAAACCAAAAGAGATAAGCCTGGTCATCATTTATACATGCCTAAAGCTTTCACACTTTTAGTCTTTGTGCATTTAGAGGAAGCTATACAGAAATTTCTAGGAGGGAGTCTGGCTGGTCCCTGGGGCAAGGGCTCATCAAACGACCACTTCCTAGAGCAAATCCACATTCTGAAAATGTGCTCTCCTGCTTTGCAGGTCTAAACATGTGCTACTCTGGTGTTGTATATTCAGTCAGGAACTACTCATGTTCAGAAGAGACTGATGAATAAACAAACATGAAAAAAACTTTAATTTATAATAAATGTTGGCCTTTCAGAGATAGCTATTATCGAGGGTTCTCCACTGTGGTATGTCCTGGAAGCCACATAAATAATCAGAGGGCAACTTATTGATTACAGAATTAGTGATGGTCTCCAGGGATAGTTCATCCTGATGAACTGTTGCAACCACACCCCTCTCAGGTTGCAGGATGTTTGGGTCTAGCCAATTAGATCTAAAACAATGTACTAAAGACGACGTGTATGCACATTCCTGTTCTCTGCCTCTGGTTTTTATAATCTCTAAGCTTTCCTCTTTCATTCAGATCATTTCCTCAGAAAATGCCTTTCTGTTATCGTGTTAGTCAGGCTAATTAAAACAATGTGTTCTCCAAAGTCATCTCTGCTTCAGCAATCTTGTGAATTAATTCTACATAGATGATTCACATTATCATTAATTTAGGAAGTAAAAGCTAATTTTAGTTCAAATTATGGAGACATACCACTTTTAAGCAAATAAGCATTCATAACAAAAATGTGTTTACTATTTTTATTATTCCTCCAATTATTTACTCTACTTACTCCATTCCACGTTAGGTATTATATGGAATTTCCTTCTTTAGTTTTTAGAGATTTAAAACTGAAGCTTAGAGAATTGAACACTTTTTTCAAGGTTAGACAGCTAGTAAACCAGTAAGTTGCCAGAGATGAAATTTGAGTCCAGGTTGAGCAGAGTCCAAATTTTTAGCCATTATGGTATTTTAGAAAATAAAATCACAATATCGTTTGATAATATATCTGAGAGCCCTTTATGGGTTGATATGTAAAATGGTCATTTCATATTTCCATGACAAAAATAATACCATATCATCTGGATTGATTTGCAATCACACACATAGTATATTATTTGCTCCAAATGCCTTTATCAAAAGGTGTGCTTGATTCTTTTGTTTCTTTGTTTAAATTATTTGTTGACTATTTGTAGGAACAGTATAGTTGGTGGGCAGAGTAGAGTTTCGGAGTAAGAAAAACTTGTCACATGGCCCTATCACTTACTCGCTGTATGAACTTTGTTAAATTACGTATCCCACTTCAACGTTGCTAAAATGGAAAGTTTACTATTCTAACACATATGACTTCACTGTTAGGCCCTGGAGTCCAAAAAAAGATAAAAAACAAAAAATAAAGTAAAATAAAAGTTGTAGCTTTCATGGAGAGAATAATTTAATGAAGACGATATGTAATAATTAAATAAAATTGTATTGTTGCAAGAAACAAGAACAAGCAGTGCTGTGCTGGTAAACTGGCTCTATGGACAGAAAAATACAACTTATAATGTCGGCTGTACCCTGTGGTATATATACTCCCACCATGGCTAATTTCAAGCTACCAAGTTGCCCACAGATTTCCTGAATGTTTTGTAATCTGTCCTTATGATCCAGTAGAAGCAGATTCCTACCCACACTGAGTGTCTGGTAAGGAGGGTTTTCCTACCAAGACACTTCTATAAACATCACATGTAAATTGCCTAGTGTAGTTGTTTTTTGTTTTTTTTTAATCAGCACACATTTCTGTAAACACCAACGCCTTTTTATTCCACGGGTCTTCTTAAGATATCGTCTGCCTCTGTTTAATAAATTTAAGATCTATGTGAGGGTTAAAGGCTAGAAATTTTTTCTATCTGTATTGAGAGTGTTTTACAGACCTTGGTTTAAATGACACTATAAAGCATTTGTATTGGTGCTAGAGGAGTCAGAATATATAAGAAATAGAAGGCAAAAAGGTTTTTAAAAGTCCCAGGAGCAAAAAATAATATACATGCTGTGATCGATAGATGGGATAAAATGGTTATCTACAGGGCATTAATTTTCTCTAAGCATTCATGGTCCTCTCTGGAGAGTAAGTAAAATCAACATTTTTCCAACCCTTTGTGTTGAAACTTTCATTTATCTTTTGCCATCCTAACTTTGCTTTTCCATTCCTCTTTTCTAATATCCTTTTCAAATTCATTATAATGTCATTCTTACTCTATATTTTCCCTGGCTTTCCATCAGACTCTTGGTTTTCATTTTTTTTCTCCTTTATCTTAAATCATTACTATTCCTTTTTTTTTCTTCATTTTCTTTTTTCTATTAATTTAATTGCAGAATGTAATTCTCTAGCTTCTGCTTTAACTTTAATTTAGAGGCAGTGTCTGAGCTTGATGAATGCTGACAACTGTGTATGTCCATGTAACAACCACCTCAATTAAGGTAAAGACATATTTATCACCCCAAGAAAGTTCCCTCACATTCCTTTTCAGGTGACCCTGTGCCCCAAGGCAATTATGGTCCTGATGTCTATCACCATAAATAGGTTTAGCCTACTCTTGAATTACATACAAATGTAATCATGTAGTATATATTCTTTTGTGCCTGGCTTTTTAAAATTAAATACAATGTTTTTCAGATAATTAGTTTTGTTGCTTTTATCAACATTTTATTCTATAATTGCTAAGTAAGACATCATTATATGAATATATTATAATGTATTTATGCATTCTCTTGTTGATATACATTTGCGTTGTTTTCAGTTTGGGCCACTTATGCATAATGCTTCCATGAACATCCTTGTTTAACTCTTTTCTAGGTTATACGTTTGCTTTTTTTTTTGGTAGGAGCATACATAGCTTGGGATGAAAATGATGGATTAGAAACCAGATGTCATAAGAAACTACCAAACCATTTTTCAAAATGGTTATGCCATTTTAACTCCTATCAGCAATGTATGTTCCAGTTACTCTGCATCCTCATCACATTTACTGTTTTTTGTATTTTTAATTTTAGCCCTTCCAGTGGATACCCAGTGATAAGTTATTGCAGTTTCAAATTGCAATTCCCTGAAGGCTGTACAAGCTGTACAGGTACAGCCTGCGCCAAGTCTGTCACAGCCCATGCCTTGTGCTGTGTGTATCCACCACAGCTTTATAAACATTTGGGGAGAAGTTCCTTCAGTGTTTCCTGTTGGACTTGCTTTCCGAGAAGAGACTTAGACTCGGAAGGTTGGCCGGACACAGTATAGCCCTTTACATTTTCTTCAATTGATTTTGGGCTTCAACTGATATTCATCAACTTCTTCCACTGCCATTATAAATTGTGCTTGCCCTAAGTTCTCTGCTTTGATAATCCCAGTGATTATTCAGTAGTGTCATACAAACTGTCGTTCCTGAAGGTGACTAAGTACTTCATTATAATACTCGTCTCAGTCCAGGCTTACTGCACATGTCCATTCATAGATGATAGCCCCTATTCTTACCTTTTGGACCCTGAATACAAGGAATCCAAAGTATACATTGGAAGCTGTAGCTTCTACTTGAATGGAATACTTGAGTTTCCTCTCTCCACCCTTTTTAAAGTCCAACTCCAGGTAAGCACGTAATAGAATTCTGTCCACTGCAGGCACATACTTAATGAACTGCCCCATCTTGGACTTATTCTCCTTTATCAGCTCTGCTATGTAACCCTGTACAGCTGTGAGTAGAGAGAAGGATACTGGTAAAACCATGTTGGGTAGTAGGGGGACTTATTGAACGTGATAGCATGTTGATGAAGCTTGCTTGTGACCTCTGGCCATTTTTGAGCTCCGTCCTCATATACCATTTCCATCCTATTATTGATGGCTGCTGAGCCACATCACATTTTGACTTGGTGGGTGTGATAGGACAAAACTGATGGGCAGTTCTGAATGCATAATCACTTAGTATTCTATAATCATATTTTCCATCTCTACCAGGACCCACTAGCATGCCAGGGACTGTTTATCAAAAGGTATGCCTTTCTTCAAAGCATAGGGCATAGTTTTGCTCCAGATATGTAGGAATCTCCATTGTGATTCTCCCACAGGGACTTACCATAAATTCCACAGTATATCTTACTTTTGTCTAACTTAGTTCCCTAATGCAATGTTTTTGAGATTCTTCTATGTTGTTGCATGTATCAAGAGTTGTTCTTATCTATTGGTGAATAATATTTAATTGTATGAATAAATAAAAATTTATTTATTTTTCTATAGATGAACAATTGGGTTGTTTTTAATTTGGGACTGTTATAAATAAGGCAGCTGTAAAATACTCTTGTATAAATATATTTTTTGATCTTAGGTTTTATATTCTTTTGTGTAAATACCTAATACTGATATTTCTGGGTCATAAGACAGACCTCTGGAAAATTTTCTAAGAAATTGCCAAACAGTTTCACAAAGTGTTGTAACATTTTAACTCTGACCAGCAATGCATTAGTATTCCAGTTTTTCTACCTCCTTATTAACATTTGCTATTATTGATCTTTTAAAATTTCAGCCATTCAGGTGAGTGTGTAGAGTTCTTTTATAGTAGCTTTAAATTGATATTTCCCTGATGACTCAAGATATTTAAAACCTTCACATGTGTTACTCTTTTGAGAAGTGCCTGTTTCAAATATTTTGCCTTTTTTCCCATCAGTCATATAGTATAGTTGAAGATGAGCCCCCAGACACCAAATTTGGTTTGGATTTTCAGACCAATGATGCTACACATGCACTAGGAGGGTATGAAAAGATTTATGACAAAAGGAGGCTCTCTAGCAAGGACAGGACAGGGTCCAAAATGTCTTGAGAGGGCAAGACAGGGAGGCCAGCTTGGGGTTCTTATGGTGGTGGGAGGGTAGGACTGAAGTGATGGTTTCCTTGCCCAATATTAACTACCTGCAAGTACCAAGGCAGCAGTACCTGGGCTTTCTCATCAGCATGTCTAGTTGCAGAGTAGCAGCCAAGGAAGAGAGTGGAGGAGGGTTTACAACTTTCAGCAGTCAAACATCAAAAATGTGCTCAGACTTTTTGTTATAATTATTTATATTTTTAATGATGATTTTAGGGAAGATATATGTAATGTGAAAATTTTCCAAGTCTGGTTTGTTTATCATTTTTTAAATTTCAAAGAAAAAGAATTTATAATTTTGATGAAGTTTAACTCAACATTGTTTTTGTTACTTTTACATTTAGTGATCTTTGTGATCTGCCCCCAAATCCTTGCCCATTGCAATATCATAAAGATATTTTCCTATCTTTTCTTCTAGAAGTTTTTGACTATGGTTTTAGGTCAGGCTAATAATCCATTTTGAATTATTATTTTCTGAATCATATTAGGTAGGATTTGAGTTTTCTGTTATTGTTTTTCCATGCAGATATGCTCTTGTTCCAGAACCATTTGCTTAACAATAGCTTTGTCTTTCTCATTGAAATAACTTGGTAGCTTGGTCAAAATCAGTGGACTGCATATGTGTGGGTTGACCAGAACTCCCTGAGTTATTTCATTGATCTATTAGTTGTCCTTAAGGTGATACCACATTGTCTTAGTAAGGTTTCATAGTAAGTGTTAAAATCAGGAAGTAAAAGTCCACCAACATTTTTTCTTCTTTATTGAGGTTGTTTTGGCTATGCTCAGCCCTTTGCACTTCCATGTAAATTTGAGAATTAGCTTGTCTATTCCTTCAAAAGAGGCTGATTTAGTTTTGATAGGGATTTCATAGAATCTATGAATCAATTTTGAAAAATACATCTTAAACTATATTCCAATTCATGAATTGAGTACAGGCAGTCTTCGCTTGGCTCAGCACTGTTTTGCACAGATTTCAGTTACCAGGGTTTTGAAGTTCTAGGTCAAAAGGAAAGAGTAGACTGAGCCACTAAAAGATAAGGTCAATGAAAATGTGGGCCTCCCAAAATATAAAGATATTGTTTTTCTTCCATGTAGAAATGTTTTCTTTTAATCTGTTATGCTAGAGTCTATCTGATCT
The DNA here is from genome assembly GCF_009873245.2 of Balaenoptera musculus. Classification (NCBI taxonomy): domain Eukaryota; kingdom Metazoa; phylum Chordata; class Mammalia; order Artiodactyla; family Balaenopteridae; genus Balaenoptera; species Balaenoptera musculus. The sequence continues at coordinate 100,432,287 of NC_045789.1, forward strand.
TTAACTTTACAAGTTTGTCCTTTGGGTGGCACAGAGTGAAGGATGAGAAGGCAATGGAATAAAGCATTGAGCCTCGCTACAGTTAGGTGAGCATCAGTTTTTCCTTCTGCTTTGTTCCTAGGACCAAACTCTTTGTCTACTTCACTTTATCACAGTGACCATGGGACTAGGAAATCCCTGGCTTTAATTAGATGCATGCTTTCCCTTTCAATATTGAGTCCTGTCCCTAAGTACCATTCTGAGGCTTGGTGGCTGCCACACACACACTTTGTATTGACCACCTGCTTGCTGAGGCCTCTCCAAATTGAACTTGGTCAGAGGCTTCCCACTCACCAGGACCTCCACACTGTACGCCTTGTACTTCATCTAAAATTGCTGCTCACTTTGTCCAGATATTTTTCAGACAATCAGACAAGGAATCCAGAAAACATAGTTTTCCTGTTAATAATATTAATGCATATATGTTGAATATTGTTTTAAAAGCACTAAAATATACAATGAAAAGATAGCTATTGCTATCAAAATGGCCTGCAATTTTTATAAGGTTATACATATACACATACATATCATTCTCCATATGTTGGTTTTGAAAATGCTATTGTATTTGCTTACTGCTTAAACCACACGAAAATATTCCCCTTCAAAAAATACAAACATTAAGGCTAAATTCTGTATTAAGAGCTGCCTCAGCTGAGGTCTCACACTTTCTATTACCCATGTCCAGTGACTAAGCATGACCCCAGGCATATGGCCCAACACAGGACCATTCAGAGGTGCCGACCTCACTACAGAGCACCTTGCTGTGTTGGCTGAGGCTTCCTATACACTTTGGAGCCCAAATTCGGTTTCAGAGTCTACTTCCAAAGGACCCAACCTGACTCAATCACCTTGATCCTGACTTCCTTCACAGGCACAAGGTTGCACATACAAAATACAATCCCTAACCCTAGAGATAACCACTGTTAGTAATCGCTGTACATTGTTATTGCAGACAAACACACATGCACACACACACACCCGAAGTACATGGTATTTGTTATGGACTAAATGTTTGTGTATTCTCTCCCCTTAAAATTCATATGTTGAAATCCTAACTCCCCAAAATGATGGCATTAGGAGGTGATTAGGTCCTGAGAATGGGGCCCTCATGACCTAATAGGATTAGTGCCTGTATAAAAGAGACCCCAAAGAGCTCTCTCACCCCTTCTGCCATGTGAGGACACCATGAGAAGACTGCCATCTATGAACCGGGAAGAATCAGATGCAAATCTTAATCTTGGACTTCCAGCCTCCAGAATTGTGAGAAATAAGTATTGTTGTTTAAGCCATCTGGTTTATGATAATTTGTTACAGCAGCCAGAACTGACTGAGGCAGTATTGTTATTATAATTTTTCCATAAATTATATGGTCTGTATTTATCACTGGGCACCTTTATCATTTTCTTTTCTAGAAAGTATTTTTAGAGATGTATTCATGTCTGTGTATGTAGACCTACCTCATCATTTTAAGTGTTGCTTTATTCCATACATATATACTCTTGATAGAAGACAGTTTATTTAGCTGTTTCTCCAATGACAGAATTGTACACTGTTTCCAGTTTTTTATGTCTCAACATACCAAAATGAATACCTTTGCATATGACATCTTCTGCAGAGATGTAACTGTATCCCTAGGTAGGTACTAAAAGTTAGAGTTGCTGGATCAAGGTAAAAGACTTGCTGTTATCATGTGTACTCTAGCCTTGTTGTACAAATTTAGACTGGTCAGCAGTGAATATGAGTAACATGTTCCATGTATACTCTCCCACACTGGATGTGTTCAAGTGCATTTTGCCACTTTTATCCTGTAAATTTACAGCTAATGTCTTCTTTAAAATATTTATTGGGATCCATTTACCTGTCCATATTTTCTTTTCCCTCTTTTGTTTCACTGCCATCATCCAAACTTTACAACGTACATAATGACTTCACATCTATAATCTCATTTTATCCTCACAACAGTTCTATAAAGTAGGCAGAGCAGCAATTTTTGTTAATGAAGTTTGAGAGAAAAAATTTCAATATAAATGTTCAGCTACAATATGATAACATGTAAATATATTCAGAAGTAAAATTCTGCAGTATTTATGTATATTTAATATTTTAACATTTTGTTTTGCTATTTCCTATGAACAACATTTCTTATTTCCAAACCTGGCTGTATCGTCCGTAGAAAAATATCTTAATTCAAGGACAGTTGAGAATGTTTCTTCATTTTAAATATTGCACAGTTTTCCCTCTGAGAAAATTATCTTCTTCTACTTTGTGTGTGTGTGTGTGTATGTGTGTGTGTGTGTGTGTATGCTATTACTTGTCTTTGCAGTTCCCTAAATTTAGAACCTGAAATCATTTGCCTTGTTATTGCTTAAAATAGTATAATACCATGTCTAAAAGTTATCTAAAACCTCCTGAGACTTTAATTAAATTTTTATTATTTTCTTGCTGCAACAGAAATAAAAATTTTCTTAGATAAAATATACATATAAACTTGACCCTGAAATTAACAGATCAAGTAGTGTAATGTAATTTTTAATGAGCTATTATAGGAAACCAATAGACTAAATGTGACAATTAATTGCAAAATATAATTTATGGCACTGTCATTAACTTTGAAACTAATTAGACTTTGGAAAGTTTGGTGCGGGCTTAAATAAAGGCTGATTGAAAGCCTGATAGAATATACAAATATGGTCATATCAAGTCTCACCTGTCCAGAGATATTTTTGCCAATAATTCTAGACATCTCCACTACTATAATATTTTGTAATCATCATATCTCTTTTTATTTTTTTGCTGAATTATGAATCTTAGTATTCACTTTTTTGTTAGCCCATTCTTCCTTTTTCTTATCCATGTGTTTCAAAGATTTTTATAGTTCAGTTCACTTAATGTATATTGTCTCACTGCCATTCTGGGATTATCAGAAGCCTCTGCTCCCCCGTCAGAACAAACTTGGAATATGCTATGCTTCTTATACCACGACTAGTAACCAGACAAGACAGGCTCAGCTCTCACTGACTTCAGGTCTTGTTGTAATTTTTGCCTTTGTGAATTAGTCCAGGTTCTCCACAGAACATAGAATGTAAAGATAGAAATTAGGATAGAGATAGAAAGAGAGAGAGAGATTTTAAGATATTGACTCATTTAATTGTGTGGTGGGCAAATCCCAATTCATAGGGCAGGCCAGCAGATTAAAAACTCAAGCAGGGTGTCTATGTTTCAGTCTTACTGAGATAGAAATTCTTCTTTAGGAAGTCTCAGTCTTTTTTTTAAGGCCTTCAACTGATTGGAAGAGGCCCACCCAAATTTTGAAGGATAATCTGCTTTACTCAAGGTCTACTGAATTAAATGTTAGACTCATTAAAAAAAGAATCTTCATAGCAACATTTAGACACTGCTTGACAAAAAACCTGGACACCATAGCCTAGCCAAGTTGACACACATAATTAAACATCACACTCTGCAATATGACTCAAGACATTATTTCAGGGCCAAAGAAAAAGAATGAGAAGCCAAAACAAAAGGAAAGAAAAACAAAGTCTGGAAACACAGTCACACAAACATAGAAACCTAATATTTTAATTATCCTAATTAACACTTTTTATACTTAAAATTTGTCAGGAACTAATGTGCCTATTTGCATGCCATTTCTTTCTCACTTAATTTCTTTAATTTTCATAGAAATATAGAAGAATAGTATGATTACCAGTTTATCAATGCAAGGAACTCAGGCCTTATACGTTAAAAAATGTATCCATGATCACACTTGGAAAAAAGCCTTAAAAATGTACCATCTAAAGATAATCTAAAGAATAGTAAAGTTTGATCTGGCAAGAAGTCTTGGATAAGGAAAGTTAGCTCCTTTAATTTATAAAAGAAGGAGAGGGAAATGAAATAGAGGATATTTGTAAACGGTTAATTACAATAGAATGTATACTGGTTACGGAGGGAAGTGAAAAGAGGAGGAATTGATTCACAGAAAAGAAAGGATTAGAGTTTATGTATTTGAAGAGGTGAAAAATTGCTATGATGGGCATTCTGATACAGGTGAACTGGGATGGTAGAGTGGGAGCTGGTGCGAGAGCAGTGCCCTTATTCATGGTGTAAGATCCAGATATGAGATGGATCCATGTGAGATGGTGGAAGCAGGAGGCTGAAGAAGCATGAAGAAAAAGGTTTTTGGAAGAGGTAAAGAAATTGAGGAGCCTGGTGATGTATGAGTTACCTATTTGTATATTGACAAGCCTGAATTATGATAAGAATGGTGGTGGGGAGAAAGATTATGGAGAGAGCAGTCAAGGTCTTCAACAAATGGAAGGAAATGACAGTGTGCTTCATACATAACCCCATCTAGATAGTGCAGCTAAGGGTATAGTCCTGAGGTATAACCGTCAAAATAACTGGAGGTGGAGATTGAGCAAGGAAGTAAGAAGATTTAGGGGGTGGCAATGACCCAGAGGTATTGGAGCTTAAAAGCATGCCTGAGAAGAAGGTCATGGTTGGGAGTCGAAATGGCAATTCTCCCACCAAGTACATTTTGCTAGTGTAGATGAAGCCAAACATGTGAGGTCAAAAGTATTCAGAGACCGAAAAACTGCAGACAACAATTGGTGTTATAAGGAGGGAAAACCTAAGTCTGGAGCCTTTGTCTTGGCAGGGTTGGGATGCCCAACTTTCTATTGGATGATATTTCCACAGTACCTGGGTAGATTCTACCAGAGCAGGAGAGATATCTGAAGTCAGGTTTCTCCCCACCCAATCCAGTGTATTCCTACTATGTGGGGGATTATGCTCAATTTTAACTTTTCTCATGTTCCTGACTTTGGGAGCAAAGGTCTGAAATAAATGGCAGTTTGAACAGAAAATGATACCCATGTGGTGAGCAGCAAGGGGTCACCATTATCTTCTTCCAGTTTTACAAAATGGACCATTTCTTCTTTAAATGACATGATAGTAATGTCATTCATTGCCAACTATCTGTTATTTTGATGGCAAAATTCATCACACTCCATGTCACAGATGTTACAGATCCACAGGAAGAAAATGTGTTGACATTCTTCACTCATAATATAGGACTGATTGTTTCCAACTTTAATTTATCCAAAAATACAGTTAAGAAAAGTAGACAGTGACTGATTTACAAATGACAGTGGCTGAGGGCAAGGTGGTAAGACTATAGAAAATAACCTACCTGCAATAATTGCAGGTCTTAAGGGTTTTGATGAGGTATACAGAGACATGCATAATATATTTTTTTTTCTTCACATCTTAGAGCAACTTCCAGCTCTTGGTGGTTTTATTAGAATTAAAGAAATCTAACACTGGTAAGATTCTTAGAGATTTTCTAAACCCAGTTTATCATTTTATTGATGAGGAAATTAAGGAAGAGCTCATTTGGCAAATGCCAAGATTCATGCCCATTTTGTAGGCTAGGCAAGACTCATTATTTAGTTCTTTTTCAATAAGAGTTCAATTTGGAATTTCAGGACACCAAGAAACCTGGATACCTGTAAGAGGATTATTACGCTGCTCCTTTGTTTTCTATACAATGTTAAACAAAACTCGGATATTACCATGATGATTTCAGCCCTCAGTCCCCAACCCCTCAAAAATGTTTGTTTGTTTGTTTTTCTAGAAACTAGGCATACATAGGCATTGTAGCACTCATATTCATTTGCTTCTTATAGTAAATTCACCTCATATGTAAATAGCTTCTCCAGGATTCTGATTGCTATTCTTTCCTGGGAAATTATAAGAGTAGGGGTAGTAGGACAAACCACAGCTCTTGATGCTGATGTTGATCTCAAGGCTGTAACTGATATGCCACCCTTTATTCCCTCTGCCACATATTCTGCCAACTCAATGAACCTCTGTTGCTCTAGGTGACTCGCCTGGTGGGGCAACCCAGACCTTCATCCTTGAGGGGGCTGAATTCCTGGCTATTATGCCTATCTCATAGTTTGGCTGATATATTTGTCCATTTATCATTAAAACTGATCATGAGAACACCACCAGACACCCCAGTTTATTACCTGAGTGCCAAACATATTCTTTGCTTCCTCATGATGTAAGAGAAAGTCAACATCTTCATAATTGGGGTCCATTAGCCCTGGTAGTATGATAATACCTTTCCTTGCATATTATTGTCTTGGCATGAGAAGTCTGAAGTAATCAAGTGATGGCCATAGCTTAAAGTTCAATGGGGCTTCTACAGTGTTACCAGGTGTAAACATTTCCCCTATAAGAATCAAGATCTCTAAAACCCACAGAGCCTAAATCTGGTATTATAGGGAGTGTACATTATCTGATTAGGTGATAGTGAGTGATGGTGAGTGAGGTCACTTCTACTTCCACTTTTAGTTACTGAGCAGAACACATATTCTTCCTATAAAAGAAACATATAATTATTGATTTAGGGTGTATCTTCTAGCTTCATGAATGATAACCCATCTCCAACCCAGCACCTCAACTACACACGTAAGAGGTTGATCTGCAACTGTGTTTGTCCAGGAGCTTTGAGGTGGTAGAATATGTGATAGGAGTAGTCAGAAATGCATCTGTGAGTTATTGGCAGCCAATGCTTCCTGGAACTGGGGAATGGATGTGTCAGATCTGAAGAAAAGACACAGAATCCTCAAGTGGCTATTGATTCAGCCTCCTTGATATTGAATATAGCATGATTACATGGTAATACTGTTGACAGTCATTAATTTACTGGACAAGTATTTACTGAGGACCTACTCTGTGATATCTGAGTTCATCATTAAGTGGGAAGCTAGAGAAAATGTCGTTTACTAAAATAAGTGCTAGGAAAGATGTCAGAAAGTATTAATGTGACTTTTTTGAGGGTTGGATAAGATATCACTTATGAATTTGGCTTAAATACTACTTTGTTTATACTAGTTAATATTTGTTGAATTTTCCAGTCTATATTTAGAATATTAACAGGAAAGAACAGCTATCCCAATACCTTTGACAAGTGAATGATTTCTCTGCATTTGAGAGTCTGCCTCTTTGAGTGCCCAGATTTTAAAAGGTGTATAGTTGGGGGAGATAATCAGAGTAAGGGATTACCTGTCTGCCAGTCAAATAATTTAATAAAACCTGGAATGAGTGAAGTGGTAATTGCAACGCCTGGCTCACCTTTATAAATTTGTCTGTGTATCAGTGAGACATTTTTTCTGTAAAGTAGACAGCAGATTAATCTCCTGATAGTGTGGTTAAGAAGAGATTAGAGGAGGACCCTCAGAATGTAGTGAGACTTTACACTAGCCAGTGAGGGTAATAATAAAAGAGGGTGATCAAGGACAAGAAAAGCATTCAGAGGAGTTGATGACCTGGATGAGAAACACAATGAGCATCCTAAAGGGTGTCAGGAAGCTTAGTTGGGGCAGTGAACCTGGCATATTGAAGACCATATTTTATCAAAGTAATTCCCAATCCACTAGGTGGGATAGAGCAGCAGACATGAGCATACTGCAAATAGTACTCAAATTCAGAGAGTGGCAGCAGTATGGTTCCAGGTGGTCTGTGTGTGTGAAAACCAGAGGCAAGGTATGCTCTTGAAAGAGGGATCAATAAATGAATGCCCACATAGACTAGGCAGATAGGGCAGATGAGTGATGCAAGGAAGTTGATGCAAAGGGAGTGGGAAGGACTGTGATGCCGTGGAAGGAGTATGCATACCCTTCGTGATGGGGTCAGCTAGAACTCAGCCTCAGCCAATTGTGCCTTTGTGGGAAGTGAGCCAATATTGCAAAATCTCAGACATTCTTCAAGATATTTTGGGGATATTTATTTAAATTTATATCAATTTCAGATATTTAAATGTTGGAACTAAATAAAATTTTAAAATCTGGCTGGCCAATTAACATGAATCTGAAAATAGAATGCCGCTTATAGGCTTCTGCTTTGCAACTCTGAGATAAAATTTTGGCAGAATCCTAATGTAGAGGGTATAGCCTCAGAGAAGGGCAACTGTGCTATTCAGGAATCTAAGTATTAATCAGAAAACTGAGGCACCATTCTGGTAATCAGGGCTGGAGTATCACTGCAAGAGTAAGGAAAAATCTGGAGTCCTGTGGGCAAGATGGTGCCCCCATATGTACCATATTTGTCAAGGCTAAATGACCCTTTCCAGTTTTTAAGCCTTAAAAATTGAGAGGGCTACATCCTTTTAATGAAGGACAAAAGTAAAATCCAAATTATAGTCCAAGGTGTTTATGCAATCACTCTTACTTTCTTTTATTCACTTTTCTTTGGTTATTTATTTATTTATTTTACTTCTGAGCTTAGATTTAAAACTTGCTTCTAGAAACACTGGTTTGAGAGTAACCCTTGATTCCCTTGTTAGATTTTTTTAACTTTGGATTCCAGTTGAGCTTTTGTCAATGCTCATCATACTGGTTTTGGTGCCTCTTGTGGTCTCCATCTAGAAATATGTGGGTTCCATGGAATTCCAATAATGAAGCTTTCTTCCTGGGTGCCAGTAAGGGAAGATAATTGGAAAGACAAGTCTATGTGGAATCTTTAAACTGTCAGAATTGCTTTAGGGATTCTGGGTGGGATGGAACCTCAGAACCTTGCCCCCAGGCAAGGAGACTTAGTACATTATAGGACTGTACAGATCTGGGAGTGGCACTTGCAACCTCAGGAGTTCCCTGAGTAAAATTTGAAAGTGGCCCCATACACAGAGGGCAAGGGAAACTGAAGAAAGAGGCAAACCACTCCAGTCTGGTCTGTGGCAATTTTAACAAAGAAGGGAATTTACGTACGAGGCTTTTGTTAGGTGGCAGCAAGACGAGTAGATCTCCACATGGCCCGAGAGAATTGTAAAATTTATATAGAGGCCTTAACTGGTTTCAATCACATATTCAATCCAGATAGTCTCACCAACACCTTACTCATCCCTCTTCCAAGATTGCATCCTTGAAAAGGCTCTGGCAATGGGAACTGTGGGTGGGATGTACATTCCAAGGATGAGGAGGGGGTGGGGATCCTTTTATTGCCCAAGTCCAGCTTTCAGGTGACAGCCATCACATCCCCTCAACGACCTCCTCCAAAAAGCGGGTGCATTGTTTATTCTTTCTTAGACACAATACAGAAATCTGTATTTATAGATAATGATACAACAGACTTCACAGAGTTTTTGAAAGGCTTAAATACAAATCACATCTTTAAAATGCTAGAGAGTTGATTGGCACGTAACATGGTTGATACATTATAACACTGCCTTTTACCCTCTGTCCTCCCAGCTGTACTCAAAAGAAAATAACAGAATGTTGAGGGGAATTAGCGGCATTCATTTCTATTCCAGAAATATTCTTGGTAAACATGTGCATGTATTGTTTTCTTTGTAAAAGATACCTTTCTTTGGCTTTAAATTGTACTTGATAATTTTCATGTATCATCTATTATGCAATCTACACCCACTCCCTTCCCTCCCACAAAAATAAATAAATGAAGAGGCAAATGCTAAAAACTACTTTGGTGAAAGCTAGGAAAGGCTATTAAATGACATATTATATAAGAGTATGACCCAGGGACTTTCATAAAATAATTTATCATCCAGAACTTCCTGATGATGAGTGGTATAATAAAACCCCTGAAACTACCATGTCGACTTTAGGAAAGGCTAGAGAATAAAAAGAGACAGCATGCACATTTGTTTTCAGAACCTTTCACCCTGGCTGTTTTTCCTTTCAAAATGAGCTTGGGCTTGATTTAGAAATGAACTACAAAGTCAGGTTAAGAAGAACATAATTTTGAATGCCATGCTATGGATTGTGCCAGCAACAGCACCTTCGTGGGCAAAGAACTTTTAGGTGCATAACTAGAAAAAGATAAGCCCTGGTGCAAATCTAATGTCCTCCCCTCCTTGACAGATGCATTTTCATGCACCAGAGGTATTTACCTTCCTTTATTCTTTAAGCACGGGAACAACAGAATAAAAATTCGTGTCAAGTAACTTTCACTCTCAACCCACCTGGATAGGCTGTGGTTTGATGGAAAAGGTCAGCTGCTTTGTTTGAAGGTAACCCTGACCTTCTAGAAGGAGTGGACATTGCTACACACACAGCACTAAGCACAGGTCATAGGTTAATGCAGGTTAAATTCTTATCAATTATTGAGTATTGATTTTATTGCAGGTATTTTTTTCTTCATAGCTACTTCTTAGAGGTAAGTAATATAATCTGGAGTTTACAGATGAAGAAACAAACCCATAAAAGATAATTACCCAACATACTGCTGGCTTTCAGGTGACCTTATATGATTGTGTTTCTGCATCTACTTATCTTTGAGGCTGGCTTGTAGTTGTGTATTCGTGATCTCTTTACTAACTTTTGATATCAGGGATATCCTAATTTAGAAAAATGAATTGGAAAATGACTTTCTGTGCTCTAAAACAATTTACATAGCATGAACCTACACATATCTCATTATATATTTCTAGAAAATGTGTAACAGCTAACCTATTTAACTACCTATAGTCAGAACCTTTCTGAGAAGAACTGTTTGAATATCGATAACTGATTATTTTTTCCAAAACTTTGTCCTCTTCAGGGTTTTCACTACATATTTATGAAGAAATTTATATTTTCCCATAAAGTTATCAGTATGCCACTGGTATATTTTTAAATCCAATAGCAGAAACAATAGTGTTTTTTTTTTCTTTTCTTTTCTTTTTGGTGTTTTCATAAATATCTCCCTAAGAGATGCTGGGAAAGTGAATCACCTACTGATGGTTAGTTTTTCATGATTTGCTTTCCTTTTTGTGAGCTCAAGTTAAGGATAAAGGTAATGACCCAATAAGTACGTTATAAGTAAGAGACAAAAGGAGAATGATGTTGTTATTTCACATTGACAGGAAAATCAAAACCAAAACATCCAGGACAAAATAATAAGGACTTGTGGAATTTCTTCTACAACTCTATAACCAAAAGTGAACATTATGTTCTTAACAAGGATGTTTACAGAGACTACAATTTCAAAATGAGGTGAATAGAATTGTGGATGGAGTTAATTGTCATGGAGATATTTGTGTTGCCCCAATAGTCATGTGGAATCATCATCTCAAATGTTATTGCTATGATGAACCAGGGTGATATGACAGAGAAAAGAGCCAGGTCCTACTTCAGAAGGCTTAAGGGAAGGTTTTTCAGAGGAGGTGAAATTAACATGAAGAAATAAAGATGAGAGTCAACTATGTGGGGTCCAAAGGAAGAGCATTTCAAGCATATGAAACAACACACACAAGTCATTAAATGACTCTCTTTCATTAGGTGAAAGAGAGTTTGACACATCCTAGGACTCTGCCCAGGTGTCCCAAGCTTTGGGAATGATGGAGAGAGCAAGATGAGATGAAGCTGGTGTGATGGGCATAGTCAAGACTACAAAGGCTTTATTTAGCAAGCCAAATAATTCATACTTTAGCTTTGGTACAGTGAGAGATCACACATGATGAGGAAAGAACATGTAAACAGGAGAAATCAACGTCATTTCTAAATACTGATGTGGACCTTCAGGGGCCTCAACTCAAAAAAAAAAGCGTGTTCCAACTGGAGTCTACACTTTTGAAATCCATCTTGTAACGTAAAGTAGAACACTATGCACTTTCCGTTTTGAAAGCAGCTGACTTTCTCCTTAGCTGTTCAACACATTCCTTTTTAGGAGTTGAATTTAACATGATGGTAGAATATGCTTTTGGATTTGTATAAGGGACTCGTGAATAGACGTGGTTTGTAGAGTGAGATGACAACTTATTGTTTTTTAGCATTGATCAGAAATAACACTGTGTTTATGTGATTTTTGCACTGCTGGGAAAGTTTAAATTTAAGTCATCCTTTAATTCTTAAATTCTTCCCTGGAGAGGTGGAGTTCATTAATACTTGAGAAGTAGAGTTGAAGCAATAGAAAAAAATACATAGAAATTTCTTATACATTCTGTCTACTGTCATCTTCCCAAGCTTACAATATTTTTTTGCCTTAAAAAAATGAAATGGTGTGATAAATGCAAACTGTTTATATTTTCAGTGGCTTTTTGGATGGAAAATTTTGTGTTGATAAGAAGGGAATTGTTAAGCTTAAATGTCTTTAAACAACTTGGTATGCAACTTAAATACACTAATAGGAAAATAGACATTTTATCAATGATTACAAGAAATAATGCTAGCTCCAAAAGTGTTCCATTATAATCTGTATTTACCTACTTGAAAGCATCTCATTAGAGTGAGTTGTCATCTCCCACTCTATATGGGTTTTCTCTTGCCACTGTAACAAAGTACCACACATTTAGTGGCTTAAAACAACAAAAATTTATTCTTTTATGATTCTGGAAGTCAGAAGTCTGAAATCAGTTTTACCTGTATAAAGGCAAAGTGTTGTCAAGGCTGGATTCCGAGGGGAGGACCTGTTTACATGCCTTTTTCACCTTCTAGTGGCAGCAAGCATGCCTTGGTTTGTGGTTCTTTCCTCCATCTTCAAAAAAGCATCACTTTAATCTCTGCTTCCATCATCACCTTACCTTCTCTTCTGATGCTGACTCCTCCTCAGTCGCTCTTTTAAAGACAGTTATGATGTTATCACATCAACTCAGATCACCCAGGATGATCTCCTCACCTACAAAGTCCCTTTCCATATAAGGTAACATTCCCAGGTTCCAAGGATTAGGACATGGACATACTTGGGGTGTGGGGACAATTATCCAGCCTGCCTACCATACCCTGTAAGTCAAATTCATTCTTAGTTTTGTATTCTAGTTCACATAACCAGTTGTCTATGAACCTTCCCCGTTTGCTCATTTCCAGAATTTTTAGTGATCTTCTTTCCTTCAAACCAGCCGGAGAACACCAAAATCATAGAACTTATCATGACACAATTTTCTTTCTCTCCCTGAAATATTTGTGATCACCTAGGTCTTATTAGGATACTTACCCCAATTCCTGAAAAATAGTAAATACTGAATACACATGACCAATGGCTGAGATAAAATGAAGCAATGTCTTCCTTAGTCTTCTGTTTGTGTTTTACTTCAAAAGACTTATGTTCCCAGAGTTTGTTGAGAGTATAAGCAGGTATTTTGTAATTTTTAAAATTGCTATTTTTTTTTTCATAAAAAGCAGGCCACACATCTAAATGACATAGATTTCCTCAAGAACATTCAAGCAGTCCATGATAACTTAAGAAAGGGTCAGCTACCATCTGGAGGCTGGATAAAAGACTGAGCTGGTGCCACAGTGTTGATTGTGTTTGATAAGGACAGTGAGACGATGAGGGAAAAAAATAAAAGTGTGTATTTGGCCTCTTCTTTTATCTCTGACACTTTGTAAAGCTGCCCTCATTCAAATTTAGTGACCTTGAGATTTTGAGCAGACAAAAATACACTTTCTTATTTTAATCTATTTGACTATCACTTACTATTGCTTTAATAAAATCACAGTGTAGGTGTCCCTATTTTTTTCTCATACTTTCCAGAATGTCTCATGTACTTCTCCCAACTTTCCCAGCCCAACAATATTCACCTCCATTATTTCCTCATTTATTCCCTTCAGCCAATCTAGATTACTCTCTTTCTTCCATGTCAGGATGTACTCTGACTATACTTGGGTGACAGATATTGAAATTAGCCTAATACATTAACTGCTTGTAGGGGTTTAGATATCACAAGACTTGCTGGTGAGAAGCTGAGCTCATGTTGAATGAAGCTGGGACAGCTGGTGTGGCCAGGAGAAAGATGAGGTGAGGTTCTGCAACCTGTGGAACCTTGGTAAGCTCTGCAAGGAGATGTAGAAGGCCAGAGAAAGGGAAGCACTGGATTCCTCAACACTGAGTTATGTAGATAAATAAGAAAAGAAGCACACTTTTTTCTAATATGCCAAGTGAGAGAGTCTACCAGCAGCATGGATCAGAGTTCAGGGTTATTACCTGATCAAGTCTCGTTTTGACCCTGTATCAGTGTTCTCTTATTTTTTTTCTGTCAATGAACCTGTGATAACCTAGTTTACAGTCAAAGCCACTGAGGCTCAGTGGATTTTAAGTAACTTACCTAAAAACACACAGTTAGTAGGCTACAGAGTTAGGATTCAAAATCACCAATTTGGCAAATCCAGTTCATACTGTACCTGGAATCACAGAGTTGCAAAGACAGGAACACAGCTCTAACTTTTGTTGTGTACCATGTGGAAACTGCTAACAACACAGCTAACCTGGAGGCATTGCAACTCTATCCAATGACAGAAGCAGTGCTCATGAAGCCAGGCTGCCTTCACAAGGGTTAAAATGGTCAAGAAAGGTATGTTTGGTTTGGAGATAAATATGTGTTTGTGTCTGTGTGTGTGGGGGAGTGTGTATGTGTATATATATATAGTGAGTGTGTGTGTAGTGGAAAAACATTTGAGTAATTTGAGATTCAGGTAGACTTGTGTTCTGATCTCAGCTCTGACAGTTACAACATAGTGACCTTTTGAAAGATAGTTAACCTTTCTAAACCCTAGTCTCTTCATTCATAGAATGGGGAAAAGGATAATTATAATGCAAGTTAAATTAATTAACTCTAACTCCAATCTGCCTAGTACAGACTCAAAATAAATGCTCAATAAACATTATTGTTTATACTATTATTTTTGTTGGTATTATTATTATTACCGTATACTACCTTTTCAAACTACAAATCAGAGCTGTGTAAAGTTCTTCGAGAACACACATTTTCTCTGCATTACTGCAGTAGCTTTGCAGCATAGGGTCAGTAGATCTTGGCTATGAATTTTGTATCCTAAAGACAAGCCTTTATGATCAACATTGGAATATTTGGCAAACAAAGTCCTATAACATCAGAATTGAACTTTGAAAATATGGAAGAAATAGAGACAAAAGAGGCATAAATCATCAGAAAGTTGTGTGAGAAATAGCTGAGAGAACTGGAGATATTTAAACCTGGAGAAGAAAACTGCCTTCAGAAAGTCATCCTAACAAAGAAGTATTTGACTTTTTTGATAGAGTCTCTACAGAGAAGATCTATGACCAATAGATGATTGTTACCGAGAGAGAGTTTGAAATTAAAGAGCTACCGAAAGTTGGAATGGACTCTCTTGTGAGGTAATGAACTCCCTATCACTAGACTTCAGTGAAGCCTCAACAGTGAGATCAAGGACACAGTGAGGGTGACTTCCTAAGGGGTTTCAAATATTTCCTTTTGATTTCCTCTTCTTTTTTCGCTATGTACATACTACCACTTGCTTGAGAGATCTCTTTTTTTCTCTTGGCCACATGAAATATAAAGGACCAGGGATTTTACAGAAACATTGGTGCCAACTCTTTTCCAGGCCCAATCACTAGGATGATGGCCCAGGTTGGAATCTGAGCCAAAAGACTTTGCTATTGTGAGTGTGCATTTTCTTAGAGTATCCATTCTCTGTTGCCTTTGCAAATGAAGAAAGGTGACAATAGGAGGTGGACAGAGTTTTCAACTCATTTTTCTGAATGCATTAACGAAAACTATTAAGACTAACTTATCTTTATAGTCTTGTCCATCTCTTAGAGTCTCAAATTCTACCCAATCTTTTAAAGTGAGACTTTCTACAATATATGCATTAATACATATATTTATTTATCTAACTTTATATTAATAAACCAGTTCTCAAGATATCTTTGAGTGGTATGAAACCTACCATTAGCTCCTAGTGTCTTCAGTACATTTTATTACTTTGCTGAACTCTCAAAAGAGAAGGCGAGTGCCCCTCAATATCTGGGTCAACCTTTGTGCATATAACCATCACAGTTAGGTCATGTTCTGAGCTAACAGCCTATGTGCATTCTTTATGAAATTAGAGACTTATCTGTGGATTCATTTTCTCTGCTCCATTTTAAGCTCAGCCTCTCCTGCAAATGCATACTTCAATTGCATAGGCCTCCTGTGAATAATAGATTTTATCTATGTAGAACTCACACTTGATGATCTGTAACTACCGTGCTTTGCCGCTCATAAAATACCCATCTCAATTAGTGAATTAGCAGACCATCAGGTTGATGCCAAAGATGTGAAACCTTGAGAATGCTCATTGCAGCTAATGAAAATATGTTTAGAAATCGCTTCTCTAAATGAGTCACTAGCAAGAAATTGGCTTATTATTGTAGACTGTATTTGGTTCTGAAAAAAATCAATCTTCCCTTCAGTCCTGTCATCTAGCAGCTTGTCAGCTATTTAAAGCATCACATAAGCTGCCTGCCTTTACCAATTCTTAGAAAATAGGGCATTTTCACAGTTTATCAAGTGACATTAGGACCATTATTATACAGATTGATGCTTTTTAAAATATGATCATTTTGTTCACTTTTAATCAGCATTGGTTAAAAAATAGCTGTCTTTCTTGAAGGGTACAGATTCCAGGGGAGACGTAGCTAAAAATATTAGGCATCATACATTATTTCAAACATCTGTAAGTGTTTGTATTGCACGTTATAAAAACCTTGATATAAAATGCCACAATTGAATGGGAAAGTATTAAAAATGTCAATGCTCATATTTCTGAAGACCAATTTGCCGTTTTTTGGTGGTTTTTTTTTTGAAGGTTGTAATGAGCCTGGTTCATTTTGCTTCCTGCCATTTATCTTTTCAGTAGCAATGGAAAATTTCTCCCTTAGGCACAGCATGCTATTCTTGTCTTAGACGATTAGGCAGAAATGAAAATCATAAAGGTGAGAGATTTTCCCACAAAAAATATGATGCTCAGTACAGTAGCTTGCACAATTTAGGCTTAGGAATTCCAACCGAACTCAAGGATGGCAATTTTGTGATGTAGCAGAAACAAATAACAAAGCTGCCATCTCTTACTGCTCTGAGAGGTGTGTGGGAAGGCAAAGTTCAGACTTTGCCTCAGCCTTTCTCTGAATGTTCAATAAGCTGTCAAACGATAGTTTAACTCGAGAGTGTAAAGTGCCAATCTCAAGGGCATTGAGGCTAGAAAAACAGGAATGGAATAATTGTAGGCTATTACATTTAAACGGGAAGAAAAACTGTTTTTCAGTAATTATTCTTTGTTGAGGATTAACATTTTTCTATCAGATATATCTGGAACAAAGAAAGCTCATGACTGTTATGCTTCCAGAAGTAAAAGTATTACTTGTGCTTGAAAGAAAACGTAAAGAATATGCATTTTGGAGCAGGCAAAACTGAGTTACTCATGCCTCTGCCACTCTCTACTAATGTGAGTGTACACAGCCCATTTAAATCCCTTCAGACTATTTCCTTACCTGCAATGGAGTTATAGATCAGTTCGGACCCTATGAAACTGTTTGACCATTTTTGACCAACCAAAATGGCAAATAGTTAGTTCACAGGGTTGCTGTGATAATCAATGAACAAAACAAAACAAAACAAAACAAAACAAAACTCTCTCCCCCACAACCTCACAAAGAGGTACAACAATCAATTCCCTTTCCTCTTAGATAATCAATCCTCAAAGCCTTCCAGATGCTGCCCTGGCAACAATTCCTTGCCAAGAATAAGAAAACATCTCATAATGATAAGTGTGATTGCTCTTATTAATCAATAACTGTGGATAAAACCTTGCATGCAGTATTTCATTTAATTAATTCTTAAGTATGTGATAGGTCTTATAATTGTTATTGTGAATTATGGATTCACAAACTGAGGTCGTATATTAAGGTCTCAGGAGGGGTAAACTGGAGAATCCATGGTCATAACCAACACACTTCCTGAGAGGTCAGGAGCCCGCTTTCAATGTTATAGGTAGAGTTTCCTTGCTTTAGCCTCCTTTACAAGCCCTTCACATTTAATAATAATGCATAGTCACAAGATGTTTAGAATGTTTTAGGCATGCAGATTCTGTAATTTGGCTTCCAGCCTCCTAACCTTTTAGCTATATGACCTGTAACATTAGACAAGTCAATTTTCTTTAACTGATATTTAGCTAGTATTTGTTCATCCCATAGTTAGCAGTCACTGTTCCAGGCCTTTGCTCACATTACCCCCTTTAATACCCGTAACAATCCTGGTGGATGGCATTACGATTTTCATTCTGCAGAAGTGGAAACTTAAACGCAGGGAGTCTACATCACTTACTCAAGATCATAAAACGAGAGAGCAGAGCCAGGATTTGAACCTGACAGTCTAACTTTAAGCCTCACACTCTTAACAATTATGTTAGATTTAATCTATAATCTCTATTTCCTCAATGTTAAAATGGTATTTAATGAGGATAAACATAAAAAACCCTGGGACACGGTACGCTCAATAAATTTTTTTATTAATATTAATATGTATTATACTTTATTAGCCACTTTTTTACAAAACCTGCAACAATGATCCTTGTTGTGGAAGTGTTATTGGTCTGATTTCAGGTGAAAAACTGAACCTTACCAAATTAGGTTGGTTTGTCCAAAATGACACATCAAAACATCCTGGAACCTACAACTTTTGGCTTTGAATCCATTGCTTTTCTCGATATTCACTCCTTCATTATATTTCACTGTAAATGTTTATAATTAATTTATAATTTTAGCTGACTATTACCAATTCAGTTTTACATTATAACTATTTAATTAATTTTTAGTTTCTTATACATCAAATGTCATTGCTATATTCAGTTAATAACTTTATAGTTATAGCCTAAGGTATATATAATTATAGTTATAGCTAAAGGTAGTACTTTTATGAAAATGTATTAATAATTTTCTGACATCAACACTCAAGTTCTTTTTTATTTTGAAAAATTGTATGCATATTATATAAAATAGATGGGAGAAAAATCTTTTTTTTTAATTAGAAAAAGGAAGGGGAGACAACTGAGCACAGAAAACTTGGGTTTCTTCCCTAGAATAGGAATGTTTTTCTTTGTTCTTGGAATGGCTTTAACGTGATGATTTCTCTGTATTTGCTGATTACCTACATGCAATAAAATAGCTAAAAGCATGGTCTTCCTCCCTGAAACTCAGCTTCCATAATGTGCACATTGACCAAGTCTAGTGGGTACACTGAGGCACCACCCAGAAACTTACTTCAAGAATGAGACACTCGGGCTTCCCTGGTGGCGCAGTGGTTGAGAGTCTGCCTGCCAGTGCAGGGGACACGGTTCGAGCCCTGGTCTGGGAAGATCCCACAAGCCGCGGAGCAACTGGGCCCGTGAGCCACAACTACTGAGCCTGCGCGTCTGGAGCCTGTGCTCCGCAACAAGAGAGGCCGCCGACAGTGAGAGGCCCGCGCCCCGCGATGAAGAGTGGCCCCCGCTTGCCGCAACTAGAGAAAGCCCTCGCACAGAAACGAAGACCCAACACAGCCAGAAAGAAAGAAAGAAAGAGACACTCATTTAACCAGCTTCTGGGTGTGTTGTGGCTCACAGCTATAGCTGAACTGATTTCCAAGAATTATCCTCAGCCAAAGAGAGGCACTTTACCTGATGTCACACCTCTTCCTGCAGGCAGCCCACTCCAAAAACTGGTCAGTGAAAGGGTATAAAAGATTAACCCTGTGTCTGAAGATGGGGAAACTCTGAAGGGCTACACCAACTCTTGAGTTCTTGGTGGGTTCTAGAATTAGCTGAGGCCTCTGTTTATCTCTGAGAAGGAATAGGGTCTAGGGTACAACTTTTCCCTCTTCTCAATACTATGCCTTTCACTCCCCCACAGACCTGGATCCAGAGAATACCCCCCAGTAAAATCCCTGCACACAGATCTCTATGTCAGAGTATGTTTCCTGGAGAACTTGACTGAAAACACCCAAGTTTTGGAGAATGGAGACCTGCTTTGTTTCTTGCATTAAAGTGATCTGACACTAAAACATTTCAATAATTCCTAGACTTGGTTGGGGTTACACTAACTGTGATTAGGGCCCTCTGATTCTGACCATTGCCTATTACACCATGACCTTTCAATACCTTCAGCCTTGTTAGGTGGCATCACTGACCCATGACAACAAAACACAGTTCTTTTCAATTATTTTTGGCAATGTGTCTCTGTTCCTTATCTTTGAATCTGGTGTCACGGCTTCATTCCATTAGTTGAATCTCCATCTTTGACCTCTGTCATATATGGCACCATTTCCAGTGTTCTTAGCATTTGAATCTTGCATGCTGTACTTGATTTCTGGTTGTGTACACATTTCCAGGGACAAATAACTTATGTAGTTACCGGTGAGCTCTGTTCACTTTGTTTCCCCTTGAAATTAAAAGTTCAACACCTATGCCCAGTTAGAGATGAATTCAGTCACCATTTGATAAACCTCATACATTAGATAAACTTCACTCTTTTGAACTCATTCATCACTCCCCAAATTTTGTTGCATGGAGCTAGAATCCGGTTACTTTTTTTTTTTTTAATTGGAATAATTGCTTTACAATGTTGTGTTAGTTTCTGCTGTACAATGAAGTGAATCAGCTATATGTATACGTATATTCCTTCCCTCTTGGACCTCCCTCCTCCCCACATCCCACCTGTCTAGGTCATCACAGAACACCGAGCTGAGTTTCCTGCGCTATACAACAGGGTCCCACTAGCTATCTATTTTACACATGGTAGCATATATATGTCAAACCTAATCTCCCAGTTCATCCCACCCTCCCCTCCCCCACCACGTCCACACCTCCTCCGTTCTCTATATCTGCATCTCTATTCCTGCCTATCTTTAAAATGGGGTTTAGAAAGGCAATTTTATTTTTTAAAAATGTTCCTCGAAGAAAAAAAGCCTTTTAAAAAGTCTTTTAATAAAATTGCCTTTCTAAACCCCCTTTTAAAGATTCACATATTTTTACATGTTAAAGGATCTCAAAATTTCTGCAATCAAGAAATCCTTTATGCTTATCTTCACCTATTTCCCAAATCTGGGTTGACCACAGGATGTTTTTTGTTTCTCTGTTTTGTACAGTATCTGGCAACCTTTCACATATTTATAGTTTTCCTTGGAACAAGTTTGGGGGAACACAAATCTAGTTTAACCTCTGACCCAGTTTAGGATCCCTTTCTATACCTGAGGGTGATTCTCTAACATGGGAGAGATTTATTACATTTGTATTTCACTTGACTTTTGATTTTCATTTCAGATATTTAGGTTAACTTTATTTTTCATATAGGTAGAGGGCATAAAAATGAATAAAAAGGCAGTTATCATATATCATATCTTCCCTGTGCTCCAGGAGAGAACAGCCTTAGTTGAAGGGAATTTAATGAATAGGGACCAGGTTAGCCCTCTAGCCTTGTCGTGAATGTCTCCAGGAAATAAAGAACATGCCTTTCATAAGGCAGACAATTTCACTGTTAGCCTATTCTAATTATTATAAATTATCTTCATTATAATTTCTATATACCTATCCCAGATTGGCCCTCTGGTGCAACATCAAAAATTATTTTTTATTATTATTATTTTTAAATAATGTCCCATACCCCTCAGGCAATTGAAGACAACCAACTTACCCTATTTGACACTTCTTGTCTCCAGACTAAACATAAATTATTTTAATATTTCACAGTTGTCATGTTTTACAGAATCCTTTTAAAATGTCTTCCTCACGTGAGCATATGCTAGTTTACCACTAGAATTCATATCTCCAACTTTTAGCTACTCCAGCCATTTGAACAGTCACTTGAAGGTGCACCAAATGAAGCAGAATATTGCTTCCTTGTTGTTTCAGAGGAATGAGTGAATTCTGTGTTTTCTTCAAGGTTTTTCTTTAAATAAAGAACTAGATGAGAAAATAGATAGGACTCCTATTTTTAGTCTTGACTATGATTAAAAGACCTCCTGTGCTGTGATAGTCACATTCTTTGTGATTTACACACCAGCTGGCATATGTGTCATTTAAGAAATGGGAACAGAGGATTGGGGATTACTAAATAATATTAGATCCTCCCTGGGAAATGAAAAGTCAACACCTATTTTACTTTACTTCCCCAACTTAACAGAATTACCATAGTTCTTGCCAATATTTGATATTTTAAACTTCAAACAAATTACCCATAGGCACAAAGCCACTTCACACAGATTTTCTTATTTAAACAAAATGTCATTGAGAGGAAATCACACTACTGAAAATCACTACTTTCTCAATGACTGAATGTGTTTAAGGTCCTGTATTGGGAGCAGGTATATTTGATAATAAAAAGCATTGAATATGATTTATCAGTGTACATAAATGAATTGTACCAAATCATGTTTTCTACAAATGTCAAAATAGGGGAACAAGAAGCCAAATCAGAGAATAATTGAGAAGCATTAGACTAGTTAACAAAGCAAGATAATGAGATCCTGTTTAATTATATTATCGATTTTCCTTTTAAGTCAGTGTTTATCTCCCTTTTCTTAAAGAGAAACTTAAATGTAGGTTGTGGTGTTTAAATCTAATTTGTCAACCTATGTCTAATCTAGCCTGTAACTACTCTATTTGTTAACTGTGTGTTGGACATCTCTTGTTGACTCCATTTAATTTTGTTTGGGAAGAAGAAGGAAATGACAGAGAAAAAGAATGGATTTTTTTATGATTACCTCTATCCTAGAAAGGTTGAATAGTATCTCATCCAAGCTGATATCATCATTTTGACTTACCCATTATCTGATTAAGGGTGAGGAGAAAATGTGGAATTCTATTTATTCCTTAAGAATAAATGTGAGGTTTGGTGGAAAGCTTAGTTTGGTTAAATCTGTTAGCTTTGTTGGATATTCCACAAATGCACTTGACACCTCAAGAATCTCAAGAACTTATTCAGATCCCTCAAAAGTTGAAAATCATAGTCAAATTAGACATAAGAATTCTGGCATTTAGGAGAGTTGAAGAGGTAAACAGCAAATCTATGGGATAATCTCAGCTGCTCCTTTTCAAATGAAAAACAAATTCTAAACAATTAAAGAAATATATATATATATAATGAGGGAAAATGTAAAAGAAAAATAGTAGTCATAATTTATAAATATTTTATAGACTTCTAACATTTAGAATGAAAAAACACTCTAGAAAATGAAGACCGACCCTCACTCATAAGTGCATTTTGAAACATTTTCAAACATTGTCAAGGACTTTTTTTTCCCATTGTAAACATAAATAATTACATATTTCCAAGAGTAAAAGGTAGATATGATATATAATAGTTATTGACATCTTCTGCCTCTTCACCATACTCTTAATTTGGAATCACCAAAGCATTAAAAAACTTGGTTTTGATTGGTTTTACTTATTCTGAGTGTCAGTTTCCCCATATGCTAAGAATTCAACAACAAAATGAACAAAAGAAAAACCTGGCAAACCAAAATCCAAATGAGACCAAAAAAGCAAAAAAAAAAAAAAAAAAAAAAAAAGATCACAAAGACCTCCCAATGCCTTCACATATTGTTGTATACTTTGTGTCCAGCAATAAAGCTAGTCCGGGTTGGAATTATTAATTTAACTTATTTAATTAACACTTATATAAAGAGTCTGCACTGGACCAGTCATTGATTCAAATCCTTTACATATATTGCCTCATATTAATTCCTTAAAATAACCTCAGGAATCAGATAATATTATTCTCATTTTTGAAGGAAGTTGATGCACAGAGAAGTTAAGTATCTGACTCAAGTTTGCACAGCTCATAGGTATTGAAGTTAGCCTTCACCTTGGCTGTTAGACTCTGGACCCTCTTCTTTTTCACACTTTTGTGCTGCGTGATTTCTCATAAAATATTGCTCAAATATAGGCGATCATTCTTCTACTTCTCCTCTTACTGTTTAATAATAAACTTTAATTTAAATTAAATAAATTTTATAATTTTCCATCTAGAACCTGGTACATAGAAGTAGTCAATAAATATGAAGTATATTTCTTGTTTCCTATATTTCCTTTTTATAATTTTTAAAATGTCCTTGCATAAACCCAGGAAAACCTACTCTCACTTACTAACTCAGGTTATTTACTTATAGGGTCCTGATAAATATCATGAAAAAAACTTCATTATCTGAATATTTTGGAGACTAAAGTTTGTGGTAGAATATAGAAAATGTGTGAGTGTGATTTCAACGAGTGCAGTATCACTTTATCTTTTAATAATCCCCATGTCTCCAGAGGTCTTGTCTTGGTAGGAGACAATTATGGAACATGAGGAAAGAAATATATATATATATATAATATATAATATATATGAATAAAATATAAATATAGATAAAGAATATATATGCATATATATTAAAATAGTATTAACGTAAATGAGAAAAATCCTTTCTTGTTGATGTTTCACTGAAGACATGGTAGGATCTAGAGTCTTTCCCATTAAAACGTAAAAACTACAGACTAGAGTCTGCCTCACCAGAATAGAGCAGATACAAGGAATGAAGAATATTTGGGGAGGAGAATAATATAAGAGGTAAGAGAGACGAGATTCTGAACACCCATCTAAGAGGGACTCCATATGGATTGCGAGGTTTGCACCATATGCTAAACTCTGGGTATGATAGTGACCTTCTAATTCTAAGAGTGTTTTGAGAATGACTTGCAACTTCACAAACTTTCCACATGGTGTGAGAGAGCTAAGGGATAGGTTTTCTTAAAGATAGCCTTAAGTATTGGGTTAAGGGGAAAATACGTGATTTTCAAAGGGCAGTTGACATTATGTTTACCAAAATTTTACTGTAAAAGTCAAAACAATTTTTTTAAAAATAAAGAAGCTCAAATGCCCATGTAGCTCATTTATTCTCAACTATATAAATCCAGGAGCTCTAAGGTTTCCCACGGAGAATACTCAAGAGGCTAAGCTACCCTCTGGCCCCTGTTCGCTCCCTTCCATAGATCTATAACAAATATGCTTCTAAAGCCCTGGTTTACTTTAAAATTGAATGTCACCAGGAAGCACCACATTTTTAGTCTTCTTACTTGTACCCACTGACCTGAGATTGAATGGCTAATGGTAGATTCACTTTAAAAGTGGTGGGCTTCCACTTGCAAGTTTGACATTTGGTACCCCCAGTGAAGACAATTAAGCAAATCTCATAATGCTGTAATTGAAATGTTAAAAGATAATTGCCTATGTAATTATTCTTAGTCATTTTATTATCATTAGAGGAGGATAAAGCAGTATAATTCAATATCAAATATTATTCGATTACTGAGCTACACTTACTGTTAGTGCATCTGTTTTATAATAACTCGGGAGTTTTCATTTTTTGCTGAGGACAAAGAACATGCTGATTCTGGGCACAGGAAGCATTTTAGAAAGCAAGAATATTGTCCCTGGTACCTATTATTTACCAGGCTTATGTCCATCTCACTTACTCTCAACAATAGTTTCTAAAATTGTTGGTCTTTGCCCTGGAATACCTCCTGCAGCAGCATATGGGTGAGAGCAAATTGTTCCTTCTACAAACTTGTAAGTAGAGGTGATGAAGTCTTCAATCTTCTTTGTTTCATTTGTATATCCCTTTTCAGTCCGGGGGCATCTCTGTGGGTGCTCCTTTCTTCCTTGTAGTCTGTGAACCTTCCACTGCTCTGACACTTAGCTGTTCACCATTGACATATTACTTATTTCAGAATTTTCTGTGTTGGTTTATTTTATTTTAATTAATTTAATTTAAATTTTATTAAATAATCTCAATGAGATTAATTACATGATTATAATCTAAAGAGTTAACACTTATCATTATTCTGTTAATAAGTAACTGAAAATATTTTAAAAACAGGGAATTGATCTTATACTTCAGCAAATGACTAATTTCAATGTCTTCTTAGGATTTCTGTCATTTAGTCCTTTCCGATGGCACACCAATCTTACCACAAGTCCTTCCTTTCAAAATCTTCAAAATCTTCTAGAGTTTTTTTTCTATTAACTTATTTAATAAGTCTTAATTCCAGGTTTACTATTCTAGCAATTGTTTGAAAGCTTAGATGGTTTTCACATTTAGTGACAAAAAAACTGTATACATAACAATTGGTCAAAGATCAGTAAAATTAAGTCTCAAAAATATAACTAAACTTTCCTTACTTTGCCTAATTATGACATAGATATCTAACATAATATAAACAAGTATAACATTTTAGATTATTTTTAAATTTCAACATTAGAAAAATACAAGTTGAAAAGTTGAAATACTTATTTCGTATTTTTTTCCTAAATAGTTTATTCCTCCTTTGATTTGGAACAAAAAGTGTGACATATTTTCTTTTGCATCAATATGTCAACGTCAGTTCTTGTATGTTTTGTTGAGATGTTCAGTACAAAATTTAGCCTTGAATTATTTATCTGGGAATGACATATCCGTACTTATTTGTGTAATGGTAAAATGCTGTTCACATATAATATAGGTGTTTCTGAATATAGAAACTGTGTAAAGTGATATTTGATCAATAGTTTATTTACTAGTTGGGGTAACACTTTCAGATATATTTAAGGATTGTGATACCCCAAGTAGTCATAATTTTTGTTTCTAACCATCTTACACTGCAGTTTAACAGTTTTTTTAGAACTCATTCTTTGATCATCGCTACCCAAGAAAAGCAAATGGTAATATTAGTTCATTGTCATGAAACTGAAATTCAGAGAACATTTTTGGAAATCAATGTTCAGCTTCACAATTTTGAGTATATACTCAGGCTACTACTTTGACATTTGGAAATGATTTAAGCACACAAAACTGTGTCAGGAGATTTTTCCTCTGGTGAATTTCTAAAGAACTCATTTTTCACTAGAAAAGAATAAAAAGTGCACTTATTTAATTATTTCCAAATTCCCTTCAAAAAGTTCGTATGGTTATAATGTCAAACAAAAAATGCTTGATTGGTGATTTGATTTTCATTGGCGAGCCAAAGTTAGAACTTTTCCGGGTTTGATATGAGCAGATGAATTTCTTTCAACAGATCAAAACTTGCC
Organism: Balaenoptera musculus; assembly: GCF_009873245.2. Classification (NCBI taxonomy): domain Eukaryota; kingdom Metazoa; phylum Chordata; class Mammalia; order Artiodactyla; family Balaenopteridae; genus Balaenoptera; species Balaenoptera musculus. Next base: position 100,459,158 of record NC_045789.1, read on the forward strand.
CCAGCACCTTCCCTTACTTAGTTGCTCAGCTATAAGGTGTATGACAGATGAAATGCATATCCAATTCATCAAGCAAAACTTTAATCGTTAAGGGCTAAAACCATGGGAACATTTCTAGTTCACAGCGTTCATTGTTGTGTGCCTGACAGGGACCATATAAAACTCTTCACCACAGGTGATTATTGGTAAGTGATGCAACGGTTAGATTTAAATAGGGGCTCTTTTCAAATTTGTCAAAATTGGTTTGTTTGTTTAGTACAAAGGTATCATTAATCATCAGATTCCCAACCAATTCAGACTTGTCTATCTTCAAGTTTGCAACACCCAAGAAGAAGGCATTTTTAGGATATGTACTTATTGTGGGCCTCATATATACGTTTCTTGGTCTAAACACGAAATGCTCTGTGGATTTTCCTTTTTCTTCAGCATGCTGAAAAATTGCATTTCTGAATGCTTTTTTACATTTACAAATGCCTGTTTCAGTCTAGGACACTTAATTCCTGCTGTACTCAGAAGAAACTTTTATAAGCTTACCTTCGGTAAATAATTTTAAAACTCAGGTCATTTTTTCACCTAACACATTTCACAGCAGCATTGTTGAATCTACTGTCATTCAAAAATAAGACCAGCTAAAATTTTAGTCTCTTATTTAGGTTTTAAAATTGGTTTTGATGCAACTATTGCATGTACCAGTCATAGTACTTAGTATGTTTTGCTTATTAAGTGACACTTTGATTTGTATGCACTGACATAGAGACATTTTGTTTGCATATTAAGTATGTAGAAATTATTTTCATTTGCAGAGGAGAAATGCATTTTTCCATATTTTTCTTGAAACATGAAGTTTTATTCGTCCATCTTTAATGTTCCCTCTTTAGATAAGGATACAGGTAAAAAAGTATTTCATTTTCCTCTTGAATGTTCTATAAAAACAGAAGTAGTATAATGATGAATTGCAACTGACATAGTGCTCACTGTTTGAAATACAAAGGAGAACAGTGGGGATTGTGACTGGGATTGGAAGGGAGAAAATGAATGTTGGCTCCAGGAGACTGCTGCCACTTCACAGGTAACCTGAACTTTTAAGGAAAGACAGTAGGCCCGATTCTTACATACGATCTCTAATTTGTGAGGGTTGAAAATTAATCATTTTAACTTTGTGCTTGTAAAACTAAACACCTGTTTGTAATTAGATTGTGACTTCCATTTTGAATAATTATGGGACATATCAAAGTTTTCATTTGACTCTCAAATTTTGCTGTTGAATACAAATATCCAATGACTTATTACATGAAACATTATTTGAAGGAATATGTAAACATTTGGATAAAAAGAAATGATGGTTACATTTTTCAGATCAAACTAATTTTTCATGTAGGGTTTCAGTTTAAGATGTATGGACTATGCATATTGTAAATTGTGAAGAAAGATTAGATGAACAAAATGTGTAAATGACCTATTTCAGGGATAGAGGTTACTTTGATTGGCCTTCACTCCTGAAGATGATTTTGCAGACCATCATTTTCAAAACATTCTTGTCTGTGATTAGAATTGAGGCTGCTGAAAGGGTTGCATGAGAAACCCATTCCAGACTCAATAACTTTATAATATACTCCAGAATCTGCTGTGGGATTTTATAGAGTTGTCCCATGGTTTTCTTTTCTATTATCAAATGCTTGGTGTGTACAAACAACATGTGTGACACAGTGCTCATTCTGTGGGGATATAGAGGTTGGAGTTGTAATATAATAGAGAACAGAGATGTACACATACATAATACACAATAAAGCAGATTGTTAGTTTTGTAATATGAAACATGTGTGATGCTTAGAAGGGTTAGTACCAAGAGAAGAGGGGGTGGGGACAAAGAAAAACTGATAATATATATAGTCTTTGTAAGCTCTCCATTTCTTTATCTGAAAGCCAGATCTTTGATTTGACTGCTTTAACTTTAATATTTGTCAAAAATGTATTTTAAATGATTCTTCTTAACTTACAATAAAATAATGTTTAATGTTGTCCTCTCTTAAGCTCATAGCTTCTTCTGGCAGAGACCTATTTAATCTTAACATTTTCACTTAAAATGCCATTACCAACATGGAAATATCCTTCCCAACCAAGATAGATTTAATCAAGCTCTCTTCATTCTCAAAGCAATTTGTACATGTCTCTCTTCCCAGTAAAATACTGCAATTACACCTTTATGCACATGTCTTCTTCAACAGAATATAAGATATATGTGGGTCAGCATGTTCTTGGGAATTTTGTCCCAATGCCGAGCATAGTTAATGTCCGTGGGATGAATAAGTGAACAAATGAATTGGCAAAAGCTGCGAGATTCAAAGATGTGTTCTCCATTACTATTTTTTTTTTTTTTACTTCACTTCCTGTTGGGGTAAATTAGCTGGTGATAGACTAATGAGGTGTTCTTAAAATAAAATAGCTATCACAGATACTTCTAGATTTGCATGCCAAATATCTTGACCATCATATATAGAAATCTACAAAATGATGGAAATGATTGTCCTTTTACGTCAAGTATGTCTATGCTATATGTATTCAATTTATATTTGTTTTCTAAAAAATGTTCAGTACAGATTTATATATATAAAAGTACTGTGTAAAATTATGTGGAGCAGAACTTCAATAAAAATGGTGGTGTAAGGACCTCCAAAAATTGTCTTCTCTGTAAAATGAGAGGGAATACTGGCGTAAAGTTATAAGAATCATCTTCTCAGAACACAGGAAATTAAATAAAGGCTTGCAGTTATTCAGGAAATATGTATTCAAGACAAACGGCTGAATCTCAGTAAAAACAGTGAGCTTGTGACACCTTAATTTTCCAGGTCCCTCTCCTCTCTTCCCAGCTCCAGGATAGTTTTAAAAATCAAGAGACTACAATCACTGTGAAAACCACCAGTATGAAGCCAAAAAAGGGGAAAAATGGTTAGAGCTCCTTCAAAGTCCCATTCCCATAGAACTGACATTATTAAACTGATCTGGTAGTTCCCTGGAAGGCCCCACTTGCAAGGCTGTCTTTATTTGACATTACTGAGAGTTTACCAAATGCAAACAACCTTTTCCAAAGGGGCATTTGTCTAAAATAATCAGAGGCAATTGTTGAACATCATAGCTGCCTGCACAATAGACAACAATTGGTACTGATAGGTTAATTAAGAAATTTAAGAGGAATATCTTGGAAATTAGAAATTTATAGAGGACTTTGAAAAGCTCTGTTACATTCCTGAGAATCGAAAAGGGCACTTGCAAGTATAGGAATATGGGTATGAGGCTGTATTCATGCTCAGGGAAGACGAAAGAAAACAATAAATTTTCAGCTTTGCCTAATTTTGAGGCTGTGCAACAGAAAGTTAAAGCTAAAGTGGAATTATTAAATCTATGACTTAGTGTTAAATTCTTGCCCTAACGTGCATACTGAACTCTTTGTGAAAGACTGGGAAATGTATTGGTTCCAGACATTTAAGGCAATCTCCGTCATATCATAAGCTGAGCATTAAACTAAATGGGTAGATACTTCAGTGGTCACAAACAAAAAAGAATACATACTTTATAGAAATATTTCAGAAAAGTCACTAAACAAACTAAAAACAACTACAAACAACAATAATGGCAAATCCTAGGAATAGTGGAACGTCTGATTTCCAGAATTTCCAGATTATATTACTTAAAATGCCTAGATTTCAACACAAAAACTATGAGGCATACAAAGAAACAAGAGTGTATGGAGCAGGTATTTTATTCTTTTCTATGCGATGGTAAATGGGATTGTTTCCTTAATTTATCTTTCTGATCTTTTGTTGTTGTTGTATAGAAATGCAGGAGATTTCTGTGTATTAATTTTGTATCCTGCAACTTTATTGGATCTATTGATGAGCTCTAGTAGTTTTCTGGTAGCATCTTTAGGATTTCTTATGTATAGTATCATGTCATCTGCAAACAGTGACAGCTTTATTTCTTTTACAATTTGGATTGCTTTTATTTCTTTTTCTTCCCTTATTGTTGTAACTAGTACTTCCAGAACTATGTTGAATAAAAGTAGTGACAATGGATATCCTTGTCTTGGTCCCAATCTTAGAGGGAAGGACCATACACAAAGGGAACATGTCAACAGAAACCATATCTTGGAAAGCTCTAATATTAGACTTACTAGAAAAATACTTCCAGATATTTTAAATATGTTCAAAACCTAAGGAAAACTATGTCTATAGAACTAAAGAAAAGTACAAAAACAATGTCTTACAAAATGAAGAATAGCAAAAAAAAGGTACACAATTTTAAAAAGAACTACATAGAAATTCTGTAGCTGAAAAGTACATTAATTGAAAAGAAAAAAAAATTCATTGGAGAGGTTCAACATATTTGAGCAAGCAGAACAAGATGAACATTCCTGAATAAAGGTTAATTGAGATTATCCAGTTCAAGGAAGAGAAAGAAAAAAAAAAAAGAGAAAGAAAAAAATAAATAAAGAAAAAATGAACAGAGCTTCAGATACTTGTGGGGCATGTTCAAGAGTATCAGTATACACTTGCATATGAATTCTCAGCATAATGGCAGTCCAAGAAAGAAAATAGAGAATGAAAGGGGCAGTAAGAATATTTGAAAAAACAATGGCCAAAAAATGTCCTAATATGAAGGAAATCATTAGTTTACACATCCAAGAAGCATAACAAACCCCAAGTTGGATAAGCTCAAAGAGATTCACACCTGAGCACATCATAATCAGTAAAAAAGCCAAAGGTAACATATGAGAGAGAGAGAGAGAAAGACGAGGCATGAAGAAATCCTCTATAACGTTAAGACTGACTTTATATCACAAGACATGGGGGCCAGAAGGCATGGGAGGACACATTCAAACTGTTGAAATATAAAATAGACTATCAACCAATAATTTCCATTGTAACAAAACAATCCTTTAAAAATCAAGAGGAGGGCTTCCCTGGTGGCGCACTGGTTGGGAATCTGCCTGCTAATGCAGGGGACACAGGTTCGAGCCCTGGTCTGGGAGGATCCCACGTGCCGCAGAGCAACTGGGCCCGTGAGCCACAACTACTGAGCCTGCGCGTCTGGAGCCTGTGCTCCGCAACGAGAGAGGCCGCGACAGTGAGAGGCCCGCGCACCGCGATGAGGAGTGGTCCCCACTCGCCACAACTAGAGAAAGCCCTCGCGCAGAAACGAAGACCCAACACAGCTAAAAAAATTAATAAATAAAATAAATAAATTTATTAAAAAAAAAAAAAAATCAAGAGGAAATCAAGACATTCCAGATAAACAAAAACTGAATGAATTTATCACTAGTAGACTGCTGCCCTACAAGAAATACTAAAGTGAGTCCTGCAGGCTGAAATGAACTAATACTAGAGAGTAACTTCAATTCATGGGAAGAAATAAAAGATGCCATTAATCTTAACTATATAGATAAATATAAAAGGTAGTGTAAATATTTTTTCATATCTCTTTTTCCCCTATCTGTATTTAAAGATGTCTGCATAAGGCAACAGTTATAAATCTGTGTTAATGGGCACACAATGCAAAAAGACATAGTTTGCATGACAATAATAGTATAAAAAAGGAAGGATGTATGTGTTAATATATGATGTTTGTGTTTCTCTTTCTGACTTACTTCACCCTTTATGACAGTCTCTAGGTCCATCCACGTCTCTACAAATGACCTAATTTTGTTCCTTTTTTATGACTGAGTAATATTCCATTGTATATATGTAACACGTCTTCTTTATTCATTTCTCTGTTGATGGACATTTAGGTTGTTTCTATATCCTGGCTATTGTAAATAGTGCGGCAATGAATACAAAGCAGAAATAGAGCCACAGACGTAGAGAACAAATGTATGTATACCAAGGGGGAAAGGGGGGGTGTGATGAGTTGGGAGATTGGGATTGACATATATACACTATTGATAATATTTGTAAAATAGACAACTAATGAGAACCTACTGTATAGCACAGGGAACTCTGCTCAATACTCTGTGGTGACCTAAATGGGAAGGATATCCAAAGAAGAGGAGATATATGTATACGTATAGCTGATTCACTTTGCTGTGCAGCAGAAACTAACACAACATTGTAAAGCAACTGTACTCCAATAAAAAATTTTTTAAAAAAGGAAGGATACAGATAGACAAGGACAAATTTTTATATATTATTATAATTAAGTTGTTATTAATCCAAAATAGTGTTATAAATTAAGATAATAAATGATAATCCCCAGGGAAACCACTGAGAAAATAAAAATATATGTGTATATATATTTTCATTTCATATATATATGAAATAAAAATACAAGACAATTAAAATGTGATACTATAAAATATCTATTCAACATAAGACAATAATGAAGAAACAAACTGGAGTAAGAGAAACAAAATCATATAGCACGTTGGAAACAAATGGAAAAATGGCAGACATCCTAACATGTAGGAATTACATTAAATGAAAATTGAGTAAATACTCCAATTGTCTAGTTAAAAGTTAGAAATTGCAAGAACAGAAAAAATATATTAAACTATACACTATCTACAAAAGCTATACTTTACATTCAGTGTTACAAATAGGTTGAAATAAAAATGTGAAAAAAGATAAATCAACTAAACAATAAAGAGAACTTAGGTGGCTGTACTAATATCAGATAAAATATACTTTAAGCCAAAAATTATTACTAAAGACAGAGAATGATACAGTTGACCCTTGAACAACACGAGTTTGCAGAGTGAGAGTCCACTTATACACAAATTTTTTTTTCAAGAAATGCATTGGAAACATTTTTGGAGATTTGTTACAATTTGAAAAAAAACTCACAGATGAACCATGCAGCCTAGAAATATTTTAAAAATAAGATAAAGTTAAGTAGGTCATAAGCACATAAAATATATTTAGATACTAGTCTACTTTATAATTTACTACCATCAAATATACACAAATCTATTACAAAAAGTTAAATTTTATCAAAATTTACACACTCAAACACTATAGACCCTACTTGGCACCATTTGCAGTGAGAGAAATGTAAGCAAATGTAAAGATGCTGTATTAAGTTATAACTGCATAAAATTAACCGTAGTACGTACTGTACTACTGTAATAATTCTATAGCCAATTTCTGTTGCTATTGCAGTGAGCTGAAGAGCTGCAAGTATCCACTTAAAATGCTTTGTGATGCTAATCATCTCTGTATGAGCAGTTTGTCTCTCCAGTAAATTGCGCATCACAGTAAAAAGTGATCTCTCGTTGTTCTCACATACGTTTTGTGTTTCGTGCAATATACGGTAAACTTTGAATAACACCATGGGACCCATATGAAGTGCTGCTATCGATGTTGGAATTTTTCCCAAGAAGCAGAGCAAAGTCATGACATTACAAGAAAACAATTGAATTGCTTGATATGTACAGTAGATTGAGGTCTGCAGCTGCTGTTGCCCGCCATTTAAAGTTAAATGAATCCAACATAGAGACCATTGTTAAAAAGTAAAGGAAAATTTGTGAAGTCGTCATTGCAGCTACACCAGCAGGCATGAAAACCTTGCACTTTTTGTGAAATACCTTTTTATCTCTGATTGGAAATACAACTTTTATGTGGGTACAGGATTGCTATAAGAAGACAAATCTATAGACTCTAATATGGTTTGAAAAAAAGCAAAGTCACTATATAACAACCTAAAGCAAAAGGAAGATGTAGGATCTAAAGTTGGAGAATTGAATGCCAGAAAAGGATGGTTTGATAATTTTAGAAAGAGGTTTGGCTTTAAAAATGTCACAATAACAGTAGAAGCAGATTGTGCCTACCAAGAGGCAGCAAACTCCCAGATACCATTAAGGAATTATTGAGGAGAAAAGATATATGTCCAAACAGCTTTTTAATGCAGATGAAAGTGCATTATTTTGGGGAAAAAAAAATGTCACCAAGGAAATTTATTAGTAAGGAAGAGAAGTGAGCACCAGGATTTAAGGCAGGCAGGGATAGGCTAACTCTACTGTTTTGTGCAGATGACTTTGGGTCTATGATCAGTACTTCCCTTATCCATAAAGCTGATAACCCCCAGCCTTGAAGGAAGAAATGAACACCAGCTGCCAGTCTTTTGTTTGTACAACAGGAAGAACTAGACAAGGAAAACTTTTTCTCTGGATTGGTTCCATTGATGCTTTGTCCCTGAAGTCAGGAAGTACCTTGCCAATAAGGGACGACCTTTTAAAGTTCTTTTAATATTGGACAATGTCCCTGGCTACCCACAGCCTCACGAGTTCAACAGTGAAGCTGTCAAAGTGGTCTTCTTGCCCCCAAACACATCTCTAATTCAGCCTCCAGATCAGGGGGTCATAAGAACCTTTAAGTTCTATTATACACAGTACTCTATGGAAAGAATTGTCGATGCTATGGAAGAGAACCCTGATAGAGAGAACATCATGAAAATCTAGAAGGATTACATCATTGACAATACCATTGTTGTTATAGAAAAAGCTATGAAAGCTATTAGGCTGGAAACAAATCCCTGCTAGAGAAAACTATGTCCAGATGTTGTGCATGACTTCACAGGATTTGTGACCAAGCCAATCAAGGAAAACATGAAAGAGATTGTAAATATGGTAAAGAAGGTTGTGGGTAAAAGATGTCAAGATATTGATTTTGAAGAAATTCAAGAGCTAATAGACACCACACCAGAGGAATTAACAGAAGACGACTTGAGGGGGCTTCCCTGGTGGCGCAGCGGTTGGGAGTCTGCCTGCCAATGCAGGGGACGCGGGTTCGAGCCCTGGTCTGGGAGGATCCCACGTGCCACGGAGCGGCTGGGCCCGTGAGCCACAACTGCTGGGCCTGCGCCGTCTGGAGCTTGTGCTCCGCAGCAAGGGGGGGCCGCGACGGTGAGAGGCCCGCGCACCGCGATGAGGGGTGGCCCCCGCTTGCCGCAGCTGGAGAGAGCCCTCGCACAGAGGCGAAGACCCAACACAGCCAAAAATAAATAAAAATTAAAAAAAAAAAAAAAAAAGAAGACGACTTGAGGGAGATGAGTGCTTCTGGACCAGTGCCAGATGATGAGGAAGAAGATGTAGAAGAAGCAGTGCTAGAAAACAAATTAACATTAGACAATCTGGCAGACGGGTTCTGATTTTTCAAGACAGCATTTGACTTCTTTTACGACCTGAACCCTTCTATGATACAGGTACTGAAACTAAATTAAATGGTGGAAGAAGAATTGGTACCATACAGAAACATTTTCAGATAAATGAAAATGCAAAAAAACAAAAAAGTCAGACAGAAATTACACTGTACGTCCATAAAATTTCACCAAGTGTGCCTGCCTCTCCTGCATCCCCTTCCACCTCCTCCATTTCTTCTGCCTCTGCCACTCCTGAGGGAACAAGTCTAACCACTTATCTTCCTCCTCCTCCTTAGTCTACTCAACATGAAGACAAGGATGAATGATGGTGATCCACTTCCACTTAATGAATAGTAAGTAATCATTATGATGTACAGTAAATAAACTTATCTGTTGTGTATGTGTGTGTCTTCATGTGAAGATCTAATAACTGTACAACAAAACTGTATGAGTCATTTTTTGTTATCATAATTATCATTGCCTAAGTATTCATTGTGTAGGACATCGTGTGAAGAATTGTACTGAAGTGAATAGTCTCTCCTTTCATTGGCATAAGGTGAATGATATTTAATATAAAATTAATGTGTTAGTTTTCTTACTGTCTTATAACTTTACTTTCAAAGAATTACATTATTGAACAGCATGTTGCTGTATCTCATAATTGGAGAAAACTGCATATCAGCCTATCAGCCTACATTACAGGTAACTTTTTTTTAATGTAACAATGTTTCCAATACTGTATTATGAACGTGACTGTAATACTGTATGATCATGAACAAGACAAGGTTGTCTAGTCTCAGCACTTTTATTCAGCACTGTATTGGACAATCTAGCTTTAGTGCATATGCAAGAAAAATAAATAAAAGACATCCAGATTGCAAGAGAAGAAGTAAAACTATCTCTATTTGAAGATGTCATTAGCTTATAAATAGAAAATACTGAAGAATACACCAAAAACTCCACTAGGGCTCAAGTCCACAAGTTCAGCAAGTTTGCAGAATTCAAGGCCAATACATAAAAATCAATTGTATTTCTCTACACTAACAATGAGCAGCATGGGAATGAATTCAGATGCTATTTAAAATAGCATCAAAAATAATAAAATATTTAGAAAGAAATTTAATAAGATTTGGACACTGAAAATCACAAAAAATTTTTGAGAGAAATTAAAGACCTAAATAAATGGAGAGACATTCCATACCCTTGGATTGGAAGACTCAGTATTGTTAAGATAGTAACATTCACCAAATAGATCTACAAATTCAACAAAATCCCTATTAAAATTGCATATGCATTTTATTTGCAGAAGTTGACAAGCTGATCATAAAACTGATGAAGGGACCAGAATACTCAAAACATGCTTAAAGAAGAACAAAGTTGGAGAACTCACACTTCTTGATTTCAAAACTTATTACAAAGGTACAGTAATTAAGACCATGTGGTACTGGCATAAGGATTAAGATAGAGATCAATGGACTTGAATTAAGAGTCTGTAAATAAACCCAAATATCTATGGTAAAGTGATTCTTGTTCAGGGTGACAAGAAAATGCAATGTGGAAAGAATAGTATTTTCAGCAAATATTCATATGCAAAATAATATAATTCTACCTCTACAACACATCATATACAAAAAACAACTCAAATGAATCAAAGATCTAAATGTAAGAATGTAAGAGCTCAAATTAAAATATATATATATTTGGAAGAAAATATAGGGGTAAATGTTGTGATCTTGGATTAGGAAATTTCTAAATATATAAAACCAAAAACAAAGTGACAAAAGAAAAAATTGTATAAATTGAACTTCACCAAAGCAAAAAAAACTTCTGTTTGAAAAATGAAACCCACAGAATGGGAGAAAGCATTTGGAAATCATACACCTGAAAAGGAATTTATATCTAGAACATATTTTTTAAATATTCTTACAGTTCAATAATAAATAAACTATTCAATTAAATGATGGATTTGGGTAGGCATTTCTCAAAGAAGATATGCAAAAGGCCAAGAAGAAGATATGCTAGTCACCATTAGTCACTAAAAAATGCAAATCAAAACCACAAAAAGATACCATTTCATACCCACTAGGATGGTATAATCAAAAAGTCAGACAATAACAAGTCTTGGTGGAGATGTGGATAAATTGGAACCCTCACACACTGTGGATTAGAATATGAAATAGTGCAGCAACTTGGAAAACAGTTTCACAGTTCTTCAAAATGTTAAATATAAAATTTCAACATGACTTGCCATTTCCACTCCTAGGTATATACCCAAGAGGAATGAAAATGTATATCTACACAAAAACACACATTAATGTTCATAGCAGCATTACTCATGATAGATAAAATGTGGAAACTCCAGTTATTTGATGAGCTCCAAATGCTTATCAACTTCTTAACAGATAAGCAACACATAGCATATCTACACAATTTAATATTATTTGGCCATAGAAAGGAATGAAATGCTGATTCATGGTGCAACATGGATGAACCTTGAAAACATTAAATAAGAGAAGCCAAAGACATAAAGCCACATATTGTGATTCCATTCACATGAAGTGCCCTGAATAGACAAATCTATAGATACAGATTGTACATTAGTGGTCAACACAAGGTGTAGGGAGAGAGAGGATTTGAGCCTGACTGCTGATGATGTGGGGTGTCTTTTGAGGTTATAAAAATGTTCTGTAATCATATAGTGGTGATGGTTGAAAAACTTTGTGAACATAATAAAAACCAGTGAATTATACACTTAAAAGGATGAATATTACAACTTTAAAAAAGTAAAATATATTTGAATTTTAAAAATGCTTGGAGCTTACAATGCTGAATAACTCATCTCCAAAATCTAAGTTTTCTGAAAGCATGTACACAAAATATGCAAAGATGCAGATACCCTGCGTCATGGGTAAAATGCTGATATTGAGCTAAAGGTGGTGTTAGCTGGCATTTGGTGTTCACAGTAATGAATATTGGTTGCTATCTATGTTCCAGGATGATTCTTAAATTGTATTATCAGCACGTTTTCATCTAAATCCTCATACAATTCTGTGAGGGTTTATGAAACCTATGATGTTATAAATGGACAAACCAAAGCTTTAGTGATTAAAACATTAGTCCAAACCTATTAAGGTGTAGCCAGATTTGGATTGAGATATGTCTGACTCCAAAGTCGATAGTATTCCACTGAAGTATAACCTTTTATTAATTGATCAATTAATTGATTGATAGATTATATCATCTACTCAATAAGTATTTTTCTTAGTCTCTACCATGGGTTAATTTTTTTTTCTCTGTTGAGGCTGACATGAATTTTATTTTATTTATTTTTTTATACAGCAGGTTCTTATTAGTTATCCATTTTATACATATTAGTGTATATGTGTCAATCCCAATCAACCATGGGTTAAGTTTAATAACAGTAAAATATCAGGAAAAAATCAATGCTTTCATGGAGATAACATTTATATGGGGATGGGTAAACAACAAGGAAGCAAATTAATTATGGTGAAAACTCTGAGAAAATAAATATATAGATAGACAGGAAAATTATAGATAGATAGATAGATAGATAGATAGATAGATAGATAGATAGATAGATAAAGGGAATATGATAAAGAGAGATTGAGTAGTCAGAGGAGAAAGTGATCTATAAGATAAGACCTGAATAATGAAATAAACCAACTCTACAAAAGCATAGAGGAAGAGAATCTCATGCATTGGGAACAGCTACTACAAAAGACTTTAGGCAAGAATGTGCTTGGACAGCAAGAAAGAAAATATTCCTAGAATATAATTATACAGGTGGAATGGCAGGATTTAAAGTCTGAGAGCCAGGCAGGGACCAAATTATAGAAGGCTTTGTAGACCTGAATAATGGTTTGGGAGAGGAAAGAAATGACAGTCATGATGATATTGATGACAGCGATCTTGATGATGATGGTGTTGATGACGATGGTAACTCTACCAAAAAGAAACAAAATCAATGTATACACCTGATATGTGCCAGCATTTTGCTAATATTTGATATACATTGTTCTCACTTATCATTCTTAAAAAAAAAAAAGGTGAAATGAAAGTTATCTCCATTTTACACAAGAGAAACCAAGGCTCAGAAATGTTAGCTAACTGTCCCAAGAAAACATGGCTAAATGAATGTTAGAGAAAGGGTTCAATCTATGTGATTCCTTTAGCAAAATTGCTAGCCCCAGCTGCCTTCCAAGAGAAAATTCTGTGGCAGAACACTATGTACCTTTATTATTCAGCAATGTTTTTTAGTTGAATGAATTAGACAGAAGTTTATTTTGCCCACCAAATGTTTCTTCCGTGTGTTCTACTCTCACTGTGGATGGTAATGATTCTTAAAGGTATAAAATTCATTATTTATATCTCTGGGACTCCAAGAATGCCAGTGTCATGATTTCACAAAGAATCCTCACCTTTAGAGTTATCATTCTGGGTCGCCACCTTTGAGGATATTTTCAGTGTGTACCTTATGTTTTAGGGACAAAATATTCCAATCTCGCTGCAAAAACCAGCTTGCGTGACTCATAGGCTGTGGCAGGTTTAGGCTGTCAGTTATTAAGCAGGTTGTTCTAAATAAGCAGGCAAGATCTTGTTATTCTGACATGCAGTTACAGAAAAGAGCTGGCAGCCTCATGAGTATAAAATGAAATGTCAAAGAGTCCGGGGATACGTCATTGTCCAAGAAAAGCCATCAGCAACTGCCTAGGAAAACATCAGATTTACATTTACTCTACCAAGTGTTAAACAGTATTGACAAGTGAAATGTTTTTTGTGTTCTTACCTCTGTGAGAATTTTAAGAAAGACAAATGATTCCTTTTCTGTGGCTGTTTTTAAGAGGTTCAAATATGGGTCAGAGTGGTGAGAAAAAGCTGCAGAGATGATGTGAAAGAAGATTCTACCCCTTCACAGAAACATGTCCCATCTTAGAGTGGTTGTGAAGGTGTGAGAACAAGAGAAATACTTATTTTTCCTGTCCTCACATAAAGCTTGAGCCCTGCTAATTATTGTTGGGAAACTGAGGCTAAGTAGAAGGGAGTTTGCCCAAGGCATCATTGCTAGATAGCAGCAGAACCAGGATTTTAACCTAGGAAGCCTGCCCCTTAAATGGGCAGAAATATTATCCATGTCAGAAAGAAACTATGCATATCTCTTCAGGTGTTGGGCAGGGGGGAGATTATCCTAGTCATACTAATTGCCCAGATTGACTGCACAATCAAATGCCTTCCCAAGACCCTAAAGCATAATTGTGAACATCTCTATACGTTATATGTCATCTATCTATCTAACTACCTATCTATCCTCTTCTACTCAGAGTGCTTTGAAATATTTTAACATTTATCCCATGGTACAAAAATTATTAGTAGACATATTTATCTGCATACCTCACCCTCATCTCCAACTAGAATACTACCTCAGGAAATGCAGTGAATTCTATTTTACATCTTCCATCTCTAGTAAAAAGCCTGAAAAGTAGTAAATAAGTGAATGAGTAAATAAATTAGTAACTCAAGGTGGAAGTAATCCAGCAAACGATACTTCAGATGCTTTTGCCAACCTTTGCAATAGAGTTATGTCTTGGACACTTGTTTCCATTTCTCGAGATAAAATTATTCAACCTTTCACTTGCCCCAGATGAAAAGGTCAATTTAGCATCATTCATCTTCCAGGTAAGTTCTGAAGTATATTTTCGGTGTTGTGATGTATGGTAAAATTTTCAGCATAGTAAGGTAAAGAAGTAACTGCCTCTTTCCCAGAGTTTCAAAATAGTGTATTCTAGGGATGAAAAGGATACATGGGTTATATACAGTCTAGTTTGTCCTCCAATGAGCTAGTCCTTAAATTTATTTATTTATTTTGGAGATACTGCAGTTTATCTCTGTGTTTGTCCACATATCAGCCAAGCAACCAGGCAAGGGTTTTCAGGAGGATCTTTGCTGGAGGCAGCCAATATGGTGGTGGATTAGCCTTTAACTGATTGTCTGATGGGCCAGAATGTGTGAGAGAGACACACTAAATAAGCAGTCCAAGTTTCAGTGTTGAAATAAAATCATTTTGTGCCTGGGCAAAGCATTAAGAAAACAGGGTCTGTGTTTCTTCTGTTAACAAGAGTTCTAGTTCCATTGTTATCCCTGGATGGCCTCCAGCTTCCCAGTGGTATCTGGTCAATTAGCCTACTGCAGCCCTACTGAGTTCCTAATAGGTTATTGATTGGAAGGTTAGCAGAGAGGAGTGGTAATTATAGATAAACATATGAAGCCAAGGTCTGTACCTATCAATCATATATTCTGAAGTATACTCATAGCTCCTAAAATTCAGATCCAGTTAACATATATTGAGTATCAACTCTATTTCAGGCACCATCTTTGGCTGTCTAGATAGTTTATTTAATCTTTACCTGAAACACAAATACTATTGTTTCTATTTTACAGACGCAGAAGTTGGGATTCAGAGAATTAAGTGGCCAAAACAGTATAATTCAGTTTTCAGGACATTTATTCTATTGGTCTTTCTATTAGACCAAAGGTGATTAGTACCAGTAAATAGCTATGATCTCTGTACTGATAATCATGCCGTTTTTAAAGTCTATTATAATCATATATCAAAGGTGAATTTTTGTCCATGGGTCAAAAGATGCGCAGCATATATCTGTATGTGAAAGAGAAGTAAGAATAAGGAGTTTAATTACGATCCTGGTTATCATATCTCATAAATAGCCCTCAGATTCTTTCAGAACTCTTTTTATGTATTTTCAGCACTCTGGTTCAAGCCACAGCTATCTCTTGTTGAGCCTACTTCACTAGCTTTCTACTGAGGCTGCCCATTTCTGCTTTTCTGACTACTCCAATTCACTTTCTCTTCTGAAAATGGCGTTCCAATCATTTCATTGCCAAATGAATCAATGAATGAATCAATGAATATTTCATATGCCCTTCCCCCAAATCCTTTCTTAACTTTCTAACCTTACCAGAAACCATTCCCCTGTGCCCTTTCATTGGCATCTCAAAGAAAAAGATGTACAAAACAGTACTCTTGACAAATGTTCAGTCATTTAATGCTCCATAATAAACCATATCAAAAGTCAATGGCTTAAAACAATCACAACATTTATTTGGCTCACAAATATACACTTGGACAGGCCTTGCCAGGTTCAGCTTGTCTCTGCTCCACTGGGTATCAGCTGAGTGGGCACAAAGTCATCTGACGTTTACTCACTCACATGTGGAGTGGTTGATGGATGTAAACTGAGACATTAGCTTTAGCTGTCAGGCAAAACACCTATAAGTGACTTCTCCATGAGGGCTGAGCTTCCTCACAACATGGTAGCTGGGTTCTAAGGGTGAATGTCTCAAGAAAAAGAGTACTAAGGACAAGCTATACTCCCATTCATGTTCTAGCCTTTAAACTCAGACATTCTATCTGCTGAGACAAACATAAATCCATGCATAATTTCAAAGGAAGGAAAAACAGACTTCAGTTTTTGAAGGGAGAGAATGCTATCATTCTAGAAGAATATGTAGAACTAAAAGTATCACTGTGACCCTTTCAGTGGACAGAGCTAAGTTGTATGTGTGTATGTATCTATCTCTATCGCTATTTCCCTATATATATACCTAGACAGATAGATGTTTGTGTGTGTGTGGACATGACATACATGAGATTTATATATGAGTGTGTATATATATATATATATATATATATATATATATAAAAGATATACCTGTATAATAGATGCCTATATAGATCTTTGAGATGCCTGCACATTCACACATACACGTAGACACAAACACACACAAACACATAGATGTGTGAAGAGGGAGAGATTTACAAATATATTGATATCTATTATCTCTATTATTGAAATCCTTAAATTCATGAGTTGACACTAATATTTCCAATCTGATGTTTCCTATGCAGCATCACAGGGTTCATTCTAATTTTTCTTTCCATATTTGTAACTCCATTATCTTACAATAAAGCTCCCCCTTTCCCTAATATACTAATTTATTTAATCAATTTTCCTCTAGGCAACTAATCTCTTATTGCCATTGCTACTGACTTGCCTACATGGACTCTTGGTTTAACCTGCTAGCTTCTTCCCCTCCCTCAAGGCTGCCCGTTTGCAGATAGACTCCTTACCTCATTAATCTGCATGCCGTTGGCACCCTCAAGCTCTGAATTCCCATACCACCTTCCTTGGCTACAGTTTTGTTCTCTCTCCTTGGGCTCTTACTCCTGAGTTGGTGTGTCCGTACAGGTCGATGCCCTTCTCACTCTGTTGGGCTCTGACCATCGATACCAAGCTTTTAACTCCCCACCTTCTCAACCAACATGGACACTCTCCTTATCCTACTTATACCCCAATGTCCAACAATGACACTCCTCCACATAGACACTCACATTACCCTGCTTGGGTTCTGAAACCCTAAACTGAGCCACACACAGATATGGCTGTCTTCCTCACTCAATTGGCTTGATTCCTCATGACAGCCCATCTCATATAGATACCGTCTTCAGCTTGAGCTTGGACGCCCCATACAAAGCTGTTCTTCCAGGTGGATGACTACCATGCTTGACCTTACCTAATGGTTTTAGGACTAAATTGCTTAGGAAGTTGAAGGGAAAGGTCTATCAGTTGAGTCCTTTGGAAAGCAGATGCTGAAATTAAGTTAGGAGTGTAAAGGATTTATTGTGGAGTAGCACCTGAATAGCACCTAAGTAGGACAGAAGCAGACTTGTTCCCAGCCCATCTAGCAGGGAAAGTCAGATGGGGCCAACTGTGAAATTGTGAGGTATATATATCAAAGACTCTGCCAGACCAGTGGAGAGCTCTGGAGCAAAGATTGCCCTTCAAATGAATACTGCATTGGTCTTGACCCATCTATGACGAACTTGCTGCATCATGAAAAGTGTGGCCTCAACTCAAACTCTATGGCACAACTGAAGGAGTTATAACTGGCAAGTTCCAGAAAACCATAATCAACATAGCCTGTCAACAAGTTCTGTCTTGAAGAGTGTGAGAGGTACATTTCTGCATCTGCCAGGTTATGGGGAGAGAAAGGGAAGGGATTTCTATCAACTTTAGATATGTGTTAAATATCAACATTAACACATAGAACTCAATCCTGCAACCCATAAAAATTCAGAATTGAGATTATTGATTCTCATATATCATTATCTGTCAACATCACCCTGGGTGTTTGGCGAAAATATATACGCACACCGTAAATCTAGAACTGGAACCCCTCAGAATGGATCCCAGGAACCTGCAGTTTTAACATGTAAATCAAGTCATTGAAAACATTTTAAACTCGGCCTGCAGATCCCTCATGCACTCAATGAATTTTTCTTGCAAGTTCATTTTTATCACCATAGTCTGTTGACTGATCTGGCACTTCAGTCCAGCCCATAACTATGGGAACTGTAACTATTGTTTTGCTGAGGGCAACATCTTGTCCTTTTACTGTAAATCTATTTTGCTCAGGGCCACGCTTTTATAGGTCAAGATCTTTGCTGTACTATTGAGAAATGTAGGTTGGATTGTAAAGAGCAATTGTTTCCTGCAAAGTCACAAATGTGGGCCCAGCATGATGGATAGTCTCAGGTTATGCATGCTATAGCATACATTGAATGATAAAATTATCTCGGTAAGATATTTTTATGCATCTGACCTGCCTTGCCAACATGAAGTATTAGGCATTAGGAACATGTAAGAGAGAAACTATGGGTAAAAAGAAAAAAATGTTTCTGATTATTTGCTCAAGTGACACTTCAACCAGCCTATTTTAGCCTTCTTTTTGTCTTCTGGTTTTCTTTGACTTGTTAACCCCTTGTCTCTGAACCTTGACTCTGTATCTCTTCTTAAGTTTTTCCTTCCTAATCTTTGACCTCAAGACTATATTTTTTAACATGAGGTGGTTACTTCCCCTGTCTATACACATAAATACACAAAATTGTTAAATAGCGACTACACTGTCTCCCAGAGCCCCAGAAGGCATTATGATAACAGAAAACTTTTCCTTCCTTAGGTATGTTACCAGAGGTCTTCTCTCATAAGATCTTTTACCCCAAATTTTTATTGCTATGTAAAGAAATATCCCAAATGCAATGACATAGTAATTACAATTGCTCATTTTTCTCATGTATTTGCAATTTAGGAAGGGCTTGGAAACAACAGTTCACCTCTGTTCCTTGCACAATCAGCTTGGACAGTTCAAGGCTAAGGACTACTCAGAAGGCTGGAGGCTGCAATCATATAAAGACACACTCACCCCCATGTCTAGTGGTTGATGCAACAGTTAAAATGGAACTGTTGGCCAGAACATCTCTGCATGTGGTTTCCTCACAGCATGGCAGCTGTGTTCTATGAGCCGTTTTCCCAAAAGACAGGATATGGTAGCTAGCCGTTTCTTAAGGCCTGGGCCCAGAAACCGGCCATTTCCATTGCCAATTATCTATTGATCAAGTCAGAGAGACCAGACTCAAAGGAAGGGGGCATAAAACATACATCTCAATGAGAAGAATGTCAAAGAGTTTTGAGGTCATTTTTTTAATACTATCATACGAAACTCATCATCATTAAGACTTGCCATTGTGAGATTCCCAACCCTGCTCATAAGATGAATCATCTTCAAGTTGTAGTGATGAGTGATAATAGGTAGCACTTGAGAAATATGAGACTTCGTAAGGCAAAGGAAAATACAGAGGAGGTATACTTGACTGTGTCCTACAATGTTGTTATTCTAGAAATAATAGCCAGCAGGAGAAGAACTTCCTATTAGGATTTCTCTGGCAATAGAGGGAAAAAAAGATTCTTACTCATTAAAGTTTGTAAGACTTTTCAAAGCACTAGCATGAACAATGGCCTATAAGTTTCTAACAATATCCACCAAAGAAATTGGTACTGCCATTATTATTTATATTATACTAAGGGTAACTTTTGATTTTGTGATATTAGAGGATATGCTCAGTATTGCACAGCTAGAAAGTAGAGAGACTGAAGTTTAAATCAATTTTCCCTCAAATCCCATGACAAGGTAAGTTTTGTTAGTAAAGAAATTTTGAATTTCAAATTAGGACAGAAGATCTGAACTTGAATTGGTAAATTGAAGCAGGTATATTATGAGGTGATTCCAGTTAAATAGAAAGTATAGGAAGCTTATGGCAAGAAGAAAGGAGCTAAGAAACTTGGTCTCACTGGGGAGGTTAATTCTGACAAGGGAAGGCAGTTGTTCAATGCACAGTATCCAAAGAGCTTGTCAAGATCACATGTAATTTGGTTGGCAAAGACTCTTAATAGCATGGCTCATTCTATTTGGTGTGTTCCAGTAGCAGGGTTAGTGTGGTTGACAAGTTATGTTCCAAGATTGGCATACATTAGGATGGGAGTGCCAAGAAATGTGTCCATTCACCAAAGGACATCTTTGAGGATATGGGATTAAGATTCAGTTTCATAAGTATGAGAAGGATACAATTTAGGAGATAAAATGTCTAATTCAGTTTAATTGAACTTCACAGTATTTTTCTGAGTCTCAAAGAGTGTTTCTTGTCCCTCCCCCCAATATGCAAATAAGGGATTAAGAGGGACAAACTATTATGTATAAGCTATAGGATATATTGTATAACACATGTACTGACAAAGCAAAAGACTTTATTGGGAAGGGGTCCCCAGGTGGAAAGCAGCAGGGTAAGGGGACCCAGGAGGACTGCTCTGACATGTGTCTCGCAGTCTCAGGTTTTATGATAATGGGGTTAGTTTACGGGTTGTCTCTGGCCAATCATCTTGCTTGTACCCATATTTGGTCTGACTCAGGGTCCTTTCTAGTGACATATGCATCTCTCAGCCAAGATGGATTCCAGTGTGAAGGATCCTGGGAGGTTGGCAGGACATTTTATGGGCTGGTGGGTTTCCTCCCTCCTTTTGGCCCCTCCCAAATTCTCCTGGTTCAGTGGCAGCACCATGCTCCTTATTGGGACTTCTTGTTGGGAGACAACTCATGCAAGTGGTTATCAGCATGCCTGGCTAAGGCGGGCAGTTTTGGTCAATCATTCCCTAACAGAGATCCAAAGTCCCAAATCAGTTTCTTTGGTTGAAATGAAGGTATTAGTAGGGTCATTATCCCTCCCAAGGCTTTAAGAGGTAATCTGTTTCTTTGCCTTTTCAATATTCTAGAACTGCATGTTTTGTATTCCTTGGTTCTTGGGCCCTTCCTCCATCTTGCTTCAATGATCACAATGCCTTTTTCTTCTCTTGCAATAGAATTGTAACCAAGGCTGTTGCCCCGTAATCATACCCCTGCCCCTCCCTCAAAAAGAAAGCAATTACTCTTATCTAAATTTTAGGAGGAGGTGGTAAAGAGAAAGAAAAATAACAAGAACTGTTTAGAACCAACTAGGCCCAAGCTGGGGAAGATTTGACTTCCAGTAGACCTTGAGCCTCAGTGTACACTCATTGTAATGTATTAACATGCTAACTGACAAACCCACCTATGCCGTGACAGTTGATGATTGCCAAGACAAGAATAGGAAAAGCCAGTACAAGAACTAAATAGGAAAGTTGCATCATTTCCGAGTCCAAACCACACCTGTTCTCGGATAACTCATGAATATTCCTCCCACACTTTCCAAATCCCTCCCTTTTACTTTGATCTGCATGTACATTTGATGTCTCCACCCAAATTGGTTTGAGAAGTAGATTTGCAAACTAGTTTACTGCTCCTCCATTCTTTGGCCACTGAATTAAGCTTGTGGTGTTCCAGTCTCAGCATTGGTTTCTTTATTGGATATGCAAATCCAATTGGAAAAAGAACTTCCCTGGCAGAGACAAGGGGTCTCAGCCTGGACTAGGACCCCAGCACAGGTCTAGTAGGCCAATTCCATAACAAAATCTTCTATTTCCTTCTTGTAAAGAAAATTGCAATTAGAATCAAAGCCTCTGGATGATCCATGATAACTTCCCCTTCTCAAGATTCTTCACTTAATCACATCTGCAAATTTTCTTTTGCCATATAATATTCACAGGTTCCCAAGATTAGGACTCAGACATTTTGGAGGCCATTATTCAGGTTACCAAAGCCATAGTTTCCTGCATTTTAGATAAAGTCACATGGAAGTGGAGCCTGGATTAAAATTCAGATCTTCCCATAGCTTACAATTTTTTTTCCCTTACCCACATTTACTCCATTGTCTTAGTTCTAGGAAATGTACCACTATTCCTAGACATAGGAAACCCTGCTACCTTCAGGATTCTAGAGTGCACAGATCTCCCCAAGAACACAAGATACCAATGATGAATGAAAGCAAATTTAATGACAAAGAATAAAGCAAGGATGGATATACATCCTCCATCATCAATTATACTATAGTGAGAGACAAGTATTTTAAATTCTCTGAGATTCAATTTTCTCATTTTCAAAATGGGAAAATTATATATGCCCAATAACCTCATTAGGTTATTGGAAACATAAGAAGGAAAGCTATTTGAATAAGTGAAGCACTATGATCAGGTTCAATCTTCGGGGTTTATGAATTTCTATCTAAACAGTACTGAGGGATGTGGAAGCTTCATTTTTCTGATATAGACCACATCAGCCCTTGATTCTTCATCTTTTGGGGATTGTATGAAATACTTGACTTACATTTTATCTGAAGCTGCAGGTGTAACTGACAAACCTTATTAGTAGATAACAAGAAATAAATTTGACCTTCTGAAGATTCTGGCAAAAATAACTGGGCCTTTTAACTATTGGGAAAAAAAAAAAAACTGAATTAAAATGTCCCTTAGAAAGAAAACTGATCTTTAATGGAACAGCTGGACTATTACATTGACCACTTTCCAATCTGATTTTATCTTCTTGTCTTTTTGATTCATCCATATTGATATATTGCTCCTTATATGAGAATAATGTAATCCTGCAAGCCACAGGAAAATTTCAGCAGTCAAATGCATTGTGAATAATTGCTACTCAACTGACATAAATCTGTTTGCAACTCCAGGATCATAAAGCAATAAAGTTGGAATTGACCCCAGGAATTGCTGAGGAGTGTGTGGTAAAATGGAAAGATTACTGGTCTGGGAGCCCGGAGAAACATTTTGTAATGCATTCTGAAAATCCTGTTCTCTTCCATTTATGCTTTGTGTCTGTCATATATTTCACAGATTTTTATTCCCAATATGATCACTGCAATTAGATGCTTAATTATCTCTTCTTTGGACATTGGTCATCAGATCTTAACTAGAAAACTCTCTGTCAGCAGTGTGTTCTATGTGCATCTGAACAGTTTACTTTGTTAAGATTCTGATTACTAAACAAACAAACAAAAAACCCAAAAAAACATGTTATTCCCTTATTTAAAAATCTTCACTAGTTCCACATTAACTATCATTTGACTCAACCCATTTCTTATGTCTTATATGTCTTCCACATCCACTCACCTCAACAACCTTCAGTTTTATTCATCCTATAATCCTTATAAGTTTCTGACACTAAATTTGTTGACTTTTTCTTTTATTTGATTTTTTTTCTTTTCTGCACTATGCCTGTCCAAATGCTACCAGCCAAAGGAATATAGAGTAAAAGTGATATGCTATTTCTGGGTCAAGAAAATTAATAAGTGTATATACTTTTATTCTCTTTTTCTCTTCAGCTTGCTTGAAACACAGACATTCTTTAGTCTAATAAAAAAATCTCTAAAAAACAATAAACAAAATTCTACAACCAGTTTACACTTATTGATGAAATTACTTTGGGAGAAAAATATATGGCAGTTTCTACTAAAGTTGAAAAAACTCACGTTCTTTTACTCATCAATTCCACTTATGTTTGCCACTATTAGAAACAGTTCACTGTTATTAGTAATAGTAACTCTGGAAACAAATATACATCAAAAGTAGAATGTTTAAATAATAGTGACATAGTCATGTATCAGAGTATTACCCAACCACAAAAATGAAACAAATGAATGAAAAAAACTACAAGTAAACAAAATGATTTAGATGAATCTAACATACATAATCTTGAACAAAACCAACCAGAAATGTGTATGAGATTTACATAAACTTTAAAAACAGTGAAAGGTGATCAATGGAAGTAGGAGTCAGGATAGTAAGTACTGAAGTGACTGAAAGAGAACATGAAAGGGGCTTCTGTGATACTGGTAACAACCATTTTTAAAGTTGGTTATATGGTTATGTTTATCTAATGAAAAATTATTAACCTCAAATTTATAAGTTGCATACTTTTTCAAATGTATATTATAATTCAATACTATATTAGCCTGGGCTGCCATAACAAAATACCATAGACTAAATGGCTTAAACAACAGAAATAAATTTCTCAGAGTTCTAGAGATTGGGAAGTCCAAGATCAAGGTGTCAGCAAGGCAAGTTTCACTGAGGCTTCTTCTCTTGTCATGCCTTGTAGCAGCTGCCATCTTGCTGTGTGCCCACATGACCTCTTTTTGTGTTTGGGGTGGGAGGGGAGTAGAGAGAGAGGAAGCAAGCTTTCTGGTGTTTTTCGTATAAGGATGCTATCTTATCATAGCAGCCACAACTTCATAGAAGCTTCACCATCATGACTGCATATAAGCCTACTTATCCCGCAAAGGACCCATATCCAATACAATAACATTGGGTATTAGGGCTTCAACAGATGAATTTTGAAGAGACATAAAAGATATTTCAGTCCATAGAAGATACCATGTATATAAAAACAAACACAAAATAAAAACAGAACAGGAGAGACCTTCAAGATGGCAGAGGAGTAAGACATGGAGATCACCTTCCTCCGCACAAATACATCAAAAACACATCTACATGTGGAACAGCTCCTACAGAACACCTACTGAAAGCTGGCAGAAGACCTCAGACTTCTCAAAAGGCAAGAAAATCCCCACCTTCTTGGGTAGGGCAAAAGAAAAAAAAAAAAGGAAAAACTTAGACAAAAGAATAGGGATGGGACCTGCATGTCTGGGACAGAGCTGTGAAGGAGGAAAACTTTCCACACACTAGGGAGCCTCTTCACTGGTGGGGATGGGGGTGGGAGAGGGGGAAGCTATGGAGTCATGGAGGAGAGTGTAGTAACAGGTGTGCAGAGGGCAAAGGGGAGAGATTCCTGCACAGAGGATTGGTGTTGACCAGCACTCACCAACCTGAGACGCTTGACTGTTCATCCACCAGGGCGGGTGGGGGCTGAGAGCTGAGGCTCAGGCTTCGGGGATCAGACCCCAGGGACAGGATTGGGGTTGGCTGTGTGAAGACAGCCTGAAGGGGGCTAGTGAATTACAGCTAGCCAGGAGGGAGCCCCCAAAAAAGTCTGGACCTGCCCGGAGAGGTAAGAGACCATCATTTTGGGGTGCGTGACGAGAGGGGATTCCTGATCTGTGTGCCCACAGAGGGCAGGCCACTGCCTAAGCCAGCTCCAGAGATGGGCGTGAGCCATGGCTATCAGCTCAGACCTCAGAGATGGGCATGAAATGCTAACGCTGCCACCAAGAATCCTGTGTGCAAGTGCAAGTCACTACCCACACCCCGTGGGCAGCCAGACCAGCACGTCACTGCCAGGGTCCCATGATCCAGGGACAACGTCCCCGGGAGAACACATGGTGTGCCTCAGGCTGTTGCAATGTCACAATGGCTTTTGCCTCAGTAGGCTCGCCTGCATTCTAATTATGACTACCACACCCCTCCCTCTCCCAGGCCTGAGAGAACAAGAGAGCCTTAATCACTTGCTTTTTAACCCCCTCTGTCTGGGAGGAGAACAGACTCCTGAGGGTGGCCTACACGCAGAGGTAGGGCCAAAACCAAAACTGAACCCCAGGAGCTGTGTGAACAAACAAGAGAAAGGGAAATGCCTCTGGGCAGCCTCAGAAGCTGCACAAAAAACTAGAAAAACCCTGCATCTGCAGAATACCTGATTAGACAATGAATGTTCCCAAAACTGAGGTGGTGGACTTTGGGAGCAGCTGTAGACTTGGGGTTTGCTTTGTGCATATGATTTGTTTTAGCTTTTATGTTTATCTTAGTTTAGTTTTTAGTGCTTGTTATCATTGGTGGATTTGTTTATTTGTTTGGTTGCTCTCTTCATTATTTTAAATTTTTAAATTTTTTATTTTTTATGACTTTTTTTCCTTTTTTCTCTTTTTATGAGTGTGTATGTGTATGTTTCTTTGCGTGATTGTGTCCGTTTAGGTTTGCTTTTACAATTTCTCCTAGGGTTCTGTCTGTTTGTTTTTGTTTGGTTGTTTTGTTTGTTTCTTTGTTTTCTCTTTAAGAGTGTATGTGTTTGTTTCTTTATATGATTTAGTCTGTTTAGCTTTTCTTTCACCATTTGGTTTGTGGTTCTATCTATTCATATTTTTGTTTTCTTCCTTTATTTCCGAGCCGGGTGGCATAGCAGGGTCTTGGTGCTCCAGCTGGGTGTCGGGCCTGAGCCTCTGAGGTGGGAGAGCCGAGTCCAGGACATTGGACCACCAGAGACCTCCTGGCCCCACATAATATCAATCGGCAAGAACTCTCTGAGAGATCGCCATCTCAACACTAAGACCCAGCTCCATCCAAAGGCCAGCAAGATCCAGTGCTGGATGCCACATGCCAAACAACTAACAAAACAGGAACAAAACCCCACCGATTAGCAGAAGGCTGCCTAAAGTCACACTAAGTTCAGAGACACCACAAAGCACACCACCGGACGTGACCCTGCCCACCAGAACAGGTGCACCAGTTCCCTCCACCAGGAAGCCTACACAAGCAACTGAACCAACATCACCCACTGGGGGCAGACACCAAAAAAACGGGAAATATGAACCTGCAGCCTGTGAAAAGGACCCCAAATACAGTAAGTTAAACAAAATGAGAAGACAGAGAAATATGCAGCAGATGAAGGAGCAAGGTAAAAACCAACGAGACCAAACAAATGAAGAGGAAATAGACAGTCTACCTGAAAAAGAATTCAGAGTAATGATACTAAAGGTAATCCAAAATCTTGGAAAATGAATGGAGAAAATACAACAAACGTTTCACAAGAACTTAGAAGAAATAAAGAGGAAACAAACAATGATGAACAACACAATAAATGAAATTTAAAATACTCTAGAAGGAATCAATAGCAGAATAATTGAGGCAGAATAATGGATAAGTGACCTGGAAGAAAAAATAGTGGAAATAAATGTCACAGAGCAGAATAAACAAAAAAGAATGAAAAGGATAGTCTCAGAGACCTCTGGGACAACACTAAATGCAACAACGTTCACATTATAGGGGTCCCAGAAGGAGAAGAGAAAAAGAAAGGGTCTGAGAAAATATTTGAAGAGATTATACTCAAAAACTTCACTAACGTAGGAAAGGAAAGAATCAGTCAAGTCCAGGAAGTGCAGAGAGTCCCTTACAGGGTAAATCCAAGGAGAAACATGCCAAGACGCATATTAATCAAACTATCAAAAATTAAATACAAAGAAAAAATATTAAAAGCAGCAAGGGAAAAGCAACAAATAACATACAAGGGAATCCCCAAAAGGTTAACAGCTGATCTTTCAACAGAAACTCTGCAAGCCAAAAGGGAGTGTGAGGACATATTTAAAGTGATGAAAGGGAAAAGCCTACAACTAACATTACTCTACCCAGCAAGGATCTTGTTTAGATTCAACGAATAAATTAAAAGCTTTACAGACAAACAAGAGTTAAGAGAATTGTGCACCACCAAACCAGCTTTACAACAAATGCTAAAGGAACTTCTCTAGGGAGTAAACACAAGAGAAGGAAAAGACCTACAATAACAAACCCAAAACAATTAAGAAAATGGTATTAGGAACATACATATTGATAATTACCTTAAATGTAAATGGACTGAATGTTCCAACCAAAAGACATAGACTGGCTGAATGGATATAAAAACAAGGCCCATATATATGCTGCCTACAAGAGACCCACTTCAGGCATAGGGACACAGACAGACTGAAAGTGAGGGGATGGAAAAAGTATTCCATGCAAGTGGAAATCAAAAGAAACCTGGAGAAGCAATTCTAATATCAGACAAAATTGACTTTAAAATAAAGACTATTACAAGAGACAGAGAAGGACACTACATAATGAACAAGGGATCAATCCAAGAAGAAGATATAACAATTGTAAATATTTATGCATCCAACATGGGAACACCTCAATATAGAAGGCAAGTGTTAACAGCCATAAAAGGGGAAATTGACAGTAACACAATAATAGTAGGGGACTTTAACTCCCCACTTTCACCAATGGACAGATCATCCAAAATGAAAATAAATAAAGAAACACAAGCTTTAAATGACACTTTAGGGCAGATGGACTTTATTGATATTTATAGGACATTCCATTCAAAAACAACAGAATACGCTTTCTTCTCAAGTGTTCATGGAACATTCTCCAGGATAGATCATATCTTGGCTCACAAATGAAGCCTTGGTAAATTTAAAAAATTGAAATCATATCAAGTATCTTTTCCAACCACAATGCTATGAGACTAGATATCAATTATAGGAAAAAAAAAGTAAAAGATACAAATACATGGAGGCTAAACAATATGCTACTAAATAACCAAGAGATCATAGAAGAAATCAAAGAGGAAATCAAAAAATACCTAGAAACAAATGACAATGAAAACACGATGCCCAAAACCTATGGGATGAAGCAAAAGCAGTTCTCAGAGGGAAGTTTATACCAATACAATCCTACCTCAAGAAACAAGAAACACCTCAAATAAACAACTTAACCTTAAACCTAAAACAATTAGAGAAAGAAGAAGAACAACAACAACAACAAAAATTCCAAAATTAGCAGAAGGAAAGAAATCATAAAGATCATATCAGAAATAAATGAAGGGCTTCCCTGGTGGCGCAATGGTTGAGAATCTGCCTGCCAATGCAGGGGACACGGGTTCGAGCCCTGGTCTGGGAAGATCCCACATGCCGCGGAGCAACTAGGTCCGTGAGCCACAACTACTGAGCCTGCGCGTCTGGAGCTTGTGCTCCACAACAGGGAGGCCGCAATAGTGAGAGGTCTGTGCACCGCAATGAAGAGTGGCTCCCACTTGCTGCAACTAGAGAAAGCCCTCGTACAGAAACAAAGATCCAACACAGCCAAAAATAAATAAATAAATTAATTAATTAATTAATATTAAAAAGAGAAATAAATGAAAAAGAAATGAAGGAAACAATAGCAAAGGTCAATAAAACTAAATGCTGGTTCTTTGAGAAAATGAACAAAATTGATAAACCATTAGCCAGACTCATCAAGAAAAAAAGGGAGAAGACACAAATCAACAGAACTAGAAATGAAAATGGAAAAGTAACAACTGACACTGCATAAATATAAAGGATCATGAGAGATTACTACAAGCAGCTATATACTAATAAAATGGACAACCTGGAATAAATGGACAAATTCTTAGAAAGGCACAACCTTCCAAGGCTAAACCAGGAAGAAATAGAAAATAAAAACATACCAATCACAAGTACTGAAATTGAAACTGTGATTAAAAATCTTCCAACAAACAAAAGCTCAGGACCAGATGGCTTCATAGGTGGATTCTATCAAACATTTAGAGAAAAGCTAACACCCATCCTTCTCAAACTCTTCCAAAATATAGCAGAGGGAGGAACACTCCCAAACTCATTCTACAAGGCCACCATCACCCTTATACCTAAATCAGACAAAGACATCACAAAAAAACAAAACTACAGGCCAATATCACTGATGAACATAGATGCAAAAATCCTCAACAAAATACTAGCAAACAGAATCCAGCAGCACATTAAAATTATCATACACCATGAACAAGTGAGCTTTATCCCAGGAATGCAAGGATTCTTCAATATCAAGAATGCAAATAAATCAATAAATGTGATACACCATATTAACAAATTGAGGATAAAAACCATATGATCATCTCAATAGATGCAGAAAAAGCTTTCAATCAAATTCAACACCGATTTATGATAAAAAACTCTCCAGAAAATGGGCACAGAGGGAACCTACCGCAACATAATAAAGGTCATATATGACAAAACCATAGCCAACATCGTTCTCAATGGTGAAAAACCAAAACCATTTCCTCTAAGTTCAGGAACAAGACAAGGATGTGCACTCTCACCACTATTAGTCAACGTAGTTTTGGAAGTTTTAGCCACGGCAATCAGAGAAGAAAAAGAAATAAAAGGAATCCAAATCAGAAAAGAACTAAATCTGTCACTGTTTGCAGATGACATGATACTATAAATAGAGAATCCTAAAGATGCTACCAGAAAACTACTAGAGCTAATCAATGAATTTGGTAAAGTAGCAGGGTACAAAATTAATGCACAGAAATCTCTTGCATTCCTATACACTAACAATGAAAAATCTGAAAGAGAAATTAAGGAAACACTCCCATTTAATACTGCAACAATAAGAATAAAATACCTAGGAATGAACCTACCTAAGGAGACCAAAGACCTGTATGCAGAAAACTATAAGAAACTGATGAAAGAAATTAAAGATGATACAAACAGATGGAGAGAGATACCATGTTCTTGGATTGGAAGAATCAACATTGTGAAAATGACTATACTACCCAAAGCAATCTACAGATTCAATGCAATCCCTATCATACTACCTATGGCACTTTTCACAGAACTAGAACAAAAAATTTCACAATTTATATGGAAACACAAAAGACCCTGAATAGTCAAAGCCATCTTGAGAAAGAAAAACAGAGCTGGAGCTATAAGGTCTCTGATTTCAGACAATACTACAAAGCTACAGTAATCGAGACATTATGGCACTGGCACAGAAACAGAAATATAGATCAAAGGAACAGGATAGAAAGCCCAGAGATAAACCCACACACATATGGTCACCTTATCTTTGATAAAGGTGTCGAGAGTATGCAATGGAGAAAAGAGAGCGTCTTCAATAAGCGGTGCTGGGAAAACTGTACAGCTACATGTAAAAATGAAATTAGAACACTTCCTAACACCATACACAAAAATAAACTCAAAATAGACTAAAGACCTAAATGTAAGGCCAGTCACTATAAAACTCTTAGAGGTAAACATAGGCAGAACACTCTATAACATAAGTCACAGAAAGATCCTTTTTGACCCACCTCCTAGAGAAATGAATATAAAAACAAAAATAAACACATGGGACCTAATGAAACCTAAAAGGTTTTGCACAGCAAAGGAAACCATAAACCAGACAAAAGACAACCCTGAGAATGGGAGAAATATTTGCAAATGAAGCAAATGACAAAGGGTTAATCTCCAAAATATACAAGCAGCTCATGCAGTTCAATATCAGAAAAACAAACAACCCAATGCAAAAATGGGCAGAATACCTAAATAGACATTTCTCCTAAGAAGATATACAGATTGCCATAAACACATGAAAGGATGCTCAACATCACTTATCATTAGAGAAATGCAAATCAAAACCACAGTAAGGTATCACCTCACACCAGTCAGAATGGCCATCATAATAATATCTACAAACAATAAATCTTGGTGATGGTGTGGACAAAAGGGAACACTCTTGCACTGTTGGTGGGAATGTAAATTGATACAGCCACTATGGAGAACAGTATGGAGGTTCCTTAAAAAACTAAAAATAGAACTACCATATGACCCAAATATCCCACTTCTGGGCATAAACCCTGAGAAAACCATAATTCAAAGAGAGTCATGTACCACAATGTTCATTGCAGCTCTATTTACAATAGCCAGGACATGGAAGCAACCTAAGTGTCCACTGACAGATGAATGGATAAAGAAGATGTGGCACCTATATATGCAATGGAATATTACTCAGCCATTAAAAGAAACAATATTGAAATATTTGTAGTGATGTGGATGGACCTAGAGTCTGTCATACAAAATGAAGGAAGTCAGAAAGAGAAAAACAAATACAGTATGTTAACATTTATGTATGAAATCTAAAAAAAAAAAAAATGGTTCTGATGAACCTAGGGGCAGGACAGGAATAAGGACACAGACATAGAGAATGGACTTGAGGACACGGGAATGGGGAAAGGTAAGCTGGTAGTAAGTGAGAGGGTAGTATTGACATATATACTACCAAATGTAAAATAGATAGCTAGTGGGAAGCAGCTGTACAGCACAGGGAGATCAGCTCAGTGCTTTGTGACCACCTAGAGTGTTGAGATAGGGAGGGTGGCAGGGAGACGCAAGAGGGAGAGCATTTGGGGATATATGTATGCATATAGCCGATTCACTTTGTTATACAGCAGAATCTAACACAACATTGTAAAGCAGTTATATTCCAATAAAGATGTTTAAAAAATAAAAACAGAACAAAACAAAGCAAAACTATAAACTTTAGTCCCATAAACTCTCCTCCTCACCACCCTCAAAATACCCAGTTGTTTAATCCTTAGAACACACAAAAAAATGACAACTTTATATTACTCCAGTATGTCTCCTCTTCATACCCTATTTGCAAGCCTTTGGTGTCAAGATTAATCTTGCTGCTTATGCCATATGCTTACAGGGAGAGTATCCACATATTGTCTTTGTTGTAGGTTCTAAAACTCACCCATCCTAATACAAGATTTTAATAAGCCACATCACCCACTTCCTAACCAACCTTATCTCACAGTTTTGTTAGTAAACAAGCTGCCTTCTGGAACTATAATTCTACCCTGAGTTTCTGACAACTTGAGGAGATGACTTAATTCTGCATAAGTCTTGCCAATTCTCTCACCTAAGACCATGATTTTATATCCTCCAGCCACAGACTGGAGCCCTGTTACAAACGAAAGCTTGGTCACTGCTGTACAATCAAATCAGTAACCAGCCAAAGCAAAAAAGCTTGCCTTCCACTTCCCAGTTCCCACGATCCACCTTTTGGATAATCTCCTCCGAAGTTCAGCCTCCGTTCATGTCTGTTTCCCTAGGCCTGGTATTGATTTTTCCAGTTCCCTTTTGGCCAGTGTTACTCAGGGCCAAACTTGCCAGGCATTCAAGGTCATATACATTATGACTCATTTTTAATATTTCCCACTCCGTTTCTCCTTTTTCTGCACTTCTCAACTCTTTTGCCGTGCATTTCTTGGAACTTTTCAAAGGATAGTTAGAACCTCCCTAGGATATTTATCATTTAAATTAAAGAGGAGAAAGGGAGATTAGTAAGATCAAAACAAAGATAAGAAAATACTAATTTTCAAAGACAATAGAGTATAAATGAAAGGAGTACAAGTGTGGAAAGCAAGAATACTCAAATTTGAACAGTTATTTTACTGCCCAGGGCCAGGGCAGGAAATGGCGAAAGGCATAACCAGATGATTTACAGGAACTCCTCTGACGTGTAATATTCACTGAGTCTCTGAGCTGAGATGTAAAGGAGCATGTGTGCAAGATCTTGTATATCCCCAGATTAGAAGAGTTTTAGTAGCCAGACTTGGATGTGAAAGGAAGTAGAGGCTGTAACATTTATTTCATTTATCTTCAGATTAATCAAACTGCTATTATCCAACTAATCGTTAAGCAAATAATTTAGATACTTTAGGAATGAAAGGTGTCATTTAACAATGAAATTGCTTTCTTAAACTCTATTTAATGGCGTCTTAAAGACAAAAGTTATCATTAAAGAATTCCTTTTATTCTCTGGAAAGGTAATGGATTATATTATGCTAACTTTCTGAATGTCATGGTCATAATAAAATATATTAAACAGATTGTTTAGTAACAATTATTTCTCATTAAAAATAATAGATAAAAGGTAAACTTATAATAATGTTTACAAATAATCAAAATTCTAAAAGATGAAAGAAGGAAAGACATGCTCCTTATTTTTATTTACTCTTCCCTTTCATCTCTTACTTTTATTTCTCCTCTTCCTCTTACTTCTTTTCTCTCATAAATCAACTTTATCTTACTAGTGCTAAAATAGACCAAACATTGGAAAGTGAGAGAAATTTTCTGTGTTAATTCTGTCTCATATTTTGGTGCTAACAATCTTACATTTGGTGCAGAAATCAGTAAAAGATTAGTAAAAAAAAAAATGCATTATCATCATCATCATCTTTATCATCAACATCCCTGATGCTGCCAAGGGTGATGTAAAATAAATGGGGTAAGAAAATTGGTACAACTTTTATGAAAAGCCTTTTGATGATATATATTAATAGAATAATAAAAGCTTAATGCATTTAGACCCAGCAACTATATTTCTGAAACTCTATCTGAAAGAAATAATCCTAAATATAAAAATATCACTATGTTAAAAAAAATTAACATAGTTATTTATAATACCAATCAACTTGAAACAATTAAATGACCAACAAAACTGGAATACTTAAACAAATTATAGTATATATACTCAATGGAATTTTATACAAGATTTAAACTGAATGCCTATGAAGAGGATGTCATAAATTATAAGCATTTCCCTTATTAAGGGAAACAGCTGGATAACGACTGTATATAAAGTTTAACTATAATCATGTTTAAATTGTTCATAAAAATGACTCTAAATAAATATATTTCCATTGCAGAATTTAGACTCTGGGAGAGTTCTTCCCCTTCCCATGTATTTCTGTTTTACAAATTATATTTCATGACTCTGAATTGATTTTTATAATGAAATAAAAATAAGCATAGTTTTGGAGGAAGTCATTTTGGAAATTTTGGAAGCCAATGACTTTAAGTTAACCCACATTTATATATCATGCTATGAACAAACAACGAATGTGCCAGGCACTCTGCTAAATATGTAGGGAAAGCAGAAGTGTTGGAGACAGCCTCCCTGTCCTCAAAGACTCAATGTCAAGAGGGGGACTCAAGCGTGGACCTGGGTTAAATATAAAGTGATTTCATTTCTGAAGGGGTCCACAAGATAAATGTAAACTAAGTTCTTTGAGGTCACAAGGAAAGAAAATGTTAGTTCAAAGAAGCGGACTGAGGAATGGAGATAGTTGTGAAATTTGAGATAGCATTTGTATGAGGGGTACCGGTTCCACTGCGTGACTTGGGAAAGTCAGTTCTGGAGGGAAGTATTTCACAGGCGAAGTCCCAGGAAAGGTGTTGGGGCTACATTCAGGGAAAACAGGATGGATTCATTTATGGGAAGCATTCTCAGGAAGTACTAGTCTCAATGACAGCTGGAGAAGGTGTGCCACAGTAGGAAAAGTTTAGGTATGGGTTAAGAACACAAATAGGCTAACTTAAGAGGAAGTAGAACGTTTAATTGGAAGAGGAAAGGGGATGAGAGATAGCTTCCTTTGTAATACACACTATGGATGCTTTTCTCTAAGGTACCTGCATACTTTGGCTACTTAGAGTCTTCTCCCACTGGGAAAGGCTGAGAAGAAAGGCATGTGGATGGGGAGAAAAGAGTTATAGATGGGACTCATTTCTGGCCAATCAGATGTATGCAAATATATTGTGTGGAATTTGCATTAAAGCTGTGTTAACAGGAAGATGATTTACCTGAGAAGAGGTCCCTTTTGTCTTTCCCTCTACCTCTTGCTACATGGAATGGAGACATGGTAGCAGGAGTTTTAACATGAATTTTGTACTGTGAAGCAATATTGAGTGTGGAAAACTGAGAATAAAAAAAAGAAAAGGATGAAAGCTACCATACCAACCTGAAGCTTCCCATCTCTCAGATTTCTTTTATGGAAGAGAAGCTTCCAGAAGCTACTGCTATTTCAGTGTTCCATTCTGTTATATGGAGATAAAGTAAATCCTAAGTAACAAAAGCTAATATGTATTTACTGAGCTAAGGTTTGTTTTAGGCAGAGCAATAAGATATACATACTTATATAAAATACATAGTTATAGAGTGTATAACTATATATTATATATATTTATACATAAATGTATGTTTTATTTATATATTTATGTATTTTTTATTTTAATCTTCATAATATTAATTCTTACAATAACACAGTGATGTATATATTAATTCTGCCATTATATAGAGTAAAACTATAGACAAAAAGAAAGGCTGAACAATGTGCTCAAGATCAAATAGTATATGAGTAGTGTGACTAAAAAGCAAGTCTCTGTCTTAGTGTTAACAAAACTATGGTCTTTACACAACATATGTGCTATTTCTAATTTGCACACATGCTATGCATTCTGTATTTTCTATTTCAGATGTTTTTGATGATTATTGGTAAGATTCAAGCCAACTGACTTTTTCTTTCGTAATTGGCTTTTTAGTTTATTTTAATTAAATAATAATCATGATAATATTCATAATAATAAAAGCATAAGCAATCTCACCTTCTAATGATGCATTTCTACTCAAGTTTGGCAGAAGCAGGTCATGTGGCTACTTCTAATTTCAAAAGGGGCAGGAAAGAACAAGTCTTTCAGGTGTCTGGGAAGAGGGGAAAGACTGAAGAATTTGCACATAGTCCTGAGGACTAAGCAAGACTTTTGATATACTAGCAAATCAGCTTCATAAACAGTTCTATCAATTTATGCTCCAAAAAGCAAATTTAGTGAATGCCTCTTCTTTACTCTTGTCCAGTAATTCTGTGATTTCCAACCCAACAGGCAAATCATGATGTCTCACTGCTATTTTTGATTAATTTTCATGTCTTTGATGATTATTAAGTTGGAATATTATCTTTGAAAGACATTTGTGTTTTGCTTTCAGGAGTGTAATTTTTCATGTTCTTTAGGTATTTTTTACCTTCTTCTCTCTATAACATGGCTATTGAGAATGCAGACCCGGAAGTCAGACCACCTAAGTTTGAATCCTTACGTGGACACTGTACAATATTTGGTAAGTTTCTTAAATACACTAAACCTCCTATATAAATATGTAATATGAATATATTATATATAAACATATTGTAGTATTTATTTTATGTATTTTATATAGTATTATATATATGATACTATGTATATGATATATGTATATGTATACATATACATATATGTATATGTATATGTATATGTATATGATATATGAATATGTAATATATCATACAGTTAAACGTATACTTAATCAGTTTATAATTTTATATTATACATAACATTTAATTACTTATGTTTATATTTTATATCTATATATATAAATTTTTTCTGCTTAATTCAATTTTATATGTATATAAAACTGAGATTTCACATCCAGGGATGTCTATGTATTAAACTGCTCTCACATAATGGCAATTTTTTGTCATTTCATTCACATAAGTACTGTACAGCCTTTCTAAAGTTTGATTCTAAGTACATTAATATGTTTATGATGTTTTGATAAGGTATTTTTCTATTTTGTTTTCTATTTTTATTGTCAGCATATAAGAAAGAAAATATTGGGGGCTTCCCTGGTGGCGCAGTGGTTGAGAATCCGCCTGCCAGTGCAGGGGACACGGGTTCGAGCCCTGGTCTGGGAAGATCCCACGTGCCGCGGAGCGGCTGGGCCCGTGAGC
This sequence comes from Balaenoptera musculus, assembly GCF_009873245.2. Taxonomy (NCBI): domain Eukaryota; kingdom Metazoa; phylum Chordata; class Mammalia; order Artiodactyla; family Balaenopteridae; genus Balaenoptera; species Balaenoptera musculus. Next base: position 100,496,718 of record NC_045789.1, read on the forward strand.
CACAACTACTGAGCCTGCGCGTCTGGAGCCTGTGCTCCGCAGCAAAAGAGGCCGCGATAGTGAGAGGCCCGCGCACCGCGATGAAGAGTGGTCCCCGCTTGCCGCAACTAGAGAAAGCCCTAGCACAGAAACGAAGACCCAAACACAGCCATAAATAAAAAAAAAAAAAAAAAAAACCAAAAATAAAAAAAAAAAAAAAAAAAAAAAAAAGAAAGAAAATATTTATATGCCATGATTCTTTCACCTGAACATCTGAGTGAACACTTGTTATTCTTAACTTTTTGAAAGTTAATTATCTTTGTTTTCCTAGGTAAGCATCAGAGCATCTATAAGATAGTAAATTATAATTTTGCCTCTACATTTGTACTACTTTACTCTACTTTTCTTTTTCCTAAAATAATTTTCAGGATAATATAACTACTTGCAATGTCATTTTAAATCTTCTATACCTTTGTTTCACCAAATCCTTGTATTTTGAAAACTTTTTCTCTGACACCTGTTCTTTATGTCTATCTGCGTCCCTCTTAAATAGTCATTGTTTTAACTTATAAATAAATGCATTCTTTGATTTCCTTAAAAGCACAAAGTTTATTTTTTCCAATGTTATATCTTTTTTCTATACTAAGATTAAAATAAATTTATTCGAATCTATTTGAAGATAGTTGCAGGAGGAAGAACCTCTCCCTCTACTGTTCTCTCTGCCTCTATCCCCTGCAGACAAAAGGCAGAACAGGTATTTCTGGTTCTTCTGTTCTGACCACCCTTCCCCCACTTTCCAGGTCTCCGTTAAAAGAGTCAGGAATAATATCAGGGTTTGGCTTGCCCAGAGATCAAGAGAGTAGTAGTTCAGCCCTCCACATGCTATAGGGAAAACAAAACAAAACAAAAAAGCATTCTTTTTCTCACTTCCACATTGTAACTATGAGGAAAGATGTGGACCTTGAAGTCTACATCCTCCTGACAAGACTACCACGCATTGAAGCCTCACCTCCACTTTCTAATTTGGAGTCACCTTGGCTTATCTCCTTTTGCTCTTTTCCAGATCAAGACAGTCTCCAAAACAGCCCAAGATGCCCTGATATTCCCTTAACCCAAGCGTCAAATGGCTTATTGGTGAGTGGGGCAAATAACTTTGCCAACACTCCACTTTCCTCTCCTCTGATTTATTTCTGTTCCCATCACTCATCACCTACTGGCAAGTCATAGATATGATTTATTTGTTGGTCTCTCTCCAGTAGACCAGGCACCCCACTAGGAGAGAGATATTTGTCTATTTGGGTCATCACTGTATCCTCATGATCTAGAAAAGTACCAGCTGCATAGTAGAAATGTAATAAATATTTGCCAGTTGTTGAATAAATCAATTAATGAATCCATTTCTCTTTCATCTCCTTTAACTTTTCATATTGTTTTCAGTGTGGTCTAGTTTGTACTTTATTTTCCATTTACACTTTAATGAAGTCATGTTTACTTTGAACAGTTATGAAAATATACTGTGAGTATTTTTCTTTGGGTTCCCTTCATGTTTATCTGGATGGCCTATGAATCTTGTTTTAGATCTAAGGGAATTTGCAGGGTGAATCTTTTCTTAACTTAGACCCTCCATGATCTGGCAGGACATGAGAGGGAGACCACACAATGGTCAGGTCCAGCAGGGAATTGGACTTTGCTCAGTAGAGTCTATTTCAATTGATCATCATTGTTGCTGTCAAGAAAATGTCAACACACGAGGTCATGAGTCTACTTGTGGATTTCTGTTCATCTTAGTCTTTTTACAGGAACATATATTCTGTGTTCTGCATCGTTCCTATATGTACTACAGCTCATAGAAGTGTCCAGCCCTTTTGGGAGTTTCTCATCCAATTCAGTGTCCTTCCTATAAATGAAAAGCTGTGTTGAAAGAAGCTTTAGACTTTCTACTTACTATCTCCATGAATGAATTTCCAGGCTGAAAATAATAGGGGTGCTGTTTTCATTATTTCAGTCATTCAGGAGGATTTTGCTTACCTGGTCTGTTAATTTAGTTTCAGGGAAGAGTTTTCAAATTATATATCTGCTCTTCCTTCTTTCTCAGGCTTTTAACCTGAGGCTCTGCTTTCCACTGTCCCAGCTCTCAGGTAGCACAATGGAATGGGAGAATCCAAACCCCAGCACACTCAGGAACACTGAAGAATGTCACTTCTCCGTCTCTGCAGTGATGTTGCTTTTTGTGAGTAACTTTGGCTCTTTTAGCTGATCATAAAAATAATAAATTAAAATGAAGAGATTCCAAAAATCATTCTCTTTTGTTTAACTTTGTCCATAACCAGACACATATACAGTAAGTCCGCTATATACGAACGAGTTCTGTTCCTAGAGCATGTCGTAAGCCCAATTTATTTATAAGTCTAACAAAGTTAGCTTAGGTACCCAACTAACACAGTTGGCTATATAGTATTGTGCTGTAATAGGTTTATAATACTTTTCACACAAATAATACATAAAAAACAAACACAAAAAATAAACGTTTTTAACCTTACAGTACAGTACCTTGAAAAGTACAGTAGTACCAGGTACATCACCACTGCTTTTACACTTGCTTCTGGACATCCTGGGCTTGAAATAAAGACACTGTACTACTGTACTCTATACAGTACTGTACGGTAAAGTACACAAAAGTACAACCACTTGTAGAGGATACACGCAAGTGACAATGTACGCCAGACATGTGAACTAACTTACGTGATTGGACATGTGAACGCACGTTCGCATCTTTGAAGGCTCACAATTTGAAGGTTCATATGTAGGAGAGTTACTGTATTTTAAATGTATAATGAATTAGCTAGTTATATGAAAAATTCTTTACTCCAATGGAGAATGCCAACTCTAAGAATACATTTTTACATTTTATTTTCTTTTACTTTGCCTAAACACACAAGGACTTGTTTTGTGTGTGTGTGTGTGTGTGTGCCTGTGTGTTTGTTTATTTGTATTATCTTCTCAACTGATATGACAGATTCTAGTCCATTACTTTTTTGAAAGTGCTAAAAGAAATTATGTACAAGGTCTCTGGAGATAATCATATTTCTTCAAGTTACCTTGGTGATTTGACTTTTTAAAGTGTATTGCTGAAACAATATAAATTCACTGATTTGCATGACAAATAAATTACCACTTTGAAGTGTTGAATGCCTAAAGAAATTTAATCACGGTGTTTCAGATAAATTATAGTTACAGTGTGCTTTCCGTTTAAAAAGTAACTTATAATTTCTGTTCAGTTCAACAAATTTGCTGAGTATTTACCCTGCGCCCAACACTTCATTTTCTGTGGGAGACAATGAGGAAGAAGAGACAGTCCTTTGCCCTAAGAAACACACAATCTGTTGTATTCAGAGGGGTAAATGACTTTTATGGCTTCCTCTTCACTAAGGTGTATATGTCAAGGGTCACAGGAAAGATTTTGCAGCAAACATCTTCAGATCATGAGATTTCTTCAGGTCCTGAGATTTCTTCAGGTCTATGGTTTCCTCTGTTGGCTTGACATTTTTTGTACTTATTGTATTTCCCAGATTTTGGTCTGTCTACATCATACATCAGTTTTCCTCATTTCCTAATCAAGGTATAGTATATATTTCTGAGCACTGAGGTTGGCAGTAGAGATGAATGGTGAGTAACACAGACAGAAGTTCAATCTTCCTGGAATTAGAGTCTCATCATGGAATGACATGGCCAGAGTATATGATTTCTTTACTTAGAGTGATGGTGGTGGTGACAGTTCATTTTTCGGGCACTTGTATGCCAAAGCTAGTCTTAGGAAAAAGAGACATTATGCTATTTAAATAATCCATAACTAGTTAAATTCTAAACTAGAGCCTTGGGCACTGATAGTATAAATGCAGAAAATCCAAAAGTAGTATCAGCATAATTTCATGACTGATAGGGTGTGGAGTATGAAGGAGATGGAGAGATATACACTATCTGGAGGAGTTTTGTCTTAATTTCCTTTGTAAATGTGGATCCTATTATCTAAAGTAGGGAATAAAGGAAACAAAGTGGGGATGGGGCATGATTTAGGGAGAGTATAAGCCATTTTAAATACGTTAAATTTGAGTTTTTAGAGGGTCATTTAAATAGTTCTATTAAAGAGGGAGTTATATTTAGAAAAGTCTAAATCTCAAAGAGAAAATCAGAGTCATAGATGAATTAGTAGACTTCATCTGCATTTAGTTACCAACTCTGGCAAAGAGTGTTTTAAGAAAAGTATGTGAAGTGTAAACCACTATCATTAGTCCTGTTATTTCAAATGAGAACTAAAATGGAATGAATGTTTGTGTCCCTTACAAAATTTGTGAGTTGAAACCTAATCTTCTATGTAATGGCTTTTCAAGATGTGCCTTCAGGAGATGATTAGCTCATGAAGGTAGACCCTCCTGAATGGGATAAGTGTCCTTATAAAAGAGACCCCAATATTTGCAAATGAATCAACAGACAAAGGATTAATCTCCAAAATATATAAACAGCTCATGCAGCTCAATATTAAAAAACAAACAACCTAATCAAAAAATGGGCAGAAGACCTAAATAGACATTTCTCCAAAGAAGACATACAGATGGCCAAGAAGCACATGAAAAGCTGCTCAACATCACTAATTATTGGAGAAATGCAAATCAAAACTACAATGATGTATCACCTCACACCAGTTAGAATGGGCAACATCAGAAAATCTACAAACAACAAATGCTGGAGAGGGTGTGGAGAAAAGGGAACCCTCTTGTGCTGTTGGTGGGCATGTAAATTGATACAGCCACTATGGAGAACAGTATGGATGCTCCTTAAAAAGCTAAAATAGAATTACCATATGACCCAGCAATTCCACTTCTGGGCATATACCCAGAGAAAACCATAATTCAAAAAGACACATGCACCCCAATGTTCATTGCAGCACTATTTACAATAGCCAGGACATGGAAGCAACCTAAATGTCCATCAACAGAGGAATGGATAAAGAAGATGGGGTACGTATAGACAATGGAATATTACTCAGCCATAAAAAGGAACGAAATTGGGTTATTTTTAGAGATGTGGATGGACCTAGAGACTGTCATACAGAGTGAAGTAAGTCAGAAAGAGAAAAACGTATATTGTATATTAATGCATATATGTGGAATCTAGAAAAACAGTATAGATGATCTTATTTGCAAAGCAGAAATAGAGACACAAACCTAAAGAACAATCATATGGATACCAAAGTGGAAAGGGGGGGGGGGGTGGAAAAATTAGGAGACTGGGATTGACATATATGCACTAATGATATAATGTATAAAATAGATAACTAATAAGAACCTGCTGTATAAAAAATAAATAAAATTTAAAAAAAAAAGAGACCCCAGAGTGCTTCCCCAGTCTTTCTGCCATGTGAGACTACAGCAAGAAAACAGCCATCTATGAACCATAAAGTAAGTCCTCACCAGACACCAAATTTGCCAGTGTCTCAATCTTGGACTTCCTAGAATCTAGAACTGTGAGAAATACATCTTTATTGCTTAATCCACTTAGTTTATGGTATTTTTATTATAGCATCCTGAATGGACTAAGACAAAAACACTAATGTCCAAAATAATTGACTTGACTGCAGTCATGTAGCAAATTAGCACTACAGCTCAGATCCATTATTATTATTTTTTACTATATTATTGCTAATTCTGAAAGAGCACCTGAAAGAGGATGATGATGATGATAGACAGATAGATGGATACATAGCTCCATCATATTCCTTGAAAAATTACTATGTGACAGCCTATAATAAATGTTTATATGTATTGTCTTATATTCACAACACTGCTAGAGGTAAGTCAATTTTTTACATACATTTTACGGAAGAGAACACTGAAATCCAGAGAAGCTAAGAAATGGATCAGTCAGCATGCTAACCCTGATTTATCTAACAATAAAGGCATTCTTCTTCTGACACCTACACCATACTCTTCTGCCTTTCATCTGTCCATCTACTCATCCATTCATCTACACAACATATAGACTAACCAACCAAACAATATTATTAAGTGCATTTTCTCTATGAATAATTGTCCTTAAATGACCCATAGCATAACATAGAAAACTGAAAAATTAGAAATTATTTTATAGTTTGCTAATAAGCTGTTTCCAGGAAATTACTAATATTCAGGATGGAATGCAGACCAGTATTACTACTACTGTTATTAGCAGTGAAATGTTTCTTTTGTAATTAATAATCACATAAATATTTCAGTTCAACAAAAAGTCAATAAGGAACTTATCATTTACATTCTCAATGATTCTCTTCCATTAACACATTTGTACCAGGACGTGATAAAACATGCATGTCCTCTTGGAAGGAAGTTTTAAGGAAAGATGTAATAATTAGTTGATTGTTTTTTGGTTCATTATTGTGTAAAAATGTAATAGACTTGCTCCCTCTTGTGATGATTATTGTGACTATCCTACTCATTGGAATAGCCCATTTTAGCCCTGGGCTCTTCGATGCAGAAATTCTCTGTCTCACTGGGGGCCTTCTACTTCAGGGCTATTATAGTCAATATTTCTCTAACCATTCATTTGTTCTATCCCCTTTTTTTGATATTTTCTTCTTAGAAGCATTCTCAAATATTGGCATCAGTTCTAAATGGTGAAGCACAATTAAACATTTAGTGCTGCTAAAGACTCTAGGACAGTAAGGTCAAGGCCCAAAGTACTATATTCCACTTGATATTTCCTAGTACCATATATAGAAACTTGTACTACAAAGGAAACCCCATCTCTGAGCTGTCACTCCTGAAGGAATAGCAGTGAAGCCCAAGGTAAGGGATAACCAACAACCTCCAGTGAGAAGGGCCTTGACAAAGTGCCAGGGGCTATTAGCTTCACGTCTGGAGTCTGGCCAGTATTAAATTCAAGCTGGGAGGCAAACTAAGATCAGAATCCAAAAGGAAAGGGCTGCAAGAGAGAACCAGTAAGCACAAAGTATAGCTTCGGGGAAATTTGATCTACATTACCATGCTAGAGCTCAGACTCTTTTGAAAATTTAGATGCTTATCCCCAAGGGAGTTCTCCACTTAGTTTTAAGGACATAGTACTCTAAGCCAGCTACCTGACTGTAAGTTATTTGTTTCTATATCTATGGTGTGATACTGTTTTAATGATTTTGATACTGTAATCAAGAGACTACAATATATTCATCAAAATAAGATGTGCTCTGTTATGAGATCCCCTAGGAGGCAAACAGAGTGCTTGGTTATGCTGTACAATTTGTAGCATTTATTGAGCACCTACTCTGTTCCAAGTACTTTCCATACTTGATTTCATGCAATTCTTACTGCAGAATCTAGATACTAGATATTATTAGACTCATTTTTACCGATACGGAATCCAAGGCCTAGAGGCAGCTTAAGCCACTTGCAATGGTCCAGAAATAATAAATGGTGAAGCCAATATTCAAAGTAGGTCTTGCTGTTTATCACTATTATGCATTACAAAACTGTTTTCAGGGTTCAAATTTATTTTACAATACCTCTCACAAAGCCAGATGAGACAAGAGTACTGGTCCCCCAAAATAACAAAATCAGGCAAATAAAAAAATTACACTTCTTGGTGTACTAGAAATCATATTACCTTCTTTGATCCCTCACCTGATTTATAACATTTGGCCAGAGATTACTTTTGGTGAAGTTCTGAAATTCAAATTAAAATTAAAATAGAATCAGTCCCCCAAAGTTAGCAATTTCTCATTGTAAGAAATGTTTCAAAGCATGCTGTATGCCCTATGAGGATACTACAAAGTTTTGAGTAATGATAACCTACTTAACCTTGTACTGTTACTGCTGTTGATAATAATAACTAATGTCTATTATTAATTTACAGTGTTTAAAATGTTTTTATTTATTTGCTTCATAAAATCAAGTAAAGTCTCAAGGGTCTACTTTGAAGATGAGTCATTTGAACATCTAAATTAGAATAATACATCATCTCAAATGAATCAAATACATAAATATAAAAATAAGTACATAATGATTTCATATTAAGGGAAACGATGCATCTTAAAACCCTTTGTAAACTCTAAAGTTCTACACCAGTGTCGGAACAGTTATTAATCTTATAATAAGTCAAATGTTTTCTTAGGGAAAAGATTCACTCAACAATGTCTGGATAGGTGGCAACTTAGCCTCTAGGGATATGGAATCTCAGTGCTCTTTGAAGCAGCTCCCTCCTTTTCAAACATCTCCCAAGTAGTGAGAGAAAGTACTTCCCCATATTATGTCCAAATCTATTTTGGTACATGTTATGGTTTTAGCAAGCCAATAAATACTACCGATTGTTTCTGGAGTTTGGAAATATTGAGCACTAGAAAAAAGAATGGCGATAAAGCTACTTGCTTTGTGATTGATAAGGAGAATTAGAAAATGCTGCTTGACCCATTGCCACAACTAAATCCTCTAATATGTTCTCCTCTGCTAAATAGAAACTTGGGCAAAAAGCTACAGTTTTTCAGGCATGTTTACCTCATGGATCAGTGGGGAAACATGTGTCACTTGAGGATCAGCCACTTAAAAAGAGAGCAAGGAAGGGATGGAGATACAAATACTCTCTCTCCATCCATGCCAAGATAAATCACTTACAGGAAGAGTAACAGGGGAAGCCTTTGAAAGAAGAAGAGAAAGCCTATTGCACCTACTAGAGAGTGGACGATTTATGGAAATCATCCATATGGAAACAGGAGGAAGAAAAGGTAAGAGCTTCTTTGTAACTTAATTTCCCAGGTTTAGCTCCTTAGACTGTTAGTCTTATCAATTGATTCTATGGCTGACCAGACATGTGGCTGTTCCCATAAGGAAACTAGAACAATCGATTTTTTAGGGCAGTCTTTTGTCTTCATTCATGAGTCTTTTCTCTCACTTCCAAGCATTGTTCCTTTTTTTTTTTTTGAGAACAACTGGTGAACAGTTTATCCTTTCCCCCTTCACCAAGGCTAGATAGGACAGAACAGTAATTTGAATTAATCCTAAAACTCTATTGTACCCAAGGCCCAAAATGCATCTCTCATTCTTTGATGCACAGCTACTCTGTACAACATATAATGCTTCAGTGGTTACATGGTAACTTCATATGGCAGCTTAAATGTACTTATTAAGTACAATATTCTCAAAATAAAATACTCCCAATTTGCATGTGAACACCTTCCCACTATCAAATCCTCACAAAAGACATAAAGCTTGAATATCCCATGTCGTTTCTCTTTTAGGTTAAATTAACAATACCATGCTTTATCCATTCTTTGTTCTGGTCCAGTCTTACTCAGAATCTCAGAATGGGTGTTGCTGCCTCTCAATGCCCAAAGGTGAATTAATTCAACATCAGCTCTCTCTTGTAGCTCACTTTTAAGAGTTCAGATGTTAATAGGACAATATAGACCTCCTCATTGCCAGTCCTACACTTTCTACAAGCAAATACAGAATGCTATCCATTCCCAACACTGTTTCGTGTATTCATTTATTTGCTTATTTCACAAATATTTATTTAGAGCCTACTCTGTGACAGATACTATGCCAGAAGTTAGGGACACAGCAATGAACAAAACAGACAGAAATTCCTTCACTCATGGAACTTACATTTAATTGGGAAAGGCAGAAAACTTTAAGATATATAAGCAAAGTATATGTGGATTTGCCAAGAAGACAGAAGGTACAAAACTGGGGAAAAGTTGGAAAATATATTGGAGGTGGGGTGTCATTTAAAATAAATTAGCCAGGGCATGCCTCATGCTTCCATATATAAAGGAAAGACAATGTATAATTGGAGATGATAGATACCAAACAGATTTTCATGGATACCTGGGAGAGGAGAGAAATAACAGTGAACAATGGAGAAAAAAGGAAAGATATAGAAATGAAATAAAATCAAGAGTTCTTCCTGGACTATAAAGATAGCATGTCATGAACTAAAAACTATCTGCATCTACTCTAAAAAAAGGATTCTTAAACTCTATGAGCAGTTATTCCAAGTACAATTAAGTCTCAAAAGCCAATACTTGGTGCAAAGTAGAGCCATGATGAGGATAACAATCACGAAGCCCATTGTCAATGGTCGAGAGACTGCAAAGATGGAAAAATTATTGCTTTCTGTCTCACCACGATACCAGTTAGTCAGTCTGTGCTAAGCATCTGGAAACTAAAACCTGTGAACTTAAACTCTGTTCAGGAAAATCTCCTATTGAGAGGAGTGTTAATTACAACTCATGCCTACTCTCAGAGAATGACACTAGGGATATTCCCTGTTTTCTTGCAAAGGTGGTTGGCAGCTCCAACCACCACACTGCCTGACCCTCCTTTCACATTTCAAGCTTCCAAAGTTTATTTCCCATCTGAGTCCTGGACTTCTGGTGCCTGGACTCAGCACTGAGTGTGGGCTTCTTAAGGCTGAACCTCCTTCTCATAAGCAGCCACTTTTTGCCTCATCCCACTGTGCCTCCTGGTCTGGTCTTTGTCATGGAATCTCCCAGGAGTATGAGAAACTGTCTGCTAGGGACAATTTTGTCCTTGTCACCATATTTGTTTCTGTTGTTTCTGTTTCTCCCTACAGGATCCCTGCAGGATCCAAAACAAAAGCTGCAGGGGATGGTTATGAAGCCTGCGTCTTTAGGCACCTAAATGAGCCTATTAGTTTCGGTCATTTTTTAGCCTATCCCAGAGAGGATCACTACCTTTGTTGTAAACTCCTCAAGACCCTGTCTTCCTTCAGTTTTTGAGCATTTCAAACTTCAAGTAACATTTTTGCTACATCTCTTGCAGCAGAATAGGGTAGGACCCTCATGTCTTATTTCCATCTAGGTTTCTTTTTTCCCCATGCTCTTTTAAGGAAGGTTTGATAGTTTAGTCCAGTTTAACCATTTTTCTTTTCTTTTTTTTTCTTTTTTTGTTGCTTCCTTTTCTTCTCTATTATGCTAACACACTTTACTGGATCTCAGCAGCATCTTTCCTTTATTCCTTTCTTTGGAGGCACAGGGAGTTATCTCTGTATCATCCTTTGTAGGTTGTCGTTGTAATGAGAGGTACAAAGCAAATGATTTGTGGGGCTGACAAAAAGCATCATCCAAAACAATCCAATCCTCTTTCACCCTCCTAAGTAGGATAACCCCACCCTGACAGCATTCTCCTTTCAGATTAACATTGAAAAAAGACCTGTTCTTGATTTATTATTGTTCTGTGCCAGTCCCTTGGGGTGGTGCTTGATCCCTGTGCCTTCCTTATACTGTTCCTCTCTTTCCTGCTCACTCAAGGTAATGGGATAACTGTATACCTAGCTACAACAACTGAGTGGCTTATAAAACGCTCTAAATGGCTTTGTGTAGCCAGTATCCTCCTTGATCTTTCCTTCTCAAATCAGTACAAATTGTCTGTCATCACTTCATACAGCTGTTCTGATCTATTATGGATGTTTTCCCTTTTATTGTGACACAGCTCTTAAAGACCTTAGATATGTCCTATATCTGGTTTCCCTCTGGGGGTCTCTGCACTCTGCTCTCTGGAATGAAACCTTTTTGTTATGTATGATTGGGGGGGCGGAAACATCATCCTCTCTGATCTAGTATCTACAAAGATGCCTGTCTCTTTCCTCAACTCTCTTCAAGGGCATTCAGCCCAAGTGAATCCTCTTTCCCTTTTCATATTTGTCCAGTCTGGGCTCTATGATCCAAATTTTACCTCACGAAACTGCCCCTCTTCCTGCCCAAGCATGTTGCTTTCTCTAAAGCATCTGTCATTCTCCCCTGCTCCCATTGTGATAGAAAGACAGAAACATAATGTTTAAGCCAATTCATTTCTGAGAAAATTCAGTTCCTAGAGATGGAGTGAATGTTATAGAAACAGGCCTTTTTTGTTTTGTTTTGTTTTTCTTAATTTTTGAGAAGTCATTTGTTTCATGGAGTTCCTCCCTACCTTTACTTATAAAGACCTATCCCTTTTCATTTATTCACTAGTAAAATCGACTGCCCTTTTGTTCATGCAGCTGTGTCTTTATCTAAAGCCATTATTCAGAGTATGAGTCCTGACTTTCTATGAATGAAAAGGCTCTTGAGCTTATGTTGAACTTAACTGCAATGATAATGTTAAGTCACTGCCTGAGGCTCTTGCAAAAAAACTCAGGCTGGAAGCAAAAATCATCTCATCTACTAAAGCCCAAAACATTCATTGAGGAGTCTTAATTGGGCCCAAATCTTTCCCCTGTTACCTGTTCCCTGACTCAAACCCTACTATGTAAGTCAGAACAATGTTCGCTACCATGGCCTATATGATAAGGCCCCTGGATGTGCTTATTAAGAGCCCAGGGGGCATCAATCAGGCCCTCACCTTTTAAAACATAGCTTCACGTCTGTAACTAACAGAAATAAGGGGAGCTGTGATCCACATTCAAAAAGACTTTAGTGATCTGAACTTACTAAAGCTTAGATTTGAAAGCATCTCATCCTGGCTAAGCCAAAAACCTCAGTCTGTCTGGATTTTATGTACATAATTCTGTCCCTAATTTCTAAGATTCTGAGTCCTTGCACCCTTTTATAATAGCATCCTATGTTCTTCTACTCAAAGTAGGACACATTTGTGAGGAATCAGAAAGAGAACTAACGTGTTATCCTTATTGCTAATAAGCTGACAGGAACACAGTCTTAGATCTACTGCCAACAGACTTTGAATTCTCCTTCTATCTGTTACTTAAACTCACCCACCCAATCCCTGGGAGTGCTGGAAAATTCAGAACCTTACATGCTTCAGAGACTTCCTTAAAAAAGAGCCTGTGTTCTTGGCTCTAATTCTATGTGTGTCCTTGGCTGGGTCACGGTGCCCAGATATTTGGTCCAACATTATTCTGATGTTTCTGTGAGGGTATTTTTGGATGAGACTTCCAACAAAATCAAGGGTTTTGAGTAAAACAGATTACTCTCCATAATGTGAATGGACCTCACCCAATCAGTTGAAGACTTAATAGAACAATAAGGTTTACCTCCTCTAAGCAAACAGGACTTATTTTGCCAGCAGACTGCCTTCAGACTTCATCTGCAACATGGGCTCTTCCCAGTTAGCCAGCAGACTGCTTTTGAACTAATACTGCAACTTTTCCATGAGTCTCCAGCATGTCAGCTTCCCCCATCATATTTTGGACTCACCAAGCCTCCACAAGCACATGAGCCAATTCCTTAAAAAAAAATCTCTTCTCTGTATAACCACATCCTATTGGTTCCCTTTCTATGGAGAACACTGAATATTACAGGAGCCCTAGAAGGGAATGTTACTGTACATTTTCTGTTTCTTTTTTTTTCAAACTCATCATCTCACAGCTTGATGAATCTTTCTACCTCCCTCACCAATCAGGGAATGGGACGGAGAAATAGGTCAGTGGTGGTTTTCCCATGTTTCTCTCCCAGATTAGGGGGAATATGGAAGCATGAGAAGAGGGGAATGAGCATCTTCCCAACTAGAGGGACACAGATCCAGTTTAATCTTTCTTCCACTCAACTTATTTATTCTTATATATATACTCACATATACTTATTTTTGCCAGTTTTGATCCTCATATACGTTTATCTGCTTCCAGACTAAACAGAGAACTTTTAATCTTTTGCTTCTTTGGCTAAAATTGATTCACTTTGCATCTGAGTCACAGCCCAGGCACCAGGTGTAAGGCACCAAATGCAGACTTTGATTTAGACAAACCTGATTTCAAAACACAGGTGCTCCCATTTGTATATTCTTTGGCATTAAGGTGTAGAATCTCTCTGACTTACATACTTTCTGTACATAATCTGTAAGTAAGTTAGAATATTTCTGATTTACTTATTTCCTCTGTTGTAGATTTGAAATAATAGCAATCTACCTAACAGAGTTTTCATGAGAATTAAATTAGGTAATAATGTCTTACAGTGTCTAGAGCATGGTTATGAGTTATTACTGAATTTTTGAGGTTATGAACATGCCCTTATAAAAAGAAGATTGAGGATTCCCCAAGCTCTGCTTAGTCAACATGGGCGTTACTATTCTGCTAGTTTCCGAGAAAGACACTGGCAAAGATTCTTTGCTTGATCAAACTTTAGTCAGGCTCCTGAACCTTCTCCTAGGCCTATCGATGCCCTTCCTTGTAAAATCCAGTTTCGGCAAGAACCTTAAGTCAGTTTATCAAGAATCCCTTACCCTTGGTATCTGCTCACCCTGGCCTGTCTTCATCAGGACTCCTGTTAGGTTAGTTTAGCCAGAATCTCTTAGTAATTTTCCATTCATTGCTGCAAATTCCCACTGTCTCTGTTCTGTTCAAAAGGGAGCCCAGTTCTTTTTCCCTTTGTAACAACCCTAAATAAAATTTGCCTTCACCACTTTAACTGCCATCTGGATCTGGTTTACTTTGACAACATTCACAAAGGGAGAAGAGGAAAACCAAAGCAAATTGCACTTTATATTTAGCAGAGCTTTTGCCTAAAATTCCAGAGTAGAGTTCTCTGATGAATTAAGCTGGAGGACGTGCCTTAAGTTGCATCTCTCTCTCTCTCTCCCTCTCTCTCTCTTGCTCTCTCTCCCTCCAAAGGCACAAACAGTAGCATTAGCTTAATTAGTTATAAGGCAGTGGAATGGAGGATATGAAAGTACCAGAGTGTAGAATAGATCAAAGGTTGAGAGAGATCAAGACAGCTGGCATACATATACTGCATTTTGGCCTACATGAGACCCTGTCTTATTAGGTCCAATGTGTCTTAAGTACACAGAGGAAGAAAACCATCATATGCTGGGGGCGGGGGGTGGTGTATGTTTGTTTAATAACCACACTCACTAGAAAATGTCCCAATCAAAGGGTGCTGACCCATCTACTTTAAAACTCCTGAATTATTGGCAGGGAGAAGGTGATGTAATGCCTGTTAGAAAGGGCACAAGTGAGACTCTTATGTATCCTGATTATCTTCTCCTTGAAACGTTATGCTTTCAATTTCTGAAAAGAATATACACTTCTTATCTAGGTACCACTTATCCTAGGATTTAACTCATAAGTGTATCTGTAATCTCACCAATTTAGAGAATGGACGTTGTATTAGGCTTTTTACGAACAACTCGTTCAAGTAAGAACATGAGGGGGCCAGTTCAGGAAATTGTAAAATCCAGGGATTGTGTGGCTTCAGGAATAATTAGATCCAGGTGTTTGTGATACAATCAATTCTTGTCTTTTACTGTATCTTTTATCTCTATTTTCCTCTCTATGAGCCCCATTCTTTGACATTCCTGTCACGTGTCAAAGTGATGCAGTCAGCACGTCCAACCGTATATGGTACTTACAGTTCCTTATGTAAGAAGAGTGAACCATTATCTTTCAACAGCTGTACTACTTACTCAAGTGTCATTTACCCTGTCTAACCCATATGTTTCCTTCTTCATCTAATATTTGGTCTGGAGTGATGGGGCCCTCTCATTGAACAGGGTGGTGAATGATTACCATGACTTACAGATATTCCATTTGTTTGAGGAGTCTTCCTTTGTTTAGAGAATTCCCTATATAATGAATCCAGCCTCTCCAAGATAGTACCCTGGAATGCCCTTTTCTAGCCTCTTTTGCATCCAGGGTTGAGGCCGAGTACTACATTCAACCTGTCAGATTCATCCACATGAAATTCATTCAGAATAGAACAATGGGAGGTGCCATTTGGGATGCATCCATAGCATGGCTAGCTGTTGTCATCACAGGATTTAGAGTTGTTTAGCCAGTGTCTTAGGGTTCATTTCTGGCCATTCATCCTTAAAAATGAATGACCCTGTGACACTCTCAGATATTCTTTATGCCACCTAATAATAAGAAATTCATTTTTTTTGCTACATTAGAAAGAGTTGATTCAGATGTTTGCAATTAACTACTCTGACTGTTATAGCTAACCTGGATTGGTGGTCACCCTGCTGATTGGAAGTGGAGGTTCAGTTTGATATCCATAGCGCATTGACATGGATTGGGAAACGGTCAATTCTCCAATGAAAGCAATGCTGGACTGTCAAGAAGTCTCAGATACTCACATAAATCTGACACAATGTACCAGAAGTATTCAGTTATGAAGTGATTCATTGATTTGTTAATTAATGAGAAACTCTCTGGAAATCCTCTGGTGAAAGTAACATTTCCGTACTTTCATCTTCTTGGCTGGCCCTCCTCTGGCCCTTTAGGTGCAGCTAACCAGTGCAAATACTGCTGTGGCAGGTGCCTGAAACTGCCCCGATAACCAGGACCACACTCATTTAATTCCTCTCTCCCCTTCATCGCCCAACCCTGGCTCTTGAATACTAGTTCTTTTTATCAATATTTAATTGCTTTCCTTGATTCTCTTCCACTTTTAGGGGACCTACTTCCTTCTTTGGCTTTTTGGGATCTTTCATAATTTGTTTGCAATTCTGCATATTTCTGTGATTTGTGCGTTTCGCACAGAGGTTCAGTAAGTGTCCTGTCATTTTGACCTCATTTGAATTTATTGCCTCTGGCGATTTACACTCTCCACCCCATAAGGGGAAGATTACTCAGACGCCTCCTGTACCATACTGGTGTCATATTACTACTGAAATCTCCACCGTATCTTCTATTATGGTGGGTGATCCAGACCCATTCCCTTGCCATTCTCTAAAGTATACCATTGAGCAATATATATCTATTATTCATGTTTATGGAAGATCCACCAAAGGAAACTTTCCAGTTGGCATCTTAATACAATTGGCCTTTGAGTTACTGCTGAAACCTCATCTTTTTTAGATGGATTTTCTACGAAATTTTGTATGGCTTTGTGACAGTTTTCAACTCCGCTTTTATTTATTTATTTATTTATTTATTTATTTATTTATTTATTTATTTATTTATGGCTGTGTTGGGTCTTCGTTTCTGTGCGAGGGCTTTCTCTAGTTGCGGCAAGTGGGGGCCACTCTTCATCACGGTGCGCGGGCCTCTCACTATCGCGGCCTCTCTTGTTGCAGAGCACAGGCTCCAGACGTGCAGGCTCAGTAGTTGTGGCTCACGGGCTTAGTTGCTCCGTGGCATGTGGGATCTTCCCAGACCAGGGCTCGAACCCGTGTCCCCCGCATTGGCAGGCAGACTCTCAACCACTGCGCCACCAGGGAAGCCCCAAATCCGCTTTTATAAGCCCAGTTAATGACGTTGCAACATCCCCTGGGGGTTTACTGGTCCCAGGTGCTCTTGTGTGGCAGATGTTACAAAACAGCTGGAAGATGTAGGGATTTGCATAGACAATAAAAACCATGTATATATGAAATAGAATAAGTGGATTTTATTGTATTTTATAACAAAGTTAAATTAATTGTTTGTGAATCAGTCTAACTCTTTAGGATGATGGGATGCATTGTGGCAAGGGAAGGTGCTAAGGGATGGCAGTGAAGAGACTTGGGTTCCGGTTCCCGCCTGCCTCTAAGACTGTCACCTTGAGCAGGTCCTGCCGTCCATCAGGTGCTCAGGCTCTTGATCTGCTAAATGAGGGGTGTGGATTAAATCAGGTGTCAGCAAACATATTTTAGTATAAATATTTTAGGCTTCGTGGGCCATATATTCTCTGTTGCAACTACTCAGTTCAGCATTTTAGTGTGAAAACAGTCACAGACAATATTTAAGTTAATGAACACTGCTGTGTTCCAATAAAACTTTAGGTACAAAATAGCTGGTAAGCCAGTTTAATTCATGGGCCCTTGACTAAATGATCTCTAAATGTCCTGCATGTCTGCTCTAATTTTACCTGATCCCAAACACATATAAGATATTTGTTGGAGCACAATTCCCCACATAATTTAAAAATGAGATTAGAGTAATGATGTTTTATTTACATTAAAGTTGTCTTTTGTGATGTTTTCTATGATCCCTAGACCCTTATCCTAGTTCCTCAATACTACTACCCCTTCATTTTGCACGGGCACACACATGCATGCATGCACACAGTCTCCACATGTGTGTGCACACACACACACATACACATTTCCCCCACAAATTCAAAATGACCTGCCCTCAAACTGTTGCCACCTGAAAATCAGTTTTCTAAATGTGCTGATCACTTATAGGCAATTTTGATAAATTCTGAAGTATAGGCTGTGTCCCTGACAAGCTGACCTACTAACAACCTCATTATTTCATCAATTCGAGAAATAGTTATTAAGCATTTATATACCTGGTATTGTGCTTAGAGCTGAGGATAAAATAGTGGGCAAACCAGGTACAGTCCATACCTTCATACTCTGGAAATGTTAAATTGTCCAGAGTAATTGATTTAACATTTCAATATCACACCAATAAGGTTTACTAATGTAGTTCTAAAAATACAGGAGAATGAACCAAAAAGACATGATTTTTCCTTAATTTACCCCCTGGATGACTTTGGTCCAATTCTTTAAGTTTTATGAGCTTTACCTCTCTTAATCATCTTTTAGAGTCTTCTATACAGTATAGCTATATACATTATAGAAGTACCGGCCTTAAAGGGCATTTACAGAGCATAAAAGTGTTCATTCATGTAAAATGTTATCCACAAACTATAAGTTTGGAACACGTATCATGCTATTGAGTGAAGGCATTTTTTTAACCTGAATAGTGTTACTTTACTTACTAAGTGCACATTTATTTCTTTATTTTAGTAAAATGTGGGACTAAATTTCTTTATAGGCATAGGCCCTTTTGTATTAAAATTGGCATACTAATTGAGAACCTACCTCACTGTGCGCATTAGAGGAAAATAGATTTCTTGAGGATACCATTTGTACTGCAGTTACTGTCACACTCACTCCTCCTCCTTGACCTCTCCCTGCCAGATGGAGGTAATGATAAACCAGCACTAGCAAATGCCGAAATGTGTTAACTTCAGGAATAAAACATTAAGCTAATTCATTTGGCTAAATAATAAAAAAAAACATTGTATTCAAATTTATTGATTGATCAAGCCATGTTCCTGGTACCTAATATAGATTATTACATTTTTTATTGCACAAATACCCTGTTTGATATTTTCTCCATTTTAAAACAGGCTTGCAGTGAAAAAGCAGATGGACCAGGATGCAACCCCATGTTAGTCTGACTTTAAAACACCTCCTCTTTCCTCACATTTTACAGTGTTCCTTCTTTCTCTCTTTTCTTCTTCAGTTTGAATCTAAATTTAATTTTCAATAGTCTAGAACCATCCCGGAGAGCCACTGAGATAACTTGGGCTGTATTCATATGAGAATCGAAAAACCTTCCTCAGGAAGAACTCATCTTAAGGGAGAGACCAGAGGCTGGAATATAGTTCAAATACAATGAAGCAGAATCAGAGGGGTGGGATGACCTTGAGAAAGTCCTCTGGCCGATTACCATTCTCTGCTCCTACATCTCACCTTGAGAGTTGGGGCAGGGGGTGTGGGAGCTGAAATGCAATAAAAGATAAAGTAATTCTAAAGAAGCCAAGACTTTGGAGATGCAACAGCATAGGTGGTCAGCCTTCCAGATCCACAGGGGCACTTAGCCTGTGTCCTGCCTGAGGCATGTTGAGGACATATCCTGGGTACAGACAGCAGTACCCTTAATATTTAGCTCAATATCAATGTTCACACTCATAACCAGTGTCGTGACCTTGTGGACAATAGCAGGTGCACTTTCTACAGGTGCTCATTAGAATTTGCCACTTTCTATTTTCTAAGAAAAAGTGAATAATTACATAGGTAGCTGAGATAAAAAAGAAGAAACAGATCCAGAACTGTCCAATAGAAATTTGCTATGAAACCAGGTTCCCTCAGGATCATCGGTGACAGAATTTTATATAAACACAAACATACACACCTATATATGCATATGCATACATATACACATGAGTATATACACATATATGTACACGTATTATATGTAATATTTCCTGTGGTTACAGTCTTCAGTTCTAGATTCCATCTTCTTTCACCATTTCAGTTTACAGGACAGTCTTTGTTGTACAAAAATAGTGGCAAATTTATAAGAATTCCTTATTATTTTACATCCACTTACCATGTTCTTTATAAAATTTTATAAATGCATATAGATTAATAATTGCAAATTACCCTGGATTACCCCCCATTCCCATTCCCAACCTCCCCAAAGTTTGCAGTATATCCTTCCAGTCCTTTGGAAAGTTATATCTATGAATTCCTGCTTCTTTGATACAAGGGTAAGTTGGACTGATTACCAGGAAGGGAAAAAAAAAAAACTAATTTATTCTTTCTTATACATGGTGGAACCAACCCTAGACACCCAGCTTCACATTCTTCCCCTCAGAAAAGCACTCCGGTCTCCTGGCATCCCTAGAATCAAAGATTTTTCTTCTGCAATTGAAAGGAAAAGAGAAAAGAGAAAGAGCTATTTAAAGGGATCTTTGTCTCTTGCCTGCCAACCTAAAACTATACCCCATTCCCTTTCTCTACCAAACTTCCTGCTTTAATCTCTGCTCTCTCTCCCAGGAGAGGCACTGAGGAAGTATCTATCCGTGTATTTGTTGGGAAATGAGTAGAGTCTTTAGGAGAACAACAATGTAGTGAAATTCCACATCCAGTGTCTTTTAAAGCCAAGACTTTGGAGTCATTGCTTACACTTTCTGACCCTCTGTTTCTCTCCACTGAAATGAGGTAAGTAAATACTCCACTTGTCATGTTCATGAGGACAGGGCTTTGTACTGTTTACCTCCAGGATAGGGCCTGGCAAGGGAAGATAACCACTTAATAAAAGAAAGAGAGTAGGAGTGGGAGGGTAGGAGTTGGGGGGGGGGGGTTGAAATAGAGAAAAGTATGAGAAGTGTGTCTGTAAAGTGGCTGTGTCTCAGTAAACCCTTTAATTAATGCCATTTCCTAGTCACTTTCTCTTCCCTTCCTACCCCAGTGAGGATCTGACCAGAATTTTCTTCTAACTAACCTCTCCTAAATGCATATATTTCATTGTTTTGTACGTTTACATCACTCTAGCTTTGCACATACTTGGTCTTAGATGCCTAACAATGGTGTTGATGTAATAAGGAGATGTGATGTGGACCAACACTGAACATTTTATTTTACTTCCTCTCTTTATATCTCACAGGTGGTTGTGATTCATCACACAATGTTTGTGATCCATCATATACACCCTTATGCTGAGTTTCTCAATTACTAAAATGTTCAAAGTAAAACAACAAAAACAACAACAAAAACAGAGCTATCTTACATCCTTCATTTCCTCTCTCTCCTTTTTCCTCTCTCCCTCCCTCCCTCCCTCCCTCTCTCTCTCCCTTCTTTCCTCTCTTCCTTCCTCCCTCCCTCCCTTACTTCCTTCCTCCCTCCCTCCCTTACTTCCTTCCTCCCTCCCTCCCTTACTTCCTTTCTTCCTCTGCTCTTTCATTTCTTTTTCTTTCTCTAAAAGATCAATTCGTCTCTGCAATTTCCTTTTTTCACTGGCTAATAGTCTTGTTGTTTTGTTTATGGAACACATTGTTATGGGCTAAACTGTGTACCTGAACAAAAATGTGTATGTTGAAGTTCCAACCCCCAGGACTTAGAATGCAGCCTTATTTGGAAATAGGGTTGTTGCAAATGTAATTAGTTAAGATGAGGTTATACTGGAGGAGGTTAGACCCTTTATCTAATATGACTGGTGTCCTTATATAACAGGGAAATTTGGATGGACACACATACACACACACACACAGGCGACAGCATGAAGGCAGAGATCAGGGTGATGCATCTACAAGCTAAAGAACGTCAAAGATTGCCAACAACCACCAGAAACCAGGAAAGAGGCCTGGAACAGACCCTTCCCCAGCACCTTCAGAGAGCAGGCCCTGCTGACACCTTGAACTCAGACTTCTAGACTCTGTAACTGTGAGACTATAAATTTCTGTTGTTTAAGCCAAGCAGTTTATGGTACTTTGTTACCGCAGCCCTAGGAAATTAACACACTTTATAAGTTTATCTTTCTAGACTACTCTTTTAAACTGGTTTCCCCTATTGACTCACTTCTCTCTTCAATCATTTATCTTTGTAAGAGCTGAAGTGATCTCTAAAGTAATAAATATAATCACTTCCTCCTCTCCCCCTCCCCATGTCTTAAAATACCCTCATAACTCCATGTCACCCTGCATTGAGGTTCACAGGGTGCTGTGTCCCAGGCCCACTCTCTCTCCCCAGTGCATGTCACCTACTCCCTTTACTTTTTTTTTTTTTTTTTTTTTTAAGAATTGAGGTTTGTTATTGGCCCTGGGAAATTGGATGGCTGGCCTGGCAAGGAGGTAAACTCGCACTTTTTTTTTTTTTTTTTTTTTTTAACTGGGGGAAGGGGGGAGGTGGTTTTAAATTTTTATTTATGACTGTGTTGGGTCTTCGTTTCTGTGCGAGGGCTTTCTCTAGTTGCAGCAAGCGGGGGCCACTCTTCATCGCGGTGCACAGGCCTCTCACCGTCGCGGCCTCTCCCATTGCGGAGCACAGGCTCCAGACGCGCAGGCTCAGTAGTTGTGGCTCACGGGCCTAGCTGCTCCACGGCATGTGGGATCTTCCCAGACCAGGGCTCGAACCCGTGTCCTCTGCATTGGCAGGCAGGTTCTCAACCACTGCGCCACCAGGGAAGCCCCTCCCTTTACTTTTTAAGCTCCAGAAACACAGGACACATCCAAGATCCTCTTGTCCCCTCTCCTGATCCCACTGTGGACAGACTTGAGTCTGAATGCCATTCCCTGAACTAGACTTGAATGCCACGAAGTGTCAGCCCCCATTTTCCTAATCATCTGTCATCCAATTGTCATTCAGGGTACAGCAGACTTATTTTTCTATGATTTTAGGATTTATCTGGCTAGAAAGATTGTTATTTGTATATGTTAAGTTCTGCTTAAATCCACTTAGGCCAAGTATCATAAGCTTCAGTAATACATCAAGCAAACACATCAAAGAAAGAGAACTTTGCTGAGCTTCATTCCTGAACCATTAAAAAAGTGTCCTTTGGCACGCTGGCAAAAAGCAGACTTTAGCTTGATGAGTTTTCTTTGCACTAATTCCTGATTTTAACGGAATTATGTGGAGGGGAAGGAGATGGCTCTTCATGGTCTTCAAAAATGGAAGGAAATTGAAAACCCTTAAAATCCCCATTATGCTTGAACTTCTCCCCTCCATTTAACTGTGCGCTTCAAATGTTTCATTATCTTCTTACTAGTAATTAACTTACCTGAACATAATCAACAAATAATAAAATGCAGTGGTAGAAGAAATTAGTCTCTAAGCATTCCCTAGAATTACTGAGAGAATAAGAGAAACAACATGTTCAAGACAGAGCCCTCTCTCTAGAGAACCCACCTTACCTTCAGCCATCAGGCGGCTTTTCTGTTTGGAGTGATTTTTTCCAGAGTTCAATCTCTGGGCTCCTATAAAACTATTTTCTACACACAGACTTGCTATGGAACAGGTCTACAGAATCAAAATATTTTGTTGCACTCTAGGATGAAGGGAGAACAAACTGTTTGGAATATGAAACAAGCAAGGGCACTTAAGAGATTCCCAAAAAGTAATTTCTTCTGGAATGAGACCATTAGTATTGAAGCACTGAATGCTGAATATCTGCTTTCAGGACTTTCTCTAAGATTTAGGGACACTTTTGTATCAGAGCCTAAAAAGGTGATGGGATTGTCAATGTTTCCCATTTATTCCTGCCTTAAATGTGAAAGAAAAAAAAAAAAAAAGAAAGATTATCTTTGATTCTCTGAAATAGGTGGGGTTAGATTGCAGGGAATGGGATTCGGGTTTTACAAAGTATGGGATGAAATCAAACCATTCAGGCATCTTAATTCCATGGCTAAATCCACTCTGTGCTAATTAACATGGCAGAGTGATGCTGACTGAAGGATTAAGGAACTTTCCTGAAAGAACTTCACAAAATCTAATTTTATAAAACCTAAAAATGGTATAATGGGAGCCATGGATCTCATCGGATGTTTGCAGTAGGGTTGCTCAGGGAAATGGAAGCCTGGGAAGGATTTAAGGCGAGAAGCAGAGCTGTTGTCAGAGCCACATGAGGGATGTTCTTTGCCTGCCCAGAAAGTCTCAGGTGTTAATCCCTCTATACCTGGGGCGTAGAGTAGAGTAGTGGGTGGAGTTGAAGGTTGAACGCTCAGTTTGAGGACCTAGATTGTTACTTGGTAATGGCTTTGAGCAAAAGGATTAACCTCCTTGATCCTCCACTTCCTCATACAAAGAATTGAAATTATAGTACCCCCTTCCAGAGGTTATTATGAGGATAGAATGATATAGTGAATATGAAACAGTTTGAAATAGTAAGTATACCCCTAATAATATTTACCACATGGCAGTCTTATATAAGCGTTTAAAGGTGTTTTAGCACATAACAAATACCTGAGTATTATTATCATCCCTATTATGTGGATGAATTAATTGGCACCAAAATGTTTAGGTTTGAAAACTGTAAACTTAGACAGTGTGAGTATTTTATTATTATGATTATTTTTTCCGTTAATAATCACATTACTTCTCAGCAGCATTAAGTGCAAAACTAGGATGGGACAAAGGGGAGATAGTTAAATGTATAGATGTAAGTGGATAATATTAGGACTCTTACTCTTTGATTTGACTGTTTTGCTTGTTCTGGGATATCCTGTTGTGGATAGACTCCAGATACACAGTCTACGAGTGTAGAAACAAGCAGAACTTGATTCAGTTGAGTCCACTTCTGTCCATCTGTGCTATCACTGACCCAGCCACCATCTCATCCAGCCTGCTTTCAAGAAACAAACTCCTCACTGAGCTTCCTGACTACAATCTCACTCTCCTGGCTAATCTCCCCACTGCATGTGATCTTGTAAATTATAAGCATGTTGTCCTTCATGGTTTATAATTGACCTTATGGCAAAGTTTAAACAATGTATGCTGTCTTGCAAGACCCTTGATGACCTGGACAATTCCACCTCCCCACCTCATGCTGCAACTCTTCCTCTTCCCCTCCATCCCCTACATCATCCCATGTTCCCAAATCACCTGCCTTGCCTTCAGTTACAGTCACTTCAGCTATAACATGATATGTGCATTCCTAAAAATCATAGCACTATGCAAAATTACACAATAAAAACCACAAGGTTGACAAGGCCTGGGGCAGAGCAAACTCGAACATTTCATTTGGGACACACGTAAAAAGAGGATAGAAACCTAGTAAAAGTGGGAACCTACCAAATGGTTAAGAAATGCATAAAAGTAACAAAAAAGTGAACTTGACCTTAAAAATGACCTGAAGTATGTTTATGGACGTGAGGATCAGAAGGGTGCAGATTGTGAACAATAGCAAAATGGAGGAAGGAGAGTTACTTAGAATTGAAAGGAAAGTTGTCACACAGGATATGGAAGGGTGACTGTGGCCCAGAGTACTCAGGTTGGACCTATGTAGCTGGTAGATGCTTGAGGCGATGAATGTGTGCATGTTGTGTATACCTACATAGCTCAGTGTAGTGAGGTGTGGGTTTTCTGCAATCACCAGTGTTTCTCAAGTAGAAATCACACTTAAGCAAATGCAAAATTCACTCATGCTCAAACTGTTCCCTGATATATCAATTGCATTGGAACAAATTCAGCTTTTCAAAGCAAGGGCTATAGCAGACTGTGTTTGATGTGCTGTGGTTCATCCTGCTCTGGGCATGTACCTGTTAGGCTTCTCTGTAGGTCCCTCACCCTGCCTTCCTCTTCACTTCCATAACTCCTACTGATAATTTATACCTTAGCTTAAGCATAATTTATTCCAAGAAGCTTCTTTCAGAACTTCAGCATATGCCAAGTAAACTTTTTTTAAACTAATCTCCTCTTATTTTCACCCAAACTGTTCCTAAGCCTAGACCCATTGACTCAAAATACTTTGTGAGAATATGTATTTCCTTATCTCTCTCCCCTCTCAATATATTCACCTCTCCCAGTCTTTCTCCTCTCAATAAATGGCAACTTCATTCTTCTAGCTGATCACATACTTGGCATCATTCTTATCTCCTCTCTTTGTTTTATACCTCACATTCAATCTGTCAAGAAAGCTTGTTGGTTCTGCCTTCAGAATATATTCAAACTCCAACCACTTCTTGCCAACATCACTGTTGTCCTTCCTTAAGCCACCAGCACCCCTTGCCTGGGTGACAGTGATGTTTTAACTGTCTCCTTCCTGCCAATTTTTTCTCGTGTAGTCTATTTTTAACACAGAAGCAGAGTGATCATTTTAACAAGTAAATCGTGTTACTTTTCTGCCCAAAGTGGCATTCAGAGTCCTAACAATCAGCTTACAAGGAATTAAATAATCTCATAACATCCCCTGTCCAACTCCAATTCATCTTCTCTTATTCTCTTCTTTTCTCTACCCTCCAACCCCATCAACTTCCTTTCAATTTCTTGAGCACAACAAGCACATCACTTCAAGGCTTTAGCACTTGATGTGTCCTTTATCTGGAACACTCTTGGCTCAGATATCAATATAGCTTGATTTCTTACTTTTTCAGGTCTCTGCCCAAATATCACTTTAGTGGTGAGGTTTTCCCTGTCCACCTAATTAAAGTAGCAAGAACGAGGTCCCTTTACCAACAACATGGTTGTCCCTATTCCCCTACTCTGACTCATTTTTAACTACAACATTCTACATTTTTTCTCTTTTTTATTATTGCCTAACTTTTTCTACTAGACCATAAGAACGTAGGATTTTTGCTCATAGCTGTATCCTTAGCAGGTATAACATGGTCTGGCATGGAGCAGGCATTCAACAAATATCTGTTGACTAAAATTTTCGTATTTGAGGTAATTGCATGAGCTATAAATTGTTTTTAAAAATTACATACTACAGGTGTATCAGTGTTTTTTTTCTAAAATTGACCTTGTTTCGAGACAGCCAAACACTCTCAGAATGATTTGTTTTTATTGGTAGTCATATTAAAAGAGGTTCCACTTGACTTATTCATTTTGGACGTGGTTCGGTTATGAGTCTCCTGTCTAAGGAATTCTAATCTACTAATCTAAGGGAGTATATATAAGGGTTTGGAAAAACAACAATACTACCACTATTAGAGATAGAGTTTGCATTTCCTGAAAGTGCATGCCCCATAGAAAGTTAATATGGTAGGTAGCACCTATTATTTGGAAACTTGCAGTTCTGGCTTTCTCTTATTCTTCAAACTGCAAAATCATCGTTGTCTATGGGTGTCTATTTCATAGTTTTAAGTGGTGAGATGATGTTTAAGACTCGAGGACTTACCAGTTAATTTTAGCTGGCTAACTGGGTTATTTTACTGCCCTATATATGCACTTTATTTATTTGTTTTTCTTGTTTGTTTACAGTTTCTGAGGTGCAAAACCTTGGATTGAGCCATACACTGAACACTGAAGCCTGGGATATAAATCCCAGAGGGGCAGCATGGGCTTGATGTTAAAAGTGAGCTCTGATCCTGGTCCTATCATCTGTGTGACCTTGTAAAATCACATAAGTTCATCCTTCCCAGGATCTGCTCAGAAAGGGGCAGACACATCAATTAGTGTGCTAATTGGATTTTTCTGAGAGAAACTGCTCCCCAGCAGTGAAATTCAGTCTCCTCTGCAATGCTGTGTGTGAATTTAAGCTAGTTGGCTTGCCTCTTGTGTGATTTTTGTGATTGATGAGTTTTTCTATTTCCGTGACAGTGTTTCTCTGGGAGAAGGAACCAGCACTGGGGCCAGATTGCTAACAGTATCATTATGATTTTATTATTGTCCTGGATCTGGAGATCCATAACTTGGTTTTCTATTAGCACATTACTCAAGTGAGACAGTGGGAAGGCAATCACTTCTGTTGTGGGGCAGCACAAGCCACCTGGCTTTTGGAAATGCCTGTTCAGATGCACTGGAAATGAGAAAATTAAGTGCAGTGACCAGCATGAAAGGTGGTTTTCCTTCCTTGTGCATCTGTATGCAGTGTGTGAGATTATAGTCTCCACAGAAAGTGAGATGCATAAGACCCATTAACATTTAGAGGATAAATGCACACTCACCAAGAGGTAAATATGCCTATTAGAGTAGGAAGCATGTATCAATTTCATTGGCAATCTCACACAGGCAACCACAAACATTGTGAGGCTGAAAAGACCCTAGTGGGATCTAAAATTAATAGGTTTTAATTTAAGAAACATTATAAGAAAATAATTGTAAAAAAAACAGTTATCATGATTTTGAAAATATGAAGAAAACTTGGCATTGCAAATCTGAACAAAATGCCTATGGCTTTTCTGTTCATGGGATTCCAAGGAAGAGGTTCCAGGATGAGAAAGAATGGAAAAAAACTTAGCTTCCACATCACCAGAAGTGACGTTATCTATCTAAACCTAAATTTAGGATAAGTCATAACTTCTTGTATTAGTTTGCTAAAGCTTCCTGATAAAGTACCACAGACTAGGAAGATTAAACAACAGAAATTTATTATTTCACAGTCCTGGAGGCTAGAAGTCTTGAGATCATGGTGTCTGCATTGTTAGTTCCTTCTGAGGCTTCTCTCCTTGGCTTGTTGATGTCTGTCTCCTCCCTGTGTCCTCACATGGTCTTTTCTCTGTGTGCTTCTCTGACCTAATCTCCTCTTCTAATAAGGGTGCCAGTCATCTTGGATGAGGGCCCACCCTAATGACTTCATTTAACCTTAATCACCTCTTTATATACCTTATCTCTAAATAATGTCACATTCCAAGGTACTGAGGGACTAGTAATCAACATGTGATTTTTTGTGTGTGGGACAGGGAGGGGTCAAAATTCAACTCATAATACTCATTCATGCAAAATTTAAATGGTAGGTCATCTTAGCCTACTTTCCAGAAGAGAAAATGAAAGTTCTGAAAGATCAAAAATCTATCATATTGAAACAGCTGAAAAAGAGAGAGAGATTGAATCAGGGAAAGCAATATACAGTTTCTCCTTCTCTCCAAGGTACCCTTTGCTTCACTGATTAACATTTAGGGAGGACGAACCTAGAAATGGGAAGGAAAAGTAAAACATAAATCCATAATGTTGTTCCTCTAATTTCTGAATTTTCATATTCATAGTGAAATACTGAGAAAGCATTCATTTAATTTCTCATGAAATTGTATAAGCAACTGAACTTAGAAATAAGTGGACACATATTTGGATAAAGTATTTGGATAATTTATGTATCAGTGAGTATTTTCCCCATGCATAGTTCAATATGAAACTTTAGGATATTTGAAGAATGGCATAAGAATAAGTATAGTTATTTGGAATGTATACTTAATCTAATTTTCAATTTTATAATATTGGAGTCTTTTGAATACAACTCCAATTTTTATGGAATCTTAAGGCAGTATCCTTATTTTCATATGGGATTCAGCTACTGTAAATTGGAAGGAATTAAAATTGCTGTCCCTTTACCTTGACTTTCTATATGCAGTTTCTTCAAAGTAAATATATCAATATTGCTTTGTCCAAATCATAATACAGCACAATCAAAATTATATCAGAGTCTGTTTGGTAGATTCATGACAAGTCATCATTTCTAAATCATTCATAGTAGAAGAAAGAGGGGATGGGAAGATAGCTAGGCTAGAATTGAGAAATCCTGCATTTCATTCCCTCCTCAGCTACCATTATGTCTAGTAATATTGGGCAAGTTACAAACTTATCCAGACTTCAGTTTACTCATCTGTGAAGAGAGGATATCAATTCTTAATGTATAAGTATCAAATTAGATAAAGTGTATATAAATTCCAAGAATGTGTGAATGCAAGACTGTGTTGTCTTCTTAGAACTTGGTAAACCGTGGGAATTCAATAAGAAAAAAGTGCAATCCAGTCCTTAGGAATCAGGAAGTTAGCAACAGAGTGAAGAAGAGACAGGGTAATTTATGACCACAAATTCCAAATGATGCATATTATAATATATACCAGTGTGGTGTGCTCTGGGAGTAAAATGAAGGGACCCAAACCCTGCTGGGGTGAGCAGTGAATGCAGAGGGAACCAGCAAAAGGTTCCTAGAGATGACAGCACAACTGAATTGATGAGTATGGACAGGACACAGCCAATTCAATAGAATACTTTTTTTAAGAATACATAATCCAATCTATGAGCCATTATATTATAACCAATTAAATTCTACACACAGAAGATGATGGGAGATTCAATTGTGCTTTGATGTAATTGGTGATTTTTAAGAATTAATTAAAGGCTGACTTCTACAAGGATTTTTATGTATTTTCTGAAACTTTCAGTCTTTTGTAGGTCAGTTTTGATACTTCTACTATGATAAGTGTGGCAGGGAGTTCTTTCCAAAGACTGTCACAACAGTGCGTCTCATCTTGAATGTTCTTCTGCAATATGGCTTTGCCACTCCTTTCATCCAAGGATGGGGTCTTTGCCCCTTCCTTTAAATTAGGGTGAGCTTACCAGTGCTTCAACAGATAGAGGATGCCAGAAGTGATGATGTTTAATTAAATTCTGAGGTTAGACCATGAAAGGTGATGCAGCTTTGCCTTGTTCATTGGATAACTGTGCATGGAGTGGAAGCAGCCCACCTATCCTGGAGGTATCATGCTAAGTGGAGGCCAAGCCACACTGAGGGCAAGCATAGGTGCTCTGGGCAGCAGTGTTGGTCTTGCATCTCCCTGGGGCCAAGCACCAAACAGGTGAATGAACAAAAATTCTGCCTCTTGTCATCCCTTCCAACCATTTCAGTCTTCCAGCTGTGGTCTCAACATCATATACTTTAGCGTGGACAAACGCCACCACCCCGCCCCGTATGCTGTCTGAATTCTGGACCCCACATAACTAAATGGTTGCTGTAAGTTGCTAAGTTCTGGGTCAATTTTCTTACAAAGCAAAGAATCAAAATAGAATTTGCTACTTAAAGTGGGATGCTGCCATAACAGAAACCTAAAATGCGTGGTCTTACTATGGACCAGAGAGTGGGCAGAATCTGGACAGGCCTTGAGGAGAATGTTAGAGAAGCTGGGATTCAGGGAGGTATTTATTATGGGAGGCTGAAAACAAGATAATTCTTACTGTGTAGTAACATAAAATTTGGTAACACTGTCCCTGTGGTGATGTGGGAATAGAAACATTCTTTAATTAACTGAAAGATTTGATTAGGTAACTTCCAGAAACAATATGGAAAGAGCTAACTTATCTGATCCATGTTGCCTGACATTTAGATAGAAATGAAATAACAAGAAAATGCTCAATTTTCAAGCAAATATATAGGAATTCTAAAGGCACCAAAATTGCTGGGTTCTAAAAAAACAAAAACAACAAGGCAAAGCAAAACAAATCAAAACAAAAAATCAAGTGATAAAGGTCTCTAATCCATTTTGAGTTTATTTTTGTGTATGGTGTTAGGCAGTGTTCTAATTTCATTCTTTTACATGTAGCTGTCCAGTTTTCCCAGCACCACTTATTGAAGAGGCTGTCTTTTCTCCATTGTATATTCTTGCCTCCTTTATCAAAGATAATGTGACCATATGTGTGAGGGTTTATCTCTGGGCTTTCTGTCCTGTTTGATTGATCTATATTTCTGTTTTTGTGCCAGTACCATACTGTCATGATTATTGTAGCTTTGTAGTACAGTCTGAAGTCAGGAAGCTTGATTCCTCCAAATCCATTTTTCATTATCAAGATGGCTTTGACAATTTGGGGTCTTTTGTGTTTCCATACAAATTGTGAAATTTTTTGTTCTAGTTCTGTGAAAAATGTCGTTGGTATTTTGATCGGTATTGCATTGAATCTGTAGATTGCTTTGGGTAGTATAGTCATTTTCACAATGTTGATTCTTCCAATCCAAGAACATGGTATATCTCTCCATCTGTTTGTATCATCTTTAATTTCTTTCACCAGTGTCTTAAAGTTTTCTGCATACAGGTCTTTTGTCTCCTTAGGTAGGTTTATACCTAGGTATTTTATTCTTTTTGTTGCAATGGTAAGTGGGAGTGTTTCCTTAATTTCTCTTTCAGATTTTTCATCATTAGTGTATAGGAATGCAAGAGATTTCTGTGAATTAATTTTGTAACCTGCTACTTTACCAAATTCATTGATTAACTCTAGTAGTTTTCTGGTAGCGTCGTTAGGATTCTCTACGTATAGTATCATGTCATCTGCAAACAGTGACAACTTTACTTCTTCTTATCCGATTTGGATTTCTTTTACTTCTTTTTCTTCTCTGATTGCTGTGGCTAAAACTTCCAAAACTATGTTGAATAATAGTGGTGAGAGTGGGCAACCTTGTCTTGTTCCTGATCTTAGTGGAAATGATTTCAGTTTTTCACCATTGAGAATGATGTTGACTGTGGGTTTGTCATATGTGGCCTTTATTATGTTGAGGAAAGTTCCCTCTATGCCTACCTTCTGGAGGGTTTTTATCATAAATGGGTGTTGAATTTTGTTGAAAGCTTTTTCTGCATCTATTGAGATTATCACATGGTTTTTGTCCTTCAGTTTGTTAATATGGTGTATCACATTGATTGACTTCTATATATTGAAGAATCCTTGCATTCCTGGAATAAACCCGACTTGATCATGGTGTATGATCCTTTTAATGTGCTGTTGGATTCTGTTTGCTAGTATTTTGTTGAGGATTTTTCCATCAATGTTCATCAGTGATATTGGCCTGTAGTTTTATCGCTTTGTGACATCTTTGTCTGGTTTTGGTTTCAGGGTGAGGGTGTCCACATAGAATGAGTTTTGGAGTGTTCCTCCCTCTGCTATATTTTGGAAGAGTTTGAGAAGGATAGGTGTTAGCTCTTCTCTAAAT
This sequence comes from Balaenoptera musculus, assembly GCF_009873245.2. Taxonomy (NCBI): domain Eukaryota; kingdom Metazoa; phylum Chordata; class Mammalia; order Artiodactyla; family Balaenopteridae; genus Balaenoptera; species Balaenoptera musculus. The sequence continues at coordinate 100,529,475 of NC_045789.1, forward strand.
GTTTGATAGAATTAACCTGTGAAGCCATCTGGTCCTGGGCTTTTGTTTGTTAGAAGATTGTTAATCACAGTCTCAATTTCAGTGCTTTTAATTGGTCTGTTCATATTTTCTATTTATTCCTGGTTCAGTCTTGGAAGGTTGTGCTTTTCTAAGGATTTGTCCATTTCTTCGAGGTTGCCCATTTTATAGGCATAGAGTTGCTTGTAGTAATCTCTCATGATCCTTTGTATTTCTGCATTGTCACTTGTTACTTCTTTTTCATTTTTAATTCTATTGATTTGAGTCTTCTCCCTTTTTTTCTTGATGTGTCTGGTTAATAATGGTTTATCAATTTTGTTTATTTTCTCAAAGAACCAACTTTTAGTTTTACTGATCTTTGCTATTGTTTTCTTCATTTCTTTTCATTTATTTCTGATCTGATCTTTATAATTACTTCTGTCTGCTAACTCTGGGGTTTTTTTGTTCTTCTTTCTCTAATTGCTTTAGGTGTAAGGTTAAGTTGTTTATTTCAAATGTTTCTTGTTTCTTGAGGTAGGATTGTATTGCTATAAACTTCCCTCTTAGAACTGCTTTTGCTGCATCCCATAGGTTTTAGGTCATCATATTTTCATTGTCATTTGTTTTTTGATTTTCTCTTTGATTTCTTCAGTGATCTCTTGGTTATTAAGTAGTGTATTGTTTATCCTCCATGTGTTTGTATTTTTATAGATTTTTCCTTTAATTGATATCTAGTCTCATAGCGTTGTGGTCAAAAAAGATATTTGATATGATTTCAATTTTCTTAAATTTAGCAAGGCTTGATTTGTGACCCAAGATATGATCTATCCTGGAGAATGTTCCATGAGCACTTGAGAAGAAAGGGTATTCTGTTGTTTTTGGATGGAATGTCCTATAAATATCAATTAAGTCCATCTTGCTTAATGTATCATTTAAAGCTTTTGTTTTCTTACTTATTTTCATTTTGGATGATCTGTCCATCGTTGAAAGTGGGGTGTTAAAGTCCCCTACTATGATTGTGTTACAGTTGATTTCCCCTTTTATGGCTCTTAATATTTGCCTTATGTATTGAGGTGCTCCTATGTTGGGTGCATAAATATTTAACGATTGTTATATCTTCTTCTTGGATTGATCCCTTGATCATTATGTAGTGTCCTTCTTTGTCTCTTAGAATAGTCTTTAGTTTAAAATCTATTTTTTCTGATATGAGAATTGCTACTCCAGCTTTCTTTTGATTTCCATTTGCATGGAATATCTTTTTCTATCCCCTCAGTTCAGTCTGTATGTGTCCCTAGGTCTGAAGTGGGTCTCTTGTAGACAGTATATATACAGGTCTTGTTTTTATATACATTCAGCCAGTCTATCTCTTTTGGTTGGAGCATTTAATCCCTTTACATTTAAGATAATTATTGATATGTATATTCCTATTACCATTTTCGTGATTGTTTTGGGTTTGTTATTGTAGGTCTTTTCCTTCTCTTGTGTTTCCTGACTAGGGAAGTTCCTTTAGCATTTGTTGTAAAGCTGGTGTGGTGGTGCTGAATTCTCTTAAATTTTGCTTCTCTGTAAAGGTTTTAATTTCTCTGTCTAATCTGAATGAGACCCTTGCTGGTTAGAGTAATCTTGGTTGTAGGTTTTTCCCTTGCATCACTTTAGTATGTCCTGCCACTCCTTTATGGCCTGCAGAGTTTCTGCTGAAAGATCAGCCGTTAACCTTATGTGGATCCCCTTGTATGTTATGTGTTGTTTTTCCCTTGCTGCTTTTAATATTTTTTCTTTGTATTTAATTTTTGATAGTTTGATTAATATGTGTCTTGTCATGTTACTCCTTGGATTTATCCTGTATTGGACTCTATACACTTCCTGTACTTGATTGACTTTTCCTTTCCCATATTAGGGAAGTTTTCAATTATAATCTCTTCAAATATTTTCTCAGTCCCTTTCTTTTTCTTTTCATTTTCTGGGACCCCTATAATTCGAATGTTGTTGTACTTAATGTTGTCCCAGAGGTCTCTGAGACTGTCCTCAATTCTTTTCATTCTTTTTTCTTTATTCTGCTCTGCAGTAGTTATTTCTACTATTTTACCTTCCAGGGCACTTATGTGCTCTTCTGCCTCACTTATTCTCGTATTGAGTCCTTCTAGAGAATTTTTAATGTAATTTATTGTGCTGTTCATCATTGTTTGTATGCTCTTTAGATCTTCTAGGTCCTTGTCAAATGTTTCTTTTATTTTCTCCATTCTATTTCCAAGATTTTGAATCATCTTTACTATCACTACTCTGAATTCTTTTTCAGGTAGATTACCTATTTCCTCTTCATTTGTTTGTTCTGGTAGGTTTTAACCTGGATCCTTCATCTGCTGTGTGTTTCTCTGTCTTCTCATTTTGCTTAACTTACTGTGTTTGGGGTCTCCTTTTCACAGGCTGCTGGTTCGTATTTCCTGTTGCTTTTGGTGTCCGCCCCCAGTGGCTAAGGTTGGTTCAGTGTGTTGTGTAGGCTTCCTGGTGGAGGGACTAGTGCCTGTGCTCTGGTCGATGAGGCTGTATCTTGTCTTTCTGGTGGACAGGTCCGCGTCCAGTGGTGTGTTTTGGGGTATCTGTGACCTTATTATGATTTTAGGCAGCCTCTCTGCTAATGGGTGGGGTTGTGTTCCTGTCTTGCTAGTTGTTTGGTGTAGCGTGTCCAGCACTGTAGCTTGCTGGTTGTTGAGTGGAGCTGGGTCTTAGCATTGAGACGGAGATCTCTAGGAGAGCATTCACTGTTTAATATTATGTGAAGCTGGGAGGTCTCTGGTGACCAATATCTTGAACTCGGCTCTCCCACCTCAGAGGTAAAGGCGTGACACCTGGCTGGAGCACCAAGACCCTGTCAGACACATGGCTCAGAAGAAAAGGGAGCAAAAATAAGAAAGAAAGAGAAAAATAAAGTAAAATAAAATAAAGTTATTCAAAATGAAAAAGTTATTAATAATAAAAAAATTAAAAAGTAATTAAAAAAAAGAAAAAAAATAGAAGGAAGAGAGCAACCAAACCAAAAAACAAATCCACCAATGATTACAAGCTCTAAAATCTAAACCAAAAAAAAAAAAAAACAAGTACAGACAGGACCCTAGGACAAGTGGTGAAAGCAAAGCCATTAAGACAGAAATCACATAAAGAAGCAAACACATATACACTCACAAAAAGAGAAAATGGAAAGAAATATGTATATTGTTGCTCCCAAAGTCCACCACTTCAATTTGGGGATGATTCTTTGTCTATTCAGGTATTCCAAAGATGCAGGGTACATCAAGTTGATTGTGGAGATTTAATCCACTGTTCCTGAGGCTGCTGGGAGAGATTTCTCTTTCTTTTCTTTGTTCACACAGCTCCTGGTGCTCAGTTTTGGATTTGGCCCTGCCTCTGTGTGTAGGTCGCCTGAGGACGTGTGTTTATAGCTCAGACAGTATGGGTTTAAAGTAGCAGCTGATTAGCGGGCTCTGGCATACTCCGGCCAGGGGGAAGGAGGGGTACGGAATGAGGGGCAAGCCTGCAGCAGCAGAGGCCAGCATGACATTGCAACAGCCTGAGGTGTGCCATGTGTTCACCAGGGAAGTTGTCCCTGGATTACGGGACCCTGGCAGTGGTGGACTGCACAGGCTCCTGGGAGGGGAGGTGTAGATAGTGACCTGTGCTTGCACACAGGCTTCTTGGTGGCGGCAGCAGCAGCCTTAGCATTTCATGCCTGTCTCTGGTGTCCAGGCTGATAGCCGTGGCTCGTGCCTATCTCTGGAGCTTGTTTAGGCAGTGCTCTGAAACCTCTCTCCTCATGCACCTCGAAACAATGGTCTCTGGCCTCTTAGGCAGGTCCAGACTTTTTCTCGGACTCCCTCCTGGCTAGCTGTGGTGCACTAGCCCACTTCAGTCTGTGTTCACACAGCCACGCCCAGTCCTCTCCCTGGGATCTAAACTCTGAAGCCGGAGCCTCAGCTCCCAGTCCCCACCTACCCGGATGGGTGAGCAGACAAGCCTCTTAGGCTGGTGAGTGCTGGTCAGCACCGATCCTCTGTGTGGGAATCTCTCTGCTTTGCCCTCTGCACCCCTGTTGCTGCGCTCTCTTTCGTGGCTCCGAAACTTCCCCCCCGCCACACTGTCTCCATCAGCGAAGGGGCTTCCTAGTGTGTGGAAACTTTTCCGCCTTCACAGCTCCCTCCCCAAGGTGCAGGTCCCATCCTTATTCTTTTGTCTCTGTTTTTTCTTTTATCTTTTGTCCTACCCAGGTACATGGGGAGTTTCTTACCTTTCAGGAAGTCTGTGGTCTTCTGCCATAGTTCAGTAGGTGTTCTGTAGGAGTTGTTCCACATGTAGATGTATTTCTGATGTATTTGTGGGGAAGAAGGTGATCTCCATGTCTTACTCTTCCGCCATCTTGAAGGTCTCCCCTATTTTCAATTCTTTTGGATATATACCTAAGAGTGTGATTGCTAGATCATATGGTAGTTATATATTTAATTTTTTAAGGAACCTTCATATATTATCCGTAGTGGAGGCACCATTTTACATTCCCACCAACTGTGCACATGGGTTCCACTTTCTTCTCACCAAAACTTACTATCTCTTTTTTTTTTTTTTTTTGATAACAGACATCCTAACAGACATGAAGTGATATTTCATTGCAGTTTTGACTTGCATTTCCCTGATGATTAACAATATTGAGCACCTTTACATATACTTATTGCCCATTTGTATGTTTTCTTTGGAGAAATGCTATTTAAGTTCTTTGCCCATTTTTAATTGAATTATTTGTATTTTGCGACTGAATTGTAGAAGTTTCTTATATATTTTGGAAGTAAACCACTCATCAGATACATCGTTTGCAAGTATTTTCTCCCATAACGGGGCACAATTTTAGGAGTCTTAGCAGAGGGCATGAGTATATTTTTTATGTTGGAGGGATGTACATTTTCATGATAAGAGGGCAGACTGTGGCTAGTTGTCTCTACAAAAGATGGCCATGACGACATCACACATGCTCTTTTATAGTGTGAACATACAGATTTGGTGATGGAGCAGAAGTTTACAACTGCTTTGAATATGGCAGGAGTGACATTACAATTTCCAAGGCTTGATTCTAAAAGGTGATGGAGGTTTTGCTTTATCCATTGGAACATTCATGCTTGAAGCCCCAGCTGTTATTTAGACAGTCCAGCTGCCCCGAGGTTGCCTTCTGTGAGAAAGCCAAGTGACATGTTGAGATTGCATGCATGCACTACAGTCAGCAGAACTAGTCCTCAATTCATCCCAGCACAGGCACCAGACATGTCAGATAATTGCAGCCCCCAGCCATCATGTTATAGCCAGTCTTTAATCCGCTCAAGCTGAGGCCCCAGACGTGATGGAGCAGAGACAAGATATCTCTGCTGTACTCTGTCCAAGTGGTTGACATTCAGAATTTGAGAGCAAAATAAGAAATATTGCTTTAAGCAGTAAGTTTTGATTCAATTTGCTATGCAAAAAAGTAACCAGAACAGGATATTTTAGAGACTTTTATTATAACTCAAATCCACAATCTTGTTGTAAAATAATTCAAGAAATATCTAAGAATATAAAGACAAAATTAAAAGGTCCCTTCATACACATACCCTCAAGCCACTTGCATTGTATCTCTTATTTTTAAGCTAAATTGTGCATTCTTCCAATTGGCTTTTGTATTTATATACTTTATATATAAAATTATGCTGTCTTTTAAAATATTTTGTGGAATAATATTCATATTGTCCAAAATATTGCTGGTAGAGCCTTTTAAGTTACCTTGGAAATATTAACATTGCACCATATATAAATATACATCATTACTTTTAACAGCTGAAAGCAGAACTGAAGTATAACGTTCATGGGCTCTACCAAAATTTGCCCTAATGGGCCCCTTCTATTACATTAAAAAAGTAATATCATAAATGATCCTTTATAACTATATTGGTATAAAAATTAATATAATCCAGGATAGAATAATAATTATATTATTATTATATTCATTTTCCCTGATTTTAAAAGAAATTAAAATTAAAGTATTTGTATGGGCCCTGGTCACTGTGTCTACTGAGCCTAACGAAGACTTGGTTCTGGCTGAATACAGTCTCACATTATGAATATTCACAATTTATTTAACCATTTTTCAATTGAAGAGATTCTAAGATGCTTCTACAGTGTAAACAATTTTCACTATTGAGATGATGCTACAATGGTCATGATTGTACTCTCTCTTCTTTAGGCCCATGGATATATTTTTTAGAACACATACCTAGAGTTAGAATTGCTACCTTGATGGATATATCCATTTTCAAAGATTTGATAAATGTCTCCAAATTACTTTCTCAAAAGACTGTAGTAATTTACAATATTTTCAACAATGCAGGGCCATTTCCCTTACATTATATATATTTGTTAGTATCAGTTGCTCATACATAATAAAATATTTTTGCAAAACTGCTAACGAAAAACCTCAGTGAATGTGTGCATGTGTGTGTTTGTCTATGATTACATGAGCCTAAGAAAACACATAGAATGATAGACACAGGCTGTTTAATATTGGTTACCTGGGCATGATGATGATGGAAAGAGGACAAGGAGGCAAGAAAACAAATTTAAAAATCAAGAATTTAAAAAATTATTCAAAAAAGTGAATGTTTTCAAACAGAAAATATAATATATGATCTTATAAGCAAAAATACCAATCTCTTTCTCTTTATAATGTATATCCAGACCTCTAGTGAAGGAAGCAGTCTAATTCTGATTCTTAATCAAGAGATGACCTTGGGTGGGTCAGAGTTGGCCACCTGAATTCAAAGCATTCAATATCTAGGCTGTCCAGAGACACATGAAATTTAAATTAACAGCTGAGAAAGAATCAGATGGAATATCTATAACCTTATACCACATTAAAAACAACAAAAACAAAAAAAACCTAGTAGTCAATTCTTGGAGCCTGCAGCATGCTCTAGCTCTTCATTCATAAATGTTAAGTGAAAGCAAACAAACAAAAAGTTGCAAACCAGGCATATCATGGTTCCATTTCTAAGAAAAATAATGGGTATGTGTCTCAATTTTCATTTTGCCCATAAATTATTCATTTATTTTTGTTTTAATGTATTTTTCATTTGGATTCAAACTTTTATGCTGGGTTTTCCTGAAATGCCTGGTGATTTATGTTTCTTTCTTCAAGGAATGAATAGCATGCTTCTTGTGTGCGTGTTTAGACTTGAAGGATGCACTCAAGTTTGAAATCAATAACTTTATAAATCAATAACTCTGTTCCCCTAAAAGATAGCATTTAGGGCAAATAGCCTTTCCAAAAACTGATTAGGAAGCTGTGTGGAGTATGTGAGCCTACACTTTCTGCTGATTCACACACCAGAAGGAATGTTTTCAGGTGCCCTTTACACATTGGGCAATTGGTAAATCTAATAGCCATTTTTTAAAAAGATGGACATTATATAAATTGGCAGCTGTCCACTAAAGGGCAATAACCAATAAACCATAGTTTTGTGTGTGTGTTTTGAAATATATAAAACAGATAAAATTAAATTACATTATGTTATTTCAACAATCTTCACAGCATCTTCACCAGGAGTAGATTCCATCTCAAAAAAAAGATTTTCTTTGCTCATCTGTAGGAAGCAACTCCTCATACGTTAAAGTTTTATCCTGAGATTGTAGCAATTCAGTCACATCTTCAAGCTCCACTTCTAATTCTAGTTCTGTTTCTATTTCCACCACATCTGCAATAACTTCTTCCACTGATGTTTTGAACCCTTCAAAGTCATCCATAAGGGTTGGAATTAACTCCTAAACTCCTGTTAATGTTGATATTTTGATGTCTTCCTATGAATCAAGAATGATTTTAATGCCATCTACAAAGGTAACACTTCCCACAAAGTTTTCAATTTATTTTGCCCAGCTCCATAAGAAGAATCTCTATCTATGGCGGCTATAGCTTCATAAAATATATTTCTTAAATAATCAGGCTTGAAAGTAAAAATTACTTCTTGATCCATGGGCTGCAGAATGGATGTTGTGTTAGCACGCATGAAAACAACATTGATCTCATTGTACATCTCCATCAGAGTTCTTGGGTGACCAGGTAAATTATCCATGAGCAGTCATATTTTGAAAATAATATTTCCCCTTTTCTTTTCTTTTCCTTTCTCTTCTCTTCTTTTCTTTCTGAGTAGTAGGCCTCAATAGTGGGCTTACAATATTCAGTAAGCCTTGTTGTGGACAGATTGCTGCCACCCATGCCTTGTTGTTCCATTTATAGAGCACAGGCAAAGATTTAGCATAGTTTTCAAGGGCCCTAGGATTTTCAGTACAGTGAATGAGCATTGGCTTCAGCTTAATATCACCAGTTGCATTAGCCCCTAGCAAGAGAGTCTGCCTGTCCTTTGAAGCTTTGAAACCAGGCATTGACTTCTCCTCTCTAGGTATTAAAGTCCTAGATGGCATCTTCTTCCAATATGAGGCTGTTTTGTCTACATTGAAAATCTGTTGTTTAATGTAGTCACCTTCATGAATTAGATATATATTCTGATTTACTTGCTGCAGCTCCTACATTAGCACTTGCTGCTTCACCTTGCACTTTCATGTTATGGAAATGGTTTCTCTCCTTACACCTCATGAACCAAGCTCTGCCAGCTTCAAACTTTTCTTCTGCAGCCTCCTCACTTCTCTCAGCTTTCATGGAATTGAAGAGAGTTAGCACATTGCTCTGTATTAAGCTTGGGCTTAAGGGGATGCTGTGGCTGGTTTCATCTTCTGTCCAGACCAATAAAACTTTCCCCATATCAGCAATAAGGCTGTTTTGTTTTTTGTCATTTGTGTGTTCACTGCAGTAGCACTTCTAATTTCCTTCAATAACTTTTGTTTGCATTCAAAACTTGGCTAACTGTTTGGTGAAAGAGGTGTAACTTTTGACCTATATTTCTTTCAACACACCTTCTCCACTAAGCTTAACCATTTCTAGCTTTTGATTTAAAGTGAGAGACATGTGACTCTTCCTTTCAATTGAACACTTAGAGGTCATTGTCAGGTTATTAGTTGGCCTAACTTCAATACTGTTGTATCTCAGGGAATAGGGAGGCCTGAGGCTAGGGAGAGACATGGAGGGATGTCTGGTTGGTAAAGCAGTCAGAACACACACACATTTATTAAGTTTTCTGTCTTACATGGGCATGATTCATGGTCCCCCAAAACAATAACAATTGTAATATCAAAGATCACCATAACACACGTAACAAGAGTAAAAAATTTTGAAATATTGGGAGAATTATTCAAATGTGACACAGAGACATGAAGTGAGCAAATGCTGTTGGAAAAATGGTGCTGACAGGCTTACTCAATGCAGGATTGCCACAAACTTTCAATCTGTAAAAAATGGCGTATCTGTGAAACGCAATAACGTGAAGCAAAATATAACAAGGTATGCCTATATTATTACTACTATTATTATTAAAAATTGAAAAATGCCATTACATGCTTACATGTAGAAGTGAGGTCAAGAGAAGTGAGGTCAAGAAATGGGTTCAGTCTTCCCATTATCATCCCATTAATGATAATTCATTGACTGAGAGATCCATGGGTTTGATGGCATTATTTGCTAATTGTACTTATAGGAGCCTCAAAATTCTTTCAACAGTAATAATAAATCCACCACTAAAGCAAGTTATAGTCTGTTTTTAACACAACCCATGTTCATGACCTTTTAAGCATGTTGTTTTGTTCTAACATTTAATACCCCCTATTAGTCTCAAGATCATCTAAAATGAGCAAATATGTATTAAATATTTAAAAAGTTCTTACTGGGAGCCAGGTAATTTCATAGTAATAATTTTCAAACTTTCACTTCTTTCTTTTTGTTTTTGCCTGTTACGTTATTCCCTCTCTTTTGTTTGTTCATTTCTATCTTTCTTTTTATTTATGAATCACACAAGCTTTCATGATTATGTCTTATTTGAAAACAGACTATAAACACGGGTAAGTCTTATATGACATCCCATAATTCAGATATCTATGTCTACCTATAAATCTGTATTTGTCTATACATTTAGCCTAGAAATATTTACTAAATAAATATTTGGACTAGAAAAAAAATGTTGGGGGAAACTATATATTGTGTTCAATTTTGCCATTTTACAGGTGAAGAAATTGAGATGCAAAGAGGTGAATCAACTTATACACGATCCCACTGTAAGTAGAAAAGATAGTAAAAACACTCAGGTTTTCTGTTCAGGAATTTTTATTATTGTTTAGGGTTTTTCCAACTATAGTCCAAAATCATACACCAAAAATGTGTGAGTGTGTGTGTGTTTGTGTGTGTGTGCATTGTTGTATGTCATTTGAAGGTCAATTGCTAAATATGCATCTTACCCATTCATAAATGGCAGGATGACAGTGATGGTAACATCAATGTGTGTATAGATATAACAGCTATGTGACATTAAGATCTTTTTGTTTTGTGCACCTACAGCGAGTCACCTCAAAATAATTATGGCTTCCCAGTCCTCTTCCCCCAAAAGCTGTTTTTTTTTTCCTTATAGGGAGTTTTGTCCTTTCTTCTCTAGCAGAGCCACGTGCCTTGAGATTGACAACTAGACTCTTTGCAGATGTCAATTCCCAAGAATCAACAGCTCTGCCACATTGCTTCCAATTATGTTTGACAGTGTCCTTGTAAAAATCTGTTGACAACCTGTTTCAACTTGTCAACAATGTGAATTACACTTTCCTTGCCTGGTCCTCCCTCCCCAGTAACAGATATTAAGCCAAAACAAACTACATGGTCATGATGGTGAATTAAAGACTTAAGAGGATCTATCATGAGTGATAGATCACTCTTGGATGAATCAAAGTTATCATGGAGATATTGCTGATTAACTACATTGGTAGCCAATGATGGGAGTGTCACTAGGTGTGATGGTTCTGAATGCCACATTTATAGGAAGTCTGCATTTACACATTCATTTATACAGCAGAGTCAGGAGTCATATCTCTGGATGCTGAAGGAACCTGCCAATGTGATATCTGAGCAGCTGTCATTGCATATTGAGAAATTTTAAAAGAATGGAGAAGTGCCAGGAGCTATAAAGGTGAGAAACTGTCCCAAACTTTTAAAGGGAAGAATATAATTCATAACAGAAATTACAGATTTTTGGCACTACCTAGAGTAGGTGATTAAATAAATGCTGTATTTGAATGCTTAGAATATGGAATGCTTCAAATTAGGTACTTGAGAAATATCCAATGATGGAATAGACTCAAATTGAATGGATTTACTGTTCACTGAAGGACTGAATGGATCATTTAAGAGCAAGTCTTGCCAAACTCCAGTGCCTTGTTTGGATAGAATAAGTAAATATTTTATCATGAAGTTAACATTGTGAAATGAAAGCAGGGTATTATTTTTATTTTATTTGAAGGTGATTTGACAATCCTTTAATCATAAGTAGGCAAGAGTTTTCTAGGGAAAGAATTTAGTCATCATCCTTAGCTTTGTTCCCTTGAGAATTTTATATGATTTGAATGTAGGTGTAAAAGATCTATTTAGCAAATTCAGGCTGCGTTTAAGATCTGTATTTACCAGAATGTAAACTCCATGAAGGCAGGGAGTTCTGCTGTCTGATTCACTGCTTTATTTTCAACATGTGTTTTCCTGACAAACATGCTCAATATAATTTTGTTGAATAATGCACAAAGCCAGGGAAAAGGGAATATGCAAAAAATGAGTTTCTCCAGTTCTGCAGGAACTCCAGTCCTCCTTAGGTATCTCTCACCTAGTCCTAGAGTTGCCAGTGAGTTGGTTCATGTTAATCCCCAATCGATTCTTGCCTGTTCAATAGTCCCCATAATTTTCCTTCTTTCCTATTCTGTCCATTTGTGACTTTGTCAGAGTAAATACTTATCAAAGGCACCACTACGTTGGTACCCACTTGCCATCTCTATTGATGATTCCTAGACTGAAACTGTCAGTCCCAGAGGCCAAAAAGAAAAAAGAAAAAGGTAGGAAAGATGCAACTGCCAACATCCATGATACAACTGTTGCTACGGCGTTTTAAAATTCTCAAGACTGAGAGCACTAATGTTTGGCCTGAGTGCTAATTCCCCAATGTGGAGGTTACTGCCTGGCAGTGGAATAGAAGTTTGGGGGGCTAACGTTTTTATAAATGTAAATATTACATGTCATATATCACTACTCCCGTGGCAAACATTTCTACCTTCATTGTGGCTTTGTTGTTATATGCACTTGTGTCTTCACTGTCAATATTCCCTTTTTCATTGCTATGCAGAAAGTTACTGAGCAGACCCAATACTGCTGTCCCTAGAAAGGCTTTCTTACAGGGTTGGCTTTTGCCTGGCATCCAGGAATTTAGATTTCTTACCATTCCCAGAACTGATAAATGTAGTGTATCATGCTTAAACTCTTTGTACAAGCATATGGTTTATTCTACATACCTGCTTTCCCTTTGGGGGTCCAGAATTTTGGTACATTATGAGGCAGAGGACGTTTACATGACCACCCACTAATAAAAACCCTGGTGATAAGTCTGTAATGAGCTTCCCTGGCAGACAACATTTCACATGCGTGATCATAACTCATTGTTTGAGAAATTGTGTGTCTGGTATGAGACCACCATGAGAAGACCCTTAGAAGCTTGCCCCTGGTTTTCTCTGGACTGTTCCATGTGTCTTTTCCCTTTGCTAACTTAGCTTTGTATCCTTTTGCTCTAATAAATTATAGTCATGAGTATAATTATACACAGATTCCTGTGACTTACCCTAGCAAATCACTGAATCTGGAGGTGTTCTGGGAGACTCCTGACACGATTGTCGACCACATTAACCACTACAGATTCTGTCTGACCCTCATGGTCCCTGGAAATTATCACAATTCAGATCTTTTACTTGTACTTGTTTTTATATTTTTTATTTTTGTTTTTTGCCTAATTGAGTTAAAACTCTAGTATGATCCCATAAGACAATATGAATAAAATTAATACCAATAAAATAGTAGGTAAAATTTATTGACCTTATTTATTTAATTTATTGAGATCATTTATATATTTATTCTTCTTTTTGGAGGGGCACTATGATTAGTACTTGGAATGCATTTTCTCATTTAATCCTTACAACTATTCCATGGGGCATGTAACTTTAAAGTCATAAGTTAATAGATTGAGAAATTGAGGCACAGGGAGATCAAATACCATATCAAAATTCCACAGCTGAAAAGTAATGGAGTTGGGATTTTAAGCAAGAGTTTTGAAACGTCAGAGTTTTGACACTCAACACTACATGGGCATCATTTTTCCTGTCTTTACCCTATGATCAGACCTCTTGCTTGCCTCAAATCAAAAATTATGTTTCTTGCAGGTCTCTTTTTTAGGGTGATTTTTTTTCACAAAAAAACTCCTAAGTCTGTCAAGCATATAAAGAACATATGATGTGTGTACCTACCAGCAGTCCTCCAACAATCTAAGGAATATCTGAATCATACAGACAAATGAGTCTAGATTGTATCAGGGACAAAACTAAATCTCTAAAAAGCATTTAAAACTTTACAGTATAGTTCATTAATTACTCAACCTGCTGCTGCTTGAGAGCAAGGATTAGACCTTAAATAAAGTTGAATTCTTAACAACATGCACAGTTTGTGGCCCATACTAGGAATTTAATTGTTTTATTTATTTTCAATGTGGTTGATGGATAAGCATATGATTACTGAGCTACAGAACTTGTTTGGAGATTTGGTCAGATGGAATGTTCTCCAGAAAGTTCAGCAATGGAGGCACACTTTGGACTAGAGTTTTGGGCAAACAAGAAGTGTATTCACATTGTATTCATAGCCAAAAGATGTTATAAATTCATAAAGTAAACAGGACTCAAAACCAGAGTAAGAAAAAAACTTTCATTTTCAACAGTAAGAAAAGTGGCTGAGTGCATCCATGCTTCTAATCCATTAAGAAGAACTAGGTGCCCCTTTTCTATGATGTGTTAAATTAAAACTGCAAGTTTCAGTCCTGGGAGTATGAAATTATTACAATTTCATTAAAATGCATATGTGTGCATGCATCTAAATGTGTATATGTGCACACATATGTATGTGTTTTTAAAGGGTATATATATTTTATATAATATCATTTTTGTATATTGTATATTTCTTTTTAAAAATAAAGAAAGATGCATATCAGTTTTTCAATGAGGATTAACCTTTTGAAGGTGGGATAGAATAGGTTTTGGGAAAACAGTAGTTTGTAGCATAAATATAAATATTACATTTCTAACCATGGTGGGACTGTGAATTTCTAATGTTTTTTTAAGTATTTTTTCACCAAAATGTCTTTAACTCATAAATATTATAAGTTAGATTGATAATTCTTGTACATAAATATATTCATGTAATGTCAAGGGAAGAAATGTATAATTACAAAGAGGTAGCTTGTTTATTAAGACTCTGCATGTATGTGTGTGTGTGATTTATATGTGTATATTTCTCTGGAAAGTATACCAAACTGACTGTTTGGAATATATGTAAGGCTTTTATTTTATAATTTGGTTATTTCTGTATTTTTTAACTTGTTTTCACTGGACTGGATTATTTTATAAAAGAAAGAAAAACAAACAAGCCAAAAAGACAATATCAGGACTGACAGAACCAATAATTCTGATATCATGACTGACAGGAAGTAATGCTGTCCTTTTATTTATGGAAGCAAAGGTCTTCTCTAGGTCTTAAGGGATGAGGTAAAATTCAAACTTCTAAGCCTGGCATTCAGAAGGCCCCAGAATCTGGCCTCAATATAGCATTTTGACCTTAAATCCCATATCTCTCATAAATTCCATTCTATAAAACTGTTTTGCTCATATTCTCAGAAAGCACTTTGCAGTGTCCTGTTGTCACAAATACCCTCCTACCAAATTTTATTACCTGGAATGACTTTTATTTTTCTCTATACATTTTTTTAGTCCTATGTTCTATAATTATTTGAATTCTTCCTTCTCCTAAAGCCATGACTTCTCTGAAACCCACTTTCAGCTCAGCTTGTTGAAGATAAAGAAAATTTATTAAACTTACAATGTTAGCTAGCATTAAGAATAGATGCTGGGATGTCTTAAGCCAAGTTCTAAGAGTAAAAGTTTTCCAAAGTTTATATACATTAAGAATGCCCTAAAGTTTTACTGAGCTCTGCCCACCAGAGCAAGAGTCAGCTCTACCAACCACCAGTCCCGCTCATCAGAAAACCTACACAAGCCTCTTAGATAGCCTCATCCACCAGAGAGAAGACAGCATAAGCAAGAAGAACTATAATCCTGCAGCCTGTGGAACAAAAACCACATTCACAGAAAGATAGACAAGATGAAAAGGCAGAGGGCTATGTACCAGATGAAGGAACAAGATAAAACCCCAGAAAAACAACTAAATGAAGTGGACATAGGCAACCTTCCACAAAAAGAATTCAGAATAATGATAATGAAGGTGATCCAGGACATCGGAAAAAGAATGGAGGCAAAGATCGAGAAGATGCAAGAAATGTTTAACAAAGACCTAGAAGAATTAAAGAACAAACAAACAGAGATGAACAATACAATAACTGAAATGAAAACTACACTAGAAGGAATCAATAACAGAATAACTGAGGCAGAAGAATGGATAAGTGACCTGGAAGACAGAATGGTGGAATTCACTTCTGCAGAACAGAATAAAGAAAAAAGAATGAAAAGAAATGAAGACAGCCTAAGAGACTTCTGGGACAACATTAAATGCAACAACATTCACATTACAGGGGTCCCAGAAGGAGAAGAGAGAGAGAAAGGACCCAAGAGAATATTTGAAGAGATTATAGTCGAAAACTTACCTAACATGGGAAAGGAAATAGCCACCCAAGTCCAGGAAGTGCAGCGAGTCCCATACAGGATAAACCCAAGGAGAAACATGTTAAGACACATAGTAATCAAATTGGCAAAAATTAAAGACAAAGAAAAATTATTAAAAGCAGCAAGGGAAAAATGATAAATAATATACAAGGGAACTCTCATAAGGTTAACAGCTGATTTCTTATCAGAAAGTCTACAAGCCAGAAAGGAGCGGCATGAAATACTTAAAGTGATGAAAGGAAAGAACCTACAACCAAGATTACTCTACCCGGCAAGGATCTCATTCAGATTCGATGGAGAAATCAAAAGCTTTACAGACAAGCAAAAGCTAAGAGAATTCAGCACCACCAAACCAGCTCTACAACAAATGCTAAAGGAACTTCTCTAAGTGGGAAACACAAGAGAAGAAAAGGACCTATAAAAACAAACCCAAAACAATTAAGAAAATGGTCATAGGAACATACATATCGATAATTACCTTAAATGTGAATGGATTAAATGTTCCAACCAAAAGACACAGGCTTGCTGAATGGATACAAAAACAAGACCCATATATATGGTGTCTACAAGAGACCCACTTCAGACCTAAGGACACATACAGACTGAAAGTGAGGGGATGGAAAAAGATATTCCATGCAAATGGAAATCAAAAGAAAGCTGGAGTAGCAATACTCATATCAGGTGAAATAGATTTAAAAATAAAGAATGTTACAATAGACAAGGAGGGACACTACATAATGATTAAGGGATCAATCCAAGAAGAAGATATAACAATTATAAATATATATGCATCCAACATAGGAGCACCTCAATACATTAGGCAACTGCTAGCAGCTCTAAAAGAGAAAATCGACAGTAACACAATAATAGTGGGGGACTTTAACAGCTCATTTACACCAATGGAGAGATCATACAAAATGAAAACAAATAAGGAAACAGAAGCTTTAAATGACACAATATACCAGATACATTTAATTGATATTTATAGGACATTCCATCCATAAATAGCAGATTACACTTTCTTCTCAAGTGCACATGGAATATTCTCCAGGATAGATCACATCTTGGGTCACAAATCAAGCCTCAGTAAATTTAAGAAAATTGAAATCATATCAAGCAACTTTTCTGACCACAACGCTATGAGATTAGAAATGAATTACAGGGAAAAAAATGTAAAAAACACAAACAAATGGAGGCTAAACAATACGTTACTAAATAACCAAGAGATCACTGAAGAAATCAAAGAGGAAATTAAAAAATACCTAGAGACAAATGACAATGAAAACACAATGATCCAAAACCTATGGGATGCAGCAAAAGCAGTTCTAAGAGGGAAGTTTATAGCTAAACAAGTCTACCTCAAGAAACAAGAAAAATCTCAAATAAAGAATCTAATCTTACACCTAAAGGAACTACAGAAATAAGAACAAACAAAACCCAAAGTTAGCAGAAGGAAAGAAGTCATAAAGATCAGAGCAGAAATAAATGAAATAGAAACAAAGAGAACAATAGGAAAGATCAATAAAAGTAAAAGCTGGTTCTTTGAGAAGATAAATAAAATTGATAAACCATTAGCCAGAATCATCAAGAAAAAGAGGGAGGGCTTCCCTGGTGGTGCAGTGGTTGAGAATCTGCCTGCTAATGCAGGAGACACGGGTTCGAGCCCTGGTCTGGGAAGATCCCACATGCCGTGGAGCGACTAGGCCCGTGAGCCACAATTACTGAGCCTGTGCGTCTGGAGCCTGTGCTCCGCAACAAGAGAGGCCACGATAGTGAGAGGCCCACGCACCGCGATGAAGAGTGGCCCCCCTTGCCGCAACTAGAGGAAGCCCTTGCACAGAGACGAAGACCCAACACAGCCAAAAAAATAAATAAATAATAATTAAAGGTGCTAATAATTAAAAAAAAAAAAAGAAAAAGAGGGAGAGGACTCAAATCAATAAAATTTGAAATGAAAAAGGAGAAGTTACAACAGACACCGCAGAAATACAAAGCATCCTAAGAGACTACTACAAACAACTCTAGGTAAATAAAATGGACAACCTGGAAGAAATGGAGAAATTTTTAGAAAGGTATAATCTTCCAAGACTGAACCAGGAAGAAATAGAAAATATGAACAGACCAATCACAAGTAATGAAATTGAAACTGTGATTTAAAGTCTTCCAACAAACAGAAGTCCACGACCAGATGGCTTCTCAGGTGAATTCTATCAAACATTTAGAGAAGAGCTAACACCCATCCTTCTCAAACTCTTCCAAAAAATTGCAGAGGAAGGAGCATTCCCAAACTCATTCTATGAGGCCACCATCACCCTGAAACCAAAACTAGACAAAGATACTCCAAAAAGCCCCAAAATTACAGACCAATATCACTGATGAATATAGATGCAAAATCCTCAAAGCAATACTAGCAAACAGAATCCAACAACACATTAAAAGGATCATACACCATGAACAAGTGGGATTTATCCCAGGGATGCAACGATCTTCAAATATATGCAAATCAATCAATGTGATACACCATATTAACAAATTGAAGAATAAAAACCATATGATCATCTCAGTAGATGCAGAAAAAGCTTTTGACAATATTCAACACTGATTTATGAAAAAACTCTCCAGAAAGAGGGCATAGGGGGAAACTACCTCAACATAATAAAGTACATATACGACAAACCCACAGCCAACATCATTCTCAATGGTGAAAAATTGAAAACATTTCCTCTAAGATCAGGAAGAAGGCAAGGATGTCCACTCTCACCACTATTATTCAACATAGTTTTGGAAGTCCTAGCCATGGCAATCAGAGAAGAAAATGAAATGAAAGGAATACAAATTGGAAAAGAAGAAGTAAAACTTTCACTGTTTGCAGATGACATGATACCATATATAGGGAATCCTAAAAATGTCACCAGAAAACTACTAGATCTAATCAATGAATTTGGTAAAGTTGCAGCATACAAAATTAATGCACAGAAATCTCTTGCATTCCTATACACTAATGATGAAAAATCTGAAAGAGAAATTAAGGAAACACTCCCATTTACTATTGCAACAAAAAGAATAAAATACCTAGGAATAAACCTAAGGAGACAAAAGACCTGTATGCAGAAAACTGTAAGACACTGATGAAAGAAATTAAAGATGATACCAACAGATGGAGAGAGATACCATGTTCTTGGATCGGAAGAATCAATTTTGTGAAAATGACTATACTACCCAAAGCAATCTACAGATTCAATGCAATCCCTATCAAATTACCAATGGCATTTTTTACAGAACTAGAACAAAAAATGTTAAAATTTGTATGGAGACGCAAAAGACCCTGAATAGCCAAAGCAGTCTTGAGGGAAGAAAACGGAGCTGGAGGAATCAGACTCCCTGACTTCAGACTATACTACAAAGCTACAAGTATCTAGACAATGTGGTACTGGCACAAAAACAGAAACATATGTCAACAGAACTAGATACAAAGCCCAGAGATAAACCCACGCACCTATGGTCAACTAATCTATGACAAAGGAGGCAAGGATATACAATGGAAAAAGACAGTCTCTTCAATAAGTGGTGCTGGGAAAACTGGACAGGTACATGTAAAGGAATGAAATTAGAACACTCCCTAACACCATACACAAAAATAAACTCAAAATGGATTAGAGACCTAAATATAAGACCGGACATGATAAAACTCTTAGAGGAAAACATAGGAAGAACACTCTCTGACATAAATCACAGCAACATCTTTTTTGATCCACCTCCTAGAGTAATGGAAATAAAAACAAAAATAAACAATTGGGACCTAATGAAGCAAAAGCTTTTGCACAGCAAAGGAAACCATAAACAAGACTAAAAGACAACCCTCAGAATGGGAGAAAATATTTGCAAATGAATCAACGGACAAAGGATTAATCTCCAAAATATATAAACAGTTCATGCAACTCAATATTAAAGAAACAAACAACCCAATCCAAAAATGGGCAGAAGACCTAAATAGACATTTATCCAAAAAGACATACAGATGACCAAGAAGCACATGAAAAGCTGATCAAAATCACGAATTATTAGAGAAATGCAAATCAAAACTACAATGAGATATCACCTCACACCAGTTAGAATGGCCATCATCAGAAAATCTACAAACAACAAATGCTGGAGAGGGTGTGGAGAAAAGAGAGCACTCTTGCACTGTTGATGGGAATGTAAATTGATACAGCCACTATGGAGAACAGTATGGAGGTTCCTTAAAAAACTAAAAATAGAATTACCATATGATCCAGCAATCCCACTACTGGGCATATACCCAGAGAAAACCATAATTCAAAATGGCACATGCACCCCAATGTTCATTGCAGCACTATTTACAATAGCCAGGACATGGAAGCAACCTAAATGTCCATCAACAGAGGAATGGATAAAGAAGATGGGGTACATATAGACAATAGAATATTACTCAGACATAAAAAGGAACGAAATTGGGTTATTTTTAGAGATGTGGATGGACCTAGAGACTGTCATACAGAGTGAAGTAAGTCAGAAAGAGAAAAACGTATATTGTATATTAATGCATATATGTGGAATCTAGAAAAATGGTATAGATGATCTTATTTGCAAAGCAGAAATAGAGACACAAACCTAAAGAACAATCATATGGATACCAAAGTGGAAAGGGGGGGGTGGAAGAATTGGGAGACTGGAATTGACATATATGCACTAATGATATAATGTATAAAATAGATAACTAATGAGAACCTACTGCATAGCACAGGGAGCTCTACTCAGTGCTCTGTGGTGATCTAAATGGGAAGGAAATCCGAAAAAGAGGAGATATATGTATACGTATAACTGATTCACTTTGTGTACAGTAGAAGCTAACACAACATTGTAAAGCAGCTATACTCCAATAAAAATTAATAAAAAATAAAAAAAATCTAAATTTTTAAACACAAATAGATTTAATTAACTTTAACCTCTATGATCTTGACCCGTAAATTCAGGTTAGGCACACCTCCCATATTCTTCCATAACATCAGGCAAGATTTTAACATCAGATTAGAGTTTCCATCAGACTATTTCTTTCTTGCCTGTTACCTTGTGGTTATCCAGTTCTAGATGCCATGTGCTATAAGCACAGTGACTGCAGTTAGTTTGTGCACTGTGGCACCCCAGTTGTCTGGAACAGTGCCTGGTACTGGAGTAGGGGATTTCTAAATATTTGTTGAATGTAGCACAGACTAACCATTCTGGACATGTGCTGTTTTTCTTGTATAGAAGTACTGATTTATGAATGTGTTTTTAAAAATAATTCTTGGCTTCCTGGCATGTATCTGCTGGAATGCATACAGCCATTGTAAACCAAATGAGGTTAAGGATCAGAGAATTGTTTTCTATGAAGAAAATTATTCCTGGTAATGTGAGGTCAATGAGACTGTGGGATGTAGAAAAAGACTCTGGCTGGGATACCAGGATAAATTCCCACTTTGCATTTTGGTACAGGGAAACTTTGAAAAGTTACAAAATGCATGTGTCTCATTTTCATCTTCTGTAAAATGGAAATATTGATTTTGTGACAATTGTCATTAGGAAAAAAAGTATATGAAATGATTTCATGTTATAAGCATTCAATAAATGGGCATTCTCTGATCTTGGTATTTTACTTTGCCCTGTTTGATTTTTTTCTTCATACTATTTATAAAACAGCACATGCATTTATTAATGTATTTATTGTCTGTCTCTCCCCAGTCAGAAAGGAAGCTCTCTGAGAGCAGAGCCTATTGTTCACACAGCTATATTCCCACTTAGGACAATGATTTGAACAGAATAGATGATTAATTACTATACGCTGAATGAAGGAATGTCACTATTTCATAAGTCAATGGTTCTTTTGGCATTGTCACTCTAAATCAACACACATATCTACAATTTGAAGATGTCACTATGTTTTACCCACCTGGGTCAGACCTCATTCCACAAAAATTCAGAGGATTTCAGGTTTCTTCGGGGATGAATGAGCATCAGATTGACTTATCTTCTGATTAATCTCAAAGTGCAAAACTAATTAACAATATAACTTGATTCAAATCAAGGTCCCTTAATTTTCCACCTCCTACTCTGCCCAACCAAATTTCAATCAATAACAGTATGTTAAAAAATAAAATGTGTGTCAACCATTAGCATTTCATGTACTCCGGGAATCTGTGTGGATACAACTCTCAAGGTAACTTTCTCTTTCCCACTTTCCCTGTTTTCTCCCTTTCTTTTGATCAGCATTTGGTTTGTTTACTTTTATCCCTTTGCATATTTCCTGGTTTTTTCAGTGTTACCTTAAATGACAAATTTTCATCTTTACGGAAAATCTTTTCTCCACTTGAACAGAACTATCTTGATAAGCACCCACTCAGCAAAAATAAGTTTATTATACATGCTTAAAATGAATATTAAAAATCATGGATAGAACATGTGCAAACCCAAATTAAGTGATTTATGTTCATGTTTACGTGGTTCAAACATACACAGTAAATAGAAAGAAACTATAATTTTTCAGTATGACTGTGGCAACCATGTTGAGACACATCATTGTGATTTGAAAATCAGAATGTTTACTTTTAGAACAGATATCTGAAAAGTATGTTCTCCTCTAATAAAAGTATTTCCATTCTAAAAGCCCCATTCACTTATAAATATTCTACATTTTCTCCTTTAACGTTGCCAGATTTTTTTTTTTTTTACGACATGAAAATCTCATTTACATGAGAAAAAAGGCAGCTGTGTTTCTAATAGAGAACTGAAACATAACTGCTTTAAAAGTGGGCCCTGAAACATTAATTCAAACTTTTCCCATCTTCAGTTGTTAGACATTCAGTGAAAAGGCAGTGATGGGTTATGGAAAATGTAAGGAGCACTAAAAATAAATTTTTCACGTAACCTCACTATTTTCCTAAAAAAGAAATGAAAACAGTGAGCAGTTGTCTCTACTTGGTCATTTATATTTTCTCTATCCTTCTTCTGATTTGTATTCCTACCAAAGAATTTTTACACCAGTTGAGATTTTCATCCTCTTTCACAGACTTAAATAGGACCATCTTAACCAAGAATACCAGGAACATTGAATTACAGAGGTTAAATTTATTATAGACTGAAACAGAACATTCCAATTAAAATGAAGACTTTTCAAAGGGATCCTCATTTCCCGAGTGATCCATTTCTTTCTGCCCCTTTTTCTCTTCCATACTACATGTGTTATGGATGCTTTAAAGCAGTAACTCAAATTAATACATCTCTGCACCCATACTTGGCAGTGCTAATCATTCTTCAACAGTAAGTAATTTTGGAATGTTAGAAATAGCACTTAGACAACATTGAATAAAACTCATTAATTTTGCAAATGGAGAAACTTAGGACCAGAGAGGGAAAATGGATTTTTATATGGTACCTTCAATTTGGGGAATTTTAGAGTTACAATGATGTTGAGGATGAGGATGATGATAATATTATGCTCAAATGAATGGGATCCAGGATAACCAATTAAGAATAACCAAGTGAATTATACTATTTACTGGTGTACTTATTCATCTAGGGTCTGCTTCACGGGTGATGCATATCAAGAAAATTATGCAGGGGATAAATTATTTTCCTGCTCTTAGTACTGTAGGTACAGCACTAGACTGACTATTTGATCCCTTTTGATGGTCAAAACTGTTTATGTTTATTGTTGTGCCAGTATTTTTTTTAATAAAACTAAAATACAGTCTTTTCTGATTTCACCAGTTTTTTCATTAATGTCTTTTTTTCTATTCCAGAATCTAATCTAGGACATTAATTGCATTTAGTTGTCATATCTCCCCAGCTTCCTCTGTCTGTGACAGTTTCTCGTCTTTCAGTGTCTTTCATGACCTTGAGAAGCTTTGAAGAATACTGGTCAGTTTTTCTATAGAATACCCCTCAATATGGATTTACCCAAACTCTTCTAATGAGTAAATTGAAGATATGCATTACTGGGGATGATACCACCATGATGATGTGTCTTTCTCAGAGAAGACTAGTTTGCAAACATTAAATCGTGTTACATATAGACACCATCATTACAATATTATGGCATTGTTTCTTGCAGCCACCGTTCAAAGAGTTCCAGTGCATCATTCTTTATAGTCTTCTTAGTACCCTCTTATGTTATCTCTTTCAGTTGCTTGAAGAGATTAGTTTTAATTACATACTAGGAAATTAAAGCCCAAGAAGATGGTATGAATTAATAGTCATGCAACTAATTAGCAGACAATTTATGCCTTAAATTTTTGCCTTCGGAGCCTAGAGCCCAGATTTCCCAACAAAGTTCACCGTGAAAACTTAGGAGCTTCATGACCTCGGGGTGTCTTGAAAAGATTCTTGTGAACTCCACATTTTCTTTCATTTCTAGTCACAAGGCCCTAATTAGACATGTCACTTTTCAGTTTCCTATGTAAGATTCATGAAGAAACTGTAAGATTCAGTGTCCTATGTAAGATTCATGAAGAATCATGTAAGATTCCTCAGAAGTTCATCATCAGTACATTGGCCTTCCGTCCTCTTTCTTCCTCCACTCCTGTAGTAATCCCATCTCTGCATGGCCATGAGGGAAATGAGTGCTTCTTACTTCCCCTAATTGGAGTGAGGCGTGCCACCGCTCAGAGTTGAGAATTCTTGGTGTGCCCTCGAAATAAATCTGACTCCTGAATAATGATTTGGCTCTGCAAAAGCCAGTGCCTTGGAATCCTGCTGAGGTGCTGCCATCAAAACAGAAAAAAGTCAAATTTTACTCTGAATGGAGTCTTAATAACAGTTGGAAACTTCAGCCTCCTGCCTATAATTTATTTACAAAGAATCTTTTTGAAGAGAACTGTCTTGGAGAATTCTGTGCCACTTTGATGTTTGCAAAAGTAACCCTGTAAAGATAGAAAGAAGATAGATAGATATATATATATCTTCAGATAGAAAATAAGACAAATTAAAACAAGAAATCTGTGTCCAGTAAGTCATATATGAGCTTTTGATTCTTCCATTTTCCCTAGACTAGACCCCTGCCCCAGCCTAGTAATTGTTTCAAGCATTTATGATCAATGTTTTAATTTAGTTTTTCCATAAACATTTTTAGACAATGTTTTAGTGAAAGTAGTTTTTGTTTTGTTTTGCTTGGGGGTCAGAGTGTGATACAGGGAAAGGAAGACAGCTATTAAAGGGTGAGTTTCAGACTGAATTGAGTACCCCCAAAATTCACAGGTCAAACCCCTAACACCAATGTGACTATATGTGGAGATAGAGCCTTTAAGGATATAATTAAGGTTAAACAAAGTCGTAAGAGTGAGGCCCTAATCTGATAAGACTAGTGTCCTTTTGAGAAGAGGAAGAGACACCAGATCTCTCTCTCTCTCTCTCTCTCTCTGTGCAATCACAAAGGAAAAGCTATTTAAGGACATAGTAAGAAGGTGGCTGTCTATAAGCCAGGAAGAGAGTTCTCACCAGAAACCAAATCTCCTGGCACCTTGATCTTGGACTTCTTGCCTCCAGAACTGTAGAATAATAAATGTCAGTTGTTTAAGCCACTCCATCTCTGGTATTTTGTTATGGCAACCTGAGCTGACCATTAAAGGGTGCATCATTCATTCAGCTATCGCAGTGGGCAACTGAAGAATGATTTTAAGAATTGGTGCACCTAAGATTTATCTCCTCCCAAGGGACTGAGTAGCTGGAGTACCTGGATATCAACTCATAAAAGGAATTGGCTGATGACTATTCCTATGGCTTATCAATTCCTCCAGACATCATTTAGATGCAGAATGGCTTCCTGAAATTTAGGAAGAAAAGAAGAAGAAGAAGAAAAAAAAAAGAGGCTTCAGAAATGCATGCAGATCCTGGCAGTCGGAAGTCAGCATGAGCATAGTGAAGATAGAATGAATACAAGTATGGCTCCAACAGCATCTACTGCACCCAAAAAATAGACCCAGTCCAATTCTAGAAGAGCTCGTGCTTCTTAGTTTTCCCTGCAAGGAAACTGATGCTAGAATCTGTAATGTGTGTACATCTATGTATGCATATGTGAAATGTGTGCATATGTGATGTGTGTGTGTATAGGTGATATATGTGATATAGTCACACAATGTACATGATTAGTGAAAAAACGAGGTCTCATCACCACTTATAACCCTGATCAGGCTAGCTATGAAGTTCACCTGCCTATATTATGTCCACCCCCAGCCACGTCATCTCCCTTCATGGCAAGTCCACAGAGAGGCTCACAAATGCTCACAAGAATGTTTTCTCAGTATTACAAGGAATCAGTCATGCTCTTCTTTGGCAGACTTGGTCCCATTGGTGAGAATTTTGACTGAGGTCTGATGCCTTTGAAGTTGTGTATAATACACTTACTCTAAAGCAGTTTCAGAAACTGTCCAGGGAATTTGATGTTATTCAAATCAACATCTCCACCTCCATCTGCATCTTGCTTCCTTCCCGACCCTTTCACGTAAGCAGTGATCTCTCACCTAAATAATCTGTCACTGGGATATGAAATAGTGTTCTGTTCTTGAATCACACCAAAGTTATAACACTAAGTTACTACAAAAATCCTTAATAGAAACTTTGAAAATTAAATACATATCAACTGCACTTCAATAAAATGTTAAAAACAGAAAATCAAATACAGGACTGTAAAAGTAAAAACACTTCCTTTTTTTTAAGTTTTAAGCTCAACTTTTTAGATCTTTAAGCTATAGATAGTAAAAAAAAATCAACATGATATAATACATATCATATAATATGAAGTTATCATAATAATTATAATAATATGTGAATATTATAAAAGTTTTCATTTATAATAGTAACAAATAGTTGTGTAGAGTCTATGTAAATAAATCTTTAATGTCTCTGAAGGACACAAAAATATATTTCAGCAGACTAGAAGGGCAAACTATGTTTTTGAATACAGAAACAGCATTCCAAAGATGTCAACTGTCATTAAAAATTATGCATTCCTGTAACCTGATAAAAATACTAACAAGCTTTTATTGAAGCTATATATAACTATTCTTAAGTTCAAATGTAAAAATTAAATAGTTATGTATAATCAGGAAAATATTTAAGAAGAAAAATAATGAAGGAGTATCTAGTTGTAATAAAACTACAGAAATACATAGTCTATTGCTGTAATAAAACTACAGAAATATATAGTTTATTGCTGTCACATGAATAGACAGAGATCAATGAAATGGTAGAAAAAGTCCAGGAACAGATCTAATATTTATGAAAATTTAGTGTATCAAAATGGTGCCATTTCAAATTAGTGGAGAAAAAAATAGGTTATTCAAAAATTGTTGTTGAGACAATTGGGTAGCCATCTGAAAAAGTTTTTAAATTAGATTGTATACTTTGTACCTCATGCAAACTGTTTAAATTAGAAAAAAAAAACATGAAACCATAAATATTCTAAAAATATCACATTAAAAATGTATTTGAAGAAGAAAAACTTTCTAGCATAAATCGTAAAGGTCATAGAAGAAAAACTGTAAACTCAACTATATATAAAGTAAAACAAAACATTTTGCATCACAGTAAACCCCCAAAAATAAAATTTTAAAACTCAAATGATAAACTGAGAAAAAAAAAAAAGAACAATCACTCTTGGATAGTTGAATTTAATTACAGACCAATTTATTTAATTTAATATGTAATGAGGACTCACAAAGAAATAAGACCAAGTTCAAAACCCAGTAGAAAAAAAAAAATGGGCAAAAAATATAAACAGTGAACAGAAAAAGACAGTGATGTTGAAAACATTTTCAACATCAGTGATAAGGAGAAAACTATGAGTTGTAATTTTTATGATCAGGTTGGCAGTGTTAAAATATTTGAAATTAATGTGTTGAGAGTGGGCAGAAACACATTCTTGATGGCATTGTAAATTGCCTAAATTACTTTGTTTTCTACAAATAAAGATCTTAAATGTCAATAACTTTAGCCTGAATTATATTCCATGAATGCACCTTATTGATATCTACATATATGCAAGAGCAACCAGTTAGAAGGAGAAAAAAAATCAAATAAACAGTCTTCAACTGGGAGCTAGTTAAATAAAGTAAGGCACACACCTGTGATGCACAGCTTTAAGGGAAGGTGGCAAATTTTTTTAAGTTTAGATTAAAAAAATCTCCCAAGATCCTGCCTCAAGTAGGAAAAACAAAGAATGGACAATGACTAAAATGCTAACATTTGTGTAAAAACATGCAAGCATGTATTTGCTTGTATATTCCTAGGAAAGAGGAATAGGAGCAAGAAGTACTTTTCAATATATAAATTTATGCATAACTTGTGCCTGTATTACAAGTTAAAATATTTTTTTAAAGTAACAGTTTTGGCCTTGTTGATCTCTATTATATTTTTGTTTTCTATTTAATTAATTCCTGTTTTATTTTTTATCATGTACTTTCTTATATTTCTTTTTATTTTATTACTTTTTAATAATTTTTACACTTTTCTGCTTTTAGCTTTTTGAATTTACCCGTTTATGTGGTTATCCTTCCTTTATGAATTTTGGTTTTCCTTTTGGATTCAATTCCCTTTTTCCTTAGGCAGTTCCTTAAAAAGTTACCTCAGTGAGAGTCTGAGGAGTTACCAAGTACTGGCATTTCACAGATTTTTTTTACATTCATGGATCCTGTTTAGAACTCTTGTTTAACCTTTTTTTTTTAATGGAAGTTCATTGGGTACCTGCTGTAAGATCACCTTTTTCTTTTATGTTTTGATTATGGCTTACTTTTTAAAAATTAACATTAAAAGTTAAACTTAAACAATAATAGAATACAAGTATAGTAAATTCCACCCCTCCCATTACCCAGATTCAATTTTTATCAAGGTTTTGAAATATTTTCCTAACATTCTTTTTTCTCTTGCTGTGTCTGAAAAACTTTAAATTCCAGATCTCATGTCATTTTACCCAATATATTCAGGATGTATCTTTAAAAAGCATAAGGCTTTTCTCCTATAACCACAGTGACATGCACCACAACTAACAAAACTAATAATTTTTTCTTAAAATTCTCTAATATCTATTCAATATTAAATCTTTCTAAAAATTATTAATTAATTAATTTCAGATGTTAATTGTCTGAAAAAAAAAGCCTTTATAAAGTCCATTTGTATGTGACAAAGTATGTACACTGCATTGGATTCAAGCTTTCTATATTCTTATATTGAATGTGTTTTTCTTGTAACAATAATTATTTGTGTTTAATCAGAGCATTAAATTTGTTTATTTTAATGGAAGTAAGAGGTAGTTGAGTTAAACTACATTCTTCTGTCTGTTTTCTATTTGTTGCACAAGCTTTGATTTCTTTATTTAAACATGCTTGTCTATTTTTAGATTAAATGGTTTTGTTATTTCATTTCTTCCCTAAATTTACTAGTTTGCTTTTCATCTTCCTTTAGAAGTTACCTGAAAAATTATTATATGCTTCCTTGGCTTATGAAAGTTTGATAGCAATACCACTTCACAAGAAATACAAGAGACTTAAAACACTTTAACTTCATTAAGCACTCTGAATCATACATGCTATTTTAATTCCATAAAGAGATATGAAAGATCATAGTTGTTATTATTATTATTAATTTATTATCAGTTAATATTCATTTAGATGCGCACACCCTTCCTCTCTTTGTACTCAATATCTTCCTGCATCTCCAATCTTCTGTTTAAGATCATTCTG
The DNA here is from genome assembly GCF_009873245.2 of Balaenoptera musculus. Classification (NCBI taxonomy): domain Eukaryota; kingdom Metazoa; phylum Chordata; class Mammalia; order Artiodactyla; family Balaenopteridae; genus Balaenoptera; species Balaenoptera musculus. Next base: position 100,559,099 of record NC_045789.1, read on the forward strand.
ACTTTGCCTAAAGGGTATCCATCCTTTGCTATTTCTTTCAGTGTAAGTCTGATGGCGACAAATTCTCTTAGTATCTTTTTGGCTGAAAATACTATCATTTCTTCTTCATTTATTTATTTTTAAGATATTTTTATTGGCTATGGATTTCCAGGTTAGTAATAATTTCTTTTCAGCAGCTCATAATTCACTGTTTTCCCGTTTCTTTGTGTCTGAAGAAAAGTCAGTTGTCAGTCTTACCTTTGTTCCTTTCAAGCTAATAAATATGTCTTTTTCTTTGGTTGGTTATTTTCCAGCTGCCTTTAAATTTTTTCTGTTTTTGGTTTTGACAGTTTTACTATGATATGCTTAAATGGGGATTTTTTTTTAAACTTGTTTGAATAACCTGCTCAGGTATTTTGCTATTTCCTCATGAATCTGGGATATTTGCTATCTTTCATCAATTCCAGAAAATTTAGAGCAAAATTATTTTTTAAATTGAGATATAATTTACATTTAACATTATATTATTTTCAGGTGTACAGCAAAATGACTCAGTTCTGTATGTATGGAAAAATGATCACCACAATAAGTCTAGTTAATATTCATCACCACACACAATTATAATTTGTATTACACAGCCAAGACATGGAAGCAACCTAAGTGTCCATCGGTTGATGAATGGATAAAATAAATATGGTATATATATACATACCATATTTATTATATATATATGTATGTATACTTATGTATATATATACATATGTATATACACACACACATATATACCATGTGTATAATGGAATATTATTTAGCCATAAAAATGAAGGAAATCTTGCCATTTGCAACAATATGGATAGACCCTGAGGGCATTATGCTAAGTGAAATAAGTCAGACAGAGAAAGACAAATATCATATGATCTCATTTATATGTGGAATCTACCCCCCCCAAAAAAAAATTTTAAATAATAAAAAATAAAAACAGAGCTCATAGATACAGAGAATAGATTGGTGGTTGCCACAGTTGGGGTGGGGGGGGAATGAAATGGGTGAAGGTCACCAGAAGTTAGAAATTTCCAGTTGCAAATTATTTAAATAGAGCTTCTCCCCATTCCATCTTGCTCTTCCTTCCGAGACATCATATCATATACTTTAGTAATGCCCCCCATATTCTGTATCTTTTATGATATTTCTTGTACTTTAATTTTTTGTTTCTACTCTACAGTCTAGATATTTTCTTTGACTTACAGTCCACCCTCAGTTATATATTCAACCTTCAACTATGTCTAATTTTAGTCTAATCATTGTCTAACCTGTTATGAAATCAATCATTTGAGCTAATGAGTGGATTTGAGTGTGGGCTGGATTTCGTTACTTGTTTCTAATCAATGTTTCAGCAAATGATGGGATATCACATTGGTGATTATATTATTGAAAACTGCAACTTCAGTCTTACTGACAGACTCTCTCTACTGCCTTCTTGGGTTGCATGCTTGGGTGAAGCAAGCTGTTATGTTGGAGAGGCTTGAGTGGAAAGGACCTGAGGATGGTCTCCAGCCAACAGCCAAAGAAGAATTTCATCTTTCAGCTCTTCAGCTCATGAAGAACTCAGAACTTCAATCTTACAACCCATGAGGAAATGAAGGCTACCAAAAATCATGTATAAATTTGGAAGCAGATCCTTTCCCATTCAAACCTTTAGATGAAACCCCAGTCTTGAGCAACATTTTAATTTCAGGCCTGTGAGAAACCCTTAATCAGAAGACTCAGCTAAGCCACACCCATTTTCCTGATCCACAGAAACTGTGTTGTTTTAAGCCACTATTTGTGTTAATTTGTTACACAGCAGTAGATGACTGGTACATTGCCTATACAGTATCAGGGGCTATTTTATTTTCTGTGGGTAGATTCTTCTCTGGATACAAGGCTTGGGTATAGGGCCTTCCACCATCTTGCCTGTCCTTTCTCTGGGTAAGAAAAAAATCCCAAGCTAGTAGACTAGATTTTGGAAATCTCTTGACAAACTACCAAGAGGACAGCAACTTTTTGCCTATTTTTCTGGACCTCTGAATACTCCTCTTAGATATGCCAAACTCTGTACCATTTAAAACATCCTGATTAAATCATATTCAAAGATAGTTTGATATAGTGGAAAGTGCATGGAAACCAAATATGTCAAGGTTTGAGTATTCTTTCTACTATTTACCTTCTGATTCTGTTTCTTCATTGACAAATGAGTATAGTAATATAAATCATTATGTGAATTAAAATAATGTATATTTATATAATTATATAACAATATGTACAATATTTCTCTTGCTACATAGTGGATCCTCAGTTAATATTAACGATTATTAATTTTATACTTATTGTTGCATATACTTTAAGATCATACTTAAATTAACTATTCCTATGTTCTTCAAATATCTCATTTCTGCTTTCCTGGCTGAAATTTCAACCAGCAATTATAGCTGGGAAATTTATTCACCTACTCTTTTAAGCATGCACTGTATGTCAGGAGTTTTCTCTTTTTTTATTTTTAAACATGTCATTAATATCCCATGACACTGAGACATGGGAAGTTATTAATATCTTCATTCTTGGAGGAAAAAATTGGGAGCTTAGATTCTCAACAGCATGGTGAGGATTAGAATCCATATTCTGCCTCAAAGTAGAACATTCTCTGGACAAGTCCACATTTGCATCTATTCACCATTAACTTTAGACCTTTAAGAGGTATATACCCCAAAAAATGTACTGTGGTAAGCAGGATTCTAAATGGATTCCAAGATTTCTTTCACTGGTATATAGTTTTGAATACTCCCCTGAGTGGGGGAAGAAGCTATGAATTTGATGAATGTCATCTTATAATTAAGTTTCTTTATATGGCAATGGTGAAGATGTTTTGCAGATGAAATTAAGGACCCAGAACAGTTGATTTTAACTTTACCAAAAGGGATGTTATCCTGTAAAGGAGGATCGGGAAATAAGAGATGGAAGAAGAGAGATTTGAAGCAAGATACATGTTCTCTTGTAGGTCGTAATGAAGAAAAGGTCATATTGTGGAGAAAGACATATGGCAGGGAATAGCTATAGACTTCTTTAAGCTAAGGTCCTCAGTCATACAGTCAAAAAGGAACTGAATCTTGCCAATAACCACTGAACCTAGAAGAACCCCAGCAGATACTCTGATTTCAGCCTGGTGAGACCCTGAGCAGAAGACCCAGCTAATAGGTGCCCAGAATCTTGACTATGGAAACTGTGACATAATTTGTGTTGTTTTAAGCTGCAAAGTTCATGTAAATTTCTGTGGAGCAACAATAATAGAGAATAATGTTTAATTTTCCTAGAATAATGCCTTATCTAATAAATGTTTCTTTCTTTAATAACTTGAGTCATTAAACTTGTGTCATTATCCAGCTCAAAATGTTTCTTGTCATCTAACCCCAATTCTGCCAAGTCCATCTGAACCAGACCAAGTAACAAGCATTTGTTCCATCCAGTTCAATTTATGTCCTTATTTGGGGCTGACCAAGTTTAAAACTGGTCAGCAATTAACAAGTAATTTGCCTGAGTCATCATTCTTGAGTATTCATTTCTGAAAGGAGGCTTTGTCAAAATGTCAATCTTTGTATTCTGCTGTGCCTATAATCTGGTGGCTTTCCAGTTCTTGCTGAATAAGGAGCTAAATATGCATTTCTATTTTTGCTACTAATTAAATGTGCATGACATAGTGGCGTTGAGAAGAGCAGAGCTTACCAGTGTTCTTGTTCCTTTTGTGGTGTATGCAGTAAACCAGAAGTGGAGTGAGACTAGCTTCATTACATCCCAGCTGTTCATTTTAAATATTAAAAATACATTCTGGGAACCAAGTAGGATAACATTCACATAATTGGATTTTATTGCACATGTGATCTTCATGGCCAAGAGAGAAGCAACAGACAATGTGGGAAAAGGACACAGTAGCTTTGGGAGTAAGAAAGCTTAAGAAAAATAAGTTATAATTCTTATAAGACATCTGACCTTGGAAAAAATATTTAACACATCTGAGCTTCAAGTTCCTCATCTGTACTGAATAAATCCCTTTGCTCTTTCTCTTCATATCAGAAATCCCTTGAATCAATGAGTGCCTCTATTATTCTACACAATGCCCCTTTTATCCATCCCATTCTCTTTATCTCCATTTCTTTTTAATATTTTCTGGCCAAAATAATTTCAACTGGTTTATTGAAGCAGTCTCACTTTCTGCATTTTTTATCTTTCCAATTTTTCTTTCGTACTGATGCCAGAATTATCCCTCCCACTTACATTTGTCTAGGTGATGAATCTCTCTTCCTCAAACTAACCCCCTCCCATTGTTCTCCAGGTCCTTGTTTTCTATGGGATTAATTAATTAGTACAATCCCTTAGTGTCTCACACAGGGTGAATGATGACATCATATCTTTGCCAAACTTAAAATCAAATGCATCCTATGTTCAAGCAACAGAGAATCACTGATAAATTCTTTTTTTTAATTTTTATTTTATATTGGAGTAGAGTTGATTAATAATGTTGTGTTAGTTTCAGGTGTACAGCAAAGTGATTCAGTTATACATATACATGTATCTATTCTTTTTCAAGTTCTTTTCCCATTTAGATTATTACAGAGCGTTGAGCAGAGTTCCCTGGGCTATACAGTAGGTCCTTGTTGGTTATCTATTTTAAGTATAGAAGTGTGTACATGTCAATCCCAAACTCCCAATCTGTCCCCCCTCACCCTTCCCCCCGGTAACCATAAGTTCCTTCCCTAAGTCTGTGAGTCTGTTTCTGTTTTGTAAATAAGTTCGTTTGCATCATTTTTTTTAGATTCTGCATATAAGCGATATCATGTGATATTTGTCTGTTTCTGTCTACCTTACTTCACCTAGTATGATAATCTCCAGGTCCATCCATGTTGCTGCAAATGGCATTATTTTATTCTTTTTAATGGCTGAGTCTATTGTATATATGTACCACATCTTCTTTATCCATTCATCTGTAGATGGACATTTAGATTACTTCCATGTCCTGGTTATTGTAAACAGATCTGCAATGAACATTGGGGTGTGTGTATCCTTTCGAACCATGTTTTTCTCTGGATATATGCCCAGGAGTGGGATTGCTGGATCACATGATAATTTCAAAATAGTTACCCTCTCCATGCCTTTTTTCATGCTGTCTTCCTCTACTCATCTCTTAAAGACCTCCTCTTCAAAGAAAATCCTTCTCCCTTACATGTTAGATGAAATAAACACTTTTTCCCCTGTGGTCCCATGGCACTTTACTTATACACCCACCATGACACTAGTGCAGTGGATTTTAAGCACAGCTGCCTCTTATGCTGAACTGGGAGCACCAGGAAAACAAACTGTTTATTTTGCTACTCTTATATTTTCATTGAACCTTCTGTGTTCACCGTAAGTTCAGTAAGTGTTCATTAATGAATAACAGTTGAATGAATGTGTGGATGAGATTATAATAGTAATAAATAACTTATTGATTATTTACTAATTGTTGCTGTGCTAAGAGCTTTATATAGATTAAGCCACGTGATTCTTACCCTTTTTCTTTATGTTAGAGATCATTATATTCTCCATGATATAGATAGTTAAACCTAAGTTTACTGAGGTAAGTGTTTCCTCTAAGGGCAAACATCTAGTAAGAGGAATGAATTAAGTGAATGCCTCGGGGCTTGTTGCATATTTTAAATGTCTTTATTTTTTCTTGCATTATCAGAAGGCAGATTATACCAACAAGTATTGCAGTACGAGCTCATTCTGGTACATTGCAATTCTCAAAGGAGATCATCCTAAATAGTAATTTTCATTGTAGAACATTTTGAATGCCAGAAAGGTAGGATATTTGGAGTGAGCCGGTAGTTATTGGAAGGTGCTTTTGAAAGAAAGGGATTCTAAATGCATGACACAAATTCATGTTCTTATATTTTAAGATTTGACAGCTATAAAATGGGGACTTCTAAAATTATAGAATCTTTAGGGCTTTCATTCTAACCTTACTGCATTTATTATAAACTCTTCCAACATAAAATGCAGTAATATTTAACAAATTCATGCACAATACTTTCTTCAAATACTAGCTGATTTAGGAGAGTTGAAAGATAGCTATATATTATACCATCTAGTGTTTCATACCAGCTAACACCTTTGTAAAATATTGTCTAAAATTTTAAAATCTCAAGTTCAACAAATTATGTGTGCAGTTATTGAAGATTTTGGATGTCCTTTAACCATATTATGTCATCCTATATATTTTATATTATGGAGTTTCTTGACATTTGTCAATAGGCCCTGCACATTTGAATTTTTCCTATATTTCAGTGAACCTGCCACACCTTGTCCTTTTGTATTCCTTATGTTCAAGACATAACAGAGAGCAGACCATTAAAATGGAAGGAAGGAAACCAGACCGATGTATTCATGACTAAATCTACTCTTTTGCCTCCCAAGCACCATATTTTTAACCAGATGAGCTAAGTTGTTATGAATGTCTCTTATTCTTAGCAATCCCTGAGAAATCTGGCATCTGAATTTGCTTTCCTGAGAATATCTATTTTAGAAATTATGTTCTTTCCTTTGTGTTTTTCTAAAGAAAAAAAAAGAAAAGAAAAGAAAGAAAGACAACTAAAATATAAAAGGGAGAAGGAAGATAAAGTTGAGAGCAGAAAAGTTGCTGGTCAAAGAAATTGCTTTTTTAAAAATTATTTTATTTTATTTTAAGAGGGAAAAATGTTGAGATTGAGTGAAAATTCTATTAAAACTAGGATGGTCTTCTTCTACATTCTGGACTATAGCTAAAAAGGTCAAAGCTAAAGTTGTTTAACTCCGTTAAACTGTTAAACTGCTAAAGCTGTTTAACTCTGTGCATTGGGGAGTGAGTTAGCGAGACAAGTCTTGGTATACCCAATGAATTTCTCCAAGATTTGTACACGTCACAAACTACTTTTTGTGCATGAATCATTCCAGTTTCTCTGAGATCCTGGAGCTGTGATAAGACTGGAAGGTGAGCTATGTGAATTAGCACTTCCTGTGGCATTAAATCTCTCTCACCATGATTAATGCCATTGTGTATACTTCTTTGAATAGTGGAAGAGCCTGTCTCTAGAGATGGACCATGATAGAAGCCTGTGATTCTATCACTGAAAGGGGAGCTGACCCAGGCTAGAGAAAGCCCAGGAATGGGACAGAAATACAATCATGATGCTCTAAAGGGAATCAGGAGAACAGGTTGAGAAGGAACTACCAGCTGAGGGAGCAGCATGGGCAAAGACCCAGGTGGGGGATAGCAACACTTTATTCAAACGAGGAGGAAGAAGATAATGCTGAAAAGATATAAAGGCCAGATTAAGGGACCCATAGAATACCAAGCCCTGTATAAACACTGATCTTGGCAACACCAGTAACAGACTAAAAATTATTGAATGCCCACTATGCATTTCACACAAAGATTTACGAAAGTGTTCCTAAAAAAAGGGAGAGATAAGGATATTTTCTGTAGTTACCTTGACATGAATAAACAGCCTTTCTTTCCTTGAAGATAGAATTCATCGCAGACACACAGAGAACAGAATTCAACAGTCTGTCTTTGAACCACCCATGTTAGCTTCTTTTGGAACCTAAACACAGCTTCTCCCTAGGAATATGTGATAATTTTTAAGGCTTTTAACTTTGGCAGGAAAGTCAAACAATTCATAATGCTAAAATGGCTTCGCTACCACAAACACTTGATTTTGCCCAAACGTTTACCCGTTAGAAGCACAAAGTGTAAACATAGTTTCCTAACAAAGATTTGTGGAGCCGAATGATGCTTTGAGGGCAAATAATAACGGTGATAAACGTTTAAACAGAGAATCTAAAAGCATGAGGAATCCAAAGATCTCAGTTAACCCAACCTAACAAATGATAATGAAATTGCATTAACCCCCAAATGACACCTGCTGAGTTGTCAACTACATTTTGCTTGAATAGTCTACTTTGAATAAGTTATAGTTTTCCTGGTCTATCCTTTCCATTTTTGTGGAATATGCAATGGTGATAAAAATATACTAAGCAAAGTTAGTGTATTTTCCCCAACTCCATCTGAAATTTCTATCCTTAAGGCAAATAAAATTTCTTTCCTGTGTAACAACTCTTCCAATAGTCTGGGAGTTATTTTTACTTATCTTCACTTAACAGATTCATTGGATTAACTGATGATCTTCCCTCCTTCTGGAATTTACTGGCTGATGCCCAATGCATGCTGAGTTCTCCTCACACTCTGCCCATATGCTTGTAATGCCATCATTTGAGCTTTAATCCTACCAAGAGCCAAGTTTTTATTTTGAAACTTGTTGATATTAGGCGTGCTTCTTGTTGTAATTATGTAATTTACTTATTAACTAGTATGCAAAATCATGCAGAAATAGAGTTGAATTGTTTGGAAAGACTAAACAAAGATGAGCTACTACAAAGAAATAGTAAATTATGTGTGGGTGAAATAGCTTTAAAATTGGGGAATTTCTCTAAGCTCTTGCTCCTCTTAAGGAAAATAAACTGACAATCAAGTTGGATGTGATTGTGTAAAAGACATGGAACCAAGCCCCTTGGTTCCCCACCCACAGTTTCTGGGCACTTGCTATCTTTATATACACCAGACAAACTTTCTGGTGCTGCATTTACACTTCTTGGTATAAAGCCTTTTGCTTCCAGAGCCCTTTCTGTCCACCAGCCTAAGAGGCCAGCAATTGCTCAGAATTAACATCCCAGGGAACAGTTCTAAACAAATGATTGATAGAAGTCGGTATAAAAATACCCCAGTCCATAGTCCCATGGGAGGAACATCTCTGAAATGCCTGTTCTATATTGATGCCTAGATTTCCCCAGTTCCTCAAATTCCACAGAGGTAACTTGCCCCATAACTAACCCTTTTCTGGATGCCTTCTCTTACCTGTCTCTTGTCTCTACTTTCCTACCACTGTTTCCTAGGATCACTTCCAAATAAACTATATATATTCAAATTCTTGTCTGCATTTGCTCCTGGTGGTGTCTTAGTAAGCTCGGGCTGCCTAACAAAATGCTATAGATTGGGGGCCTTAAGCAATAGAAATTTGTTTTCTCACAGGTCTGAAGCCTAGGAGTCTGAGATCAGGGTGCCAACATGGTTGGTTTCTGAGGCTCTCTTTCTGTCTTGTAGATGGTCGCCTTCTCCCTGTGTTCTCATGTAGCAGAGAGGGACAGAGTTCTGATCTCTTTTCCTCTTATAAAGCCACAAATCTTGTCTTAATGGCCCAGCCCTCATGACCATCTTTAACCCTAATTACCTCCCAAAGGCTCCATCTCCAAATACCATCACATTGCTGAGTTAGAGCTTCCACATATGAATTTGAGGGCAGGGACACAGAATTCATTCTACAGATAGTGAGAACCAAAACTAAGACAAAACATTATATGGAATTACAATCTGTAGACATGTACTCAAAAAAACAAAGCAAAACAAAAACATTGCCCTAAATAAAAAGATTGATAAATAACTGGATATTTATGCCCTTTTAATTAAAATAAACTTTAGGGTATGTGTGGAACCCAAATGACTTGTAATCTCAACTGTAATTTGAAAAGTCATCACATTATGACCAAAGTTTCTGATTCCTTATTTAAAAATAGACATTTTTCCATATTTTTAGGCACCATTTTTGGGTCACTTATATGTGCCATTTTGTCACCCTGCAATATGACTAGATTTTTTAAAAAGTGAAACATTTTAAATATAAAAAAGTATTGAATTAATGTAATGACAGAGGCACACCAATAAAGCAAAACATTTTTTTTATTTGCTTCAATATTACTTTAAATGAATAAAATATTACATATCCATCTAAAGCTTTGACCCTCATTCTTTCCCTTCCTATGCCTCCCTCCCCACATGAAACCACTCTCCTGAAGTTCATGTGCATCATTCCCTAGCATGTGCCTGAGCAGTACTTAGTGTAGCTATGAATGATGGCACAATAGATGCTATGGTGTTACATTCAAGTCCCCCTCCTCAGGTCGGATGTACCCATTCTTTAACTGCTGATATCAGCTGCTGATAGCCCACAGCTGTGCCCCAGACTGGACACTGCCTTCAGCTATGGAGAACTGCCCACCCCTGGTTATGGCAAAAGCTGACTGATGCAGGGATATACGTATCCAGCTCCCTTGCCTCAATATGAAGTATCTCCGAACAGCCATCTGAGTTCCAGAGCTCCATTTAGGGTGGCTGAGACCTCAGTTACAACCGTACTGTGACTTGGCTTCATGGTCTGCCCTCTTCTGCCTTTCTCTCATCCCTAAATCTTCCTAGGGCAATCTTCTGTATATCTTCTGCACACAACTCTCCAACTTAAGAGTGTGCTTCCAGGAAACTCAACTGAAAAAAAAACCCATAAATATATTTACTGTTTTGTGTGATTTAAAATTTACATAAATGGAATCACACTGCATTATGCACTCTTTTATGATTTTGAGAGATACCCATATTGATACATATTAATATAATTCATCTTAACTGTTATATAGAATATGATTATATGAATAAACCATGATTTATTAATTTATTCCCTTACTGAGCAACAGTTTACTCCATTGTGGCTATTACAATCACTGTAACATTCTTTTCTTTTGCATATATGTGAGTGTTTTTCCATAATAGACATCAAGATGCATATTACTCACTGAGAGATTATATGATGCTACAAGTTACCAGCCACTTTCCAATAGCTCTCTAAAGTGGTTGTACAATTTTCATCCCCACAAATAAAATGAGTCCTCATTTCTCTACATCCTTGCCAAAACATCTTGTTAAAAATATTAACACAATAAATTTTGCAAATTTGTTACTGTGAGATGGTATCTTATTTATTTTAAAATTTGAATTTTGCTGATGCAAGTGAAAATAAGCATCTTTCATATTTTTATTTTCATTCATATTTCCTCTTCTATAAATTGCCCATACATGCCATTTTCTATTAGGATATTTGTTTCTTATTTTGATATATATGTTTATCATACTTAATAGTTATCTTAAATATCTTTATAATTATTAGATTCAATCCTTTGTTGGTTGCATGTCACATCTAGGGTGTGACTTTCCACTGTATTTATTGTGTCTTTTGTTGTATAAAATTTTTTAATTTAATGTATTTAATGTATTAATCCTGGTTTTACATTTTGCTTTCCATGTTCTGTTTAAGTAATATCCCCTATGCCTAGGTTATAAAAATATGTTTTATGCTAAACTTTTTATAGTTTTCTTTTCACATTTATGTTTTTAATCAAGCTGAGATTAACTTGTGTATGGAATAATGAGGGATCTAATTACTTTTTTTTCCCTTAGGGAGAATCTGTTATTCTACTGGCATTTATGTAATGGTGTATATTTTCTGGATAATTGTTTTGTCATTTCTGTCATTGTGTAGCTCCTGTCAGAGGTGTGGTTCCTTTTATTTTTATTTATTGTCTATTTTGCCTTGCTCTGTTTCTGGGCTTGTCATTTTATTCCATAGATCTGTTTCTGAGATTTTTACATCCAAATTCTGCAATATTTATATGTGCTAAGGTACAAGTTTTTTTCTATTTTTAAACTTGTTTTTGATTTAATTTAGTTTTGATGGATAATTACTTATTTACTGATATTAGCTTGTAAATGAATTAACAATCTGTTCTGTTTGAGTTTTCTTTTTTTTTTTTTTTTTTTGAGTTTTCTTATTTTTGAGTCAAGTTTGATGAGGTGTTTTTCTAGATCCCTTGGATCTAAATTTTCCAAAGCATTATACAATTGCTTATAATTTTACAAATATTTTGTAATATATATCAATTTTGTCTTTATGTTTATTATTGATAAATTTTCATTTTGGATGATCAAGCTTGCTAAGGAACTAGCTATAATGACTTATTGATTCTTTTTTTATTACTTTAAAAAATTTCCATTAATTTTTGCTCATATACAGCCTTTTTCTTAGATTATCTATATTTGTTTCACTTATTATGCTATTAATATTTTAAGTGGATTTCTTAAATTATTAATTTTCACATTTCTCTTTTCTAAAATTTGCATTAAGACTACAAATTTCCCGCCTTGGTGTCCATACATTTTTTCTCTACATCTGTGTCTCTATTTCTGCCTTGCAAACTGGTTCAGCTATACCATTTTTCAAGATTCCACATATATACGTTAATATATGATATTTGTTTTTCTCTTTCTGGCTTACTTCACTCTGTATGACAGTCTCTAGATCCATCTATGTCTCTACAAATGACCCAATTTCATTCCCTTTTATGGTTAAGTAATATTCTATTGTATATATGTACCACATCTTCTTTATCCATTCATCTGTCAATGGGCACTTAGGTTGCTTCCATGACCTGGCTATTGTAAATAGTGCTGCAATGAACATTGGGGTGCATATGTCTTTTTGAATTATGGTTTTCTCAGGGTATATGCCCAGTAGTGGGATTGCTGGGTCGTATGGTAATTCTATTTTTAGTTTTTTAAGGAACCTCCATACTGTTCTCCATAGTGGCTGTATCAATTTACATTCCCACCAACAATGCAAGAGGGTTCCCTTTTCTCTCCACCTTCTCCAGCATTTGTTGTTTGCAAATTTTCTGATGATGGTCATTCTAACCCGTGTGAGGTGATACCTCATTGTAGTTTTGATTTGCATTTCTCTAATAATTAGTGATGTTGAGCAGCTTTTCATGTGCCTCTTGGCCATCTGTATGTCTTCTTTGGAGAGATGTCTGTTTAGGTCTTCTGCCCATTTTTTGATTGGGTCGTTTGTTTTCTTAAAATTGAGCTGCAAGAGCTGTTTATATATTTTGGAGCTTAATCCTTTATCCATTGATTCGTTTGCAAATATTTTCTCCCATTCTGAGGGTTGTCTTTTCGTCTTGTTTGTAGTTTCCTTTGCTGTGCAAAAGCTTTTAAGTTTCATTAGGTCCCATTTGTTTATTTTTGTTTTTATTTCCATTACTCTAGGAGGTGGATCAAAAAAGATCTTGCTGTGATTTATGTCAAAGAATATTCTTCCTATGTTTTCCTCTAAGAGTTTTATAGTGCCTGGTCTTACATTTAGGTCTTGAATCAATTTTGAGTTTATTTTTGTGTATGGTGTTAGGGAGTGTTCTAATTTCATTCTTTTACATGTAGCTGTCCAGTTTTTCCAGCACCACTTATTGAAGAGGCTGTCTTTTCTCCATTGTATATCCTTGCCTCCTTTGTCATAGATTAGTTGACCATAGGTGCGTGTATTTAGTTTTAAACATTCTAATTTTTATCACAATATATTATTTCACACATAATTCTTTTAAAGTTAAGTTCTTCTGATGTTTGTTTTAAATTTACAAACTTATCAATTTATTAATTTATTTTGAGTGAACTCAATATTCTACTGGCAAGATTACTCTCAAGGAAGTAAATGTATTCTTCAAGTTTGTTCAGCTTAACTTAGTCTGGAATAACATCAACAGTATCACTTCCTTTGTTCTACATGCCACAATGTCTTTTTAAGTGATGATTGATTAATCAATATAATTTACTCCTGTATCTTTCTAATCTATGGGCTAGGTTTTTAGATTTTATTGCAGTTAAGCCTTCTTTGCTAAGTACTTTCTGTAAAGTATGAAAAAAATCATACATTTTTCTTACATTTAACCTTTTTCCCAGTTATTTCAAAATCATATGAATTTTAGTTAAACACATAGGGAATTGAAATAGTGATATTAAAACATTCAAATTCTATATTTGCAACTTGCTAGTCTCTGGAAACTCCTGCTGCCTTACTCCTTAACACTTATCAGTGAATTAAATTGAATATTTAATTTTAAAATAACTTTAATATTTGGTTTGAAGAGTATTTAAGAGTGCTGATGAAACAATCTAGTTTAAGCTTGTAAGGTTTAAAAAGTGAATGGGAAAATTAAATAGAGTAGAATCTTTTAAAATGAGCTTTTTGTAAGGTAGCTCTCCCATTGCCTATCTTAAAACACTAACCAATATACATAAATGATGTGATCCTTGTTGGGTACCCAGTGAAAATCCTGGATACACAAACATTTCAATCAAAAATTAAACGAAATGATCTAGTTAGCTGCATGGTGAAGGCAGTAAGTAGAATTATGACTCAGTAGAATTATGACTCAGAATTATTTAGTTAATGTTTGCAATATGTCTATTCCTAATTCAGGTATTGTAATTACCAAAATGTAAAGATAAATCAAACATTGCTCCTTTACTTCATTCAATAGGTTAATGATGGTGGGGAAGAAAGAAAAAGAAAGCATCAGTAAACAGTGTTCCCAGTTCAGGGGTGCTATGAAAATGCAGAAGAGGACAAGTTAACTGTTTTCAAGTTGCCTCTGAGGTGGGAGTATAAAATAAGGGGAGGGTCTTTTTTGAGAAGGTGTTAAACATGTAACTTTAAAAAAAATGAGTGATATTGTTCTAGTGAAAATGGAGATGGTTTGTACTCAGGCAGGTTCTCTGATAAGCCAACTTTGAGGGAATTTTCCTGGAGAAAATCTGTTTCTGAGTCCTCTCAGGAGCTACACCTGTCAGGGAGGGGAGGGATTGGGAAACAAGATTGGGCAGAGAAAGGAATTGGATTCATATACAGTTTACCAGAGAGCTGGCTGATTCCGTGGGGCCTCTGGAGCTAGAATTTCCGGGAATGTCTTTCTCAAGGACCTGGGAGCCATCCCTTTAAAACATAATCATCAAGAAACTCAGCACCCCTATTTCCAGTCTCTGTGAGAGGGTAGGAACCTAGCTTTGGCAAGGGACAATTAGTAAACACAGATGGCTCAGACACGTTGACCAATCTAACATTCTGCAGTGCTTTTTCATTACCCCATCCAGTGCTTAAACAATCTCCTATCTTTTGTTAGTGGATTAAGTTCAATCTCCCTGCTTTATTACAGTAGTCTTGAATAAAGTCTTTTATATTATAGTATTGAATAAAATATTGACTAAAGTCTTGAATAAAGCCTGTTTAAACTTGTTTGGTGCAATATTTTTGACACCCATTATTGTGGGACAGGTTAATCAGGGCAAGGGATCTGGTCATAAGCAAAGCAGTTCCCTTCTGCAATGGATAATTTCCAGGGACAGACTGAGCTGCGATCTGTCAGCAGCCCACACTCCCAGCAGGTGGGGAATGACTGCCACTGTCCTGACGTGTGAGGTCTGGCCAACACAGCATGGCCTCCACTCTATGGATATTCAAAGAAGATTTTTAAATCAAAGTCAAATGCCCTGAGTTTTACAGAGACCTGCACATTGACAGAAAGAGATCCAGTAACACTTTCCTGTGTAATACTTTATATTTAAAAAGTCATGGGGTTTCCCTGGTGGCACAGCGGTTGAGAATCTGCCTGCCAATGCAGGGGACACGGGTTCGAGCCCTGGTCTGGGAAGATCCCACATGCCACGGAGTAACTAGGCCCGTGAGCCACAACTACTGAGCCTGCGCGTCTGGAGCCTGCGCTCCACAACAAGAGAGGCCGCGACAGTGAGAGGCCCGTGCATCGCGATGAAGAGTGGCCCCCACTTGCCGCAACTAGAGAAAGCCCTCGCACAGAAACGAAGACCCAACACAGCCATAAATAAATTTAAAAAAAAAAAATCATGAAGATATGTGTCATCTTACAGAGCACTAAGTTTCCTCCATAAGATGACGGCTCATCTTTGCAATTTATTTCATCTTCATGTATTCTATGACTATGCTCCCAAGGTTATATTCTTTCTATACCAGCTAAAAAGAAACTTGTTACTCCTTTCAGATTCTAGACCAACTTCTTACTAGCTGTCCAATTAAAATTAAAACTCAAACCTAAATACATTCTGTCAGTATTCTTCTTGAGGACCAAGTAAGTTTAGAAAGGTGCTACTCAAATGTTTAACATTGTCACACTCTTTGCCATCTTATAGCAAAATCTCTGAGATCCAACATAAGACTACTCTTTTATTGATTCTTCCTTAACCGCAGATTCCATAGACAAGAATTTAGTTGGGGTTAAGCTGTATGAGTTAATACAAATCTCCAGTTTACTGATGTTTGTATGAATCAGAATCTTAATACCAACTTGAGAGCCAGGGTCTGCAGAGTAAGTTTTCAGGTAACCCAGAAAAAATATGGCAAAATAATGAAAGAGAATGTGTAATGAGTGGCTTTCTTCTTTTGTTAATTTGAATATTAAAAATTTTTAAACCTTTGAAATATTTTTTCTTTAAGAATAACATGCATTGAGAGACATTCACAAATCAGAGGTATACAGTTCCACAAATTATCAAGAAATGAACACATACATAAACTATACAAGTCAATAAATAGTATATTACTAACACCTCCAGAAATTTCCTTTTGCTCCTTCCCATTTATTAACTTTATTCTCTTCCCAAAATGTAACTACTATTCTGATTTTTCACAGCATAGATTGTTTTGCCAATTTTTAAATTTATATAATTAGAATCATACAGTATGATATAAATTCTGGCTTCTTTTGCTCAAAACTATGTTTATGGATTGATCCATATGTTGTGTTTATTTTTAATTAATTTGTTTTCATGGGTGTGTAGTATTCTAGTCTATGAATAATCATGAATTACTTACCCATTCTATTGTTGATGGAACTTTGGGTTGTTTCCAGAATTTGGTTGCTATGAAGAATGTTATGAACCATGTTGTATTTTTGACACACTTGTGTAAACACACCTGCTGGATATACACCTTGGAATGTCATTGCTGTATTGTACAGTATATATTGTATTATATGCTGGTATGTAGGTTTAGCTTTAGTAAATTCTGCCAGACTGTTTTCAAAAGTAGTTATACCCATACCCTCTTGCAGAGTTTGAGAATTCCAGTTGATCCATATCCTGTCAGTACTTACTTACTGCTTTTTAAAATGGCAATTCAGGTATTCTGTAGTGATGCTGATATTTTGTTATAATTTTATAGTTTTGATTTGCATTTTACTTATGATTAATGAAGTTGGACATTTTTCAAGTGTTTTATTTAGATATCTTCTTTGGTGAAGAGCCTGATCAAATATTTTGTCCACCTTTCTACCATTGTTTTCCTTTTACAAGTCATTGGTAGAAATCTTTACATAATCTGAAAACAAGAACTATGTCAGTTATTGTTGCTGGGAAATTCATTTTCCCTCTCTGTGGCTTGCTTTTTTCACTCTCCTTATGTGTATTTCAAATTGAAAATTCCTTATATCACCAGTTTCCTAATTTACTTTACTCATCTTCCCTTCTATGGTCACTGTTGCTCTTTAAATTCATTTTCTAAGTGTCCATTGCTAACATGTAGGAATACAACTGAATATTGTATTTTGACTTGGTAAAATTTACCAAGATTTATTTATTGTTTATAATTCTCTATCAGTGTTTCCAATTTCTATTAATTAGTTTAGTATTTTAATCATGGTATTTTAAAATCAATGCCTGAAAAACAGATTCTCTTTCTAATGTATCTATTGTCTCTTTTGGTTTTCTATTACATCTTTTCTCCTTGTGGTCCGGTTCATTTGATTAATCTCTGCATGATGGTCTCTTCCTCCAGAAAGTTTTTAGCTTCTGAAAGTAAAATAGGAAAAGGCACAAGTAGCTTTAGATCTCATTAGTCATATCAAAAATTGAGATCATTCGGAGTGGGCTTTTATCTCTGTGAATGCTGGTGTATTTCTGGTTCATGTTTACTCTTTGAGGCTAGGTCTGCTGAGTTTCAACCCAGACCTGAGCTTTACCACGACTTTCCTACATGTTGAACCCTGAATTCTATTTTTTTTTTCTTCCAGTTTTGTGAGACTCTCAAAAGCTTTTCTTAATTCCTTTTAGAATCAGCAGTAACTCAATTGGAAAGCAAAGCTAAATATGCTTGCTTCCTTCTCGGACTCTGGTCCCACACATCCTCATTGTATTGATAGCTCCCAGTCCTCCAAACCCATTGTAGTACAAATTCTGTGAAAATTTTCTTGTTCTTTATCGTGAGAGAATTGGTATGACCACATCTTCAGCAATTGTTTTTTTTTTTTTTTTAAAGTAAAATACAACAAAATGTTTAATTGTTAAAATATAACCTCTTAAAGTCTTGAAGTTCTTGTTGGGATTTGAAAGAATCTATTTAAATAATACCCTAGTTTTGACCTAAAGATTAAAAGTAATTGAGAGATGCAAGAGTCAAGAAGGTGGAGACCATGTATCAGACCATGAATAAAACCTGGTTTTGAGGGATTCTGGCTTGTATGAGTGGTAACAATTGTACTTTCCAAATGACAACCCTAGAATTCTGCCTATTTGACACCCTGTAAACAGGTTGATAAAGAAACAATGATCTCAGAAAATCTCTCTAACTCTCAACTGCCTCCAGCTTTGCAGAGGCAAAACTACACACTTAAGCTTATTTCATGTCTGAGACCAGAGAAAATCACAACTGTGTGTTTTGTCTAGCAGGAGACTTCCTCCATTTCTTCCCCAACAAAGTGGAGCTGAGTTAGTTGTGTACAGGTATCTAGCACAAATACAGCAATCAGATAATTTTCTTTTCTCCTCCCAAGAATATCAGTAGCAGATAAAATCATGTCTACTGCTAATAAAGTATACTTTTGGCATACACGAGACATAATTTTTATTGTTTTAAATAAGGACGAGATCAGAAATACTTGTTATTAACATATATTCAGGGGCTTCCCTGGTGGCGCAGTCGTTGAGAGTCCGCCTGCTAATGCAGGGGACATGGGTTCGAGCCCTGGTCTGGGAAGAACTCACATGCCGCGGAGCAACTGGGCCCGTGAGCCACAATTACTGAGCCTGCGCGTGTGGAGCCTGTGCTCCGCAACAAGAGAGGCCGCGATAGTGAGAGGCCCGTGCACCGTGATGAAGAGTGGCCCCCGCTTGCCGCAACTAGAGAAAGCCCTCGCACAGAAACGATGACCCAACACAACCAAACATAAATAAATAAATTTTAAAATAAATAAATAAATAAATAAAAATTTTAAAAAATTTAAAAAAAACATGTATTCAGGATGCATAGCTGATGATCATCCACTCTGATAAAAATCACAATTTGTGGTAGACACTCTACCACCTCAACAATTGGTCAACTCACAGGTTCTCTTCCAGCACATTTTGCAACCAGATTTTTTTCTTTTTTAAGATGAAAAATATATTCTGATACTTCATATTAAATATTTGATATATGTTGTGCTACTTCTTGTTTGTTTGTTACTCACCTGCTGGCCTTAGTCAATATTTTTTTGGGCCATTCTTCATTGAAATATTTTGTTCTTGCCTTGGAGCTGACCCAGAACTGATTCCTGAGTGAAAAATCTGGCCTGTTGACCTCTGGACCATGCTGACCCTCAGGAAAATAGTGATAAACTATTGCTTTGGCACAAAATTCTTGTTTATCAGTTTTTATGAGTATGCTGTCCCTGTCCTTTACCCAGTTGATTGCCAAAGCATATGGCTCTGTATTACATCGATAAAATAGAAGAATATTCTGACTTCACATTCTTGACAGGTTATATTACCCTGAACTCCTTGCTGCCATCGCACATCAAAACATTGGTGATAAGAAATAATCATCATCAAAACAGATATCCAAGTCATTTATCTGAAAATTTGCCTTACATTTTGGGAGCAAGTAAGACCATGAGTAACACAATATAAAACAGCAATAAGACAGTGGGCTCTGGAGCTAAATCACTTACACGCTATGTGAAGTAGTTACTTCTCTAAACGTGTGTTTTCATCTTTTGTAAAACCCTAATAGGGTTGTTTTAAGAATTAAATTAATTAAAACACTTCAAATAATTCCTAGAACATATGGAGTTCAATGTATTTGGCTGCTCTTATTTAGATTTTTACATTTAAATTCTTATCCCAGCTAGTTTTAAAACTCCTACTTTGATTGTGCAGATCTTCTGTTTGTTCACTGTTATATCCCTTAAACTTCATAAAATAGTTATTCAATAAATATTTGTTAACTAGATTACTTTTTCATGGACCCCTGATTTTGTCATTTGATATGTCATTTATCAGCCTTCTTTGATATAATAAATAGTTATTAACTTTTGATATTATTTATATGGGGCACTATGTCAAGAAAAATATTTGTAAAATTACACAGCACCTACATTATGAGCTCATGGGAAAAGTCTCTGATAGATCTCAATTATTGGAAGATGTTATCCTTCTTCTTGAGGAGAACCTGAGCTAGCTGCTGTTGGGGACACAGAAATCCAGAGATGAACAAAACAACTTTTGGCCCTAAGGAGCTTCCAGTATTGTGGATACTGAGGCAATCTAGAGATGGAAAATATTCTGAATCTGGACATGGAAAGAAAAGTGTATATTTAAAGCACTGGTGCTGACTGATGGGTGTACTATAAGGAGACAAGGAGAAAAGTTGAATAAAACACACACACGAACACACACACATACACACACCCTCATGCTTGTGATTCTAATTACCTTCTAATTTGTTGTTCAGAAAAAAAGAGAAGTTTTATAACTGCTTTTGCAGTAATACTGGATTAAACATGTTATAAAATCTAGCATCTAGCAAATTCAAATCTGTGATTAATGCTAATGCCAATTGCACATTGTCGGCATACACTGCACCTGCGCACACATTTCCAATGACAAGCACCATATATTACCTTCAAATCAGCAAGGACTTGTTCCAAGCTTGGAACTGATTGAACATATATTAACTCCCAGTGTAAGTATGTGTTGCAAGCTAATGCCAAGACATCTTGAAAGGCCACATTTTAAAAACAATACAGGAAACAAATTGCACTTAAAAAAAAATTGAAGTCTGTTGCCGAAGCCTTCAGTAAGATATGTTGGATTCTATGATCATGAAGATCCTGGATGGGTTGTATATATGCATTTTTTCATAACCACTGCCTTTTTGATTCTCAGTGTGAGAGATGACTAAGAGAAACACACATGCACATATTTAGAAAATTATTAAATATCCAATTCCTGGCCTAATGAAATATTGATATAAAGGGTGAAAATATTATCTAAATGTCCATTGACAGAAGAAAGGATAAAGAAGATGTGATATGTATATATATATGTATATATATATACAATGGAATATTACTCAGCCATAAAAAAAGAATGAAATAATGTTATTTGCAGCAACATGGCTGGACCTAGATATTATCATACTAAGTGAAGAAAGTCAGACAAAGGTAAATGTCATATGATATCACCTATATGTGGAATTTAAAAAAAACGATACAAATGAACTTATTTATAAAACAGAAATAGACTCACCAACATACAAACCAACTTTATGGTTACCAAAGGGGAAGGGGGGAGTGATAAATTAGGAGTTTGGGATTAACATAACATACTACATAAAATAGATAACCAACAAGGACCTACTGTATAGCACAGGGAACTATATTCAATATTTTGTATATTATTCAATATTTTGTATATTATTCAATATTCAAATATTCAATATTTCCCCTATAACCTATAGGGGAAAAGAATCTTAAAAAGTGTACATATATATAAAACTGAAGCTCTTTGCTGTACTCTTGAAACTAGCACAACATTTTAGATCAACTATACTTCAATTAAAATAAAAAACATGATTTGACCCTGGTCTTTTGTCTCCATTGTACCCCATCTTTCACAGAGGAGGGCTCCTGAGGATGCTATTTGTTATAAACTTTCAGTAGAGGATTACAGATTGGTCTTTCTCTGACTACCTGAGTTATCATAGACAAGGCTCATATCGAGCTCTTCAGTATCATTCGTTGTTACTGACCTCTTATTAGTGGTGGAGATGTTGATGTTGTTAAAATTGTTCTGAGATAAGCAGGCATGAGTCAAAGTCAGAAGTTTTTCTTAACCCCAATATAAATAAAGAGACCAAATACAAATAAATGAAGATGCATTCAAGCAGGAGGCCCACCAGTAACAGAGTTTGAGAATATTTGGTCACCTAAGATTGGTACAAATTTTCTCAGTTAGCAATTAGTCCAGTGTGTACAAAACTTGAGCAAGCTGGTTATCTAATAAAAGAGGGCTATATAAAGTGAATTTGTCACTGACCTCTGCTCTCAAATAGCAAATCAATAAAATAAGAATCACTCCAACTAGTTATTTAATTATATAATTTATATCTATACATCTCCTTTCTGTTTACAATGCTCGGTTACATGAAATAACATAGTTAGACCAAGGGAAGAAAGGATTCCTTTTAGGATCCTATTCTTTAGTGCAGGGATCAACATACTATAGCCCATGGGCCAAACTTGGACTGCTGTGGTCCAAATCAGGAAATATTGATTTAATTTGTCTGCATACACTTTATGGCTGCTTTTGCATTTCAAAGGCAGTGTTGAATAGCTGCAAAATAGATCATATGACCCACAAAACAAAAGCATTTACTATTTGATATTTTACAGAAAAAAAAATTATCGACTTGATTTAGTTGCTCACTCACATCACAAAACTGTGTGTGCGTGCACACACACACACACACACAGACTATATATATGTGTGTATATATATTCCATAAAATATACAATAGGGAAAAATGGCCTCTTCAATAAATGGTGATAGAAAAACTGGACAGCTACTTGCTAAAGAATCAGACTGGACTACTTTCACACACCATATACAAAAATAAACTCAAAATGGAATAAAGACTTAAATGTAAGACCTCAAACCATAAAACTTGTAGAAGTAAACATAAGCATTATGCTCTTTGACACTGGTCTTAGCAAGACTTTTTAAAATGTTTCCACAAACAAGGGAAACAAAAGCAATTATAAACAAATGGACCTGTATCAAACTAAAAATGTTTTGCACAATGAAGGAAACTAACAACAAAACAAACAGGTTGCCTACTGAATGAGAGAAGATATTTGCAAATGATATATTCAACAAGGGGTTAATAACCAAACTATACAAATAATTCATACCCTTTGACATAAAAACTAAAACAACCAACCTGATTAAAA
Organism: Balaenoptera musculus; assembly: GCF_009873245.2. Lineage (NCBI taxonomy): Eukaryota > Metazoa > Chordata > Mammalia > Artiodactyla > Balaenopteridae > Balaenoptera > Balaenoptera musculus. The sequence goes on from NC_045789.1 coordinate 100,582,130, forward strand.
ATTGGACAGAGGACCTGAATAAACATTTTTCCAAAGAGGACATGCAGATGGCCAACAGGCACATGAAAAGATGTTCACCATTGGTAATCATCAGGTAAAGCAAATCAAAACCACAATGAGATATCACCTCACAACTGTTAGAACGGCTATTATCAAAAAGGCAACAAGTAACAAGTGTTGGCAAGGATGTGAAAAAAAAGGGAGCCCTCATGTACTGTTGGCGGGAATGAAAATTTGGTGCAGCCAGTACAGAAAACAGAATGGAGGTTCCTCAAAAAATTAAAAATAGATCTACCATATGATTCAGCAATTCCACTCCTGGATATTTAACAAAAACACTAATTGGAAAAGATATATGCAGCCCTCTGTCATTACAACATTATTATGATAGCCAAGATATGGAAGCAACCTAAGTGCCCACTGATAGACGAATGGATAAAGAAGATGCGAGATTTATATATATATATATATATATATATATATATATATATATATATATAATGGAATATTACTCAGCCATAAAAAAAGAATGAAATCTCATCATTTGTGACAGCATGGATGATCATGGAAGTTATTATGCTAAGTGAAATAAGTCAGACTGAGAAAGAAAAACTCTGTACGATTTCACTTACATGTGGAATTTAAAAACAAAGCAAATGAACAAACATAACTAACAGAAACAGTCATAGATACAGAGAAGAAGCAGGTGGTTGCCAGAGGAGAAGGGGTTGTGGGGAGGAGAGAAAAAAGGATAGGGAGATAAAAGGCAGACAGAAACTTTTCAGTTACTAAATAAATGAATCACAGTTATGAAATGTACAATGTGGGAGTATACTCAATAATTATGTAATATCTTTGTATAGTGACAAGAAAGCCTATCATGGTGATCATTTTGAAATGTATAGAAATATCAAATTTCTGTGCTGTGTACCAGGAACTAACATAGTGTTGTAGTTCAATTACACTTCAAAAACCAACAAACTCATAGAAAAAGTGATCAGATTTGTGATTACCAGAGGCAGGGTTTGGGGAGAGGGGAATTGCATGAAGGTAGTCAAAAGTCACAAACTTCCAGTTATAAGATATATAAGTGCTAGGGATGCATGTACAACATGATAAATATGATTAACACTGCTGTACATTATATGTGAAAGTTGTTAAGAGAGTAAGTCCCAGGGATTTCTCATCAAGAACCTATTTTTTCCTGTTTCTTTAATATTGTATCCATATGAGATAATGGATGTTCAATAAACTTATTATGGTAATCATTTATGAAGTATATAAGTCAGATCATTATTCTGTGCACCTTAAACTGACAATGTTATTTGTCAATTATATCTAATAAAACTGGAAGAAAAATTAATTACTTAATAGCTGAGAAGGAAAAAAAATACTATTAGAATAATCTTGATATAAGATAATATTCATTATTTAAATATCATTTTATTTAGTTTTGTTGGTCAGTTTAACTATTTAAAAAGAAAAAATGCTATTGATAACTGACATAAAATTATTCTAATGTTTATATTTTAAATATGTTGAAATATTACATTCAGATGAAAAATCATTAACATTTACTAATCTTTGGATAAATTTACATTTTAATTTAGATAGAAATTACTGTCAAAATAAAAAAAATATGTAAAAATCTTGATTATACAGAATGCTGATGTCACTGGAATAAAGGTAATTAAAATAAATTAGTAATAAACTATATCATAATTTATAATTATGTTGATCCCTATTTACTCAAATCATCCAAACTTTATCATTACAACACCCAGGACATAAAAATAAAAATTAAATTTGGTCTTCTTTTGATATTTGGACTTCTGTTGACTTCCAATTATATACAACCTATAAATGTGTTTTTCTTTTGAAGGTTATCTTTGTCAATATAGGAGTACATAGCATATGTGTTCATTATGTTTGATTTATGACGGTCAACCATTTAAATATATGTTATAGTGGGTAAAAGGCCTTTTCACTCGAACGGGTTGAGACCAGGTCAGAATATCAGCAGCACCATGTGTTCCTGGCTGTTTGGGCTCAGATAATTAAATCTAATCTTCTGTATCTAATTTTCTTTTCTTCACAGTGAGCATCAATCATCAGCTACATCAAAGTTTCTGTGCTGATTATGTGAATCAATGTGTATAAAACTGTCCTGCATAATACTTGGCTATGGTTATTTCTACCCTTAAATATTTTGTATCACCTGAACCCAAAACAACGAGATTTATTTTATTAAGTTCTACTTATATTCTCTTCAATAGATGATGAAACAGAGGTTCAGAGGAGATGGTATCTACTGACCATCACAAAGTTAGTGAATGAAGAATTTGGGGGTCATCATGCATGGACATACAGAAAAATGGAAAAAAAAAAGGATGTATGGTCTTGGGGTCAGAGATCCAGTTTTAAATCCCATCTTGACCTCTACTGACTATGTGACCTTGAACAACTGTCAATTGGGTTGGCAGTAGCTTGTCTAAAATTTGTGAGGATTAATAAAGTAGCATAAAATATCACATAGATGTATGTGATTTATTTGGTTTCAAATCTTACGTCTCTAAATTTTACTTTTCTTGCATTCAAAACATACTTTTTAGAATTGAGAATATTTCTTTCAAATAAAATTTATGTGGAAACATCCAATAATATAATATATGACACATGAAAGAACAGCTTGGGGTGAAATAGAGCAAAGGGGCCCAGTGTATTGGAATGTCACTTCTTTCCCTTATTCTCTATAAGCATGGCAGCTCCTAAGGCACTTTCTTTAACTCTAGGGCCCCAGGAAAACAAGGTTTGAAATAAATGCCCTAAAACCATCTTACTGCTTACATCACTGCATATATCTACATAAGAAAGCATCTGCAGTGCTAGCTTTTGCACGAAGCAGTTCCGACAGCCCAAGTGGAGAATTTTCCATCTGCTCTGTTGGCTGACGTTGCCACTTCTGAGCATTATGAAAACATCTCCCCACAATGCCTCCCACTGTCTTCCTCTCCCTCTCTTGTTTCAAGGCTGGGCCAGTAGAGCAGGCATCACTGTGACCTTGACTTACCTTGACTCAGTCTCTCATTCACAGGGAAACATTCTGAGACTCTTCATAGGTCAAACGGATGGCCAGATGCATGCCAACTTTTAAATGACAGCTGGAGTTCTTGAATTTGCCAACACTAGAGTTGCATTTACACACCCGCAGTTTTCCTGCAGTTTTTAGACAAGCCTAGATTTTGCCAATGCTGGCATTTTCAATAACAATGTATTTCTCTGACAGTCCCATAGAAAGCCAGTGGAGCTTAGCACCTTTCAACTCTGATATTGCCTTTGGCTCTCACACAGATGTCTATCATTGCAGCTTCTATGCTGGGGGTTCAGGAAATGTACAAGCTTTGGAAGACTGCACTGTGTCAGTCATCTACATAATCAGATCATGACACTCTGCTGCTTATACTCACCAATGGTCTCCCATCATACTCAGAAACTCTTCATCCTGCCTTAAAAAAAAACCTGCCTGAGCTGAACCCTCCTTACTTCTACAAATCTAATAACATGGTTTTCCTCTCTAACTCTGCCCGATCCTCAAATGACCCACTTTCTGTCCTGTTGCACCCAGAGCTTATTCTGCAGCAAAGATTTTGGGATAACTTTTCTCTGTTTAGAATCTTCCTCCTCCTGACTTCACATGGCTGTTCCTTCATGCCATTCAGATTTCTGTTTAAATAACACCTCCTCAAAGAAATCTTCAGACCTAACCTAATCTAAATTAACTACTGACATACTCTCTATCACATAATGTTATGATAATTTTCTGCAAGCATTAGCCATACCTCTTCAATTTTAAAAATCATTACATCATAGTTTGTGTGTATGTGTATTTATCTCTCATATTGGAATGCAAATTCCATTACTGTAGAAAACTTCTATGCTTTGTTCACCACCGAATCTCCAGCATGTAAAGCAGAGCTTGGCACATAGTAGATATTCAATAAAGTTTTGTTTAATTGTTGTTTAATTTACTGCTTAGCCTCCCAACTCTTCAATGACCTTATTCCCATAAAGTCATATCTTTTGCTTCAATATTAAATTGGACAGGAGAGACACAATGCAACATGAGTTCACCCAATCTCCTTTGATATTCTATCTGGCCACACAGATCTTTGTGGTTAGGCAGAGTTCTATGACTTGTTCTGGCTAATGCAAAGCGAGTGGAAATGACCTGCATCAAAATGGGTTAAGGCATTTTGGTAAGTTCCTTACCATTCTCCTATCTGTTTCTTTACTTCGGGGCTTTGACCAGAGGCTGTGTGCCCAGGTGGTGGTCAATTCAAGATGGAAGCAACCTGCATCTGTGAGTCATCACACAGAATGTAGCTACCATGGAGGTTAATCCACCAGGACTTAGTATGAGTGAAATATAAACTTTACTGTGCTCAGTTGGTTATTCCAGCAGAAGCCCAGCCTATACCGAGTAATGTGTCAGTGCAGAATGGAAGGAGCATGGGCTCAAGAGCTACCAGGATTAAAACCAGTTAAGTCACTTGATCTTTTTAAGCCTCTATGAAATGGAGATAAAATGTCTAATTTACATGAGTGCTACTAGGTAAAAGTACACATAAGTACTTGGGACATGTAAGAATTCATTAAATTTTAGCTTAGAATTAAGTTGTCCAGAAACAGACATTTGCCTGTTCTCTCAGTCTGAAGGACTCTCTTCCTTCCATCCTAGCCTGGACATGATGAAGAACACCTATTCTATTGATATTCATCACCCATTCAATCTTTTTTTTTTTTTTTTTAACATCTTTATTGGAGTATAATTGCTTTACAATGGTGTGTTAGTTTCTGCTTTATAACAAGGTGAATCAGTTATACATATACATATGTTCCCACATCTCTTCCCTCTTGCATCTCCCTCCCTCCCACCCTCCCTATCCCACCCCTCTAGGTGGTCACAAAGCACCGAGCTGATCTCCCTGTGCTATTCGGTTGCTTCCCACTAGCTATCTATTTTACGTTTGGTAGTGTATATATGTCCATGCCACTCTCTCACTTTGTCACATCTTACCCCTCCCCCTCCCCATATCCTCAAGCCCATTCTCTAGTAGGTCTGTGTCTTTATTCCTGTCTTGCCACTAGGTTCTTCATGACCTTTTTTTTTTTTTCCCTTAGATTCCATATATATGTGTTAGCATTCAGTCTTACAGGTAAGGTTGGCCATACTTTCAGGTGTCAAGAATTGTTCTAGGAATAAAAGTGTTAACAAAACACCTTTTCCTTCCAAAACAGTTATTACTTCAATAATGCTGATGGACATATACATAGATAAATTTGATGAGTTATGACAAAAATAGTAAACATTATGACAAAAGACTCCATCCAAATGGAGGAGGTAAAATTTAAGCTGCATCTTGAAGTGTAAGTAGAAATTTGTGAGAGGTTTTGCTGCTGCTGCCCTTCTAATCCAAGCTCCCTCTCCCCTTGCTTTGGCTGATAAGCTCTTTTGAAGAACACTGCAATTCTACAGACATCACTCCAGAGGCAGTGATTTCACACTCACTTAAGATGAAGAAGCTGCCTTGGGAATCTGTACACTAGCCTTTTCTAATTCTCATTCTCAGTGGTCACAGGGGCTAAGACAAGTACTTCTCAACAGACTAAAACCCAAGCTCAAAACTACCCTCTACTCTCACACTATGGTCTGGCCACTTCTTTTACAAAGATAATAACCTGCTCAGGGTAAATTCCCTGAAATTCTCTCTCCTGATCATACACAAGAACCCTTTATCCTGACTTCAAAGGACTACCTGAGGTAATCCCCTCTTACCACCTTCCTCCACGTTCAACAGGTCCCATCTCCCAGAGATGTGACATAGGTTCACAAAGGGAATATGAGCTTTGTAATCACTCAGAAGTAGATCTGAATATCAGCTGCACGATTTGAAGCTTTTTGTCTTCATTTTTCAGTTTACACACTAATAAAATAAGGAAAACAATACCTGGAAAGCAAAATTTAGAATTTATATTTATTGAGAAACATTTGTCACAGAGTAAGTATTTCATTCTGTGAAACTTTCATTTCCAATCTCTTTTTCATGGATACTCTCACTTATTTTACTCTTGATTCAAATTTAAAAAAAAAACATTTCTTTGGTCTCTTGATTCAGCGATTAATCTCTCCCCTTTTTGACATTACTTTTTTTCCCTAACTCATTCCACTCAAGCTTACAATATTCTATTAAAAATATCAAGTCAAACTCAAATCGAATCAAAACAAACAAGCAAAGAGACATCTTTCTACAGATGCTGCCTGTCATCAAGCACCATTTTTAAATTTTTTGAAGATGTATGCCCTCAAGTCTCCTTGTGTTTACCTTGCTTTAATTCATTAATTCATTAATTAATTCTGTCCCTAAACAAATATTAACCATCTGCTGTCTGCCAGTCACCATAGTAGTTCTTGGAGGGTACAAGCATGATTGCTGTCCACTAAATGCTGGGCATTTAATTAACAAAAAAGTCTAACTATACTCTGTGATATAATAGAGGTATATGTAATTGCTATAGAAGTAGAGAAGGGGAGTCATCAGCTCCTCTGGAATGTCAAGGAAGGCTTCCTCGATGAGATGATATTTGAAGTGAGTCATAAAGATAATGAAGAGAGGTTTCTTAGGCAGGAGGAAGAGAGGACATTTCAAGAGGAGGAAAAAAGACTTTGACTAGAGCTCTTGCCTATAAGAAATGGACTTAGATTGTAATAGTAAAAAATGAATAGATTTGGGAAATATTTAGCAGGCTAATTAACCTGACTTTAAATAATTTGGTAGGAGACAAGGAGATATGAAGGATTACTCTTAAATTTCTGCTCTGGTGGAGTTATGTTCTGAGATAAGAAAACACTGGAAGAAGAATATGTTTTTTGGGGGGACTACTCTAAGTTCAATTATAGACATGTTGACTTTGAGGAGTCTTTCATCCAAGTGGATAATTCAAGTAGAACATTGGATATACAGAGTTCAGATGAAAAGTTTGGACTGATAACATACATTTGGGAATCATCACCAAAAACAATTTCAAATTAAAACAGTTAGGGGAAGAATATTTCCAAGTAAAGACTATGGCATGAGAAATGGGTCTAGTGTCGGCACTAAGGAAGTTCCTCATCTAATATATGAAGGAGAATAAACCAGGAAAGAAGATTAAGAGGTAATCGCTAAACATAGGAGAGAAACCATTTGGTTTAAAAACTAGAGAAAGACAGAGTTCACGAAGGAATGTCTGTCACATGCTGAAAATCACTAAGAACCTGAGTTAAATGGGAAGCAAGGGGGATCCTTAGATTAGTGGTATGGGGATTATTACAGGCTCAACATGAGAGGCTGAGTAGAGAAGTTAGAAGCCAAATTTGATTGAGAGGAGAAGTGAAAAGAGAGACCTAGAAACAGAAAATGTAGGGTGTGGAATGTAGTGCAAGAGATTTGGAGGCAAGAACAAAGTTGAGAAAAAATGGACCCATGGCAGAAATGGTCCCAGATGCCCATGCCATGCGTGACTGCTTTCTTCTCTGGGTCTGGCTTTGCATCTGTTTGGCTCTTCCCAGTTAGAAGTTTTCTCCAGAACCCCTTTTGCCACCTATCTGACCACCTTGTTGGAACTGAACATATATGAATCACAGAGGTCAGGACAGAGCATTTTATCTCCTTCACTCCTTCCAACTTAAAACTTCACCCCAGTACAGAGCTCTTCTGTGATCTTGAGGGGTTCTTTTGGTTCTTAATCCATTTGGGAACAATCCTTCTCACTACGGCCATTGTGAAGAAAACAATCTTGAACTTCTCCAGGGAAATCAGAGTTTGTGACCAACACATGTTAGGCCTCTCAAATCTCAGAATTAAGTAAATTGATAAGTAATACTATTTTATTCTGACCCTTCAAAAAAAAAAAAAGGTCATGTGTCTACAAACAGTTATTATCAGATATCAAGGATATCCCCTAAAGAAAACTTCTAAGTAAAAGCTAGTGAAAAAACTTTCCTCATTAGGAAAGTTTAGACAGTAAGTGTCCATTGAGTACTTCTAGATGAATATTTAATACTCCTTATTTATAAGGCTGATTCTACGACTCCCTTATGGAGAGATTTTGGGTAAATCACTCTGCCTAGAGACCTCGTTTTCATCTGCAAATGGAGTTAGGTTAAATTATTTTTCCCAGCAGTAAAGTTTTACAATTTATTACTTGTACACTTTACAGTTAGAACAGATGCAAAGTCTTCATTCTATGTTTCCAATTTTGTTGCTTAATAAAATAGAATTGCCAGATTAAGAGAGTTACAGGTTTGTGTTAAGTACATTCCCCAAGGAAGCTATAAAAGGGTTAAACAGATAGTTACTTGTGGCACTAATGCAGTAACCGTGCTTTGCTCTGATTCTGAAATGGAAGGAAGCCATGAGTATCCAAAAAAGAAGAGGAGAAAATAACTCCCTCCTGAAGGCAGCTATTCTGGGAACCTGGTGAGCTAACATCAGGCATCATCCTGACCCTCCAATCAAGAGAGGACTTCAAAGAAGGTAGGTCAGCTACCACCCACCTGACTGCAGTCTCTGAGGGAGTTAGGAGCTAACTCAAGGAGAATGTACTAATGAATGTAATCTGTCCTGACTTTGCAGGAGGCTGAAATGATCGCTTCCTGGGAGTGAAGGTTACATAACAGTACAGCTGCATTGATGAGACTAGAGGAGAGACAGCACTTCCAACTTGCTAAGGAGTTGGGTAATACTGATCAAAAATAGTAGGTGTTAATGACATAAATGATTCCAATATTGATTCCTGACTCTAACTAAAAAAAAAAGCTATTACTTTATTCTTCTTGTTTGATTTGGTATAGCAGCACAAAGAACATAGCAGCATGATACCCGCCATAGAGGAAACAGGATGAGTCTACCTTGGAGATTAAGAGTAAGTTAGCTTGAGTTCAAAGGCAATCTCTATCTCTGAAGAAGTGGAAGGTTTACTAACTTTTTGGTAACCTTCCTAGTGTTAGTTTCCTCATCTGCAAAAGGGGCCATGATAGTAACTAATCTCATGTTATTATAAGAATAAATAAGAATTTAAAAAAGCAAATGTAAAGAAGTTGTACTGTACCTAACATATCCTATATTAGCTATTATTGTTATCTCTGCATTTAGAATATCTGCCAAAGTCTTCATTTACTTCTAAAATGTTCATTTCTAAAAGGCTGTATAATTTGTTAAGTAACAAATTTGTGTTAATGTCTATATAACATAGACAGGCCCCCAAACCTAAGAGTTAACACTGGCTATAACAATAGAACCCTTATTGAAGGGGAAGCCACTGAGACAAATGTTCCTATTTGTTTTCAACACTGTCCAGGACAGAAAATATCACATCTTATGAAAATAAGTAGTCTCTCTATGGCAGCAAGTTTGTCCATGTGGTAGAAATAGACACAGTAATCCATTGCATATTAGTAACATCCACAGTTTAATCTATCCCATCTCAGTAACATCCAACTAATGGGTGATCCAACTAATTGGCTCTGCTCTGGCTCAAGGCTCATTTAAAAAAAAAAAAAAAAAACTTTTCTGATTATAAATTTATCTCTGGTATGGATTTGTCAACAGAGAACAAACACATTGACCAGCAAACAGTATTTGATAACTTACCTGTTACAGTCTATTTCTCATCATAATTTAGCAAATTGATATTCTGGTTTACATATGAGTGTCTTGTAAGAAATTAAAATGAGGTGTTTCTGCAAAGCCCATTCATTTTCAGGTAAACTACTGACATTTTTAGCCCACATAGTTAATAAGGATTCCCTGGAAATCAATGACATTTCCAAATTACATCATTGGCACCTCTCCCTGATGACTAGCCATACTTCTCCAGGCAATGTCTTACTATAAGAGTCCTTCCAAACTGGAAGAAAAGTCTCTAGTCATAGCATGTATTAAATAACACTACAGTAGCCACTTGGTGACCCAAAAAACTTACTTTCAGGATCTGAATGCAACCATTCTTGAAAACAAATGTTGTTGCTTGATAGAACTCCTGCCTCCACACTTTCTTTCCTTCTCCACTCTTCTGAAAGCTTCTCTTTTCTCCTGCTCTATCCTCAGAGTTGAGTTCCCTCATGGGAAATTCAACTACAGAACCATTAGATGGCTTGAGTTAAAATGGACCAGAATGATGAGGCCAGAGCCCAGCTTCCTACTCTGATCCACTCCTTCTTGGAGCAGAATGGAGCATGCCTAAAGATTGGGCTTCCTTTCATCTTCTCTCCAGTGCTATTTTAATGCACATTTCACTCTGCTCTGAATTTACCAACTAAAAAGACATCAGGACAAAGAGCAATTTCCAAATGAGATTATGTGACATCAAACATATACTAAACTGGTCCTTGCGACTCTGATGGAGCATATTCACTTGTTTCTGTAGTTTGCATTTTTGCTTGCATGTCTGTTAGTATGGACAGTGTGTGTTTGAGTTTTGGAAGGTATGATTATTTATCTTTAAATAGCATACATATTATTCAACAGCAATTTTCATACTACCTTTTCTATATATCTTCACTTTCTCATTTATAAATTGGTAATACTAACAGCAATGTCTGCCTGGCTTTTTTAGGAGAATTAAGTGAAATAATATATCTAAAGTGCTTAGAGCAGTGCTAGGCAGGTATGAACCCCACCCTTCTGCAAAATGCCAGTTTAGCAGTTTATGTTATAGCATTTAGTACCATTTGCCTTTTCTTTTCATTATGACATGACACCTAAAAGAAAATATCTTTTATCATTGGTAGGATTCTGAGGTTGGTCAGAATCTAGAGTAAAATGGACAAGGAGGAGAGAAGCAGTTTAGGGAGAGAAAATTCCCTTGAAAGACTGAGGTTAGGACAGGTGGCAGAGAATCTTGACTTGCAGTCTGGAAGGCTTGAAATGTATCAAAGAGGCAACCAGAGCTATTAAACGTATAGGAAGATGTCAATGGCATAGTCAGGTCAAGCTTTATGATTTCTGTATTAAAATTATTTTATCTATCCTCTGCCAGTGTACTTATAACAATGTGATTGGGGGGAAGAATTTTTAGGGTTTATACAAATACATACTATGTGATCTATAACGATCTCACAACTCTGACCTTCTTCCACCACATGACACACTAAAAAGAATGTGTGCCTGACATGTGACCTGGGCACAGCAAGTCCTAGACCCTTCTAGTAGCTGAGCATGAGATCCTCAGGCAGTTGATATTCTGGCCACTGTTAGGACTTCTATTTGAAAAACCCCAAACTTCTTCCTGAGGAATGTAATGTAATTTATGATCCGGCTGCTTCCTGCTTCTAAAGGCTTGTCTATCATTGCACCAAGCCCTTGCACACATGAACACCTGTGCCCTGTGCCCATCAGAGGGAATTAACGACAGTTTCTGAGATACCTGAACTCTCTTATCACCACCCTGCCTTTTTCCCTGTTTCTATGGAGCCTAGAACACACGAAATATTTAACATAGCGGCTAAATCACAACAAGTGCTGAAAAAATTAGATATTACATTGTATTATATTTTATCATATATAAATATATAGCACAAATATATATATATATATATGCATATTTCAGAAGTCTCATTTTTTCTTGGCCAGTCTCCCCACCCTCATCTCGGTGTCCCGAACCCACTGTCACAGATTTCATTCCCATTACCTGGGATATTTTTCATGTTTTGTATCTGTCCTTCTCTTCCACAATGTTCTCCCTGGGTACTGGCTCTATCTCCTTCATCTCCATATCTCCAATCTCTACCAGCACTTGGCATGCAGTCAATGCTCAAATGTAATTATACACTAAGGAATACATACAGATCAATGCAAAGCCAAAAGGACCTCTGTCTTTGGAAATGTCCAGAGGTTTTCTTTGTCAGACCTTCAAACCATGGAGTTTTCTTCAGGCTTTGTAATGTATTTCATTATAATTCATTTGAGGCGCCTATTAAAATCTATCCCTGAAATCTTCTTACTTTTTGAAAAAAAAGCAGAGCCAGTTCTGACACTTTAAATATTCTGTACAGGGCTGGCAATCAGACTTCTTCAGCCTCTTTGCTTTGTGGCCAACAGACAATGTTTTCCTCTCTCAGAGCTTGGCTTGACATATTCATCATCTAGAGAGAATGCATACTCCTCAGAAATATTGAAATGACTTTAAATTGTTCTTGGAATTTGCGCAGTTGCATCTTCTGTGTTGCTCATAAAATGAAGTCTTCTGAAATTGCATTAATGTTCACCAGAAACCTCACTGCTTGTGTCAATTCATCCCCCCTCAAGAGCTGAGCCATGCTTCTAGGCTACTTCACACCTCTGAGATATCTCATTTCAATTACCAGAGTCAGTCCCACCTCAGAACTTCTGGGAAAAATCAGCATCTACCGTATCATCTCCAATAAATTCTTAGAGCATGTAATATAAGGTTATGAGATGGCATTAAATTGCCTGGAAACACACACACATACAAGAACCCCTTGGACAGTTCTTTACCAGAAAACTTGAGAGAACATATGCTTTCTTTTGTTTCTTCCTCTTCTTCCTACTCCTTCCATGTGACCCTTTGGAAGAACATGCCTCTTTTATGGTTCTCCTAATCCCCTCTTAATGAAAAGTAGAAAACAGATTGTAGTTATTCATCATCATACTACTCTGACAACTAGAGCTGGCCAAAGATAGAAAGTCACCTCTGCAGGATGTCTCCCAGCGACCTCAACTATTCTATTCCACTCCATGTATAATTCAGTTACCCTTTGATCACTCTTCTGCAATTTCACTAATTTTATTGGACCAGCTATTGATGGAGGTGAGAGAATAAACTAGGATGTATTGAATATCAGCTAATTTCCAGGCCAGGTGCTGGATGTATGTATGCAAATAAGCATACATAGTATCATTTCATTTCATAATGAGCATTTTTAAAGTAATATTGTTATCATTTTCGTATTTCATATGGGAAAATGGGGCTCAAAGAGATCCAGAGGTTTCCCTGAGCCTAAGTACTGACAGTTAGTAAATGGTAAAACTAAAATTACAAGCCCTGAGCCATATGACTCAGTAGCCTGTGCTCTTTCACGAAACATTTTTCTCCATCCTACTCACACCTCATTTATGCTTATAGATTCCCCAGTGGCCAGCACATGGTATGCTCTTGTTAAATATTTGTTTACTGAATTAAATTATACTAAAGATAGCATGACTGTGCAAAACTGAACATTATTGTTCCAGTTTGCTGGAGACTGAGGGGCTTCCTGGACTTGGGACTTTGAGAACCAAAAGCAGGAAAGTTGTTTCCCGTAACTAATATTGATATAGGTAGAACATGATATACTGCTTTATTCAAAAACACATTTATATCCATTATAGTTCTATCAATGTCTTATTTCACAATAGGTATGAGAAAAGTAATGGAACATAATAGATTAGTGGATGTCAAGTGCTTGCCTTAAAAGTAAAAAGTTTCACTCTAGTTATAACAACTTAGAAAATTATCTTTCTTTCTATGATTTGCAATTCCGTTTAAGAATATGATACATCTATCTATTTGTCTACCTACCTAGGCATAAATTACATATATACTTTTTTCAAACTTGCTTCTGTTAATCACAATTTATGGTATTATCAGAAATAATCTGTACAAGAGGTCACAAAAAAAGAAAACTACAGGCCAATATCACTGATGAACATAGATGCAAAAATCCTCAAGAAAATACTAGCAAACAGAATCCAGCAGCATATTAAAAGGAGCATACACCATGATCAAGTGGGGTTTATCCCAGGAATGCAAGGATTCTTCAATATACACAAATCAATCAATGAGATACAGCATATTAACAAACTGAAGGAAAAAAAGCATATGATAATTTCAATAGACGCAGAAAAAGCTTTCAACAAAATTCAACACCCATTTATGATAAAAACTCTGCAGAAAGTAGGTATAGAGGAAACTTACCTCAACATAATAAAGGTCATATATGAAAAACCCATAGCCAACATAGTTCTCAATGGTGAAAAAGTGAAACCATTTCCTCCAAGACCAGGAACAAGACAAGGTTGCCCACTCTCACCACTATTATTCAACATAGTTTTGGAAGTTTCAGCCACAACAATCAGAGAAGAAAAAGAAATAAAAAGAATCCAAATCAGAAAAGCAAAAGTAAAACTGTCACTGTTTGCAGATGACATGATACTATACATAGAGAATCCTAAAGTTGCTACCAGAAAACTACTAGAGCTAATCAATGAATGTGGTAAAGCAGCAGGATACAAAATTAATGCACAGAAATCTCTTGCATTCTTATACACTAATGATGAAAAAATCTGAAAGAGAAGTTAAGGAAACACTCCCATTTACCATTGCAACAAAAAGAATAAAATACCTACGAATAAACCTACCTAAGGAGACAAAAACCTGTATGCAGAAAACTATAAGACACTGATGAAAGAAGTTAAAGAAGTTAAAGATGATACAAACATCTATTTATATGGAGAGATATACCATGTTCTTGGATTGGAAGAATCAACAATGTGAAAATGGCTATACCACCCAAAGCAATTTACAAATTCAATGCAATCCCTATGAAACTACCAATGGCATTTTTCACAATACTAGAACAAAAAATTTCACAATTTGTATGGAAACACAAAAGACCCCGAATAGCTAAAGCAATCTTGAGAAAGAAAAACTGAGCTGGAGGAATCAGGCTCCCTGACTTCAGACTATACTACAAAGTTACAGTAATCAAGACACTACGTATTGGCACAAAAACAGACATATAGATCAATGGAACAGGATAGAAAGCCCAGGGATAAACCCACACACATATGGTCACCTTATCTTTGGTAAAGGAGGCAAGAATATACAATGGAGAAAAGACAGCCTCTTCAATAAGTGGTGCTGGGAAAACTGGACAGCTACATGTAAAAGAATGAAATTAGAACACCCCCTAACACCATACACAAAAAGAAACTCAAAATGGATTAAAGACCTAAATGTAAGGCCAGACACTATCAAACTCTTAGAGGAAAACATAGGCAGAACACTCTATGACATAAATCACAGCAAGATCCTTTTTGACCCATCTCCTAGAGAAATGGAAATAAAAACAAAAATAAACAAATGGGACCTAAGGAAACTTAAAAGCTTTTGCACATCAAAGGAAAACATAAACAAGACGAAAAGACAACCCTCAGAATGGGAGAAAATATTTGCAAATGAAGCAACTGACAAAGGATTAATCTCCAAGATATAGAAGCAGCTCGTGCACCTCAATATCAAAAAACAAGCAACCCAATCCAAAAATGGGCAGAAGACCAAAATAGACATTTCTCCAAAGAAGATATACAGATGGTCAACAAACATATGAAAGAATGTTCATCATCACTAATCATTAGAGAAATGCAAATCAAAACTACAATGAAGTATCACCTCACACTGGTCAGAATGACCATCATCAAAAAATCTACACACAATAAATGCTGGAGAGAGTGTCAAGAAAAGGGAACACTCTTGCACTGTTGGCGGGAATGTAAATTGATACAGCCACTCTGGAGAACAGTATGGACGTTCCTTAAAAAACTAAAAATAGAACTACCATGCGACCCAGCAATCCCAGTACTGGGCATATACCCTCAGAAAACCATAATTCAAAAAGAGTCATGTACCACAATGTTCATTGCAGCACTATTTACAATAGCCAGGACATGGAAGCAACCTAAATGCCCATCAACAGATGAATGGATAGAGAAGATGTGGCACATATATACAATGGAATATTACTCAGCCATAAAAAGAAATGAAATTGAGTTATTTGTAGTGAAAGAGATGGATCTAGAGTCTGTCATACAGAGTGAAGTAAGTCAGAAAGAGAAAAACAAATACCGTATGCTAACACATATATATGGAATGTAAAAAAAAAAAAAAAAAGAAAGGTTCTGAAAGGGGTAAGACAGGAATAAAGATGCAGACATAGAGAATGGACTTGAGGACACGAGGAAGGGGAAGTGTAAGCTGGGACGAAGTGATAGAATGGCATGGACATATATACACTACCATATGTAATAGATAGCTAGTGGGAAGCAGCAGCATAGCACAGGGAGATCAGCTTGGTGCTATGTGACCACCTAGAAGGGTGGGATAGGGAGGGAGACACAAGTGGAAGGAGATAAGGGGGTATATGTGTACGTATAGCTGATTCACTTTGTTATACGGCAGCAACTAACATACACTATAAAGCAATTATACTCCAATATACACAAAAAACAAACAAACAAAAAACCATGGAAAACTCAAAAGAAAAAAAAAAAAAGAAAAGAAATAATCTGTACTTCCAGCAGAACAAACTATTTACAAGCTCTTCAGACACATTGTATTACTTTACACAAGAATTAACAACTCTGAGCTGATGATGGCAGTGCATGCAGAGTTTGTTATATCCTAAAAGCACTTTCATATATGGCATTGTATTAGTTCCCCAAAATAAGTATGGCCTTAACCCATACCTCATTTAGTGTTTTATATGTAAAATAAGTTTTCACAAAGAACACCTCAATTTTCTGATAAAGAAACTGGAACTACAGAGATCAATAGATTTCATCATGATCACTTGTATTTGAAGTGGCAGGGCCAGGACCAACAGCGGGTGTCTGTTCTTTGCTCAATGCCAAGCTTCCTCTAGTTAATGGAAAAGTGAGAATAGAGCTGATGTTCAGTTCTTTGCAACTTATTCCACACCATTCAACCTTCGTCTTCCTACATTTTACATTGTCTTCTTACAATGGAACTCTGATGATATTCTCCATGGAGGCAGCAACACCAACCCTCCCCAATTTCAACTGGTCCCACAGTATTGCCTAGCAATTCTTCTATTTCCCTTTTCTTCTCTTTCAATTTCTCCATGGTATCTAATTCAACACTGTTTTACTTTGCTCAAGTTTCTGATCCTATGAAAAACCCCCTCCTTCTTAGCAGATGACCTAACCTCAAAATCTACAGAGGGTATGAGAAATGATTGGATGACAACTCGGTCAACCTGTTGACAAGGAGATGGAGGGGTTACTTCTTCTTCCCTCCAGTCTTCATTCCATGTTCTTCTTTTGGGAAAGCTGACTCTTTACTATCCATTTCAATTCTGTATCTTTACACCCTCACTTTCTCCTAGTTCCTTTACTTCTATAATTAAATCACTCAACTTGCTTCTATCTTTTAAATGACCAAAAGAAACAAGCCAACAAGCCAACAACAACATCTGCTATAACAACAAGGACAACACATTCTTGCTCCAGGAATCCACTTAGGGGATTTATTGTACACATGAACTTGTGAGAAATGATGCATGAACAAGAAACAATTTGAGGCTCCTTCATTAGAGAATTGGTTGAATAGCTGATGGTGCAGGGAGAGAACATGAGGCTGTGGAAAAGAACAAGGAAGCTCTTTATGAGCTGACATTGGAAAGATTCTCAAGATATATTGTAAAGTGAAAAAAACAAGGAATGGAATTGTATAAATAATAACTTCTGTTTAGATAAGGGTGACCGCATATTTTGATTTGCTTATTTATGTATAAGCAAACTCATGAGAGAATGTAAGAAACATAAAAGTGAACATGGGGGTGGGGTTAGGATGGGAACTGGGCAGGAGTAGAGGGGGCCATAGGCAGAGACTTCTCACTATATTAGCTTGTATACTTTTTGGTTTAGGAACCATATAGATGCATTACCTATTTTTAAATTAAACTAAAATACCTTTGTTTCCACATCTTGTTCCAATTATCAAATTCTCCTTTCTTTCTCTTTCATATCCAAACTTCTTGAAATCCATCCACATTGTTGCATATGTTTTCATCTCCATTTTGATCTGTTCTCTATTGCTTTCCAATGTCTGCTTCCATCGTGACAATGAAATTTATCTCACTGAACTTTTGCTTGTCAAATCCTATGGCCACTTCTCAATTAGTCTAAATTAAACTGTGTGCAGTATTCAACATATTTACCTCTTTAAAATACTCCCTTCTTTGACAGCATGGTGCATTATTTTCCTGGATTCCCCCTTTCCTCTCTAGAATGCCTTCTCAGTCCGCTTGGGAGATTTGAGACAGAATTACCAGAATCTCAGATAAGCATGGGAGTCAGTGTTTAGTGCCTGAGGGATCAGACACAAGATCTTGCTCCTCTTCTGTGTTAATTCAAACATTCAGTGATTTCTAGTCCATGTCATTAGATGCAAGCTATATGCTAATGACTCGTAAATTAATATTCCCAGCTCCAGTGTCTCTTCTGAACTCTAAATTCTTACATCCAATGTTCTATTTGCCATTGCTTTTTGGATGTGACTTTGAGCATCTCAACCTTAACATGTCTCAAAATGAATGCTTGATTTCTCCTCTTTGCACTCTCTCTTTCTCGTAGCCTCCCTCTTTGGGACACCACCCTTCCCTCCTTTCTTCCAATTGCCCCAGTCAACATCCTTGGTGAAATACACATATCATCCTTTTTCCCTTAACTCCCTCATCAATCAATCTGAAAATCCAATTGTCTTTAACTTCTAAAATAATCCAACTACTTCTTGCATCTTTAATCCATACCACCGCAATCAAAGCCACCATCCATCTCTCTCCTGGGCTATTGCAGTGGCCTCCCACTGACTATCCTGCATGTCTTCAGCCCATTCCCTTCAAGGTAGCCCAAACTAGCTTCTAAAACAAAGGCAGACCATGCCACACCCCTATGCAAAGCACTCCCCTTCTGTGATTACTTTCTGTATTGTGTTCTTTTTAAATTTTTTAATACAATTTTTAAGGGTACTTTCCATTTACAGGCATTACAAAATATTGGCTATATCCCCTGTGTTGTACAATACATCCTTGAGCCTATCTTACACCCAATATCTTGTACCTCCTATTCCCCCATCCCTATATTGCCCCTCCAGCCCCACTGGTAAACACTACTAGTAACCAGTAATTTGTTCTCTATATCTGTGAGTTTGCTTCTTTCTGTAATATTCACTAGTTTGTTGTATTTTTTAGATTCCACATATAAGCGATACCACTCAATATTTATCTTTCTTTGCCTGATTTATTTCACTTAACATAATGCCCTCGAAGTCCATCCATTGTTGCTGCAAATGGCAAAATTTTGTTCTTTTTTATGGCTAAGTAAAATTCCATTACATATATATAATATATATATAATTATATATCATTATATATATATATATATATCACATCCTCTTTATCCATTCATCTGTCGATGGACACTTAGGTTGTTTCCATGTCTTGGCTATTGTAAATAACGCTGTGTATTAGTGTTCTTTTGAGCCATAAAAATTACCACAAGCTCATACTTAAAACAACCCCCATTGATTAACTCATAACTCTGTAGGTTAGAAGTCCAGGAACAGCAAGGCTGGGATCTCTAGGTGAGAAAGCTCACGAGCTATGATGAGGATCTTGGCCAGGACTGTGCTTCCTTCTGAGGCTCAGGGTCCTCTTCCAAGCACGTTCAAGTGGTTGGCAGAATTCACCTCCTTACATGTGTGGAGCTCATAGCAGCTTCCTTCTTCTTCCAGGCCTGCAGAGACACATTTCTCACTTCAAATCTCAGGGGAGGCCAACTGAGGCTAATCGCCCTTTCTAAAATGTTATCTATTCATGGTAGTGACTCTCCGTCATATTCAGTGTTAACATTCACATCTTAAGGGAGGGTTATAAGGAGCATCTACAGCAGAAGGAAGGTATCTTGTTATCTTGGGGGTCTTCCAAGGTTTCTGCCTACCACACCTTCTCAGTCAGAGTAAAATCCAAATACTCACTCTGCCCTGCTTACCTCTCCAGCCCCATTTCTCACTCCTTTCCCTCTTATTCATTTTGTTTCAGCTATCCTGTGTTTGTTTATTTGTTTGTTTGCTGTTCCTCAAACTTGACAAACCAGCATCTGTCAAGGGTTTTTGTGTTTTCTATTTTCTCTACCAGAAATATTTGGTTATATATATCCTCAGAGCTAATCCCTTCTCCTCAAATGACATCTTATCAAAGAGGACCCCCCCCACCCTATAATCAAAGAGCACTCAAGCAAGAGTATCTCTCTCTTATCCAGATTTCCCTTTCCTTCAAAACACATTAACACCCTCAGTGCCACATATTTACTTGGTGTGTGTGTGTGTGTGTGTGTTCCCAGAAGAAATGTAAGTTCCACATGTTTGCTATAGACTGGATGTCCCAGCATTTAGAGGGGTGTCTAGCATATAGCTGGTATCAGTAAATATGAATTAAATGTGTTGGCTGAGGAAACAGACTAATGAACAAATTAATCAGGTCACTGCATTCAATGTTTGATTCTGAAACTTTGGCCTGCTTAAAAATTCATAGGTGAGATCTAAAACCCCATCCCTAAATATCCTGAATCTGTCCATCTAGTGTAGAATGCCAAAAAGTGCATTTTCAATATTTCTCCCACCGTTCAGATGCTGGAATGCACAGACTACACTGACAAAATGTCCCTGCTGTCATTGAATTGTGTTTTGGGGTCTCAAAAACTACCCAGAACTACCTACAAGGTGGTTTGGATCTAGCTCTGGAACCAAGATCCATGTCTTCCTGTCTAGTGATCTTTATTCATTAATTTAATGATTTGCATCATTCCAGAAGGTGTTCTAGGCACCAGGTGACAGCTAGGAACAAGTGTGAGAGCAACCCTTGCCCTCACAGAGCGTAAGTTTGTGTGGGCAGGTAATAAATAACTATACTGTAAGGCCTATTCAGGTCATCTTCAACCAGCTTCCTCAGCTTCTATTTTGTGATGGTTGCAAACTGCCTGAAAAGTGTCCTGGGGAATTTATTTTAAGCATCGATTTTAGTTCAGTCAGTGATTTTATGTATCCTGTTCTTTGAATAGCCAACTCTCTGGAGAAGGCCTGGATCGCCCATATCTTCCTTCTAGTAAATAATTAAAGGAACTCAGCATAGAACAATTATTAGGCTGCTTTTCCCGGGCCTGGCCTCCTGCCCTCCACAGAACACATGGGCTTCTTTTGACAAATGTCATTGGTCCCCAAAGCATGCTTATTCCTGGTAGTCAGTTTAATGATCTTAAGATTGCAGATCATGTCCCCTTGTAAGGTTAAGCATTTATAGAAAGTACCTCCTACATCCTGCAATTAAAGCACCATCTTTAAAATAATTAGTCACAAAGAATGTCAGGCACTTTTAGCTGTTAGCAGGATGACATTAATTTCACCAGTAATTATTCAGGCAGGCCAAGACCTTTTCAGAAAGATACTCAAAGAAATAATATGTATGCTACCAAATTTAAATGTACATGTTTCATTGTTTCAAAACAGTTAAAGATAAGTGGCAAGGTGAGTGATACCAAATAGTTGCATATTAAGAGAAATATGAGGGGCAATGCTGTTTTTAAGAGGTAGTCTAGTATAGTGGGAAAATTTCGGAGTCATTTAGAGCTAGTTAAAAGTCTTCATTCTGCCACTTGCCTTGACCTGGTAAGGTAATCTTGCCCTGCATATTATCCACTTCTGCAATAATGGAGGAAATAACACCTAACTCCCAGGGTTATTGCAAGGGTTCCAGAAGCTAATATACAGATATGCCTGCCACAGGGAGGCACAATGGATAAAAGAGATACAAATTCATGGCAATGACAATGAAGATGCTGAAAAGCAAGTAATTGAAAAATGTAAGACCTGGAATGGATTTTAGAGGCTGGATGGAAATCCCTTATTGCAGAGATAAAGAGATTGAATATGATGCTGTATCAAAGTCTTGGGGCTTTATCCAGCAAGTTTTTCTGAAAAAACTTTGAGCGTAATCCATGCCTTATGATGCAAATGTGGTGTTTATTCACCCCACCCATCTTTTCCTCTTCATTCTTAGGTATTTTAAAAACACATTCAAAAAGCTTTGTAATTTATGTCACAGATACTTTCATTAAAAGATTTTATATCATTAGGAATCAATAGGATTTAAAATTAGGCAAGGAATCATTGAACTCACCATTGTTCAATTAATAGAGGACAATAATATTAATAACTTAAGTTGCAAATATGCATATACACAAAAATAAATTTATTATAAATTGAGATTAAAGTGGTGCATTTAGAATCTTCTAGTTTTTCCAGTGCTGCAGACTAATGGAAGCCAGATGCATGGAGTGGAAACAGTTTTTAAGGGGATTATGCTCAGAATTGTAGTAGCTTTATTCTTATCTCAGATTTTGTTTCTCACTTACAAAAAAGAGTATGGATTGGTCTCGCTTAGCTTGTTTGCTCATCCAAAGTGAAGTCTGTTTGGAAATGGTTAATGAATGCAGCACACCTCCCTTTCAGAATGAGCCAGATTGGGGTAATCAGGTTTCCAGCACTTCAGGAGCCAATTTTTCTTTTCTCTTTCCTCATTTGTCCTTCCCCAGCACACCCGCTGCAGAGTAGTCAGCAGAGGGGGTATGAATAACAACGGTACTTTACATGTAAATAAGGCCTTTCATCCAGGTATCTCACAGCTCTTTGTAAACATTATCTGGCTGAATATAGATTATGAGCATCCTTTTAAAGCTAAGAAAATGGGTACCATGCAGGTAAGTGACTTGCCTAAGGGCACACAATAAGACTGGTGTTGTTCAGACAATGCTCCTGATGATTTGAGCATTTAATCATCCTACTGGCCCAGGTAAGGAAATCTATCTGCATTACAACTCAAAGTTCCTGTATATCCCCACTTGAGTATCACTCATTATATTCATATAGCCCACAATGACAGCCTCTTCATTCCATCAGGTGTTTCTCCCCATAATCTGTTTTACAGCTTTCTGTCAATGTTGATAATCCCCATACTGTCACAGATCACTCTAATCCTTGAGGTTAAAGACAGCAGGTATGACTTTCCCTCGTTGAGTTTTAATTTCCACATTTGAAAACCTGGCTCAATGGAACATAATGCAGCATGTGAAAAACATAGTTTAGAATGAAGAAAGACTCCACAATATTCATTTGCAAATCTAATCTACAGGATAAATGAAATGCAAAGGTTGATGGTAATGGAACCTTGAGGTTGCCAAGTGGAAGATTTTAAAACCTGGAAATGAAAAAGCCATTTTCACTGAATTATACAAGTGTGGTACTTGTGTTTGACTTCCTGAGGACCAAGCTAGGCTCTTTCTTACAAAATGTATATTGTAGAATAATATATTTTAGAAGAAAAATCTCAAAGTTTCCATTGTTAAGATGTCAATTTGTCATGAAAGCACATACAAAATGCTAAAAAACATGGATGGTTATAAAGCACCCAGGACCTTGTAGGATCTCCATGGTGCTTGGTGCTTCTCTCCTCCTTTGCTCACTTAAGAGTAGGTATAATACTCTCACAGGGTTCAGAGAAGGGAACATCGCAGTGCTATATTGGCTTTGGTTCCAGTTCTGTTGTCAGTTCTCTGCGTGGCCTTTGTAGGTCATGCATCCTCTCTTGAGCACAATTCCTGCACCTAAAAATGAAATGTTTAGATCAAATGATCTCTCCAGTTTCCCTCAGATCTAAAATGTTATGAGTGTTCTATGATCTGAGCCTATTATGATCACCTATGAGAGTTTTAAACCATGATACCAACTCTAGAATATCTTGCTCCAGATAGCCCTTATTTCCCAAGACAGCTGTTTTCATTACTCTGTATCTGTGCAGTCTAATATGGAATCCACTAGCCACATGTGGCTATGAAACAACTGAAGTGTCTGGTCCAAACTGAGATGTGCTGTGGGTATAAGATGCACTCCGTGTTTTAAAGACATTTAAAATTGTCTAAAATGTCATTGTACATTTTGCTTTAATTGCATATTGAAACTTTATATTTTGATAAATACACTATTAAAATAATTTTGTTTCCTTTTATTTTTTAAATATAGCTTCTAGAAAACTTTAAATTAGATAGTCTATTTCTACTTCTATTGGACAGCATTACCTACCCTAGATAACAAGAAAAATATGTACATATGTGCTTATATATGTAGTAACGGGTGTAATACCTGCAAAATCAAACTGTAGGTTTTTACCTTGAATATACCTTAGAACACCATCTGACCCAGTTTCCTGACCTCAGCCCAATTACATATTATTATTCCTATTTTATGAATGAGGGTCCAATAGATCAACTGAATGGCCCCAAAACAGAGAGCCTGTAAAAGTTGGTATGGTGCCTATAGCTCAGTGTACTTTTTAAATGTCACTGTATAAATTCACTTTAAAAATACTATTATATAACAGATTCTGCCATTTTCTACTCATTTTGGGAAAATGACATCTTATGCTTAAAATATTTTTTGTCAATTTTAAAGAATATTTTTTTGAATCTAGCATTCTTGAATTTGAATCAGAAAGCTACTATCAGTTGAGGAAAATGTTGGGTTCAGAGGCTGCACTATAAATGACACTACATTTTCTTTCTGAAATTCTGAACAATGGAGGCACAAAACAAAGGAACAGCAAAGAGAAGAGGGCAAGAGATGCCCTTCATCACCAAGAAGACCTGGCTTGCTGGACTGCTGGATGTGGTTTTTTTATCCTTGGACAATTAACAGAAGAATGACACCCACCGCTCCTTTACTATCCCCTTTCTGAATCCCTACTCTGTTGTTTACATTTTGCCCCCAAATGGCTCTCAATTATGTCAGACAGGATATTAATTACATGAATCCCACTGTCACTTTACATTCTTTATTCCTTATTCATTCCTTATTCTATTTCCCATCCCAACTTACATCCAGCCAAATTGTTCAACACAGTATATCAACAGTTCTGCATGAGATAAAATTGTTTAAAAAAAATTGATTCAAAAATAAAAATGCGTAGTGACACTCAGATAATAAATTTCCAAAAAATGGACATATCCCAAATTTAAATATAAACTGCCTCTAATTATAAAATTCTCAAGGAAAAAATAAAGTTTAAAGATTATTTCCCATTGTACTTTAAGTCCAAAGATGTTAAAGTTGGAAGGTATTCAAGTCCAAAATCAAATTGTCTTGCCCTTGTGAGTTAAAATTTAAAGAAGTTAAAGTCTAAAATTAATTGTCTTTAACATTTTATTCTCAGTCTCAGCTAGAGGATTGTCAGTATCTAGGTAGACTGGGGTTCCTTTAGCAACTACCAAGTAGGCTCTTTCTGGATAACATTCCTATGGTTGTATTACTTTAACATGAAACTCTCAGGAATCTCACTTTTAAGAAGCCCTAAGAGTGAAGTAAGCACCCATAAGTATCAAAGTATTGGTTCTATATACACTGAATTTAGAGGTCAATACCCAACTCTTAAAAATGCTACCCAGGGACAATTGTGTTCCTAGACTGTGTATTTAGCCTTGATAAAGATTGAAGTTTAAAACAGTAAAGGCTGTATTCAGAATGAGTCTTGCCCCTATGGTTGAATCATAGTCAATCACAGCAGGGGCTCACTGGTATCTGAATAAAGGAAGATAGATGGAGGACAAAAGAAAAGAAAACAAAAATAAGTTTTCTTGTTTTTGTCCTAGTAAGGTATATTAGTGTATACCAGTTGTCCAAAGCCCACAACAAATACGCTTGAACTGAGCTTAAATAAATCTTCAACTGGTGATTAATTTTGGTTCTATCCATTAGCCATATTTCTCAGGGAAGGAGATTTGTTGGGGAGGGGTCCACATATGCATAATATTTTAAATTCCATTTTCTCTTTTGAATCTCATGTTTTTGGTATGTCAGCTCTAAAATGAATACAAGCTCTTTGTAATTATGTAATGTGCCACTCTAATAAGTCCAGACATTTCCAGTTTTAATGGAATTGTCATTCACTGCCTACCTAAGCCTGGCCTGGACACTTCAAGCTATAACTTTATTAGCTCATTTTTGTACACCCAGAACTCAGCTGCCTTGAAGTTTAAAACACCAACACCTGTCTGTAGAAAGCTTCTTACCCTTATGATTGTATTATTGCCTTTTCTATGTTGTTTAGGAAAAGTTTTTCCTTTATAGTAAGCCTTGATGCTATAAGGCATTATAGGGTCCCTCCCAATCTTGCTGACCTCTTATCCTTATTGAGGATCCCACCGTCTCTCCAAGTAAGCTAAATGTAGTTTGTATTTTCAGTAGAAAGAACTCTGACATCATCTTCTCTGAGTCATCTACATCTTTTCTGAGGCCAGAGAGGCCACCATTCCTTATCTAGGATGTTGTGTCTGCTGGGACCAGTTATGAAGCTCAGTGGCTTTACTGGGGCCTGAGCATCCCCATATCCATGTCTGCCTAGTTTCTTTGGACAAAGCTGCCTAAAGCTGCAGTCATCCACCAAGGTCAGAATATCCTATGGTTAGCTAAATCATTTTGCCTAAGCTTCAGCAGTTAAAAGACCATCACGCAAATATAACAACCTGCTCAATCTAACATATGCCTCTGCAAACCACCAAGACTAAAATGCATGACCCATGTACTGAAGTCCAAAGTCCAAAGACAAAACAAACCAGCCCAGTCAACCACTCCTTGGGTGTCTTGCTCCATGATTTTTTCCCCTTATTTCATGATTGTCCTGACCCATTCACCCACTGTAGGGATCTTTAGGTGGCCCAATGAATAGCACCTTGCTTCTCTGTCCAGAAAAAATATAACAAAGAAATGGAAAATAAAAACAACATTATCATCGTTACTACTAATAAAATCTAGGTAGAAAACATGGCTTATGGTGGACATATCTGTGAGCAAGTCAGCTTACACTCAGTAGACCCCAGAATTAGCTGGGCTCACTCTTCTAGTCAAAAGCAACATTTCATGAGATACACCTCCACAGGTAGGGTACCTGCCCAGGTAAGGGTGGGGCATGAACAATCCTTTCACTGAGGCATGGCATACTGAATTACTAGTACAGGATTTACTACACTCTTTCTGCTTTTTATTAGTGATGTTTGCCCCCATATTGGCTTGTCTTTCACAAACTCGTTTTAAGTTCTCAAACAACAGGGATCGTGCTGTTCATCACCTCTGAATGCTCACAGTGCTTCTATGATGCACTCTTCTTTGTGAGACTCTAATAATGCATTTTGAGTTAAATTACTTGTCCCAAACATTGAAATTTATAGAAGAGAGATGGTGGGCTGCAAGAAAATGGCACTAGCTTAGCCATCTGTACTAGTCAGTATACTTCTGTTCCAAGGGAAGGAAACCAAGCTCAAATTTGTTTAAGCAGAAGAGGACTATGTTGGCTTATATAATTGGGGAGCATTTAGGTTGAAGCCATTTCAGGCAGAATTGTATTCAGGTTTTCAAACATTGACATGAGGTCTCCATTTTTCTCTCTTTCTCGACTCCATTTGCTTTTGCCTTTTTTCACACATTTTTAAAATGTTTATTTTATATTGGAGTACAGTTTAACAATGTTGTGTTAGTTTCAGGTGTAGAGCAAAGTGATTCAGTTATACATATTATTTTCACACATTTTTTAATGAATCATGTTAAGAAAGCTTTACTCAGCTCCAAACCCACCTTAAACTTTTAGCTCATAATTCCAGGGAAAATAAGGGCATTATTTCCTTATTGTCCAGGAGAGAACTCAGATTCATTTCCCTCACCTTGAACCATACACTATTACCAGGAGGCTGAAATATTTCCTCTGGATTTAGAGGGGTTAGGATCAGCTCCACTTGGACTTCTCTGAACCAATGTTATTATTAAGAATGGGTGGGGGGGGGGTTGTCAAAGAAAGACTTGCCATGTTTAAAAAATAGCATATGCCCATTAAAGAATTAGACAGAACTACGATCAATCCTAGTACTGTCATGCACTAGCTATTTGAAATTGTGCTAGGTATTAATCTTTTTTTAAACTCTTCATAAGATTTTTGTGAGAATGAAATGAGACACTAAATAAAGTCCCTAAGATACATAACATATTCAATAAATGTTAATACCCTTAAGACACTTCCTATACATATTTCTTAATGTCATTCATATTTAAAATAAAGATGTCCTTAAAAAAGTTAATAGAAAATAGAAGAAGCAGGGGAAGGTGATGAATGGATGTAGAAAAACCTACTGAAACACAGTGATTTGAATGTCAGAGACCATGTACGTATATAATTGCATTTAAATCTCTTTGGGGGAAAATATATTGTTGTGTGAATACAGTTGATAATGGCAAGTGCCAAAATTACCTTAATTGTGTCCTTTGTTACTGTGAAATCCATTGAAGCCAAGTACCTTTCATTTATTTGTCAAAACTCATGTGTCTAAGATATTTCAAGAGAAATTGTAGACATAAAAGACATTGGATGTATTAGCATTCAAATAATATATCACCTTCCCATTTTTACCTTATAATTCTTATATCCATTATACCACAAATCACCCTTCAAACTGAAGAAGGTTAAGTATTTTAACAAAGAGTTTGTTGTGCTCACATTATATAAACAGGTGCTACTACTGTGTAAAGGGAGTTTGATATTTCTGCAAGATATCCCTTGAGGAGTGGTGACAATGACCAAAAATATTTTTTAAATATGTGAACTCATCTAGGAAACCACATAATAAGGACAGAACTGTTCTGAATTAATTCCAGATCACAACTTATTTGGCTGCCATGAGCTACTGTTCTTTATAACCATCAATCTTGGATTTTTAACTACCTGTGTCCCATCCTCAATTCATCTCTGACATACAACTCCAGCTATCTTCATTATATAATCTTCCGGGCTAACTTTTCTGATTTCTATCCCTAATTGAGTTGATTGTTAAGTTTGAAGAAATTTTAGAGTCTCTTGTTAAGCACAGTCTCCATTAAATGCTAAATTATACATACTTATAATTAAGTAAATTATATTAAAAATGCAGTTAGTCAATTCATAAAACTCATCACTTTCCAATTATTTTAATTCATTGAAAGTCTATATAGTCTACAAAGCACTATATGCAAGATCCAGGATGGATAATATGTATATAATATCTGCCCTGAAAAGGTTTAGATTCTATAGTCTAGTGATATTTTTCAAACTGTGGCTTGGTGCACACCAGAAATGTCATACATTTACAAGTGAGAAGGCAGAAAGGGATCCTGTGGTCAAATAGATTTGGGGATCACTGGATTATATGAAGTAAAATACATTATGTTACTGTAGGACTTATCTGAAATGTTTATATGCCAATGTGCTTTGGATTGCTCCAAAAGAAGTGCAATCAACAGGCTTTTAACGTATTAGAACAATTTTTGGAAGGATGTATCTTCTAGAGCTAAGATTCCATAGGATTTGAAGATTCCATAGGTTACACTACTGGGTAATACTTGTATTCTTTTTGGCAACCCACCTTTTGTCATTTGCTCTTCAATTTCATGTTCTATAATGGCGAATAAGGGACCAAGTCATTCCTGCCCACCCTTCTTACCTTTCCTCTTGGTCAAGTCAGCTTCCTGCTAATAGAGGAAAATTGAACAGCTTCCAAAACACTGGCAAGCAGGCATCAACCCAGCAGAGCAAATGACCTCTACATGTAGAGAACTGTTTAAAATAGACTCTTGTAAGTAACCATCCAGCACTTCCTTGTGAGGCAACAATTCATTCTCTTAAGGTATTTTTTGTAGCAATATGTGTTCACAGAGGATTTAGTGTTGTTTAAAAGGACAGGGTGAGTAATGAAAAAGAGAAATTCTATATAAATCAACCCAGGGGCAAATTAGGGTGATGGACTTAGCAGAACAAGGGACTGGCAAATTGTAAATCCTCTGAGTTGTCTATTACTCCATGAGCTTCTGTTGAGAATTTCTCTGAAAAACTTACTGCAGATTATCACTGTTATCTGTGAATGTCTGAGGTATACTTTATCACTAGAGGAGACAATTTTTAGAGCTTGGAAAGAAATTCAGTGGGCTGCCTTGTATCTCAGGGTTTTAGTGAAGCAGTGTTTCAGCTTCTTGGGGGAAACCACTGCAGGTATAATACAATACCACTTAGAATGCAATGTTCTTTCTGGTGTTACACACATACATGTACACACATGCATGCATACACACATGCGCACATCAAGATTTAACTGTGTGGCACAATGAATTTTAATCTTTTACCAACATTAATGTTTTGAGTATAAATAATAGATAATAGTAACAGGTATCAAATACAGTAACATTATCAAATTTTATTCTTCTATGTATTCTCCCTTGGAAATCTCACGTAATTGTCACAGAATCCTTTGCTTTGTCGTTGGGATGATTAGAATCAAACAATTTTTTTCAACTCTGAGCCTTCTCCAGATCTCCTGGACTGCATTTCTATGTTCTTGCTGGACAGCTCCACATGCATAACCCATCAGTAACTCAAACTCAACATGCCTCAAATTAGACTCATTAATCTTCTCTTTCCAAAATACTCCTATTTTCATGTTTACCATTTACAAAAAAGACATCATTTTCTTCACTCCTCCCCACCCAGCCATTCAAGTGTAAAGCATTTTTCTTTGCTTCTCATATTTCTTGGACTGTTAAATGCCACCTCCATGATCCCATAAAAAACATGAAGAACAAACATAAACAAATATGACATAAGAAAACAAAACTTTATTTCGACTTAAGCATATCATTTAATGAGTATTTTTAGAGTACTACAATGAACTAGGTAATTACAGACTAGCTGCATGACCTTGGGAAAGTCACACAAAATTTCTGTTCTTTGTTTTCATGAGGAAAAAGAAAGAAAATTGTAGCCTCATAAGGTTGGTGGGAGGATACAAAGACGTGATGTTTGTGGGCTTGCTATGCAAATCATAAAGCAATAAAAATGCAAACAACTCAGCCATTTCTCATCTATAACCTCACTAACTCCATCAAGCCTTGATGATTCCTTTCCTTCTAAAGTAGTATTAAAATTTTAACAGGTTTTTCTTCCAGGTTATGTTGGTTTTTGAGCCACTAAAATTAAGCCTTCATTTCATGCGCTGGCTCACTCACTCACTTTTTAACTCAACTAACATTTAATAAAGATTACAAGGGGCTCAACACTATGCCCTGGGCTTGAAATACAGACATTATCTGAGCCTTATTATGTGAAAAATTAGTTATTACACTTGCTATAGAGAGTTAACACGAGTTAATGGGTGAGATAAGTCTTCCTTATCTTACACAGTACCTGACATCATGCAGTGGGTGTTTGCTAACTATTGGTTATGTCCGTTTATTACTGTTAATGTCTAAAGCCCACATTTCCTGGCTCCCTGCCCAGTTTTCTCTAGATATAAGACACTGTCTTCCTTACACAAACATTTATTTTCCTGTCTAAACAGCTAAATTTTTATGATACACCCTCATATGTAAGAATATACATTGTACCCCCAAGGATTTCAATATTGAATGAATAAATATTTAATGAATAAAATTTCCTCAATACCATATCAATGTGAAAATAAATGCCTTTAAAGCTATTTAAAAACCCTTAAGGCAGTAGGCTCTCTGGATATGAAGAGGCACCTGGCATTCATATCAGCACTCATAAAATAGAATAATTCCTTCCACCTATTTTCTTTCCCCAGCACTTAAATTTTTCCAACTACTCATTTACATTTCCTTTGAATCTTTAAGCAGTGTTCAAAAATAGCTCTTTTACAGAAAGTAAATTGATCAACAGACATGCAGTTCTCATTGAAAGCAATAGCACAAGGAACACCCTGCATTCATGAGCTTACCAGTGCAGTAACCTCAGTTTCTCTCTCTTTCTGTCTCTCTGTCTCTTTCTCTTACTCTCTCTCAGCCTCTCTCTCTCTCTCACTCTCACACACACACACACACACACACACACACACACATACACTCCTATCTATAATCTTGTCTCTCTATGTATCCAAGGAAATTGGCTGAGTAAGCCTATTGGTGATGAATCACTTCGCAACAGCATCGTGAAGATAGAATAGAATTCAGTTAAACAATTCTTGCTTTCCCCACATTTCATTAACTCAAACCTACTTCTATGGTTCCCCATAGTTTTATTTTCTAGATATATGTGCCGAAGTAACACTAATACTAGTCATAATTTATAACAATCTGCCCCATAGACTCCAGCATATACCTCATGCATCAATTTGAAACATATGAAATTGATCATAGTCAGCTGGTTTTGACATAGAAATACAGCAATTTCTATGACTTAACCTAAAAGGACACATGCCACAACTTTGTAATTCTTTGTTCCCTTTTTCCCACCACTGGACTGAGTGCTCCTCAGGATAGATATTTTGTCTTACTCTCTTCTGTATGTAATGCTCCAAGCACGGTGCTTGGCACAGAATAGGTGCTAACAAATGCTTGTAGGTAAGAAATAACTCTCTTTTAGAGAGTATTTGTGTGCGTTATGCTGGATAATTGACAGAACACTCTTCGGTATAGATGAGGCAGAAACTATTAGAAAGGATAACTGAGTTGTTAATGAGACAAATCTTGGGCCAATAGACCAGCTTTAGAATGGGCTATTGGGCAATGAGTAGCCTGGGCTCTACTCATTGCTGGTTCCAAGATCTAAGCAATTTCATTTAATCTCATCATTAAATCACAATTCTTCCCTCTGTCAGATTAGATTAACATATTATCAGACATTTACTGAGTACAAATCTGTATAGGCCACCTGTAGTTTACCTGCATTACCTCATGAAATAATCAAATCAACTTAATGAGTGGGAAATTATAGTTAGTCCCATTTTACAGATGTGAAAAAGAATCCAAGGCTATCAAGATAGATAGTAGATAGTACAACAGGGTTTAAGTCGTGTTTGTCCAGCTTCAAACTCAGATGCCTAATCACTTCATTATGAAGTTTTCCCAAAGCCTACCTGGCAAAATAAAGCTGAGAATCAAAGAAGATTATAAATGTTCAAGTACTATAAAAATTATCGAGTTACCATTGGTTGTACCCCTGTGTCCTATATTAGACATTTTATATATTTTATATTATTTAATCCTTAAAATATATCTTGAAGTTGGTATTATTTTCACCACTTAATGAATAAACTGAGGTTCAGAAAGAAATGACTTCCCACGGTCACCAGCTGGTATGTAACAGTCTTAAAATCTTAACAGCCTAAGTGCAATTATAATAGTTACAATTAAAGACAAATGAAAAAAGTTGGAAAAAAGTTGAAACCCTCCTATTGCTTTTATCTAAAATATGTAGAATATGAAAACCCACAGATATGTATTCAAAGCTTGGCCCCATATCTCAAACAGACAACTTTGTTTCTTTAGGCCTCAAATTTTTTCACATATAAAAGAGGAATGATAATAACTCTGTAATTTTAAGAATTAAATGGAATATCACACTTCAGAAGCTTTGTATATTGTGCACATGCAAGATATACTTGTCATGATACTCATTGTTACATTATCCCATCAGCTAGCAGGAATATTAGTAAAGCTCCCTTAGCTGGAAGAGTATTTATTATAGATGAGTCCCTGTGGGCAATAAACAACTGAATGGCACTGTGGATGAGAAGACGCTGTGTTTAAACAGTGATATTGGCCCAGTTTTATCTGGTTACAAAATGAAACTCTAAGCTAAACCTATTGGAAAAGTTAGGATATTTTAAAAATATGGAGTTTGATGATTGAGCTCGAATGTCTGCTTGGGAATTTGTGATTTGGAAGTACCCACCTTCAATGTCACTGCTAAAGACTTAAAGAGAACATGGCCAACAATGTGTACTAAAGGGGGCCGTACAAATGGAAGGCACCAGAAATATTCACCTCAGTCCTTTCTCAGGCTGTATGTAAGGGCATTTTATCTCTTCCTAGACCTCTTGTAACACATCTCTCTGCTGTCTTGATGAATTTTACGTTCATGCTCTGTCACAGCACCCTTCATTCTTGTTTATCCAAAGGCACCTACTTTAATGTTCTCTCCTGGGTCATTTTCTCACCATTTATATCTGAGAAGTTTGCACATCCAGGTGTGTCAATAAAGCTATTCTTCTCAGTCTGACAAGACTTTATTTTGTAGATCATACAGTACTCAGGGCATCTACCTACTATTGTTGAGTTCTCCTGTTGTTCTTTGTGGACAGGTCCTGAGCCTTCCATGGTCCTCCTAAATATGTTTGGATCCCCCTAAGCTCCATATGGGCTTTCACTGAGGCCATATTCTCTAAATCATGGCACTCATCACATTCTGTTTCAGTAATCTAGATTATTTCTTTAAGTTCTCCACTGTACTATACATGCCAGAAGAGTGGCAGCATAACCTGCCTAGTTTACTACTACGTCCTTAGATCCCAGTAATATACAATTGACACCACACTTCAATGAATAAATTGTCGACTTTGTGAATAAATTATTTATTTCATGAATAAAATAAGTTGTTCATGTATTTATCTCCATCAGAAGAGTTTAACCTCCATAGATAGTACAGTCGGGTTTAGTAGGCCTAACAACTCTACTTTTAGGTGAGAAGTCAGGGATTCACCAAGGTCAAATATTTTCCCCAGGGTCACAGTTACACAATTGTTGAAAGGAGATGGGGAACCAGAACCCAATCCTTCTGACTTGAATGCAGGGCTCTGTCTTCTATTTCAGCCATAGCAGGCAGGCAGTTTTATTACAGCCACCTTTATATTTAGTCTCCCTTCTAATGTAGGCTCTTGTTGCAGTGTTATACCTGGCAATTTAGGTTGTGTTCACTGCTGATATATATTCCTAAATGTATGCAATAAATTTAAATGAATAAGATGTCTTGCTGAGTGGAAAATCTGGATTATTATGTCCTGAAAGCAGATCAGCACAACCATTATATGCACATAAAAATAACCTTGGGGTTGTTAATATGAATAATACGTTTTATCACCATTAAAGCAAGATTTAGATGTTTAGCCTTTTCTCACATAACAGGCTGTTCATTTTAGTAGAGAAAAACTCTTAATAAAAAAGATTAATGAGATAAATAGGTTTCTTTTTATATACAGAAATTTTTCCTCTTTCTGAAATTATGTCTCTTCTGAAAACTCAGACACTCTCTTTGCCATAAATTAAAGGCCACTCTTTGGTGCAAAAGAAAAGACTGAACAGGTGAATTTTACCAGTGATGATCTTAAATATTGACGCTATCAAAGGCTTTTGTTGGAGAAAGTTTACTTATTAACTTGCCAGCAGGTAAAATTAAATCTCTATGAGGTCTCTTTTCCTCTAAATAGTTTTCAGCTGGCAAACATATCTAAAAATACATATGACCAGGGTTCAGCCGAAGTAATGGAGCAGTAAAAATAGAAGGAAGTAAAAAGTCTTCCTTTTTCACTTAAACCTCAAAGAGGAGAGCAGATTTGATCTGAATTGATACTCTCTTCAACAATTCAAATTCTGTTTTTTAAATTAATTTTTGTTGGAGTATAGTTGATTTACAATGTTGTGTTACTGTCTGCTGTACAGCAAAGCGAATCAGTCCCATATAAGTCATTACAGAGTATTGACTAGAGTTCCCTGTTCTGTACAGTAGGTTCTTACTAGTTATGTATTTTATATATAGTAGTGTGTATATGTCAATCCCAGTCTCCCAATTTATCCCTCCCCCCTTTTCCTCCCCTTGATACCATAAGTTTGTTTTCTACATCTGTGACTCTATGTCTGTTTTGTAAATAAGTTCGTTTATACCATTTTTTAAGATTCCACGTATAAGTGATATCATATGATATTTGCGTTCAACGTGAGGCAGAATCCTTGACTGCCAGTAATTCCCATTGATTTAGTTTCTCCTTGGGTGGTGACGACCAGATCCTTTAGCTTAAGACCCCTTGATTCCAAGTAAGAGACAGATGATCTTGAGGAAGAGGCAAATAGTCTTAGGCAGAATGAGATGTCTCTGGCCTCAGGCCACACAAGCAAACCTGCGTTAAGCACTGGTGGTAGTTAGTCTTCAAAGTAGTCCCTAATGATTCTTGCCTCCTCATAGTGCCCTCCTCCACTGGATAGGGCTGACCTGGGTAACTAATAAGATATTGTAGAAATTAAGGGATATGACTTTTGAGGCTAGGGCATAAAAAGCATGGTGCCTTTTATCTTGCTCTCTTGGGTCATTCTCACCAGGGAAAACCAGTCACCATGTCATGAGGGCTCATATGGTGAAGAACCGAGGCCCCCTGCCAATAGCCATATGAGTGAGCAATCTTGGGTATGGAACCTCCAGCCCAGTCCAGTCTTCAGACGACTGGAGACCAGGCCAACATCTTGACTGCAACCACATGAGAGACCCTGGGTCAGAAATACTCAGTTTACGCTCTCTTGGTTTTCTGATGCCCAGAAACTATGAAGTAATAAATGTTCACCATTGGAGCCACTAAAGTCAGGACAATTAGTTAGATAATAGGAATAGATAACGATGAAAGCACTAATATAACAATTTACATAACACCTTTGCTTACTAAGCACATGTTAAAGCCTGTTCCCTTTTAAAAGGGCATATAGGGAATTCCCTGGTGGTCCAGTGGTTAGGGCTTGGCACTTTTACTGAGGGACCCGATTCAATCCCTGGTCAGGGAACTAAGATCCCACAGTCCGTGAGGCCAAAAAAAAAAAAAAAATTAAGTAAATAAAATAAAAAAGGCATATAATCACTATTATTATCCACTATTGGAAAATCAGGAAACAGGCCAGAGAGGATCATTGAGCGACTCAGAGCCACAACGCTTTTGTATGGTAGAGCGAGAATTCAAACTCAGGTCTAGAGAAATCTAAAATTATTTTTTTCTATCACCACATGTTCAGAGATTTAGGGTTCAAAGTTCAGTTTAAACAGCTCAACACATAGACAAACAAGGCAACCTGCCTGAACTTCCAGGTCCAACTCCTATGTTCTTCCTAGTATCCTGCAAGAAGAAGACGTCAGGCCTCCTGGCCCCAGGAATTCATTCTCCCAGCTGCCTGGGGTCCAGACATGGGGGGCAGACCACATCCAAAGACGTGTCAATGTGAGAGAAGGGAGGAGTTTTACAAAGACACAACCCCTTTGCCTCAATTGAACACTGTTCTGCAGGTCCAAACCTGTTCCAGAACCCTCCCCAGCATGAGCTAAAACCTTCGTTGCAATGTCATTGCAGTTCCACATCTTGTTATCCTGATCTCCTTGTATTCACCTCCTCAGTGCTGGTGTTTGTGAGAGCACTTTTCAACAAGCTGCCTGCAAACAAATTCCTATTTCAGAGTCTATTTCCCAGATAAACTTCACAGTCTATCCTGCTTCTCAACCCACTGCCTTATTTTTGAAATGATTGAGCTAGCCTAGGTATTTCTGATTCTCATGGTATAGTCCCTGAACCAGTAGCAGTAGTGTCATCTGGGAAACTGAGAGAAATACAAATTCTCTGGCATACCCCAGTCTTACTGCACCAGAATCTCAAGATGTGGAGACCCAGAATGTGTGTTTACCAGGCCATCCAGGTGATTCTGACGCACCATAAAGTGTGACTGCTATTGGTGTAAAGATTTATTCCAGCTCTTAAACACCTTGGTATTGGGTTACTAACATATAAATGTCCTTCAGCTGGTTGGTCCAGAGTCTTAATAGGATCAGATCACATGCCATTTGAGTTCCAAACATTATACAATCAGATTACAATTCAGCAGTTGTTACGTGCAGGCATTGGACACCAGATTCTAAACTTTTGCAATTTTGCAGTAAAGACAAGTTTATTCTAGTCAGGCTGGTGGGTACAAAGGGGTATAAACTTTAGAGTCAAGAGTAGCTACTTTATAATACCATCTTCACAATCATCTTGATGTATAACCTTTCAGAAGTCATTTCAACTCTCTTGAGCTAGTTTTCTTATACGTATTATGGGTTTATGTGTTCATGCACTGACTACTTTACAGAATTGTCGCTAAGATTAAATGATATAATCTGAGAAGTAAAGAAAGCTTGGGGTCATATATCTTTCTTATGGGGTCTGGCAATTTGTACTCCCTATAAATAAATAAAAGTCTATATGCATACATGACTATAAACACTAATGTTAATATGTATTGAATGAGTACTGTGGTCTAACGAATAACAGTGGTACAGAACATATTTGTCTTATTTGATTTTTTATAATGAATGTATGTTTTATGTGGTGGGGGAGGGGAATTGGTCACAAAGCTCACACCTATCAGATTTACTGATTCAACATAAACAATTTGCAAAGTCAGTTGAGTCCCTATTCTCTAATGCCTTTTTCGTTCTTCAAATCTAAGGAGTTTAAGAATTTATTGATGATAATAACTGAGAATACTAATAGTTAACACTTTCACAGCATTTACAATGTGTATATGATGCTGTTCCCGGTATGTGAATGTGTTTGTGTGTGTATAAATACATAAATAATATAAGTATAATTGAACATATATTATCAGATGTTAATGTTAGCCTACATTCATAAATAAAAAGTAATGAACTAGAGCACAGAGAGATTAAGTAATGTACCCAAGGTCACACAGCATTGTAAGAGGAGCTGGGATTTAAACCTCAATAGGCTTGTTTTTAGAGACCCTGGTGTCACCAATGGTGAAATACTGCCTCTCTAAGTAAAATAATATACTACTGGCATGATTCAAGGTAAATGTACAGTCGTTGGCATTTTATTAGTTATTACTTTGGTGCAGGGTAAACAACATTTGATCCTGATGGGACAGGTTGAATTACTGTATGATTGGTTTCCAGGGTTTGGCATGGTATCATGGCAAACATGGCCAGCAGATCCAGGGGTGGGAATTTGCATAAGAAAGTACACTAATAGTGGTAGAGCACCCAAAATTCTGAAGTCTCAGAACATAGTCCAGTTGGTCTGAAGCCCACACACTAAGTAAGCATGAAGGTGAATATGATAAACATCTTTCATTTTTTATTGTTATGCTTGGCTGACCAAATCTTTCAAGTTCTTCTTAATATTTGGATGGTTTTTCACCAAACTGCTGCCAACCAAAACAGCAGCAATTATAACAGTAACGACTAGTTTTCTCAGATCCCTTTGTTGTGAGGGTGCCAGATATGACCTAGGTTTAGCCAATCAGATGACTCATGAAAGAGAATGAAGAGGAAGAGAGTAACAGGAAGCAGCACCATGAAATGGGAAGATCGATCTTTTGGCCAGAGTGTGAGAAGGGGCAGTTGTAATTATAGCTCTTCACACACTGTCATAAATGTGGTCAATGGCAAGTAGTAGGTGATGATAGCAGTGGTGTTTGTGCCACCAAAATCCTCCAATATGATGGGCTTCATTCCTTGGCTTCATTTTCCTGACTGGGTAATATCCAACACTGTTTCTCTGTCCCTCCTGGAGGTCCTATGTACTTCCTAGTGCCTTTAATAAATTGTTTTTGCTTAAACTAGCTAGAGCCCTGTATCACTTAACTACTACTACATAATAAACCACCCCAAATTTAGTGGCTTAAAATAACAATTATTTTGCTTTTTCTCAGAGTTCTGTGTCTCAGCAGTTCAGACTGGGTTCAGATGATCAGCTCCTCTGCCGGACATTCCTGGGGTCACTCTTGTGGCTACACTCATCTGGGAGCTTGAATTTCAGTGGATGCTCCAAGATGGCCTCACATATATCTGACATTTAGCTGGGCTCTTGGCTGGATGGAGCATCTAACCTTCAAGACATCTTAAGGCCAAATCTTGGAAGTCACACACCACTGCTTCCCCCACGTCTATCAAAAGCAG
This sequence comes from Balaenoptera musculus, assembly GCF_009873245.2. Taxonomy (NCBI): domain Eukaryota; kingdom Metazoa; phylum Chordata; class Mammalia; order Artiodactyla; family Balaenopteridae; genus Balaenoptera; species Balaenoptera musculus. Next base: position 100,621,863 of record NC_045789.1, read on the forward strand.
TTGATAAGATATGAAGTCATTGAGTATCTTATGGTCTGAGTAAGGAAGGTAATTATAAAACTGTAAAACTGGATATGATAGAAGTAAATGTTGAGAATGACAAGGGCACAAGAAACAGTGGAGAGGATATAAGGAAAACAAGGAAACTTGAAACTGAATGGTGTATATACATACCATGTGTGGAGAGACTTGGGAGGGGGTAATTATAAGCACCCTGGCTTTGCTGGAGTGAAAATGATGACATGGGTGGCTGCAGGAGATGGAGCTAGAGGAAAAAGCAAAACCAGGCTCACAAGGGTCCTTCTGAGTCAGGCAAAGGAGTTATACTCTTAGAGGCAGTCGGTGGGCAATGAGAAATTTTAATCAGTGGTGAAATCTGGTGACATTTCCGCTTTAGGAAGATCACTCTGGCAACCACGAGGAAGACAGATCTGAAAGCAGCAAGACCTTGCCTATCCTGGGGGTAGCCCAAAAGCATCTTAGAGCCTCTGACAATGTGTGTCTCTGGTTTTCCTTATATCACATTTTCACCCTGAAACTGCTCACTAAAATATCGTTAAGCTGCTTTCATGCACATTTAAATAACTCACAGTTGGAAATGCCTGGTTATTTTCAGGGTGGGCTGTTTGATTTGCCTTTTTTAGTTTGCAATAAAATAAAAAATAAGTGGCTCCTAACCTGTGCCTCCAGCACTCAGTCTACACATACCAATCTCAATTTAGACTATTAGGTCAAGCTGACTTCTGTTCAAAGGCTAATTCTGAACTGAAGCATGAATCTAAAATTCTTGACAATACAGAAAAAATTCCTGTGTAGGTCTAAATTTGTCAGCCATAGTCTCATGTATTCTATCGTTCTTACTGCCTTATTCCCTTACTATATGGTATATAACATTATTGGTAGTTATGCATTTATCAGAAGATTTATTTATGATCTGTTCTCACCACTAAATTGGCAGCTCCATGAGCATCAGCCATGCCTCTCTCGTTTGCAGAACTCACACTGCTCAGCACAGTGACTGTCACACAAAAATCAACACACTGCTAGATATTAAATAAATAAGATATGAGGATGCAATGTATAGCACAAGGAATATAATTTTTCCAGTAAGTATAGTAACTCTAAATGAAGTATAATCTATAGATATATTGAATCACTGCGTGGTACACCTGAAACTAACATTGGTAATCAACTATACTTCAATAAAAGATAAATACATAATAAAATCAATGAATATGTAAACATGATGGGGAGGATAAAATATTTTGTACATGTTCTGTCTCCCAAAGAAAGCTACGTGACTACCACATAAATCTGTGCTGTAAAAGCTAATTCTGGAGAGGTATAATGTAGCGATAAGAGTAAGGTCTTTGGGCTTCCCTGGTGGCGCAGTGGTTGAGAGTCTGCCTGCCAATGCAGGGGACACGGGTTCAAGCCCTGGTCTGGGAAGATCCCACATGCCGCGGAGCAACTGGGCCCGTGAGCCACAATTACTGAGCCTGCGCGTCTGGAGCCTGTGCTCCGCAACAAGAGAGGCCGTGATAGTGAGAGGTCCACGCACCGCGATGAAGAGTGGCCCCCGCTTGCCACAACTAGAGAAAGTCCTCGCACAGAAACGAAGACCCAACACAGCCATAAATTAATTAATTAATTAATTAAAAAATGGTCCACATCAAAAAAAAAAATCTTAAAAAAAAAAAATTAGAGAAATATCATTAAAAAAAAAAAAGAGTAAGGTCTTTGATGTCCAGTAGACTAGGATTCAAAGCTAGGAATATGCGTGGATGGTTGTGTAACTTCAGACAAAGTGTATTAGTTTCCTGTGGCTGCATAACAACTTACCAGAAATGGGATGGCTTAAAGCAACAGATGTTTATTCTCTCACAATTCTGGAGATTAGAATTCTGAAATCAAGGTACCAGAAGGGCCACACTCCCTCCAAAGTTTCTAGGAGATACTTCTTTTAATGTTCCAGACTGTGATTGTTCCAGCATTCCTTGGCTTGTGGCAGCATAACTCCAAACTCTGTAGCTGCCACCTCAGTCTTTACATAAACATTATGTGTTTCTGTGTTTATTAGCCTTGATTTTCCAGAGGAACAGAACCAAGAGGAGATATGTCTATCTATCTATCTATCTACCTATCTATCTGGAATTGGTTAAGATGAGAAGTCTCAAGATCTACAGTTGGCAAGTGGGAGACCCAACAGTATAGTTACAGTCCAAATCTGAAGGTGTGGGACCCAGGAGAGTGGATGGTGTAAGTTCTAGTTTGACTCAGAGTCGAAAGACAGGAAAAGGCTGGTATCCTAGCCCAAAGACAGTCAGGTAGAGAGAGTGAATTCTCTTTTGTTCTATGCAGGCTTTCAATGGATTGGATGCAGGTCATCCATGCAGGGGAGAGCAATCTGCTTTACTCAGTCTACCCATCCCAATGTTAATCTCATCAGAATTACCCTCAAGACGCACTCAGAATAATGTTTAACCAACTATTGGGGCATCCTGATGGCCCAGTCAAGCTGACATATACAATTCACTATCATACTGTGTCCTCTCCTTTCCTCTCTTTTGTAAGGACACTCTCATTTGACTTAGGGCCCACTCTAACTAAGGATGCTCTCATCTTGATCCTTACTTTAATTACATATACAAAGACCCTATTTCCATATAAGGTCACATTCACAGGTAAGAGAGGTTAGGACTTGGACTTATCTTTTTTGAGAACACAATTTAATTCATTACTATATTAGATTTTTAGGGCCACCATTAAAAAAAAATACCATAGACTCGGTGACTTAAACAACAGAAATTTATTTTCTCACAATTCTGGGTGCTATAAATTTCCAGAGGAGGTGGTTCCACCTTGGAAATTTAGAAGAGATAGCCCCACCTTTTGGGTCATTTGTCATTTTTTTTTAAAGTATAACACTTTTGCAGCTGGATCACCCTTGTGGCTCATACTGTAGAATCACAGAAGTCTGACAGCCTTCCTATATTTTGTCCCATCTCTTTCCCCTGAAATCCAGGCTGGCCATGTTTCTGTTGGTATAGCTTCATCTCTATTCTTGTCTTCTGCTGAGATGCCTGATTAGGTCCATGAGTCACACCCATAATCTCTTCATCAAGTGATTTTTTTTTTCCAGTCTTACTCTTGTTCTTCTCTCCAGAACATTTTTTTTCATTTCCTTAAATATGGATAGAATGAAGGTTTCCAAATCTTCAAGTCCTTGTTTGTTTTTGTTTAACAATTCCATTAATTATCTCTCTCTTCTCATATATTCTTGAATGCAATAAGGAGAGACCAGACTAAGCCTTCAATATTTTGTTTAGAAATAAATATACAAGTGTATCACTTACAATTTCTATTTTCTAGAATACAATAATATGTTCCCCGTTTCTGTCTGAGAATGCACCAGAATCAGTTTTAAGATCCAGTTTCCTACCAACAATCCCTTTTGGGATTTTTCTAGCATGTGCTCAAAACTCTTTTAGTATCCATCTGTTGCCTAGTGCCAAAGCCACTTTCATATTTCTAGGTGTTTGTTGAACAGCATCCCACTTCTCAGCATGAAAATCTGTATTCATTTGCTGGGGTTGCCGTAACAAAATATCACCAACTGGGTGAATTAACCAACAGGAATTTTTCACTGTTCTTGAGGCTTGAAGTTCAAGATTATGGTGCCAGTAGAGTTGATTTCCTCTGAACCCTCTCTCCTTGGCTTGCTGATGGCCTCCCTCTTGCTGCCTCTTCACATGGCCATCCCTCTGTGCACATACAACCCTGGTGTCTCTCTTTGTGTGTTCAAATTTTATCATCTTATGAGGACTCAAGTCAGATTAGATTAGGATCTCCTTGTATGACCTTTTTTAACCATAATTATCTCTTTAAAGGCTCTATTTCCATGTACAATCACAGTCTGATTTCTGGAGGTTAAAACTGCAACATATGAATTTTGAGGGGACATAATTAATCCCACAACATTTACTCAGAGATAAATAGGAAAAACATTCTGTATGTGATATAGAAGAGCACCCCCTTTCATGAAATGATACCATTGGGTGGTATCAAATTATGGTCACCAAATCAATCACTATGTGTGAAAAGTTCTAATGTTTGGGTCAAAACCATAGGTCTTTTGAACCACAAAGCCTTGAATTTAGAGGGCTCCAGGAAAACGCAATTAGTACTATAGATTCATACAACCAAACTTGCATACCTAATGTGAAAGGGAGAGTCCTCTCTTCTGCAACAAAAGGTAAGATAACCTTCAATGAGCCCATTTCTCATTAGTGAGTGCCAACAAGGTACATCCAGTTCCTAGCAGCTTGAACAAAACAACTAGTTACTGTCTCAAGGTAACTTACACTATAGAGGGGAAGAAAAATAAGAAATGAGTATTTTAAAAAATAAATGCAGTGTGTGATAAGAGTTTTGAGTACTAAGGATGTTGGTATAGAGAACATATTGGCTGGAGTGGAGGAAAAAAAAAGAGTTACTTCAGACTGAGTGGCCAGGAAATCTGTCCGAGGGAGACATTTGAACTGAGATCTGAATAATGAAAAGTGATAATCTAAGAAAAAGAGGAAAATATTTCATAAGAATAGAATAATAAGTACAAAGACTCTGAGCCAGGAAAACAGTACCATGTTCTAGTAAATTAATTAATTTATTCATTAATTAATAATAAAACAATAATAATAAATGGTGGGTACTATGATTCCAGTGCTGTAATTTAGGGACAAAGTGGGGTTGTAGAGATAGTCGAGTCTAGAATAACCTATTTTTAAAAGATGGCAATGTATTCCATATTAAAAAAAAAAGTTAATATATTTTAAGTCAGGAAATGATTGAATCTAAAATATATTTTTCAAAAGATACTGTCAGGTGTGTAAAAGTTTGTAACCTCTAGCTCAGGCCAAGAAAGAGTAAACTCACCACAGCTAATCTCTTCAAAAGATTACACTAAAACTCTGTATAAAATTCAAAAGAGCAACTATGTGAAAACCTTAAAAGGTAAACAAGGCAGAAAGAGTGTGAAGGGTCAGAATTTAGAAAGCAGGCAGTACAGGGGTGAGATTATTTATTTCCTTCTTACTCTTGTGGCTTTGTTCCAAGGTCAGGTCCATGCCATAGTATTGCACATCCATGTCATTGGAGTCCCAGAAAGAGCAAGAAGGACACACAAAAAATTTTGAGTGTATAATAACCAGAAACTGCCCAAGTATCATGAAAGATATAAATTTGCACGTTCAAAGGCTCAGTGAATCCTGAAGAGGATAAACTAAAAGAAGATAATACCTAGACAGATCATAATCAGTCTTTTGAAAACTAAAAATTTTTTAAAGCTATTTAAAGCAGCTAGAGAATATAACACATTACATAATGTAGGGAAGCAATGGTTCAAAAGCTATGGATATTTCACCAGAAACTATGGAAGACAAAAAAGAGTGGAACAACATTTCAAAATGCTAAAAGAAAAGATCAACCCACTCAGAATTCCATATCCAGTGGAAATATCCTACAAAAATGTTCACAAATTAAAGGAATTCTTAGATGAAGGATAAATCAGGGGATTAATTTCCTGAAAACTTGATCTAAAGGAAATGATAAAATGATGTATTTAGATTGAAGGGAAACAGTACCAGAGGGAAACTTGAAGCTTCAGAAATAAAGGCAAAAACAGCAGCAATTGTAAATATACAGGTAAATTTAAAACTCAAGTTTTATCCTCTGAAATCCTTTAAAATATGCATGACAGTTGAAAGAAAAAATGGTGACATTGTTTGGTGGGGCATTAAATATAGATATAATAAACATGACATTATAACATAAATGCCAGTGAGGAAAGGTAAACCATACTGATATGGTTATAAAACTTCTTTTCTTGAAATGATAAAATAATAACTTTATGTAAACAGTGAAAGCTTAATCCCTAAAACAGCCAAAAATAAATAAATGTATAAAATAAATATAACAAGATATGGCCAAAAACTCAAAGGATAAAAATTCAACTAATTAAAAGGAAAGCAGGAAAAGGAGAACAGAGAAACAAAACTCAAAAAATACAAACATAAAACCAATAGTAAAATGACAGCTCTAAGTCAGATTATATCAATATCACAGTAAATGTAAATGGTCTAAACACAGTGATTAAAAAACCATAGACTGTCAAGTTGTATAGAAAAGGAAGATCTGACCACATATTTTGCACAAAAAAAAAGAAAAGTTTACTTTAAATATAAATATGTAGATAGGAAAATCTTTTTCTAAAAAATAGAAAACATGATATCATTTAAAAAACATGAAAAAAAGAAAGTTTGGATGGCAAAATTAATATCAGAGAAAGGAAACCTCAGCATAAGAAAAAATAGCCGACATGAAGAGAAAAATTACATAATAGTATAACAGTTATTTTACCAAGAAGATTTAAAATTTGTAAATGTGTATGCACCTAAGAAGAAAGTTATAGTGCATGAAGTGAAATCTGATAGAACTGAAGTAGATATAAGTAAATCCAAAAATTTTAGTCGGAGACTTCAACATTCCTTGTTCGTTATCAAAAAAGGAGATAGAAAATCAGTAAGGACATAGAAGACCTGAACAACACTAAAAGCAGATTTGATCTATTTGATATTTATAGACTAATCCACTCAACAACAGCAGCAGCAGGATACATTTTTTTAAGTGCACGCTGAATATTTGTCTAGATAAGACATATTCTTAACCATAAAACTCAGCAGTTCAAAGGCTAAAAAACATCTAAAGTATGGTTTGTAATCTTAAAATAATTAAAATTAAAATCAGTAGCAAAAAGATATCTTAAAAATCTACAAATATCTGAAAACTAAGTACACTTCTAAAAAATTTGTGAGTCAAGAGGAATTCAAAGTGAAGTTGGAAAATATTGTGATTGAATGAAAATAGGGTGGGATTATGTTAAGGTGGTACTTAGGGAGAAATTTATATCATTATATACTTCCATTAGAATAAAAACAAAAGTTTAAATCAGTAATCTTATATTTCCCCTAAAAATTAAAAGTAAATAAATAATTAAACTAAAGACATAAGAGCAAATGAAATCAAAAGCAAACAAAATAAGAGAAATAATAAAGATAATAACAGAATTCAACTACATTGAAATAAGAAAAACTGAAACAAATACAATGAAAACAAAGCTGTTTCTTTGAATATATCAATAACTTGATAAACATTTAGGGATAATTTCATAGCTAAAAAGTCACTATTTTAAATAAACCAGTCTATCAGAACACAAGCAGAAGTCACTAAGAATTAGAAAACCAGAATAATCCTATATCTAGTAACAAATTTTAATTCTTATTTGAATAATTTACAGAAATAAAACCTCCATCCCAGATGGCTGTACTGGTGGTTCCTACTAAACATTTAAGAAAGAAATAATACCCATACTATACAAACTCTTCAAGAAAATAAAATGTGTGTACACTCTGAATTTATTTTATAAATCCAGAATGATCTAATCCAGAGTCAAACATTAACACTACATATCAATATTCCTTTGAATGTAGATGTAAAAGCAATGAACAGAATATTAACAAATCAAATACAGAAATATATAAAAAATAATGCATCATGATCAATTAATGTTAATATTAAAAAAAGCAGATTCACCATTTGGAAATCAAGTAATGTAATTCACCATATTAGCAGATAAATAAAAGAGGTCATCTCAATAGATGCAAAGAAAGCATTTGACAAAATTCAACATCCATTCATATTGAAAACCCTTAGCAAAAAAAAAAGAAGGAAACATTATTAACTTTATATCTAATGGTTAAAGACAATATTCCTTTCCCAAGATTGAGATTAAGAAAGGATGTTTGGTACCAAAATGTTCATTGCAGCTCTATTTACAATAGCCAGGACATGGAAGCAACCTAAGTGTCCATCATCGGATGAATGGATAAAGAAGATGTGGCACATATATACAATGGAATATTACTCAGCCATAAAAAGAAATGAAATGGAGGTATTTGTAATGAGGTGGATGGAGTTAGAGTCTGTCATACAGAGTGAAGTAAGTCAGAAAGAGAAAAACAAATACAGTATGCTAACACATATATATGGAATCTAAGGGAAAAAAAAAAAGGTCATGAAGAACCTAGTGGCAAGACGGGAATAAAGACACAGACCTACTAGAGAATGGACTTGAGGATATGGGGAGGGGGAGGGGTAAGATGTGACAGGGTGAGAGAGTGGCATGGACATATATACACTACCAAATGTAAAATAGATAGCTAGTGGGAAGCAGCCACATAGCACAGGGAGATCAGCTCGGTGATTTGTGACCACCTAGAGGGGTGGGATAGGGAGGGTGGGAGGGAGGGAGATGCAAGAGGTAAGAGATATGGGAACATATGTATATGTATAACTGATTCACTTTGTTATAAAGCAGAAACTAACACACCATTGTAAAGCAATTATACTCCAATAAAGATGTTTAAAAAAAAAAAAAAGAAAGAAAGGATGTTTGCTCTTTATACTCTAATTCATTATCAAACTGGAGGTCTGAGACAGTGCAAAAAAGGAAATAACTAAATAAGTAGATAATTAGATAAATAGATGATAGATAGGATATGAATTGAAAAAGGAAATAAAACTGTCTCAATTCATTATTTCCTACCAAAAAAGCTCAAAGAATCAATCTCAAACTAATTATATGTAACATGTTTGTAGCATTTAATGTCAATATAAAAGATAATTTATGTTTATAAATGAATGAAAAAAACATAAACTCAGTTTGTAAATATACTGAGTTCATGGATTAGAAGACACAAGATTAAGATATCAGTTCTGCCCAAATTGTTCCATAAATTTAATGAAAACTCAATTAAAATACCAGCTGGATTTTTTGGTAGTTATCAACAAGCTTATTATAAATTTATGGTAAGTCCAAGGCTTGAAATAACCAAAATGATTTTGAAAATGAAGAAATTTGGAGGACTCATACTCCCTGATTTCAAGACTTATTATAAAGCTACAATGGTCAAGAAAATGTGGTATTAATGAAAGGATAAATACATAGACAAATGAAGTAGAATAGAGAGTCCAGAAATAGGCTCCACATATATGGTCAATTGTTTTTTGTCAAAAATGAAAAGAGAGTTAAATGGGAAAATATATGCTTTTTAACATGTAGTGTCTGAAGTATTTTTAAAAATGCAGTATATACACCTCATATGCAAAAATAAAAGGGAAAAGAACCTTGACCCATATCTTGTATCTTTACAGAAATGTAACTCAAAATTGGTTATGGATTTGAATATAAAACTTAAAACTACAAAACTTTGTGATCTTGGTCTAAGTGAACATACCTTTGATATGACATGAAAATCCTGATCTAGAAAAAAAAAGATAAATTAAACTTAAATGTTAAAATGTTTTCTCTGTGAAAGACTCAGCTAAGGGAATAAAAGACTAGACATAGACTGGGATAAAATAATTGCAAAATTCATATCTGACAAAGAATATATAACAGATTTTCACCAAAATTATATACAAGTGGCAAATAAGCACATGAAAAGATGTCCAATATTATATATACTAATATATACTAATATAATATGCATGTATAATACATACTATTATAATACATAGAGTCTCCAAATACTCACTTGCTAGCAAAGATTCACAGTAAGTGGAGATTGCTCATTCATTTCTCATAAACATGAAAAATGGTAAAGCCACTCTGGAAAGCAATTTGGCAGTTTCTTATAAAGTCAAATGTATGCATACCATATGATCCAGCAATCCAATTTCTAGGAAATCATCAAAGAGAAATTAAAAGCTATGTTCACACAGAAACCTGTGTGTGAATGTATCTGGTAACTTTATTCATAAACATCCCAAATTAGAAACAACACAAATGTCCTGCACTTTGTGAATGGGTAAACAAATTGTAATATATCTCCACAATGGAATACAACTCAGCATCGAAAAAGAACAAACTGCACACAACAATATGGATGAATCTCAAATGCATTTTCCTAAGTGAGGGAATATGATACTGTTTATAGGATGTCCTAGAAAAGGTAAGCTTAACAGGAACAGAAAGCAGATCAGTGAGATTGTAAGTGGGAGGTAGGATTTACTATAAAGAAGTAAGAGGGAATTTTGGCAAGCAATGAAACCATTTTGTATGTATTCTTCAGAACTCATAGAGCTGTAAAAGGGTTACTTTACTGATGTAAATGCATATAGAGTGAAAGACTAGATTATAGGAATGAAGATTAAATAATACAAATTAAAAAAAGAATTGTGGGGCTTCCCTGGTGGCGCAATGGTTGAGAATCTGCCTGCCAATGCAGGGCACACGGGTTCGAGCCCTGGTCTGGGAAGATCCCACATGCCGCGGAGCAACTAGGCCCGTGAGCCACAACTACTGAGCCTGCGCCTCTGGAGCCTGTGCCCCACGACAAGAGAGGCCACAACAGTGAAAGGCCCGCACACCGCGATGAAGAGTGGCCCCCGCTTGCCGCAACTAGAGAAAGCCCTCGCACAGAAACGAAGACCCAACACAGCCAAATAAATAAATACATAAATAAATAAATAAATAAATAAAAATCCTTAAAAAAAAAAGAATTGTGGTAGTCAAGGCAAGAAATAAAGGTTTGAGCTGGGGGTAGTAGAGGTGGAGAGGAAGGAACAGATTCCAGGTATCTTCAAATTTTAGCTGATGGGCTTTGCAAAGATTTCCTGTCCTGAATGAGGGAGAAAAATCATGCAGCAGTAACTCCTAGGTTTTGGGTGGATCAATGAGCAAGTCTTAAGGATATTTACTGAGACTAAAGGAAGGAACATTTTGAAAGACAGGTTGATAAATTAGGAGCTGTATTTTGGAAACATTAATAATTAGATGCCTCACTTGACATCAACCTGTGGATTCCACCACCCCAAATCAACCCATTAAACAGAGATGTTCCCAGTTTCTCAATGCATCAGATACATATAAATCTTTAACCAATCCTTTACCTGAATCTCCCTTTTTATTTTCCTTCACAATAGAGTGAATTTGATGTGCTGTATCCATGACTCTGTTCATCCCTGATCCCTTTCTGACAACCACCCAAAAGTGTAAGCACAGAGGTTGTTTTCAATATTGCAATAACTTCTTCCTTAGATATTCTATATGAGCCTTATCCAATCTGTGAATTTACAGACATTTATTTGCATACTGGTGCTTTATTTGCTTCGCATCTTGTTACTCTGCTAATTGCTGAGACAAGATACTGTTCCAAAGGAGCTCCTAGTGGTTGAAAAAACTACACACACACACACACACCATCCCTCACCAGTAGGATTAAAGGACAGTGTAGTTAAAAGGAGGTTATGAGACTGAAGTTAAAAACTGTTCTCTAAGCCTATGACAAAAGCACAAGCTTCGTGTGGCAGAAATGACTATGAGCCTGGAAGAATGGGAAAGGTCTGTACAAACTGAAAACAGGAGTATGCCAGAATTCTCTTTCCATGTCAAAATTTGTATTTGTTTATGCTGAAGAGAAAACAATTGAACCAATATGTGTACAATACTTTGTGAACTGTAATGTGCCATATAATTGTCAGTTCTAGCATTATCGTTATTAATGTGTGCACCATTATCCTCTCAATCCATGCACTGTGGCTGTTAAACCTGGGTTTTAAAACCAACATTTGTAACAGAATAGTGTTTGCTAAGGCTGAAATAAAAAACCACAATGATGTAAATCTGACACATTTTTAGTGTTATGGCATGTTTAATTGTTATTTTCCACATGGTAATTCAGAAGGAGGACAAGGGGCTGGAAAAGAGCATTGGTCTGGGACTGAGCAGATTTTTGTTTTGGATTTACCCCTTTCATTACTTAACTGTGTTACCTCGGGATAGGTTGTTTCTCTCTCTCTCTGGTCTTCAAATTCCAGGTGTCTTCAAATTTTAATTGATGGGCCATCTTCAGTGAAGATTCACCATCTGTAAAGTGAAGTGATAGGATAACATGTTCTCCCAGTTCCCTTTCCCATATAACATTGAATGGAAGTATATATACTAAACTGATGAAAGCACATCAAAGAAAACTTGATAAACACATTTTTTAAGGACATGGCAGAGCCAGAGAAGAAAGTTAGCAGCAGAAATTCTCATTGAATTGAATCATGTGTATCCTGAGGTGTGCCCAGCACAGCTGGCCTGGACCTGGAGGCCGTACAAGGCTAGAGTAACACTGTGTGAACATCTGGCCCTGGGGGTGTCAAGTTACTGAGGAAGAAAATGGTACATAGATCGGCTGGACTCAAGCTGTTACTTTTGATGGTTCTGAATCCCAAGGTCTCACACTGGGCAGAACAGTTTCTACAGAGAATTAAATTCTATCAGTAATAATAATAGCAACAATTGAAGTAAGAGTACCACAGTTATTGTAATAATAGCTGGATTTACTCTGTTTACCCTGTTCAATAGTCAGACACTATTAAAAGTTTGTGTGTATAAACTCATATAGTTTTCACAACTCTATAAAGTAGGTACTATTATTAAATAAGGTTTAAGGTAAGTAAACTAATACATAGAAAAGTTAATGGCACACAGTTACATGCTAGTAGGTGGTAGAGCTAGAATTTGAATTTAAGCAATCCACCTCCATAGTTGGGGATTGCATTCACTATGCTATAAAACACATACTCACACATGCACACACATACACACACATAGATGCACAGACACACCATTCCATAGAGACATGTATTATCAAACATAGAACACATCCACCATTAACATTGGAGGAATATTTATTGTTTATCCAAATTCAAAAATTTATTTTCTTTTTTAAATTTTCTATCTTATGTGTTTAACATTTTACAGCAACACACGCTTCCTTCTGGTTCTCCCCTTGACAACACTCAATGCCCCTGGAGATCCTGCTGAACTGCCAATGCACCTGTACAGAGTTAGTGCCTCTTTTAGTAGAATAAACCCCCATTCCATGTGTTCCCACACCACTCTGACTTGACTAGTCCCCTTCCAACTTTTGTCAGGTTCATTTCATTGGCAGTTAGTTTAGATTCCACAACGGTGAGTTTCTCAAGCTCAAGGACAGTGTTTTACACACTGTTGTATACCCAGAGTCTTCCCTGTTCCTGAAATAGAGTAAGTGCTTGGTAAACGTTTGGTGAATGAATGAATGAGTAGCAAAATACGTTGTCTCCACTGGTCCTCCCAATAGCCCTGTGAGCTAAGTAGGACACCAAGCATAGTCTCCACTTCCCATAAAATAAAAATGAGATTCAGAGACGTAAAATATCTTCTCTAAGTACCTCCTCAACCCCCATCCCCAGTTATCAGAAAAAATAGATCAGGCTAGAAGCCCAAGTCTCTTAACTCTCAGTCCAGGGCCCTGTCTAGCTGTGGTTTAGCTTGTCCTACCCCACAGAGAAATATGTGAACACATGAGACCCTGCAGATGCCTGCAGGGTAGGAAGAGTGACTGAAAACTCCACAAGCAGAGGGGTGCTCCTTTGACTTGCAGCTGTAGCCCACCAAAGGGGGAAACCCAGGTAATGACCATAATACCAGCTTTGGGGATTCTGCCATTCATTCAAGCACTATCCACCCACTCACTTATTCATTCAACAAGAAAATTTTTGACTGTCAACTAGATTTCAGTTACTCTTTTATTTTTTTACTATATCAGGAAAATAGATGAAATCTTTGCTCTCACGGAGAGAATGATTTTGTAGGGAAGACGGAGAGTAACTATATATGCATAACAGATATTGTTGTCATTTTCTTATATCTACTCTTCTAAGCATTCCTGGGGATGCAAGGCCTTGAGTTCTCAAAACTGTTTTCCGGGCAGTCTTGCAGGGAGTCAGAGCTCCTGTAGGAGTCCACCAGTAAGAGGCATTTTTCACAGATCTGAAAAGGAAAAGAAAACTAAGAACCAATACCCACCTGTGGAAGCTGAGGCAGACCATTGAGCAGACAGCCAAGGTGGTATTTGCATCAGCTACCAGGTTAACGCCTGTGTAACCACAGTCTTGAGGTTTTGCTGGCAGCTGAGGCCATGGTTGTAGCTTCCTTGTAATTTCAGCTCTTCCAGATTTCCTGCTGTCATGTAAGGCTCTGTCTGATCTTTGTTCTCCCAGACTATCCAATGTTTTGTTATGCAAATGTTTCCTCTTTTAAAATTTTCCTTCTCAAAATACCTAGAGTGTTTTCTGATTTCCTGTTTGAACCCTGAATTATACTGTCAGGTAACAATAAATTCAGTGGAACAGGAAACAGAGTAAATGGGCAGAGAGTGAGTGGAGTGCTCTTTCAGAGATCGTGGAAGGCTTCTCTGAGGAGGTGCATTTGCAGTGAGAACTGAATGCTGAGGCCATGATGATATCTGAGGGAAGTGAGTTCCAGCCCTAGGGAATGGCAAGGACACAAGACAAATGCCAAGTACATAATTGCTGTCTTCACAGAAAGACCTCAAGGCCAATATGACTGTAGGAATGAGAGAAAAGGAATAGGAGGTAGGAAGTGATGTCCACAAGGGAGGCAGGGCTCAGTTCAGGGAGAAACCTGAGGGCCAAAGAGTTTGGATTTTTGTCATCAAAAGGTTTTGGGAAGGAGAGAGACATGATGAAATATGGTTGGAGTACTCCACCCCATGTCATCAGAGCCTGTACCAATTTATCACTTGCTCTCCAATATTAATATTTAATACATGTATAGAACTGTAAAGCTTACAGAGTGATTTCATATTATTGTCTCATTAGATCCTTACATTAACCCTGAAATGTCATTATTCTGGTTTTACAGACTTAGAATCTGAAACTCAGGGAATTGAACAGGGAAACTGAGATAAAACAGGTGGGAAGTGACAAAGCTAATGATTAAGTTCATGTCTTCTGATTCAAAGTCAAGAGTTCACTCTGCTAGACAGGTGGCCTTGTGACATAAGCAATAAGATGACCTCTCTTCACCATGGGAAATAATATTAATGCATATTTATAGATCATTTACACTTTATAAGGCACTTCAAAGTGATGGACCCATGACTTGGTAGAGGCAGAATGAATCCAGATTCCTAATAGTTAAGGTCCTGTTAAGTCCTTCAGCACTGCTTCTCAAAGGTTGTGCATTCAAAAAAATGGGACTCCATTCAAGATGAAGATTCCAATTCGATAGGACTGGAGTAGGTCTGAATTCTGCCTTTGTACCCAGGTCTCAGGTGGGGCCGATATTGCTGGCCCAGAAGCCACACTTTGAGTAGCCAGACTCTCCAGCACAATATCAATTTAACTGTTCACTCAAGAAATAGTTTTGAATCTACATTCCATGTTTGGGTCTATGAGAACAAGCATATGGTGACTTCTAAGGCCAATGGTATACACTAAAATGTTTGAAAAGAAAAGTGATTGATATCTATTAACATAAACCAGTTATGAACTGATTTCAAAGCCTTTTGCTTTTGCTTTCAAAATATCTAGATTTGGACTCTATTCAACATTTTTATAAGAAATGTTTCTGAGTTAAAATCCTAAATGTGTTTGCTCGGACTTGAACATTTCACTATGCTGAGGATTATGATTTTGTTAATTGAATACAGTCCATAAAAGAGTTAAATATTTTTATTTATTTAATCATTCAGGGAAATTTTTTTGGAATAATCAATTGGTTTTGAAAATTTGAAAAAAAAACATGTTATAACTGAAGAATAGTCTTATATTAGGAGTTATGTAATATTACTTTAATGGCTTTCAAGTATAAAATATGGCCACTTTACTGAATTAATGAATATATTTAATTGCAGGTTGCATACTGTGAACTATTGATCCAATAATTATTCAGGCAGACTATTAAAAAGAAATGATTCATTTTTTATTTCAACACTTTAAGCAATGCTTCTACATTATTTATAATTTGAGAGCTAAGAATAAAAGAATTTTTAGTACAAAACAATATTTTTAATGTAGGGTAAGCCTTTGTGGGAGTCCAAGGTAACATTATATAATCAAAAATTAACTAACTTTAAATTTCAGTAGGGGAAAAATGATACCCTTTTTCTTCAGTTAAATATTTTAATTGCAGGACTACGCACTGGGAGTTATGAACCTTTCCAATGTAACTGAAATATTTAATATGAAGTATAGAATATTTTAAGTACTCTGCAGATTTCTCAGAAAAGAATTGAAGAGGTATTCTTTTTTGTCTTTTTTTTTTTTTTTGCCTCCTAGAAAAGAATTTTCTCCTTAATTCAGTCGTTTTTCCTTTTATATTAAGAACAAAGGGGAAGAGAAGGGGTCCACAGTCATGGTGTAGAAAGATCCTGAAGTCATGGACACACTGAGTCTACACTTACATATAGAGTAGTTTTTCTTAAAGAACACGTGATGGTTGACTGAACAGCTACTGCACATATAAGAACCACATAGAAATGGGTAGGAAAGGCAGAGACATGGTATCCATGGGAACTCCACCCCCAATGCAGTAGGGAGTGATAATGCTTAATGGTCCAAAGCAGACTTACCCACTTTGGGATACAGTGATAAAACAGCAGTTTAAAGGACACATAGATTATATGGGAAGAAAATCCATTTACTAACCCTAGAGCTTCTGCCAAATGGGCAGGGAACTTCTGGAACCAACCACAGGATTGGAGACATCAGTGAGCACCATTGTTTGAGTCCCCCAAGAGACTGCCCCTGGCACACACCCACTCTAGCCTCAGCCACCCTGCAGAGTTAGCTTGGGTTCAGCACTCCCCAGCCTACCTGCCAAAGCCACCAACTGCAAGCAGTCTACACAGGGTATGCTCCCACACAGGCCACTTCTTCAAGACAAGGAAAGGTAGCTGTTTTGCCTAATTCATAGAAACAAAAAACAGAAGCCAAACAAAATGAGGAGACAGAGAAATATATTCCAAATGAAACAAAATAAGACTCCAGGGGAGAGAAAAAATAATAATAATGAAATGGAGATAAGTGATTTACCTGATAAAGAGTTCAAAGAAAATGTTTTAAGTATGCTCACTGAACTCAGGAGAAGAATGGAGGAACTCAGTGAGAACTTCAACAAGGCCTTAGAAAATATAAGAAATAACCAATCAGGACTGAAGAATACAACAACTGAAATAAAAAATACACTAGAGGGAATCAACAGCAGATTAGATAATACAGAAAAATGAGTAGGTGATTTGGAAGACAGAATAGTGGAAATCACCTAATCAGAAGAGCAAAAAGAACAAAGCCTTTTTTTTTTTAATGAGGAGATTTTAAGGTACCTCTGAGACAACATCAAGCATGCTAACATTCATATTTTAGGGGTCCCAGAAGGTGAAGAGAGAAAGGGACAGAAAACTTATTTGAAAAAATTATGGCTGAAAACTTTCCTGACCTGGGGGAGGAAACAGACATCCAGGAACAGCAATCACAGAGAGTCTCAAACAAGGTGAGCCTAAAGAGATCTACACCCTGATATATTATATTTAAAATGGAAAGGGTTAAAAATAAAGGGAGAATCTTAAAATCAGCAAGAGAAAAACAACTAGCCACACACAAAGAAAATTTTGTAAGATTCTCAGCTGATTTTGCAGCACAAATTTTACAGGCCAGAAAGAAATTTAAAAAAAAAATTTACAACCTAGAATACTTTATTTGGCTTGGTTATCATTCAGAATTGGGGAGCAGTAGTTTCCCAGATAAGGAAAAACTAAAGAGTTTATCACCATTAAACCAGACTTACTGGAAATGTGCAAGGGTCTTTTAAAGTGGAAAGAAAAGGCCACAACAAGAAATAACAAAATATATGAAAGGAAAACTCTCAGTGGTAAAGACTGATGTATAGTAAAGGCAGTGGATTAGCCACTTAAAAAGCTAGTATGATGGTTAAAAGACAAAAGTGTAAAATCAACAATAACTACAGTAGGTTGTTAAGGGATACACAAAATAAAAAGATGTAAAATATGACAAAAAAAAATAAAATGCTGGGGGTGGGTAGAGTGGTAAAAATGTAGAGTTTGAGAACCAACCAGTGGCCTAGAGTGAAGGAAAGGGAGTAGGGTGGAAAAAAGACACTGGTAACATATATTTGGGAAGTAGAACCAACAGGGGATGGCTACTGAGTAGAGCTTATTTAGATTCTGCTTAGGTTAAAAGGGTTTAGTATGATTTCATTTTGTCTTCAAAACACTTTTTCCCTTAAGTATGAAAGTTTTTATAATCTTTCTGCTAAAAGCATAGGTCTTGCTTGGAAAAATCTAACATTTTCTCTCAGGCAATTTAGCAATTCATATACTTACTTTAATTAACAATTGTGTCTAAACAAAACCTATTGCATAAAAGAGATTTTAATGAAACACAAGAATTAGCTGGAAAAATTAAGGGTGGTAATATGGAGTAAGAATGATGGGAATGATGATTTCCTAAACAAATAAACAAAATTACTTCCAACATTTACTGTAAACCACCCATGAAATATCTGGCACTCTAAATGGAAGGGAAATGTCCTTGCTGCTTTATAAAATACTATATTTCATGTTAGAGAATGAACTTTAATTAGACAATCACTGTGTCAAATTAGTAATAAATGTTTTAAAACAAACTGAGATAACAAAACAATGGAAACACTGCCACTAATGGAAAATCCGCTATAAATTGCAAAGAATTTACATTTTCCATTAGCACACAGTCAAAAGCATAGAAATGACAAAAGGTTACACACAGTTTGGATGTTCTTTAACATGGTTGAAATTATCACAAATAAATGGTGTGTGTAACACCTAAAATTTCTGGAGCTTAAAAGTTCCAGAATTTTTAAGGGTAGAGTGTTTCTCGTGAGACATGCTGAGGAGGTGAAGCAAGAGTGTCAGAGGACCCCAGCCCGCCGAGGCCCCGAGGCTGGGGTTGGGAGACCAGGGGTCGGGCCGGACGCCACACCCCCTGTCTTCCAACACCACCGACAGGTGGGGAGGAGAGGCGAGGGCCCCAGGCAGAATAAGAAGTGTGGCCCAGTTCGCCATGAACGTCCATCCATCGTCTGGCGTGGCCTAGGCCCAGACCCGGCGAGCCAGATGTCACCACACCCAATGATCGACATCAAAGATAGAGAGGTTTTTGTCACGTATGGTGCAACTGAAGGTAAGAAAGAAGCTCAAAGGGAGAAGACGACTTCAGGAAAAGCCAGTAAAGAGTGCTGAGAAGAGAAGACTGAGGCACAGAGGTGGAATCCTTCACCTTCCGTCACACAGCTGCTGTGTGTCTGACAGGGTCTTGGTGCTCCAGCCAGGTGTCAAGCCTGAGCCTCTGAGTTGGGAGAGCTGAGTTCAGGACATTGGTCCACGACAGACCTCCCAGCTCCATGTAATATCAAATGGCGAAAGTTCTCCCAGAGATCTCCATCTCAATGCTAAGACTCAGCTCCACTCAACGAACAGCAAGCTACAGTGCTGGACACCCTATGCCAAACAACTAGCAAGACAGGAACAAAACCCCACCATTAGCAGAGAGCCTGTATAAAATCATAATAAGGTCACAGACACCCCAAAACACAACACCGGATGCGGTCCTGCCCACCTCCACCAGAACACAGGCAACAGTCCCCTTGACCAGGAAGCCTACACAACCAACTGAACCCACATTAGCCACTGGGACCAGACAACAAAAACAATGGGAACCACGAACCTGCAGCCTGCGAAAAGGAGACCACACGCATAGTAAGTTAAGCAACATGAGAAGACAGAGAAACACACAGCAGATGAAGGAGCAAGGTAAAAACCCACCAGACCAAACAAATGAAGAGGAAATAGGCAGTCTACCTGAAAAAGAATTCAAAGGAATGAAAGCAAAGATGATGCAAAATTATGGAAAAAGAAAGGAGAAAATAAAAGAAACATTTAACAAGGACCCAGAAGAACTAAAGAGCAAACAAACACTGATGAATAGCAGAAAAAATGAAATTAAAAATTCTCTAGAAGGAATCAATAGCATAATAACAGCGGTACAAGACTGAATAAGTGACCTGGAAGATAAAATAGTGGAAATAACTACCACAGGACAGAATAAAGAAAAAGAATGAAAAGAATTGAGGAACAGTCTCAGAGACCTCTGGGACAACATTAAACGCACCAACATTCGAATTATATGGGTCCCAGAAGAAGAAGAGAGAAAAAAGGGACTGAGAAAATATTTGAGGAGATTATAGTAGAAAACTTCCCTAATATGGGAAAGGAAATAATCAAGTCCAGGAAGTGCAGAGAGCCCCATACAGGATAAATCCAAGGAGAAACACACCAAGACACATATCAATCAAACTATCAAAAATTAAATACAAAGAAAAAATATTAAAAGTGGCAAGGAAAAAGCAACAAATAACATAAAAGGGAATCCCCATAAGGTTAACAGCTGATCTTTCAGCAGAAACTCTGCAAGCCAGAAGGGAGTGGCAGGACATATTAAAAGTGATGAAAGGGAAAAACTTACAGCCAAGATTACTCAACCAACAAGGATCTCATTCAGATTCAACAGAGAAATTAAAACCTTTACAGACAAGCAAAAGCTAAAAGAATTCAGCACCAATGAACCAGCTTTACAACAAATGCTAAAGGAACTTCTCTAGTCAGGAAACACAAGAGAAGGAAAAGACCTACAATAACAGACCCAAAACAATTCAGAAAATGGTAATAGGAACATACACATCAATAATTACCTTAAATGTAAATGGATTAAATGCTCAAACCAAGACATAGACTGGCTGAATGGATAAAAAAACAAGACATATATATATATATATATATATATATATATATATATGCTGTCTACGAGAGACCCACTTCAGACCTAAGGACACATACAGACTTAAAGTGAGGGGACGGAAAAAGACATTCCATGCAAATGGAAAGCAAAAGAAAGCTGGAGTAGCAATTCTTCATATCAGACAAAATGGACTTTAAAATAATGACTATTACAGGAGACAAAAAGGACACTACATAATGATCAAGGGATCAATCCAAGAAGAAGTTATAAAAATTATAAATATTTATGCACCCAACATAGGAGCACCTCAATACATAAGGCAAATGCTAACAGCCTTAAAAGGGGAAATCAAGAGTAACACAATCATAGTAGGGGACTTTAACGCCCACTTTTACCAATGGAGAGATCATCCAAAATAAAGACAAATAAGGAAACACAAGCTTTAAATGATACATTAAATAAGATGGACTTAATTGATATTTACAGGACACTCCATCCAAAAAAAACAAAATACACTTTCTTCTCAAGTGTTCATGGAACATTCTCCAGGATAGATCATATCTTGGGTAAAAAATGAAGCCTTGGTAAATTTAAGAAAATTGAAATCATATCAGATATCTTTTCCAACCACAATGTTATGACACTAGATATTGATTAAAGGAAAAAAATCTGTAAAAAATACAAACACATGGTGGTTAAAAATACACTACTAAATAACCAAGAGATCACTGAAGAAGTCAAAGAGGAAATCAAAAAAAAAACCCTAGAAACAAATAACAGTGAAAATATGATGATGCAAAACTTATGGGATGCAGCAAAAGCAGTTCTAAGAGGGAAGTTTATAACAATACAATCATACCTCAAGAAAAAAGAAACATCTCAAATAAATAACCTAACCTTAAACCTAAAGCAATTAGAGAAAGAAGAACAAAAAAACCCCCAAAGTTAACATAAGGAAAGAAATCATAAAGATCAGATCAGAAATAAATGAAAAAGAAATGAAGGAAACAAGAGCAAAGATCAATAAAACTAAAAGATGGTTCTTTGAGAAGATAAACAAAATTGATAAACCATGAACCAGACTCAAGAGAAAAAGGGAGAACACTCAAATCAATAGAATTAGAAATGAAAAAGGAGAAGAAACAACTGACACGGCAGGAATAAAAAGGATCATGAGATTGCTACAAGCAACTATATGCCATTAAAATGGACAACCTGGAAGAAATGGACAAATTCTTAGAAAAGCACAACCTTCCAAGACAGAACCAGGAAGAAATAGAAAATATAAACAGACCAATCACAAGCACTGAAATTGAAACTATGATTAAAAATTCTCCAACAAACAAAAGCCCAGGACCAGATGGCTTCACAGGCGAATTCTATCAAACATTTAGAGAAGAACTAACACCTATCCTTCTCAATTTCTTCCACAATATAGCAGAGGGAGGAACACTCCCAAACTCATTCTACGAGGCCACTATCACCTTGATACCACAACCAGACAAAGATGGCGCAAAAGAGAAAATTACAGGCCGATATCACTGATGAACATAGACGTAAAAATCCTCAACAAAATACTAGCAAAAAAAATCCAACAGCACATTAAAAGGATCATAAACCATGATCAAGTGTGGCTTATCCCAGGAATAAAAGGATTCTTCAATATATGCAAATCATTCGATATGATATGCCATGTTAACAAATTGAAGGAGGAAAACCATATGATCATCTCAATAGATGAAGAAAAAGCTTTCAACAAAATTCAACACCCATTAATGATAAAAGCTCGGCAGAAAGTTCACATAGAGGGAACTTACCTCAACATAATATAAGTCATATATGACAAACTCACAGCCAACATCGTTCTCAATGGTGAAAAACTGAAACCATTTCCTCTAAGATCAGGAATCAGACAAGGTTGTCCACTCTCACCAATATTATTCAACATAGTTTTGGAAGTTTTAGCCACAGCAATCAGAGAAGAAAAAGAAATAAAAGGAATCCAAATCAGAAAAGAAGAAGTAAAGCTATCAGTGTTGGCAGATGACATGATACTATACATAGAAAATCCTAAAGATGCTACCAGAAAACTACTAGAGCTAATCACTGAATTTGGTAAAAAATGACTATACTACCCAAAGCAATCTACAGATTCAATGCAATCCCTATCAAACTACCACTGGCATTTTTCACAGAACTAGAACAAAAAATTTCACAAATTGTATGGAAACACAAAAGACCCTGAATTGCCAAAGCAATCTTGAGAAAGAAAAACGGAGCTGGAGGAATCAGGGTCCCGGACTTCAGACTGTACTACAAAGCTACAGTAATCAAGGCAGTATATTACTGGCACAAAAACAGAAATATAGATCAATGGAACAGGATAGAAAGCCCAGAGATAAGCCCACGCATATATGGTCACCTTATCTTTGATAAAGGAGAAAAGAATACACAATGAAGAAAGGCCCACCTCTTCAATAAGTGGTGCAGGGAAAGTTGGCCAGCCACATGTAAAAGAATGAAATTAGAACACTGCCTAACACCATACACAAAAATAAACTCAAAATGGATTAGAGACCCAAATGTAAGGCCAGACACTTTAAAACTCTTAGAGGAAACCATAGGCAGAATACTCTATGACATAAATCACAGCAAGATCCTTTTTGACACACCTCCTAGAGAAATGGAAAGAAAAGCAAACATAAACAAATGGGACCTAATGAAACTTGAAAGTTTTTGCACAGCAAAGGAAACCATAAACAAGACGAAAAGACAACCCTCAGAATGGGAGAATATATTTGCAAATGAAGCAACTGACAAAGGATTAATCTCCAAAATATACAAGCAGCTCATGCAGCTCAATATCAAAAAAACAATAACCCAATCCAAAAATGGGCAGAAGACCTAAATAGACATTTCTCCAAAGAAGATATGCAGATTGCCAACAAACACATGAAAGGATGCTCAACATCACTAATCATTAGAGAAATGCAAATCAAAACTACAATGATGTATCACCTCACACCAGTCAGAATGGCCATCATCAAAAAATCTACAAACAATAAATGCTGGAGAGGGTGTGGAGAAAAGGGAACACTCTTGCACTGCTGGTGAGAATGTAAATTGATACAGCCACTATGGAGACCAGTATGGAGGTTCCTTAAAAAACTAAAAATAGAACTACCATACGACCCAGCAATCCCACTGCTGGACATATACTCTGAGAAGACCATATTTCAAAAAGAGTCATGTACCACAATGTTTCTTGCAGCTCTATTTACAATAGCCAGGACATGGAAGCAACCTAAGTGTCCATCAACAGATGAATGGATAACAAAGTTGTGGCACGTATATAAAATGGAATATTACTCAGACATAAAAAGAAACGAAATTGAGTTATTTGTAGTGAGGATGGACCTAGAGACTCTCATGCAGAGTGAAGTAAGTCAGAAAGAGAAAAACAAATACCATATATGAACACATATTTATGGAATCTAAAAAAAAAAATGATTCTGCAGTATCTAGAGATAAAGGAATAAAGACACAGACATAGAGAATGGACTTGAGGATAAGGGGAGAGGGAAGTATACGTTAGGAAAAAGTGAGAGAGTGGCATGGACATATATACACTACCAAATGTAAAATAGATAGCTAGTGGGAAGCAGTGCATAGCACAGGGAGATCAGCTCAGTGCTTTGTGTCCACCTAGAAGGGTGGGATAGGGAGGGTGGGAGGGAGGTGCAAGAGGGAGGAGATATGGGGATATATGTATATGTATAGCTGATTCACTTTGTTATACAGCCGCAACTAACACAACATTGTAAAGCAATTATACTCCAGTAAAGACGTTAACATGGTATGATGAGTCCCTGTACTTTACTTTTCAGCTTAACAATGTTGGGTAAACTGCTTACCTTAAGCCTGTGTCATCTTATATGTGAAACGGAAATAATGACCACTGTTCTGGCAGCACAAGTGTCTTTATGTGACACGTGGGATGGTGATGTGACTCCATTGAAAGACCCCGGACTTGGATGTCCATGAATTTCAACTCCAGAATTCTAACTGTGTGCCCTGGGACAACAAAATTTGTGTTTCTGAATATCAGTTTTCTAACTTGCAAAATAAAGATAAAATGCCTCTCTCAAAATGGTTGTGAGAATTGTATGAAGTGATGCAAGTATAAATTTTGACACGTAGGAGGTGTTTAATAATAGCAATTAACACCATTACTAATGGACACAAAGATATTTTGTATACTCAGTAGACATTAGGGGCCATCTTATTTATTTTTACTTGCCACATTGGTGTCTTTAGACACTTTATTTGATAAAATAAACACAACCATAAAAAGACCAAACATTCTCTCTTCTTATGACATGGATTCTGGGTGAATAAGTAATGTCTGTATAAGTCTGCGGTGGTTGATTAAAGATGGCCACACATTTTTCACCACTCTTTTAACCAAAAGTTAAGGCCTATTTCCCTCCCCTTGAACCTGGGTTGACCTGTGGCTGTTTTGACCAATAGAGCACAGGGAAAGTGATGCTTTACATGTTCCATGTTCTGAATCTAGCCTTTGGGAGGATTGGAAGCTTCTGCCTTGCCCTGAAAGCCCTGAGTCCCCCAACTCCCATGCTAGAGAGAGCATGTGGAAGAGCTCTAAAGGGAGGGGGAGATGGCACAGCTAAGTCCGACCTCCAACTCCCCTTCTAAGGCACAGGCATGAGAGTGAAGCCACCACTTAAAAATCACAGAATGACCCATGATACCACATGAAGCAGAAGAATTGCCCAGCTGAATCCTGCTTGAGTTCTTGACCCACAAAAGCATGAGATGTAAGAAAAAGTTTGTTCTTTTAGGTCACTAAGCTTTGGATAGCTTGCTGTACAGCAATAGATAACTAAAATGTCTGTGTCCTCAGGCACCTGCTTCCCCCAGGGATTCCCTTTGCCTCCCTTGTTCAAGACAAGTAGATGACTCTTTGCCTGTCATGCTGAAGAATGGAGATGTTAACTTGTGAGCAACGATGACCATCCTCTTGCTTTTCTGGAATTTTCCAGACTCTTTATTACTATTCTTTCTTGGTACATGCTATTTTCACTGCCTGGGAAATGAATTTCTTTTCTCTCCTCAAGGTCCATCCTGAATATTAGCTTTATTATTATATCATTATGATTTTATTTTTGAATTTGCTTTCTAGGGAAAAATGAAATTGGGTGTATCCTAGGATCAAGTGAGAAATGCAAACTCTCTCTGCATTTAATGACTCAGTCTGAACCACTTCACTAAGAGATTTGATCAAACACTAACATGGATTCTAGCAGCTTAAACCTGTGTCCCCAGGATGCCCCCAGACTCCTTAAAATGCCTGCCTAAGAAAGCTCAGCAGTGCCAGGAGAACTAACTGTTCATTCCAGCCAAAATTTGATGATAGGATTGTAAACCCCTGAACCTCCTTTAGAGCAGCTAAGGTGGCAGTGATAAATCATTTATCTGCCCTTTTGGATATGAATCTTCTGTCAACCTGAACTGTCTCCTCAAGGACCTGGGAGCATACTCTCTGAAATGCAGACAATCAAGGAGATAATTCTACCCCCCAGTCCTCTGGGAGGGTAAGGGCCTAGCTTGATGGGAGCCTTGCTCCAAATTGCACAACTGCCTCCTGTCATCAAGAAGTTTGTTTCCCCTCCATCCAGATAAGTTCTGATTAGCAAACACAGATGATGTGGTCACATGAACCAAACCGCCTTCAACACCCTTGAGCACCTTTCCTTTAATACACCCTACCATTTAAAAAGTTTCCTGCTTTTTATTTAGGCAAAGTCGAGCTCAGTTTACACTGGACCTTCTTCCCTGTTGTAGAAAGTGTACAAGGTAAATCCTTCTTTAGTGTCTAGCTTTGTTTCTCTTTGATGTAACAGTTCATGAGGGAGAGAAAGAGAAAGAAGAGAGGGAAAGGTAAAAAAGAGGTGTTTCTTATAAGTGGTTCTATGGATGAGTGGTGAAACAAAATAAAATGAAATTTTCAGAGTTGATTGGTCAAGACTTGGAGGGCCTTATATGCCATGAGGAGGAGTGTGGACTTTATAATGCAAAGAAGAGAGATACATGTTATAAACTGAAGAGGTCCTTAGTGCTTATAGAAGTCCTAGAACTCAGGGATATATTTTAATCTTTTGTCTGCTGTCCTTACCTTTTCTCTGATATTCTTATTTATCACTACTTTTCTTCTCTATCATCATTTAGAATTTTTACAGGAAGGATCCTTATATTTTTTTTTTCAGTATATATTACCTGGTGTGAACTTCAACAAATTCAAGTCTATATGCATGTTGAATGACTTTTGGTTGTATACTTGTCTACAGTCAAAATTTCACCAACCTAATTTGACTCTGATGATCTGCTGCTTCAGAACTGATGTCAGGTCTTCAGGTAAAAGAGTCTCTGCTGACCTAACACCAAACATTTTTTAATGAAAACAAAACACATAGTGCCAGATAGAAATCTGCAGCAGGACATCTAGAATCCTTATTCATGATGACTTGGAAAGATTTCTATAGATAATATGAGAGGCTTGTTTTCATTCTATTCTTTTGTTAGTTCATTCGTTCAGCAAATAATTTCTGAAGACTGTATTTCCAGGCAATAAACTAGAAAATTAATCCTGAAAAAGGTACAGTTATACTCTTAAAGGACACCACAAGCTAGATAGAGACAGGCAGACACACATAGACAATTTTAATGCAACTTACTATTTGGTTCACTTAAGTAGTACTAGACTTGTCAGACCATAAAATTGATTGAAGAGCTTATAAACATTAAGGTTTATAGGTGCCTCCATTGGAAGTTTTAATTGCACTGACTTGGATCTGGTCCGGGAATCTGTTTTTCAAACGTTCCTAAGTGTGTGTGTGTGTGTGTGTGTGTGTGTGTGTGTTTGTTTTAAGATTGGCAGGTTTTGGCAATATTGTATTGAAGGTTAGCACCAGGTGTTATGGGAATGATGAGGGATACCCTGGATCCAGGGAATGGCAAAAAGGGAGGAACAATATGAATGGGAGTTTTCAGGATGTATAGGAGTTCACCAAGCAAATCAGGTGAAGGTGAGTCTTTTTCAAGCAGAGTGAACATTGTGTTCCAAATTACAGAGGCATAATCGTAGCCAGTACATTGAGAAAAATAAGCAACTGGATATTAATGAAATTAATATGAAAATGCAGAAAAGTCCAAGACTGAGGCACAAAAATATAAGAAGAGGATTGTCAACAAAGGGCCTTTTAAGATTTCATGTGGAATTTTGAAACTATCTATTGAATGGCTTTCAACACAGGTTGACCATGTAGCAAAATGGAATTCAAACTAAAAATGAGGTGACCATAGCCTCTACACTATTTAAGAGGCTCTTAAAATAGTCCTGGAGATCTCTGGTGAGGGAATATTTTACATATATTATGGGAAAACTATGGGGTTTTCAATCAACCCCATCTGGTCCCTTTTCTCCTCCTCAATATACATACTTAACTACCATGACTCACTTTTTTATCAGTGAAATAGGGATAATCATAACTGCCTTTCAAGATTCTATGAAAATTAATCAGTAAAAAGCAGATAAATAAGCCACATGTAAATCTGGTAGTGACATGACTCAGGACAGAGAGATATAGGAACCTTCAGAAGGCTGATGTATACATTATCTGATTTAATTTCCACATGATTCCAGAATGCTGATTGCTATATTCATTGTAGAAATGGTAAAAGCTGAGAGTCAGAGAAGCTACTCTATTTTGTCTAATAACACAGAACTAAGCCAAATAGCTAGTCAAGATTGAAACCCAGGTCTGAACTTCAAAGCTGCATCTTCTCCTGGCCCACTTTACTTCTCCTGGTCCACTTTACTTCTCCCAAACTTGGCTCAAGAAGAATTTGCCTGAGTCATAGAAGGGGTTCACTATATGTTCTTTCTCATTGTCATCTCTGCTTCACACTTTCCACATCTGGGTGCAGGCAGACAATGTACTTCTGGTTTATATCAAACCACTGTTTCTCAACTGACAATGGTGTTCTCCTTCATAATTGACTCAATGCTCCTGAAGTATCAAGCTATGATTCACTTCAACAAGCTTTTTTTTGGCAAATATCATGTTAAACAAATACAGCGCAGTAGACAGTTACAAACCATGATGCACAATGCTGTAGAAATAAAAATAAGAACAGCTTGGTCCCTGCTTTCAATGGAAGGACACATTATTCTGAGGGGTAAAGAAGGGTATCTCAGAAGATCTGGGTTCAATATTTCATGTCTACCACTTACCAGCTATGTGAAAGTAGCTCAAACACCATGAGTCTCAGCTTCCCATTCTATAAAATGGAGATAATTACTGTATCTATCTTCTAGCTTACTGTGATTAAATTGGGTAATACCTATATGTGTAAAATGCTTAGCACCTAGTGCATTGTCCATAATAGATTTTAGCCATTGTCATCATCATCATTACCATTTTATTACTGTTATTGTTATTATTATTAGAGGTTTTAATATGGTATGAGACATGGAAATTACTAACTACTACCCAGGATGAATTGAGTTAGTTAGAACAGAGGCAATAAGAATGTATAATTCTGACCAAGAGATAGAGAAAGAAGCTTGAGAGAAGACTTATTCTTAGGGTGAAAAGTGCCCTGGGTTGAGAGTAAGCTGATCGAATTTGAGTCCTGAGTCTGCAATTGCCTGACTGGTTGACTTAGCTACAGTCCTTTCAGCTCTTGTGAACCTTATTTATTTTTTTTTCTTGGTGAAAGGGAGTTTGTATACCCACCACGTGCTGCTCTTTGTGATGTTGTGAGGCTTACCCAAGACAGCATCTGTTGAATTGTTGGGCTCCCTATTCACTCCCCTGGACACTTCTGGAGGCAGAACCCCATAGGCCAGCTCCCATCAACTCTGATTTTCCCAGATTTTCCACAGGCACACAGTTCCATGCCCACTGTCCGTCTGCAGAGATCCAGAATTTCCTCCTCACCATTTCTCATTTCTCCAAAGAGCCCAATGAGCCTCTAGTCTTTCACACTAGATTCACCTGACCAGGTGTGCACTTTAACGCTCACCAAGGTTTGATCAAAGGGTCTCATCATCAAAGCCCTCATCTCTGTGTTCACTGGGATCCTGCTGTCCTGCTCCTCTATTGTTTTATCTGAAATTGTCCCTTTAGGTGTAAACACAGTCTGGCTTTCTCCGTGTTTTTCCATATTTATGTTCGGTTTGCATATACCCTGGTATGTCCTACTTCTGCACACTCAAGTCAATATTCCTATAGACCCTAACTCAAGTTCCAAGTCCTCTTTTTAGCATTTATAACATCCATTCAAATCACTCAGAAAGATGCATCTGGCAATAAATAGACCTTCTAAGATATCAGAACATCCCCCATCCTACCGAATCGAAGTGGAATGCTGGTGTCATCAAAAATAAGTGTAATGGCAAATGGCATCCTTGAGCTGCGATGCTCCTTATAATCTAAATTCTCTGATATTCTGGCTAGGATGCTAAACAGAGTTAATTTACTCATCCTCGTGAACCGAGGGAAATGTGTGCACAGCAGTCAGTGTATAGGAAACAATGCAAAAAAAAAAAAAAAAGGCCAAACAGAAGCTCAGTGGCAAGTCCTTTCACCTTGGTATTTTTTAGATAGTTTCCTTTGAAGCATCTGAAATAATTACCAGAAATGACCATGCATAGGACATATAGCGCCAAGAACATTATGGGCCCTGAACAAAGAATTTAAGATCATGACAATG
This sequence comes from Balaenoptera musculus, assembly GCF_009873245.2. Classification (NCBI taxonomy): domain Eukaryota; kingdom Metazoa; phylum Chordata; class Mammalia; order Artiodactyla; family Balaenopteridae; genus Balaenoptera; species Balaenoptera musculus. The sequence goes on from NC_045789.1 coordinate 100,652,412, forward strand.
ACGATGATCATCATCATAGCATATAGATCTTGGCATTCTGGCTTCTCAGACAGCCATATCCAATTTGAAATGCCTTTACTAAGTCATGTTGCAATATATTGTTTTGCTTTTATGGAAACGCCTAGCAAGTTCCATGATCAGCTAAAAGTTGGATAGTCATATGAAGCAGATCAGGCAAGATAGCCGAGCACACTTAGTCTAGAAATATTGATAATATTCATTTGGTACAGGCATGTAGTTCCTTAAATCTGAGTTTGCCACATATGACTGGCTACTCAACAGTGATCATTGATCAGGGCTTATTTTGGTTTTGTTTTATTTTGTTTTGTTTTGTTTTGTTTTTGTACAATTGTCTGAACCAAATTGGTTTAATTCATATTTATAGAGCACTCCACCAAACAACAGCAGCACTCACATTCTTTTCAAGTACACACAGAACATCAATCAAAACAGACTGTATGTACAACCATAGAACAAGTCTCAATAAAGTTAAAAGGACTGAATATATATTGGACATGTTCTCTGACCACAAATAAACTAAATTAAAAATAGTAACCAAGATATCTACAAAATTCTCAAAAATTGTATTACATTAAAAAACATATGTGTAAATAACCCTCAAGTCATAAAAGTAGTAATAAGGGAAATAAACTATTTTGAACTGAATAAAAATGAAAATGCAATATCACAATTTGTGGGATGTAGTGAAGACATGCTTAGAGGGAAATTATAGCTTTAAATGCTCATATTAAAAAAGAAGACAAGTCATTTCTCTTAAACGAGCTTCCAAATTTCATAACTGCAGTTTCCTTATATTCTGCTAGATGATGATGTTGAAGGAGTTACTGCCAGTTTTCAAATGTATTATGGTGGGTATGTATTTCGTTTACTTTTGTGAATAATAGAGGGAGACAAGAAGCAAAGAAGTATGTACTAAGTGCCTACTGAGTAACAAATCGCGCACTTAAATGAAACACATTTATTTCTTTTTATTTTCCTTTTGAGATTCAGTGAGGTTTTGCAGAGTCACAGAGCTAATGAGTGATGGAGAATTTCAGACTTGGGTCTGCGTGACTTCACAGCTCACGCTTCCACTCGACAGCAGGATGCCTGAGCTCCTGATAGCTGTTCAACCTGTGGTCCACCATGGATCCTAAATTTCCTCTTGAGTAAGCTTTAATCTGTTCGTTTATCTTCCATTATGATAGATTATTTCTTAATAAGTGGAGTCTCCTGAAGTTTATCCATTGTCAATTTATGAAGGATACAGCGACTGTCTCTGTCTTTGTCACTGTGCTGCCTTTTAGGTTACAAAGTCTTCTGGGGCAGCACTCATATTTACTGCATTACACTCCTCCAGGTTTGACATGCACTGAACAATCACAACAGGCTTTTGTCACTTGGATTTTTTTTTTAATTAGTCATCCATTTTATACACATCAGTGTAAACATGTCAATCCCAATCTCACAATTCATCACACCACCACCACAACCCCCTGCCACTTTCCCCCCTTGGTGTCTATACGTTTTTTCTCTACTTCTGTGTCTCAATTTCTGCTCCGCAAACCAGTTCATCTGTACCATTTTCTAGGTTCCACATATATGCGTTAATATACGATATTTGTTTTTCTCTTTCTGACTTACTTCACTCTGTATGACAGTCTCTAGATGCATCCACATCTCTACAAATGACCCAGTTTCGTTCCTTTATATGGCTGAGTAATATTCCATTGTATATATGTACCACATCTTCTTTATCTATTCCTCTGTCAATGGGCATTTAGGTTGCTTCCATGACCTGGCTATTGTAAATAGTGCTGCAATGACATTGGGGTGCATGTGTCTTTTTGGACTATGGTTTTCTCTGGGTATATGCCCAGTAGTGGGATTGCTGGGTCATATGGTAATTCTATTTTTAGTTCTTTAAGGAACAACCATGCTGTTCTCCATAGTGGCTGTATCAATTTACATTTCCACCAACAGTGCAAGAGGGTTCCCTTTCCTCCACACCCTCTCCAGCATTTGTTGTTTGTAGATTTTCTGATAATGGCCATTCTGACAGGTGTGACGTGATACCTTATTGTAGGTTTGATTTACATTTCTCTCATAATTAGTGATGTTGAGAAGATTTTCATGTGCATCTTGGCCATCTGTATGTCTTCCTTGGAGAAATGTCTACTTAGGTCTTCTGCCCATTTTTGGATTGCGTTGTTTGTTTTTTTAATATTGAACTGCATGAGCTGTTTATACATTTTGGAGATTAATCCTTTCTCCGTTGATTCATTTGCAAATATTTTCTCCCATTCTGAGGGTTGTCTTTTCCTTTCTTTATGATTTCCTTTGCTGTACAAAAGCTTTTAAATTTCATTAGGTCCCATTTGTTTATCTTTGTTTTTATTTCCATTACTCTAGGAAGTGGATCAAAAAATATCTTGCTGTGATTTATGTCAAAGAGTGTTCTTCCTACGTTTTCCTCTAAGAGTTTTATAGTGTCGAGTCTTACCTTTAGGTCTCTAATTCATTTGAGTTTATTTTTGTGTATGGTGTTAGAGAGTGTTCTAATTTCATTCTTTTACATGTAGCTGTCCAGTTTTCCCAGCACCACTTATTAAAGAGACTGTCTTTTCTCCATTGTATATCCCTGCCTCCTTTGTCATAGATTAGTTGACCATAGGTGTGCGGGTTTATCTCTGGGCTTTCTATCCTGTTGCATTGATCTATATTTCTGTTTCTGTGTCACTACCATATTGTCTTGATTACTGTAGGTTTGTAATATAGTCTGAAGTGAGGGAGTCTGATCTCTCCAGCTCCTTTTTTTTTCCCTCAAGACTGCTTTGGCTATTCTGGGTCTTTTGTGTCTCCATACAAATTTTAAGATTTTTTGTTCCACTTCTGTAAAAAAAGCCATTGGTAATTTGATAGGGATTGCATTGAATCTGTAGATTGTTTTGGGTAGTATAGTCATTTTCACAATATTGATTCTTCCAATCCAAGAACACGGTAAATCTCTCCATCTGTTGGTATCATCTTTAATTTCTTACATCAGTGTCTTATAGTTTTCTGCATAAAGGTCTTTTGTCTCCCTAGGTAGGTTTAATCCTAGGTATTTTATTCTTTATGTTGCAATGCTAAATGGGAGTGTTAATTTAATTTCTTAATTCTTACTTTCTCTTTCAGATTTTTCATCATTAGTGTATAGGAAGGCAAGAGATTTCTGTGTATTAATTTTGTATCCTGCAACTTTACCAGATTCATTGATTAGCTCTAGTAGTTTTCTGGTGGCATCTTTAGGATTCTCTATGTACAGTATCATGTCATCTGCAAACACTGACAGTTTTACCTCTTCTTTTCCAATTTGTATTCCTCTTATTTCTTTTTCTTCTCTCGTTGCTGTGGCTAGGACTTCCAAAGCTATGTCAAATAACAGTGGCGAGAGTGGACATCCTTGTCTTGTTCCTGATCTTAGAGGAAATGCTTTCAGTTTTTCACCATTGAGAATGATGTTTGCCATAGGTTTTTCGTATATGGCCTTTATTATGTTCAGGTAGCTTCCCTCTATGCCCACTTTCTGGAGAGTTTTTATCATAAGTGGGTGTTGAATTTTGTCAAAAGCTTTTTCTGCATCTATTGAGATGACCATATGGTATTTATTCTTCAATTTGTTAATGTGGTGTATCACATTGATTGATTTGCGTATATTAAAGAATGCTTGCATCTCTTGGATAAATCCCACTTAATCATGGTGCATGATCCTTTTAATGTGTTGTTGGATTCTGTTTGCTAGTATTTTGTTGAGGAATTTTGCATCTGTATTCATCAGTGATATTGGTCTGTAATTTTCTTTTTTTGTAGTATCTTTGTCTGGTTTTGGTATCAGGGTGATGGTGCCTTCATACACTGAGTTTGGGAGTGTTCCTTCCTCTGCAATTTTTTGGAAGAGTTTGAGAAGGATGGGTGTTAACTCTTCTCTAAATGTTTGATAGAATTCACCTGTGAAGCCATCTGGTGCTGGACTCTTGTTTGTTGGAAGACATTTAATCACAGCTTCAAATTCATTACTTGTGATTGGTCTGTTCATATTTCCTATTTCTTCCTGGTTCAGTCTTGGAAAGTTATACCTTTCTAAGAATGTGTCCATTTCTTCCAGGTTGTCCATTTTATTGGCATAGAGTTGCTTGTAGTAGTCTCGTAGGATGCTTTGTATTTCTGCGGTGTCTGTTGTAACTTCTCCGTTTTCATTTCTAATTTTATTGATTTGAGTCCTCTCCCTCTTTTTCTTGATGAGTCTGGCTAACGTTTTATCAATTTTGTTTATCTTCTCAAAGAACCAGCTTTTAGTTTTATTGATCTTTGCTATTGTTTTCTTTGTTTCTATTTCATTTAGTTATGCTCTGATCTTTATGATTTGTTTCCTTCTGCTAACTTTAGGTTTTTCTTGCTCTTTTCTCTAGTTCCTTTAGGTGTAAGGTTAGTTTGTTTATTTGAGATTTTTCTTGTTTCTTGAGGTAAGCTTGTATAGCTATAAACTTCCCTCTTAGAACTGCTTTTGCTGCATCCCACAGGTTTTGGATCATCGTGTTTTCATTGTCATTTGTCTCTAGGTATTTTTTGATTTCTTCAGTGATCTCTTGGTTATTTAGTAACGTATTGTTTAGCCTCCATGTGTTTGTCCTTTCTACATTTTTTCCCTGTAATTGATTTCTAATCTCATAGCGTTGTGTTCAGAAAAGATGCTTGATATGATTTCAATTTTCTTAAATTTACTGAGGCTTGATTTGTGACCCAAGATGTGACCTATCCTGGAGAATGTTCTGTGCGCACTTGAGAAGAAAGTGTAATCTGCTGCTTTTGGATGGAATGTGCTATAAATATCAACTAAGTCTATCTGGTCTATTGTGTCATTTAAAGTTTGTGTTTGCTTATTAATTTTCTGTGTGGATGATCTGTCCATTGCTGTGAGGTGTTAAAGTCCCCCACTATTATTATGTTACTGTTGATTTCCTATTTTAGAAATACCTATGACTTATTCATCATCATATACATACCATCTAATAGCATAGCCAGTGGAAACAAATGGCTCACTAAGAGAGAAGAAAAGAAGGAAAGACTGAACTTTGCAGGAGGTATAACTTCAAGGAAAATACTCAGAACTGAGGGATACAGGCCTCAAGACCCTCAGTGAGTTGACTGAAACCCCTATTAGGGATATTCATTAAATCATATTTTATACAGGGTCGTAATGGCCCAGGCCTGGCTGGGGACTCTGCTTCCACAGTCAAACCTGGACTATGACTTGCTCCATAGCCTTGAGCTAATCATATCATATCTGTATTTAATATCTGTTAATAAATTGATTTCCTCATTAATGTTTTTCTCTATAGAGGGAGTTTGAAGATTAATTAATTAGTGTACATGTAGTAGACTAATTAAAGTAATTGACATTAGCTGGGGATAGTCTCATCAGTTCTATTTGGGAATAATCCAAAATCACTTTTTTCTTAAGACATTCCTGATAATGACTCGAATGTTCTCCAGAAAATCATCCTATATCATAGAACACATTTCCAAAATAATTAATTTTGTCTTTCTAAAAGTTTGACTCTATATTCCACATACATGCATTAATATATGATATTTTTCTCTTTCTGACTTTCACTCTGTATGACAGTCTCTAGGTCCATCCACATCTCTACAAATGACCCAATTTTGTTCCTTTTTATGTCTGAGTAATATTCTATTGTAGCTCACCCATGGTTATATAGACCTACTATTAGACATCACATCTATAGAATTTCTATTCCACGAGACTTCATTTCCTATCTTATTTCTAAAAATCTATCTCTGAGAGATTAAGCCTCATCTCAACAAATGTTTTAACAAATCGTTTATGCTTTGTGTCTCCCTGCTGCACTATGTCTTTGTCAATGTTACTAGCTGTATTACTTATATCCTGTCTATTTTATAAGATTGTTGTCTTTTGCAGTACCCAGTGTGTAACCAGGCCTCCAACAAAATTTTTATGGCTAAACATCTTAAGGAAATAGATCACTTTTATAACATAAAAGAATTGTAATAATGTGATTCTAGGTGTGGGAAGAAGCAACAAGGGAAAATGTCCACTGGATCATAGTTAGACAGAGGATCTAGAGAATCTTTAATTATCAATAGGCCTAATCCGAAAATTAGCACCTGCAGTGGCATATCAAGAATTTTTGCCTGAACTGGGATAAGCCTCCCATCACCGTGGAACAAAATTTGATAATGAAATGTCTCCCAAATATTGGGCAAATTCCTGACCAAGAGGAGAGGATCAGTCATCAACGATGGCAGCCCTCCAACATGAGCTGCTGAGCCCTGAGGAAGCTCAGGATATGCAAATACAGAATACAGGCCCCATATAGTTGTGGTACATATCAAAAAAATGATTTCAGTGAGCCCAGACTCTTGCATCTTCCCATACATAGAAAAACACTAAATTCCTTAACTTGCGATGCAGCCCCTGGGCTTGAAGCTCTCAAAATTCCTGATAACTCTCAACTTTTAGGTTGTGAATATTTTTAAATCTACAGGTGTAAAGTAGACACTTCCAAAGCAGAACAAAAGACAAATCTCAACACTTGGAACACTGACACCGATAGCAGACACTCCTAGAAAGATCCATCTGACAGGGAAGTTAGAATGTTGTCACACCTTTTTCCACAAGATTATGGAATGGACATTGACAGGGAAGAGCCAAATTGGACTCCAAGTTCTATCTGTTTCTTTGACTTTCACCTTTGCTTTTCGTTTTTTTTGTTATTATAATCATACAGAATAGCCTGCCTCAGGGAACCCTGCCCCTCTGCCTGTATATTAAACCAAAGTGCCTTTGTACATCCTGACCCTGTCCACCTGTGGATGGCTGTAAGAAAGAAGAAATTAACACGTCACCTCCCCAAGGCTGGCCATTCCAGTGGACATTTGCAAATCTTATGACCTTTTTACTTTACTTCCTCATCTCCTCCCCCTCCCTGTGCTATCAAAGAAACTGGCATCCAAACCCTAATAAGATGGTTTTTCAGGAGACACTAGTCAGCCATCTTTGCGGTCCACCAGCTATCTGAATGAATTCGTATTGCTTGCCTCAAAAATAAATAAATAAATAAATAAATAAATAAATGTTTGACTCTAGTCATTAATATGTCTTATAGTTTACCTCAGTCGCTCCTTAGCTGGATCTACACAATGTTAGAGCTGATGGTATTTGAGAGCAACTACCCCTTCCCTACACAGCCAGGAACTGAGGCTCACGGAGACTAAGTAAATAGCCTAAGTGAAATAATTCTTTAGCAGTAGAATCAGGACTTAAACTAGGATATTTCCTGAAAACAGGGGCAACTCCACCCTCTACAAATACCATACTGTTCCCTACTATTAAAGATGAAGAAACAGTTACCTAAAAAGTTGTGATTCCAGGTCAAACCTCTCATTAGTGGCAGATGTGTTCTTTACATATTATGATGAAAGAAACGAGGTTTAGCTAAGAAATAAAACTTCAGAGAAAATAATATTTAAAACTTGTATAGTTTTTTACAAAATATTTTTACTTACATTATCATATTTAAATTTTATAACCTTCTTGCAAGATGAAAACCATCATTACCTCTTAACATCATTCAGCATACCTTAGTAGGATGATTAAATGTGGCTCTATATATTTGTGCAATGGAATATTATTCAACTATAAAAAGAGCATGACATTCTGATACACAATATAGATGAACCTTGAAAACAACACGAACTTGAAACTAAGTGAAGTAGGTTGGACACAAAAGGAAAAATATTGTATGATTGCATTTTTAAGAAATATATAGAATGGGAAAATTCATAGAGGTGGAAAATATATTTGAGGTTACCATAAGTTGGGGAAGTGGAATGGTGACACTGCTTAATGGATACAAATTTTCTGTTTCGGTGATGGGAACTTTTTGCAAATAGATAGTAATGATGGTTTTACCACATTACTAAAAGTAATAGTGGTTCATAGAGATGAGTTGAGTAAGCCTAGATATGATTTTCTCCATATGTATCATAAATTTCTGGCAAAGTCTGAAACTCAGGTTCAGGTCTTTGACCCTCAAAGTCTGCACTCTTTTTTTTTTTTACCACATTGTTGGAGTTTATAACAGAAATCTTCTATAAATGATATAAATTGAGTAATGCTATCTTTCTGTTCTCCAATAATTCATAATTACTTTTCTGTTAAAATATTTGTTGAGATGAGACTTAATCTCTCAGAGATAGGTTATTAGAAATAAGATAGGAAATGAGGTCTCATGGAATAGAAATTCTATAGATGTGAGGTCTAATAGTAGTACTGTATAATCACAGGTGAGCTACATATGTCTTCAATTTCAAAAGTTCAATTTTCTACCAGAGGGCAGACAGCAGAAGCAAGAAGAACTACAATCCTGCATCCTGTGGAACAAAAACCACATTCACAGAAAAAGAGACAAGATGAAAAGGCAGAGGGCTATGTACCAGATGAAGGGACAAGATAAAACCCCAGAAAAACAACTAAATGAAGTGGACATAGGCAACCTTCCACAAAAAGAATTCATAATAATGATAGTGAAGGTGATCCAGGACATCGGAAAAAGTATGGAGGCAAAGATCGAGAAGATGCAAGAAATGTTTAAAAAAGACATAGAAGAATTAAAGAACAAACAAACAGAGAGGAACAATACAATAACTGAAATGAAAACTACACTAGAAGGAATCAATAACAGAATAACTGAGGCAGAAGAACGGATAAGTGACCTGGAAGACAGAATGGTGGAATTCACTGCTGTGGAACAGAATAAAGAAAAAAGAATGAAAAGAAATGAAGACAGCCTAAGAGACCTCTGGGACAATATTAAAAGCAACAATATTAGCATTATAGGGGTCCCAGAAGGAGAAGAGAGAGAGAAAGGACCCGAGAGAATATTTGAAGAGATTATAGTCGAAAACTTCCCTAACATGGGGAAGGAAATAGCCACCCAAGTCCAGGAAGCGCAGAGAGTCCCATACAGGATAAACCCAAGGAGAAACACGCCAAGACACATAGTAATCAAATTGGCAAAAATTAAAGACAAAGAAAAATTATTAAAAGCAGCAAGGGAAAAATGACAAATAACATACAAGGGAACTCCCATAAGGTTAACAGCTGATTTCTCAGCAGAAACTCTACAAGCCAGAAGGGAGTGGCATGATATACTTAAAGTGATGAAAGGGAAGTACCTACAACCAAGATTACTCTACCTGGCAAGGATCTCATTCAGATACGATGGAGAAATCAAAAGCTTCACAGACAAGCAAAAGTTAAGAGAATTCAGCACCACCAAACCAGCTCTACAACAAATGCTAAAGGAACTTCTCTAAGTGGGAAACACAAGAGAAGAAAAGGACCTACAAAAACAAAACCAAAACAATTAAGAAAATTGTCATAGGAACATACATATCAATAATTACCTTAAACGTGAATGGATTAAATGTTCCAACCAAAAGACACAGGCTTCCTGAACGGATACAAAAACAAGACCTGTATATATGCTGTCTACAAGAGACCCACTTCAGACCTAGGGACACATTCAGACTGAAAGTGAGAGGATAGAAAATGATATTCCATGCAAAGGGAAATCAAAAGAAACCTGGAGTGGCAATACTCATTTCAGATAAAATAGACTTTAAAATAAAGAATGTTACAAGACACAAGGAAGGACACTACATAATGATCAAGGGATCAATCCAAGAAGAAGATATAACAATTATAAATATATATGCACCCAACATAGAAGCACCTCAATACATAAGGCAACTGCTAACAGCTATAAAAGAGGAAATCGACAGTAACACAATAATAGTGGGGGACTTTAACACCTCACTTACACCAAAGGACAGATCATCCAAAATGAAAATAAAAAGAGAAACAGAAGCTTTAAATGACACAATAGGCCAGAAAGACTTAATTGATATTTATAGGACATTCCATCCATAAAGAGCAGATTACACTTTCTTCTCAAGTGCGCACAGAACATTCTCCAGGATAGATCACATCTTGGGTCACAAATCAAGCCTCAGTAAATTTAAGAAAATTGAAATCATATCAAGCATCTTTTCTGACCACAACGCTATGAGATTAGAAATCAATTACAGGGGCAAAAAATATAAAAAACACAAACACATGGAGGCTAAACAATACGTTACTAAATAACCAAGAGATCACTGAAGAAATCAAAGAGGAAATCAAAAAATACCTAGAGACAAATGACAATGAAAACACGATGATCCAAAACCTGTGGGATGCAGCAAAAGCAGTTCTAAGAGGGAAGTTTATAGCTATACAAGCTTACCTCAAGAAACAAGAAAAATCTCAAATAAACAAACTAACCTTACACCTAAAGGAACTAGAGAAAAGAGCAAGAAAAACCTAAAGTTAGCAGAAGGAAACAAATCATAAAGATCAGAGCATAACTAAATGAAATAGAAACAAAGAAAACAATAGCAAAGATCAATAAAACTAAAAGCTGGTTCTTTGAGAAGATAAACAAAATTGATAAAACGTTAGCCAGACTCATCAAGAAAAAGAGGGAGAGGACTCAAATCAATAAAATTAGAAATGAAAACGGAGAAGTTACAACAGACACCGCAGAAATACAAAGCATCCTAAGAGACTACTACAAGCAACTCTATGCCAATAAAATGGACAACCTGGAAGAAATGGACACATTCTTAGAAAGGTATAACTTTCCAAGACTGACCCAGGAAGAAACAGGAAATATGAACAGACCAATCACAAGTAATGAATTTGAAGTTGTGATTAAAAGTCTTCCAACAAACAAGAGTCCAGCACCAGATGGCTTCACAGGTGAATTCTACCAAACATTTAGAGAAGAGCTAACACCCATCCTTCTCAAACTCTTCCAAAAAATTGCAGAGGAAGGAACACTCCCAAACTCAGTGTATGAAGGCACCATCACCCTGATACCAAAACCAGACAAAGATACTACAAAAAAAGAAAATTACAGACCAATATCACTGATGAATACAGATGCAAAATTCCTCAACAAAACACTAGCAAACAGAATCCAACAACACATTAAAAGGATCATGCACCATGATCAAGTGAGATTTAGCCCAGGGATGCAAGGATTCTTCAATATATGCCAATCAAACAATGTGATACACCACACTTACAAACTGAAGAATAAAAACCATATGATCATCTCAATAGATGCAGAAAAAGCTTTTGACAAAATTCAACACCATTTATGACAAAAACTCTCCAAAAAGTGGACATAGAGGGAAGCTACCTGAACATAATAAAGGCCATATACGAAAAACCTATGGCAAACATCATTCTCAATGGTGAAAAACTGAAAGCATTTCCTCTAAGATCAGGAACAAGACAAGGATGTCCACTCTCGCCACTATTATTCGACATAGTTTTAGAAGTCCTAGCCACGGCAATGAGAAAAGAAAAAGAAATAAGAGGAATACAAATTGGAAAAGAAGAGGTAAAACTGTCAGTGTTTGCAGATGACATGATACTGTACATAGAGAATCCTGAAGATGCCACCAGAAAATTACTAGAGCTAATCAATGAATTTGGTAAAGTTGCAGGATACAAAATTAATACACAGAAATCTCTTGCCTTCCTATACACTAATGATGAAAAATCTGAAAGAGAAATTAAGAATTAAGAAATTAAATTAACACTCCCATTTACCATTGCAATATAAAGAATAAAATGCCTAGGATTAAACCTACCTAAGGAGACAAAAGACCTTTATGCAGAAAACTATAAGAGACTGATGAAAGAAATTAAAGATGGTACCAACAGATGGAGAGATTTACCATGTTCTTGGATTGGAAGAATCAATATTGTGAAAATGACTATACCACCCAAAGCAATCTATAGATTCAATGCAATCCCTACCAAATTACCAGTGGCATTTTTTACGGAACTAGAACAAAAAAATCTTAAAATTTGTATGGAGGCACAAAAGACCCTGACTAGCCACAGCATTCTTGAGGGAAAAAAACGGAGCTGGAGGAATCAGACTCCCTGACTTCAGACTATACTATAAAGCTACAATAATCAAGACAATATTGTACTGGTACAAAAACAGAAACATAGATCAATGGAAGAAGGTAAAAACCCAAAGATAAACCCATGCACCTGTGGTCAACTAATCTATGACAAAGGAGGCAAGGATATACAATGGAGAAAAAGCAGTCTCTCAATAAGTGGTGCTGGGAAAACTGGACAGCTACATGTAAAAGAATGAAATTAGAATACTCCCTAACACCATACACAAAAATAAAGTCAAAATGGATTAGAGACCTAAATGTAAGACTGGACACTATAAAACTCTTAGAGGAAAACGTAGGAAGAACACTCTTTGACTTAAATCACAGCAAGATCTTTTTTTGATCCACTTTCTAGAGAAATGGAAATAAAAACAAAGATAAACAAATGGGATCTAATGAAACTTAAAAGCTTTTTTACAGCAAAGGAAACCATAAACAAGACGAAAAGACAACCCTCAGAATGAGAGAAAATATTTGCAAATGAATCAACGGACAAAGGATTTATCTCAAAAATATATAAACAGCTCATGCAGCTCAATATTAAAGAAACAAACAACCCAATCCAAAAATGGGCAGAAGACCTAAATAGACATTTCTCCAAAGAAGACATACAGATGGCCAAGAAGCACATGAAAAGCTGTTCAACATCACTAATTATTAGAGAAATGCAAATCAAAACTACAATGAGGTATCACCTCACACCAGTTAGAATGGGCAACATCAGAAAATCTACAAACAACAAATGCTGGAGAGGGTGTGGAGAAAAAGGAACCCTCTTGTTCTGTTGGTGGGAATGTAAGTTGATACAGCCACTATGGAGAACAATATGGATGTTCCTTAAAGATCTAAAAATAGAATTACCGTATGACCCAGCAACCCCACTACTGGGCATATACCCAGAGAAAACCCTAATCCAAAAAGACACATGCACCCCAATGTTCATTGCACCACTATTTACAATAGCCAGGTCATGGAAGCAACCTAAATGCCCATTGACAGAGGAATAGATAAAGAAGATGTTGTACATATATACAATGGAATATTACTCAGCCATAAAAATGAACGAAACTGGGTCATTTGTTGAGACGTGGATGGATCTAGAGACTGTCATACAGAGTGAAATAAGTCTGAAATTGTAAAACAAATATCGTGTATTAACGCATATATGTGGAACCTAGAAAAATGGTACAGATGAACCAGTTTGCAGGGCAGAAATTGAGACACAGATGTAGAGAACAAACGTACGGACACCAAACAGGGAAAGTAGTGAGGTGGTGGGGGTGGTTATGTGATTAGTTGGTCTATTGGGATTGACATGTGTAGACTGATGTGTATAAAATTGATGACTAATAAGAACATGCTGTATAAAGAAATAAATAAAATAAAATTTAAAAATTAAAAAAAAGTACAATTTTCACATTTTTGAAATATGCAAATCAGAAGTTCAGCTGATCTTTTCATTCTAATCTAGTTAAAACTTTGTCTATTTGAGCCACCTAATGCTTTCCTCTGTTTGTGAGTGAATGTGTGTGTGTGTGTGTGTGTGTGAGATGTATGTATGTATTAAGTCCTAGCAGATATTAAGTGGTAGAGTTATGATGGAAACCAGGCAATCTGATGATTTGGGGGTTTGTTTTATAAGGCATCAAAATATACTAACTCTTTGTAGAAAGTATATGAACACAGATTGGAAAATGGGTTGAATCCAGATGAATTTGACCCATTCATCCTCCCATAATGTAAAACCAAGAAATTTGGCATAGGCCAGATGGGAGTTTAAAATCCTGAATTTTAATATATATGAATTTGGGCAATTCATTCAACATCTTTGAGTTTCACCTTCAAAACCTGCAATTTGGGAAGAGGAATACCTAATTCATAATTTTATTATTATAAAGACAATTTAGATGTAGTGTCTGCCATAGGGCAGGGACTCAATAAGTGGCTATTATGTTCGTTTCCCTAGTCCATCCCAACACGTGTTCACTGATTTACTTTGAATACTTACCCTGTTTTATACTTTTATTGTGTTATGTTACCATGTTAGATTAAATTTTTATTTTTAATCTCTTGTTTAGTGTTGCATTGATTTCACTTCTCTTCTATGAAGATTAAACCTACATGGAGTTTA